>NC_136918.1:72674071-73951777 GCF_949752795.1 Hyperoodon ampullatus | reverse complement strand
CATTTCCCTTCCTGTAGTAAAGGTGTATTAAATACCTCTTGAGTGTCTCTATCAGCGTATGAAAAACAAAACCATAGCACCTAAGTTTGACACTCAAGAGAGAAACTTCTGCTTTACAAATTAGAAACAAGATAATCACACCGACTAAGTAGGTTTTACAATCACGGCTACAACAATTCTTATTAAAATGCGTACAATTACCTATTCAACTTCACGCAACAACTTACCCTCAAAATTAGAGGTGACCTTTCAACAATGCAGGAACTGGACTCCCATCCATTTCCCGTGGATAACTTATACTTGGCCTCCGTATACAGCAGACTGTGCAGTACCGTACTATTTACTACTGGAAAAAGTCCCTGTGTAAGTGCACCCGGACCGTTCAAACCCATGTTGTTCAAGGGTCAACTACACTACTCAAACAAATAAAATGAAGAGAACAGTATGGAGGTTCCTTTAAAAACTAGAGTTGCTGTATGATCCAGCAATCCCAGTCCTGGGCATGTATCAACCTAAATGTCCACTGATGGATGCAATGGATAAAGAAGATGTGGTTAATGTATACATCAAAACATTACTCAGCTATAATGAAATGCCATTTGCAGCAACATACATGGACCCAGAGATTATTATACTAAATGAAATCAGACAAAGACGAATATATATCACTTATATGTGGAATCTAAAAAACTTGACATAAATAAACTTACTTATTACAAAACAGAAATAGACTCAGACGTAGAAAACAAAGTGTATCCCACGGCCCGCATGCTCGGGCAGGGGGATAAATTAGAGTTTGGAATTTTTAAAAAAAAAGGCCTAAGCGAGAGACTCCAGGAAGTGTGGGCGCTTAAGATCAACGGAGCTCAATGGAGACCGTTAGGCCTCCTCCTTCCCAAATAGTACATGTCCATTAGCTTTTAGTCACAGAGCCTTTGCAGTGGAATTAACACACATCATTTGATGCTGGCCTTAAAGAGAGTAACATTAGGTTTCCACTGTACCTGACGCCACCATTTCAGTAAGAAGAAATGCAAAAGGGACTCTTTAAGGAAAGTTTTTCTTAAAGGACTTCCCGAAGCCACCAGTTGTATGAGAAATCAGGCCTCTACTGGACACAGTGCCAACTGCAGGGACCCAAGGACAACAGTGAACTGACCTGTAAACATTCAATCTTCGCTCTGTAAGAGCCAAATGGAAGTCACTTGGTAGCCTGCAACACGTGGATAAAAAAGGTAAAACACGTCATGTTAACAGAAATAAAAAACAATCAGTACCTGGAACATCTGGAAAACACACACACAAAAGACCCAGGCCGCGGGCTGCCAGGGAAGGGGCTCCGCGCCAATAAGGCACCCTGTGCTCAGTCACGGAGAGACTTCCAGTGTCAACAGCAGGACCCACAACTCCACCGCCAAGAAGAAAACGGGAGCCGAGTCCCCACTCCAAACCCTCCCCGCCTCACCAAGAAGATAAACCCCACCCACACGAAGGGCCACCTGAAGCACTGGGCGTCGCCCCGTGTCCAGGTTCCAGTGACACATTTCCTCAACAAGCCATGGTGATGCTCACACACGCATACATGCTGGGAGGGGCACTGCTCGCCAGAAAGAAATGGTGACCCCCGGTAACAGCAGACAATCAGGGGAGGGGCCAACTGCCCAACTTTGAATTCTGCCCTTTCTTATCAGAACATAACTCGCTTCGCCTGGAACAGCCTGAATTTAATCGAATACTAATAGAAGACAGTTCTCGGTGGAAACTCAGAAGGAAATTAAAGATACGCCTTATTCCTAAACTCACTGCTAACCTAAGTCTGCAAGAACACGGGCAGCTAGGAAACAGAAGGTGCTCAGGAAATGCATTAGGCAGAACGCTTCACAACAGGGTTGGGGCTGGGCCTCCCCAGGCGACCCCTGAGACGTCTCTGCCGTGTTAAGATGGGAGAGCAGAGGACTAGACGTGGAGACGTGGATGTTCAATACACGCCACCCTCAAGTGCCAACAAGGGGCCCCAGGCTCCAGGGACATGGCTGCCGACCCTCACAGGACCCCATCACACACGTCTCCAGGGCTGGGAAGGCCACCCTTCTGCTCCCTGCTACAACCAGGGTGCTTGGCACACAGGATGCAATAAATGTTTGTTGAATACAACGAGAAATCGTTCTAAAGGTCACAGATCTTATTTCCTTAAAATCCATGACTAAGATATGGGGATATGTGCATGTGGATAACTGAGTCACTTTGTTATAAAGCAGAAACTAACAAACCATTTTAAGCAACTATACTCCAATAAAGATGTTGGAAAAAAAGAACCAGGGCTAAAGCACCTTTCTTGGAAACATGAAGGCAGGGACTACGTAGCTCTGGGGAAATCATGGAACATTTGTTTGGGGTTGGCCCAACGGCCCAGTTAGAACCCAGCTCTGCGATCTGGATTGCTGGATCTGGAATCAAGGGGTGCGAATGGGGTGGCCCCTCTCCCTATTACCTCTCCTGATGCCCCGCAGAATCTGTGCTTCCTGTCCTGTGACTCTCGGTTCTAGAGGGCTCAGTCCCGAGGGGAAGAGAGCTTCCTTGCAGGGACGCAGTGAGGCTTCCTGGGGCCGTCGCTGGAGGCTGTGGCCTGGCCACTTGGGACTCTTCAGGCCCAAAGCTGGGGTGGCAGGGCCCGACTGTCCAGGGTGAGGAGCCGGAGAACCCAGGTCCTCTTCGTCCTCCAGGCCGATGGACAGCCACAGGGATGCCCTCGGGCCCGACGGCTGAGGCTCAGACCCGGCAGAAGCAAAGGTTTGGGTCACCCACCAGGCCACGAACCCCCAGCAGCTGCTCGGGGGCCCAGGGAGCGTGGACGGGTTCATGGAGGAGGGTCGTTGTCGGTACCAGGGCCGCGGCTGCCACCAGGAGTGACGGCTCTGACAGCCGCGCCTCATCCTGCTTCTGATGGAAACGTGCCTGCGTGTTTATCCACCGCACGCTTTTGTTTTCTCCTCCTTGCTCGTCCCTGGTCGCGTTGGATGCGACGGGAATGGCCGGCCTTATTGCCATGGTCTGCAGGACCGGGAAGCCCGCCCAGAAGTGACGGGAGTTCCGGTCACCTCTCCTGGGGGCGGGGACAGTGGCGAGGACGGCGTCGTGTTGGGTGGGAGGTGAGTTTGTGCCTGTCTTCCTTTGGGAATTTGGCTCAAAGGGCACCTGTAAGCAAGGCATGCAGGCACGTGGGGGGCCGAGATGATGGGTCCACTCACCCACGAACAGTAAGGTCAATCAACTGACACTGGCTTGCAGTGAAAGAAAGTGCAGCTTTTATTGCGGGTGCCAAACAAGAACTTCAGGTCTTTTGAGCAATAGCTGCCCACACTGCTTCTTTGGCACCTGCAAGAGACGCTGAACTTTTTTTCACTGCAACTGGTGGCAGCAAATTGGCTTGACTGTTCACAGGAAATGGACCCAAATATCGTTCAGTACCATTCAGTCTCATCAATAAACAAACAGCAAGGAAAATAGGAAAGGGGCGCCATAACAGATTAAAAGGTATTGAAGAGCCGTGAACCACATGCAGTGTTTGGATACTGACTTAAGTAAGTCAACAGTAAAAAGACACTTGTGAGCCAATCAGAGAAATCTGGACATGGATGGAGATTAAGGAAGATGATGATGACGTGATTGTGCTTTTAAACAGCCCTTTTCTTTTTAGAGATACGTTTGTGAATGAAAATGATATGACATCTGGAAATGCTTTAGAATAACTCAGTGACGGTGGGAGGATGGCGATGTATAGGTGAAACAAAGTTATGCCTGAAGCTGAGTTATTGCACACGGGAGTTCATTATTCTAGTCTCTCCGTTTTTGTGCATGTATACATTTGTGTAAGTTTTTGTTTTTAAGCACAGCATTCCTAAACAATTAAGTCTAAGTTTATATGTTTTTATTGCGGTAAAATATATATAACATAAAATTTGCCATTTTTTACCATTTGGAAGTGTACAATACAGTGGCTTAAGTACATTCACAATGTTGTGTAAACATCACCGTTATCTATTTGCAGCATTTTCTCATCTCCCCGAACTGAAACTCTGTCCCTGTGAAACATGTACCCTCCATCCATCCGCCTCCACCAGTCTCTGGAACCCGTCATTCCACTTTTTGACGTTATGAATCTGATGACTCTAGGTACTTCATGTAAGTGGAATCATACAGTATTTGTCTTTTTGTGTCTGCCTCTTCCCGGTCAGCATCCTGTTTTGGAGGTCCATCCATATTGTGAGGCATGTGTCAGAACTTCATTCCTTTTCATGGCTGAATAGTAATCCATTGGCTGTACAGACATTCTGCTTATCCATTCGACTGTTGATTGGATTGTTTCCACCTTTTGGTGACTGTGAATAAAGCGGCTACGAACACTGGTATACAAATATCTGTTTCAGTCCCTGCTTTCTATTCTTCTGGGTAATTCCTATTCTTTTGGATCATATGGTAATTCTGTGTTTCACTTTTTGAGGAACCACCAGCTGCACCATTTTACATTCCCACCAGCAATCCCGAGGGCTGCAATTTCTCCACATCCTCACCAACACTTGTTATTTTCTTTTATAAGAGCCACAGCCAATGGGTGTGAACTGCTATCTCACATCCATTAAAGTGCTTTTGATTTGCATTTCCCTGATCATTAGTCATGTTGAGCATCTTTTCATGTGCTTATTGGCCACGTGCTTATCTTCTGTGGAGAAATGTCTATTCAAGTCCTTTGCCCATTTTTGAATTGTGCTGTCTCTTTGTTGCTGGACTACAATAGGTTGATATTTACTTTGTGTCCAGGAAGGGAAGTATAAGCGCTCTCTCTGCTGCCACTGCGCTGACTTCTGAGTCATCTGGAACGGCTGGAGCACTCCACCTGTCCACACGCTAAGTGGCATCCCAACCAAGGCCATCTGCCATTTGCAACAACTGTCTATGCTCAGAAGCTATATCTGCACATAAATACATTCTAATTTCCTTCCCAAAATTTAAAAGATTTTCAACGGGTCTTAATGCAATGTAAGATGAACCATAGTTTGATATATTGGTTTCTATATTCTGACACCCAAAGCCCAACTATAAAATATTTGCCTATATTTCAGAAGGTAGAATTTACCTTTGAGAATACCTAAATAGAAGTCCGAAGGAAGACAAGAATCATCTCTCAGATGTCAGAAAGTACTTCAAGAGATTTTCTAAACAATCGTCATAAAATGAGGTGGATAGCCCTGGGCACCCGTCTTTATTTTGAATACTTCTGCCAGCAGTGGGGTTAAGGGGTAGCTCAATCTAGACTCTCACGAGGTCCCTGGGACTCAGTTCATGGGAACTTGGGGTGACCGTGAAAGAGGGAGACAAGTGGACACCTCCCGCCCTTGACTGCCTCAAAGGGAAGCTAGTAATTGTTACTCTGCTCTCTCAAGTAGCGTCTATTTCAACGAAACGTAAGCGAAATAGCTGAGTTTGAAGGGATTTTTACAACTCATCAGACACCCGGAGATGACCTCTGGTCAAAGTTGGATATTCACATTAAATTTGTAAATAGGAGAAGGTCAATAATAAAAACTATTTTTAGTAGGAAAAAAGAAAGACTGTTCCAATTACATGTCAAGAAATTATACCAGGAAGTCAGGAAGAGGAAGAAAACTGGTGTCATCTGTACAGAGAGACGAGAGACTTAAAGGAAAAGGGTTAATGAAACCAAGCGGGGTGACAAACCTCGGGGCCCCGGTGGGAGGATGTGCCCCCGACACTCAGCCACGCTGAGAGCCCCACAGACATGGGACAAGGCCAGTCACGGCGGGAGATGCCACGGGGGCTCTCAGAACCACAGGTCTGACAGACAAGAGAGGACAGGAAAGGCCTGAACCACAATTCGTAACCTCAACCTAATAAACATACAGAATTTGCCAAACACACATCCTTTCCAAATAAACACAGAATTTAAAAAAATTGACCACATAAGAGGTCACAATGGAAGTCTCAACAAGCGTTTAAAAACTACCATCTTCACTGATCACAATGTGATAAATAAATGGGAGAAATAGACAAAATGCTGTTCTTACAAAAGAACAGTCTTATCTGCAAAACAGAAACAGACTCACAGACATAGAGAACAGACTGGTGGTTGTCAAGGGGGTGGGGGTGGGGGATTGATGGAGTGGGAGCTTGGCGTTAGCAGATGCAAACTATTACATATAGGATGGATAAACAAGGTCCTAACCCTATATAGGGTTACAGTTCCCTGTATAGCACAGGGAACTATATTCAGTATCCTGTGATAAACCATAATGGAAAAGAATATGAAAAAGAATGTATATATATATATATATATATATATATACGTGTGTGTATATATATGTGTATATACATATATATACACCTGAGTCACTTGGCTCTACAGCAGAAATTAACACAACATTGTGAATCAACTATACTTCAATAAAATAAATTTAAAATAAAAAGGACAGAATTCCTACTGCACAGGAAAGGGAGAAGTAATAGTACAGCTGCACCTGATAACTGGGGATGGTGCGCAAGGACAAGTGGGTGCGGGGCGGCCCCCAGCCCGTCTTCAGGTGGAGGAGGGAAGACAAAGCAGGGGGGCAGCGCCACCGTCCTGCCCAATGACTGTGATGGTGACACGACAGAGGAGAGGGGAGCACAGAGTGAGAGACTGCCCCACAGCCCCAGAGCCTGGCTAGGGTTCAAGGTCATGACCCCAAAATGTCACCTCACAACAACTGTGTCACCAGTGATCCTGGATTGGGGCTGGACGGGGGAAAATGGTGTAGAGGATGTTATTGGGACAAGAGGCAAAATTTGAATTAGATAAGAGTATTACAGCAATGTTAAGTGTCCTGATTTGGGCCATTGTATTCTGGTTATGTAAGATAATGTAATAGTCTTTAAAATCACAGACTGAAGTGTTTGGGTATCAAGGGGCATGGTGCCCACAGTTTACCATCAAATGGTTGAGACTGCGAGAGACAGAACAAATGGGGCAAAATGTGAACAACCGGGGGTTCTGGGTAAAGCTGGGTGGGCACACAAGGAGCTCTCAGCACTCATCTTGCAATTTTCCTGCAAGTTTAAAATTATATAAAAATTTTTAATTACCATAAATAAATACAACGAATCATCTAAATCCAGGGTTCTACAGGCACCTGTCTGGCCCGATCTCTTCAAAATCTCAGTGCCGTAATAGAAACTGTGGGGTACGAAGGACTGCTATAGCTTAGAGACAGAAAAACGTCACTGAATGCAACACAGGAGCATGGCTGGGTGCTGCTTTGGAAAAACACGCAGCCATAAAAGTCACCTTTAGAACATCTGGGGGACATGGGAATACGGACTGGGTAGTAGATGGTATAAGACAATGACTATCGACCTTGTGAGGTGTGAATACGGCACTGGCGTTACGTGGGCGACGCAGGCGTAAATATTTAGAGGTGACGGGTCATGACATCCGTCATTGTCTTTGAAATTGTGCTGTGCGCGTGCACGTGTGTGTTAAACATGGGAAATGTTGACGGCTCACACTAGGTGAGGGAAGGGCAGGTGTTCAGTGAACTCTGTGCTCATTAGAAAAATAAAACAAAGAGAACCACCTGCTTGCAGACTCGTTTACTCATTCTCAACTTCTCCACCTGACGCCTCCTGGGCACTGAAAACCTAGCCCGTCGGACACAGAACGTGGATTCCGCCCCACCCCATCCTGCTCGTCCACACGTCTTCCCATCTCAGGAAACGGCGCCACCCGCCCACCTGCTCCAGCCAGACGCCCCACCGTGATCCCCACTTCCTCTGCCCAGCAGCCCTACATCCAGCACCGCGGGCCCTGGCCAGTCACAGCAGAGCGGCTGCGGCCTCTGACCACGGTCTGTGTCTCCACTCCTGCCCACCCCCAACCTCTCCTCCTGGAGTCCAGTCTCCCTGCTGTGCAGCAGGGAGAGCCATCTTTGCAGCATGTCAACCAGACCCCACACCGGGATGGAGGTGGTCCATTCACCCTCGACCTCTTAGCCGCTTCCCTCCAGCCCACGGGGTCTCTGTCTTATTCAAGGTGCCCCCAGTGTCTGGGACACAAGCCTGGTTAGAGTCGGAACAGACCTGTGGCATGACATGTGTACTGAAATAATTTAGGAAAATCACGGAAGACTTTTGGGTATCACATCTTTCAAAATGTTCATGCAAGGAAGAGGGGGAAAGTCACTAAGGAAACAGGAAGGACACAAGGGTTTAAGCTACCTACATTCTAATTCCCCCCCAAGTTGCTACTGACGTCACTTCAGCCTGTTTCCTGATGGGTCTTGTAATCCGACCCAGAAACAATCTACAACTTCAATGTAACTAAATTTCACAAAGATTCAGGAAGCCTAAGACACATAAAAATTAATGTCCGGAAGTTTTTAACCTATTTAATCTGTGAGTAGAGATAGTGACAGTTACGTTTTTTTATTGCTGTAAACACCTTCATCATATTTGAATGAATCAGAGAAATAATAGTTTACCACTATTACGTACACACAGCCAACCATTAAATCATTGTTTTAAATAGAAAAGCTTTATTTTTTTACAATAAACCAAGTCTATCGCTAAAAAATAATGTTAAAGAGTAACCACACTATAAATAACCAGAAATGATCCAATCAGCACAAACTGCACACAGGGATCGCTTTCAAAGGCAACTAAATATACAAGGAAAATAAGGAACTTGACCAAATTACGAAATACACAAGATGGAAATGCCCATAGGCACAGAAAAGGGAAACGGAGAAGACAAACTCTTAGCACTCAGCCCCAGGGGCCTCACTCCAGGCGACCTGGGGCGCTCGGCCGGCCGCTGCCCCAGGGATCTCGATACTGAAGGCTCTTTTGCAAAAGGTTCCACGTTTACAGTGCCAGCCTCAGCTCGGTTCTCTAACCAGGCCCGTGCTGCCGTCAACGGCAGCGACTACACGACAGCCGGGACCAGCAGCAAAACCCGGACGCTCTTCACTGAGGCCTCATCTACAGCGGCCAGCCCCCCTTCAGTGGCCCACTAAGCCCAGTTGCGCTCCCTGGAAAGTTTCCTGTTTACTTCTCCTGGGCCAGGAGCAAGGACCAGGTCCAAGTCTCTAGACCAAGGATGGACCCAAACCCCCTGAAACTGGAAGCAAAATTGTGTGTGTGTTTCTTCTGGGCAGGACATTCTTTCACTCACCTGCCCTCCAGGTGCCAAGAAAGTCACAGAAGCTACGATTCACAGCTTTCATCCTCCAGGGGTCCCGGTTCATAAAGGACCACAGACTACCAGCCGGTTAATATCCCCAAACCTGCTCTTTTTAGGGATGATTTACATCACAACTGGAGTCTTACACCATCTTTAACTTTTACGTATTACGTTCAGATAATACGGCCCTTGTTTCTATTTCCCCACCTGTACGCTCAGAACTTTAGAGCAACTTTCTAAGGCAACAACAACAGCAGGAATTCACTAGATGCTCTGTAACTGCAGGCACTGGGCCAGACACTACACTTCAGCTTCTTTACTTCCTGTGTCCCATCTACGCAGTAGGTAATATACCTATTGTATAGACGAGAGACTCAGGTGGAGAGGTAAAGAATGTGTAGGAAGTTGTTAAACTAGGGAATGGCAGAGCAAGAATTTAAACTTTTACCGTCAACACGTAGTACATATGAGGCTTTTTTTCAGACGGTAGGTGCTCAGCAAATGTTTATTAAATAAATATAAACCATGCCCATTATGAGTCACGGTGAGTTCAGTGATGCCCATCACTTGGCGTGTATGTGCGGACACACCCTTAGGAAAGGGATCTAGATGCCTAGCTTTAATATATCCCTTTAAAGAAATAAATTTCCACCGCTCCACACTGTAGGTTCAGAGATGAATATTTGTCTTGCTCAATGCTCTATTTCCTGAGCCTAAAACAGAAACTGGTACAAAGTACTCAATAAATGACTAAGTTAATTAACTCTATGTTAGGGAATCATCCCGTACCCAGCTCTAACAGAAAAAGTAACCACATTTTGCTTCTACACAGAACAGCACAAATAAAATCCACAGCTAAAACAACTTACATAAGCTGTAACTTCCTCCTTCTTCAATATCCTTAAAAGAACCAAGCAAAACTGAGTAACCCAGTGTGCAGGTGGACTCCCTCCCAGGAAGGCGGCCCCGGCCAGCACCTGGGAACTTAGATTTCGGGGGGGTTCCCACCACCATTGGTCACTGGCTTATGCTAAACACCAGCTTTCCTTCTGGGCGTCTGGGATTTGGCCGCGTGCCACCTAGGGAATACCCCCCACAACCAGCCCCCAGTAGGATCCATGGCCCCGAGTCTCTAAGGAGCTTTGCTGTCCGGGAACATGTCACCAGTGCTGGGGGGTGACAGGCATCCTGAGTGGCTCCACTGAGAGGTGTTCTGGGGAGCTGGCGCCTGGGGCCCCTAGACCTCTCCCCATGCGCCTCTGCTGACTTTGCTGGGTTCTTTGCCCAAAATAAACCAAAGCCATGAGTCCTCCTAATGAATCATCAAACCTGGGGTTGGTCTTGGCTACCCCCATCCACCTAGCAAAGCAAGGTGACCATTGACTCTTGCCAGCTTTCCCTCCCTTGAACACAGAAGTGCCTACACCATTGTTTTCTACAAAAAGGTGCCTGTTACCAGCACTGACTCTCACCAGCTTGGCATCTAGGACAACTGTATACCACCGACAACACGCATTACCTTCTATCTCTTTCCATGCGGTTGTGCCTCTCCCTCCGCTGGGACCTGCCCCGTGGGGGCCCGCTCTGCCTCTGCTCCCCGAGGGCGGCCTGGGGCGACTCCACCGACGGCCAAGCACCCTGCGCTGCTGTGGAGCCTTCACCCACATTCCGGAGCTCTCCAAGGGTTCTTCGTTCTATGTTTGTGTCCAACTGACGTATCCTACTCCGACTCCCCTTATTTATTGCTTGTTTACATAGCGCTTCTTCTTTGCAAAAGAAGGAAAAAGTGGTATTTTAATTTTTTGATTCTTCTAAACTTACCCTCGTGAATGCCGAATACATTTTTTGGTATTTTCGATCCAAGATATAATCATGAATGGGTAAGGAGCACACAGAACCAAACAAGAAGCACTCCAAAATTCCATACAAACATCCGGCACAAGGCTCTAGGTTTCAAACTATACAACGGAACATAAACTAAATTAAAACACCCCAGAGGGCTTTCCTGGTGGCGCAGTGGCTGAGAGTTCGCCTGCTGATGCAGGGGACACGGGTTCATGCCGCGGTCCGGGAAGATCCCACATGCCGCGGAGCGGCTGGGCCCGTGAGCCATGGCCACTGAGCCTGCGCGTCCGGAGCCTGTGTTCCGCAACGGGAGAGGCCACAACAGTGAGAGGCCCACGTACCGCAAATAAAAAGCACCCCAGGTATTATGTAATCAATACAGCTTATACAGCAATACAATCAAAAGTCCCCCTTTTAAATCAAGACCCATTTTAACTGTCATCTAGGAATAAAAAAACCAAGAAGTTGTTTCATTTTTCTGATATTCAGAAGGGGAAAAAAAAAACAAACCTAGAAATAGTTTCTCCAAAAGATTTTCTTGATATGCAATTATTCTCAGATGACAACTGATATTCTAACTGCAATGCTCAGAAGAGGACAGAACCTAAGTGGTTTAGGATTAAACACGCCCTCACCTGACAAGTGAGATTCCCCCCACAAAAGGAGTCATCACGTCATAGCTTTGACCTGTGCTACAGAAATATGTCAAATTTCTATCACAGTACAGCAGGCGTCTAAGAAGTACCTGTGGTGATGTGCATTCCCGAGGTACCGTACAAAGCCAAACCCTCTACGATGAAAGAATCACTTAACACACATTTCAGAATGGTGATAACTTTGCAAAAGACATAGAGAGGAATTCACAAGTATTGGTAATATTTTGGTTCTTCAGCTGAGTAGTCAGTACAGGGACTATTTTAATTTTAACCTCTATACCTTACAAATGCTAACATATACTTTCGCGAGCAATGTCATAAGAACAATGGAAAATTAATCACTGGCGTGGGAGAAAGAAGGAGAGCTCCATCCCTACCCTGTCTTTATCAGCTCTTGAAAAGCTTAGTGTAAGCTGTGTTATTGTTGGATAACTCGAAAAAGAATGTTTTCCAGGAAAAACGGATTGAGGGTTAACGTCAGGGGTAAGCAAAGTTTGCCTTCAGAAATTTCTTTCTTTCTAAGACTGTCTGTATCACCTTATGGCCTCTTGCTCCCAACTCAAGCCTTTGCCCATCTGCAGATGGTCCCCTAAAGCTCTGAGCGGATTTCAGACTCCTGCCTCACTCATGAAGTATGAAATAAGAGTGAAAAAAAAACCCCTAAATTTGCTGTCAGTTAACGAAAATGTACCTAAGTCTATCATGTTTCTGTTTAAGGAGGTTACTGTTAGGAAAAAGCAGCCCCTAAACTCAACGTTTCCAGGCCAAGTATAAACGTGATGTTCAAAATTCGCAAGGATGTTCCAAGTGAGGTGACTGAGCAGAGGGACAGAAGGATTCCTAAGATGCAAGCAGGCTTCCGAGATCCTTTCATTTCTTTATAAACCACCTCTCTCCCCTCCCCCACCCGTGGCCAAAAAAAAAGGGGGGCAGAGACATCAGGCAGGAGGAGAAAGCAGCTGCCAGCTTCTGTTTTATCGCTTACCTCCTACTTTAATCCGAACCTGCTCAGGCAAAGCTTTGTTTCTACTACCCAAAGTCTGTTTAGTGGATTCAATTTACTTCAGATGACAGAAAGAAAGTGCTCTCGGCAATCCAATATCCTGATGCTTGGTAGCTTCAAGTACAGAACGTGAGTTACTACAACTCTGGAAAACAATGAAGCAACAGGAACGTTATCAACGGGTGACAATCTCCTCTCTACGCACAAATAAAATGCACTTTAATAGAAGTAACGTCAAAGTTATTCACATGAACTTGAAGAACTTTAGGTGCACTAAGGATTTTTAAATATCCCCGAACCACATAAATACTCTCGATTTTAACAAGTTATCGAGCTCAATGAAAGACAAAAACAGCCTTGGGACCTAACTAAAATACAATTTATCCATTTAACACAAAAGAGCAAAGCTTCGCAAATCACTTTCCCTACCTGTGTTTGTGAAAGATTAGAATTTCCACTAGTAGAGCAACTATTTGCAGTAAACAGAGGGTATGTAAATTGAAGAGCAGTAGTTGCAGCAGCTGTTTTATTTTTCACTGATGTTCTGCATTTGTTTTGTTGCTGATGAAGTGGAACATTCATTAATTCGGATGGATGGCGAATAAGAGTTACCAAACTGCCAAGACAAAAGAAACCCAGAAACACATGAAGAGTATGTGGCAGGTAAGTTTCCTGAAACACCACAATCACGATCACACTCTAATGGCTAACATTTGATTTTCTGGATAGGAACTCAAATCTGTTACCATGAATGCCCCCCATCATGGAAATCTCTACAACACAATTATCAGCTAGTGTCGTAGGGGACAAGTTCAAACTTTCTTCCTCACATTGGAAGGTGTGGCTGTGTGTCATCTTTTAGTTACACCTCCCTTCCCATTACACTTCTGACACCAATCTCTGTGTTTTTTTGGCCATCCTCCAAAATCTGACGACTATGGGCAAAATGGGGAAAACTACAGGGTGGGGACAGACAGAAAGCTGAGGAGACACCCTAGCAGACAGGCTACTCCTCTCCGATAGTTGTTGCTGCGAGATCACTTATGGGCTGGCAGTCTGGCTGAAGGATGAAGCTGCATTTTACACTCAAAGCCTCACAACATGACGTCTGTCCTCCCAGGGGATGCATCTGTGCAAGATCAGGTCAGCCTCAACCTGAGTCAACAGAAGGGGAAGCAGAGGTCTCTCCTGACATTTAGGTGGGTGATTTGGGGACAAAACCTTTGTTCCTCAGGAACACGTGTGCACTTACCTCAACTCATCTCTCTTCCACATGCAGACGCAGAGCGCACACCGCAAAGGTAATGCTGCAGGCTGTGTACTTAATATCTGCTTGCTGTGCCTGCACAGAGCACACAAACTTTCAGCTCAGCCTCCACACCCACTGAGGTCTGCTCCCTGTTAAGATGCAAGCTGCAGTGAGGCCGCTGGCCTCTGCAGAAAACCCGGGTCTACATCCAGACCGAGGCTGGTGCTTCTCTGCACAGGACCCTGGTCTACACCCGGACCCAGGCTACTGCCTCCCTGCAGAGGCCCCTGGTTCCACCCGGATACGGGCCGGTGGCCTCTGCTGAGGACCCTGGTCTACACCCAGACCCACGATGGTGCTTCTCTGCAAGGACCCTGGTCTATACCCGCACACAGCCTGCTGCTTCTCTGCACAGGACCCTGGTCTACACCCTGATCCAGCCGGGCCCGCTCCCTGGGGGATGCACCCACTTGTTGAGCGCCATGCCAGGCTCGGGGGGATCCGCACCGCGCGGGGCTGGCGGGGGCTCGGCTGCTATGCTGTTGAAGCCGTCCTCCAGGCGGACGCGCACCGCCCACTTGGCCCGCACCTCGGTCGCGCCCTCCACGTTCTCCTTGCCGGCGCCGTCGGGCGCCTTGGGTCGGGGTGCGCCGGCGCCCGGCCCGTCGGCGCCCGGCGTCTTCTCGGCGGCGCGGGGCGCGCCCGCCTCGCTCAGCAGCATCATGCGCAGCTCCTGGAAGTCGATGTGGCCCAGGCACTGGTTGGCGCCCGCGAAGCCACCATCGGCCAGCGCAGGCGGCACAGCACCGGGTACACGGGCGGCGCGACCCCGCCGCCGCGCCCACGGCCGCAGCGAAGCCCGACGCCGCTGCGCCCGGCGCCGCCGCCGCCAGGAAGCAAGAGTTGACGCGCGTCTCGAGCTCGCCGTCGGCCGCCGCCGCCTCCATGTGCGAGTAGACGATGTGCTGCAGCTGCATGTACTCGATCTCCGTCATCTCCACAAGGCTCAGCTCGCTGGTCCTGAAACTCAGCCCCGCCTCGCCGAGCGCCGCGTCCGCGCCCTCGGGGCCCGCCGGCCCGCCCGCCTGCGGCGGCTCCTGCTGCCCGGGGCCCGACATGCCTGCGCGCGCCAAAGGCGTGTGGCGCGCGGGCGTGACGGCTGGGCCAGGCCGGGTGGTCGGGTACGCACAAAACGACGGCCGCGGCGGGGCTGCGCCGCCCGACCGCAATGGCGGACCCTCCCCGGACCCACCCCGCCCCGCCCCGCCCCGCCCCGCCCGGAGGCCCCACCCCGAGGGCGGGCCACACCCACCGCCCGCCCCGCCCCCGCCGCGGCGCCCCGTCCCGAGCTGCGCGCCCATGTTGGGGACGCGGGGTTCTGGTGGCGGGGGCGCGGCGCGCGGGTCCAGGCCGTCCACGTCCAGTGCCTGAGGGGCCAGACCACCCGGGTCGAGTGTCCGCAGGGCCGGGCCGCCCGGATCCCAATGTCCAAGGGGCCAAACGCCCGAGTCCAGTGTCCGAGGGTCAGACACACCCGGGTCGAGTGTCCGCGGGGCCGCCCGGGGCCTGGCCGGGTATCAGGGCGCATGCAAGAGACACCTCTCTAGGTAACGCTTCACCACCAGTCCACGTATCCACGGGGTGCCCTGCGGTCCCCCCCTTCTCGGGACACGAGGCCTGCAGTAAGCCCGAACAGTAGACAGGTGAGACAGCGGCCCCAAATACAGGTGTGACAAGGCAGGCTGTACGTAGGTGAAAACTCAGGCAGGTAAATCAATACACGTGGTGCACGGTTCCTCCTACAACCGGCAGGGCTCGTGTAATCAATGCACTGGACAAACACTGGCCACTGATGAGCTGGAATGCACGTGCCATGTGGGTTCATCCTTTTAAAGTGCGCTCTTCAGTGGTAGTGTGTTCACATGCCATCACCACAACCAGTTTTCGAACATTTTCATCACCCCAAAGAATCCCATACCCATTAGCACTCCCTAAATACTAACCTTCTTTTTGTCCCTATGGGTTTGCCGACCCTGGGTACGTCCTATAAATGGTTATCATAGAATACGTGGTCTTTAGAAGAATTAGTTTTGCAGGCTCAAAATGATGACTGTACCCACCTCTCACCCTTACCCCCATCTCAACCAGTGGCTGTTTTCTGTATGGGAACCACGTGCTTTAAAGAAAGGCCTGTGATTTAGGCACAGTTTTCTTCCATCAGGCTCTGAATCGCTCATTCTGTCAGAGCTCAGACATCTATGGAGTGCTATTCATTTCTTCTGCAGTCTCTTTTCTTTGAACAAGGTAAGATCATCCTGCACTTCCCTGGAGGACCAGTGGTTAAGACTCCGTGCTTCCACTGCAGGGGGTGCAGGTTCAATCCCTGGTAGGGGAACGAAGATCTCACATGCCACGTGGCACAGCCAAAAAACTTTTTTTAAAAAAAGGAAAAAGACAAAATATATATAAATTTGCTTTTCTTTTTGTCGACTTAATATGTCCCCAGTAGGATAATGATGGACCACTTACTCAAGAAAAGGTATCAGGTGTGGGGGGGGAAAAAAGAGCACTTTTTCTCACACCTAACATAAAAATTAGTTTCAGATCATCGAAATACCTACATTTAAAAAGAAAATTATACAACTACTAAATATATAGGATGATATCGATAAAATCTTTGAGAAGATTCTCAGCGTGACATCAACACAGACCGTAATGTGCACAGGCTCGCCCTGGGGATCTTGTTTAAAAGCAGATTCTAATTCAGCAGGCCTAGGTGGGACCCGGAATGCCACCTTTCTAAGGAGGCCCCAGCTGACGTGTGTGCAGCTGATCAGTTGACCCCACTTTGAGCAGCAAAATCACGCAGTATGGTGAAATTTACAATGTTTAAAAAATAAAATAAAATCAAGATTATATGCGACTTGGTTTTTCGCTTATTGGAAATAAAGACCTTTGGCACCTACATTGTCTTCTGTGTTTCTTGATTTGGGCGGATTCCTTGCAGATAACAGTTTTTGAGCCCTCTTTTATTTAGACATGAAACGTGAGAATGATCTGGCTTTAGTGGGACTTATTTCATAAATAAAATGTGAAGAAAATATAAAACATGTTTTTTTCAAACTCTAAACGTGGCTCCAAGTGGTTCTGGTGTAGCCCTCCAGGGGTAGCCCTCCTTAGCTGAGGACCCTGCCAGCAGTGGGGTTAAGGTGTAGCTCAATCTAGACTCTCACGAGGTCCCTGGGACTCAGTTCATGGGAACTTGGGGTGACCGTGAAAGAGGGAGACAAGTGGACACCTCCCGCCCTTGACTGCCTCAAAGGGAAGCTAGTAATTGTTACTCTGCTCTCTCAAGTAGCGTCTATTTCAACGAAACGTAAGCGAAATAGCTGAGTTTGAAGGGATTTTCACAACTCATCAGACATCCTGAGATGACCTCTGGTCAAAGTTGGATATTCACATTAAATTTGTAAATAGGAGAAGGTCAATAATAAAAACTATTTTTAGTAGGAAAAAAGAAAGACTGTTCCAATTACATGTCAAGAAATTATACCAGGAAGTCAGGAAGAGGAAGAAAACTGGTGTCATCTGTACAGAGAGACGAGAGACTTAAAGGAAAAGGGTTAATGAAACCAAGCGGGGTGACAAACCTCGGGGCCCAGGTGGGAGGATGTGCCCCCGACACTCAGCCACGCTGAGAGCCCAACAGACATGGGACAAGGCCAGCCACGGCGGGAGATGCCACGGGGGCTCTCAGAACCACAGGTCTGACAGACAAGAGAGGACAGGAAAGGCCTGAACCACAATTCGTAACCTCAACCTAATAAACATACAGAATTCGCCAAACAGAGAATGCACATCCTTTCCAAATAAACACAGTATTTAAAAAAATTGACCACATAAGAGGTCACAATGGAAGTCTCAACAAGCTTTTAAAAACTACCATCTGCACTGATCAGAATGTGATAAATGGGAGAAATAGACAAAATGCTCTTCTTACAAAGAACAGTCTTATCTGCAAAACAGAAACAGACTCACAGACATAGAGAACAGACTGGTGGTTGTCAAGGGGGTGGGGGGGATCGATGGAGCGAGAGCTTGGGGTTAGCAGATGCAAACTATTACATATAGGACGGATAAACAAGGTCCTAACCCTATATAGGGTTACAGTTCCCTGTATAGCACAGGGAACTATATTCAGTATCCTGTGATAAACCATAATGGAAAAGAATATGAAAAAGAATGTATGTGTGTGTATATATATATATATATATACGTGTGTTTGTATATATACATACGTGTATATACATATATACACAACTGAGTCACTTGGCTGTACAGCAGAAATTAACACAACATTGTAAATCAACTATACTTCAATAAAATAAATTTAAAATAAAAAGGACAAAATTCCACTGCCCAGAAAAGGGAGAAGTAACAGTACAGCGGCACCTGATAACTCAGGATGATACGCAAGGACAAGTGGGTGCGGGGCGGCCCCCAGCCCGTCTTCAGGTGGAGGAGGGAAGACAAAGCAGGGGGGCAGCGCCACCGTCCTGCCCAATGACTGTGATGGTGACACGACACAGGAGAGGGGAGCACAGAGTGAGAGACTGCCCCACAGCCCCAGAGCCTGGCTAGGGTTCAAGGTCATGACCCCAAAATGTCACCTCACAACAACTGTGTCACCAGTGATCCTGCAGTGGGGCTGGACGGGGGAAAATGGTGTAGAGGGTGTTATTGGGACATGAGGCAAAATTTGAATTAGATAAGAGTATTACAGCAATGTTAAGTGTCCTGATTTGGGCCATTGTATTCTGGTTATGTAAGATAATGTAATAGTCTTTAAAATCACAGACTGAAGTGTTTGGGTATCAAGGGGCATGGTGCCCACAGTTTACCATCAAATGGTTGAGACTGCGAGAGACAGAACAAATGGGGCAAAATGTGAACAACTGGGGGTTCTGGGTAAACCTGGGTGGGCACACAAGGAGCTCTTAGCACTCATCTTGGAATTTTCCTGCAAGTTTAAAATTATATAAAAATTTTTAATTACCATAAATAAATACAACGAATCATCTAAATCCAGGGTTCTACAGGCACCTGTCTGGCCCGATCTCTTCAAAATCTCAGTGCCGTAATAGAAACTGTGGGGTAGGAAGGACTGCTATAGCTTAGAGACAGAAAAACGTCACTGAAGGCAACACAGGAGCATGGCTGGGTGCTGGTTTGGAAAAACACGCAGCCATAAAAGTCACCTTTAGAACATCTGGGGGACATGGGAATACGGACTGGGTAGTAGATGGTATAAGACAATGACTATCGACCTTGTGAGGTGTGAATACGGCACTGGCGTTACGTGGGCGACGCAGGCGTAAATATTTAGAGGTGACGGGTCATGACATCTGTCATTGTCTTTGAAATTGTGCTGTGCGCGTGCACGTGTGTGTTAAACATGGGAAATGTTGACGGCTCACACTAGGTGAGGGGAGGGCAGGTGTTCAGTGAACTCTGTGCTCATTAGAAAAATAAAACAAAGAGAACCACCTGCTTGCAGACTCGTTTACTCATTCTCAACTTCTCCACCTGACGCCTCCTGGGCACTGAAAACCTAGCCCGTCGGACACAGAACGTGGATTCCGCCCCACCCCATCCTGCTCGTCCACACGTCTTCCCATCTCAGGAAACGGCGCCACCCGCCCACCTGCTCCAGCCAGACGCCCCACCGTGATCCCCACTTCCTCTGCCCAGCAGCCCTACATCCAGCACCGCGGGCCCTGGCCAGTCACAGCAGAGCGGCTGCGGCCTCTGACCAGGGTCTGTGTCTCCACTCCTGCCCACCCCCAACCTCTCCTCCTGGAGTCCAGTCTCCCTGCTGTGCAGCAGGGAGAGCCATCTTTGCAGCATGTCAACCAGACCCCACACCGGGATGGAGGTGGTCCATTCACCCTCGACCTCTTAGCCGCTTCCCTCCAGCCCACGGGGTCTCTGTCTTATTCAAGGTGCCCCCAGTGTCTGGGACACAAGCCTGGTTAGAGTCGGAACAGACCTGTGGCATGACATGTGTACTGAAATAATTTAGGAAAATCACGGAAGACTTTTGGGTATCACATCTTTCAAAATGTTCATGCAAGGAAGAGGGGGAAAGTCACTAAGGAAACAGGAAGGACACAAGGGTTTAAGCTACCTACATTCTAATTCCCCCCCAAGTTGCTACTGACGTCACTTCAGCCTGTTTCCTGATGGGTCTTGTAATCCGACCCAGAAACAATCTACAACTTCAATGTAACTAAATTTCACAAAGATTCAGGAAGCCTAAGACACACAAAAATTATTGTCCGGAAGTTTTTAACCTATTTAATCTGTGAGTAGAGATAGTGACAGTTACGTTTTTTTATTGCTGTAAACACCTTCATCATATTTGAATGAATCAGAGAAATAATAGTTTACCACTATTACGTACACACAGCCAACCATTAAATCATTGTTTTAAATAGAAAAGCTTTATTTTTTTACAATAAACCAAGTCTATCGCTAAAAAATAATGTTAAAGAGTAACCACACTATAAATAACCAGAAATGATCCAATCAGCACAAACTGCACACAGGGATCGCTTTCAAAGGCAACTAAATATACAAGGAAAATAAGGAACTTGACCAAATTACGAAATACACAAGATGGAAATGCCCATAGGCACAGAAAAGGGAAACGGAGAAGACAAACTCTTAGCACTCAGCCCCAGGGGCCTCACTCCAGGCGACCTGGGGCGCTCGGCCGGCCGCTGCCCCAGGATCTCGATACGGAAGGCTCTTTTGCAAAAGGTTCCACGTTTACAGTGCCAGCCTCAGCTCGGTTCTCTAACCAGGCCCGTGCTGCCGTCAACGGCAGCGACTACACGACAGCCGGGACCAGCAGCCAAACCCGGACGCTCTTCACTAAGGCCTCATCTACAGCGGCCAGCCCCCCTTCAGTGGCCCACTAAGCCCAGTTGCACTCCCTGGAAAGTTTCCTGTTTACTTCTCCTGGGCCAGGAGCAAGGACCAGGTCCAAGTCTCTAGACCAAGGATGGACCCAAACCCCCTGAAACTGGAAGCAAAATTGTGTGTGTGTTTCTTCTGGGCAGGACATTCTTTCACTCACCTGCCCTCCAGGTGCCAAGAAAGTCACAGAAGCTAGGATTCACAGCTTTCATCCTCCAGGGGTCCCGGTTCATAAAGGACCACAGACTACCAGCCGGTTAATATCCCCAAACCTGCTCTTTTTAGGGATGATTTACATCACAACTGGAGTCTTAGACCATCTTTAACTTTTACGTATCACGTTCAGATAATACGGCCCTTGTTTCTATTTCCCCACCTGTACGCTCAGAACTTTAGAGCAACTTTCTAAGGCAACAACAACAGCAGGAATTCACTAGATGCTCTGTAACTGCAGGCACTGGGCCAGACACTACACTTCAGCTTCTTTACTTCCTGTGTCCCATCTACGCAGTAGGTAATACACCTATTGTATAGACGAGAGACTCAGGTGGAGAGGTAAAGAATGTGTAGGAAGTTGTTAAACTAGGGAATGGCAGAGCAAGAATTTAAACTTTTACCGTCAACACGTAGTACATATGAGGCTTTTTTTCAGACGGTAGGTGCTCAGCAAATGTTTATTAAATAAATATAAACCATGCCCATTATGAGTCACGGTGAGTTCAGTGATGCCCATCACTTGGCGTGTATGTGCGGACACACCCTTAGGAAAGGGATCTAGATGCCTAGCTTTAATATATCCCTTTAAAGAAATAAATTTCCACCGCTCCACACTGTAGGTTCAGAGATGAATATTTGTCTTGCTCAATGCTCTATTTCCTGAGCCTAAAACAGAAACTGGTACAAAGTACTCAATAAATGACTAAGTTAATTAACTCTATGTTAGGGAATCATCCCGTACCCAGCTCTAACAGAAAAAGTAACCACATTTTGCTTCTACACAGAACAGCACAAATAAAATCCACAGATAAAACAACTTACATAAGCTGTAACTTCCTCCTTCTTCAATATCCTTAAAAGAACCAAGCAAAACTGAGTAACCCAGTGTGCAGGCGGACTCCCTCCCAGGAAGGCGGCCCCGGCCAGCACCTGGGAACGTAGATTTCGGGGGGGCTTCCCACCACCATTGGTCACTGGCTTATGCTAAACACCAGCTTTCCTTCTGGGCGTCTGGGATTTGGCCGCGTGCCACCTAGGGAACACCCCCCACAACCAGCCCCCAGTAGGATCCATGGCCCCGAGTCTCTAAGGAGCTTTGCTGTCCGGGAACATGTCACCAGTGCTGGGGGGTGACAGGCATCCTGAGTGGCTCCACTGAGAGGTGTTCTGGGGAGCTGGCGCCTGGGGCCCCTAGACCTCTCCCCATGCGCCTCTGCTGACTTTGCTGGGTTCTTTGCCCAAAATAAACCAAAGCCATGAGTCCTCCTAATGAATCATCAAACCTGGGGGTGGTCTTGGCTACCCCCATCCACCTAGCAAAGCAAGGTGACCATTGACTCTTGCCAGCTTTCCCTCCCTTGAACACAGAAGTGCCTACACCATTGTTTTCTACAAAAAGGTGCCTGTTACCAGCACTGACTCTCACCAGCTTGGCATCTAGGACAACTGTATACCACCGACAGCACGCATTACCTTCTATCTCTTTCCATGCGGTTGTCCCTCTCCCTCCGCTGGGACCTGCCCCGTGGGGGCCCGCTCTGCCTCTGCTCCCCGAGGGCGGCCTGGGGCGACTCCACCGACGGCCAAGCACCCTGCGCTGCTGTGGAGCCTTCACCCACATTCCGGAGCTCTCCAAGGGTTCTTCGTTCTATGTTTGTGTCCAACTGACGTATCCTACCCCGACTCCTCTTATTTATTGCTTGTTTACATAGCGCTTCTTCTTTGCAAAAGAAGGAAAAAGTGGTATTTTAATTTTTTGATTCTTCTAAACTTACCCTCGTGAATGCTGAATATATTTTTTGGTATTTTCGATCCAAGATATAAACATCAATGGGTAAGGAGCACACAGAACCAAACAAGAAGCACTTCAAAATTGCATAGAAACATCCGGCACAAGGCTCTAGGTTTCAAACTATACAACGGAACATAAACTAAATTAAAACACCCCAGAGGGCTTTCCTGGTGGCGCAGTGGCTGAGAGTCCGCCTGCTGATGCAGGGGACACGGGTTCATGCCGCGGTCCGGGAAGATCCCACGTGCCGCGGAGCGGCTGGGCCCGTGAGCCATGGCCACTGAGCCTGCGCGTCCGGAGCCTGTGTTCCGCAACGGGAGAGGCCACAACAGTGAGAGGCCCACGTACCGCAAAAAAAAAACACCCCAGGTATTATGTAATCAATACAACTTATACAGCAATACAATCAAAAGTCCCCCTTTTAAATCAAGAGCCATTTTAACTGTCATCTATGAATTAAAAAACCAAGAAGTTGTTTGATTTTTCTGATATTCAGAAGGGGAAAAAAAAAACAAACCTAGAAATATTTTCTCCAAAAGATTTTCTTGATATGCAATTATTCTAAGATGACAACTGATTTTCTAACTGCAATGCTCAGAAGAGGACAGAACCTAAGTAGTTTAGGATTAAACACGCCCTCACCTTACAAGTGAGATTCCCCCCACAAAAGGAGTCATCACGTCATAGCTTTGACCTGTGCTACAGAAATATGTCAAATTTCTATCACAGTACAGCAGGCGTCTAAGAAGTACCTGTGGTGATGTGCATTCCCGAGGTACTGTACAAAGCCAAACCCTCTACGATGAAAGAATCACTTAACACACATTTCAGAATGGTGATAACTTTGCAAAAGACATAGAGAGGAATTCACAAGTATTGGTAATATTTTGGTTCTTCAGCTGAGTAGTCAGTACAGGGACTATTTTAATTTTAACCTTTATACCTTACAAATGCTAACATATACTTTCACGAGCAATGTCATAAGAACAATGGAAAATTAATCACTGGCGTGGGAGAAAGAAGGAGAGCTCCATCCCTACCCTGTCTTTATCAGCTCTTGAAAAGCTTAGTGTAAGCTGTGTTATTGTTGGATAACTCGAAAAAGAATGTTTTCCAGGAAAAACGGATTGAGGGTTAACGTCAGGGGTAAGCAAAGTTTGCCTTCAGAAGTTTCTTTCTTTCTAAGACTTTCTGTATCACCTTATGGCCTCTTGCTCCCAACTCAATCCTTTGCCCACCTGCAGATGGTCCCCTAAAGCTCTGAGCGGATTTCAGACTCCTGCCTCACTCATGAAGTATGAAATAAGAGAAAAAAAAAACAACACCTAAATTTGCTGTCAGTAACGAAAATGTACCTAAGTCTATCATGTTTCTGTTTAAGGAGGTTACTGTTAAGAAAAAGCAGCCCCTAAACTCAACGTTTCCAGGCCAAGTATAAACGTGATGTTCAAAATTCGCAAGGATGTTCCAAGTGAGGTGACTGGGCAGAGGGACAGAAGGATTCCTAAGATGCAAGCAGGCTTCCGAGATCCTTTCATTTGTTTATAAACCACCTCTCTCCCCTCCCCGACCCGTGGACAAAAAAAAAAAGGGGGGCAGAGACATCAGGCAGGAGGAGAAAGCACCTGCCAGCTTCTGTTTTATCGCTTACCTCCTACTTTAATCCGAACCTGCTCATGCAAAGCTTTGTTTCTACTACCCAAAGTCTGTTTAGTGGATTCAATTTACCTCTGATGACAGAAAGAAAATGCTCTCGGCAATCCAACATCCTGATGCTTGGTAGCTTCAAGTACAGAACGTGAGTTACTACAACTCTGGAAAACAATGAAGCAACAGGAACGTTATCAACAGGTGACAATCTCCTCTCTACGCACAAATAAAACGCACTTTAATAGAAGTAACGTCAAAGTTATTCACATGAACTTGAAGAACTTTAGGTGCACTAAGGATTTTTAAATATCCCCGAACCACATAAATACTCTCGATTTTAACAAGTTATCGAGCTCAGTGAAAGACAAAAACAGCC
Source organism: Hyperoodon ampullatus (assembly GCF_949752795.1). Classification (NCBI taxonomy): domain Eukaryota; kingdom Metazoa; phylum Chordata; class Mammalia; order Artiodactyla; family Ziphiidae; genus Hyperoodon; species Hyperoodon ampullatus. Next base: position 73,926,777 of record NC_136918.1, on the reverse strand, counting down.
TTGGGACCTAACTAAAATACAATTTATCCATTTAACACAAAAGAGCAAAGCTTCGCAAATCATTTTCCCTACCTGTGTTTGTGAAAGATTAGAATTTCCACTAGTAGAGCAACTATTTGCAGTAAACAGAGGGTATGTAAATTGAAGAGCAGTAGTTGCAGCAGCTGTTTTATTTTTCACTCATGTTCTACATTTGTTTTGTTGCTGATGAAGTGGAACACTCATTAATTCGGATGGATGGCGAATAAGAGTTACCAAACTGCCAAGACAAAAGAAACCCAGAAACACATGAAGAGTATGTGGCAGGTAAGTTTCCTGAAACACCACAATCACTATCACACTCTAATGGCTAACATTTGATTTTCTGGATAGGAACTCGAATCTGTTACCATGAATGCCCCCCATCATGGAAATCTCTACAAAACAATTATCAGCTAGTGTTGGAGGGGACAAGTTCAAACTTTCTTCCTCACATTGGAAGGTGTGGCTGTGTGTCATCTTTTAGTTACACCTCCCTTCCCATTACACTTCTGACACCAATCTCTGTTTTTTTCTGGCCATCCTCCAAACTCTGACGACTATGGGCAAAACGGGGAAAACTACAGGGTGGGGACAGACAGAAAGCTGAGGAGACACCCTAGCAGACAGGCTACTCCTCTCCGATAGTTGTTGCTGCGAGATCACTTATGGGCTGGCAGTCTGGCTGAAGGATGAAGCTGCATTTTACACTCAAAGACTCACAACATGACGTCTGTCCTCCCAGGGGATGCATCTGTGCAAGATCAGGTCAGCCTCAACCTGAGTCAACAGAGGGGGAAGCAGAGGTCTCTCCTGACATTTAGGTGGGTGATTTGGGGACAAAACCTTTGTTCCTCAGGAACATGTGTGCACTTACCTCAACTCATCTCTCTTCCACATGCAGACGCAGAGCGCACACCGCAAAGGTAATGCTGCAGGCTGTGTACTTAATATCTGCTTGCTGTGCCTGCACAGAGCACACAAACTTGCAGCTCAGCCTCCACACCCACTGAGGTCTGCTCCCTGTTAAGATGCAAGCTGCAGTGAGGCCGCTGGCCTCTGCAGAAAACCCGGGTCTACATCCAGACCGAGGCTGGTGCTTCTCTGCACAGGACCCTGGTCTACACCCGGACCCAGGCTAGTGCCTCCCTGCAGAGGCCTCTGGTTCCACCCGGATACAGGCCGGTGGCCTCTGCTGAGGACCCTGGTCTACACCCAGACCCACGATGCTGCTTCTCTGCAAGGACCCTGGTCTATACCCGCACACAGCCTGCTGCTTCTCTGCACAGGACCCTGGTCTACACCCTGATCCAGCCGGGCCCGCTCCCTGGGGGATGCACCCACTTGTTGAGCGCCATGTCAGGCTCGGGGGGATCCGCACCGCGCGGGGCTGGCGGGGGCTCGGCTGCTATGCTGTTGAAGCCGTCCTCCAGGCGGACGCGCACCGCCCACTTGGCCCGCACCTCGGTCGCGCCCTCCACGTTCTCCTTGCCGGCGCCGTCGGGCGCCTTGGACCGGGGTGCGCCGGCGCCCGGTCCGTCGGCGCCCGGCGTCTTCTCGGCGGCGCGGGGCGCGCCCGCCTCGCTCAGCAGCAGCATGCGCAGCTCCTGGAAGTCGATGTGGCCCAGGCACTGGTTGGCGCCCGCGAAGCCACCATAGGCCAGCGCAGGCGGCACAGCACCGGGTACACGGGCGGCGCGACCCCGCCGCCGCGCCCACGGCCGCAGCGAAGCCCCCCGCCACTGCGCCCGCCGCCGCCGCCGCCAGGAAGCAAGAGTTGACGCGCGTCTCGAGCTCGCCGTCGGCCGCCGCCGCCTCCATGTGCGAGTAGAGGATGTGCTGCAGCTGCATGTACTCGATCTCCGTCATCTCCACAAGGCTCAGCTCGCTGGTCCTGAAATTCAGCCCCGCCTCGCCGAGCGCCGCATCCGCGCCCTCGGGGCCCGCCGGCCCGCCCGCCTGCGGCGGCTCCTGCTGCCCGGGGCCCGACATGCCTGCGCCAAAGGCGTGTGGCGCGCGGGCGGGCCTGCTGCGCCAGGCCGGGCGGTCGGGTACACAGAAACCGACGGCCGCGGCGGGCCTGCGCCGCCCGCCCGCAATGGCGGACCCTCCCCGGCCCCGCCCCGCCCCGCCCCGCCCCGCCCCGCCCGGAGGTCCCACCCCGAGGGCGGGCCACACCCACCGCCCGCCCGCCCCGCCCCCGCCGCGGCGCCCCGTCCCGAGCTGCGCGCCCATGTTGGGGACGCGGGGTTCTGGTGGCGGGGGCGCGGCGCGCGGGTCCAGGCCGTCCAAGTCCAGTGCCTGAGGGCCCAGACCACCCGGGTCGAGTGTCCGCAGGGCCGGGCCGCCCGGATCCCAATGTCCAAGGGGCCAAACGCCCGAGTCCAGTGTCCGAGGGTCAGACACACCTGGGTCGAGTGTCCGCGGGGCCGCCCGGGGCCTGGCCGGGTATCAGGGCGCATGCAAGAGACACCTCTCTAGGTAACGCTTCACCACCAGTCCACGTATCCACGGGGTGCCCTGCGGTCCCCCCCTTCTCGGGACACGAGGCCTGCAGTAAGCCCGAACAGTAGACAGGTGAGACAGCGGCCCCAAATACAGGTGTGACAAGGCAGGCTGTACGTAGGTGAAAACTCAGGCAGGTAAATCAATACACGTGGTGCACGGTTCCTCCTACAACCGGCAGGGCTCGTGTAATCAATGCACTGGACAAACACTGGCCACTGATGAGCTGGAATGCACGTGCCATGTGGGTTCATCCTTTTAAAGTGCGCTCTTCAGTGGTAGTGGGTTCACATGCCATCACCACAACCAGTTTTCGAACATTTTCATCACCCCAAAGAATCCCATACCCATTAGCACTCCCTAAACACTAACCTTCTTTTTGTCCCTACGGGTTTGCCGACCCTGGGTACGTCCTATAAATGGTATCATAGAATACGTGGTCTTTAGAAGAATTAGTTTTGCAGGCTCAAAATGATGACTGTACCCACCTCTCACCCTTACCCCCATCTCAACCAGTGGCTGTTTTCTGTATGGGAACCACGTGCTTTAAAGAAAGGCCTGTGATTTAGGCACAGTTTTCTTCCATCAGGCTCTGAATCGCTCATTCTGTCAGAGCTCAGACATCTATGGAGTGCTATTCATTTCTTCTGCAGTCTCTTTTCTTTGAACAATGTAAGATCATCCTGCACTTCCCTGGAGGACCAGTGGTTAAGACTCCGTGCTTCCACTGCAGGGGGTGCAGGTTCAATCCCTGGTAGGGGAACGAAGATCTCACATGCCACGTGGCACAGCCAAAAAACTTTTTTTAAAAAAAGGAAAAAGACAAAATATATATACATTTCCTTTTCTTTTTGTCGACTTAATATGTCCCCAGTAGGATAATGATGGACCACTTACTCAAGAAAAGGTATCAGGTGTGGGGGGGAAAAAAGAGCACTTTTTCTCACACCTAACATAAAAATTAGTTTCAGATCATCGAAATACCTACATTTAAAAAGAAAATTATACAACTACTAAATATATAGGATGATATCGATAAAATCTTTGAGAAGATTCTCAGCGTGACATCAACACAGACCGTAATGTGCACAGGCTCGCCCTGGGGATCTTGTTTAAAAGCAGATTCTAATTCAGCAGGCCTAGGTGGGACCCGGAATGCCACCTTTCTAAGGAGGCCCCAGCTGACGTGTGTGCAGCTGATCAGTTGACCCCACTTTGAGCAGCAAAATCACGCAGTATGGTGAAATTTACAATGTTTAAAAAATAAAATAAAATCAAGATTATATGCGACTTGGTTTTTCGCTTATTGGAAATAAAGACCTTTGGCACCTACATTGTCTTCTGTGTTTCTTGATTTGGGCGGATTCCTTGCAGATAACAGTTTTTGAGCCCTCTTTTATTTAGACATGAAACGTGAGAATGATCTGGCTTTAGTGGGACTTATTTCATAAATAAAATGTGAAGAAAATATAAAACATGTTTTTTTCAAACTCTAAACGTGGCTCCAAGTGGTTCTGGTGTAGCCCTCCAGGGGTAGCCCTCCTTAGCTGAGGACCCTGCCAGCAGTGGGGTTAAGGTGTAGCTCAATCTAGACTCTCACGAGGTCCCTGGGACTCAGTTCATGGGAACTTGGGGTGACCGTGAAAGAGGGAGACAAGTGGACACCTCCCGCCCTTGACTGCCTCAAAGGGAAGCTAGTAATTGTTACTCTGCTCTCTCAAGTAGCGTCTATTTCAACGAAACGTAAGCGAAATAGCTGAGTTTGAAGGGATTTTCACAACTCATCAGACATCCTGAGATGACCTCTGGTCAAAGTTGGATATTCACATTAAATTTGTAAATAGGAGAAGGTCAATAATAAAAACTATTTTTAGTAGGAAAAAAGAAAGACTGTTCCAATTACATGTCAAGAAATTATACCAGGAAGTCAGGAAGAGGAAGAAAACTGGTGTCATCTGTACAGAGAGACGAGAGACTTAAAGGAAAAGGGTTAATGAAACCAAGCGGGGTGACAAACCTCGGGGCCCAGGTGGGAGGATGTGCCCCCGACACTCAGCCACGCTGAGAGCCCAACAGACATGGGACAAGGCCAGCCACGGCGGGAGATGCCACGGGGGCTCTCAGAACCACAGGTCTGACAGACAAGAGAGGACAGGAAAGGCCTGAACCACAATTCGTAACCTCAACCTAATAAACATACAGAATTCGCCAAACAGAGAATGCACATCCTTTCCAAATAAACACAGTATTTAAAAAAATTGACCACATAAGAGGTCACAATGGAAGTCTCAACAAGCTTTTAAAAACTACCATCTGCACTGATCAGAATGTGATAAATGGGAGAAATAGACAAAATGCTCTTCTTACAAAGAACAGTCTTATCTGCAAAACAGAAACAGACTCACAGACATAGAGAACAGACTGGTGGTTGTCAAGGGGGTGGGGGGGATCGATGGAGCGAGAGCTTGGGGTTAGCAGATGCAAACTATTACATATAGGACGGATAAACAAGGTCCTAACCCTATATAGGGTTACAGTTCCCTGTATAGCACAGGGAACTATATTCAGTATCCTGTGATAAACCATAATGGAAAAGAATATGAAAAAGAATGTATGTGTGTGTATATATATATATATATATACGTGTGTTTGTATATATACATACGTGTATATACATATATACACAACTGAGTCACTTGGCTGTACAGCAGAAATTAACACAACATTGTAAATCAACTATACTTCAATAAAATAAATTTAAAATAAAAAGGACAAAATTCCACTGCCCAGAAAAGGGAGAAGTAACAGTACAGCGGCACCTGATAACTCAGGATGATACGCAAGGACAAGTGGGTGCGGGGCGGCCCCCAGCCCGTCTTCAGGTGGAGGAGGGAAGACAAAGCAGGGGGGCAGCGCCACCGTCCTGCCCAATGACTGTGATGGTGACACGACACAGGAGAGGGGAGCACAGAGTGAGAGACTGCCCCACAGCCCCAGAGCCTGGCTAGGGTTCAAGGTCATGACCCCAAAATGTCACCTCACAACAACTGTGTCACCAGTGATCCTGCAGTGGGGCTGGACGGGGGAAAATGGTGTAGAGGGTGTTATTGGGACATGAGGCAAAATTTGAATTAGATAAGAGTATTACAGCAATGTTAAGTGTCCTGATTTGGGCCATTGTATTCTGGTTATGTAAGATAATGTAATAGTCTTTAAAATCACAGACTGAAGTGTTTGGGTATCAAGGGGCATGGTGCCCACAGTTTACCATCAAATGGTTGAGACTGCGAGAGACAGAACAAATGGGGCAAAATGTGAACAACTGGGGGTTCTGGGTAAACCTGGGTGGGCACACAAGGAGCTCTTAGCACTCATCTTGGAATTTTCCTGCAAGTTTAAAATTATATAAAAATTTTTAATTACCATAAATAAATACAACGAATCATCTAAATCCAGGGTTCTACAGGCACCTGTCTGGCCCGATCTCTTCAAAATCTCAGTGCCGTAATAGAAACTGTGGGGTAGGAAGGACTGCTATAGCTTAGAGACAGAAAAACGTCACTGAAGGCAACACAGGAGCATGGCTGGGTGCTGGTTTGGAAAAACACGCAGCCATAAAAGTCACCTTTAGAACATCTGGGGGACATGGGAATACGGACTGGGTAGTAGATGGTATAAGACAATGACTATCGACCTTGTGAGGTGTGAATACGGCACTGGCGTTACGTGGGCGACGCAGGCGTAAATATTTAGAGGTGACGGGTCATGACATCTGTCATTGTCTTTGAAATTGTGCTGTGCGCGTGCACGTGTGTGTTAAACATGGGAAATGTTGACGGCTCACACTAGGTGAGGGGAGGGCAGGTGTTCAGTGAACTCTGTGCTCATTAGAAAAATAAAACAAAGAGAACCACCTGCTTGCAGACTCGTTTACTCATTCTCAACTTCTCCACCTGACGCCTCCTGGGCACTGAAAACCTAGCCCGTCGGACACAGAACGTGGATTCCGCCCCACCCCATCCTGCTCGTCCACACGTCTTCCCATCTCAGGAAACGGCGCCACCCGCCCACCTGCTCCAGCCAGACGCCCCACCGTGATCCCCACTTCCTCTGCCCAGCAGCCCTACATCCAGCACCGCGGGCCCTGGCCAGTCACAGCAGAGCGGCTGCGGCCTCTGACCAGGGTCTGTGTCTCCACTCCTGCCCACCCCCAACCTCTCCTCCTGGAGTCCAGTCTCCCTGCTGTGCAGCAGGGAGAGCCATCTTTGCAGCATGTCAACCAGACCCCACACCGGGATGGAGGTGGTCCATTCACCCTCGACCTCTTAGCCGCTTCCCTCCAGCCCACGGGGTCTCTGTCTTATTCAAGGTGCCCCCAGTGTCTGGGACACAAGCCTGGTTAGAGTCGGAACAGACCTGTGGCATGACATGTGTACTGAAATAATTTAGGAAAATCACGGAAGACTTTTGGGTATCACATCTTTCAAAATGTTCATGCAAGGAAGAGGGGGAAAGTCACTAAGGAAACAGGAAGGACACAAGGGTTTAAGCTACCTACATTCTAATTCCCCCCCAAGTTGCTACTGACGTCACTTCAGCCTGTTTCCTGATGGGTCTTGTAATCCGACCCAGAAACAATCTACAACTTCAATGTAACTAAATTTCACAAAGATTCAGGAAGCCTAAGACACACAAAAATTATTGTCCGGAAGTTTTTAACCTATTTAATCTGTGAGTAGAGATAGTGACAGTTACGTTTTTTTATTGCTGTAAACACCTTCATCATATTTGAATGAATCAGAGAAATAATAGTTTACCACTATTACGTACACACAGCCAACCATTAAATCATTGTTTTAAATAGAAAAGCTTTATTTTTTTACAATAAACCAAGTCTATCGCTAAAAAATAATGTTAAAGAGTAACCACACTATAAATAACCAGAAATGATCCAATCAGCACAAACTGCACACAGGGATCGCTTTCAAAGGCAACTAAATATACAAGGAAAATAAGGAACTTGACCAAATTACGAAATACACAAGATGGAAATGCCCATAGGCACAGAAAAGGGAAACGGAGAAGACAAACTCTTAGCACTCAGCCCCAGGGGCCTCACTCCAGGCGACCTGGGGCGCTCGGCCGGCCGCTGCCCCAGGATCTCGATACGGAAGGCTCTTTTGCAAAAGGTTCCACGTTTACAGTGCCAGCCTCAGCTCGGTTCTCTAACCAGGCCCGTGCTGCCGTCAACGGCAGCGACTACACGACAGCCGGGACCAGCAGCCAAACCCGGACGCTCTTCACTAAGGCCTCATCTACAGCGGCCAGCCCCCCTTCAGTGGCCCACTAAGCCCAGTTGCACTCCCTGGAAAGTTTCCTGTTTACTTCTCCTGGGCCAGGAGCAAGGACCAGGTCCAAGTCTCTAGACCAAGGATGGACCCAAACCCCCTGAAACTGGAAGCAAAATTGTGTGTGTGTTTCTTCTGGGCAGGACATTCTTTCACTCACCTGCCCTCCAGGTGCCAAGAAAGTCACAGAAGCTAGGATTCACAGCTTTCATCCTCCAGGGGTCCCGGTTCATAAAGGACCACAGACTACCAGCCGGTTAATATCCCCAAACCTGCTCTTTTTAGGGATGATTTACATCACAACTGGAGTCTTAGACCATCTTTAACTTTTACGTATCACGTTCAGATAATACGGCCCTTGTTTCTATTTCCCCACCTGTACGCTCAGAACTTTAGAGCAACTTTCTAAGGCAACAACAAAAGCAGGAATTCACTAGATGCTCTGTAACTGCAGGCACTGGGCCAGACACTACACTTCAGCTTCTTTACTTCCTGTGTCCCATCTACGCAGTAGGTAATACACCTATTGTATAGACGAGAGACTCAGGTGGAGAGGTAAAGAATGTGTAGGAAGTTGTTAAACTAGGGAATGGCAGAGCAAGAATTTAAACTTTTACCGTCAACACGTAGTACATATGAGGCTTTTTTTTAGACGGTAGGTGCTCAGCAAATGTTTATTAAATAAATATAAACCATGCCCATTATGAGTCACGGTGAGTTCAGTGATGCCCATCACTTGGCGTGTATGTGCGGACACACCCTTAGGAAAGGGATCTAGATACCTAGCTTTAATATATCCCTTTAAAGAAATAAATTTCCACCGCTCCACACTGTAGGTTCAGAGATGAATATTTGTCTTGCTCAATGCTCTATTTCCTGAGCCTAAAACAGAAACTGGTACAAAGTACTCAATAAATGACTAAGTTAATTAACTCTATGTTAGGGAATCATCCCGTACCCAGCTCTAACAGAAAAAGTAACCACATTTTGCTTCTACACAGAACAGCACAAATAAAACCCACAGATAAAACAACTTACATAAGCTGTAACTTCCTCCTTCTTCAATATCCTTAAAAGAACCAAGCAAAACTGAGTAACCCCGTGTGCAGGCGGACTCCCTCCCAGGAAGGCGGCCCCGGCCAGCACCTGGGAACTTAGATTTCGGGGGGGTTCCCACCACCATTGGTCACTGGCTTATGCTAAACACCAGCTTTCCTTCTGGGCGTCTGGGATTTGGCCGCGTGCCACCTAGGGAATACCCCCCACAACCAGCCCCCAGTAGGATCCATGGCCCCGAGTCTCTAAGGAGCTTTGCTGTCCGGGAACATGTCACCAGTGCTGGGGGGTGACAGGCATCCTGAGTGGCTCCACTGAGAGGTGTTCTGGGGAGCTGGCGCCTGGGGCCCCTAGACCTCACCCCATGCGCCTCTGCTGACTTTGCTGGGTTCTTTGCCCAAAATAAACCAAAGCCATGAGTCCTCCTAATGAATCATCAAACCTGGGGGTGGTCTTGGCTACCCCCATCCACCTAGCAAAGCAAGGTGACCATTGACTCTTGCCAGCTTTCCCTCCCTTGAACACAGAAGTGCCTACACCATTGTTTTCTACAAAAAGGTGCCTGTTACCAGCACTGACTCTCACCAGCTTGGCGTCTAGGACAACTGTATACCACCGACAGCACGCATTACCTTCTATCTCTTTCCATGCGGTTGTGCCTCTCCCTCCGCTGGGACCTGCCCCGTGGGGGCCCGCTCTGCCTCTGCTCCCCGAGGGCGGCCTGGGGCGACTCCACCGACGGCCAAGCACCCTGCGCTGCTGTGGAGCCTTCACCCACATTCCGGAGCTCTCCAAGGGTTCTTCGTTCTATGTTTGTGTCCAACTGACGGATCCTACTCCGACTCCTCTTATTTATTGCTTGTTTACATAGCGCTTCTTCTTTGCAAAAGAAGGAAAAAGTGGTATTTTAATTTTTTGATTCTTCTAAACTTACCCTCGTGAATGCTGAATATATTTTTTGGTATTTTCGATCCAAGATATAAACATGAATGGGTAAGGAGCACACAGAACCAAACAAGAAGCACTCCAAAATTCCATAGAAACATCCGGCACAAGGCTCTAGGTTTCAAACTATACAACGGAACATAAACTAAATTAAAACACCCCAGAGGGCTTTCCTGGTGGCGCAGTGGCTGAGAGTCCGCCTGCTGATGCAGGGGACACGGGTTCATGCCGCGGTCCAGGAAGATCCCACATGCCGCGGAGCGGCTGGGCCCGTGAGCCATGGCCACTGAGCCTGCACGTCCGGAGCCTGTGTTCCGCAACGGGAGAGGCCACAACAGTGAGAGGCCCACGTACCGCAAAAAAAAAAACACACCCCAGGTATTATGTAATCAATACAGCTTATACAGCAATACAATCAAAAGTCCCCCTTTTAAATCAAGAGCCATTTTAACTGTCATCTAGGAATAAAAAAACCAAGAAGTTGTTTGATTTTTCTGATACTCAGAAGCGGAAAAAAAAAACAAACCTAGAAATATTTTCTCCAAAAGATTTTCTTGATATGCAATTATTCTAAGATGACAACTGATATTCTAACTGCAATGCTCAGAAGAGGACAGAACCTAAGTGGTTTAGGATTAAACACGCCCTCACCTTACAAGTGAGATTCCCCCCACAAAAGGAGTCATCACGTCATAGCTTTGACCTGTGCTACAGAAATATGTCAAATTTCTATCACAGTACAGCAGGCGTCTAAGAAGTACCTGTGGTGATGTGCATTCCCGAGGTACCGTACAAAGCCAAACCCTCTACGGTGAAAGAATCACTTAACACACATTTCAGAATGGTGATAACTTTGCAAAAGACATAGAGAGGAATTCACAAGTATTGGTAATATTTTGGTTCTTCAGCTGAGTAGTCAGTACAGGGACTATTTTAATTTTAACCTTTATACCTTACAAATGCTAACATATACTTTCACGAGCAATGTCATAAGAACAATGGAAAATTAATCACTGGCGTGGGAGAAAGAAGGAGAGCTCCATCCCTACCCTGTCTTTATCAGCTCTTGAAAAGCTGAGTGTAAGCTGTGTTATTGTTGGATAACTCGAAAAAGAATGTTTTCCAGGAAAAACGGATTGAGGGTTAACGTCAGGGGTAAGCAAAGTTTGCCTTCAGAAGTTTCTTTCTTTCTAAGACTGTCTGTATCACCTTATGGCCTCTTGCTCCCAACTCAATCCTTTGCCCATCTGCAGATGGTCCCCTAAAGCTCTGAGCGGATTTCAGACTCCTGCCTCACTCATGAAGTATGAAATAAGAGAAAAAAAAAAAAACACCTAAATTTGCTGTCAGTAACGAAAATGTACCTAAGTCTATCATGTTTCTGTTTAAGGAGGTTACTGTTAAGAAAAAGCAGCCCCTAAACTCAACGTTTCCAGGCCAAGTATAAATGTGATGTTCAAAATTCGCAAGGATGTTCCAAGTGAGGTGACTGGGCAGAGGGACAGAAGGATTCCTAAGATGCAAGCAGGCTTCCGAGATCCTTTCATTTGTTTATAAACCACCTCTCTCCCCTCCCCCACCCGTGGACAAAAAAAAAGGGGGGCAGAGACATCAGGCAGGAGGAGAAAGCAGCTGCCAGCTTCTGTTTTATCGCTTACCTCCTACTTTAATCCGAACCTGCTCAGGCAAAGCTTTGTTTCTACTACCCAAAGTCTGTTTAGTGGATTCAATTTACTTCTGATAACAGAAAGAAAACGCTCTCGGCAATCCAATATCCTGATGCTTGGTAGCTTCAAGTACAGAACGTGAGTTACTAGAAGTCTGGAAAACAATGAAGCAACAGGGACGTTATCAACAGGTGACAATCTCCTCTCTACGCACAAATAAAATGCATTTTAATAGAAGTAATGTCAAAGTTATTCACATGAACTTGAAGAACTTTAGGTGCACTAAGGATTTTTAAATATCCCCGAACCACATAAATACTCTCGATTTTAACAAGTTATCGAGCTCAATGAAAGACAAAAACATCCTTGGGACCTAACTAAAATACAAGTTATCCACTTAACACAAAAGAGCAAAGCTTCGCAAATCATTTTCCCTACATGTGTTTGTGAAAGATTAGAATTTCCACTAGTAGGGCAAGTATTTGCAGTTAACAGAGGGTATGTAAATTGAAGAGCAGTAGTTGCAGCAGCTGTTTTATTTTTCACTCATGTTCTACATTTGTTTTGTTGCTGATGAAGTGGAACACTCATTAATCCGGATGGATGGCGAATAAGAGTTACCAAACTGCCAAGACAAAAGAAACCCAGAAACACATGAAGAGTATGTGGCAGGTAAGTTTCCTGAAACACCACAATCACGATCACACTCTAATGGCTAACATTTGATTTTCTGGATAGGAACTCGAATCTATTACCATGAATGCCCCCCATCATGGAAATCTCTACAAAACAATTATCAGCTAGTGTCGTAGGGGACAAGTTCAAACTTTCTTCCTCACATTGGAAGGTGTGGCTGTGTGTCATCTTTTAGTTACACCTCCCTTCCCATTACACTTCTGACACCAATCTCTGTGTTTTTTTGGCCATCCTCCAAAATCTGACGACTATGGGCAAAATGGGGAAAACTACAGGGTGGGGACAGACAGAAAGCTGAGGAGACACCCTAGCAGACAGGCTACTCCTCTCCGATAGTTGTTGCTGCGAGATCACTTATGGGCTGGCAGTCTGGCTGAAGGATGAAGCTGCATTTTACACTCAAAGACTCACAACATGACGCCTGTCCTCCCAGGGGATGCATCTGTGCAAGATCAGGTCAGCCTCAACCTGAGTCAACAGAGGGGGAAGCAGAGGTCTCTCCTGACATTTAGGTGGGTGATTTGGGGACAAAACCTTTGTTCCTCAGGAACATGTGTGCACTTATCTCAACTCATCTCTCTTCCACATGCAGACGCAGAGCGCACACCGCAAAGGTAATGCTGCAGGCTGTGTACTTAATATCTGCTTGCTGTGCCTGCACAGAGCACACAAACTTTCAGCTCAGCCTCCACACCCACTGAGGTCTGCTCCCTGTTAAGATGCAAGCTGCAGTGAGGCCGCTGGCCTCTGCAGAAAACCCGGGTCTACATCCAGACCGAGGCTGGTGCTTCTCTGCACAGGGCCCTGGTCTACACCCGGACCCAGGCTACTGCCTCCCTGCAGAGGCCCCTGGTTCCACCCGGATACAGGCCGGTGGCCTCTGCTGAGGACCCTGGTCTACACCCAGACCCACGATGCTGCTTCTCTGCAAGGACCCTGGTCTATACCCGCACACAGCCTGCTGCTTCTCTGCACAGGACCCTGGTCTACACCCTGATCCAGCCGGGCCCGCTCCCTGGGGGATGCACCCACTTGTTGAGCGCCATGCCAGGCTCGGGGGGATCCGCACCGCGCGGGGCTGGCGGGGGCTCGGCTGCTATGCTGTTGAAGCCGTCCTCCAGGCGGACGCGCACCGCCCACTTGGCCCGCACCTCGGTCGCGCCCTCCACGTTCTCCTTGCCGGCGCCGTCGGGCGCCTTGGGCCGGGGTGCGCCGGCGCCCGGCCCGTCGGCGCCTGGCGTCTTCTCGGCGGCGCGGGGCGCGCCCGCCTCACTCAGCAGCATCATGCGCAGCTCCTGGAAGTCGATGTGGCCCAGGCACTGGTTGGCGCCCGCGAAGCCACCATCGGCCAGCGCAGGCGGCACAGCACCGGGTACACGGGCGGCGCGACCCCGCCGCCGCGCCCACGGCCGCAGCGAAGCCCCCCGCCACTGCGCCCGACGCCGCCGCCGCCAGGAAGCAAGAGTTGACGCGCGTCTCGAGCTCGCCGTCGGCCGCCGCCGCCTCCATGTGCGAGTAGAGGATGTGCTGCAGCTGCATGTACTCGATCTCCGTCATCTCCACAAGGCTCAGCTCGCTGGTCCTGAAACTCAGCCCCGCCTCGCCGAGCGCCGCGTCCGCGCCCTCGGGGCCCGCCGGCCCGCCCGCCTGCGGCGGCTCCTGCTGCCCGGGGCCCGACATGCCTGCGCCAAAGGCGTGTGGCGCGCGGGCGGGCCGGCTGGGCCAGGCCGGGCGGTCGGGTACGCACAAACCGACGGCCGCGGCGGGCCTGTGCCGCCCGCCCGAAATGGCGGACCCTCCCCGGCCCCACCCCGCCCCGCCCTGAGGCCCCACCCCGAAGGCGGGCAACACCCACCGCCCGCCCCGCCCCGCCCCCGCCGCGGCGCCCCGTCCCGAGCTGCGCGCCCATGTTGGGGACGCGGGGTTCTGGTGGCGGGGGCGCGGCGCGCGGGTCCAGGCCGTCCAAGTCCAGTGCCTGAGGGCCCAGACCACCCGGCTCGAGTGTCCGCAGGGCCGGGCCGCCCGGATCCCAATGTCCAAGGGGCCAAACGCCCGAGTCCAGTGTCCGAGGGTCAGACACACCTGGGTCGAGTGTCCGCGGGGCCGCCCGGGGCCTGGCCGGGTATCAGGGCGCATGCAAGAGACACCTCTCTAGGTAACGCTTCACCACCAGTCCACGTATCCACGGGGTGCCCTGCGGTCCCCCCCTTCTCGGGACACGAGGCCTGCAGTAAGCCCGAACAGTAGACAGGTGAGACAGCGGCCCCAAATACAGGTGTGACAAGGCAGGCTGTACGTAGGTGAAAACTCAGGCAGGTAAATCAATACACGTGGTGCACGGTTCCTCCTACAACCGGCAGGGCTCGTGTAATCAATGCACTGGACAAACACTGGCCACTGATGAGCTGGAATGCACGTGCCATGTGGGTTCATCCTTTTAAAGTGCGCTCTTCAGTGGTAGTGTGTTCACATGCCATCACCACAACCAGTTTTCGAACATTTTCATCACCCCAAAGAATCCCATACCCATTAGCACTCCCTAAACACTAACCTTCTTTTTGTCCCTATGGGTTTGCCGACCCTGGGTACGTCCTATAAATGGTATCATAGAATACGTGGTCTTTAGAAGAATTAGTTTTGCAGGCTCAAAATGATGACTGTACCCACCTCTCACCCTTACCCCCATCTCAACCAGTGGCTGTTTTCTGTATGGGAACCACGTGCTTTAAAGAAAGGCCTGTGATTTAGGCACAGTTTTCTTCCATCAGGCTCTGAATCGCTCATTCTGTCAGAGCTCAGACATCTATGGAGTGCTATTCATTTCTTCTGCAGTCTCTTTTCTTTGAACAAGGTAAGATCATCCTGCACTTCCCTGGAGGACCAGTGGTTAAGACTCCGTGCTTCCACTGCAGGGGGTGCAGGTTCAATCCCTGGTAGGGGAACGAAGATCTCACATGCCACGTGGCACAACCAAAAAACTTTCAAAAAAAAAAAGGAAAAAGACAAAATATATATACATTTCCTTTTCTTTTTGTCGACTTAATATGTCCCCAGTAGGATAATGATGGACCACTTACTCAAGAAAAGGTATCAGGTGTGGGGGGGAAAAAAGAGCACTTTTTCTCACACCTAACATAAAAATTAGTTTCAGATCATCGAAATACCTACATTTAAAAAGAAAATTATACAACTACTAAATATATAGGATGATATCGATAAAATCTTTGAGAAGATTCTCAGCGTGACATCAACACATACCGTAATGTGCACAGGCTCGCCCTGGGGATCTTGTTTAAAAGCAGATTCTAATTCAGCAGGCCTAGGTGGGACCCGGAATGCCACCTTTCTAAGGAGGCCCCAGCTGACGTGTGTGCAGCTGATCAGTTGACCCCACTTTGAGCAGCAAAATCACGCAGTATGGTGAAATTTACAATGTTTAAAAAATAAAATAAAATCAAGATTATATGCGACTTGGTTTTTCGCTTATTGGAAATAAAGACCTTTGGCACCTACATTGTCTTCTGTGTTTCTTGATTTGGGCGGATTCCTTGCAGATAACAGTTTTTGAGCCCTCTTTTATTTAGACATGAAACGTGAGAATGATCTGGCTTTAGTGGGACTTATTTCATAAATAAAATGTGAAGAAAATATAAAACATGTTTTTTTCAAACTCTAAACGTGGCTCCAAGTGGTTCTGGTGTAGCCCTCCAGGGGTAGCCCTCCTTAGCTGAGGACCCTGGCTGTAGGGTCAGGCAGAGCCCGGCGGAGCAGGTCAGGGCGGGAGAAAGGCCCCACCTGGGCTCCCCTGAGCTAAGAACTAAACATGCAAAAAAATCAATAAATGAATAAGTAAACAGCATCATGGACCGATGCGAAGGGCTGGCTTTCGAGAACAGGAGGAGCTGCTCTGTGGACAGGCCATCGTGCAGGGGGAGACCCCCAGTGGGTGGCAAAGGCAGTTTAGTGGCTCCGGACTAACGGCCAGAGACCCAAGCACAGCATCCATGTGAGCCTCAAGGAATGCGGGCAAGCGTCGGACATGACACCGCTGTACAAATATATGGATTCGGTGGAACCAGCAGGGCTGGATAGCAAAACCAGATAGAGAATAGAGACATTACAGGAAAGTAAAACTACAGGCAATATTGGAGATGAACAGATAGGCACACATTCTTAACAAAAGCTTAGCAAATTGAATCCAACAAGATTTCTTAAAAGGAATAACTCATCGTAACCAAGTGGTGTTTATTCCAGGGATTCAAGTTTTGTTTACATTTGAAAATCAACCAATGTAAATTACTATATTCATAGAGCAAAGTGGAAAACCATATGATTACCTCAAAAATGCAAAAAAAAAAAAAGTGGCTGGCAAATCTAACATCCATTCCCAATAAAAATTCGGCAAACCAAGCATGGAGGGCAAGTTCCTCAACCTGATAAAGGGCGTACATGAAATTACCACACTTCACATCATACTTAAATGGCAAAAGACGGAATGTTTTCCCTCTCGATGAGGAAAAAGGAAAGATACCCACTGTCGCCACTTCTATTCAGCATTGTGCTGGAGGGTCTACTCGGCGTGACAGGGCAAGAGAAAGAAGAGCATGCAGGTGGGAAGACCAGAAGTGGAACTGTCTACTTTCTCCCTAGGCAGCACGATGACCTAGGGAGAAACTCCTACAGAACCTACACAAAAGCCAGTGAGTTCAGTGAGGTCGGAGAACATAACAACATCCTAATATCAGTCATGTTCCTATACAATAGCGGTGGACATGCAGACCCTGCAATTAAAGTACAGTAGCACCTACCATCACTCAAGTGCACACCGAGGTGTGAGTGTAACAGAATACGTATAGGACATGCATGTTGAATAGCATACGGGGTGCTTTCACTGCCCTAAATATCCCCTGTGCTCTGCCTACCCATCCCTCTGCCCCTTTGCCCCCTGGCAGCTACCGATCCTCTTACTGTCTCCATAGTTCTGCTTTTTCCAGAGTGTCATAGAGGTGGCATCATGAGGCCTTTTCTGATTGGCTTCTTTCACTTAGTTAAATGCATTTCAGGTTCCTCTGTGTCTTTCCGTGGTTTGATAGCTGATTTCACTTAGTGCTGAATCATATTCCATTGTCTGTGTGGGACACCGTTTATTTATCCGTCACCTGCTGAAGGACATCTTGGTTGCTTCCAAGTTTTGGCAACTATGAATACAGCTGCTGTAAACATCCGTGTGCAGGCTTTTGTGTGGACATGGGTTTCAGCTCCTTTGGGTAGGTACCAGGGAGTGTGCTCCTGGAGCGTATGGTAAGCTGATGCTTAGTTTTGTAAGAAATAATCAAACCATCTTCCAAAGAGGCTGCACCATTCTGAATTCCCACTGGCGTGAACGAGAGCTCCTGTCATTCCACATCCCCAGCCCCATCTGGTGTTGTCAGCGTTGCATGCTTTGGGCAGTCTACGAAGTGTGCTTGACGGCCTTTTGAAGACTCAGTTACTGTGCCGGCTAGGTGGCAACCCCGTGCGGGCCAGGGCGGGGGCGATGTCTCCCAGGACACGGTCTGGGCTCCGCAACCAGTGGTGCTCTTGCTCCAGGATTGCTGGATCTGGAATCAAGGGGTGCGAATGGGGTGGCCCCTCTCCCTATTACCTCTCCTGATGCTCCACAGAATCTGTGCTTCCTGTCCTGTGACTCTCGGTTCTAGAGGGCTCAGTCCCGAGGGGAAGAGAGCTTCCTCGCGGGGACGCAGTGAGGCTTCCTGGGGCCGTGGGTGGAGGCTGTGGCCTGGCCACTTGGGACTCTTCAGGCCCAAAGCTGGGGTGGCAGGGCCCGACTCAGCAGGGTGAGGAGCCGGAGAACCCAGGTCCTCTTCATCCTCCAGGCCGGTGGACAGCCACAGTGATGCCCTCGGGCCCGACGGCTGAGGCTCTGACACGTTAGAAGCAAAGGTTTGGGTCACCCACCAGGCCACGAACCCCCAGCAGCTGCTCGGGGCCCCAGGGAGCGTGGACGGGTTCATGGAGGAGGGTCGGTGTCGGTATCAGCGCCGCGGCTGCCACCAGCAGTGACGGCAGTGACAGCCGCCCCTCGTCCTCCTTCTGATGGAAACGTGCCTGCGTGTTTATCCACCGCACGCTTTTGTTTTCTCCTCCTTGCTCGTCCCTGGTCGCGTAGGATGCGACGAGAATGGCCGGCCTTATTCCCATGGTCTGCAGGACCGGGCAGCCCACCCAGAAGTGACGGGAGGTCCGGTCCCCTCTTCTGGGGGCGGGGACAGTGGCGATGGGGGCGTCGCGTTGGGTGGGAGGTGACTTTGTGCCTGTCTTCCTTTAGGAATTTGGCTCAAAGGGCGCCTGTAAGCAAGGCATGCAGGCGCGCGGGGGCTGAGATGATGGGCGCGGGGCGGCTAGCCAGGCCCCTTTTCTTAGAAGCCCCTCTGCTGCGTGTTCGCGGTTGAGGGGGTCAGCAGAGACAGTTCTGCACGAGATCTGGAGACCAGAAGGGAAGCAACAGCCACACCGATATTTCAACTCGGACGGTCGACCTGGGGTCACACGCGTAGCATTCGCCTTGTTGGGGGCAGTGTCCCCACTGGCCACGCCACCTCCCGGGCCCGCTCAGCCTCCCTCGGGCCAGGTGTGCCTGTAACCTCTATGACAAAGTGTGCCAGCTTCTCAGGCTGCTGTCCGCACCGTCCAGGCTGGAGGTAGAGAGAAACACGTGAGAGGGGCTAGTCCATCCTCGTGGGGCCCGGCCTGGCCTCACCTCGCCCTCCACGCCCTCCCCTCTGCCCGTCCTTCCCGTCCAGCTCTGGCCGCAGCAGCTCCCACAGCTGGGGCTAAGCCTGCAGACCAAGCCCTGATGCGTCCCCCCATCCCTGTCTTCCTCTTCTCTCCCTCCCTCTCCTCTTCTGTCTCTCTCTGATCCAGATAACGAAGAGACGGAGAAACCCACGGCACCGGCGTCTGTAAACCATTTGCTGAGCATCGTGTTATTGCTGTGATTTGTGAGTTTTGTTCGCTCCTTAAGGAGTAAAAGAATCGGAGAAGCCTTTGTTTGAGATGTGATTTCAATCTGCGGCTTAGGAGAATTCGATAAAATACCTTTGTGACCGATTTCTAAATATTTGGAAAAATTGTTCAGTATTTAATTTGGTGTTTAAGTGTTCGATATTGTGTTTAAATATCTCTAAAAGTATTGTTTAATAGATTTATAGGACTGAGAAATAGGACATTGAACAAAATACAAGTTTCCTTCTGCTTGCTCGAAAGTTCCTCAGCTAATAAAGTATTGATTAATCACACACACACACACACACGCACACGCAATGCTCAGAAGGAAAGACAAACTAAAGGAAAGTTTGAGCAACTGCTTTTGAACTTCAAAGGAAATTAACGTGAGTTTGAGCTCGCGGGGTCAAGAGATGAACACTCCAGTGACGAGGGGCAGGGCAGCAGGAGTCAGAGGCCAGCAGAGGCAGGGAAGGGTCGAGTCTTCAGTTAAAACTGCAAAATCACAACACAGTAAGAGCAGCAAGTGGTGGAGCCAGTGCTGGAGAGAATCGGGTCCGAATGCCCAGCAGGGTGGAGGGATTCCAGGACTGGCCTAGAATAAGGCACGATGCAGCAGGACGCCAGAGCCAGGGATGCACAGGGCCGTCCTGACGGGGGTGATAGCGTGACTGAGAAAAGCAGCGGCAGAGGGACCCGAGGCCGCTGCACGGGGCTCCTCTCCTTCCCTCTGCCCTCCTCCTCCCTCCCCACTCCTTGTTTTCCAAACAAAAGGAAAGCTTTCCTTTACCACTTGATTACACGGGTGGGGATCTTTTCTGAAAACCAAGAGTGCGCCACTACAGATGAAAGGTGCACATCGTCCAGGGAGAGAAGCGTGACCGCGGCCGGTTCGCCTTCCACACTTGAGCTGCTTTCTTTTCGTTCCTGACACGTGTGTGTGTGTGTGCCAGTGTGTGCACACGTGTGTGCGCATCCATGTGCATGTGTGTGCGCGGGGGCTGGGGCTTCTCCCTGGGAGCTGCCAGCCCAGCACTTGGTCTCCCTGTGCGTCTGGGTGTTGCTCACGGTCAAAGTCACAAGTGCAAACAGCTGTGCCTGCAGCGCTGCCATCGGACAGGACGCCCCCGTCCCCCAGATGCCTCCCTCGTGCTGCCCCTTAGAGGCCCCCCCGCCCCACCCTGTCTGCAACCTGCCCCCACCAGCATGTCCCTCAGGGGGTCCTGCGGCCAGTGGCCTTGGTCTGGGGCCTCTCTCACTGGATGCACTTCCCTCCTCCCCGTGGCTGGGCCACGATCCACCCCCGTGTTGACTGAAGGGCACCTGGGTGGTTTCCTGGTGTAGGCAACTGTGAATAAATCACTCTAAGTACTTGGGTTCTCATCCCCTTGGGGTGACGTTGCCCTCACTGATGATGCGTGCTTTGGGGTGAATGCCTAGCGGGGGGTGGCCGGCTTGTGTGGAATTTAATGACAAGTCACTGATTGGAAACCCGCAGCTCTTCCCCAGGGCGGTGCCACCTTCCCTCCACGCCACCCCGCATCCTCGCCAGCGCTTGCTAAGTCAGTTTTCTGACCCTTTACGTAAAGGGACACCCTGGGGTGGGGTCCACAGTGGCTGTATTCCTCTTCTTTTTCTCTGGCACACCCTGATACCCTGATTTGCTGCCTTGTAGCCAGAGGTGGCCGTGTGCCAACCTGGCCAATGAGGTCAAACCAGACATTTCAAAGGGGAACAGAGGCTCTGTCGCTCCTGCTGGCTTCCTCCTATAACAGTGAGGTGATGACGTGATGGCTGCAGGGGCAGCCTCCTTGCAAACACGAGGACAAGAGTCATGAGCTGAGGTTGGCAGAGCACGGGGGACCCTCAGTGACATTGCAAGCCGCTCCAGCCACCAGGGCTGCCTGCCCCACCCTCGTGGGAAGCTCAAGGATGGAAAAAGTCTCTGTGCTTCCTTGGTGACCCCCTCACCTGAACACCAGCAACATGGGTACAGGAAAAGTGGGCCAGAAACACCATTAAGAACAGTTGTCTCCAGATGGCGGCATTTGGGAGATCTTGATTTTCTTGGTACACCTCTTTCATTTCCCACATTCTGGGAACACACAGGACCCCACAAATCTCCAGGGAGCCCACATTCTCTGCAAAGTAGAAGTTAGAAACATTTGAACAATGTGAAAAATGTAAATGATGCCTTTTTTAATATACAAATATATTTACATATTTTTATTTTTGGCCGCGTTGGGTCTTCGTTGCTGCGCGCGGGCTTTCTCTAGTTGCGGAGAGTGGGGGCTACTCTTCGTTGCGGTGCGCGGGCTTCTCATTGCAGTGGCTCCTCTTGTTGCGGAGCCCGGGCTCTAGGGCTCTAGAGCGCAGCCTCAGTAGTTGTGGCTCGCGGGCTTCGTTGCTCTGCGGCACATGGGATCTTCCTGGACCAGGGCTCGAACCCGTATTCCCTACATTGGCAGGTGGATTCTTTTCTCTCTTTTTTTTTTTTTTTTTGGCGGTACGCGGGCCTCTCACTGTTGTGGCCTCTCCCGCTGAGGAGCACAGGCTCCGGACACGCAGGCTCAGCGGCCATAGCTCACGGGCCCAGCCGCTCCACGGCATGTGGGATCATCCCAGACCGGGGCACGAACCTATGTCCCCCGCATCGGCAGGCGGACTCTCAACCACTGTGCCACCAGGGAAGCCCGGCAGGGGGATTCTTAACCACTGAAACACGAAGGAAGTCCTAAATGATGCTCTTGATGAATACTTGATCACTTTGGGAATTGCCCTGGTTATAAGAAGTGAAGAAAAGATACAAGAATGTATAGAATCCCAATTTTGTGAAAGAAAAATAGAGGGGAAAAAAGATTAAGGGAAAAGAGACAGATGACTGCCCTTGGTGACCGCTGGGTGGAAAGTGTGGGTGGTGTTGGAGGGCCTCCCCTGTCCTAAATGTCTGATGGGAAGCAGGCGTCAGAGCCATCCCAAGCCAGGAGCTCCCATCCCCACCCTGAGGGGCCCCCCCAACCCTTGCTCAGGCCCCTTCAAGGGCACAGCCAGTTGGTCCCCGTCGCCGTGCCCTCACCCTGCTGTCTCCCTGGCCCTGGCCCTGCTGGTGCGGCGGTGGGGAGGTTCCGGCCCCTGGGGTGTGATCCTCCCTTGGAGGCTGCTTTCATCCTCCCCGACGGTTGCCTCTGCGGAGCTGGATGGGATACGGGGCCCTGCCAGGCACCGCGGGCCTCGAGGCCTCCAGCGGGAGGGAGTCCTCATGCCAGGTTTCCGGAGAGCCAAGCTCTGCATGGCGCACCTGATTGCGTGTGAGTGATTTTGGCTAAACGGGGTCACGGGTTGGAGCCGTCAGGGCTGGTCCTGGAGGAGAGCAGGGGAAGCTGGCAGCGTGAGGACAGAGCTGCGCGCGCCGCGGGAGTATATTCTCTGCAGCAGATAAAGCAGGGATTGGGGAGGATGCAAATGTCCCAGCTGTACTCCAGGGACGGAGGATTTTAAAACTTGGGCATATTTTCCCCGACGTTTTGGGAAAACTGCTTGGACATCAGCCTGCAGGCCGGAGGAACTCACGCGTTTTGGAGCCAGGCACCGTGCCCAGCCCTGCTCGGCGTCTCTCCTGCAGGATTCGGGATTTCCTCTTTGGCGGGAGGTCACCGTAGGGCGGTCTTCCCCAAGGTCAGGCTAGCGCGGTGGGTTCTCCGTAGATGAGCGGCCACCCTCCAGGCCTCGCCTGGCCTGACGCCTTTCTGAGACGGCAGTGATGGCGGCGTCCCCTTGCGGGACCCCTGCTTTGCGGCACTTTCCCCTGGTTTCTCGTGCGCTCAGCCGAGTAAACCAGACCGTAAGCTACTGACTCTCCAGCCCACAGGGGTAGAGCCTGTCCTGCCCGAGGGATGTTTTCTGGCTGTCTGGGCTCACGGTGGGCATTGGGTGCACAAACTTGTTGAGAAGCTAAATGCTAGCACAAGGGCCACCACGTTGGGGCCAGTCACCGGTGGCCCTGAAGTTCAAGGGCAAGGCCCACACCTTTCTCTTTTCCTCCCAGCGGCGGCCGCTTCCCTGACCTGAAGGCACCGCATCTGCTGGTCCAGCCCCTGCCCCTTATTCCACCCAGCAAGGTGCCTGGGCCACCAGCTCTGCCTCACCACACGCTCGTGACCCGCCCAGTGCTCCTTTAAGGCCCGAGTCAGCGGCCGGGACTTTTGGGTGCCTGCCGACCCCGTCGGTACCTTTGTCGACCGACAGCACCCCCCCCCACCCGGGCCCACGTCTCTGTCATCCCCTGACCGTGCGCTCCTCCGTTCTTCCCTTGGTGGCCTCGGGCTTCCTGCTCGACATGGGGTCCTGTGCTGGAACCATCCCGGGAACGGGGTGCATCCGGCAGGCGTCTTCAGGCCAAAGGGCACCGATGCCCACACCACGCCGACTGCCAAGAAGCGGGAGCTGACGCATCCCTCTCCAGACCCGACTTTCCAACGCGATGCCACACCAGACAGAAAACCTTCTGTAGATGCTTATTCTACTTCAAGTAACAAAGCTATGAAGCTCCATGTTTTAATGTACAGTGATATAATTCTTTGCAATATAAAATACAATTTACAAAAATTTCTATCAAGTAAACCTAAACAAACACACTTCATTTTTTACATTTGTTGTAAATTAGAAAAATTTTGTTTTACACGTAAAAAAGCCTTCACATGTCGTTAGATGTTGGAACTCGTCGCCACTTTAACGTAACCTACTGACAGGGTCTCTAACACCAATCACTCCAAATTGCTAAGTTCTCGATGTTCTCATAACTTAAACGTTTTTGCTAGAAACTGAAAAATCTGTAGTGATGTTCAATGGAACAGACTCCAAAGAAAAAATGAAATTCTCTCATTTTATGTTTGCAAAAGTAACTTTATGAAAATATAAAAAAATTATCAAAGTTTCTTTGTACAGTCAAATAAACGAGCACGTTTTTTCTCTCTTTCGCACTTCAGAAGTACTTGGAAAATACACATGACGAGAAGCGGTATACTGTGTCTCACAGTGAAAAGCTTTCTAGTTGGCAGTTCTTAAGCTAGTATCACTATTTTATCTCAGGCTTTACACAAATATTGTTCCGTTTCAACGACAAACGTTGAGATTTGTCACCTGACAAGTACCACAGTGCAGAGCTCGTGCACCTTTCCCGGGACAGAGAACGAACCGCTCAGATGGTAAAGTTCAACAAACAAAAACGTTCCTGATCATCCAAATCAAAGAAACCTACTCCCTCCACCCACCCTGCCTTTTAAAGTACACTTGATTGCTTTCTTTTCTCACTTTCTTTAGGCTGGTAAAATTTACACCTTTCAAAATAAATTGTTCTTTAAAATTCCACAATTTCTATGCAGATGTTGCTTTTAATCCTGTTTGGGGCTGGGGGGAACATGTAAGGCGATACCTAAACACTGAGCAAAACCAAGAAATGTGTTTTTGTTTCCTGGTTGAAATTTGTATTTCAAATTTCTTCATGACAAGAGAAAGATGCACCTGTAAGTCTGGTGTTTCTCAACATTCCAGAGACGAGCTGACACAGCCATGCACAGAAACACGCGGCCGCCTGCCCCGAACCCTGTGAAGTTAGCTTCTGGAAACAGGTATCACAGATGAGAAGATGTCAGGAAAGGTATGGCTCTGAGGTCCACTAAACTCCCTTAAAATTTACAACAGTCAAGTTATGAGAAAAGATAACTTTATACTCTGAAAAGCAATATGCTCTTGTAGATACTTTCCCATTTCAGTACATTCAAATGGACATGTTAAAGAGTTCTTAGTTTTTTGTTTTTATTTAAAAAGCGTCAGAATTGTAAAGGTGTGAAATTTTGTAAGAAATAATCACACACAAAATTACAGTAATTTCTCAAGTCCAGAAGGTTCTGTCCTGTGCGTCAGCTCCCAGCTCTTTCCAAGACCACCTGCTTAGCATGTGAGCGCGGCTTCACGGGCGGCCCTAGGTCTGGGTGGCGGGGGCGGCGCCCCGCGGGGCCGCGGCCTTGGGGTCCCGGGGTCGCTCCGGGCTCCGACTGCGGTCCCTGCGGCACTCCTCCTCGCGGGCCTTGTCGCCTTCGTGGTCCCTGCTGCAGGACCTCTCCCGCTCACGTCTGCGGTCGCGGTGGCAGCTCCGTCCTCGGGCCCAGTGCCACTTGCGCTGCTCGGCCCTGCCCGCGTTGCGCTCGCGGCCGCGGTCCCACTCGCGGCCAGTGTCCTTGTCGCGGGGTTGGTCCCACTCTCGGCCTCGGTCCCAGTCCTGCTCGCGGCTCTAGGTCCGGGCGCGTTCCCGCTCCCATGGCTTCCCACGCTCCCGCTCACGCCGCCGGTCCTCGAGGGCCTGGCCCGGGCGGCTGTCGGGCGGTGGGGCCTCGGGCTCCTCCGGGGCCTTGTCCCGGGGCCGCCCCTTGCAGCCTGGGCCTCTGTACTCGTGGCCCCTGCCCTCGCGGAATTCGGCCTCGGGGCCTGGGGCCGGCGCGGTGGGTGGCTGCGCAGCTCCAGCAGCGCCCGGGGCGCCAGTTTGGCTCTGGGGTGGCTGGGCCCTGGCAGTGGAAGTGTGGAAGCACCGATTCGCTCTTCTCCGGGAAGGGAGTGGCCCCCCGGGGCCCCCCAAAGGGCAAGGGCGCCGCTGCCCTCTGGCCGGTGAACCTGGGCGGCGAGTGGACCCTCTGCTCTTCGAACCGCTGAGGCTGCATCCCCCTGGGTCGAATCCAGGAGCTTGGCCCATTGGGCCTTCAAACTGCCCAGGGTGTGGCCCCCTCGGGCCCACAAAGTGGCCCGCGGTGGGGGCCTCTCTGACCTCTGAACTGAGGGGGAGGAGGGCCACCTCGGGGTCCTTTGAACTGTGACAGCAGAGGCCTCCTCTGGCCCCCGAACTGGAAAGGCGCGGTGCCCGTTTCCCAGGAACGGGGCCTGCTCGGGCCCCTCGCTCTGGCCAGGGGGGCCCGAGGCCTCACCGTACGGGGCCTCCGGGAACTCCCTCTTCTCCCCGTGGGGGTCCTTGCGGTCTCCAAATGGAGGCGGCCCTGCTCCCCTGGGCCCGCCCACGTGGGAGACGGGTGGGCCCCTCCCATCCCTGTAGGGAGGTGGCCCGTGTGGCCCTGAGAACAAAGAAGGGATGGGCCCGTTTGGGGGCCCGAATCTGCCTGGTGGAGGCCCCCCTCTCGGCCCATCGTTATTCGAATTCTCTTCCGAGATCGGAGGGACTGGCCCCCGTGGGCCTGTGAAATTGGGGCCGTGAAAGCCCGACATCCCGAGAACGCGCGGTGCAGGCTCCCGCTGGCCTCGGAACTGGGGCCGAGGCCCCCCTTTCTCTGCTGCGGTGGGGAACGTGCCGGCCCCCTCAGCCGGCCTGGGCTGTGGCTCTCTGTCTCTTTCGGTTTCAGCTGCCAGGGAGTCACGTTTTTTGGGAAACCGAGCATTTCTCTGATCCTCGTACTGGCAAGAGCCCAGAGGTTTTTCCTGACAGGCGTACACTGGACCCGAGAAAGAATCCCTTCTTCCGGGAGGGTGGAAGGTCTGGCCGTCGTGCTGCCAAGGGAAGAGGGGCTGGAAGGAGGTGCCCTGCAGCGTGGGCAGCAGCACCTCCCGGGCAGGCCTGGCCGCGCCCTCCGCGCCGGCCGCGCCCGCAGGCCCCGGGCTTTCTGTGGGCTCCCGCAGGGGGCCGTCCTGCTTGGCCGGCAGTGGGGCCTCTTCGCCCGGAGCCCACGGTGGAGGGGCTGACTCTGGCTCCTCCTGGGCTGGAAGTGGCCCCGGGGGAGCAGCGGCCCCTCCGGGCGCTACTCTGGCCGGCGGGGGCCTCGGGGCGCGGCCTCGCTCTCGTTGCTCTCCGTGGCCAGCCGCCGGGCCTGCCGCGGGTCCCGGCTCAGCCGCGCCTCGTCGCTCGGGCCCGGGGCCTGGCTGCCAGCGGGGGGCGCGGCCGCCTTGGCCGCGGCCTGCGGCTCCTGCGGCAGCAGCGCGGGCTTGGGCGGCGGCGGCGACATGAGCGCGTCCGACACCCAGAAGTGGGCCATGGAGGCCCCGATGGCCGCCCTCTGCTGCCTGAGCGCCTCCTCCTGCTCCTCCACCTGCTTCTGCTGCTCCTCGATCTGCTTGGTGAGCTCCTCTATCATCTGCTGCCGCTCGGCCAGGGAGGGCGCCTGCAGGCCAGGCCCGCCGTGCGCGTCCACACACATTCTGGTGGGCAGGTCGTCCACGGTCACTTTGGCTTCTTCTAGGATCGTCTCGTCCTCCGGGTCATAGGCCACCTCCTCCCGCTCAGCTGCCTCCGCGGCCTTGTCCGCGTCCTGGCGTCTCCCGCGGTCTCCGAGCTGAGTGTCCAAGGCTCTCTCAGGACCGTCCTCTTCCTCGGGGTCATACGGCCTGTCGTCTTCCTCCTCCTCCAGAGCTCTGTCTTTGGAGAGCTGACCAAACTGCTGGACAATTGGGTCCAGCAGAAGCGCCGACGGCACCCCGCCGCCGGCTTTGGCTCTCGAGTCTTGGTGGGGGGCTGGGGCCGACTCGGCAGGCTCTTCGGTGGGGGTGTCAAACGCCTTCTTCTTCCCGAAGAGAGTCTGCAGGATATATTCTAGGGGTGAAGAAGAGGAAGTGACAGAGGAAGCGGCCACCGCAACCGTCACTGACGCGGGTGATGCTGTGACAGTGTTCGTGGCTCCTGGTTTGAGCGACGACGGTATCTGTAACCCGGAAGATGAGGCCGGCGCACCTGGTGCTTCTGGAGGAGGGGCTGGGGGTGGGGGAGACCCCGGGGGTGTGGTGCTCACAGCCGCGTTCCCTGGGCGCAGCGGGTACTTGCGGGGCTTCTTTTCAGGGAGCAGGGCTGCTGGCATTCTGGGGTGGACGGCATCCATTTCTTCTTGTGTCTCAATACGGGGCCGCTTCTCCTCTGTCTTGTCTAATTTGCCAGCATTTGAAGGCCGCTGTATTTTTTGGCAGATTACTAACCCCAGTATTATGTTTGGACGCGGTGACTCAAGACCTAAAAAGCAAAACAGTTGTGCAAATTTTAGAATCGAATTGTAGCTTTTGTCCTTCAGGGGTCAACTCTGGGTGTGAAGGGCAGCGGGGGGATGGTTTCCAGAGGGAGGAGGAGGGGGAAATTCTGTGGCAAAATAGAACCAAGTGTTCGAAGACCGGCCGCAAAAGACGCAGACTGCACCGCGCACCTGCCCAGCCTGACGGGCCCACAGACCACAAAACCAAGGGCCCAATGCACACGCGCATTCGCCCAGTGCTAAAATTATTACAGGTTTTCAATTATACACAACGCTAGGGTAGAGGCGCGCTGGGGGAGGTGGGGAAGGCCAGCACGCACACACTCCAGGCCGTTCACCTACTGGGAGTGAAGCCTGTATGTACCAGGATGTTTTCTAAACAAACTCTTAGCCGTGTACCTTCATTTGCCTCTTGCTACAAATCAGGAAGGCAGCACCCCCTTTCGACTTTAACTTATGAGCTGCAATATGTAAATTAAGCTATTCATACTAAAATTAAAGGTTCAATTAAGGACCAATTCTACAACTCAATTATAATGATCAACAAAATTATACGGATCGATATAGCACACGCCCTTCGGTAAGTTCATGAGTCACTGGTGTCAAAATGACAATTGATGGGAAAAGTGATGCTGACCAAACTGCCTAAAACAAATGTTCTTGCAGGTTTAGAAAGACATTCAATGACCAGTAACTTCTCAAAAGCTACCGAACGCTCAGGTCTCTGTCAACACAGGACGTGCGGCTTAAAGCCCAA
This sequence comes from Hyperoodon ampullatus, assembly GCF_949752795.1. Taxonomy (NCBI): domain Eukaryota; kingdom Metazoa; phylum Chordata; class Mammalia; order Artiodactyla; family Ziphiidae; genus Hyperoodon; species Hyperoodon ampullatus. The sequence goes on along the minus strand of NC_136918.1, from coordinate 73,897,769 downwards.
AGGTGTTCAGGACAGGGGCAACAGAGGACACACCACGTGGAGAACACGCTGGGAATTTCAGAACATTGCACAGTTCTTAAAACATAATGATTTCTTAACAAATTCTTGGTCCACACATTCTGGATTGTGGTGCACTGGACCAGGAATGCTACTGTTTCTGTACGGCTCCGCCACCCTCACAGTAATAACAAACCTGGAATACCAACAGGGGAACAGAGAAGCCCACGTCACAGATCAGTAAGTTAGGGAGAAACGATAAACACGGCACCAAAATTTTGTTTCAACAGCATATTTTAAATTAAATTGTATAAACTCAATTTACACATAAATCACTATTGTGTAAAAGACATTCATGCTATATATTTTTTGTTGACTCACTAAAAAAGAAAATCAGCACTGTTTTTCCTATTCTTTCTGTGATTTGAAGTTGATCACAGATCAAAGAGTTGTCCCTAGAAACCCTCTGTGTAGTTCTGAGCGCCTGTCACCCTTCCTAAATTCCAACAGAGATGGGGTGACATGCCGAGCACGAGGGTGGCGGATGTCCCGTCCCGCCCCCGAGGAGGAGGAAGACCTGGCATGCCAGAGGGAGCTGGGCTGGCCCAGCATCCGCATGGATCGGCGAGGTACTGCTGGCCCCCCTCCTCACTGTGCTCAGCGCCTCGTTTCACAGGCTGACATTCAAGGGCTGAGGTGCCCATGAAGACACCCACTCATGGTAAGAGGAATGGCTTCCAGAATGTCCTCTGCCTGCCCTTCTAATGACAGTGGTGACTCAGGGGAAGGAGGAGCTGGGCAAAGGAGGGCGTCGACACAGGAAGGCCAGGCCCACTGCACTGAGCATGGCATCCAGATGGTTCTGCTCAGATGTGAAAGATGCTCTATCAAGTTCGCTTTCTAATCAAAATGAATTATTCTAACTTAAAATAGTAAATCTCTCACTCGCTGTAACAGCCACTTACTGAATAATTTACAGCTCACTAATATCCAGTCTGGGGCATAGTCAATAGCTCAACTGGCTCTCGTGGCCCTCTCTGGACCGACTGTCACCGACACGGCCCCAGAGCTGGCAGAACAGGTCCCCAGCCGAGCCACACGCTGGAGCATTGGCCAGCCCCGTGAGCAGGAGCAGCAGAGGAATGTGCTCGGCCACGCGGGCGGGGGCGGGGAGGGCTGGGGAGCCCTGGCCGGGGGCGTCCTCTCAGCAGCCCAGGGCCCACGACTGTCCTCACTGTCCTCAATGCAGATGGGCTATGCTACCTGTGAAGAGCTAAACCTCTAAGGTGCCAACACCAGGGCTTGCGGCATGAATCACGTTTCAGGTCAAAGATGCTGTGTGTGGAGGCTAAGGCACTGCGTTAAATCCAGGGAGATGGGGTCCTGTCCTCGGGAGGTGTGCCAGCCCTACAACTTGCAACAGCTTTATATGCCTCCTAACAAAAAGGATACACCCCAGACTTGGCAAAATTCTCTAGACTCTACCCTTTGCGGTCACAGGCATCACAGCTGAGGGTAGCATTCAATTACTTAACATTTACATTTGTTTCGAAAACAGTAAACTCCCTGGAGACCAGCATCTAACTAAGCAGCTAGTATTTTTAAATGCTTTCAGCTCTCAACTACTTCATCTACACACACCCATAAGCGATCTAACAAAGCTCCAGAGTTGGAGGAGTGTTAGTTATGCATTTCCCCACTAATCTTCCCCAGGATTTTACATTTGAATTGGGCTGTTTTTGAAGCAGTCAAACCTTCTCTACTTCCCCTGTGCACGTTATGGCTGCATGGAGACTTGAAATGTAACTAGCACCGTGGAGATGACTGACTCGTGGAAGAATATGATTCACAGTGCTACCGGGGTCTCGGCAGTGACCTTCAGGGAGGTGAGGGCACGTCTGGCTCCACCCCGCTCCGCACCCTCACGACAGGCGCCTGGCAAGGGCACGCTGGACACAGTCAAAGGGCTACTACCACTGGGGCGGTGGCAGGGGCAGCTTTCCCCCGAAGGCCCCATTTTCTGCCTGGGGCCCCTGTGGGCGCGCCCACTGTTGAGTGTGACCCCTGGAGAGGAAAGGGCGCCCCGAGACGGCGCAGCAGCAGTGAGCACGCTGGCTGTGTGCAGAGACAGGGCTCCCTCTGGGGGTCCGGGGCGCCGCGCCGGCTCCGCACAGGGCCTCTGTCCCATGGTTACAAGGGGGGTGCTTACTTACCGACCTCCCTTTGAGGGTAGTGGTGAGGCTTATGACTCATCAAGTAGATGAGAACTAGGTGGGAGGCCACTGAACTATCATTTCCAGACAAGGGGTACTGGTCAGACTGAGCACCGGGGTGTCGGCACCCCTGCCCGACCCCCTCCGAACTGCGGGAGCAAACGTGTCCACAATGTCCCGTGTGGTTGAAACGAGCCTTCCTAGCTGCATGTAGGTCCCCGAGTCTTCACGGTGAAAGAACGGGTCAGCCCCAGACCACCCGTACAAAGAGAGAAGTGGACAAACCCAGGGACGAGGGACAGCTGAAAAGGTGTGTGTGGATTTCCTGAGCCAAGACCCAAACCAGGATCTGTGTCCGGGTGTGTCAGCAACAGGGCCGCGGGGGAAGCAGCCCCCATGCACCTTGGACGTGGCACAGCGGGAGACGAGGTTTAGTTTTAATTAATAAACCAGCTGAAAGCTGCCCAACTATCAAATGAGGCTTTTACCCCTAAATCAACCTGGCATGCTCCACTCTTCAGTATTTACAGTGAACACCTTTTTATGGTCTGAGTCCGACAAGACAAAACGTCCACACCTGCGGGAACAGAAACTGTGCTAGAGTTAGCAACAAACATCCTCAAAGAGGACTTGGGCAGAGACCCAGCAAATACAGGGAGAAGCAGCTGCCCGCCCGCCACACTCGGCTCCCATGCAGACTTCGCCCGCTCCCACTCTTGGGTCCCTAAGACCTGAGCAAAGCCAGGGCTCCGCGTCCCAGTGAGGAGAGCGTCGTCCATCCGTCCGTCCGCCCGCCCGTGTCCAGGCGCCCCCAGCGCAGCACCGCCGCCTGCACAGCCAGAAGCACACTGGCGTCGGCTGAGGCAAAGCAAGGTGGAGACAGTCCTCCCTCACAGTGCACCTGGATGGGCACCAAGAGCTACCAAATGGTTCAAATTCAGACAAACAATGGCCAGTTTCCATGAAATATTCATTGATTTCAAAGGAGAGAGAAGCACTTTCCATTCAGCACCATTTTGCCTTTGATTACAACATCTGTACACAGCTACGCAGGAAGACACGCAGAAACTGAAGACGTGCTTTTATCTGACAATACTGCAAGTCACGGAAACGGTCTGCTGTTCAGGAAGCAGTTAAGAGTGAGGACAGAAGGCAGACACCACGGATGGAGCCAGCCTAAGAGAATGGCCCTCTCCCGGCAGTGCCTCGGAAGGCAGGTCCCTGTCCTCTGCTCAGGGTGGTCCACACCTTAGATGCCCGAGGGCCCTCGACAGGCGCCCCCCACCCCCTCGGGAGGGCCGGGCACCCTGGCCTAGGCCCAGCGTCCCATCTGACTGCTCTTCCTTCCGTGAATAAAGCCCCTAGAATTAAAAACATATATACTAAATTAAACAAGCTGAGATTTAGAAGCCCTTCGATTGAAAAACAAAGTCTTTAAAAGTTTATGGTAAAATTTCCCGTACAATCACGTTTCCAAAACCCCTCCTACTACTTTATTTTAATGAAACATTCGTTCTCTATTGTGGAGGAACACCTGCAGGCTTTTGAGCATCCCCTTCAGGAAGTGACAGCCTTGGCAATGCAGGTGGAGGAGTGATGTCCACTCCGCTGGTCATCAAGTGTGGTCACTTAGCAGATGAGGTGGGCGCCCTGCCCAGCCTTCCTTGTCCCCGTGTCACCCCGGAACACCCAGCGCGGCCCCCTCCCTCTGCCAGCCGGGCCCCAACCCAGCACTGCACCAGCTCCCGCCGCGGCTCCGACCGGGGGTTTCCTCGGTGGCCCCCGTGCCCCTGCCTCCTCACCACGCCTGACCTCGTCCACCTCTGCCCCCCTCAGGGTCTGTGTGTGGCCCCGAACCTGGCAGCCCCCTGCTCGTGTGACAAGGTGCACCGGGACGGTGTCAGGCAAGACCCCATCGCGGGCTCTGCAGGTGGAGCCGTGAGAGGGGCTCCAACACGGGTGAAACAGGGCTTCGTCCCCTCCCAGGTCCCGCTGCTACAGACGTGCAGAGTGTGCGTGTCACAGGATCTACGCTCACACTAGGCCCCGCACAGGCTTCCGCCCTTGTGACTGACCGGAGGCTCTTCACGGTATCGGGAAGTCGGCTTCACCACCGTCACCGCTGCCTCGGGAACACGGCGTCCAGGGAGCTGGCCGGCGCCCCGGGAGCTGCCCGCCAAGAACCTCGGCCACAGCCCTCCCTGCTGCCCGTCAGGCGGCACCGCTTTAGCGCGAGGAGTGGGACAGCCCCCCGGAGAGCTTGGCTTCTAACGTGTTTGGCACTGAGACAGTTCTGTGTGTTGTGTCAGGGGACACGAGCCCTGCGGTCACGGGGACCGACCAGGACGCTGGGCCCAGCCGCAGAGCTGCCGGGGCGCGTAAGTGCCTGGCCGCGGCAGGGGCGCTGGCCATGGACACGGAGGCGCCGGGCGCGGGCGTAGCTACTGCCTGTAGAAGCAGGTGCTTCAAGAGCCCTCACCGCGGGTTACACTCAGCATCTTTTAGGCTTAGCCGTTTTGGGGGCGCCATGGACAAGGAGACACTCCCATTTAGGCGAGACTTAAGTCCCGTCAACTTCTCAGGGTTAAGGGGAGTTGGGTCCCCAGAGACCACGCCCCCCCTTGGAATAACCCTTAGCTCCCTTGAGAAGCCTGAACTTTCTTCCTGGTCAGCCTGGAAATAATTCTTTAGAAGCAGCACTTTCTAAGGAATGAGTGACCAAAACGTGGTCTGCCAAAGACACGCATTCGAGCAGCAGATTTCAAAGTGCCTATTTCTAGAACTAGTTCCTGTCTCTCAACGCTATTTTTCGTTTCTCCTCAAAACGAATGCCTGCAGCCAAGAGGCTCTGCCTGACGCCTGCAAGGAGCCAAGCCCGCAGGCCAGGCCCAGGCCCCGCCCTCCCGGCACTGCCCAGCCCCTGCCAGCAACACCCTGCTCATGCCAGGCGGGCGGGCTCCGGACAGGGTTGTCCCTCTTCACAGGACTTTTCTAAGACAATGCACACCTTCCTCAGGGGACCTCCCGTGCCACCCTCCACTATCCGCTGCTTCACCCCTGTTCCCAAGTTCCGCTGCCAAAGGCCGGGTCTAGGTGAGGCACGCAGCTCGCTGGGACGGACTCCGCAGGGCGTCGGGGGGACGTGTGGGCGGAAGCCTGGGGCCTACCTGGTCCCTCAAAGGGCAGGAGTTTGGAGGGGACGGGGTCCGCGGCGCTCAGCGGGATCAGGTAGAAGTCCTTGACGTGCCTGCTGTTGTTTACCACGACGCCGAAGCGGCCGCGGCTACTGAAATAGGAGTACAGAGACATGTAGGCCACCTCCTCCTCCTCCGTCGCGGGGTGGAAGCGGATCAGACACAGCTCCTGCAACAAACAGAGGGCGGGGAGCATTGACCTGCGGCCACTCGGAAAGGCAGCCCCTTCTCCTTGCACCTAAGCCCCCAAAGCAGGAGGGAAGCGAGGAGAGAAGCGACCAGCCCTGATTCTGACTGTCACAGCCCTGCTGCCCAACACATCAGAACAATGAGCTGCTGAAGAGGACACAAGCCCGAGTCTCAAGACTGCTGGGTTTGATCTTGGTTTCGGAGGACTTGCTTTAAAACTACTTAGCCCCACCGTCCTCAACACAGAGCCCACCTCCTGGGGCTCTCGTACTGATGGGGTACTCTGTGTGCAGGGCCAGTCTGAGGCAGCGTCTGACACAGAGCTAAGTGACCACTAAGCGTGCGATGAGCTGCCCGCAGCTCCGAAACGGGAGGGCTGAACTAGACCAGGGTCGTAACCCTTCTGTGACCCCAGTGAAAACCAGAGCCCCTCCCCCAAAGAGCACTGCACACGCAGACACACAGCTGCGTCCGCATCTCAGCGGTTCACAGACTCCAGCCCAGCCGCCTCCCCCGACCTCTCCTCCATCAGCTCAGACAAGGGACACAGCATCTGTATTTCTAACTCTGAACCACACATGCGCTTTCACAAAGCTTCCACCGTCATGCTACTCAGACCCCCCTTCACAGGTTAGCCAGCTATCAACTTCAACGTCCACCTGCAAACATCTCACCAACTAGAGACATTTCAAGTATTAACGTGCAAGATGAGACGTCAAAAAAGAGCCGTGGGTAAACAAACCCCTTCTTCCTTGGGTGCAGAGGTCAGACTGTGGGCAGGTACCTTAGACACCGAAGACCTGAGTTTGCCGACGTAATCCCAGACTGTCTTCGGGGCAATCCGTCCGCCGATGTGAATTGTGTCGGGCAGGTCCTAAGTGAAATGAGCTCTGATTCAATGGCCGGTGGAACCGTGGCCGTCACAGAGACAGACCCCAAACTACCCGAGATTCACAACTAAGACAACTGCAACTATCCCAAACACAGCGGCAATAACTGTGTCAAATGTTGCTTAGTTGACTAACATCCGGGATTATGAGTGACCAAACCCAAGGGTGGTAGGAGGATAAGCTTCTGCTAAATAGGATGACATTTAGCAAAGTGTGTTACTGTTGTCTTTTAGGAACATACACATACAGGAAAGATCCAGGTATGTCTCAGAAGAGACTGAGCACTCTTTCTTAAGTCTGAAGTGCTAGTGCTGTTTCGTTAATTTTGAAAAATAAAAGACCTGTCACGTGTGCCCCTCCACACCAGGGCAGGTCACGCGTGTCTGGCCACACCTGCAGTGGGCACATGCACACCCAGCTTTTGCACAAGCTCTAGCGGAACAGAGGGAGAAGGAAGACAAGCTTCAGCTTTTTCAGAAAAGAGGGAGGGTCTGATTTATCATTTCAATTTTCGCCACTGTCCAAACTGCGTAACCTGCTGACTCGGCCCGGCAACCCTTATTTTGCCTTCAGAGGTGCTTGTGCGTCCAGACACTCAGCAGGAAGGTGGTCACACGCCTGACTCCAGCGCCGGATCAGAGTGCCTTTGGAAAACGCGCGCGTGCACGCACATGCACACACACACACTTCTCTCCCTCCTGGTTCTAACCTCACTGAGATAATCAAAATATCCAGAGACAGGAAACGCCTTAGTGACAAACTTCGCTACACTCTGCATGTTAATGAATCCTTTCCATATGGTGCTGAGTTGAGACAAAAAGAGGGTGGTATCTCCTTCTGGAGGGGACTGGGACTCCGAGATGCTGTAAAACAGAACCACAGAAAATACGTGAATCTTTCTCTGCCCAAAGAATCCCCAAGATTTATTTATTTATTTATTTATTTCACGTGTTTATAAAAGCAAAGTGAATTCCTGCAAGTTTTGATAGCTTACTTTTTCAAATTAATTACCTTCATCATAATGATATGAACACATTCTGGTCAAAGAAATATAAACTATATAGGCAATAAACTGGATGGCTGTAAATTCAAATTCCAGTTTTCAACAACTATATGTCTAAGGTGATAATTAGTCATCCTAAAACTGAAGCTTTAAAAAAACGCCTTTCTAAAATAGAAAATTGAGGAGAGTTGTATATCTGGGTGGATTTCTGAGCCGAACGACTGAATCACTCATTACTGCTCCTTCTCTTCATCTGAAAGAAAGGCCACAGCTCAGCTGCTCAGACCACACACGGGGGCAGCACCTGATGCTTGGCGACGGCGGGACCGACAGCAGGTATCTGGGCTCGGGCAACGTGGACGGCTTGACCAAGATGGACTTGGGCACCGTCACGGAAGTCGGCAGAGGCTTTGGGACATCCTGTCGGGGCTCTGCTGGGTGGGCGCTGCCTGGGCGGGCTGCCGAGGGAGCCGTGCCCGTGCTCGGCCTGCCTGGTGCAGTCCTGGGGTCTCGGCCGGACACCGTGACTGTGGTGAGCACTGCGCCGCCACCAGGGGCCGGACAGGGGGCGCCTTCCAGGGCGGAGGGCTCGGGGTGGCCATCCCCTGGAGGCACCGGGAGGGACTTTCCCTCCAAATGGGCGCGAGCAGGGCTTTCCAGGTCTGGCTCCAAGGTGTTTTCAGGCAGAGTTTCTGGGGCCGCATCATCGGCTGAGCTGAGAGCAGGCTCAGAGGCAGAGCTGTCACGCTTGGACTTTGAGTCCTCCTTCTTGGCAGAAGTTGACCACTTTTGTCTTTGCGGAGCTGGCTCATCTTCCGACGATGGAACCTGACCTGGAGAACAGAAGGCAGGCCTTCATCATGAAGTCCCACACATTCGAGAGCAAAGGCTTCCCATGGGTAGACAGACGATCACTGCTTTAAAACAACAACACTATAAAGGTAGGGGCTCACTTCCTAGGCTTGAAGAAACGATTCTAGCCTTTCCACTGTGTGACTTGGTTTGAATGCAGCCATCCTGAGAAGGGTCTCCACAGTCTCCCCCCAGATCTGCTCACCTGTGCAGATCTTACAGTTCCGGTCAAAGAGGTGCGTGCGGTGCTGCCCGGTCGTGTTCTGCAGCGTGCCGCCGCCAAGGCCCAGCAGCGGTACCGCGCTCCTCTCGGGGGCCGCCTGCACCGATTCTTGCTGTCCCTAAAGCACAAGAAGCAGAGGAGGTCATTTCTTTTCCAGCCCCTCTCCAAATTAGCAGCACCCATGGAAAAAACATCTCACGTGATTAAGAACCACTGAAAAAAGAGGAAAAGGACTACTGAATACAAGTCCTTGAGAAGCAATACAACTACACACACTTGTGTCAGCTCAGTGTCTTGCCCAGTAATTCAGGCACCTAACAACGCCTGGAACGGGATCATCTTTGTCAATTCTCGTGAGCACTGGAAATCCTAAACGCTTACATCACAATCTGATACTGGCGGAGAATCTTCCATATCGGGAATAGTTTCCGGTTTAACGGTCGGCTTCTTAGTCTCATTATGCAAGTTAGTTCCGGACTCCATCACCTAAGATGAAAAAGACAGACAAACGTGAACCCTTAGCCCTTCTTTCCCAAGGGGACTCTCTCACGCCAACAGGCTATTAATTCACTCTGGGGTGGGGTTGGGGGCGGCGTTGGTGTCAGGCTTCTGGCACCCGCAGCCGCCTCTCCCGTCGGCACACACAGGATTGGACGATCTCTCTTTCCACATGGAAAGCCCTTTGGAGACAAGTTCTTCTGGCTTCATTCTCACAAGTTTTGCCAAAGAGATTTCTTCACGCAGAACACGATGCAAGAGCCCCTGTAAACAAACATCTCTTGTTCACTCGTTCAAAACCCTCTAAGATACTAGAGAGGATGTGGAGGTGGGCAGCAAGGCAAGCCCCTGCCCCGCGGCAGGACGAGGGCCCGGAGCCTCCCATCGATGCTTGGAGAACAAGGGCCCTGAATTCGGGCACCTCATCTCCAGTATCCCACCGCGCTAACCCTGCTACAAAGACCACTTCACAGAAAACACAATTGACTGAAGAAGGTACACTGTTAGGGACAAAGGTAGAAGAAATCCCTTCTGCCAGGGGGTTAACAAGGCGAAATGGAAAGTCAAGAGTATGTGCCCTGCTTCTAAACACAGGCAAGAGGTCAAGAGGCCGATCCAGACAGCGTGGGCCCCGGCAGGCACACAGGCGCGCAGGTGGCAAGAACCTCAGCTGGCGAGCGCCTGGCCCCACGGGAACAGCATGCCACTCACCCGCAGCCGCAGGGGGACCCAGTGCCCTAACCCAGGCCTGGGCAGCCCCTGGCCAGGACTGCCCCAGCTCCTGACGGTCGGACACGCACCTGGTTGTTGGGGTCCTTGAGGTTGAACATGAGGCTGCGGTACTTGCTCTTGTACCGACTGTCTGTGACTCGGAACAAGTTAAACATCTCCTTCTCGAGGTGCAGTGCAATTTTTCCTACTTCATTTTCTGTTATGATTAAGTCATCGCCGTCAGTGACTCTAGATGGAATGAAGAAAGCCCCACGGTAACTGCTGCACTTACCATGCCACATGGGATCTCAGCTCCCCAACCAGGGATGGAACCCCGGTGCCCCCTGCAGTGGAAGCGTGGAGTCTTAACCACTGGACGCCAGGGAAGTCCCACATGGGACATTTTTCATAAACAGCAGGGCCATCGTGAAACAACCACCCTTTACGTGGAAAACTTTCCACTTTAACAGATAAGAAACAAAGTGGAACAGCCCACCTTTTCCACAAGATCTCCTTCAAGGAGCGTCGTATGTTTTGCCGAATTTGAGAATTTGGCTGTGACGAGGCGGGGCGCGCGGGGCCCAGGCATCCCGGGGCTGGAGAGGCCAGGGGAACCGAGGTGGTCCCAGGCTTCCTGATGGCGCCCACCGAAGCAGCGGAGCTGGGGAACTTTCTGGAAGCAGACGTGGCAGCAACAGGTGCCAGCCTTGCCTGCTTGGCCGAGGGAGCGCTGCCCGAGGGGGAGGGGGCAGCCGAGAGCCACGGCCTCTTGGGGATGGTGCCCTTGAACCCCGGTGGCAACTTTTTGATGGCCGGTTTGGCTGCCGCCGCATTTACAAAAGGAGGGGACTTCTTTGGAAGGAGACTTCTGGGCGAGGGTGGCTTGAGGCCCCCCGAGGAGCCTGGAGGAGCCACCTTCTTCGGCACCGCCGCCACCGCCGCCTTGGCCTCTGCGCGTCTGTCCTCCTTCACGGCTGAAAGGAGAGGGGCCGCTTAGTGAGGCAGGGGTGCAGGGGACCCCACACAGCATGTGCACCCGAAACCAGCAAAGCTAATAACCAGGCATCACTGTGAGACAGATTTAAAGAGGATTTTTAAAGTAACTGTTAAATTCACAAAAGGAGTGTAAACAGGGCTACCAGCAACATTTACGATAGTGAATATACTTTGTTTCAGAGAGAAACGCTTTAGTATTAAAACTTTTACTCCAACCGATAAACCAGTAAGCTATCAAAGGCTTGATTTGAACCGTTAGCTTAGCTTGGAACTCCAAGGCCAAATTTCGCTGTATCAAGAGAAGGCATAGATTTCAAAGACCACTCGCATGGAGAGTCCCAGTGCAGTTTTTGGTGAACAGGAGCTTAGAAACTCTTTCCAGGGTGGATCAGACACATTCTCTTCGAATGCATATCCAAGCCCCACCTCGGGGGCCCTTGGGGCACTGGAAGGACTAGCGAGAGTCCACCCTGGGGTTAGGGGCTCACAGGTGCTCATCGTCCTCTTGGACAAGAGTCAACTGGACACGGTTAATAAATATAGAGAATGTTGGCAGAAAACTGCAACATGGGGGGAGACCAGTTACTTTTACACTAGGAGCTCGGTGGCAGGAACGCCACCTGCTGTCATTCACGTTCCCATTCACACCCCTCTAGTAGCAGCTCGCTATTGGGTAAGACAGTAGGTTAGCACTTTTAATGCAAACAAGGATTACAGCCCAAAGCCAAAATGAGAATCTTTATGCCAGTACTTCGCATGGACTGATTCCACTTAATCCTGTATCAGACCATCAGAATTACAGTCAGAGGCAAGCAAGGAGGTTCATCCTAAGACCAGTCCCTCGGTCTCAGGGGCGGGCGGCCCAGCAGACGTCCATGGGGAGCCGTGACGGAGAGCTGGGGCGTGTTCCCAGATGGCCCCGCTCAGGCCCACCGCCCAGAACGTCTGGGACCCAGGGCAGAACGGGGTGGGGGGGGGCAGGCAGGTCCAGGGAGCAAGCCAGGAGAGCACAGGGACACCACCTAGGGCCACGTCACACAGGACCGACGGAGAAGCCGCCTCCCCAGGCGCAGGCTTTTCTCAAACTACCCACAGCGCAATGAGCCCCCACATGCTAAACAGGAGACTTCGAGATGCTCTAGCAGCCTTCCGATTTTACGCAGGGGTTGAACACCCACCAATGCCAGTCGGCTGCCGGTGCTTCTTGCAACTGTCCTAGTGAAGCAGGGAGAAAATCTGAAGTCCGGGGACAGAGGTGAGACCCTGTCTACAAATAAGGCCTGACCCCACAAGAGCCCCCAAGGCGTTCACAGCCTACACCCTGCGTGACCATCCTGGCGAAGGGCCGAGCGCTGCCCTCAGGACTGCCTTCCTCCAGCACTGGTCAGGCCAGTTCAGCCACAGGTGTTAAAAGCCCAGGGACCGCAAGAGTTTTCCATTTCATAGTACAGGTGAAATTACCTATGTTTAGAAACGTTGCAACAGCGCTACACACATCCAAAACTTAGAACCGTGTCAGAAGTACTTCATTGTCATCAAGCAACCATCCTGACTGCAAATCTCCTATTTTCATCTCACAGAGCAACCCCCCAACCTTATGTCCCCTTGTCCACGGTGTCCCAATCACTGGCCCCACGTGTGCCGGCACCCCCGGGCTATGCTGTCCAGGCTTTCCCAAGACCACCTGCTCCCCGCTGAGCAGCACGCTTGTGCTCTACATCCACCCTGCTGGCTGTCACCCACGTCCCGTCAGCAAGTCACAGCTGTCTGACAAAGGAGGAACTGGCCACGTCATAGGAACTAAGAACTATGTTTCTACGTATATTATTCATCAGCTCAAATCCATATTCCTAAGGCGCTACCATACCTCAGTACGTAGAAACTTATCTTTACCAGCTCAGCCTTGGCTAACGGGGTCCACAGCACCGAATCCAGGCGGGGGGTGGGGGGAGAGACTGCTAGAGCTTAAGTTAAATGAAATGGACAGAGGCCCCTCTTCTTGGGGGAAGGAACGAGAGTGGAGTGGAGCAGGACGCGGCGCCAGCTGTGACTGCCAGCAGGGGAAGAAGGAACAAACCCGTCCGGATTAAAATCGAGTCCTAAAACCAGCTCACTCACTGACTTTATACGAACTTTGCTGAGATTATTTTAGTAGCACACTTTTAAGCAACTCTAAAAAGCTGGCCTAAGGGGCTTCCAGAATTCTCAATGAGGCACCCATGATGGGGCCTCAAACAAATCTTATCATGTGACATTTACATTGTTTCAAGTGAGAATTCCTGTCGACTCCGAACACATTCACTCCCTAAGATCAACGCTCCTACTGGTCTAACCGGTGTTTTGTCTCATTCAGGGAAAACAGAAGCCAGGAGCTTAATTTTAGGACATTCACAGTACAGGTGATTAAAGGGACCTGCTATCCAAGAGTGGTAACGGCAAATGAACGTACTCTATTTAAAAAGCAGGGGATGGCTTTCCTTAACCATTGTGCGGCTCTTCTAGAAGATTAGCTGCTTCTGGCTTTTAAAAGTCAACTTTCATTATCCCTCACCTGCGTCTCAGAGCGTATGTAAGTATGATTACAGAAATAAAAAGTTGGTCAAATGTGGAAACTGGTGGACCCCAACAAGTCAGCTCTATCCCTCTTCTACTTGGAGGAAAAATGCTCAAAACAGAAAACAGTTGCATGTGGTCCCACCGTCAGCTGGATGCGGGTTAGCTGCTGCTGGAATGGCAGTGACACCATGTAGTGCCAAAGCGTCTGACAGCGACAGAAGCATTACTTCTGAGTAGAGCTAAAATCACATTTGCAAATTCTTCATCCAAATTCCCTTTGAACTGTATTATGTGTATACATTCACAGAAGAGCAAGGCGTAAACAACCGACCTCGAAGCGCCAGTTCTAGAACAGGACAGCAGCCCACCAACCCCCGGCAGAGTGGCTCCAGCAGTGGCAGGGCCCCCAGTGCTGCCAGCTCGAGGCAGGGTGACCACCTGCCCACGTGCCGGACAGAGACGGCCTCCTCGGAACGTACACCCAGTCTGGGCCATCCCGGGGGCTGCCGATGGGGAAAAGAGTGGCCCGAGTTCCAGGCCAGGTGCTGTCTCGGGGAGCAGATACAGGAGGAAAGGCTGGCCGGTGGCCAGGCCACCGCCCCACATGACGTCGTTTCTGCTGGGTCTGGCCATTGGTTTCTACTGGAAACGACTTGTTTGTGGTGAAGCCCGGCAGGAACCAGGCAGGCCGGTGCGCTCAGGGACCAGCAACAATCTAACTGGCTAACTTCCCAGTAAGCATGAAACTGGGGGCCTTGCCACACGGCAAGGTGGGCCATGCTGCTATGGCATTGCTGGCCACTGGGTGGCACTGGTGGGCCTTCGAGGGGACAGGAGGAAAAGGGAGTGGAAGCTGTGTTACTGGGAGCAGCCAGTGCTGTGCAGCACCACAAGGAACCGGCGCCTGGCAAGAGCCGAGTCGCACCGCACAGCACAGCATCGCGCGGCCTGCGCCCACTCACAGCTCAGTGACAGCCGTTGCCGGGGTGGGCCCTCACAGGGACCACTGAGAAACCCTGAGGGACGGTCACTGCTTTATACCTTTTGTCCTGCCCCAAAGAGGTGCCAAGTTACCCTACAAATCCCCAGATATGAGGCTTTCAGTCACACTGACACGGTGCGGGGTAGGGGGGGAGACACTACTCAGAATGATTGGCTGTAAACGCCAAAGGAAGCGAAGAGCTTCTGATGTGACCAGGCGCCAAGCAAGCCCTCGTGGTGCAGGTCGGAGCGTCCCCTCCCCCCCGCCATTCCCACAGGGCCCCAGATCCACCCAGACTCAGTGGTGAGGCCGAGGCAGCTACCGCCACAAGGCCCGGGTAACGTAACGGGACCAGCCAGGGCTCAGAGGACACAGTGGACCAGCGGCAGGGGTTGGGGGGAGTGGACTCTGCTCACTGTGACATCGGTTCTAATTTCAGCTCAGCCTGACACGTGTACGAAGACGCTTCTCATTACAACTTTGTTTCTTGGCTGTCAAGACTTTAGTGTGAAAATTCAAGTAGCAAGAGAGAACCATTTTACTTTTGTGCCTTTGCTTAAATAGTTTGCAGTGAATTATTCCTGTAGAAGTTATGCTTACACAGAAACAGAGACAATCCCCACCCAAGACTTGGGAGGCCTGATCTCCATCTCTGGGGCCCTCACGCCAGCTGCCCTCCATCGCTAGGGGTCTGTATGTGGGTCCACAGCCAAACTGCCACGATCTGGGGCTACACAAAGCTTGTCCAGATTGACTTTTTCTTACTGATGTGCAGTATTTGAGCGACTTACACCTCAAGAGAGGTGCACAGAACCGGCCGTAACAAGCTTGCAAAAAACCAAGTACGCCTCCGGAGGCAAATGGACCCTTCCTTCTTTTCAGAGTTTCACAGATTTTGAAAACCAAAAGCCAATTCACGTTGGACTGGTAATATATGAAAAAAATGGTCACATCATCCTTCAGCACGAACCACGAGAAGGAAACGGGGCCGAGGCTGTGTGTGAGGCAGGCGTTCCACTCTCCTGTCTACGCCAACTGGACTGGCGGGGACTGGCCGCCAGACCTGACACTCAGCTGCAAGTAGAGCTGCTGCTTTCCCTCATCTCCAAAACCCGCCAACAGGCACTTCACCACTTTGACAAGGTTCAACTTTAACTGTTATCTGTGCCTGCACCATCTGCTACTTCAAGCAACATGATGGGGTCGAGGGCGTGATAAGACTCTGGGGCACAGAGCCCGCGGCACCTGCTGACCCCGGCGGGTTTAGCGGCCGTTACCTTTGTGCTCGTCTTGCTGACGCCTCCAGGTGCACGGCAACGCCCCGACCTTCGCTGACAGAAATCAAAGTGGAAACCCTTCTTCTCGATCTTCCAGGTTTACTTCTTTAACTTTCAGAAGGTAAGACTATGACTACGTGCACGGTGAGGTGCAACACGCAAAAAATCAAAAACATTACTTTACAGCTTCAAGTGTACCTGAGACTCCTACACCGTGTGGGAGGGTTTACAGCTGCATCTTCAGAAAGATCCCTTGGGACTCGATGCCACCTAAGGGACTCTGCCGCGGGACCGTCTGTGAACAGTGCCACAGGAGATGCAGAGCCCCAGAGGCCACATGAAGGCCAAAGGGCAGGTGAGGTGAGCAGGACCAATCCCGCTAGAAACTTCTACCCCGACCCCCCGCTAAAGCACAAGAACTAAGGGGGGCAGCCAGGATACATCTGAGGGTCTCTGTCAGAAAAAGTACATGTACATGCAAAACCTTCCCTGCACTAATTTTCTGAACAGTTGGCTATTAAAAAAAAAAAAAACCTGTAAAAAGTAAAACACTTAAAAATACAAGAGAATGCCAATGACCAAGAAACTTCCAGGTATTTGGATAACATTAAAAACAGCTGTCAAGGTAAATCCTTATCAGGACAAGTTTTGGTTCTCTCTCCAAATGGGGGGAGCAAATTGGTGAGATGTACAAGGCTGCTTTGTCCCCACCCACATTTTTTTGCCACTGCAGATCTGGAAGAGACAGAGAAAAACAGCTCGTGTAGCTGATAAAACATGCCTCTCCCACCGTTCCATTCCTACCAAACACCCCTTGGTCCAGGCAGCGCCCCCCATCTATGTCACCATGGGGACCTGTCTTCTCTTACTACCTGTGAAGCGTGCTCCCGGAACTCACACCACCGATCCCTGTGAAACCCGCGCCCCCAGATCCACTTCGCCACAGCACAGGAACCGGACATGTGGCACACGGAGACCACGGGGCAACGCTTACGTCAGGGCAGGATGCTAACACATCACTGGACCTGGGTGCACAGGTTCTGCCAGGGGTCCCCATTTCAATTCTCAAACCTACATGGAACTGCAGAAATCTGATTTCCCAGTCAAAATTTATTCAGGTCCCCAGAGTTTCAAGTCATCTCGGAGCCATTTAGGGAGCCCCCAACATGGGACCATGTACCTATGCCTAACACAATTCCACTTCCAAACCCTAACCAACCAGGGCCACTTTAGAAGAACATCTTCAGCCCTCTTCGTGCCTGTGCCTGGACAGTAACGAGAGGCGATGAAGAGGAAACAAAGAGAAACCATGAGGAGGACTACGAGACACAGGGACCTGGGGGGAAATACAATGGCAACTGTTTCCCTAAGTTACACTGTTTTTGTTTTCAGAAACTCTGGAAAACAATTTAAAAAACTCATCAGAGAACAAGTGGGTGTTAATCCCATCACTGTGAGGACCTTAAGATCCACTGACTGCCCCACGAGAGAAGCAGGTCAGAGCCTCTGTGTAGCAAGGTCTTGCCCACGATGCTCAGGAAAGGCTGCCCTGAACCCACAACCCAAGGCCAGTGCCAATGGCCTGGGAGAAGTGGGGTGGGGGCAGAGCACCTCCAGGGGCCGCACACTGGCTGCCTAAGGATCCACCCAAGACCTGACCCGAGTCCAGGGCAACAGGGAAAACGCCCCCTCCGAAGAGCTGTCCCGGCATCACCTGCACCCAGAAACATATCACGCTCTGCAGCCAGGGAGGCGGCTGGGGGCGTGGTGGGGGTGCAGGGCTCTGCTGAGTGTGTGCGGGGGGCCCCCTCCCATTGTGCCTGTGTGTGGGGACCCGCGGAAGGTCCACAGCCACTGCCACTGTCAAGTAATGGTTTGGGGAAGAGGCAGAGGCACAGCTGCTACTCACCGAGGCTCAAGTCGGGTGTTGACCTTCGACCTTTTACACTCCTCCCAATCATCTTTTGGGAAGAGGACATTTCTGGGATAACAGAAAATGATCAGAAGCAACTAGCTCAACAGCATGTCCCTTATGCAGGCTACAAGCTGTGGCTATCCATCCACGTACTTCTGAGACGTAAATGTGCTACAGTCATCAAGACAGTGTGGTGCTGGCACAAAAACAGAAAGATACATCAATGGAACACGATAGAAAGCCCAGAGATAAACCCACGCACATATGGTCACCTTATCTTTGATAAAGGAGGCAGGAATGTACAGTGGAGAAAGGACAGCCTCTTCAGTAAGTGGTGCTGGGAAAACTGGACAGGTCCATGTAAAAGTATGACATTAGATCACTCCCTAACACCATACACAAAAATAAGCTCAAAATGGCCTAAAGACAGAAATGTAAGGCCAGAAACTATCAAACTCTTAGAGGAAAACATAGGCAGAACACTCTATGACATAAATCACAGCAAGATCCTTTTGGACCCACCTCCTACAGAAATGGAAATAAAAACAAAAATAAACAAATGGGACCTAATGAAACTTCAAAGCTTTTGCACAGCAAAGGAAACCATAAACAAGACCAAAAGACAACCCTCAGAATGGGAGAAAATATTTGCAAATGAAGCAACTGACAAAAGATTCATCTCTGAAATTTATAAGCAGCTTATGCAGCTCAAGAGCAAAAAACAAACAACCCAATCCAAAAATGGGCAGAAGACCTAAATAGACATTTCTCCAAAGCAGATATACAGACTGCCAACAAACACATGAAAGAACGCTCAACATCATTAATCATTAGAGACATGCACATCAAAACTACAATGAGATATCATCTCACACCAGTCAGAATGGCCATCATCAAAAAACCTAGAAACAATAAATGCTGGAGAGGGTGTGGAGAAAAGGGAACACTCTTGCACTGCTGGTGGGAATGTGAACTGGTAGAGCCACTATGGAGAACAGTATGGAGGTTCCTTAAAAAACTACAAATAGAACTACCAGATGACCCAGCAATCCCACTACTGGGCATATACCCTGAGAAAACCATAATTCAAAAGGAGTCACGTACCAAAATGTTCATTGCAGCTCTATTTACAATAGCCCGGAGATGGAAACAACCTAAGTGTCCATCATCCAATGAATGGATAAAGAAGATGCGGCACATATATACAATGGAATACTACTCGGCCATAAAAAGAAACGAAATTGAGCTATTTGTCAGGAGGTGGATGGACCTAGAGTCTGTCATACAGACTGAAGTCAGTCAGAAAGAGAAAGACAAATACCGTCTGCTAACACATATATATGGAATTTAAGAAAACAAAACGTCATGAAGAACCTAGGGGTAAAACAGGAATAAAGACACAGATCTACTTGAGAATGGACTTGAGGATATGGGGAGGGGGAAGGGTAAGCTGTGACAAGGCGAGAGAGAGGCAGGGACACATATACACTACCAAACGTAAGGTAGATAGCTACTGGGAAGCAGCCACATAGCAAAGGGAGATCAGCTCGGTGCTCTGTGACCATCTAGAGGGGAGGGATAGGGAGGGTGGGAGGGAGGCAGACGCAAGAGGGAAGGGATATGGGAACAGACGAATATGTATAACTGATTCGGTTTGTTATAAAGCAGAAACTAATTTAAAAAAATGCGCTGGGAAGGTGGTCAGTGAGGAGGTGATGTGCAGAGGAGGGGGGTGGGGCAGAGGGAAGAGAAACCTGGCCTGTGAGCAGAGCCACCACCTCCTTGAGGCCGGGCTCCCCGCCCCTCCACCCCAATCTTCCCTCAAAAACCGGGAAGTCAGAACTGGGGATAAGTAAGCAGCCACCCCTCCCCCAAACCCCCGCCAGCTTTCCTTTCTCACTGTGCGCCCTACATCTGACTCCACACTCCGAGCCTGGGGGCAGTCTCCCGATTCTCGTCCACAGACATGGAAATCAACTGAATTGAAATCAATCACCCAGGGTTTTGTGGCTACACCTCGGTTTCCCTTTCATTCTGTCACGTGCCTATAACCAACTGAGAACATTCAGCCCAGGATTCCAACATGATGGCTCCCCACCCATTCACAGCTGGGCGATGCTTATATTTAGGTCCACTCGTAACCCCTGTAGAGGCGCTACGGTGTAGAGGTGCTACAACTTGATGGATGTTTGCGACACGTTGTTAGCATGAAGTTTTTGGATCAAACAACCTGAGGTGTATTGAGACTCATTTTAATACAGCAACTGGTTAATTCTATATTTAACCACTCACTCCAAAAATCCAAAAATAAATACACAAATAAATATGTATAGAGACATATACACACACAGTATTGCTTGGCACTTTACTTGCAACTCCATTTCTTAGGTCTTGGGTCATTTACATTCTCAAAATGCATCTAGTTATGCAGTCTTCTAACCACACTACATCCACGAGGCCTTCCCTCAGGCCACTGGCCTCAACAGCCCGCTGAGAGGAGGAAGCAGCACGTGGCTATAATCCTGGAATTTAGGGCCATTTAACCTCTTGTGCTTTTAAAAAAAGTTGCAAGAGTATAAAAGATAGCATAAATAAAAACACAAAATGACCTTAATCATAGAAAAATAAGAATAAGATGTGCCCCAGAGCAATTTAAATTTCTAAAATTTAATTTTGGAGAGTGAGCTGAGAAAAAGAAGAAGGAGAAAAGATTCAAGTTGCATGATCTCATCTGGGATTGCAAAGGTCTGTCTGAACTTGAAGCCTGGGTGGCATGACCCAGCAGTGCACGCCAAGACTCCTGGCCTGGGTGCTGCTCAGAGTGGACAGACATTGTGCTCACTTACTTTCAAGCACGGGAAGCAGGGTAAACAGCCTTCAAGACTGGCATGTGTGTTTCTGTTGTGTGTAGTATGTGAATTGGACATTAAAAAAATTCCGGTTCGGTCAAGAATAATATAACTCCTGCAAATCATGCTTCAGTTGAAAATCAGCTACAACACTACTGTGCTAATAGTAATAGGTTCCCACAATATACAAAGAAGTGAGGGTCACGTGTGCTGGGAGCAGACTGTGTGGAAAGGCCCCCGCGTGGAGAGCCCACGGCGGTGACGGCGCAGTGGTGAACACCTGGATGACGGCGGACCCTGAGTGCCGGGCAGCGCGCCCCCTTGTCAGATTCTGCTGAAGATACTACACATACTTACCAGAGCCTGATAATAAAGAAAAGCAATTAAAGACATCAGTCGTCGGAGGTGAGACATTCAGCAACGGGGCTGGTACAGCTTTTTGGAAACACGGACAGGAAGTCCCGACAGACTAAGGATGGGCACGCGGGGCTCAGGAGGCCTCCTGGACTTGGGCAAGGGCTTTGATCTCTGCAGGTGCAGCAGAAAACACGGCTAGAACTCCTAGCTCTGGACAGGCCCGAGTGCACGGCCGTCCAGAAAGACCGGGAAGGGTCCAGAGCTCCCCGCCGGCTGATACATACATTTATACAACAGTGGCGGCCAGGGGGCGGCAGTCTTTTCTGGCTTTACTGCATTGTACTTGTGGTCGCTGGCCCACGACGGCGTGCTGCTCTCACAGGGCGGCTCCTTAGCGAGGACCTCACTCCTTGGAGGCACCACCGCCACCTTCCTCGCTGTGTTCTCCTTCTTGTCTGGAGCCGGTCTCTTGTGCACAGAAGAGATTTTAATGCCTGCCTGGATAATCAGTAAAGCCCCAATCATGAACGAGGTCAGAAATTAACCTTTGTGCATTTCACTCTGCAGTGAGGGTCACGACTCAATCAGCTCCTGGACCATCCTAAGCCCAATACACTGCATCTGCTCAGCAGAGGGCTTGGCTACTCCCCCACATCCAGCAGGCCCGCATCAACATCCGAACGATGACAAGGTCCCTGACACAACAACCCGTCAACCTAGCATCCTGATGACGCGCTAGGCCGCCAGGATAACCGAGGGGCCGTGGAGTGAGGCAGTGAAGCAAGGCGGAGAGCACGACAGACCGGGGCCCCGTGTGAGAACGCGCCCAAGCAGCACTGACAGGCAGGAGCTGCAGACACAACAGCACGTGGAGAAAGGACAGGCGTACAAACGACATCCCTGTACCCTACCGGGCACTCAGTGCGGTGCCCCCAGAACCCACTGGCCACCCCGCTGTGTGTCAACTCCCCGCACAGACTCCAGCAGGGACCACTCTCCTCCCAGCGGGGCTGGCGTGTGGGTGGACAGCTATTCCACGCAGCAGCCGGTTCCCACGTTTCTATCAGTTAATCCCTCGGCAGGAGGCGGAGAAGGAAAACATGAGAACACGTGCCTATTTGTCATTTCGACAAGAACACTGGTGGGCAAGACGGAGGGCAGTGTGAAGGTGCCTGCACCCCGTCCGGGCCTGTGTGCCCTACACTCTCCAAATCAACCCACCGAGCCTGTAAGCTCCAGACGCTCATGGGTTGAACTACACAAATGGTTGGTTTCAGTCAACTTACCTGAACGCTCCATTTCTGAAGAATGATTTTTTCCGGCCTTGTCTTGGGTTTCTTTTTAGGTTTTGGTTTCTGATCTTTCCCTGCGCTCAGGAAGCGCATGGTGGCCGCGGCGTGTTTCCGGATACACTCGCTGCTGCAGTAGACAGAGTCGGGCTGCGCCACGCTCGAGCACCCGGGGCCAATGCATCTGGCGGCACCAGGCGCCTCTAGGACCTGCAGGATCAGACGTGGCTTCAGTGTACTCACCCACCGGGTGGGTACGGCACTTTGTAACAGAACTATTTATGGTACCGAGATGACTGCTTTTAATCATGTATGAAAAACTGTGAATAAACATGTACCTTTGTTTATTCAAAACACACACATCTACCTCCCCTGAGGAAGGCCCTCGGCTTCTTACCTGCCCTTCAGCCACGCAAGAAGGGCGGAACCCTAAGCGGACCCGGCGCTCACGCTGCGCACTTCTGAACACAATGGGGTTTCACACCACAAGTAGGTTCCCTTATCGGGCAAATGGGCAGGGATTTTACCAACGCATTAAGATCCCAAGTGAGAGGATTCTGAGTTAGTCCAAAGGGTCCAACTTCATCAACTGAAAACCCTTCAAAGAGGAACTGAGCCTCCAGAAGATAGAGGATTCCACTGCTGCCTCTGCTGAGAGGGCGCCCATGCCTAGGCTCGGCGGGCAAGCTTGGGAGACGACACCCAGGACACCCAGTTAAACGTGGCTCTCAGAAACAACAGATCACTTTTTGCTATTATCAGGCCACAAAAATTGCCCGGGATATATTTTTCATGCTAAACCAAGTCAGAGCTTTTGGAAGTGGATCTTTCCCCAGCCGAGCCTCTGATACCTCAGGCCCCACAGACACCTGGAGGGCAGTCTTGTAAGACCCAGAGCAGAGGGGGCCCAGCTAAGCCAGGCCTGGATTTCGGAGCTAATAAATGTGTGTTGTTTAAGCTGCTGAACAAGTCTGTGGTTGCCTGCCGTGCAGTAGGAACCTGGTTCACTACAAGGGCTGAACACAGCTGTCCATCATCACTAGAGCATGTTCTGATGGTCGAGACTAATAACATACATGAACATACCCCTCCAATGTACTGGAGCAAAATCTTAAATCTCAAATTATGCACTTAATTGTTTTTCCTCCACAGAATCCAAGTTTTGCTCAGAGAAATACTTAAGTTTCTGGGTAGTCTCAAACACATCAGCAATCACAGGACGTTTCCTACTGACTTCCATTTCCATTCATTCTCTTCCTTACCAGTTCTCATCATACTTCCACTCGATGCCTCCTCATACGCCCGTGACAGGTAAAATTTAAACGGTCCAGCCCTCGAGGCTACCTCAGTGCAAGGGGGAGACGGCGGGAAGCTAGGACACGGCCACCGCAAGGTCGTCTGCATGCCCAACACTGGCTAGAGCACGGGCTGTGGGGGCGGCATGGGCCCCCAATTCAAGGAAGGCCTGGGGTGAAAACATGCTCTGAGTAGGACGATCATGAGAGCCTCAGACAGCTCTCAAGATGCACGGAATCCATGACAAAGCATCACGGCCCTTGGGCAGGAGACACGAGTGAACAGACTTGGGAAAGGAGAAAACACAGCTGCACAAGCACTGGTGAGTGGGAGAACACCATAACAGAGGGCGTGCCAGCCGCAGCTGTCTTGTCAGCCTGGGGACCTGTGCGGTCACCACCGCTGGCCTTGGCATCTTGCTGCGAGGCAGGGACTAGACCACTGGTTCTCTCAAGGCGCTGACGGGTAATATAGGTGCACACGTGCCCCCGTGACTCAAAAATAATTTTGTTTGTTCACATATGTACGTCAAACTCCGGATCCATTCATGAGAAAACTTAAGGGAAGACTTACAAAAGTGAGTCCACTTATGGAAAATGTTAAGTCAGTAATAACAGCATAGGAGATAGATATGATTAACAAACATAGAGAAAGAATAGACAGGCGTGCCAGCCTTAAGCAGGTGCATGGACCTGGGAGCTCGCAGAGCCCAGCCCCGCGCCCAATGCCACTCCTGGGAAAAGCTAACTTATCTCAGGAAACAAACGCTTCTGTCTTGATGTTTCTGCCAACGGCAGCTGAGGGCTCCACAGTCACCTCTACCGCTGACCTTGGGAGACAGGTACTTACGGGCTGGAATATCTTGAGTTTTTTCTTGCAACTTGGGTTTGCAGCTTTCTCAATTCTAACCTTAATTCCTTGGTCTTCATTCGATTTCTGCTCCACGATTCCTAGACTTGTACAGTCCATGCCGTCGGCATCTGCAGGTCTCGACCTCGAGTCCTGCGTGCCTGTGGTCTCGGAGCTGGGCTCGTCCTGCACTTGCAGGATGGTGCAGTTTGGGCAGATGTAATCCTGCCCGTTCCTTTCCAAGAGCCTCCCTCGAGCCTCAGAAATGCCCACACAGTCGCCATGAAACCATTCTTCACATCGGTCACAGCGAATCATAAACCTGGAATGATAAAATAAGGAATGGAGATTATTATTAGTATTACGAATGGAAAGTGAGAGACCAACTCAATTTTAAACAAAAGTCAAATTTCAACATTCTATTATGAAAAAAACAAAAATATTACAGACACGTGGACAGAACAGAATAAAGAGCATCCACGTGCCCCTCTCAATTTTACTAACATTCAATCAAATTTGCGTCATCTTTTCTTTCAGGGGAGCACTCTGCCCTGGACACCACAGTTCTTGTCCACAGGAGGGCAGCCATGCCTTTACCCGCCCCCTCCCTGAGCTGCCCCAACGTCCACACCACAGCCCAGTCGCAGCCGCTCTGGAGCAGCGTCACCCAGCGAGCTCTCTGGGACAGCAGATCCTCTCTGGTCCAGGCCGCCCTGTCTGTGGCTGTTGGGACCGAGGCAGCCAATGTCCCACGCCAGCCCCCACCTTGGTGGAGGGTGTGGCTCTTGGCAGTGCCCACCCATGCCGTATTTGTTTTTGTTTTTTGACAATGACTTGCTCGTCTTTCCCAAGAGAACAAGTCCCTCATTCAGGCCACCCTGGGACTCTCTAAACTAAGACGAATGGAAAACCCTCTCTGGCAATTTCCACACCTCGGATTCCCCCCCGGAAGCCTGGGCAGCCACTTCATCCCCCCACGACCCACCTGTTGTTGTGAGGCTGGCGGCACAGGCAGTACAGGGCATTGGGGTCGTACACTTCACATGCGGGCTTGTGTCGGACTGCGTCTCCGGGTTCCTCTGCATTCCCCCCTGGGGCCGCCCTCCCTTCCAGCTGGCTCTCTCTGTCCATTTTCGCCGCCTGGGACGCAGCCCCCAGGTCGGCCTCCGGCTCCTGCGGGACGGGCCGCGAACCCTCCATCGCATCGCCTGCCTCAGCATCCACGGTCTCCACCGGGTCCTCCTCCCGATGCTTCTTCCTCAGGCGGTTCTGGATGCCCTTTGGGGGCCTGTTGGTGGGCTCCTGCTCGCGCTTTCTCCGCAGGCCATTCTGGAGTTCTTTCAAAGTCAAACCGTCACTGTGGCTATTGGAGGTGTCAATCTCGTCGCCACGCCCTCTGGCCTTTGCCGAGGAGGCCGTTCGTTCCTTAGCACCCGTGCAGCCAGACCTGGGACCGCTATTCCCATCCGAGGTGCTCTCCATGCTCCCCTCGGAGGCGCTCTCCGCTTCTGTCACTGGACAGGATGCCGGCTCCACTGAGGCCTCTAGGGACACGGAGGTGCCCCTCCGGCCCCGGCGCCGAACCGTGGTCAGGAACTCCTCCACCCGCTCCGTACGCTTCGGCTGCCTTCCGCTGCGACGCAGCGACGGGCTCTGCTGCTGCCCGGGCAGCGGCTCCAGGGAATCCACCTCCGCATCCCTGGCGCCCTCGCGCTTGCCGATGGTGGTCCTCCGGAACCTCCACGTCTTCCTGAACACTTTGCTGGTGGGCTTGATGGCCTTGGGCGCGTCCTCACCACTCGGGTCATCCTCCTCGTCCATACCTAACAGGGAAATGCAACCAAACCACGCCAGGCGTCAGCCAGGGCCGCGGTCCAGGCCCAGGACCGGCACCCACCAGCCACGACAGCGCACCAGAAGGGGCACCACCCGCACGGAGGAAACCCAGACACAGTGAATCGCAACAATTCTCCACCTACAAAAACCGAAGGCTTTTCCTAAAGTGCGCTGAGAGGATTCAAGGTGATCTCTGAAGAAAAGTGTAACACTTACGGAGCTAATGTTCAGTAGAAAAACACAGCTAGCAAACCAAATCTGTGCATCTGTCGACTGCTGAGGACCAGGATTTGTACAAGATGTAGCGGGGAAAGAGGAAGCGAGCAGCAGTGCTGCCAGGACAGGACAGGGTGGCGGGTGCCTCGGGCTCTCCCGCACAGAGACGCGGGGCCCACCTGGCTCTGCCCGCAGAGCTCGGTGGACAGAATGCCGTGCTGGCTCCGGGCCTAGTGCTTGGAAGCCCCGAGCTGCGTGTGAGACGTCTGACCACGCTGCTGGAGGGATCACGTGGAGATGGGGGATTCGGACCCTGAACACCCACACCCAGCCCCCGCTGAGCCCTGCCCAGATTCCCGAGCCACGACTGTGTTGACACAAGATGGGCCCATCCAGCTCTGCACGCAGGGTCTGCAGCAGCAGACCATCAGGACACTGAGAAAATACTGACCCACGCAGCACCTGTGGTATTTATTTCTTCTCTCCTCTTTCTAACAGACTGTTTAAACGGTCGTGTTTGTGAAAACTTCACTCCTGTTTAAAATGAAAAAGCCTGAAAAAGATAGTATATACCTTGAGAATTTTTTCCCAAGCTGCGCGGGCTTCAATTACATTTAAATGCTAACGATGACTCAGGTTTTACGCCATGATCCATCCCAGGGGAAGGACTAGTACAGAATGGAAACCTTCAAACAGAAAACACACAAAATTAAAAATCACACGTAACTGAACTCTCTTTTTCGTTCCCACTAAGTATGGTCACCTCCCATTTCCATGTCCAGCTCTGCAACTCCCCCACCCTGGGCCTGGGCCCACACTCTCCCAGGACACTTGGAAGCTTGCAGGAGTAGCTGTGGCATCAGCACCTGTGCCACCAAGGACCACGCCACTGTCCTGGTCACCCAAGTCTTTCTGCAGGAAGGACTCTCCTCTACAAAACACAGTTCTCACCAGAGACAACATACAACGTCATCGTAAATGCACTAAAGAAATCACCCATGTAAAAATAAAGTAGTGCTCTGAATCAGATTCTTAACACACAGTTAGACACTCTTCAAGAAATCTTGGGCTAAAGCTTAAACCACTGCAAACAAATACTAATGTCACATCAGTTTCTTTACATATAATGCTGCTTTTGAAATAGAAAACATGACATCTAAACTGAAAATTGTGTTGCTGGCGTTTAACACTATTGCCACGTTACCTGCCCCACACGGAAGCTTGGGCGCTTCTTCCGACTTCCTAGGAACAATGAAAACCTGGCCGATGCAACTGCGGGGTCCAAGGGAAGCGCCAAGCCCCGAAACCCTGCTGCTGCCGGTCACTATTCACAGATTACAATGCAGATTATCTCGAGACTGTCACCACGGAGTAAGCTCCTAAAAGAAGACAACAAAACAGTTTAAAGATTTAAAGCAACTATAACTAAAATCATGTTTAAGAAAAAAAAGGCATGAAGCTTTCCAAACAATCTCTTATTTGAATGTACATTACATGACCCACAAAGACACTGGGCGAGTCGACAAACAATATCCACAAAACAAAGTCCCCTGCTTCCTTAAGGACTTTTAAAGAAGGGAAGATACTTTGACTACACCTCAAAGCAGGGGGCTGGAAAGGCCTCCGCTTGCGCACTGGTGGGGAGGAAGCTGGTGGGCAGAGGGCAGAGGCCTCAGTGGGAAGGAGGGTTTCAAAACTGATCATTGGTACCAGCTGCTTTCCAATTACAATCGTACTTTTAAGATGGACCCAGGTCAGTAAAAACCCAGAGACAGAGAGAAAGGAACAAAACATGAAAAGATGAACACAAAAATTACACATGAAAGTCATTATTTAGAAATTCTTTTCTTTTTAAATCTACTTATTTAAGTTTTGGCCGTGTTGGTCTCTGTTGCTGTGCGTGGGTTTTCTCTAGTTGCAGTGAGCGGGGGCTACTCTTCGTTGTGGTGCGTGGGCTTCTCATTGCGGTGGCTGCTCTTGTTGTGGAGCACGGGCTCTAGGCGCATGGCTTCAGTAGTTGTGGCACGCGGGCTCAGCAGTTGTGGCTCGTGGGCTCTAGAGCACAGGCTCAGTAGTTGTCGCACACGGGCTTAGTTGCTCTGCTGCATGTGGGATCTTCAGTTCCCTGACCAGGGATCAAACTCGTGTCCCCTGCCTCGGCAGGCGGATTCTTAACCACTGTGCCACCAGGGAAGCCCTACAACACTATACCTATGTCATCCTTTTAGTTAAAAATCTAAGGAAGATTTCAGAGGACTAATGTGATGATGATTGAACATCACCGGGGTACAGCTCATCTATGTGTATTTACATATTGAAAGAACGTTTCTCCTCCTGTGCCCTCATTCAATCACGATACCTAGTTTGCTCCACAAATGTGTCTCTGTTTCTAGGTAAGTCCGCAGTGTTAACATTTTAACACATTTTGCTTTCTAGACCCAGGACTCCCTGCCCGCAACTCACCTCTTCCTCACCTCACACCAACTGCCTCCCCTCTAACTGTGGTCTCCTTGGGTGACCTCAGAGCAAACATTCCGTCCCACCTCCTTTTAAAGAGATAGCGACCATCTCACTCTGGTCACCCCCGGCCCCCCATGGCCACCACCTCTCTCACATATGGTCAACCCATCTCAAAATGAGAAACTTCTCAGGAGAAACTGTTCAGAACAGTGAACATGTATAAAAGCAAAGAAATTACGATGGTCTCAGGAATTAAAAAGTTTTTAAGGTTTGTGTTAATCTCAACCACCCACCCAAGAAAAAACCCATGCCTCTGGATTTGACTTCTGAATCATCAGAAAAGGAAAATCCAGCTATTTCTGTTAAGTGGAATGAAGTACTTTATTCAGAATACATCATATCATTTTAGATCATCTGGTTCATTTTGGTTCTTTTTTTTGATTTTACATTTGCAAGATCGCTTTCATAATTTCTTCCCAGAAATTCTAAGGTAAAATTTCAGGTCACGAAACAAAAACAAACTCCTATGATCAAGGCAAAAGTTAAAAGAGAAAAATTGTGTTCTGTTCCTAACACAACTTAAAATGTGGGTCCACACACAACAGCAGGTCACCAAACGGTGGTCACACCGTACTAGTAACAACTTTTCCCCACAGGAAAAGAACGGTGGGCGGTCATCCCTGAAACTGGGAAAAAGAAAACCTGGAGGCGAACATGATGCACTGAGATACTTTTAGATCTTTACATTTCTAAGTGCAAATGTCCTCTCAGCTGAAAACGGCTCCACTTCCTAAGCAGACCTAGGAATACCAACACGAAACCTTAGGTTCCCCCAGGCCACCCAAGGGCAGGAAGCAGCCCACCACCTCCCAGGCAGCTCTCCAACGTTTTGCTGTCAAGGTCCCTTTATACCCTTACAAACTGAGGACCCCAAAGAGCGGCTGCTCATGTGGGATATGTATTTCCAAAATTAAACCTGAGAAAGGCTTTCAGAATTGTGGATGTTCCCTGATACCACATCAAACCTCGACAGGCCGCAGTTCCATGAAAACTACTTGGGACACGAATCTGCAACCACAGCCATGAATGCTCCACACCTTCCTGCGTCGTAACGCACTCTGAAAACAGCTTTTGCCTATGTGCACGGTGGCCAGTTGGACACGTGCAGAGTCCACACGCTGGCACATTTCATTAGACGACATGAGACGCATCTCTTAATGTGAGCGCCCATCTCCTGAAATGTCTTTCATTACTGGGAAGCCATCAAGCTCAGGGTGGCAGATAAAAGCTTTTCCAAATGCTAATTTTCCTTTAACACCGGAATTTTGTCATCAGTAACAAATATAGGCAGTTGATTTCCTCGAGTCTCACGCTGTGCATCTTCGAGAAAACGCCTGACACACACCACCTGAAAAATGCAGTCCATCGGCACTGCTCTGCGGCCCCTGGCTGCGGGCGCCTCTGGCCCCTCAGGGGCACTACCAGGAACCTCTGTGCCAGCAGTGCAAACGCCGACCCGGCAGGGCTGGCTCACGAGGCCGACTGTGACCCTGGACAGGGCTTCTGAGCTCTTAGCCTCCAAAGGGTTTCAAAACACACCATTTCCGGTAGCTCAAGAACATTCTGGATACACGCCAAGCGCTCACACGAATCCGCACTCCAGTGTCAGAGGAGAGGAAACATTTGCTTCCACAAAACTGTTCTAAAGCCCCACTTCGTTTTCCCTTCAGACTATACAACCCTTGGAAAACGTTAAGCTGCCAGAAGTGATTTTCTTTCAAGCAAAACCCAAAATACGCTCCCCAAACAAACAACGTGGGTGCTGCCCGACTCTACAAGCACGTAAATCTGAAGGCTCCACTACTACAAAGCTCGCCACAGGTAAGTAACCGCATCTTACCCATCTGAAGATGCTTAGTTCTATGCACTGGAGACTAATTTCTCTGAGATACTTTAAAATGTAGTATATAACCACAATGAAGCTCCTATTTTCACAGCACAACAAACACGAGAAAACCGTTGCGGCTTCTCAAAAACATAACACACAAGCGTGCACCTGCCCTGCCCACCTAGCGGCAAAACAAGGTGGTCCTCCGAATCTCACACCCCGAAACAATATTCAAAGCTAACAATTTTAATTTTGAATCAATTCTAACCTGCGGGTCACAAATTATATCCAGTGCTACAACATAACCTCATTATTTCGCTCACAAATTATATCCAATGCTACAACGTAACCTCATTATTTCGGACTCTGCTAACTCAACTTATGGTTCTAATAGGCTGGGCCAAAGTTCTCAGTTACGGATATTTCACGTTAAGAGTCTTCCGTCTCATGACGAATCCTTTGCTGGGGATGAGGAGGGATCGAGAAGGTGCTGAGAGTTTTATGAAGTACTGAAAACAGCAAGCTTTCACAATTTCACAAGCTTCTTGCACAATTCCGTTTTTATTAATGGGACAGTCACTAACGAGGCCACGCCCAGGAATTTGAGAGGACATGCGACATCCTGCCGACCTGGCAGCGGTCCCTCTCAGCGACCCCACGCTCATCCTGACTCGACTGCCCTAGTGGCACTGCAGTCCTTTAGGTGGCCAATCCAAAGTCTGCTGCTTGCCAAATAACACTGTCATTCAAATTCCACTGAAGCAAAAGGACCCACAGCACGATACGCTTCTCAAGCGGTAACTACAGAGAGAAATCTAGGAACCACCTGCTGTTCAAAATTTCTTAGGTGTTTTTGCTTCACAGGTCTGTGCAGACAAAAAGTAAAACTTGTTGCTTAAAAGCTCGCCACGACTGGTGCCTCGGCAAAGCTCTGGTGAGGCCGGGACCCCAGCTCCCCCTTGGCGGGCGGGCAGCGGGCACTCTGCTTTCTCTCTATCCACTTCCTAGTGAAAACACAGGCTTGTGACCTCGGTGGGCAGCTCTCCAAAAGCGCTTCAGGAACAACCAGCAGAGCCACCTGAATGCGTCCAGGGTAAGGTGGAGGAAACGAGGCTTTCCCTGTCCTCTACGGAACCGCTTGCTACCTTGGATGGACTACTCCTGGGGTCTGCACGTTTGTGCCCCCAGAGCCCTCCTGAATGGGATATCTGCCCTGGAAAAGAGGCCCCAGACCCCACCTGGCCCTGCCACCGGGACCCAACTGCCCCGGCATCCTGACCTCGGGCCTCCCGCCTTCAGAGCTGCAAGAAATCAAGTCCACTGTGTCAAAGCTCCTAGTCTGTGGTCCTTGCCACGGCAGCCCGAGTGCACTGAGGCAGCTCCCTCTTGTCTCTCAAGGAATAAGAAGACATGGCTTCAAACACTGGCAAGGGACTCTCTGAATCCTACACCCTGGGGGTTGGTGATTGTAAGACAAGGCCCCCGCCAGGGTCTTAGGGACCCTCTGAACTGCACAGGCTCCTGTCCTCACCGAGTCTGCAAGATGGGGCAGGTCTGGCTAAATGCCCAGGACAACACTGGGATGGGCCCCCAAACGGGAGCCTCCCCCATCCTTCCCCAACCAAGACAGAGGGTGTGACTCTGAGGTGGGTGGGAGGGAGGGTCACAGAAGGGACCTGGGCACAGTAAGTCGCTCCCCAGGACAGTCAGCCCTGCTGGGCACCTCAGGGGTTGCTTCCTAGGGACCCTGATCCTCCAGCTCCGCCCCCCTAACCACCCACCCTATCGCTTTCACATCCGCAGTGGTCTGTCTGGGCCCCGAGTGCACCCGGGCTGGCTACTCCCTTCCAGCACCCACGGGGGCACTGCTGCCAGATCCCCGTGTCACCCGTAGCACCCAGTGCAGGCCCGGTGCACCGTGTCTCGCTGCGGCAAGAGCTGTTGGTAAGGATCCGGTGAGAGGCTGTGGGTGAGGACAGCCTACGATAAAGGCAAAATGCCACCGTTCCCTCAGGCCCAAAGACCCCTGGGGCCTCCTCACCCACAGCGCACCCCGGCTGTACTCTGGGGCTCTGGTTCCCGGCGGTCCACTTTGAGGGGGATGTGTGCACTGAACCCTCTTCACTGGGGACCACAAACTAGCCAGATAGTCCACGCTGTTCCCAAAAAGCAAGAACGTGGTTGAGGGCCCCCTGAAAACATTGCCTATCTTCTTAAAAGTAACCCATTTCCCCAGGTGTTAAAGTTCAGAGTCAATTGCCTTTTGAAATTCCCATTTCTCAACAACAAGAGCATTTCTAACCATGACCTACAGCAGAGGTTCTCAAAGTGTGGCCCCGGGGCCTTTCAGGAGGGCCCTCCCAAGGTCAAACTATTTGCACAACACTAAGGGCACAGACGTGGTGGTTTCTCAGAAGCCAAATGACAGAGATAGGACGAAGGAGACAAGAGAATCCGGCTACTGTCGCTTAAGCCAGACGTTCAGGAGACCTGCAAAGCCCTAGGACAACACTACCTTTCTCATTAAATTGTTTTTCTTTTGGAACATAGTTTCCATAAAGTGTTATTTACGTTAGTATTTTTAAGTATATTTAAATGTCTCATTTTTAATGCCAAATATGGAAAATATCAATAGACACAACATAAACAAAAGCCCTTTGGGGTCCTTGTTAATTTTAGGTGTAAAGGGGTCAGTCTGAGTATGGCCAACGGCACAGACTTGACACTACTGGCTACTTCAAAGGGCTGCTCTTGATGGGCCAGTGAGACTGAAGGGCCGTGACAGTGACGCTCCAGGAGGCTGCTCTCCCAGACCCTCCCCACCTCTCCTCGGATGACTGAGAAGGCACCAGTTATGAAACGGCAGCATTCAGAGGGACGGCCACCCAAGTCCAAAGAGAAAATGGCTGGAGGAAAAAACCAAAGGCCTGCTGCTGTCTCACAAGTACGTGCTTCATGAGTGGAGCTGCATCTCATGCCACAGGCCAAGGGGCAAAAATAATGCTTGGAGACCTTGGAAATGCAAAAGTCAAGAATTCAACTGTATACTTGAGCTGGAATCTTCCTTTCTTTCTCTGAGATTAGAAGAGGCCAATGTCTACCTTTGGGGGGCAGTGGGGAAGGTCCAAGCTTAAATAAAGCAGTTATTAAATAAAAACAGGATTTTACAGATCCACGCAGAGCTCAACTTGAGGCAACTTCTCCGACTCCTGCCACCACTGCCCGGGTCGCAAAAGTGCAGAAGAAAGCCACCTTACTACTAAAAACACAAATACTGTTTAAATTACAATCTAACAAACCTAAAGAGCCAATGGCTAGCACTGACCTAGCCCTGTCTCCATGGGGCACTGGGGGCATTTCAGGGGGACCACTCCTTGTGCCGGCTCAGCATCCCAAGTCCTGACCAAGGCAGCCCCCAGTGTCCTCCTCCGCTGACCACAGCATGACCACACCCACACACTAACAAGTAGGGTAAGTCCTCTGATAAGCAGATAGGGGGCTGGGAGGCTCAAGGGGCAGCACCACGGAAGAAGGCAGGCTTCACACCAGGGTGTCCCTGCCTTCAATCCCAACTACAAACCTAACAGCTAGGTGTGCTGCCCAGGGAAATGGGGACAACTGTGAAACTCCATCGTGTCAAGTGCCAGTCAGAGTATGATAAATAGCCTGTGTCATTTGTAAGGGGGCTCCCAGCATGCCTTTTTTTTTTTTTAAATTAAGGGACACAAACCAATGTCCATCACCAGGCGACCAGTTTGAGAAAAACCCAGAAACAGCCATATGATGCAATTCTTTAAGACTGTAATTAAAGGATGATGAACTCCACAGCCCCTGCCATGGAAAGAGCCCCACACCCTTGAGCGAAGCCAGCAGGTAACAGTTCCCAGCGCATCTTGACCCCCACCCCCACCCCGCCCCAACCAAGTTCACAAACACATCCACAGCTGTAACTGGGCTTCCAAATGGTGCCATTTCTGGGGTTTCTGCTCTCTTTATATCCTTTCATATTTTATATCCTTTCTTTATATCCTAATTTTCTCTCTATATAAACTTATCTTTGCAACCCACACACAGTACAGCTCTCTTTACATTGGGGGAGAACCTCATTTCCCTTCCTGTAGTAAAGGTGTATTAAATACCTCTTGAGTGTCTCTATCACCATATGAAAAACAAAACCATAGCACCTAAGTTTGACACTCAAGAGAGAAACTTCTGCTTTACAAATTACAAACAAGATAATCACACCGACTAAGTAGGTTTTACAATCACGGCTACAACAATTCTTATTAAAATGCGTACAATTACCTATTCAACTTCACGCAACAACTTACCCTCAAAATTAGAGGTGACCTTTCAACAATGCAGGAACTGGACTCCCATCCATTTCCCGTGGATAACTTATACTTGGCCTCCGTATACAGCAGACTGTGCAGTACCGTACTATTTACTACTGGAAAAAGTCCCTGTGTAAGTGCACCCGGACCGTTCAAACCCATGTTGTTCAAGGGTCAACTACACTACTCAAACAAATAAAATGAAGAGAACAGTATGGAGGTTCCTTTAAAAACTAGAGTTGCTGTATGATCCAGCAATCCCAGTCCTGGGCATGTATCAACCTAAATGTCCACTGATGGATGCAATGGATAAAGAAGATGTGGTTAATGTATACATCAAAACATTACTCAGCTATAATGAAATGCCATTTGCAGCAACATACATGGACCCAGAGATTATTATACTAAATGAAATCAGACAAAGACGAATATATATCACTTATATGTGGAATCTAAAAAACTTGACATAAATAAACTTACTTATTACAAAACAGAAATAGACTCAGACGTAGAAAACAAAGTGTATCCCACGGCCCGCATGCTCGGGCAGGGGGATAAATTAAGAGTTTGGAATTTAAAAAAAAAAGGCCTACGCGAGAGACTCCAGGAAGTGTGGGCGCTTAAGATCAACGGAGCTCAATGTAGACCGTTAGGCCTCCTCCTTCCCAAATAGTACATGTCCATTAGCTTTTAGTCACAGAGCCTTTGCAGTGGAATTAACACACATCATTTGATGCTGGCCTTAAAGAGAGTAACATTAGGTTTCCACTGTACCTGACGCCACCATTTCAGTAAGAAGAAATGCAAAAGGGACTCTTTAAGGGAAGTTTTTCTTAAAGGACTTCCCGAAGCCACCAGTTGTATGAGAAATCAGGCCTCTACTGGACACAGTGCCCACTGCAGCGACCCAAGTACAACAGTGAACTGACCTGTAAACATTCAATCTTCGCTCTGTAAGAGCCAAATGGAAGTTACTTGGTAGCCTGCAACACGTGGATAAAAAAGGTAAAACACGTCATGTTAACAGAAATAAAAAACAATCAGTACCTGGAACATCTGGAAAACACACACACAAAAGACCCAGTCCGCGGGCTGCCAGGGAAGGGGCTCCGCGCCAATAAGGCACCCTGTGCTCAGTCACGGAGAGACTTCCAGTGTCAACAGCAGGACCCACAACTCCACCGCCAAGAAGAAAACGGGAGCCGAGTCCCCACTCCAAACCCTCCCCGCCTCACCAAGAAGATAAACCCCACCCACACGAAGGGCCACCTGAAGCACTGGGCGTCGCCCCGTGTCCAGGTTCCAGTGACACATTTCCTCAACAAGCCATGGTGATGCTCACACACGCATACATGCTGGGAGGGGCACTGCTCGCCAGAAAGAAATGGTGACCCCCGGTAACAGCAGACAATCAGGGGAGGGGCCAACTGCCCAACTTTGAATTCTGCCCTTTCTTATCAGAACATAACTCGCTTCGCCTGGAACAGCCTGAATTTAATCGAATACTAATAGAAGACAGTTCTCGGTGGAAACTCAGAAGGAAATTAAAGATACGCCTTATTCCTAAACTCACTGCTAACCTAAGTCTGCAAGAACACGGGCAGCTAGGAAACAGAAGGTGCTCAGGAAATGCATTAGGCAGAACGCTTCACAACAGGGTTGGGGCTGGGCCTCCCCAGGCGACCCCTGAGACGTCTCTGCCGTGTTAAGATGGGAGAGCAGGGGACTAGACGTGGAGACGTGGATGTTCAATACACGCCACCCTCAAGTGCCAACAAGGGGCCCCAGGCTCCAGGGACATGGCTGCCGACCCTCACAGGACCCCATCACACACGTCTCCAGGGCTGGGAAGGCCACCCTTCTGCTCCCTGCTACAACCAGGGTGCTTGGCACACAGGATGCAATAAATGTTTGTTGAATACAACGAGAAATCGTTCTAAAGGTCACAGATCTTATTTCCTTAAAATCCATGACTAAGATATGGGGATATGTGCATGTGGATAACTGAGTCACTTTGTTATAAAGCAGAAACTAACAAACCATTTTAAGCAACTATACTCCAATAAAGATGTTGGAAAAAAAGAACCAGGGCTAAAGCACCTTTCTTGGAAACATGAAGGCAGGGACTACGTAGCTCTGGGGAAATCATGGAACATTTGTTTGGGGTTGGCCCAACGGCCCAGTTAGAACCCAGCTCTGCGATCTGGATTGCTGGATCTGGAATCAAGGGGTGCGAATGGGGTGGCCCCTCTCCCTATTACCTCTCCTGATGCCCCGCAGAATCTGTGCTTCCTGTCCTGTGACTCTCGGTTCTAGAGGGCTCAGTCCCGAGGGGAAGAGAGCTTCCTTGCAGGGACGCAGTGAGGCTTCCTGGGGCCGTCGCTGGAGGCTGTGGCCTGGCCACTTGGGACTCTTCAGGCCCAAAGCTGGGGTGGCAGGGCCCGACTGTCCAGGGTGAGGAGCCGGAGAACCCAGGTCCTCTTCATCCTTCAGGCCGATGGACAGCCACAGGGATGCCCTCGGGCCCGACGGCTGAGGCTCAGACCCGGCAGAAGCAAAGGTTTGGGTCACCCACCAGGCCACGAACCCCCAGCAGCTGCTCGGGGGCCCAGGGAGCGTGGACGGGTTCATGGAGGAGGGTCGTTGTCGGTACCAGGGCCGCGGCTGCCACCAGGAGTGACGGCTCTGACAGCCGCGCCTCATCCTGCTTCTGATGGAAACGTGCCTGCGCGTGTATCCATCGCACGCTTTTGTTGTCTCCTCCTTGCTCGTCCCTGGTCGCGTTGGATGCGACGGGAATGGCCGGCCTTATTGCCATGGTCTGAAGGACCGGGAAGCCCGCCCAGAAGTGACGGGAGTTCCGGTCCCCTCTCCTGGGGGCGGGGACAGTGGCGAGGAGGGCGTCGTGTTGGGTGGGAGGTGAGTTTGTGCCTGTCTTCCTTTGGGAATTTGGCTCAAAGGGCGCCTGTAAGCAAGGCATGCAGGCACGTGGGGGGCCGAGATGATGGGTCCACTCACCCACGCACAGTAAGGCCAATCTACTGACACTGGCTTGCAGTGAAAGAAAGTGCAGCTTTTATTGCGGGTGCCAAACAAGAACTTCAGGTCTTTTGAGCAATAGCTGCCCACACTGCTTCTTTGGCACCTGCAAGAGACGCTGAACTTTTTTTTCACTGCAACTGGTGGCAGCAAATTGGCTTGACTGTGCGCAGGCAAGGGGACCCAAATATCGTTCAGTACCATTCAGCCTCATCAATAAACAAACAGCAAGGAAAATAGGAAAGGGGAGCCGTAACAGATTAAAAGGTATTTAAGAGCCATGAACCAAATGCAGTGTTTGGATACGGATTTAAGTAAGTCAACAGTAAAAAGACACCTGTGAGCCAATCAGAGAAATCTGGACACGGATGGAGATTAAGGAAGATGATGATGACATGATTGTGCTTTTAAACAGCCCTTTTCTGGGCCTCCCTGGTGGCGCAGTGGTTGAGAGTCCGCCTGCTGATGCAGGGGATACGGGTTCGTGCCCCGGTCTGGGAGGATCCCACATGCCGCGGAGCGGCTGGGCCCGTGAGCCATGGCCGCTGAGCCTGCGCATCCAGAGCCTGTGCTCCGCAACGGGAGAGGCCACAACAGTGAGAGGCCCGCGTACCGCAAAAAAAAAAAAAAAAAAAAAAAAAAAAAAAAAAAAAAAACAGCCCTTTTCTTTTTAGAGATACGTTTGTGAATGAAAATGATATGACATCTGGAAATGCTTTAAAATAACTCAGTGACGGTGGGAGGATGGCGATGTATAGGTGAAACAAAGTTATGCCTGAAGCTGAGTTATTGCACACGGGAGTTCATTATTCTAGTCTCTCCGTTTTTGTGCATGTATACATTTCTGTAAGTTTTTGGGTTTTTTTAAGCATAGCATTCCTACACAATTAAGTCTAAGTTTATATGTTTTTATTGTGGTAAAATATATATAACATAAAATTTGCCATTTTTTACCATTTGGAAGTGTACAATTCAGTGGCTTAAGAAAGTGATGTTGTATAAACATCACTGTTATCTATTTGCAGCACTTTCTCATCTCCCCAAACGGAAACTCTGTCCCTGTGAAACATGTACCCTCCATCCATCCGCCTCCACCAGTCTCTGGAACCCGTCATTCTAATTTTTGACGTTATGAATCTGATGACTCTAGGTACTTCATGTAAGTGGAATCATACAGTATTTGTCTTTTTGTGTCTGCCTCTTCCCGGTCAGCATCCTGTTTTGGAGGTCCATCCATATTGTGAGGCATGTGTCAGAACTTCATTCCTTTTGATGGCTGAATAGTAATCCATTGGCTGTACAGACATTCTGCTTATCCATTCGACTGTTGATTGGATTGTTTCCACCTTTTGGTGACTGTGAATAAAGCGGCTATGAACACTGGTATACAAATATCTGTTTCAGTCCCTGCTTTCTATTCTTCTGGGTAATTCCTATTCTTTTGGATCATATGGTAATTCTGTGTTTCACTTTTTGAGGAACCACCAGCTGCACCATTTTACATTCCCACCAGCAATCCCGAGGGCTGCAATTTCTCCACATCCTCACCAACACTTGTTGTTTTCTTTTATAAGAGCCACAGCCAATGGGTGTGAACTGCTATCTCACATCCATTAAAGTGCTTTTGATTTGCATTTCCCTGATCATTAGTCATGTTGAGCATCTTTTCATGTGCTTATTGGCCACGTGCTTATCTTCTGTGGAGAAATGTCTATTCAAGTCCTTTGCCCATTTTTGAATTGTGCTGTCTCTTTGTTGCTGGACTACAATAGGTTGATATTTAATTTGTGTCCAGGAAGGGAAGTATAAGCGCTCTCTCTGCTGCCACTGCGCTGACTTCTGAGTCATCTGGAACGGCTGGAGCACTCCACCTGTCCACACGCTAAGTGGCATCCCAACCAAGGCCATCTGCCATTTGCAACAACTGTCTATGCTCAGAAGCTATATCTGCACATAAATACATTCTAATTTCCTTCCCAAAATTTAAAAGATTTTCAACGGGTCTTAATGCAATGTAAGATGAACCATGGTTTGATATATTGGTTTCTATATTCTGACACCCAAAGCCCAACTATAAAATATTTGCCTATATTTCAGAAGGTAGAATTTACCTTTGAGAATACCTAAATAGAAGTCCGAAGGAAGACAAGAATCATCTCTCAGATGTCAGAAAGTACTTCAAGAGATTTTCTAAACAATCGTCATAAAATGAGGTGGATAGCCCTGGGCACCCGTCTTTATTTTGAATACTTCTGCCAGCAGTGGGGTTAAGGTGTAGCTCAATCTAGACTCTCACGAGGTCCCTGGGACTCAGTTCATGGGAACTTGGGGTGACCGTGAAAGAGGGAGACAAGTGGACACCTCCCGCCCTTGACTGCCTCAAAGGGAAGCTAGTAATTGTTACTCTGCTCTCTCAAGTAGCGTCTATTTCAACGAAACATAATCGAAATACCTGAGTTTGAAGGGATTTTTACAACTCATCAGACATCCTGAGATGACCTCTGGTCAAAGTTGGATATTCACATTAAATTTGTAAATAGGAGAAGGTCAATAATAAAAACTATTTTTAGTAGGAAAAAAGAAAGACTGTTCCAATTACATGTCAAGAAATTATACCAGGAAGTCAGGAAGAGGAAGAAAACTGGTGTCATCTGTACAGAGAGACGAGAGACTTAAAGGAAAAGGGTTAATGAAACCAAGCGGGGTGACAAACCTTGGGGCCCCGGGGGGAGGATGTGCCCCCGACACTCAGACACGCTGAGAGCCCCACAGAGATGGGACAAGGCCAGTCACGGCGGGAGATGCCACGGGGGCTCTCAGAACCACAGGTCTGACAGACAAGAGAGGACAGGAAAGGCCTGAACCACAATTCGTAACCTCAACCTAATAAACATACAGAATTCGCCAAACAGAGAATGCACATCCTTTCCAAATAAACACAGAATTTAAAAAAATTGACCACATAAGAGGTCACAATGGAAGTCTCAACAAGCTTTTAAAAACTACCATCTTCACTGATCACAATGTGATAAATAAATGGGAGAAATAGACAAAATGCTGTTCTTACAAAAGAACAGTCTTATCTGCAAAACAGAAACAGACTCACAGACATAGAGAACAGACTGGTGGTTGTCAAGGGGGTGGGGGTGGGGGATTGATGGAGTGGGAGCTTGGGGTTAGCAGATGCAAACTATTACACATAGGATGGATAAACAAGGTCCTAACCCTATATAGGGTTACAGTTCCCTGTATAGCACAGGGAACTATATTCAGTAACCTGTGATAAACCATAATGGAAAAGAATATGAAAAATAATGTATATATATATATATATATATATACGTGTGTGTATATATATGTGTATATACATATATATACACCTGAGTCACTTGGCTCTACAGCAGAAATTAAAACAACATTGTGAATCAACTATACTTCAATAAAATAAATTTAAAATAAAAAG
Organism: Hyperoodon ampullatus; assembly: GCF_949752795.1. NCBI lineage: Eukaryota > Metazoa > Chordata > Mammalia > Artiodactyla > Ziphiidae > Hyperoodon > Hyperoodon ampullatus. Next base: position 73,856,397 of record NC_136918.1, on the reverse strand, counting down.
GACAAAATTCCTACTGCACAGGAAAGGGAGAAGTAATAGTACAGCTGCACCTGATAACTGGGGCTGGTGCGCAAGGACAAGTGGGTGCGGGGCGGCCCCCAGCCCGTCTTCAGGTGGAGGAGGGAAGACAAAGCAGGGGGGCAGCGCCACCGTCCTGCCCAAAGACTGTGATGGTGACACGACACAGGAGAGGGGAGCACAGAGTGAGAGACTGCCTCACAGCCCCAGAGCCTGGCTAGGGTTCAAGGTCATGACCCCAAAATGTCACCTCACAACAACTGTGTCACCAGTGATCCTGGATTGGGGCTGGACGGGGAAAATGGTGTAGAGGATGTTATTGGGACAAGAGGCAAAATTTGAATTAGATAAGAGTATTACAGCAATGTTAAGTGTCCTGATTTGGGCCATTGTATTCTGGTTATGTAAGATAATGTAATAGTCTTTAATATCACAGACTGAAGTGTTTGGGTATCAAGGGGCATGGTGCCCACAGTTTACCATCAAATGGTTGAGACTGCGAGAGACAGAACAAATGGGGCAAAATGTGAACAACTGGGGGTTCTGGGTAAAGCTGGGTGGGCACACAAGGAGCTCTTAGCACTCATCTTGGAATTTTCCTGCAAGTTTAAAATTATATAAAAATTTTTAATTACCATAAATAAATACAACGAATCATCTAAATCCAGGGTCCTACAGGCACCTGTCTGGCCCGATCTCTTCAAAATCTCAGTGCCGTAATAGAAACTGTGGGGTAGGAAGGACTGCTATAGCTTAGAGACAGAAAAACGTCACTAATGCAACACAGGAGCACGGCTGGGTGCTGGTTTGGAAAAACACGCAGCCATAAAAGTCACCTTTAGAACATCTGGGGGACATGGGAATACGGACTAGGTAGTAGATGGTATAAGACAATGACTATCGACCTTGTGAGGTGTGAAAACGGCACTGGTGTTACGTGGGCGACGCAGGCGTAAATATTTAGAGGTGACGGGTCATGACATCTGTCATTGTCTTTGAAATTGTGCTGTGCGCGTGCACGTGTGTGTTAAACATGGGAAATGTTGACGGCTCACACTAGGTGAGGGGAGGGCAGGTGTTCAGTGAACTCTGTGCTCATTAGAAAAATAAAACAAAGAGAACCACCTGCTTGCAGACTCGTTTACTCATTCTCAACTTCTCCACCTGACGCCTCCCGGGCACTGAAAACCTAGCCCGTCGGACACAGAACGTGGATTCTGCCCCACCCCATCCTGCTCGTCCACACGTCTTCCCATCTGAGGAAATGGCGCCACCCGCCCACCTGCTCCAGCCAGACGCCCCACTGTGATCCCCACTTCCTCTGCCCAGCAGCCCTACATCCAGCACCGCGGGCCCTGGCCAGTCACAGCAGAGCGGCTGCGGCCTCTGACCAGGGTCTGTGTCTCCACTCCTGCCCACCCCCAACCTCTCCTCCTGGAGTCCAGTCTCCCTGCTGCACAGCAGGGAGAGCCATCTTTGCAGCATGTCAACCAGACCCCACACCGGGATGGAGGTGGTCCATTCACCCTCGACCTCTCAGCCGCTTCCCTCCAGCCCACGGGGTCTCTGTCTTATTCAAGGTGCCCCCAGTGTCTGGGACACAAGCCTGGTTAGAGTCGGAACAGACCTGTGGCATGACATGTGTACTGAAATAATTTAGGAAAATCACGGAAGACTTTTGGGTATCACATCTTTCAAAATGTTCATGCAAGGAAGAGGGGGAAAGTCACTAAGGAAACAGGAAGGACACAAGGGTTTAAGCTACCTACATTCTAATTCCCCCCCAAGTTGCTACTGACGTCACTTCAGCCTGTTTCCTGATGGGTCTTGTAATCCGACCCAGAAACAATCTACAACTTCAATGTAACTAAATTTCACAAAGATTCAGGAAGCCTAAGACACATAAAAATTAATGTCCGGAAGTTTTTAACCTATTTAATCTGTGAGTAGAGATAGTGACAGTTACGTTTTTTTATTGCTGTAAACACCTTCATTATATTTGAATGAATCATAGAAATAATAGTTTACCACTATTACGTACACACAGCCAACCAGTAAATCATTGTTTTAAATAGAAAAGCTTTATTTTTTTACAATAAACCAAGTCTATCGCTAAAAAATAATGTTAAAGAGTAACCACACTATAAATAACCAGAAATGATCCAATCAGCACAAACTGCACACAGGGATCGCTTTCAAAGGCAACTAAATATACAAGGAAAATAAGGAACTTGACCAAATTACGAAATACACAAGATGGAAATGCCCATAGGCACAGAAAAGGGAAACGGAGAAGACAAACTCTTAGCACTCAGCCCCAGGGGCCTCACTCCAGGCGACCTGGGGCGCTCGGCCGGCCGCTGCCCCAGGATCTCGATACGGAAGGCTCTTTTGCAAAAGGTTCCACGTTTACAGTGCCAGCCTCAGCTCGGTTCTCTAACCAGGCCCGTGCTGCCGTCAACGGCAGCGACTACACGACAGCCGGGACCAGCAGCCAAACCCGGACGCTCTTCACTAAGGCCTCATCTACAGCGGCCAGCCCCCCTTCAGTGGCCCACTAAGCCCAGTTGCACTCCCTGGAAAGTTTCCTGTTTACTTCTCCTGGGCCAGGAGCAAGGACCAGGTCCAAGTCTCTAGACCAAGGATGGACCCAAACCCCCTGAAACTGGAAGCAAAATTGTGTGTGTGTTTCTTCTGGGCAGGACATTCTTTCACTCACCTGCCCTCCAGGTGCCAAGAAAGTCACAGAAGCTAGGATTCACAGCTTTCATCCTCCAGGGGTCCCGGTTCATAAAGGACCACAGACTACCAGCCGGTTAATATCCCCAAACCTGCTCTTTTTAGGGATGATTTACATCACAACTGGAGTCTTAGACCATCTTTAACTTTTACGTATCACGTTCAGATAATACGGCCCTTGTTTCTATTTCCCCACCTGTACGCTCAGAACTTTAGAGCAACTTTCTAAGGCAACAACAACAGCAGGAATTCACTAGATGCTCTGTAACTGCAGGCACTGGGCCAGACACTACACTTCAGCTTCTTTACTTCCTGTGTCCCATCTACGCAGTAGGTAATACACCTATTGTATAGACGAGAGACTCAGGTGGAGAGGTAAAGAATGTGTAGGAAGTTGTTAAACTAGGGAATGGCAGAGCAAGAATTTAAACTTTTACCGTCAACACGTAGTACATATGAGGCTTTTTTTCAGACGGTAGGTGCTCAGCAAATGTTTATTAAATAAATATAAACCATGCCCATTATGAGTCACGGTGAGTTCAGTGATGCCCATCACTTGGCGTGTATGTGCGGACACACCCTTAGGAAAGGGATCTAGATGCCTAGCTTTAATATATCCCTTTAAAGAAATAAATTTCCACCGTTCCACACTGTAGGTTCAGAGTTGAATATTTGTCTTGCTCAATGCTCTATTTCCTGAGCCTAAAACAGAAACTGGTACAAAGTACTCAATAAATGACTAAGTTAATTAACTCTATGTTAGGGAATCATCCCGTACCCAGCTATAACAGAAAAAGTAACCACCTTTTGCTTCTACACAGAACAGCACAAATAAAATCCACAGATAAAACAACTTACATAAGCTGTAACTTCCTCCTTCTTCAATATCCTTAAAAGAACCAAGCAAAACTGAGTAACCCAGTGTGCAGGCGGACTCCCTCCCAGGAAGGCGGCCCCGGCCAGCACCTGGGAACTTAGATTTCGGGGGGGTTCCCACCACCATTGGTCACTGGCTTATGCTAAACACCAGCTTTCCTTCTGGGCGTCTGGGATTTGGCCGCGTGCCACCTAGGGAATACCCCCCACAACCAGCCCCCAGTAGGATCCACGGCCCCGAGTCTCTAAGGAGCTTTGCTGTCCGGGAACATGTCACCAGTGCTGGGGGGTGACAGGCATCCTGAGTGGCTCCACTGAGAGGTGTTCTGGGGAGCTGGCGCCTGGGGCCCCTAGACTTCTCCGCATGTGCCTCTGCTGACTTTGCTGGGTTCTTTGCCCAAAATAAATCAAAGCCATGAGTCCTCCTAATGAATCATCAAACCTGGGGGTGGTCTTGGCTACCCCCATCCACCTAGCAAAGCAAGGTGACCATTGACTCTTGCCAGCTTTCCCTCCCTTGAACACAGAAGTGCCTACACCATTGTTTTCTACAAAAAGGTGCCTGTTACCAGCACTCACTCTCACCAGCTTGGCGTCTAGGACAACTGTATACCACCGACAGCACGCATTACCTTCTATCTCTTTCCATGCGGTTGTGCCTCTCCCTCCGCTTGGACCTGCCCCGTGGGGGCCCGCTCTGCCTCTGCTCCCCGAGGGCGGCCTGGGGCGACTCCACCGACGGCCAAGCACCCTGCGCTGCTGTGGAGCCTTCACCCACATTCCGGAGCTCTCCAAGGGTTCTTCCTTCTATGTTTGTGTCCAACTGACGTATCCTACTCCGACTCCTCTTATTTATTGCTTGTTTACATAGCGCTTCTTCTTTGCAAAAGAAGGAAAAAGCGGTATTTTAATTTTTTGATTCTTCTAAACTTACCCTCGTGAATGCTGAATATATTTTTCGGTATTTTTGATCCAAGATATAAACATCAATGGGTAAGGAGCACACAGAACCAAACAAGAAGCACTCCAAAATTCCATAGAAACATCCGGCACAAGGCTCTAGGTTTCAAACTATACAACTGAACATAAACTAAATTAAAACACCCCAGAGGGCTTTCCTGGTGGCGCAGTGGCTGAGAGTCCGCCTGCTGATGCAGGGGACACGGGTTCATGCCGCGGTCCGGGAAGATCCCACATGCCGCGGAGCGGCTGGGCCCGTGAGCCATGGCCACTGAGCCTGCGCGTCCGGAGCCTGTGTTCCGCAACGGGAGAGGCCACAACAGTGAGAGGCCCACGTACCGCAAATAAAAAGCACCCCAGGCATTATGTAATCAATACAGCTTATACAGCAATACAATCAAAAGTCCCCCTTTTAAATCAAGAGCCATTTTAACTGTCATCTAGGAATAAAAAAACCAAGAAGTTGTTTCATTTTTCTGATATTCAGAAGGGGAAAAAAAAAACAAACCTAGAAATATTTTCTCCAAAAGATTTTCTTGATATGCAATTATTCTCAGATGACAACTGATATTCTAACTGCAATGCTCAGAAGAGGACAGAACCTAAGTGGTTTAGGATTAAACACGCCCTCACCTTACAAGTGAGATTCCCCCCACAAAAGGAGTCATCACGTCATAGCTTTGACCTGTGCTACAGAAATATGTCAAATTTCTATCACAGTACAGCAGGCGTCTAAGAAGTACCTGTGGTGATGTGCATTCCCGAGGTACCGTACAAAGCCAAACCCTCTACGATGAAAGAATCACTTAACACACATTTCAGAATGGTGATAACTTTGCAAAAGACATAGAGAGGAATTCACAAGTATTGGTAATATTTTGGTTCTTCAGCTGAGTAGTCAGTACAGGGACTATTTTAATTTTAACCTTTATACCTTACAAATGCTAACATATACTTTCACGAACAATGTCATAAGAACAATGGAAAATTAATCACTGGCGTGGGAGAAAGAAGGAGAGCTCTATCCCTACCCTTTGTCAGCTCTTGAAAAGCTGAGTGTAAGCTGTGTTATTGTTGGATAACTCGAAAAAGAATGTTTTCCAGGAAAAACGGATTGAGGGTTAACGTCAGGGGTAAGCAAAGTTTGCCTTCAGAAATTTCTTTCTTTCTAAGACTGTCTGTATCACCTTATGGCCTCTTGCTCCCAACTCAATCCTTTGCCCATCTGCAGATGGTCCCCTAAAGCTCTGAGCGGATTTCAGACTCCTGCCTCACTCATGAAGTATGAAATAAGAGTGAAAAAAAACAAAACCCTAAATTTGCTGTCAGTTAACGAAAATGTACCTAAGTCTATCATGTTTCTGTTTAAGGAGGTTACTGTTAGGAAAAAGCAGCCCCTAAACTCAACGTTTCCAGGCCAAGTATAAACGTGATGTTCAAAATTTGCAAGGATGTTCCAAGTGAGGTGACTGGGCAGAGGGACAGAAGGATTCCTAAGATGCAAGCAGGCTTCCGAGATCCTTTCATTTGTTTATAAACCACCTCTCTCGCCTCCCCCACCCGTGGCCAAAAAAAAAAGGGGGGCAGAGACATCAGGCAGGAGGAGAAAGCACCTGCCAGCTTCTGTTTTATCGCTTACCTCCTACTTTAATCCGAACCTGCTCAGGCAAAGCTTTGTTTCTACTACCCAAAGTCTGTTTAGTGGATTCAATTTACTTCTGATAACAGAAAGAAAATGCTCTCGGCAATCCAATATCCTGATGCTTGGCAGCTTCAAGTACAGAACGTGAGTTACTACAACTCTGGAAAACAATGAAGCAACAGGAACGTTATCAACAGGTGACAATCTCCTCTCTACGCACAAATAAAATGCACTTTAATAGAAGTAACGTCAAAGTTATTCACATGAACTTGAAGAACTTTAGGTGCACTAAGGATTTTTAAATATCCCCGAACCACATAAATACTCTCGATTTTAACAAGTTATCGAGCTCAATGAAAGACAAAAACAGCCTTGGGACCTAACTAAAATACAATTTATCCATTTAACACAAAAGAGCAAAGCTTCGCAAATCATTTTCCCTACTGTGTTTGTGAAAGATTAGAATTTCCACTAGTAGAGCAACTATTTGCAGTTAACAGAGGGTATGTAAATTGAAGAGCAGTAGTTGCAGCAGCTGTTTTATTTTTCACTCATGTTCTACATTTGTTTTGTTGCTGATGAAGTGGAACACTCATTAATTCGGATGGATGGCGAATAAGAGTTACCAAACTGCCAAGACAAAAGAAACCCAGAAACACATGAAGAGTATGTGGCAGGTAAGTTTCCTGAAACACCACAATCGCTATCACACTCTAATGGCTAACATTTGATTTTCTGGATAGGAACTCAAATCTGTTACCATGAATGCCCCCCATCATGGAAGTCTCTACAAAACAATTATCAGCTAGTGTCGTAGGGGACAAGTTCAAACTTTCTTCCTCACATTGAAAGGTGTGGCTGTGTGTCATCTTTTAGTTACACCTCCCTTCCCATTACACTTCTGACACCAATCTCTGTTTTTTTGGCCATCCTCCAAAATCTGACGACTATGGGCAAAATGGGGAAAACTACAGGGTGGGGACAGACAGAAAGCTGAGGAGACACCCTAGCAGATAGGCTACTCCTCTCCGATAGTTGTTGCTGCGAGATCACTTATGGGCTGGCAGTCTGGCTGAAGGATGAAGCTGCATTTTACACTCAAAGCCTCACAACATGACGTCTGTCCTCCCAGGGGATGCATCTGTGCAAGATCAGGTCAGCCTCAACCTGAGTCAACAGAGGGGGAAGCAGAGGTCTCTCCTGACATTTAGGTGGGTGATTTGGGGACAAAACCTTTGTTCCTCAGGAACACGTGTGCACTTATCTCAACTCATCTCTCTTCCACATGCAGACGCAGAGCGCACACCGCAAAGGTAATGCTGCAGGCTGTGTACTTAATATCTGCTTGCTGTGCCTGCACAGAGCACACAAACTTTCAGCTCAGCCTCCACACCCACTGAGGTCTGCTCCCTGTTAAGATGCAAGCTGCAGTGAGGCCGCTGGCCTCTGCAGAAAACCCGGGTCTACATCCAGACCGAGGCTGGTGCTTCTCTGCACAGGACCCTGGTCTACACCCGGACCCAGGCTAGTGCCTCCCTGCAGAGGCCCCTGGTTCCACCCGGATACAGGCCGCTGGCCTCTGCTGAGGACCCTGGTCTACACCCAGACCCACGATGGTGCTTCTCTGCAAGGACCCTGGTCTATACCCGCACACAGCCTGCTGCTTCTCTGCACAGGACCCTGGTCTACACCCTGATCCAGCCGGGCCCGCTCCCTGGGGGATGCACCCACTTGTTGAGCGCCATGCCAGGCTCGGGGGGATCCGCACCGCGCGGGGCTGGCGGGGGCTCGGCTGCTATGCTGTTGAAGCCGTCCTCCAGGCGGACGCGCACCGCCCACTTGGCCCGCACCTCGGTCGCGCCCTCCACGTTCTCCTTGTCGGCGCCGTCGGGCGACTTGGGCCGGGGTGCGCCGGCGCCCGGCCCGTCGGCGCCCGGCGTCCTCTCGGTGGCGCGGGGCGCGCCCGCCTAGCTCAGCAGCATCATGCGCAGCTCCTGGAAGTCGATGTGGCCCAGGCACTGGTTGGCGCCCGCGAAGCCACCATCGGCCAGCGCAGGCGGCACAGCACCGGGTACACGGGCGGCGCGACCCCGCCGCCGCGCCCACGACCGCAGCGAAGCCCCCCGCCGCTGCGCCCGGCGCCGCCGCCGCCAGGAAGCAAGAGTTGACGCGCGTCTCGAGCTCGCCGTCGGACGCCGCCGCCTCCATGTGCGAGTAGACGATGTGCTGCAGCTGCATGTACTCGATCTCCGTCATCTCCACAAGGCTCAGCTCGCTGGTCATGAAACTCAGCCCCGCCTCGCAGGGCGCCTCGTCCGCGCCCTCGGGGCCCGCCGGCCCGCCCGCCTGCGGCGGCTCCTGCTGCCCGGGGCCCGACATGCCTGCGCCAAAGGCGTGTGGCGCGCGGGCGGGCCGGCTGGGCCAGGCCGGGTGGTCGGGTACGCACAAAACGACGGCCGCGGCGGGGCTGCGCCGCCCGCCCGCAATGGCGGACCCTCCCCGGCCCCACCACGCCCCGCCCCGCCCCGCCCCTCCCGGAGGCCCCACCCCGAAGGCGGGCCACACCCACCGCCCGCCCCGCCCCCGCCGCGGCGCCCCGTCCCGAGCTGCGCGCCCATGTTGGGGACGCGGGGTTCTGGTGGCGGGGGCGCGGCGCGCGGGGCCAGGTCGTCCAAGTCCAGTGCCTGAGGGCCCAGACCACCCGGGTCGAGTGTCCGCAGGGCCGGGCCGCCCGGATCCCAATGTCCAAGGGGCCAAACGCCCGAGTCCAGTGTCCGAGGGTCAGACACACCTGTGTCGAGTGTCCGCGGGGCCGCCCGGGGCCTGGCCGGGTATCAGGGCGCATGCAAGAGACACCTCTCTAGGTAACGCTTCACCACCAGTCCACATATCCACGGGGTGCCCTGCGGTCCCCCCCTTCTCGGGACACGAGGCCTGCAGTAAGCCCGAACAGTAGACAGGTGAGACAGCGGCCCCAAATACAGGTGTGACAAGGCAGGCTGTACGTAGGTGAAAACTCAGGCAGGTAAATCAATACACGTGGTGCACGGTTCCTCCTACAACCGGCAGGGCTCGTGTAATCAATGCACTGGACAAACACTGGCCACTGATGAGCTGGAATGCACGTGCCATGTGGGTTCATCCTTTTAAAGTGCGCTCTTCAGTGGTAGTGGGTTCACATGCCATCACCACAACCAGTTTTCGAACATTTTCATCACCCCAAAGAATCCCATACCCATTAGCACTCCCTAAACACTAACCTTCTTTTTGTCCCTATGGGTTTGCCGACCCTGGGTACGTCCTATAAATGGTATCATAGAATACGTGGTCTTTAGAAGAATTAGTTTTGCAGGCTCAAAATGATGACTGTACCCACCTCTCACCCTTACCCCCATCTCAACCAGTGGCTGTTTTCTGTATGGGAACCACGTGCTTTAAAGAAAGGCCTGTGATTTAGGCACAGTTTTCTTCCATCAGGCTCTGAATCGCTCATTCTGTCAGAGCTCAGACATCTATGGAGTGCTATTCATTTCTTCTGCAGTCTCTTTTCTTTGAACAAGGTAAGATCATCCTGCACTTCCCTGGAGGACCAGTGGTTAAGACTCTGTGCTTCCACTGCAGGGGGTGCAGGTTCAATCCCTGGTAGGGGAACGAAGATCTCACATGCCACGTGGCACAACCAAAAAACTTTCAAAAAAAAAAAAGGAAAAAGTCAATATATATATAAATTTGCTTTTCTTTTTGTCGACTTAATATGTCCCCAGTAGGACAATGATGGACCACTTACTCAAGAAAAGGTATCAGGTGTGGGGGGAAAAAAAAGAGCACTTTTTCTCACACCTAACATAAAAATTAGTTTCAGATCATCGAAATACCTACATTTAAAAAGAAAATTATACAACTACTAAATATATAGGATGATATCGATAAAATCTTTGAGAAGATTCTCAGCCTGACATCAACACAGACCGTAATGTGCACAGGCTCGCCCTGGGGATCTTGTTTAAAAGCAGATTCTAATTCAGCAGGCCTAGGTGGGACCCGGAATGCCACCTTTCTAAGGAGGCCCCAGCTGACGTGTGTGCAGCTGATCAGTTGACCCCACTTTGAGCAGCAAAATCACGCAGTATGGTGAAATTTACAATGTTTAAAAAATAAAATAAAATCAAGATTATATGCGACTTGGTTTTTCGCTTATTGGAAATAAAGACCTTTGGCACCTACATTGTTTTCTGTGTTTCTTGATTTGGGCGGATTCCTTGCAGATAACAGTTTTTGAGCCCTCTTTTATTTAGACATGAAACGTGAGAATTATCTGGCTTTAGTGGGACTTATTTCATAAATAAAATGTGAAGAAAATATAAAACATGTTTTTTTCAAACTCTAAACGTGGCTCCAAGTGGTTCTGGTGTGGCCCTCCAGGGGTAGCCCTCCTTAGCTGAGGACCCTGCCAGCAGTGGGGTTAAGGTGTAGCTCAATCTAGACTCTCACGAGGTCCCTGGGACTCAGTTCATGGGAACTTGGGGTGACAGTGAAAGAGGGAGACAAGTGGACACCTCCCGCCCTTGACTGCCTCAAAGGGAAGCTAGTAATTGTTACTCTGCTCTCTCAAGTAGCGTCTATTTCAACGAAACGTAAGCGAAATAGCTGAGTTTGAAGGGATTTTCACAACTCATCAGACACCCTGAGATGACCTCTGGTCAAAGTTGGATATTCACATTAAATTTGTAAATAGGAGAAGGTCAATGATAAAAACTATTTTTAGTAGGAAAAAAGAAAGACTGTTCCAATTACATGTCAAGAAATTATACCAGGAAGTCAGGAAGAGGAAGAAAACTGGTGTCATCTGTACAGAGAGACGAGAGACTTAAAGGAAAAGGGTTAATGAAACCAAGCGGGGTGACAAACCTCGGGGCCCAGGTGGGAGGATGTGCCCCCGACACTCAGCCACGCTGAGAGCCCCACAGACATGGGACAAGGCCAGTCACGGCGGGAGATGCCACGGGGGCTCTCAGAACCACAGGTCTGACAGACAAGAGAGGACAGGAAAGGCCTGAACCACAATTCGTAACCTCAACCTAATAAACATACGGAATTCGCCAAACACACATCCTTTCCAAATAAACACAGGATTTAAAAAAATTGACCACATAAGAGGTCACAATGGAAGTCTCAACAAGCTTTTAAAAACTACCATCTTCACTGATCAGAATGTGATAAATAAATGGGAGAAATAGACGAAATGCTGTTCTTACAAAAGAACAGTCTTATCTGCAAAACAGAAACAGACTCACAGACATAGAGAACAGACTGGTGGTTGTCAAGGGGGTGGGGGTGGGGGATTGATGGAGTGGGAGCTTGGGGTTAGCAGATGCAAACTATTACATATAGGATGGATAAACAAGGTCCTAACCCTATATAGGGTTACAGTTCCCTGTATAGCACAGGGAACTATATTCAGTAACCTGTGATAAACCATAATGGAAAAGAATATGAAAAAGAATGTATGTGTATATATATATATATACGTGTGTGTATATATATGTGTATATACATATATATACACCTGAGTCACTTGGCTCTACAGCAGAAATTAACACAACATTGTGAATCAACTATACTTCAATAAAATAAATTTAAAATAAAAAGGACAGAATTCCTACTGCACAGGAAAGGGAGAAGTAATACTACAGCTGCACCTGATAACTGGGGCTGGTGCGCAAGGACAAGTGGGTGCGGGGCGGCCCCCAGCCCGTCTTCAGGTGGAGGAGGGAAGACAAAGCAGGGGGGCAGCGCCACCGTCCTGCCCAATGACTGTGATGGTGACACGACACAGGAGAGGGGAGCACAGAGTGAGAGACTGCCCCACAGCCCCAGAGCCTGGCTAGGGTTCAAGGTCATGACCCCAAAATGTCACCTCACAACAACTGTGTCACCAGTGATCCTGCAGTGGGGCTGGACGGGGGAAAATGGTGTAGAGGGTGTTATTGGGACATGAGGCAAAATTTGAATTAGATAAGAGTATTACAGCAATGTTAAGTGTCCTGATTTGGGCCATTGTATTCTGGTTACGTAAGATAATGTAATATTCTTTAAAATCACAGACCGAAGTGTTTGGGTATCAAGGGGCATGGTGCCCACAGTTTACCATCAAATGGTTGAGACTGCGAGAGACAGAACAAATGGGGCAAAATGTGAACAACTGGGGGTTCTGGGTAAAGCTGGGTGGGCACACAAGGAGCTCTTAGCACTCATCTTGCAATTTTCCTGCAAGTTTAAAATTATATAAAAATTTTTAATTACCATAAATAAATACAACGAATCATCTAAATCCAGGGTTCTACAGGCACCTGTCTGGCCCGATCTCTTCCAAATCTCAGTGCCGTAATAGAAACTGTGCGGTAGGAAGGACTGCTATAGCTTAGAGACAGAAAAACGTCACTGAATGCAACACAGGAGCATGGCTGGGTGCTGGTTTGGAAAAACACGCAGCCATAAAAGTCACCTTTAGAACATCCGGGGGACATGGGAATACGGACTGGGTAGTAGATGGTATAAAACAATGACTATCGACCTTGTGAGGTGTGAAAACGGCACTGGCGTTACGTGGGCGACGCAGGCGTAAATATTTAGAGGTGACGGGTCATGACATCTGTCATTGTCTTTGAAATTGTGCTGTGCGCGTGCACGTGTGTGTTAAACATGGGAAATGTTGACGGCTCACACTAGGTGAGGGGAGGGCAGGTGTTCAGTGAACTCTGTGCTCATTAGAAAAATAAAACAAAGAGAACCACCTGCTTGCAGACTCGTTTACTCATTCTCAACTTCTCCACCTGACGCCTCCCGGGCACTGAAAACCTAGCCCGTGGGACACAGAACGGGGCTTCCGCCCCACCCCATCCTGCTCGTCCACACGTCTTCCCATCTCAGGAAACGGCGCCACCCGCCCACCTGCTCCAGCCAGACGCCCCACTGTGATCCCCACTTCCTCTGCCCAGCAGCCCTACATCCAGCACCGCGAGCCCTGGCCAGTCACAGCAGAGCGGCTGCGGCCTCTGACCAGGGTCTGTGTCTCCACTCCTGCCCACCCCAAACCTCTCCTCCTGGAGTCCAGTCTCCCTGCTGCACAGCAGGGAGAGCCATCTTTGCAGCATGTCAACCAGACCCCACACCGGGATGGAGGTGGCCCATTCACCCTCGACCTCTTAGCCGCTTCCCTCCAGCCCACGGGGTCTCTGTCTTATTCAAGGTGCCCCCAGTGTCTGGGACACAAGCCTGGTTAGAGTCGGAACAGACCTGTGGCATGACATGTGTACTGAAATAATTTAGGAAAATCACGGAAGACTTTTGGGTATCACATCTTTCAAAATGTTCATGCAAGGAAGAGGGGGAAAGTCACTAAGGAAACAGGAAGGACACAAGGGTTTAAGCTACCTACATTCTAATTCCCCCCCAAGTTGCTACTGACGTCACTTCAGCCTGTTTCCTGATGGGTCTTGTAATCCGACCCAGAAACAATCTACAACTTCAATGTAACTAAATTTCACAAAGATTCAGGAAGCCTAAGACACATAAAAATTAATGTCCGGAAGTTTTTAACCTATTTAATCTGTGAGTAGAGATAGTGACAGTTACGTTTTTTTATTGCTGTAAACACCTTCATCATATTTGAATGAATCATAGAAATAATAGTTTACCACTATTACGTACACACAGCCAACCATTAAATCATTGTTTTAAATAGAAAAGCTTTATTTTTTTACAATAAACCAAGTCTATCGCTAAAAAATAATGTTAAAGAGTAACCACACTATAAATAACCAGAAATGATCCAATCAGCACAAACTGCACACAGGGATCGCTTTCAAAGGCAACTAAATATACAAGGAAAATAAGGAACTTGACCAAATTACGAAATACACAAGATGGAAATGCCCATAGGCACAGAAAAGGGAAACGGAGAAGACAAACTCTTAGCAGTCAGCCCCAGGGGCCTCACTCCAGGCGACCTGGGGCGCTCGGCCGGCCGCTGCCCCAGCATCTAGATACGGAAGGCTCTTTTGCAAAAGGTTCCACGTTTACAGTGCCAGCCTCAGCTCGGTTCTCTAACCAGGCCCGTGCTGCCATCAACGGCAGCGACTACATGACAGCCGGGACCAGCAGCCAAACCCGGACGCTCTTCACTAAGGCCTCATCTACAGCGGCCAGCCCCCCTTCAGTGGCCCACTAAGCCCAGTTGCGCTCCCTGGAAAGTTTCCTGTTTACTTCTCCTGGGCCAGGAGCAAGGACCAGGTCCAAGTCTCTAGACCAAGGATGGACCCAAACCCTCTGAAACTGGAAGCAAAATTGTGTGTGTGTTTCTTCTGGGCAGGACATTCTTTCACTCACCTGCCCTCCAGGTGCCAAGAAAGTCACAGAAGCTAGGATTCACAGCTTTCATCCTCCAGGGGTCCCGGTTCATAAAGGACCACAGACTACCAGCCGGTTAATATCCCCAAACCTGCTCTTTTTAGGGATGATTTACATCACAACTGGAGTCTTAGACCATCTTTAACTTTTACGTATTACGTTCAGATAATACGGCCCTTGTTTCTATTTCCCCACCTGTACGCTCAGAGCTTTAGAGCAACTTTCTAAGGTAACAACAAAAGCAGGAATTCACTAGATGCTCTGTAACTGCAGGCACTGGGCCAGACACTACATTTCAGCTTCTTTACTTCCTGTGTCCCATCTACGCAGTAGGTAATATACCTATTGTATAGACGAGAGACTCAGGTGGAGAGGTAAAGAATGTGTAGGAAGTTGTTAAACTAGGGAATGGCAGAGCAAGAATTTAAACTTTTACCGTCAACACGTAGTACATATGAGGCTTTTTTTCAGACGGTAGGTGCTCAGCAAATGTTTATTAAATAAATATAAACCATGCCCATTATGATTCACGGTGAGTTCAGTGATGCCCATAACTTGGCGTGTATGTGCGGACACACCCTTAGGAAAGGGATCTAGATGCCTAGCTTTAATATATCCCTTTAAAGAAATAAATTTCCACCGCTCCACACTGTAGGTTCAGAGATGAATATTTGTCTTGCTCAATGCTCTATTTCCTGAGCCTAAAACAGAAACTGGTACAAAGTACTCAATAAATGACTAAGTTAATTAACTCTATGTTAGGGAATCATCCCGTACCCAGCTCTAACAGAAAATGTAACCACCTTTTGCTTCTACACAGAACAGCACAAATAAAATCCACAGATAAAACAACTTACATAAGCTGTAACTTCCTCCTTCTTCAATATCCTTAAAAGAACCAAGCAAAACTGAGTAACCCCATGTGCAGGCGGACTCCCTCCCAGGAAGGCGGCCCCGGCCAGCACCTGGGAACTTAGATTTCGGGGGGGTTCCCACCACCGTTGGTCACTGGCTTATGCTAAACACCAGCTTTCCTTCTGGGCGTCTGGGATTTGGCCGCGTGCCACCTAGGGAATACCCCCCACAACCAGCCCCCAGTAGGATCCACGGCCCCGAGTCTCTAAGGAGCTTTGCTGTCCGGGAACATGTCACCAGTGCTGGGGGGTGACAGGCATCCTGAGTGGCTCCACTGAGAGGTGTTCTGGGGAGCTGGCACCTGGGGCCCCTAGACCTCTCCCCATGCGCCTCTGCTGACTTTGCTGGGTTCTTTGCCCAAAATAAATCAAAGCCATGAGTCCTCCTAATGAATCTTCAAACCTGGGGGTGGTCTTGGCTACCCCCATCCACCTAGCAAAGCAAGGTGACCATTGACTCTTGCCAGCTTTCCCTCCCTTGAACACAGAAGTGCCTACACCATTGTTTTCTACAAAAAGGTGCCTGTTACCAGCACTGACTCTCATCAGCTTGGCGTCTAGGACAACTGTATACCACCGACAGCACGCATTACCTTCTATCTCTTTCCATGCGGTTGTGCCTCTCCCTCTGCTGGGACCTGCCCCGTGGGGGCCCGCTCTGCCTCTGCTCCCCGAGGGCGGCCTGGGGCGACTCCACCGACGGCAAAGCACCCTGTGCTGCTGTGGAGCCTTCACCCACATTCTGGAGCTCTCCAAGGGTTCTTCGTTCTATGTTTGTGTCCAACTGACGTATCCTACTCCGACTCCTCTTATTTATTGCTTGTTTACATAGCGCTTCTTCTTTGCAAAAGAAGGAAAAAGTGGTATTTTAATTTTTTGATTCTTCTAAACTTACCCTCGTGAATGCTGAATATATTTTTTGTTATTTTCGATCCAAGATATAAACATCAATGGGTAAGGAGCACACAGAACCAAACAAGAAGCACTCCAAAATTCCATAGAAACATCCGGCACAAGGCTCTAGGTTTCAAACTATACAACTGAACATAAACTAAATTAAAACACCCCAGAGGGCTTTCCTGGTGGCGCAGTGGCTGAGAGTCCGCCTGCTGATGCAGGGGACACGGGTTCATGCCGCGGTCCGGGAAGATCCCACGTGCCGCGGAGCGGCTGGGCCCGTGAGCCATGGCCACTGAGCCTGCGCGTCCGGAGCCTGTGTTCCACAACGGGAGAGGCCACAACAGTGAGAGGCCCACGTACCGCAAAAAAAAAACACCCCAGGTATTATGTAATCAATACAGCTTATACAGCAATACAATCAAAAGTCCCCCTTTTAAATCAAGAGCCATTTTAACTGTCATCTAGGAATAAAAAAACCAAGAAGTTGTTTCATTTTTCTGATATTCAGAAGGGGAAAAAAAAAACAAACCTAGAAATATTTTCTCCAAAAGATTTTCTTGATATGCAATTATTCTCAGATGACAACTGATATTCTAACTGCAATGCTCAGAAGAGGACAGAACCTAAGTGGTTTAGGATTAAACACGCCCTCACCTGACAAGTGAGATTCCCCCCACAAAAGGAGTCATCACGTCATAGCTTTGACCTGTGCTACAGAAATATGTCAAATTTCTATCACAGTACAGCAGGCGTCTAAGAAGTACCTGTGGTGATGTGCATTCCCGAGGTACCGTACAAAGCCAAACCCTCTACGATGAAAGAATCACTTAACACACATTTCAGAATGGTGATAACTTTTCAAAAGACATAGAGAGGAATTCACAAGTATTGGTAATATTTTGGTTCTTCAGCTGAGTAGTCAGTACAGGGACTATTTTAATTTTAACCTTTATACCTTACAAATGCTAACATATACTTTCACAAGCAATGTCATAAGAACAATGGAAAATTAATCACTGGCGTGGGAGAAAGAAGGAGAGCTCCATCCCTACCCTGTCTTTATCAGCTCTTGAAAAGCTGAGTGTGAGCTGTGTTATTGTTGGGTAACTCGAAAAAGAATATTTTCCAGGAAAAACGGATTGAGGGTTAACGTCAGGGGTAAGCAAAGTTTGCCTTCAGAAGTTTCTTTCTTTCTAAGACTTTCTGTATCACCTTATGGCCTCTTGCTCCCAACTCAATCCTTTGCCCATCTGCAGATGGTCCCCTAAAGCTCTGAGCGGATTTCAGACTCCTGCCTCACTCATGAAGTATGAAATAAGAGAAAAAAAAAAAAAACCCTAAATTTGCTGTCAGTAACGAAAATGTACCTAAGTCTATCATGTTTCTGTTTAAGGAGGTTACTGTTAAGAAAAAGCAGCCCCTAAACTCAACGTTTCCAGGCCAAGTATAAACGTGATGTTCAAAATTCGCAAGGATGTTCCAAGTGAGGTGACTGGGCAGAGGGACAGAAGGATTCCTAAGATGCAAGCAGGCTTCCGAGATCCTTTCATTTGTTTATAAACCACCTCTCTCCCCTCCCCCACCCGTGGCCAAAAAAAAAAAAGGGGGGGCAGAGACATCAGGCAGGAGGAGAGAGCAGCTGCCAGCTTCTGTTTTATCGCTTACCTCCTAATTTAATCCGAACGTGCTCAGGCAAAGCTTTGTTTCTACTACCCAAAGTCTGTTTAGTGGATTCAATTTACTTCTGATAACAGAAAGAAAATGCTCTCGGCAATCCAATATCCTGATGCTTGGTAGCTTCAAGTACAGAACGTGAGTTACTACAACTCTGGAAAACAATGAAGCAACAGGAACGTTATCAACAGGTGACAATCTCCTCTCTACGCACAAATAAAATGCACTTTAATAGAAGTAACGTCAAAGTTATTCACATGAACTTGAAGAACTTTAGGTGCACTAAGGATTTTTAAATATCCCCGAACCACATAAATACTCTCGATTTTAACAAGTTATCGAGCTCAATGAAAGACAAAAACATCCTTGGGACCTAACTAAAATACAATTTATCCACTTAACACAAAAGAGCAAAGCTTCGCAAATCATTTTCCCTACCTGTGTTTGTGAAAGATTAGAATTTCCACTAGTAGAGCAACTATTTGCAGTTAACAGAGGGTATGTAAATTGAAGAGCAGTAGTTGCAGCAGCTGTTTTATTTTTCACTCATGTTCTACATTTGTTTTGTTGCTGATGAAGTGGAACACTCATTAATCCGGATGGATGGCGAATAAGAGTTACCAAACTGCCAAGACAAAAGAAACCCAGAAACACATGAAGAGTATGTGGCAGGTAAGTTTCCTGAAACACCACAATCACTATCACACTCTAATGGCTAACATTTGATTTTCTGGATAGGAACTCGAATCTGTTACCATGAATGCCCCCCATCATGGAAATCTCTACAAAGCAATTATCAGCTACTGTTGTAGGGGACAAGTTCAAACTTTCTTCCTCACATTGGAAGGTGTGGCTGTGTGTCATCTTTTAGTTACACCTCCCTTCCCATTACACTTCTGACACCAATCTCTGGTTTTTTTTGGCCACCCTCCAAAATCTGACGACTATGGGCAAAACGGGGAAAACTACAGGGTGGGGACAGACAGAAAGCTGAGGAGACACCCTAGCAGACAGGCTACTCCTCTCCGATAGTTGTTGCTGCGAGATCACTTATGGGCTGGCAGTCTGGCTGAAGGATGAAGCTGCATTTTACACTCAAAGACTCACAACATGACGTCTGTCCTCCCAGGGGATGCATCTGTGCAAGATCAGGTCAGCCTCAACCTGAGTCAACAGAGGGGGAAGCAGAGGTCTCTCCTGACATTTAGGTGGGTGATTTGGGGACAAAACCTTTGTTCCTCAGGAACACGTGTGCACTTATCTCAACTCATCTCTCTTCCACATGCAGACGCAGAGCGCACAACGCAAAGGTAATGCTGCAGGCTGTGTACTTAATATCTGCTTGCTGTGCCTGCACAGAGCACACAAACTTTCAGCTCAGCCTCCACACCCACTGAGGTCTGCTCCCTGTTAAGATGCAAGCTGCAGTGAGGCCGCTGGCCTCTGCAGAAAACCCGGGTCTACATCCAGACCGAGGCTGGTGCTTCTCTGCACAGGACCCTGGTCTACACCCGGACCCAGGCTAGTGCCTCCCTGCAGAGGCCCCTGGTTCCACCCGGATACAGGCCGCTGGCCTCTGCTGAGGACCCTGGTCTACACCCAGACCCACGATGGTGCTTCTCTGCAAGGACCCTGGTCTATACCCGCACACAGCCTGCTGCTTCTCTGCACAGGACCCTGGTCTACACCCTGATCCAGCCGGGCCCGCTCCCTGGGGGATGCACCCACTTGTTGAGCGCCATGCCAGGCTCGGGGGGATCCGCACCGCGCGGGGCTGGCGGGGGCTCGGCTGCTATGCTGCTGAAGCCGTCCTCCAGGCGGACGCGCACCGCCCACTTGGCCCGCACCTCGGTCGCGCCCTCCACGTTCTCCTTGACGCCGCCGTCGGGCGCCTTGGGCCGGGGTGCGCCGGCGCCCGGCACGTCGGCGCCCGGCGTCTTCTCGGCGGCGCGGGGCGCGCCCGCCTCGCTCAGCAGCATCATGCGCAGCTCCTGGAAGTCGATGTGGCCCAGGCACTGGTTGGCGCCCGGGAAGCCACCATCGGCCAGCGCAGGCGGCACAGCACCGGGTACACGGGCGGCGCGACCCCGCCGCCGCGCCCACGGCCGCAGCGAAGCCCCCCGCCGCTGCGCCCGGCGCCGCCGCCGCCAGGAAGCAAGAGTTGACGCGCGTCTCGAGCTCGCCGTCGGCCGCCGCCGCCTCCATGTGCGAGTACAGGATGTGCTGCAGCTGCATGTACTCGATCTCCGTCATCTCCACAAGGCTCAGCTGGCTGGTCCTGAAACTCAGCCCCGCCTCGCCGAGCGCCGCGTCCGCGCCCTCGGGGCCCGCCGGCCCGCCCGCCTGCGGCGGCTCCTGCTGCCCGGGACCCGACATGCCTGCGCCAAAGGCGTGTGGCACGCGGGCGGGCCGGCTGGGCCAGGCCGGGCGGTCGCGTACGCACAAACCGCCGCCCGCCCGCAATGGCGGACCCTCCCCGGCCCCTCCCCGCCCCGCCCGGAGGCCACACCCCGAGGGCGGGCCACACTCACCCCCCGCCCCGCCCCCGCCGCGGCGCCCCTTCCCGAGCTGCGCGCCCATGTTGGGGGCGCGGGGTTCTGGTGGCGGGGGCGTGGCGCGCGGGTCCAGGCCGTCCAAGTCCAGTGCCTGAGGGCCCAGACCACCCGGGTCGAGTGTCCGCAGGGCCGGGCCGCCCGGATCCCAATGTCCAAGGGGCCAAACGCCCGAGTCCAGTGTCCGAGGGTCAGACACACCTGGGTCGAGTGTCCGCGGGGCCGCCCGGGGCCTGGCCGGGTATCAGGGCGCATGCAAGAGACACCTCTCTAGGTAACGCTTCACCACCAGTCCACGTATCCACGGGGTGCCCTGCGGTCCCCCCCTTCTCGGGACACGAGGCCTGCAGTAAGCCCGAACAGTAGACAGGTGAGACAGCGGCCCCAAATACAGGTGTGACAAGGCAGGCTGTACGTAGGTGAAAACTCAGGCAGGTAAATCAATACACGTGGTGCACGGTTCCTCCTACAACCGGCAGGGCTCGTGTAATCAATGCACTGGACAAACACTGGCCACTGATGAGCTGGAATGCACGTGCCATGTGGGTTCATGCTTTTAAAGTGCGCTCTTCAGTGGTAGTGTGTTCACATGCCATCACCACAACCAGTTTTCGAACATTTTCATCACCCCAAAGAATCCCATACCCATTAGCACTCCCTAAACACTAACCTTCTTTTTGTCCCTATGGGTTTGCCGACCCTGGGTACGTCCTATAAATGGTATCATAGAATACGTGGTCTTTAGAAGAATTAGTTTTGCAGGCTCAAAATGATGACTGTACCCACCTCTCACCCTTACCCCCATCTCAACCAGTGGCTGTTTTCTGTATGGGAACCACGTGCTTTAAAGAAAGGCCTGTGATTTAGGCACAGTTTTCTTCCATCAGGCTCTGAATCGCTCATTCTGTCAGAGCTCAGACATCTATGGAGTGCTATTCATTTCTTCTGCAGTCTCTTTTCTTTGAACAAGGTAAGATCATCCTGCACTTCCCTGGAGGACCAGTGGTTAAGACTCCGTGCTTCCACTGCAGGGGGTGCAGGTTCAATCCCTGGTAGGGGAACGAAGATCTCACATGCCACGTGGCACAACCAAAAAACTTTCAAAAAAAAAAAAGGAAAAAGACAAAATATATATAAATTTGCTTTTCTTTTTGTCGACTTAATATGTCCCCAGCAGGATAATGATGGACCACTTACTCAAGAAAAGGTATCAGGTGTTTGGGGGGGAAAAAGAGCACTTTTTCTCACACCTAACATAAAAATTAGTTTCAGATCATCGAAATACCTACATTTAAAAAGAAAATTATACAACTACTATATATATAGGATGATATCGATAAAATCTTTGAGAAGATTCTCAGCGTGACATCAACACATACCGTAATGTGCACAGGCTCGCCCTGGGGATCTTGTTTAAAAGCAGATTCTAATTCAGCAGGCCTAGGTGGGACCCGGAATGCCACCTTTCTAAGGAGGCCCCAGCTGACGTGTGTGCAGCTGATCAGTTGACCCCACTTTGAGCAGCAAAATCACGCAGTATGGTGACATTTACAATGTTTAAAAAAGAAAATAAAATCAAGATTATATGCGACTTGGTTTTTTGCTTATTGGAAATAAAGACCTTTGGCACCTACATTGTTTTCTGTGTTTCTTGATTTGGGCGGATTCCTTGCAGATAACAGTTTTTGAGCCCTCTTTTATTTAGACATGAAACGTGAGAATGATCTGGCTTTAGTGGGACTTCTTTGATAAATAAAATGTGAAGAAAATATAAAACATGTCTTTTTCAAACTCTAAACGTGGCTCCAAGTGGTTCTGGTGTAGCCCTCCAGGGGTAGCCCTCCTTAGCTGAGGACCCTGGCTGTAGGGTCAGGCAGAGCCCAGCGGAGCAGGTCAGGGCGGGAGAAAGGCCCCACCTGGGCTCCCCTGAGCTAAGAACTAAACATGCAAAAAAATCAATAAATGAATAAGTAAACAGCATCATGGACCGATGCGAAGGGCTGGCTTTCGAGAACAGGAGGAGCTGCTCTGTGGACAGGCCATCGTGCAGGGGGAGACCCCCAGTGGGTGGCAAAGGCAGTTTAGTGGCTCCGGACTAACGGCCAGAGACCCAAGCACAGCATCCATGTGAGCCTCAAGGAATGCGGGCAAGCGTTGGACATGACACCGCTGTATAAATATATGGATTCGGTGGAACCAGCAGGGCTGGAGAGCAAAACCAGATAGAGAATAGAGACATTACAAGAAATTAAAACTACAGGCAATATTGGACATGAACAAATAGGCACACATTCTTTTTTTTTTTTTTTTTTTTTTTTGCGGTACGCGGGCCTCTCACTGTCGTGGCCTCTCCCGTTGCGGAGCACAGGCTCAGCGGCCATGGCTCACGGGCCCAGCCGCTCCGCGGCATGTGGGATCTTCCCAGACCGGGGCACGAACCCGTGTCCCCTGCATCGGCAGGCGGACTCTCAACCACTGCGCCACCAGGGAAGCCCCTAGGCACACATTCTTAACAAAAGCTTAGCAAATTGAATCCAACAAGATTTCTTAAAAGGAATAACTCATCGTAACCAAGTGGTGTTTATTCCAGGGATGCAAGTTTTGTTTACATTTGAAAATCAACCAATGTAAATTACTATATTCATAGAGCAAAGTGGAAAACCATATGATTACCTCAAAAATGCAAAAAAAAAAAAGTGGCTGGCAAATCTAACATCGATTCCCAATAAAAATTAGGCAAACCAAGCATGGAGGGCAAGTTCCTCAACCTGATAAAGGAGTACATGAAATTACCACACTTCACATCATACTTAAATGGCAAAAGACGGAATGTTTTCCCTCTCGATGAGGAAAAAGGAAAGATACCCACTGTCGCCACTTCTATTCAGCATTGTGCTGGAGGGTCTACTCGGCGTGACAGGGCAAGAGAAAGAAGAGCATGCAGGTGGGAAGACCAGAAGTGGAACTGTCAACTTTCTCCCTAGGCAGCATGATGACCTAGGGAGAAACTCCTACAGAACCTACAGAAAAGCCAGTGAGTTCAGCGAGGTCGGAGAACATAACAACATCCTAATACCAGTCATGTTCCTATACAATAGCGGTGGACATGCAGACCCTGCAATTAAAGTACAGTAGCACCTACCATCACTCAAGTGCACACCGAGGTGTGAGTGTAACAGAATACGTATAGGACATGCATGTTGAATAGCATACGGGGTGCTTTCACTGCCCTAAATATCCCCTGTGCTCTGCCTACCCATCCCTCTGCCCCTTTGCCCCCTGGCAGCTACCGATCCTCTTACTGTCTCCATAGTTCTGCTTTTTCCAGAGTGTCATAGAGGTGGCATCATGAGGCCTTTTCTGATTGGCTTCTTTCACTTAGTTAAATGCATTTCAGGTTCCTCTGTGTCTTTTCGTGGTTTGATAGCTGATTTCACTTAGTGCTGAATCATATGCCATTGTCTGTGTGGGACACCGTTTATTTATCCGTCACCTGCTGAAGGACATCTTGGTTGCTTCCAAGTTTTAGCAACTATGAATACAGCTGCTGTAAACATCCGTGTGCAGGCTTTTGTGTGGACATGGGTTTTAGCTCCTTTGGGTAGGTACCAGGGATTATGCTCCTGGAGCGTATGATAAGCGGATGCTTAGTTTTGTAAGAAATAATCAAACCATCTTCCAAAGAGGCTGCACCATTCTGAATTCCCACTGGCGTGAACGAGAGCTCCTGTCATTCCACATCCCCAGCCCCATCTGGTGTTGTCAGCGTTGCATGCTTTGGGCAGTCTACGAAGTGTGCTTGACGGCCTTTTGAAGACTCAGTTACTGTGCCGGCCTGGTGGCAACCCCGTGCGGCGCAGGGCGGGGGCGATGTCTCCCAGGACACAGTCTGGGCTCCGCGACCAGTGGTGCTCTTGCTCCAGGATTGCTGGATCTGGAATCAAGGGGTGCGAATGGGGTGGCCCCTCTCCCTATTACCTCTCCTGATGCCCCGCAGAATCTGTGCTTCCTGTCCTGTGACTCTCGGTTCTAGAGGGCTCAGTCCCGAGGGGAAGAGAGCTTCCTTGCAGGGACGCAGTGAGGCTTCCTGGGGCCGTGGGTGGAGGCTGTGGCCTGGCCACTTGGGACTCTTCAGGCCCAAAGCAGGGGTGGCAGGGCCCGACTGTCCAGGGTGAGGAGCCGGAGAACCCAGGTCCTCTTCATCCTCCAGGCCGGTGGACAGCCACAGCGATGCCCTCGGGCCCGACGGCTGAGGCTCAGACCCGTTAGAAGCAAAGGTTTGGGTCACCCACCAGGCCACGAACCCCCAGCAGCTGCTCGGGGCCCCAGGGAGCGTGGACGGGTTCATGGAGGAGGGTCGGTGTCGG
Organism: Hyperoodon ampullatus; assembly: GCF_949752795.1. Classification (NCBI taxonomy): domain Eukaryota; kingdom Metazoa; phylum Chordata; class Mammalia; order Artiodactyla; family Ziphiidae; genus Hyperoodon; species Hyperoodon ampullatus. The sequence continues at coordinate 73,831,346 of NC_136918.1, read as the reverse complement.
TACCAGCGCCGCGGCTGCCACCAGGAGTGACGGCTGTGACAGCCGCCCCTCGTCCTCCTTCTGATGGAAACGTGCCTGCGTGTTTATCCACCGCACGCTTTTGTTCTCTCCTCCTTGCTCGTCCCTGGTCGCGTAGGATGCGACGTGAATGGCCGGCCTTATTCCCATGGTCTGCAGGACCGGGCAGCCCACCCAGAAGTGACGGGAGGTCCGGTCCCCTCTTCTGGGGGCGGGGACAGTGGCGATGGGGGCGTCGCGTTGGGTGGGAGGTGACTTTGTGCCTGTCTTCCTTTAGGAATTCGGCTCAAAGGGCGGCTGTAAGCAAGGCATGCAGGCGCGCGGGGGCTGAGATGATGGGCGCGGGGCGGCTAGCCGGGCCCCTTTTCTTAGAAGCCCCTCTGCTGCGTGTTCGCGGTTGAGGGGGTCAGCAGAGACAGTTCTGCACGAGATCTGGAGACCAGAAGGGAAGCAACAGCCACACCGATATTTCAACTCGGACGGTCGACCTGGGGTCACACGCGTAGCATTCGCCTTGTTGGGGGCAGTGTCCCCACTGGCCACGCCACCTCCCGGGCCCGCTCAGCCTCCCTCGGGCCAGGTGTGCCTGTAACCTCTATGACAAAGTGTGCCAGCTTCTCAGGCCGGCTGTCCGCACCGTCCAGGCTGGAGGTAGAGAGAAACACGTGAGAGGGGCTAGTCCATCCTCGTGGGGCCCGGCCTGGCCTCACCTCGCCCTCCACGCCCTCCCCTCTGCCCGTCCTTCCCGTCCAGCTCTGGCCGCAGCAGCTCCCACAGCTGGGGCTAAGCCTGCAGACCAAGCCCTGATGCGTCCCCCCATCCCTGTCTTCCTCTTCTCTCCCTCCCTCTCCTCTTCTCTCTGTCTCTCTCTGATCCAGATAACGAAGAGACGGTGAAACCCACGGCACCGGCATCTGTAAACCATTTGCTGCGCATCGTGTTATTGCTGTGATTTGTGAGTTTTGTTCGCTTCTTAAGGGGTAAAAGAATCGGAATACCTTTGTTAGAGATGTGATTTCAACCAGCGGCTTAGGAGAATTCGATTAAATACCTTTGTGACCGATTTCTAAATATTTGGGAAAATTGTTCAGTATTTAATTTGGTGTTTAAGTGTTCGATATTGTGTTTAAATATCTCTAAAAGTATTGTTTAATAGATTTATAGGACTGAGAAATAGGACATTGAACAAAATACGAGTTTCCTTCTGATTGCTCGAAAGTTCCTCAGCTAATAAAGTATTGATTAATCACACACACACAAACACACACGCACATGCACACGCAACGCACAGAAGGAAAGACAAACTAAAGGAAAGTTTGAGCAACTGCTTTTGAACTTCAAAGGAAATTAACGTGAGTTTGAGCTCGCGGGGTCAAGAGATGAACACTCCAGTGACGAGGGGCAGGGCAGCAGGAATCAGAGGCCAGCAGAGGCAGGGAAGGGTCGAGTCTTCAGTTAAAACTGCAAAATCACAACACAGTAAGAGCAGCAAGTGGTGGAGCCAGTGCTGGAGAGAATCGGGTCCGAATGCCCAGCAGGGTGGAGGGATTCCAGGACTGGCCTAGAATAAGGCACGATGCAGCAGGACGCCAGAGCCAGGGATGCACAGGGCCGTCCTGACGGGGGTGATAGCGTGACTGAGAAAAGCAGCGGCAGAGGGACCCGAGGCCGCTGCACGGGGCTCCTCTCCTTCCCTCTGCCCTCCTCCTCCCTCCCCACTCCTTGTTTTCCAAACAAAAGGAAAGCTTTCCTTTACCACTTGATTACACGGGTGGGGATCTTTTCTGAAAACCAAGAGTGCGCCACTACAGATGAAAGGTGCACATCGTCCAGGGAGAGAAGCGTGACCGCGGCCGGTTCGCCTTCCACACTTGAGCTGCTTTCTTTCCGTTCCTGACACGTGTGTGTGTGTGTGCCAGTGTGTGCACACGTGTGTGCGTATCCGTGTGCATGTGTGTGCGCGGGGGCTGGGGCTTATCCCTGCGAGCTGCCAGCCCAGCACTTGGTCTCCCTGTGCGTCTGGGTGTTGCTCACGGTCAAAGTCACAAGTGCAAACAGCTGTGCCTGCAGCGCTGCCATCGGACAGGACGCCCCCGTCCCCCAGATGCCTCCCTCGTGCTGCCCCTTAGAGGCCCCGCCACCCCACCCTCTCTGCAACCTGCCCCCTCCAGCATGTCCCTCAGGGGGTCCTGCGGCCAGTGGCCTTGGTCTGGGGCCTCTCTCACTGGATGCACTTCCCTCCTCCCCGTGGCTGGGCCACGATCCACCCCCGTGTTGACTGAAGGGCACCTGGGTGGTTTCCTGGTGTAGGCAACTGTGAATAAATCACTCTAAGTACTTGGGTTCTCAGCCCCTTGGGGTGACATTGCCCTCACTGATGATGCATGCTTTGGGGTGAATGTCTAGCGGGGGGTGGCCGGCTTGTGTGGAATTTAATGACAAGTCACTGATTGGAAACCCGCAGCTCTTCCCCAGGGCGGTGCCACCTTCCCTCCACGCCACCCCGCATCCTCGCCAGCACTTGCTACAGTCAGTTTTCTGACCCTTTACGTAAAGGGACACCCTGGGGTGGGGTCCACAGTGGCTGTATTCCTCTTCTTTTTCTCTGGCAGACCCCGATACCCTGATTTGCTGCCTTGTAGCCAGAGGTGGCCGTGTGCCAACCTGGCCAATGAGGTCAAACCAGACATTTCAAAGGGGAACAGAGGCTCTGTCGCTCCTGCTGGCTTCCTCCTATAACAGTGAGGTGATGACGTGATGGCTGCAGGGGCAGCCTCCTTGCAAACACGAGGACAAGAGTCATGAGCTGAGGTTGGCAGAGCACGGGGGACCCTCAGTGGCATTGCAAGCCGCTCCAGCCACCAGGGCTGCCTGCCCCACCCTCGTGGGAAGCTCGAAGATGGAAAAAGTCTCTGTGCTTCCTTGGTGACCCCCTCACCTGAACACCAGCAACATGGGTACAGGAAAAGTGGGCCAGAAACACCATTAAGAACAGTTGTCTCCAGATGGCGGCATTTGGGAGATCTTGATTTTCTTGGTACACCTCTTTCATTTCCCATTCTGGGAACACACAGGACCCCACAAATCTCCAGGGAGCCCACATTCTCTGGAAAGTAGAAGTTAGAAACTTTTGAACGATGTGAGAAATGTAAATGATGCCCTTTTTAATATACAAATATATTTATATATTTTTATTTTTGGCCGCGTTGGGTCTTCGTTGCTGCGAGCGGGCTTTCTCTAGTTGCGGAGAGTGGGGGCTACTCTTCGTCGCGGTGCACGGGCTTCTCATTGCGGTGGCTCCTCTTGTTGCGGAGCACGGGCTCTAGGGCTCTAGAGCGCAGCCTCAGTAGTTGTGGCTCGCGGGCTTCGTTGCTCTGCGGCACATGGGATCTTCCTGGACCAGGGCTCGAACCCGTATTCCCTACATTGGCAGGTGGATTCTTTTCTTTTTTCTTTTTTTTTTTTTTTTGGCGGTACGCGGGCCTCTCACTGTTGTGGCCTCTCCCGCTGCAGAGCACAGGCTCCGGACGCGCAGGCTCAGCGGCCATAGCTCACGGGCCCAGCCGCTCCACGGCATATGGGATCATCCCAGACCGGGGCACGAACCTATGTCCCCCGCATCGGCAGGCGGACTCTCAACCACTGTGCCACCAGGGAAGCCCGGCAGGGGGATTCTTAACCACTGAAACACGAAGGAAGTCCTAAATGATGCTCTTGATGAATACTTGATCACTTTGGGAATTGCCCTGGTTATAAGAAGTGAAGAAAAGATACAAGAATGTATAGAATCCCAATTTTGTGAAAGAAAAATAGAGGGGAAAAAAGATTAAGGGAAAAGAGACAGATGACTGCCCTTGGTGACCGCTGGGTGGAAAGTGTGGGTGGTGTTGGAGGGCCTCCCCTGTCCTAAATGTCTGATGGGAAGCAGGCGTCAGAGCCATCCCAAGCCAGGAGCTCCCATCCGCACCCTGAGGGGCCCCCCCAACCCTTGCTCAGGCCCCTTCAAGGGCACAGCCAGTTGGTCCCCGTCGCCGTGCCCTCACCCTGCTGTCTCCCTGGCCCTGGCCCTGCTGGTGCGGCGGTGGGGAGGTTCCGGCCCCTGGGGTGTGATCCTCCCTTGGAGGCTGCTTTCATCCTCCCCGACGGTTGCCTCTGCGGAGCTGGATGGGATACGGGGCCCTGCCAGGCACCGCGGGCCTCGAGGCCTCCAGCGGGAGGGAGTCCTCATGCCAGGTTTCCGGAGAGCCAAGCTCTGCACGGTGCACCTGATTGCGTGTGAGTGACTTTGGCTAAACGGGGTCACGGGTTGGAGCCGTCAGGGCTGGTCCTGGAGGAGAGCAGGGGAAGCTGGCAGCGTGAGGACAGAGCTGCGCGCGCCGCGGGAGTATATTCTCTGCAGCAGATAAAGCAGGGATTGGGGAGGATGCAAATGTCCCAGCTGTACTCCAGGGACGGAGGATTTTAAAACTTGGGCATATTTTCCCCGACGTTTTGGGAAAACTGCTTGGACATCAGCCTGCAGGCCGGAGGAACTCACGCGTTTTGGAGCCAGGCACCGTGCCCAGCCCTGCTCGGCGTCTCTCCTGCAGGATTCGGGATTTCCTCTTTGGCGGGAGGTCACCGTAGGGCGGTCTTCCCCAAGGTCAGGCTAGCGCGGTGGGTTCTCCGTAGATGAGCGGCCACCCTCCAGGCCTCGCCTGGCCTGACGCCTTTCTGAGACGGCAGTGATGGCGGCGTCCCCTTGCGGGACCCCTGCTTTGCGGCACTTTCCCCTGGTTTCTCGTGCGCTCAGCCGAGTAAACCAGACCGTAAGCTACTGACTCTCCAGCCCACAGGGGTAGAGCCTGTCCTGCCCGAGGGATGTTTTCTGGCTGTCTGGGCTCACGGTGGGCATTGGGTGCACAAACTTGTTGAGAAGCTAAATGCTGGCACAAGGGCCACCACGTTGGGGCCAGTCACCGGTGGCCCTGAAGTTCAAGGGCAAGGCCCACACCTTTCTCTTTTCCTCCCAGCGGCGGCCGCTTCCCTGACCTGAAGGCACCGCATCTGCTGGTCCAGCCCCTGCCCCTTATTCCACCCAGCAAGGTGCCTGGGCCACCAGCTCTGCCTCACCACACGCTCGTGACCCGCCCAGTGCTCCTTTAAGGCCCGAGTCAGCGGCCGGGACTTTTGGGTGCCTGCCGACCCCGTCGGTACCTTTGTCGACCGACAGCACCCCCCCCCACCCGGGCCCACGTCTCTGTCATCCCCTGACCGTGCGCTCCTCCGTTCTTCCCTTGGTGGCCTCGGGCTTCCTGCTCGACATGGGGTCCTGTGCTGGAACCATCCCGGGAACGGGGTGCATCCGGCAGGCGTCTTCAGGCCAAAGGGCACCGATGCCCACACCACGCCGACTGCCAAGAAGCGGGAGCTGACGCATCCCTCTCCAGACCCGACTTTCCAACGCGATGCCACACCAGACAGAAAACCTTCTGTAGATGCTTATTCTACTTCAAGTAACAAAGCTATGAAGCTCCATGTTTTAATGTACAGTGATATAATTCTTTGCAATATAAAATACAATTTACAAAAATTTCTATCAAGTAAACCTAAACAAACACACTTCATTTTTTACATTTGTTGTAAATTAGAAAAATTTTGTTTTACACGTAAAAAAGCCTTCACATGTCGTTAGATGTTGGAACTCGTCGCCACTTTAACGTAACCTACTGACAGGGTCTCTAACACCAATCACTCCAAATTGCTAAGTTCTCGATGTTCTCATAACTTAAACGTTTTTGCTAGAAACTGAAAAATCTGTAGTGATGTTCAATGGAACAGACTCCAAAGAAAAAATGAAATTCTCTCATTTTATGTTTGCAAAAGTAACTTTATGAAAATATAAAAAAATTATCAAAGTTTCTTTGTACAGTCAAATAAACGAGCACGTTTTTTCTCTCTTTCGCACTTCAGAAGTACTTGGAAAATACACATGACGAGAAGCGGTATACTGTGTCTCACAGTGAAAAGCTTTCTAGTTGGCAGTTCTTAAGCTAGTATCACTATTTTATCTCAGGCTTTACACAAATATTGTTCCGTTTCAACGACAAACGTTGAGATTTGTCACCTGACAAGTACCACAGTGCAGAGCTCGTGCACCTTTCCCGGGACAGAGAACGAACCGCTCAGATGGTAAAGTTCAACAAACAAAAACGTTCCTGATTATCCAAATCAAAGAAACCTACTCCCTCCACCCACCCTGCCTTTTAAAGTACACTTGATTGCTTTCTTTTCTCACTTTCTTTAGGCTGGTAAAATTTACACCTTTCAAAATAAATTGTTCTTTAAAATTCCACAATTTCTATGCAGATGTTGCTTTTAATCCTGTTTGGGGCTGGGGGGAACATGTAAGGCGATACCTAAACACTGAGCAAAACCAAGAAATGTGTTTTTGTTTCCTGGTTGAAATTTGTATTTCAAATTTCTTCATGACAAGAGAAAGATGCACCTGTAAGTCTGGTGTTTCTCAACATTCCAGAGACGAGCTGACACAGCCATGCACAGAAACACGCGGCCGCCTGCCCCGAACCCTGTGAAGTTAGCTTCTGGAAACAGGTATCACAGATGAGAAGATGTCAGGAAAGGTATGGCTCTGAGGTCCACTAAACTCCCTTAAAATTTACAACAGTCAAGTTATGAGAAAAGATAACTTTATACTCTGAAAAGCAATATGCTCTTGTAGATACTTTCCCATTTCAGTACATTCAAATGGACATGTTAAAGACTTCTTAGTTTTTTGTTTTTATTTAAAAAGCGTCAGAATTGTAAAGGTGTGAAATTTTGTAAGAAATAATCACACACAAAATTACAGTAATTTCTCAAGTCCAGAAGGTTCTGTCCTGTGCGTCAGCTCCCAGCTCTTTCCAAGACCACCTGCTTAGCATGTGAGCGCGGCTTCACGGGCGGCCCTAGGTCTGGGTGGCGGGGGCGGCGCCCCGCGGGGCCGCGGCCTTGGGGTCCCGGGGTCGCTCCGGGCTCCGACTGCGGTCCCTGCGGCACTCCTCCTCGCGGGCCTTGTCGCCTTCGTGGTCCCTGCTGCAGGACCTCTCCCGCTCACGTCTGCGGTCGCGGTGGCAGCTCCGTCCTCGGGCCCAGTGCCACTTGCGCTGCTCGGCCCTGCCCGCGTTGCGCTTGCGGCCGCGGTCCCACTCGCGGCCAGTGTCCTTGTCGCGGGGTTGGTCCCACTCTCGGCCTCGGTCCCAGTCCTGCTCGCGGCTCCAGGTCCGGCCGCGTTCCCGCTCCCATGGCTTCCCACGCTCCCGCTCACGCCGCCGGTCCTCGAGGGCCTGGCCCGGGCGGCTGTCGGGCGGTGGGGCCTCGGGCTCCTCCGGGGCCTTGTCCCGGGGCCGCCCCTTGCAGCCTGGGCCTCTGTACTCGTGGCCCCTGCCCTCGCGGAATTCGGCCTCGGGGCCTGGGGCCGGCGCGGTGGGTGGCTGCGCAGCTCCAGCAGCGCCCGGGGCGCCAGTTTGGCTCTGGGGTGGCTGGGCCCTGGCAGTGGAAGTGTGGAAGCACCGATTCCCTCTTCTCCGGGAAGGGAGTGGCCCCCCGGGGCCCCCCAAAGGGCAAGGGCGCCGCTGCCCTCTGGCCGGTGAACCTGGGCGGCGAGTGGACCCTCTGCTCTTCGAACCGCTGAGGCTGCATCCCCCTGGGTCGAATCCAGGAGCTTGGCCCATTGGGCCTTCAAACTGCCCAGGGTGTGGCCCCCTCGGGCCCACAAAGTGGCCCGCGGTGGGGGCTTCTCTGACCTCTGAACTGAGGGGGAGGAGGGCCACCTCGGGGTCCTTTGAACTGTGACAGCAGAGGCCTCCTCTGGCCCCCGAACTGGAAAGGCGCGGTGCCCGTTTCCCAGGAACGGGGCCTGCTCGGGCCCCTCGCTCTGGCCAGGGGGGCCCGAGGCCTCACCGTACGGGGCCTCCGGGAACTCCCTCTTCTCCCCGTGGGGGTCCTTGCGGTCTCCAAATGGAGGCGGCCCTGCTCCCCTGGGCCCGCCCACGTGGGAGACGGATGGGCCCCTCCCATCCCTGTAGGGAGGTGGCCCGTGTGGCCCTGAGAACAAAGAAGGGATGGGCCCGTTTGGGGGCCCGAATCTGCCTGGTGGAGGCCCCCCTCTCGGCCCATCGTTATTCGAATTCTCTTCCGAGAACGGAGGGACTGGCCCCCGTGGGCCTGTGAAATTGGGGCCGTGAAAGCCCGACATCCCGAGAACGCGCGGTGCAGGCTCCCGCTGGCCTCGGAACTGGGGCCGAGGCCCCCCTTTCTCTGCTGCGGTGGGGAACGTGCCGGCCCCCTCAGCCGGCCTGGGCTGTGGCTCTCTGTCTCTTTCGGTTTCAGCTGCCAGGGAGTCACGTTTTTCGGGAAACTGAGCATTTCTCTGATCCTCGTACTGGCAAGAGCCCAGAGGTTTTTCCTGACAGGCGTACACTGGACCCGAGAAAGAATCCCTTCTTCCGGGAGGGTGGAAGGTCTGGCCGTCGTGCTGCCAAGGGAAGAGGGGCTGGAAGGAGGTGCCCTGCAGCGTGGGCAGCAGCACCTCCCGGGCAGGCCTGGCCGCGCCCTCCGCGCCGGCCGCGCCCGCAGGCCCCGGGCTTTCTGTGGGCTCGCGCAGGGGGCCGTCCTGCTTGGCCGGCAGTGGGGCCTCTTCGCCCGGAGCCCACGGTGGAGGGGCTGACTCTGGCTCCTCCTGGGCTGGAAGTGGCCCCGGGGGAGCAGCGGCCCCTCCGGGCGCTACTCTGGCCGGCGGGGGCCTCGGGGCGCGGCCTCGCTCTCGTTGCTCTCCGTGGCCAGCCGCCGGGCCTGCCGCGGGTCCCGGCTCAGCCGCGCCTCGTCGCTCGGGCCCGGGGCCTGGCTGCCAGCGGGGGGCGCGGCCGCCTTGGCCGCGGCCTGCGGCTCCTGCGGCAGCAGCGCGGGCTTGGGCGGCGGCGGCGACATGAGCGCGTCCGACACCCAGAAGTGGGCCATGGAGGCCCCGATGGCCGCCCTCTGCTGCCTGAGCGCCTCCTCCTGCTCCTCCACCTGCTTCTGCTGCTCCTCGATCTGCTTGGTGAGCTCCTCTATCATCTGCTGCCGCTCGGCCAGGGAGGGCGCCTGCAGGCCAGGCCCGCCGTGCGCGTCCACACACATTCTGGTGGGCAGGTCGTCCACGGTCACTTTGGCTTCTTCTAGGATCGTCTCGTCCTCCGGGTCATAGGCCACCTCCTCCCGCTCAGCTGCCTCCACGGCCTTGTCCGCGTCCTGGCGTCTCCCGCGGTCTCCGAGCTGAGTGTCCAAGGCTCTCTCAGGACCGTACTCTTCCTCGGGGTCATACGGCCTGTCGTCTTCCTCCTCCTCCAGAGCTCTGTCTTTGGAGAGCTGACCAAACTGCTGGACAATTGGGTCCAGCAGAAGCGCCGACGGCACCCCGCCGCCGGCTTTGGCTCTCGAGTCTTGGTGGGGGGCTGGGGCCGACTCGGCAGGCTCTTCGGTGGGGGTGTCAAACGCCTTCTTCTTCCCGAAGAGAGTCTGCAGGATATATTCTAGGGGTGAAGAAGAGGAAGTGACAGAGGAAGCGGCCACCGCAACCGTCACTGACGCGGGTGATGCTGTGACAGTGTTCGTGGCTCCTGGTTTGAGCGACGACGGTATCTGTAACCCGGAAGATGAGGCCGGCGCACCTGGTGCTTCTGGAGGAGGGGCTGGGGGTGGGGGAGACCCCGGGGGTGTGGTGCTCACAGCCGCGTTCCCTGGGCGCAGCGGGTACTTGCGGGGCTTCTTTTCAGGGAGCAGGGCTGCTGGCATTCTGGGGTGGACGGCATCCATTTCTTCTTGTGTCTCAATACGGGGCCGCTTCTCCTCTGTCTTGTCTAATTTGCCAGCATTTGAAGGCCGCTGTATTTTTTGGCAGATTACTAACCCCAGTATTATGTTTGGACGCGGTGACTCAAGACCTAAAAAGCAAAACAGTTGTGCAAATTTTAGAATCGAATTGTAGCTTTTGTCCTTCAGGGGTCAACTCTGGGTGTGAAGGGCAGCGGGGGGATGGTTTCCAGAGGGAGGAGGAGGGGGAAATTCTGTGGCAAAATAGAACCAAGTGTTCGAAGACCGGCCGCAAAAGACGCAGACTGCACCGCGCACCTGCCCAGCCTGACGGGCCCACAGACCACAAAACCAAGGGCCCAATGCACACGCGCATTCGCCCAGTGCTAAAATTATTACAGGTTTTCAATTATACACAACGCTAGGGTAGAGGCGCGCTGGGGGAGGTGGGGAAGGCCAGCACGCACACACTCCAGGCCGTTCACCTACTGGGAGTGAAGCCTGTATGTACCAGGATGTTTTCTAAACAAACTCTTAGCCGTGTACCTTCATTTGCCTCTTGCTACAAATCAGGAAGGCAGCACCCCCTTTCGACTTTAACTTATGAGCTGCAATATGTAAATTAAGCTATTCATACTAAAATTAAAGGTTCAATTAAGGACCAATTCTACAACTCAATTATAATGATCAACAAAATTATACGGATCGATATAGCACACGCCCTTCGGTAAGTTCATGAGTCACTGGTGTCAAAATGACAATTGATGGGAAAAGTGATGCTGACCAAACTGCCTAAAACAAATGTTCTTGCAGGTTTAGAAAGACATTCAATGACCAGTAACTTCTCAAAAGCTACCGAACGCTCAGGTCTCTGTCAACACAGGACGTGCGGCTTAAAGCCCAAAGGTGTTCAGGACAGGGGCAACAGAGGACACACCACGTGGAGAACACGCTGGGAATTTCAGAACATTGCACAGTTCTTAAAACATAATGATTTCTTAACAAATTCTTGGTCCACACATTCTGGATTGTGGTGCACTGGACCAGGAATGCTACTGTTTCTGTACGGCTCCGCCACCCTCACAGTAATAACAAACCTGGAATACCAACAGGGGAACAGAGAAGCCCACGTCACAGATCAGTAAGTTAGGGAGAAACGATAAACACGGCACCAAAATTTTGTTTCAACAGCATATTTTAAATTAAATTGTATAAACTCAATTTACACATAAATCACTATTGTGTAAAAGACATTCATGCTATATATTTTTTGTTGACTCACTAAAAAAGAAAATCAGCACTGTTTTTCCTATTCTTTCTGTGATTTGAAGTTGATCACAGATCAAAGAGTTGTCCCTAGAAACCCTCTGTGTAGTTCTGAGCGCCTGTCACCCTTCCTAAATTCCAACAGAGATGGGGTGACATGCCGAGCACGAGGGTGGCGGATGTCCCGTCCCGCCCCCGAGGAGGAGGAAGACCTGGCATGCCAGAGGGAGCTGGGCTGGCCCAGCATCCGCATGGATCGGCGAGGTACTGCTGGCCCCCCTCCTCACTGTGCTCAGCGCCTCGTTTCACAGGCTGACATTCAAGGGCTGAGGTGCCCATGAAGACACCCACTCATGGTAAGAGGAATGGCTTCCAGAATGTCCTCTGCCTGCCCTTCTAATGACAGTGGTGACTCAGGGGAAGGAGGAGCTGGGCAAAGGACGGCGTGGACACAGGAAGGCCAGGCCCACTGCACTGAGCATGGCATCCAGATGGTTCTGCTCAGATGTGAAAGATGCTCTATCAAGTTCGCTTTCTAATCAAAATGAATTATTTTAACTTAAAATAGTAAATCTCTCACTCGCTGTAACAGCCACTTACTGAATAATTTACAGCTCACTGATATCCAGTCTGGGGCATAGTCAATAGCTCAACTGGCTCTCGTGGCCCTCTCTGGACCGACTGTCACCGACACGGCCCCAGAGCTGGCAGAACAGGTCCCCAGCCGAGCCACACGCTGGAGCGTTGGCCAGCCCCGTGAGCAGGAGCAGCAGAGGAATGTGCTCGGCCACGCGGGCGGGGGCGGGGAGGGCTGGGGAGCCCTGGCCGGGGGCGTCCTCTCAGCAGCCCAGGGCCCACGACTGTCCTCACTGTCCTCAATGCAGATGGGCTATGCTACCTGTGAAGAGCTAAACCTCTAAGGTGCCAACACCAGGGCTTGCGGCATGAATCACGTTTCAGGTCAAAGATGCTGTGTGTGGAGGCTAAGGCACTGCGTTAAATCCAGGGAGATGGGGTCCTGTCCTCGGGAGGTGTGCCAGCCCTACAACTGGCAACAGCTTTATATGCCTCCTAACAAAAAGGATACACCCCAGACTTGGCAAAATTCTCTAGACTCTACCCTTTGCGGTCACAGGCATCACAGCTGAGGGTAGCATTCAATTACTTAACATTTACATTTGTTTCGAAAACAGTAAACTCCCTGGAGACCAGCATCTAACTAAGCAGCTAGTAGTTTTAAATGCTTTCAGCTCTCAACTACTTCATCTACACACACCCGTAAGCGATCTAATAAAGCTCCAGAGTTGGAGGAGTGTTAGTTATGCATTTCCCCACTAATCTTCCCCAGGATTTGACATTTGAATTGGGCTGTTTTTGAAGCAGTCAAACCTTCTCTACTTCACCTGTGCACGTTATGGCTGCATGGAGACTTGAAATGTAACTAGCACCGTGGAGATGACTGACTCGTGGAAGAATATGATTCACTGTGCTACCGGGGTCTCGGCAGTGACCTTCAGGGAGGTGAGGGCACGTCTGGCTCCACCCCGCTCCGCACCCTCACGACAGGCGCCTGGCAAGGGCACGCTGGACACAGTCAAAGGGCTACTACCACTGGGGCGGTGGCAGGGGCAGCTTTCCCCCGAAGGCCCCATTTTCTGCCTGGGGCCCCTGTGGGCGCGCCCACTGTTGAGTGTGACCCCTGGAGAGGAAAGGGCGCCCCGAGACGGCGCAGCAGCAGTGAGCACGCTGGCTGTGTGCAGAGACAGGGCTCCCTCTGGGGGTCCGGGGCGCCGCGCCGGCTCCGCACAGGGCCTCTGTCCCATGGTTACAAGGGGGGTGCTTACTTACCGACCTGCCTTTGAGGGTAGTGGTGAGGCTTATGACTCATCAAGTAGATGAGAACTAGGTGGGAGGCCACTGAACTATCATTTCCAGACAAGGGGTACTGGTCAGACTGAGCACCGGGGTGTCGGCACCCCTGCCCGACCCCCTCCGAACTGCGGGAGCAAACGTGTCCACAATGTCCCGTGTGGTTGAAACGAGCCTTCCTAGCTGCATGTAGGTCCCCGAGTCTTCACGGTGAAAGAACGGGTCAGCCCCAGACCACCCGTACAAAGAGAGAAGTGGACAAACCCAGGGACGAGGGACAGCTGAAAAGGTGTGTGTGGATTTCCTGAGCCAAGACCCAAACCAGGATCTGTGTCCGGGTGTGTCAGCAACAGGGCCGCGGGGGAAGCAGCCCCCATGCACCTTGGACGTGGCACAGCGGGAGACGAGGTTTAGTTTTAATTAATAAACCAGCTGAAAGCTGCCCAACTATCAAATGAGGCTTTTACCCCTAAATCAACCTGGCATGCTCCACTCTTCAGTATTTACAGTGAACACCTTTTTATGGTCTGAGTCCGACAAGACAAAACGTCCACACCTGCGGGAACAGAAACTGTGCTAGAGTTAGCAACAAACATCCTCAAAGAGGACTTGGGCAGAGACCCAGCAAATACAGGGAGAAGCAGCTGCCCGCCCGCCACACTCGGCTCCCATGCAGACTTCGCCCGCTCCCACTCTTGGGTCCCTAAGACCTGAGCAAAGCCAGGGCTCCGCGTCCCAGTGAGGAGAGCGTCGTCCATCCGTCCGTCCGCCCGCCCGTGTCCAGGCGCCCCCAGCGCAGCACCGCCGCCTGCACAGCCAGAAGCACACTGGCGTCGGCTGAGGCAAAGCAAGGTGGAGACAGTCCTCCCTCACAGTGCACCTGGATGGGCACCAAGAGCTACCAAATGGTTCAAATTCAGACAAACAATGGCCAGTTTCCATGAAATATTCATTGATTTCAAAGGAGAGAGAAGCACTTTCCATTCAGCACCATTTTGCCTTTGATTACAACATCTGTACACAGCTACGCAGGAAGACACGCAGAAACTGAAGACGTGCTTTTATCTGACAATACTGCAAGTCACGGAAACGGTCTGCTGTTCAGGAAGCAGTTAAGAGTGAGGACAGAAGGCAGACACCACGGATGGAGCCAGCCTAAGAGAATGGCCCTCTCCCGGCAGTGCCTCGGAAGGCAGGTCCCTGTCCTCTGCTCAGGGTGGTCCACACCTTAGATGCCCGAGGGCCCTCGACAGGCGCCCCCCACCCCCTCGGGAGGGCCGGGCACCCTGGCCTAGGCCCAGCGTCCCATCTGACTGCTCTTCCTTCCGTGAATAAAGCCCCTAGAATTAAAAACATATATACTAAATTAAACAAGCTGAGATTTAGAAGCCCTTCGATTGAAAAACAAAGTCTTTAAAAGTTTATGGTAAAATTTCCCGTACAATCACGTTTCCAAAACCCCTCCTACTACTTTATTTTAATGAAACATTCGTTCTCTATTGTGGAGGAACACCTGCAGGCTTTTGAGCATCCCCTTCAGGAAGTGACAGCCTTGGCAATGCAGGTGGAGGAGTGATGTCCACTCCGCTGGTCATCAAGTGTGGTCACTTAGCAGATGAGGTGGGCGCCCTGCCCAGCCTTCCTTGTCCCCGTGTCACCCCGGAACACCCAGCGCGGCCCCCTCCCTCTGCCAGCCGGGCCCCAACCCAGCACTGCACCAGCTCCCACCGCGGCTCCGACCGGGGGCTTCCTCGGTGGCCCCCGCGCCCCTGCCTCCTCACCACGCCTGACCTCGTCCACCTCTGCCCCCCTCAGGGTCTGTGTGTGGCCCCGAACCTGGCAGCCCCCTGCTCGTGTGACAAGGTGCACCGGGACGGTGTCAGGCAAGACCCCATCGCGGGCTCTGCAGGTGGAGCCGTGAGAGGGGCTCCAACACGGGTGAAACAGGGCTTCGTCCCCTCCCAGGTCCCGCTGCTACAGACGTGCAGAGTGTGCGTGTCACAGGATCTACGCTCACACTAGGCCCCGCACAGGCTTCCGCCCTTGTGACTGACCGGAGGCTCTTCACGGTATCGGGAAGTCGGCTTCACCACCGTCACCGCTGCCTCGGGAACACGGCGTCCAGGGAGCTGGCCGGCGCCCCGGGAGCTGCCCGCCAAGAACCTCGGCCACAGCCCTCCCTGCTGCCCGTCAGGCGGCACCGCTTTAGCGCGAGGAGTGGGACAGCCCTCCGGAGAGCTTGGCTTCTAACATGTTTGGCACTGAGACAGTTCTGTGTGTTGTGTCAGGGGACACGAGCCGTGAGGTCACGGGGACCGACCAGGACGCTGGGCCCAGCCGCAGAGCTGCCGGGGCGCGTAAGTGCCTGGCCGCGGCAGGGGCGCTGGCCATGGACACGGAGGCGCCGGGTGCGGGCGTAGCTACTGCCTGTAGAAGCAGGTGCTTCAAGAGCCCTCACCGCGGGTTACACTCAGCATCTTTTAGGCTTAGCCGTTTTGGGGGCGCCATGGACAAGGAGACACTCCCATTTAGGCGAGACTTAAGTCCCGTCAACTTCTCAGGGTTAAGGGGAGTTGGGTCCCCAGAGACCACGCCCCCCTTGGAATCACCCTTAGCTCCCTTGAGAAGCCTGAACTTTCTTTCTGGTCAGCCTGGAAATAATTCTTTAGAAGCAGCACTTTCTAAGGAATGAGTGACCAAAACGTGGTCTGCCAAAGACACGCATTCGAGCAGCAGATTTCAAAGTGCCTATTTCTAGAACTAGTTCCTGTCTCTCAACGCTATTTTTCGTTTCTCCTCAAAACGAATGCCTGCAGCCAAGAGGCTCTGCCTGACGCCTGCAAGGAGCCAAGCCCGCAGGCCAGGCCCAGGCCCCGCCCTCCCGGCACTGCCCAGCCCCTGCCAGCAACACCCTGCTCATGCCAGGCGGGCGGGCTCCGGACAGGGTTGTCCCTCTTCACAGGACTTTTCTAAGACAATGCACACCTTCCTCAGGGGACCTCCCGTGCCACCCTCCACTATCCGCTGCTTCACCCCCGTTCCCAAGTTCCGCTGCCAAAGGCCGGGTCTAGGTGAGGCACGCAGCTTGCTGGGACGGACTCCGCAGTGTGTGGGGGGGACGTGTGGGTGGAAGCCTGGGCCTACCTGGTCCCTCAAAGGGCAGGAGTTTGGAGGGGACGGGGTCCGCGGCGCTCAGCGGGATCAGGTAGAAGTCCTTGACATGCCTGCTGTTGTTTACCACGACGCCGAAGCGGCCGTGGCTACTGAAATAGGAGTACAGAGAGATGTAGGCCACCTCCTCCTCCTCCGTCGCGGGGTGGAAGCGGATCAGACACAGCTCCTGCAACAAACAGAGGGCGGGGAGCATTGACCTGCGGCCACTCGGAAAGGCAGCCCCTTCTCCTTGCACCTAAGCCCCCAAAGCAGGAGGGAAGCGAGGAGAGAAGCGACCAGCCCTGATTCTGACTGTCACAGCCCTGCTGCCCAACACATCAGAACAATGAGCTGCTGAAGAGGACACAGGCCCGAGTCTCAAGACTGCTGGGTTTGATCTTGGTTTCGGAGGACCTGCTTTAAAACTACTTAGCCCCGCTGTCCTCAACACAGAGCCCACCTCCTGGGGCTCTCGTACTGATGGGGTACTCTGTGTGCAGGGCCAGTCTGGGGCAGCGTCTGACACAGAGCTAAGTGACCACTAAGCGTGCGATGAGCTGCCCGCAGCTCCGAAACGGGAGGGCTGAACTAGACCAGGGTCATAACCCTTCTGTGACCCCAGTGAAAACCAGAGCCCCTCCCCCAAAGAGCACTGCACACGCAGACACACAGCTGCGTCCGCATCTCAGCGGTTCACAGACTCCAGCCCAGCCGCCTCCCCCGACCTCTCCTCCATCAGCTCAGACAAGAAGGGACAGAGCATCTGTATTTCTAACTCTGAACCACACACACGCCTTCACAAAGCTTCCACCGTCGTGCTACTCAGACCCCCCTTCACAGGTTAGCCAGCTATCAACTTCAACGTCCACCTGCAAACATCTCACCAACTAGAGACAGTTCAAGTATTAACGTGCAAGACGAGATGTCAAAGAAAGAGCCGTGTGTAAACAAACCCCTTCTTCCTTGGGTGCAGAGGTCAGACTGTGGGCAGGTACCTTAGACACCGAAGACCTGAGTTTGCCGACGTAATCCCAGACTGTCTTCGGGGCAATCCGTCCGCCGATGTGAATTGTGTCGGGCAGATCCTAAGTGAAATGAGCTCTGATTCAATGGCCGGTGGAACTGTGGCCGTCACAGAGAGACAGACCCCAAACTACCCGAGATTCACAACTAAGACAACTGCAACTATCCCAAACACAGCGGCAATAACTGTGTCAAATGTTGCTTAGTTGACTAACATCCGGGATTATGAGTGACCAAACCCAAGGGTGGTAGGAGGATAAGCTTCTGCTAAATAGGATGACATTTAGCAAAGTGTGTTACTGTTGTCTTTTAGGAACATACACATACAGGAAAGATCCAGGTATGTCTCAGAAGAGACTGAGCACTCTTTCTTAAGTCTGAAATGCTAGTGCTGTTTCGTTAATTTTGAAAAATAAAAGACCTGTCACGTGTGCCCCTCCACACCAGGGCAGGTCACGCGTGCCTGGCCACACCTGCAGTGGGCACATGCACACCCAGCTTTTGCACAAGCTCTAGCGGAACAAAGGGAGAAGGTAGACAAGCTTCAGCTTTGTCTGATTTCTCATTTCAATTTTCGCCACTGGCCAAACTGCGTAACCTGCTGACTCGGCCCGGCAACCCCTATTTTGCCTTCAGAGGTGCTTGTGCGTCCAGACACTCAGCAGGAAGGTGGTCACACGCCTGACTCCAGCGCGGCATCAGAGTGCCTTTGGAAAACGCGCGCACGCATGCACACGCACACACACACTTCTCTCCCTCCTGGTTCTAACCTCACTGAGATAATCAATATATCCAGAGACAGGAAACGCCTTAGTGACAAACTTCGCTACACTCTGCATGTTAATGAATCCTTTCCAAATGGTGCTGAGTTGAGACAAAAAGAGGGTGGTATCTTCTTCTGGAGGGGACTGGGACTCCGAGATGCTGTAAAACAGAACCACAGAAAATACGTGAATCTTTCTCTGCCCAAAGAATCCCCAAGATTTATTTATTTATTTATTTATTTGACGTGTTTATAAAAGCAAAGTGAATTCCTGCAAGTTTTGATAGCTTACTTTTTCAAATTAATTACCTTCATCATAATGATATGAACACATTCTGGTCAAAGAAATATAAACTATATAGGCAATAAACTGGATGGCTGTAAATTCAAATTCCAGTTTTCAACAACTATATGTCTAAGGTGATAATTAGTCATCCTAAAACTGAAGCTTTAAAAAAACGCCTTTCTAAAATAGAAAATTGAGGAGAGTTGTATATCTGAGTGGATTTCCGAGCCGAACGACTGAATCACTCATTACTGCTCCTTCTGTTCATCTGAAAGAAAGGCCACAGCTCAGCTGCTCAGACCGCACACGGGGGCAGCACCTGATGCTTGGCGACGGCGGGACCGACAGCAGGTATCTGGGCTCGGGCAACGTGGACGGCTTGATCAAGATGGACTTGGGCACCGTCACGGAAGTCGGCAGAGGCTTCGGGACATCCTGTTGGGGCTCTGCTGGGTGGGCGCTGCCTGGGCGGGCTGCCGAGGGAGCCGTGCCCGTGCTCGGCCTGCCTGGTGCAGTCCTGGGGTCTCGGCCGGACACCGTGACTGTGGTGAGCACTGCACCGCCACCAGGGGCCGGGCAGGGGGCGCCTTCCAGGGCGGACGGCACGGGGTGGCCATCCTCTGGAGGCACCAGGAGGGATTTTCCCTCCAAATGGGCGCGAGCAGGGCTTTCCAGGTCTGGCTCCAAGGTGTTTTCAGGCAGAGTTTCTGGGGCCGCATCATCGGCTGAGCTGAGAGCAGGCTCAGAGGCAGAGCTGTCACGCTTGGACTCTGAGTCCTCCTTCTTGGTAGAAGTTGACCACTTTTGTCTTCGCAGAGCTGGCTCATCTTCCGACGATGGAACCTGACCTGGAGAACAGAAGGCAGGCCTTCGTGAGAAGTCCCACACATTGGAGAGCAAAGCCTTCCCATGGGTAGACAGACAATCACTGCTTTAAAACAACAACACTATAAAGGGAGGGGCTCACTTCCTAAGCTTGAAGAAACGATTCTAGCCTTTCCACTGTGTGACTTGGTTTGAATGCAGCCATCCTGAGAAGGGTCTCCACAGTCTCCCCCCAGATCTGCTCACCTGTGCAGATCTTACAGTTCCGGTCAAAGAGGTGCGTGCGGTGCTGCCCGGTCGTGTCCTGCAGCGTGCCGCCGCCAAGGCCCAGCAGCGGTACCGCGCTCCTCTCGGGGGCCGCCCGCACCGATTCTTGCTGCCCCTAAAGCACAAGAAGCAGAGGAGGTCATGTCTTTCCCACCCCCTCTCCAAATGAGCAGCACCCATGGAAAAAACATCTCACGTGATTAAGAACCACTGAAAAAAGAGGAAAAGGACTACTGAATACAAGTCCTCGAGAAGCAATACAACTACACACACTTGTGTCAGCTCAGTGTCTTGCCCAGTAATTCAGGCACCTAACAACGCCTGGAACGGGATCATCTTTGTCAATTCTCGTGAGCACTGGAAATCCTAAACGCTTACATCACAATCTGATACTGGTGGAGAATCTTCCATATCGGGAATAGTTTCCGGTTTAACGGTCAGCTTCTTAGTCTCATTATGCAAGTTAGTTCCGGACTCCATCACCTAAGATGAAAAAGACAGACAAACGTAAACCCTTAGCCCTTGTTTCCCAAGGGGACTCTCTCATGCCAACAGGCTATTAATTCACTCTGGGGTGGGGTTGGGGGCGGCGTTGGTGTCAGGCTTCTGGCATCCGCAGCCGCCTCTCCCGTCGGCACACACAGGATTGGACGATCTCTCTTTCCACATGGAAAGCCCTTTGGAGACAAGTTCTTCTGGCTTCATTCTCACAAGTTTTGCCAAAGAGATTTCTTCACGCAGAACACGATGGAAGAGCCCCTGTAAACAAATATCTCTTGTTCACTCGTTCAAAACCCTCTAAGATACTAGAGAGGATGTGGAGGTGGGCAGCAAGGCAAGCCTCTGCCCCGCGGCAGGACGAGGGCCCGGAGCCTCCCATCGATGCTTGGAGAACAAGGGCCCTGAATTCGGGCACCTCATCTCCAGTATCCCACTGCACTAACCCTGCTACAAAGACCACTTCACAGAAAACACAATTGACTGAAGAAGGTACACTGTTAGGGACAAAGGTAGAAGAAATCCCTTCTGCCAGGGGGTTAACAAGGCGAAATGGAAAGTCAAGAGTATGTGCCCTGCTTCTAAACACAGGCAAGAGGTCAAGAGGCCGATCCAGACAGCGTGGGCCCCGGCAGGCACACAGGCGCGCAGGTGGCAAGAACCTCAGCTGGCGAGCGCCTGGCCCCACGGGAACAGCATGCCACTCACCCGCAGCCGCAGGGGGACCCAGTGCCCTAACCCAGGCCTGGGCAGCCCCTGGCCAGGACTGCCCCCGCTCCTGACGGTCGGACACGCACCTGGTTGTTGGGGTCCTTGAGGTTGAACATGAGGTTGCGGTACTTGCTCTTGTACCGACTGTCTGTGACTCGGAACAAGTTAAACATCTCCTTCTCGAGGTGCAGTGCAATTTTTCCTACTTCATTTTCTGTCATGATTAAGTCATCGCTGTCAGTGACTCTAGATGGAATGAAGAAAGCCCCACGGTAACTGCTGCACTTACCATGCCACATGGGATCTCAGCTCCCCAACCAGGGATGGAACCCCGGTGCCCCCTGCAGTGGAAGCGTGGAGTCTTAACCACTGGACGCCAGGGAAGTCCCACATGGGACATTTTTCATAAACAGCAGGGCCATCGTGAAACAACCACCCTTTACGTGGAAAACTTTCCACTTTAACAGATAAGAAACAAAGTGGAACAGCCTACCTTTTCCACAAGATCTCCTTCAAGGAGCGTCGTATGTTTTGCCAAATTTGAGAATTTGGCTGTGACGAGGCGGGCCGCGCGGGGCCCAGGCGTCCCGGGGCTGGAGAGGCCAGGGGAACCGAGGTGGTCCCAGGCTTCCTGATGGCGCCCACCGAAGCAGCGGAGCTGGGGAACTTTCTGGAAGCAGACGTGGCAGCAACAGGTGCCAGCCTTGCCTGCTTGGCCGAGGGAGCGCTGCCCGAGTGGGAGGGGGCAGCCGAGAGCCACGGCCTCTTGGGGATGGTGCCCTTGAACCCCGGTGGCAACTTTTTGATGGCCGGTTTGGCTGCCACCGCGTTTGCAAAAGGAGGGGACTTCTTTGGAAGGAGACTTCTGGGCGAGGGTGGCTTGAGGCTCCCCGAGGAGCCTGGAGGAGCCACCTTCTTCGGCACCGCCGCCACCGCCGCCTTGGCCTCTGCGCGTCTGTCCTCCTTCACGGCTGAAAGGAGAGGGGCCGCTTAGTGAGGCAGGGGTGCAGGGGACCCCACACAGCATGTGCACCCGAAACCAGCAAAGCTAATAACCAGGCATCACTGTGAGACACATTTAAAGAGGATTTTTAAAGTAACTGTTAAATTCAGAAAAGGAGTGTAAATAGGGCTACCAGCAACATTTACGATAGTGAACATACTTTGTTTCAGAGAGAAACGCTTTAGTATTAAAACATTTACTCCAACCGATAAACCAGTAAGCTATCAAAGGCTTGATGTGAACCGTTAGCTTAGCTTGGAACTCCAAGGCCAAATTTCGCTGTATCAAGAGAAGGCATAGATTTCAAAGACCACTCGCATGGAGAGTCCCAGTGCAGTTTTTGGTGAACAGGAGCTTAGAAACTCTTCCCAGGGTGGATCAGACACATTCTCTTCGAATGCATATCCAAGCCCCACCTCGGGGGCCCTTGGGGCACTGGAAGGACTAGCGAGAGTCCACCCTGGGGTTAGGGGCTCACAGGTGCTCATCGTCCTCTTGGACAAGAGTCAACTGGACACGGTTAATAAATATAGAGAATGTTGGCAGAGAACTGCAACATGGGGGGAGACCAGTTACTTTTACACTAGGAGCTCGGTGGCAGGAACGCCACCTGCTGTCATTCACATTCCCATTCACACCCCTCTAGTAGCAGCTCGCTATTGGGTAAGACAGTAGGTTAGCACTTTTAATGCAAACAAGGATTACAGCCCAAAGCTAAAATGAGAATCTTTATGCCAGTACTTCGCATGGACTGATTCCACTTAATCCTGTATCAGACCATCAGAATTACAGTCAGAGGCAAGCAAGGAGGTTCATCCTAAGACCAGTCCCTCGGTCTCAGGGGCGGGCGGCCCAGCAGACGTCCATGGGGAGCCGTGACGGAGAGCTGGGGCGTGTTCCCAGATGGCCCCGCTCAGGCCCACCGCCCAGAACGTCTGGGACCCAGGGCAGAACGGGGTGGGGGGGGCAGGCAGGTCCAGGGAGCAAGCCAGGAGAGCACAGGGACACCACCTAGGGCCACGTCACACAGGACCGACGGAGAAGCCGCCTCCCCAGGCGCAGGCTTTTCTCAAACTACCCACAGCGCAATGAGCCCCCACATGCTAAACAGGAGACTTCGAGATGCTCTAGCAGCCTTCCGATTTTACACAGGGCTTGAACACCCACCAATGCCAGTCGGCTGCCGGTGCTTCTTGCAACTGTCCTAGTGAAGCAGGGAGAAAATCTGAAGTCCGGGGACAGAGGTGAGACCCTGTCTACAAATAAGGCCTGACCCCACAAGAGCCCCCAAGGCGTTCACAGCCTACACCCTGCGTGACCATCCTGGCCAAGGGCCGAGCGCTGCCCTCAGGACTGCCTTCCTCCAGCACTGGTCAGGCCAGTTCAGCCACAGGTGTTAAAAGCCCAGGGACCGCAAGAGTTTTCCATTTCATAGTACAGGTGAAATTACCTATGTTTAGAAACTTTGCAACAGCGCTACACACATCCAAAACTTAGAACCGTGTCAGAAGTACTTCATTGTCATCAAGCAACCATCCTGACTGCAAATCTCCTATTTTCATCTCACAGAGCAACCCCCCAACCTTATGTCCCCTTGTCCACGGTGTCCCAATCACTGGCCCCACGTGTGCCGGCACCCCCGGGCTATGCTGTCCAGGCTTTCCCAAGACCACCCGCTCCCCGCTGAGCAGCACGCTTGTGCTCTACATCCACCCTGCTGGCTGTCACCCACGTCCCGTCAGCAAGTCACAGCTGTCTGACAAAGGACGAACTGGCCACGTCATAGGAACTAAGAAGTATCTTTCTACGTATATTATTCATCAGCTCAAATCCATATTCCTAAGGCGCTACCATACCTCAGTACATGGAAACTTATCTTTACCAGCTCAGCCTCGGCTAACGGGGTCCACAGCACTGAATCCAGGCGGGGGTGGGGGGGTGGGGGGAGAGACTGCTAGAGCTTAAGTTAAATGAAATGGACAGAGGCCCCTCTTCTTGGGGGAAGGAACGAGAGTGGAGTGGAGCAGGACGCGGCGCCAGCTGTGACTGCCAGCAGGGGAAGAAGGAACAAACCCGTCCGGATTAAAATCGAGTCCTAAAACCAGCTCACTCACTGACTTTATACGAACTTTGCTGAGATTATTTTATTTTTTTTTTTTTTTTTTTTTTTTTTTTTTTTTTTTTTGTGGTATGCGGGCCTCTCACTGTTGTGGCCTCTCCCGTTGCGGAGCACAGGCTCCGGATGCGCAGGCTCAGCAGCCATGGCTCACGGGCCCAGCCGCTCCGCGGCATATGGGATCCTCCCAGACCGGGGCACGAACCCGTATCCCCTGCATCGGCAGGCGGACTCTCAACCACTGCGCCACCAGGGAGGCCCTGAGATTATTTTAGTAGCACACTTTTAAGCAACTCTAAAAAGCTGGCCTAAGGGGCTTCCAGAATTCTCAATGAGGCACCCATGATGGGGCCTCAAACAAATCTTATCATGTGACATTTACATTGTTTCAAGTGAGAATTCCTGTCAACTCCGAACACATTCACTCCCTAAGATCAACGCTCCTACTGGTCTAACCGGTGTTTTGTCTCATGCAGGGAAAACAGAAGCCAGGAGCTTAATTTTAGGACATTCACAGTACAGGTGATTAAAGTGACCTGCTATCCAAGAGTGGTAACGGCAAAGGAACGTACTCTATTTAAAAAGCAGGGGATGGCTTTCCTTAACCATTGTGCGGCTCTTCTAGAAGATTAGCTGCTTCTGGCTTTTAAAAGTCAACTTTCATTATCCCTCACCTGCGTCTCAGAGCGTATGTAAGTATGATTACAGAAATAAAAAGTTGGTCAAATGTGGAAACTGGTGGACCCCGACAAGTCAGCTCTATCCCTCTTCTACTTGGAGGAAAAATGCTCAAAACAGAAAACAGTTGCATGTGGTCCCACCGTCAGCTGGATGCGGGTTAGCTGCTGCTGGAATGGCAGTGACACCATGTAGTGCCAAAGCTTCTGACAGTGACAGAAGCATTACTTCTGAGTAGAGCTAAAATCACATTTGCAAATTCTTCATCCAAATTCCCTTTTAACTGTATTATGTGTATACATTCACAGAAGAGCAAGGCGTAAACAACCGACCTCGAAGCGCCAGTTCTAGAACAGGACAGCAGCCCACCAACCCCCGGCAGAGTGGCTCCAGCAGTGGCAGGGCCCCCAGTGCTGCCAGCTCGAGGCAGGGTGACCACCTGCCCATGTGCCGGACAGAGACGGCCTCCTCGGAACGTACACCCAGTCTGGGCCATCCCGGGGGCTGCCGATGGGGAAAAGAGTGGCCCGAGTTCCAGGCCAGGTGCTGTCTCGGGGAGCAGATACAGGAGGAAAGGCTGGCCGGTGGCCAGGCCACCGCCCCACATGACGTCGTTTCTGCTGGGTCTGGCCATTGGTTTCTACTGGAAACGACTTGTTTGTGGTGAAGCCCGGCAGGAACCAGGCAGGCCGGTGCGCTCAGGGACCAGCAACAATCTAACTGGCTAACTTCCCAGTAAGCATGAAACTGGGGGCCTTGCCACACGGCAAGGTGGGCCATGCTGCTATGGCATTGCTGGCCACTGGGTGGCACTGGTGGGCCTTCGAGGGGACAGGAGGAAAAGGGAGTGGAAGCTGTGTTACTGGGAGCAGCCAGTGCTGTGCAGCAGCACAAGGAACCGGCGCCTGGCAAGAGCCGAGTCGCACCGCACAGCACAGCATCGCGCGGCCCGCGCCCACTCACAGCTCAGTGACAGCCGTTGCCGGGGTGGGCCCTCACAGGGACCACTGAGAAACCCTGAGGGACGGTCACTGCTTTATACCTTTTGTCCTGCCCCAAAGAGGTGCCAAGTTACCCTACAAATCCCCAGATATGAGGCTTTCAGTCACACTGACACGGTGGGGGGTAGTGGGGGAGACACTACTCAGAATGATTGGCTGTAAACGCCAAAGGAAGCGAAGAGCTTCTGATGTGACCAGGCGCCAAGCAAGCCCTCGTGGTGCAGGTCGGAGCGTCCCCTCCCCCCCGCCATTCCCACAGGGCCCCAGATCCACCCAGGCTCAGTGGTGAGGCCGAGGCAGCTACCGCCACAAGGCCCGGGTAACGTAACGGGACCAGCCAGGGCTCAGAGGACACAGTGGACCAGCGGCAGGGGTTGGGGGGAGTGGACTCTGCTCACTGTGACAGCGGTTCTAATTTCAGCTCAGCCTGACACGTGTACGAAGACGCTTCTCATTACAACTTTGTTTCTTGGCTGTCAAGACTTTAGTGTGAAAATTCAAGTAGCAAGAGAGAACCATTTTACTTTTGTGCCTTTGCTTAAATAGTTTGCAGTGAATTATTCCTGTAGAAGTTATGCTTACACAGAAACAGAGACAATCCCCACCCAAGACTTGGGAGGCCTGATCTCCATCTCTGGGGCCCTCACGCCAGCTGCCCTCCATCGCTAGGGGTCTGTATGTGGGTCCACAGCCAAACTGCCACGATCTGGGGCTACACAAAGCTTGTCCAGATTGACTTTTTCTTACTGATGTGCAGTATTTGAGCGACTTACACCTCAAGAGAGGTGCACAGAACCGGCCGTAACAAGCTTGCAAAAAACCAAGTACGCCTCCGGAGGCAAATGGACCCTTCCTTCTTTTCAGAGTTTCACAGATTTTGAAAACCAAAAGCCAATTCACGTTGGACTGGTAATATATGAAAAAAATGGTCACATCATCCTTCAGCACGAACCACGAGAAGGAAACGGGGCCGAGGCTGTGTGTGAGGCAGGCGTTCCACTCTCCTGTCTACGCCAACTGGACTGGCGGGGACTGGCCGCCAGACCTGACACTCAGCTGCAAGTAGAGCTGCTGCTTTCCCTCATCTCCAAAACCCGCCAACAGGCACTTCACCACTTTGACAAGGTTCAACTTTAACTGTTATCTGTGCCTGCACCATCTGCTACTTCAAGCAACATGATGGGGTCGAGGGCGTGATAAGACTCTGGGGCACAGAGCCCGCGGCACCTGCTGACCCCGGCGGGTTTAGCGGCCGTTACCTTTGTGCTCGTCTTGCTGACGCCTCCAGGTGCACGGCAACGCCCCGACCTTCGCTGACAGAAATCAAAGTGGAAACCCTTCTTCTCGATCTTCCAGGTTTACTTCTTTAACTTTCAGAAGGTAAGACTATGACTACGTGCACGGTGAGGTGCAACACGCAAAAAATCAAAAACATTACTTTACAGCTTCAAGTGTACCTGAGACTCCTACACCGTGTGGGAGGGTTTACAGCTGCATCTTCAGAAAGATCCCTTGGGACTCGATGCCACCTAAGGGACTCTGCCGCGGGACCGTCTGTGAACAGTGCCACAGGAGATGCAGAGCCCCAGAGGCCACATGAAGGCCAAAGGGCAGGTGAGGTGAGCAGGACCAATCCCGCTAGAAACTTCTACCCCGACCCCCCGCTAAAGCACAAGAACTAAGGGGGGCAGCCAGGATACATCTGAGGGTCTCTGTCAGAAAAAGTACATGTACATGCAAAACCTTCCCTGCACTAATTTTCTGAACAGTTGGCTATTAAAAAAAAAAAAAACCTGTAAAAAGTAAAACACTTAAAAATACAAGAGAATGCCAATGACCAAGAAACTTCCAGGTATTTGGATAACATTAAAAACAGCTGTCAAGGTAAATCCTTATCAGGACAAGTTTTGGTTCTCTCTCCAAATGGGGGGAGCAAATTGGTGAGATGTACAAGGCTGCTTTGTCCCCACCCACATTTTTTTGCCACTGCAGATCTGGAAGAGACAGAGAAAAACAGCTCGTGTAGCTGATAAAACATGCCTCTCCCACCGTTCCATTCCTACCAAACACCCCTTGGTCCAGGCAGCGCCCCCCATCTATGTCACCATGGGGACCTGTCTTCTCTTACTACCTGTGAAGCGTGCTCCCGGAACTCACACCACCGATCCCTGTGAAACCCGCGCCCCCAGATCCACTTCGCCACAGCACAGGAACCGGACATGTGGCACACGGAGACCACGGGGCAACGCTTACGTCAGGGCAGGATGCTAACACATCACTGGACCTGGGTGCACAGGTTCTGCCAGGGGTCCCCATTTCAATTCTCAAACCTACATGGAACTGCAGAAATCTGATTTCCCAGTCAAAATTTATTCAGGTCCCCAGAGTTTCAAGTCATCTCGGAGCCATTTAGGGAGCCCCCAACATGGGACCATGTACCTATGCCTAACACAATTCCACTTCCAAACCCTAACCAACCAGGGCCACTTTAGAAGAACATCTTCAGCCCTCTTCGTGCCTGTGCCTGGACAGTAACGAGAGGCGATGAAGAGGAAACAAAGAGAAACCATGAGGAGGACTACGAGACACAGGGACCTGGGGGGAAATACAATGGCAACTGTTTCCCTAAGTTACACTGTTTTTGTTTTCAGAAACTCTGGAAAACAATTTAAAAAACTCATCAGAGAACAAGTGGGTGTTAATCCCATCACTGTGAGGACCTTAAGATCCACTGACTGCCCCACGAGAGAAGCAGGTCAGAGCCTCTGTGTAGCAAGGTCTTGCCCACGATGCTCAGGAAAGGCTGCCCTGAACCCACAACCCAAGGCCAGTGCCAATGGCCTGGGAGAAGTGGGGTGGGGGCAGAGCACCTCCAGGGGCCGCACACTGGCTGCCTAAGGATCCACCCAAGACCTGACCCGAGTCCAGGGCAACAGGGAAAACGCCCCCTCCGAAGAGCTGTCCCGGCATCACCTGCACCCAGAAACATATCACGCTCTGCAGCCAGGGAGGCGGCTGGGGGCGTGGTGGGGGTGCAGGGCTCTGCTGAGTGTGTGCGGGGGGCCCCCTCCCATTGTGCCTGTGTGTGGGGACCCGCGGAAGGTCCACAGCCACTGCCACTGTCAAGTAATGGTTTGGGGAAGAGGCAGAGGCACAGCTGCTACTCACCGAGGCTCAAGTCGGGTGTTGACCTTCGACCTTTTACACTCCTCCCAATCATCTTTTGGGAAGAGGACATTTCTGGGATAACAGAAAATGATCAGAAGCAACTAGCTCAACAGCATGTCCCTTATGCAGGCTACAAGCTGTGGCTATCCATCCACGTACTTCTGAGACGTAAATGTGCTACAGTCATCAAGACAGTGTGGTGCTGGCACAAAAACAGAAAGATACATCAATGGAACACGATAGAAAGCCCAGAGATAAACCCACGCACATATGGTCACCTTATCTTTGATAAAGGAGGCAGGAATGTACAGTGGAGAAAGGACAGCCTCTTCAGTAAGTGGTGCTGGGAAAACTGGACAGGTCCATGTAAAAGTATGACATTAGATCACTCCCTAACACCATACACAAAAATAAGCTCAAAATGGCCTAAAGACAGAAATGTAAGGCCAGAAACTATCAAACTCTTAGAGGAAAACATAGGCAGAACACTCTATGACATAAATCACAGCAAGATCCTTTTGGACCCACCTCCTACAGAAATGGAAATAAAAACAAAAATAAACAAATGGGACCTAATGAAACTTCAAAGCTTTTGCACAGCAAAGGAAACCATAAACAAGACCAAAAGACAACCCTCAGAATGGGAGAAAATATTTGCAAATGAAGCAACTGACAAAAGATTCATCTCTGAAATTTATAAGCAGCTTATGCAGCTCAAGAGCAAAAAACAAACAACCCAATCCAAAAATGGGCAGAAGACCTAAATAGACATTTCTCCAAAGCAGATATACAGACTGCCAACAAACACATGAAAGAACGCTCAACATCATTAATCATTAGAGACATGCACATCAAAACTACAATGAGATATCATCTCCCACCAGTCAGAATGGCCATCATCAAAAAACCTAGAAACAATAAATGCTGGAGAGGGTGTGGAGAAAAGGGAACACTCTTGCACTGCTGGTGGGAATGTGAACTGGTAGAGCCACTATGGAGAACAGTATGGAGGTTCCTTAAAAAACTACAAATAGAACTACCAGATGACCCAGCAATCCCACTACTGGGCATATACCCTGAGAAAACCATAATTCAAAAGGAGTCACGTACCAAAATGTTCATTGCAGCTCTATTTACAATAGCCCGGAGATGGAAACAACCTAAGTGTCCATCATCCAATGAATGGATAAAGAAGATGCGGCACATATATACAATGGAATACTACTCGGCCATAAAAAGAAACGAAATTGAGCTATTTGTCAGGAGGTGGATGGACCTAGAGTCTGTCATACAGACTGAAGTCAGTCAGAAAGAGAAAGACAAATACCGTCTGCTAACACATATATATGGAATTTAAGAAAACAAAACGTCATGAAGAACCTAGGGGTAAAACAGGAATAAAGACACAGATCTACTTGAGAATGGACTTGAGGATATGGGGAGGGGGAAGGGTAAGCTGTGACAAGGCGAGAGAGAGGCATGGACACATATACACTACCAAACGTAAGGTAGATAGCTACTGGGAAGCAGCCACATAGCAAAGGGAGATCAGCTCGGTGCTCTGTGACCATCTAGAGGGGAGGGATAGGGAGGGTGGGAGGGAGGGAGACGCAAGAGGGAAGGGATATGGGAACAGACGTATATGTATAACTGATTCGCTTTGTTATAAAGCAGAAACTAATTTAAAAAAATGCGCTGGGAAGGTGGTCAGTGAGGAGGTGATGTGCAGAGGAGGGGGGTGGGGCAGAGGGAAGAGAAACCCGGCCTGTGAGCAGAGCCACCACCTCCTTGAGGCCGGGCTCCCCGCCCCTCCACCCCAATCTTCCCTCAAAAACCGGGAAGTCAGAACTGGGGATAAGTAAGCACCCACCCCTCCCCCAAACCCCGCCAGCTTTCCTTTCTCACTGTGCGCCCTACATCTGACTCCACACTCCGAGCCTGGGGGCAGTCTCCCGATTCTCGTCCACAGACATGGAAATCAACTGAATTGAAATCAATCACCCAGGGTTTTGTGGCTACACCTCGGTTTCCCTTTCATTCTGTCACGTGCCTATAACCAATTGAGAACATTCAGCCCAGGATTCCAACATGACGGCTCCCCACCCATTCACAGCTGGGCGATGCTTATATTTAGGTCCACTCGTAACCCCTGTAGAGGCGCTACGGTGTAGAGGTGCTACAACTTGATGGATGTTTGCGACACGTTGTTAGCAGGAAGTTCTTGCTTCAAACAACCTGAGGTGTATTGAGACTCATTTTAATACAGCAACTGGTTAATTCTATATTTAACCACTCACTCCAAAAATCCAAAAATAAATACACAAATAAATATGTATAGAAACATATACACACACAGTATTGCTTGGCGGTTTACTTGCAACTCCATTTCTTAGGTCTTGGGTCATTTACATTCTCAAAATGCATCTAGTTATGCAGTCTTCTAACCACACTACATCCACGAGGCCTTCCCTCAGGCCACTGGCCTAAACAGCCCGCTGAGAGGAGGCAGCAGCACGTGGCTATAATCCTGGAATTTAGGGCCATTTAACCTCTTGTGCTTTTAAAAAAAGTTGCAAGAGTATAAAAGATAGCATAAATAAAAACACAAAATGACCTTAATCATAGAAAAATAAGAATAAGATGTGCCCCAGAGCAATTTAAATTTCTAAAATTTAATTTTGGAGAATGAGCTGAGAAAAAGAAGAAGGAGAAAAGATTCAAGTTGCATGATCTCATCTGGGATTGCAAAGGTCTGTCTGAACTTGAAGCCTGGGTGGCATGACCCAGCAGTGCACGCCAAGACTCCTGGCCTGGGTGCTGCTCAGAGTGGACAGACATTGTGCTCACTTACTTTCAAGCACGGGAAGCAGGGTAAACAGCCTTCAAGACTGGCATGTGTGTTTCTGTTGTGTGTAGTATGTGAATTGGACATTAAAAAAATTCCGGTTCGGTCAAGAATAATATAACTCCTGCAAATCATGCTTCAGTTGAAAATCAGCTACAACACTACTGTGCTAATAGTAATAGGTTCCCACAATATACAAAGAAGTGAGGGTCACGTGTGCTGGGAGCAGACTGTGTGGAAAGGCCCCCGCGTGGAGAGCCCACGGCGGTGACGGCGCAGTGGTGAACACCTGGATGACAGCGGACCCTGAGTGCCGGGCAGCGCGCCCCCTTGTCAGATTCTGCTGAAGATACTACACATACTTACCAGAGCCTGATAATAAAGAAAAGCAATTAAAGACATCAGTCGTCGGAGGTGAGACATTCAGCAACGGGGCTGGTACAGCTTTTTGGAAACACGGACAGGAAGTCCCGACAGACTAAGGATGGGCACGCGGGGCTCAGGTGGCCTCCTGGACTTGGGCAAGGGCTTTGATCTCTGCAGGTGCAGCAGAAAACACGGCTAGAACTCCTAGCTCTGGACAGGCCCGAGTGCACGGCCGTCCAGAAAGACCGGGAAGGGTCCAGAGCTCCCCCCCGGCTGATAACAGTGGCGGCCAGGGGGCGGCAGTCTTTTCTGGCTTTACTGCATTGTACTTGTGGTCGCTGGCCCACGACGGCGTGCTGCTCTCACAGGGCGGCTCCTTAGCGAGGACCTCACTCCTTGGAGGCACCACCGCCACCTTCCTCGCTGTGTTCTCCTTCTTGTCTGGAGCCGGTCTCTTGTGCACAGAAGAGATTTTAATGCCTGCCTGGATAATCAGTAAAGCCCCAATCATGAACGAGGTCAGAAATTAACCTTTGCGCATTTCACTCTGCAGTGAGGGTCACGACTCAATCAGCTCCTGGACCATCCTAAGCCCAATACACTGCATCTGCTCAGCAGAGGGCTTGGCTACTCCCCCACATCCAGCAGGCCCGCATCAACATCCGAACGATGACAAGGTCCCTGACACAACAACCCGTCAACCTAGCATCCTGATGACGCGCTAGGCCGCCAGGATAACCGAGGGGCCGTGGAGTGAGGCAGTGAAGCAAGGCGGAGAGCACGACAGACCGGGGCCCCGTGTGAGAACGCGCCCAAGCAGCACTGACAGGCAGGAGCTGCAGACACAACAGCACGTGGAGAAAGGACAGGCGTACAAACGACATCCCTGTACCCTACCGGGCACTCAGTGCGGTGCCCCCAGAACCCACTGGCCACCCCGCTGTGTGTCAACTCCCCGCACAGACTCCAGCAGGGACCACTCTCCTCCCAGCGGGGCTGGCGTGTGGGTGGACAGCTATTCCACGCAGCAGCCGGTTCCCACGTTTCTATCAGTTAATCCCTCGGCAGGAGGCGGAGAAGGAAAACATGAGAACACGTGCCTATTTGTCATTTCGACAAGAACACTGGTGGGCAAGACGGAGGGCAGTGTGAAGGTGCCTGCATCCCGTCCGGGCCTGTGTGCCCTACACTCTCCAAATCAACCCACCGAGCCTGTAACCTCCAGACGCCCATGGTTTGCACTACACAAATGGTTGGTTTCAGTCAACTTACCTGAACGCTCCATTTCTGAAGAATGATTTTTTCCGGCCTTGTCTTGGGTTTCTTTTTAGGTTTTGGTTTCTGCTCTTTCCCTGCGCTCAGGAAGCGCATGGTGGCCGCGGCGTGTTTCCGGATACACTCGCTGCTGCAGTAGACAGAGTCGGGCTGCGCCACGCTCGAGCACCTGGGGCCAATGCATCTGGCGGCACCAGGCGCCTCTAGGACCTGCAGGATCAGACGTGGCTTCAGTGTACTCACCCACCGGGTGGGTACGGCACTTTGTAACAGAACTATTTATGGTACCGAGATGACTGCTTTTAATCATGTATGAAAAACTGTGAATAAACATGTACCTTTGTTTATTCAAAACACACACATCTACCTCCCCTGAGGAAGGCCCTCGGCTTCTTACCTGCCCTTCAGCAACGCAAGAAGGGCGGAACCCTAAGCGGACCCGGCGCTCACGCTGCGCACTTCTGAACACAATGGGGTTTCACACCACAAGTAGGTTCCCTTATCGGGCAAATGGGCAGGGATTTTACCAACACATTAAGATCCCAAGTGAGAGGATTCTGAGTTAGTCCAAAGGGTCCAACTTCATCAACTGAAAACCCTTCAAAGAGGAACTGAGCCTCCAGAAGATAGAGGATTCCACTGCTGCCTCTGCTGAGAGGGCGCCCATGCCTAGGCTCGGCGGGCAAGCTTGGGAGACGACACCCAGGACACCCAGTTAAACGTGGCTCTCAGAAACAACAGATCACTTTTTGCTATTATCAGGCCACAAAAATTGCCCGGGATATATTTTTCATGCTAAACCAAGTCAGAGCTTTTGGAAGTGGATCTTTCCCCAGCCGAGCCTCTGATACCTCAGGCCCCACAGACACCTGGAGGGCAGTCTTGTAAGACCCAGAGCAGAGGGGGCCCAGCTAAGCCAGGCCTGGATTTCGGAGCTAATAAATGTGTGTTGTTTAAGCTGCTGAACAAGTCTGTGGTTGCCTGCCGTGCAGTAGGAACCTGGTTCACTACAAGGGCTGAACACAGCTGTCCATGATCACTAGAGCATGTTCTGATGGTCGAGACTAATAACATACATGAACATACCCCTCCAATGTACTGGAGCAAAATCTTAAATCTCAAATTATGCACTTAATTGTTTTTCCTCCACAGAATCCAAGTTTTGCTCAGAGAAATACTTAAGTTTCTGGGTAGTCTCAAACACATCAGCAATCACAGGACGTTTCCTACTGACTTCCATTTCCATTCATTCTCTTCCTTACCAGTTATCATCATACTTCCACTCGATGCCTCCTCATACGCCCGTGACAGGTAAAATTTAAACGGTCCAGCCCTCGAGGCTACCTCAGTGCAAGGGGGAGACGGCGGGAAGCTAGGACACGGCCACCGCAAGGTCGTCTGCATGCCCAACACTGGCTAGAGCACGGGCTGTGGGGGCGGCATGGGCCCCCAATTCAAGGAAGGCCTGGGGTGAAAACATGCTCTGAGTAGGACGATCATGAGAGCCTCAGACAGCTCTCAAGATGCACGGAATCCATGACAAAGCATCACGGCCCTTGGGCAGGAGACACGAGTGAACAGACTTGGGAAAGGAGAAAACACAGCTGCACAAGCACTGGTGAGTGGGAGAACACCATAACAGAGGGCGTGCCAGCCGCAGCTGTCTTGTCAGCCTGGGGACCTGTGCGGTCACCACCGCTGGCCTTGGCATCTTGCTGCGAGGCAGGGACTAGACCACTGGTTCTCTCAAGGCGCTGACGGGTAATATAGGTGCACACGTGCCCCCGTGACTCAAAGATAATTTTGTTTGTTCACATATGTACGTCAAACTCTGGATCCATTCATGAGAAAACTTAAGGGAAGACTTACAAAAGTGAGTCCACTTATGGAAAATGTTAAGTCAGTAATAACAGCATAGGAGATAGATATGATGAACAAACATAGAGAAAGAATAGACAGGCGTGCCAGCCTTAAGCAGGTGCATGGACCTGGGAGCTCGCAGAGCCCAGCCCCGCGCCCAATGCCACTCCTGGGAAAAGCTAACTTATCTCAGGAAACAAACGCTTCTGTCTTGATGTTTCTGCCAACGGCAGCTGAGGGCTCCACAGTCACCTCTACCGCTGACCTTGGGAGACAGGTACTTACGGGCTGGAATATCTTGAGTTTTTTCTTGCAACTTGGGTTTGCAGCTTTCTCAATTCTAACCTTAATTCCTTGGTCTTCATTCGATTTCTGCTCCACGATTCCTAGACTTGTACAGTCCATGCCGTCGGCATCTGCAGGTCTCGACCTCGAGTCCTGCGTGCCTGTGGTCTCGGAGCTGGGCTCGTCCTGCACTTGCAGGATGGTGCAGTTTGGGCAGATGTAATCCTGCCCGTTCCTTTCCAAGAGCCTCCCTCGAGCCTCAGAAATGCCCACACAGTCGCCATGAAACCATTCTTCACATCGGTCACAGCGAATCATAAACCTGGAATGATAAAATAAGGAATGGAGATTATTATTAGTATTACGAATGGAAAGTGAGAGACCAACTCAATTTTAAACACAAGTCAAATTTCAACATTCTATTATGAAAAAAACAAAAATATTACAGACACGTGGACAGAACAGAATAAAGAGCATCCACGTGCCCCTCTCAATTTTACTAACATTCAATCAAATTTGCTTCATCTTTTCTTTCAGGGGAGCACTCTGCCCTGGACACCACAGTTCTTGTCCACAGGAGGGCAGCCATGCCTTTACCCGCCCCCTCCCTGAGCTGCCCCAACGTCCACACCACAGCCCAGTCGCAGCCGCTCTGGAGCAGCGTCACCCAGCGAGCTCTCTGGGACAGCAGATCCTCTCTGGTCCAGGCCGCCCTGTCTGTGGCTGTTGGGACCGAGGCAGCCAATGTCCCACGCCAGCCCCCACCTTGGTGGAGGGTGTGGCTCTTGGCAGTGCCCACCCATGCCGTATTTGTTTTTGTTTTTTGACAATGACTTGCTCGTCTTTCCCAAGAGAACAAGTCCCTCATTCAGGCCACCCTGGGACTCTCTAAACTAAGACGAATGGAAAACCCTCTCTGGCAATTTCCACACCTCGGATTCCCCCCCGGAGGCCTGGGCAGCCACTTCATCCCCCCACGACCCACCTGTTGTTGTGAGGCTGGCGGCACAGGCAGTACAGGGCATTGGGGTCGTACACTTCACATGCGGGCTTGTGTCGGACTGCGTCTCCGGGTTCCTCTGCATTCCCCCCTGGGGCCGCCCTCCCTTCCAGCTGGCTCTCTCTGTCCATTCTCGCCGCCTGGGACGCAGCCCCCAGGTCGGCCTCCGGCTCCTGCGGGACGGGCCGCGAACCCTCCATCGCATCGCCTGCCTCAGCATCCACGGTCTCCACCGGGTCCTCCTCCCGATGCTTCTTCCTCAGGCGGTTCTGGATGCCCTTTGGGGGCCTGTCGGTGGGCTCCTGCTCGCGCTTTCTCCGCAGGCCATTCTGGAGTTCTTTCAAAGTCAAACCGTCACTGTGGCTATTGGAGGTGTCAATCTCGTCGCCACGCCCTCTGGCCTTTGCCGAGGAGGCCGTTCGTTCCTTAGCACCCGTGCAGCCAGACCTGGGACCGCTATTCCCGTCCGAGGTGCTCTCCATGCTCCCCTCGGAGGCGCTCTCCGCTTCTGTC
Source organism: Hyperoodon ampullatus (assembly GCF_949752795.1). Taxonomy (NCBI): domain Eukaryota; kingdom Metazoa; phylum Chordata; class Mammalia; order Artiodactyla; family Ziphiidae; genus Hyperoodon; species Hyperoodon ampullatus. Next base: position 73,794,726 of record NC_136918.1, on the reverse strand, counting down.
ACTGGACAGGATGCCGGCTCCACTGAGGCCTCTAGGGACACGGAGGTGCCCCTCCGGCCCCGGCGCCGAACCGTGGTCAGGAACTCCTCCACCCGCTCCGTACGCTTCGGCTGCCTTCCGCTGCGACGCAGCGACGGGCTCTGCTGCTGCCCGGGCAGAGGCTCCAGGGAATCCACCTCCGCATCCCTGGCCCCCTCGCGCTTGCCGATGGTGGTCCTCCGGAACCTCCACGTCTTCCTGAACACTTTGCTGGTGGGCTTGATGGCCTTGGGCGCGTCCTCACCACTCGGGTCATCCTCCTCGTCCATACCTAACAGGGAAATGCAACCAAACCACGCCAGGCGTCAGCCAGGGCCGCGGTCCAGGCCCAGGACCGGCACCCACCAGCCACGACAGCGCACCAGAAGGGGCACCACCCGCACGGAGGAAACCCAGACACAGTGAATCGCAACAATTCTCCACCTACAAAAACCGAAGGCTTTTCCTAAAGTGCGCTGAGAGGATTCAAGGTGATCTCTGAAGAAAAGTGTAACACTTACGGAGCTAATGTTCAGTAGAAAAACACAGCTAGCAAACCAAATCTGTGCATCTGTCGACTGCTGAGGACCAGGATTTGTACAAGATGTAGCGGGGAAAGAGGAAGCGAGCAGCAGTGCTGCCAGGACAGGACAGGGTGGCGGGTGCCTCGGGCTCTCCCGCACAGAGACGCGGGGCCCACCTGGCTCTGCCCGCAGAGCTCGGTGGACAGAATGCCGTGCTGGCTCCGGGCCTAGTGCTTGGAAGCCCCGAGCTGCGTGTGAGACGTCTGACCACGCTGCTGGAGGGATCACGTGGAGATGGGGGATTCGGACCCTGAACACCCACACCCAGCCCCCGCTGAGCCCTGCCCAGATTCCCGAGCCACGACTGTGTTGACACAAGATGGGCCCATCCAGCTCTGCACGCAGGGTCTGCAGCAGCAGACCATCAGGACACTGAGAAAATTCTGACCCACGCAGCACCTGTGGTATTTATTTCTTCTCTCCTCTTTCTAACAGACTGTTTAAACGGTCGTGTTTGTGAAAACTTCACTCCTGTTTAAAATGAAAAAGCCTGAAAAAGATAGTATATACCTTGAGAATTTTTTCCCAAGCTGCGCGGGCTTCAATTACATTTAAATGCTAACGATGACTCAGGTTTTACGCCATGATCCATCCCAGGGGAAGGACTAGTACAGAATGGAAACCTTCAAACAGAAAACACACAAAATTAAAAATCACACGTAACTGAACTCTCTTTTTCGTTCCCACTAAGTATGGTCACCTCCCATTTCCATGTCCAGCTCTGCAACTCCCCCACCCTGGGCCTGGGCCCACACTCTCCCAGGACACTTGGAAGCTTGCAGGAGTAGCTGTGGCATCAGCACCTGTGCCACCAAGGACCACGCCACTGTCCTGGTCACCCAAGTCTTTCTGCAGGAAGGACTCTCCTCTACAAAACACAGTTCTCACCAGAGACAACATACAACGTCATCGTAAATGCACTAAAGAAATCACCCATGTAAAAATAAAGTAGTGCTCTGAATCAGATTCTTAACACACAGTTAGACACTCTTCAAGAAATCTTGGGCTAAAGCTTAAACCACTGCAAACAAATACTAATGTCACATCAGTTTCTTTACATATAATGCTGCTTTTGAAATAGAAAACATGACATCTAAACTGAAAATTGTGTTGCTGGCGTTTAACACTATTGCCACGTTACCTGCCCCACACGGAAGCTTGGGCGCTTCTTCCGACTTCCTAGGAACAATGAAAACCTGGCCGATGCAACTGCGGGGTCCAAGGGAAGCGCCAAGCCCCGAAACCCTGCTGCTGCCGGTCACTATTCACAGATTACAATGCAGATTATCTCGAGACTGTCACCACGGAGTAAGCTCCTAAAAGAAGACAACAAAACAGTTTAAAGATTTAAAGCAACTATAACTAAAATCATGTTTAAGAAAAAAAAGGCATGAAGCTTTCCAAACAATCTCTTATTTGAATGTACATTACATGACCCACAAAGACACTGGGCGAGTCGACAAACAATATCCACAAAACAAAGTCCCCTGCTTCCTTAAGGACTTTTAAAGAAGGGAAGATACTTTGACTACACTCTCAAAGCAGGGGGCTGGAAAGGCCTCCGCTTGCGCACTGGTGGGGAGGAAGCTGGTGGGCAGAGGGCAGAGGCCTCAGTGGGAAGGAGGGTTTCAAAACTGATCATTGGTACCAGCTGCTTTCCAATTACAATCGTACTTTTAAGATGGACCCAGGTCAGTAAAAACCCAGAGACAGAGAGAAAGGAACAAAACATGAAAAGATGAACACAAAAATTACACATGAAAGTCATTATTTAGAAATTCTTTTCTTTTTAAATTTATTTATTTAAGTTTTGGCCGTGTTGGTCTCTGTTGCTGTGCGTGGGTTTTCTCTAGTTGCAGTGAGCGGGGGCTACTCTTCGTTGTGGTGCGTGGGCTTCTCATTGCGGTGGCTGCTCTTGTTGTGGAGCACGGGCTCTAGGCGCATGGCTTCAGTAGTTGTGGCACGCGGGCTCAGCAGTTGTGGCTCGTGGGCTCTAGAGCACAGGCTCAGTAGTTGTCGCACACGGGCTTAGTTGCTCTGCTGCATGTGGGATCTTCAGTTCCCTGACCAGGGATCAAACTCGTGTCCCCTGCCTCGGCAGGCGGATTCTTAACCACTGTGCCACCAGGGAAGCCCTAAAACACTATACCTATGTCATCCTTTTAGTTAAAAATCTAAGGAAGATTTCAGAGGACTAATGTGATGATGATTGAACATCACCGGGGTACAGCTCATCTATGTGTATTTACATATTGAAAGAACGTTTCTCCTCCTGTGCCCTCATTCAATCACGATACCTAGTTTGCTCCACAAATGTGTCTCTGTTTCTAGGTAAGTCCGCAGTGTTAACATTTTAACACATTTTGCTTTCTAGACCCAGGACTCCCTGCCCGCAACTCACCTCTTCCTCACCTCACACCAACTGCCTCCCCTCTAACTGTGGTCTCCTTGGGTGACCTCAGAGCAAACATTCCGTCCCACCTCCTTTTAAAGAGATAGCGACCATCTCACTCTGGTCACCCCCGGCCCCCCATGGCCACCACCTCTCTCACATATGGTCAACCCATCTCAAAATGAGAAACTTCTCAGGAGAAACTGTTCAGAACAGTGAACATGTATAAAAGCAAAGAAATTACGATGGTCTCAGGAATTAAAAAGTTTTTAAGGTTTGTGTTAATCTCAACCACCCACCCAAGAAAAAACCCATGCCTCTGGATTTGACTTCTGAATCATCAGAAAAGGAAAATCCAGCTATTTCTGTTAAGTGGAATGAAGTACTTTATTCAGAATAGATCATATCATTTTAGATCATCTGGTTCATTTTGGTTCTTTTTTTTGATTTTACATTTGCAAGATCGCTTTCATAATTTCTTCCCAGAAATTCTAAGGTAAAATTTCAGGTCACGAAACAAAAACAAACTCCTATGATCAAGGCAAAAGTTAAAAGAGAAAAATTGTGTTCTGTTCCTAACACAACTTAAAATGTGGGTCCACACACAACAGCAGGTCACCAAACGGTGCTCACACCGTACTAGTAACAACTTTTCCCCAGAGGAAAAGAACGGTGGGCGGTCATCCCTGAAACTGGGAAAAAGAAAACCTGGAGGCAAACATGATGCACTGAGATACTTTTAGATCTTTACATTTCTAAGTGCAAATGTCCTCTCAGCTGAAAACGGCTCCACTTCCTAAGCAGACCTAGGAATACCAACACGAAACCTTAGGTTCCCCCAGGCCACCCAAGGGCAGGAAGCAGCCCACCACCTCCCAGGCAGCTCTCCAACGTTTTGCTGTCAAGGTCCCTTTATACCCTTACAAACTGAGGACCCCAAAGAGCGGCTGCTCATGTGGGATATGTATTTCCAAAATTAAACCTGAGAAAGGCTTTCAGAATTGTGGATGTTCCCTGATACCACATCAAACCTCGACAGGCCGCAGTTCCATGAAAACTACTTGGGACACGAATCTGCAACCACAGCCATGAATGCTCCACACCTTCCTGCGTCGTAACGCACTCTGAAAACAGCTTTTGCCTATGTGCACGGTGGCCAGTTGGACACGTGCAGAGTCCACACGCTGGCACATTTCATTAGACGACATGAGACGCATCTCTTAATGTGAGCGCCCATCTCCTGAAATGTCTTTCATTACTGGGAAGCCATCAAGCTCAGGGTGGCAGATAAAAGCTTTTCCAAATGCTAATTTTCCTTTAACACCGGAATTTTGTCATCAGTAACAAATATAGTCAGTTGAATTCCTCGAGTCTCACGCTGTGCATCTTCGAGAAAACGCCTGACACACACCACCTGAAAAATGCAGTCCATCGGCACTGCTCTGCGGCCCCTGGCTGCGGGCGCCTCTGGCCCTTCAGGGGCACTACCAGGAACCTCTGTGCCAGCAGTGCAAACGCCGACCCGGCAGGGCTGGCTCACGAGGCCGACTGTGACCCTGGACAGGGCTTCTGAGCTCTTAGCCTCCAAAGGGTTTCAAAACACACCATTTCCGGTAGCTCAAGAACATTCTGGATACACGCCAAGCCCTCACACGAATCCGCACTCCAGTGTCAGAGGAGAGGAAACATTTGCTTCCACAAAACTGTTCTAAAGCCCCACTTCGTTTTCCCTTCAGACTATACAACCCTTGGAAAACGTTAAGCTGCCAGAAGTGATTTTCTTTCAAGCAAAACCCAAAATACGCTCCCCAAACAAACAACGTGGGTGCTGCCCGACTCTACAAGCACGTAAATCTGAAGGCTCCACTACTACAAAGCTCGCCACAGGTAAGTAACCGCATCTTACCCATCTGAAGATGCTTAGTTCTATGCACTGGAGACTAATTTCTCTGAGATACTTTAAAATGTAGTATATAACCACAATGAAGCTCCTATTTTCACAGCACAACAAACACGAGAAAACCGTTGCGGCTTCTCAAAAACATAACACACAAGCGTGCACCTGCCCTGCCCACCTAGCGGCAAAACAAGGTGGTCCTCCGAATCTCACACCCCGAAACAATATTCAAAGCTAACAATTTTAATTTTGAATCAATTCTAACCTGCGGGTCACAAATTATATCCAGTGCTACAACATAACCTCATTATTTCGCTCACAAATTATATCCAATGCTACAACGTAACCTCATTATTTCGGACTCTGCTAACTCAACTTATGGTTCTAATAGGCTGGGCCAAAGTTCTCAGTTACGGATATTTCACGTTAAGAGTCTTCCGTCTCATGACGAATCCTTTGCTGGGGATGAGGAGGGATCGAGAAGGTGCTGAGAGTTTTATGAAGTACTGAAAACAGCAAGCTTTCACAATTTCACAAGCTTCTTGCACAATTCCGTTTTTATTAATGGGACAGTCACTAACGAGGCCACGCCCAGGAATTTGAGAGGACATGCGACATCCTGCCGACCTGGCAGCGGTCCCTCTCAGCGACCCCACGCTCATCCTGACTCGACTGCCCTAGTGGCACTGCAGTCCTTTAGGTGGCCAATCCAAAGTCTGCTGCTTGCCAAATAACACTGTCATTCAAATTCCACTGAAGCAAAAGGACCCACAGCACGATACGCTTCTCAAGCGGTAACTACAGAGAGAAATCTAGGAACCACCTGCTGTTCAAAATTTCTTAGGTGTTTTTGCTTCACAGGTCTGTGCAGACAAAAAGTAAAACTTGTTGCTTAAAAGCTCGCCACGACTGGTGCCTCGGCAAAGCTCTGGTGAGGCCGGGACCCCAGCTCCCCCTTGGCGGGCGGGCAGCGGGCACTCTGCTTTCTCTCTATCCACTTCCTAGTGAAAACACAGGCTTGTGACCTCGGTGGGCAGCTCTCCAAAAGCGCTTCAGGAACAACCAGCAGAGCCACCTGAATGCGTCCAGGGTAAGGTGGAGGAAACGAGGCTTTCCCTGTCCTCTACGGAACCGCTTGCTACCTTGGATGGACTACTCCTGGGGTCTGCACGTTTGTGCCCCCAGAGCCCTCCTGAATGGGATATCTGCCCTGGAAAAGAGGCCCCAGACCCCACCTGGCCCTGCCACCGGGACCCAACTGCCCCGGCATCCTGACCTCGGGCCTCCCGCCTTCAGAGCTGCAAGAAATCAAGTCCACTGTGTCAAAGCTCCTAGTCTGTGGTCCTTGCCACGGCAGCCCGAGTGCACTGAGGCAGCTCCCTCTTGTCTCTCAAGGAATAAGAAGACATGGCTTCAAACACTGGCAAGGGACTCTCTGAATCCTACACCCTGGGGGTTGGTGATTGTAAGACAAGGCCCCCGCCAGGGTCTTAGGGACCCTCTGAACTGCACAGGCTCCTGTCCTCACCGAGTCTGCAAGATGGGGCAGGTCTGGCTAAATGCCCAGGACAACACTGGGATGGGCCCCCAAACGGGAGCCTCCCCCATCCTTCCCCAACCAAGACAGAGGGTGTGACTCTGAGGTGGGTGGGAGGGAGGGTCACAGAAGGGACCTGGGCACAGTAAGTCGCTCCCCAGGACAGTCAGCCCTGCTGGGCACCTCAGGGGTTGCTTCCTAGGGACCCTGATCCTCCAGCTCCGCCCCCCTAACCACCCACCCTATCGCTTTCACATCCGCAGTGGTCTGTCTGGGCCCCGAGTGCACCCGGGCTGGCTACTCCCTTCCAGCACCCACGGGGGCACTGCTGCCAGATCCCCGTGTCACCCGTAGCACCCAGTGCAGGCCCGGTGCACCGTGTCTCGCTGCGGCAAGAGCTGTTGGTAAGGATCCGGTGAGAGGCTGTGGGTGAGGACAGCCTACGATAAAGGCAAAATGCCACCGTTCCCTCAGGCCCAAAGACCCCTGGGGCCTCCTCACCCACAGCGCACCCCGGCTGTACTCTGGGGCTCTGGTTCCCGGCGGTCCACTTTGAGGGGGATGTGTGCACTGAACCCTCTTCACTGGGGACCACAAACTAGCCAGATAGTCCACGCTGTTCCCAAAAAGCAAGAACGTGGTTGAGGGCCCCCTGAAAACATTGCCTATCTTCTTAAAAGTAACCCATTTCCCCAGGTGTTAAAGTTCAGAGTCAACTGCCTTTTGAAATTCCCATTTCTCAACAACAAGAGCATTTCTAACCATGACCTACAGCAGAGGTTCTCAAAGTGTGGCCCCCGGGCCTTTCAGGAGGGCCCTCCCAAGGTCAAACTATTTGCACAACACTAAGGGCACAGACGTGGTGGTTTCTCAGAAGCCAAATGACAGAGATAGGACGAAGGAGACAAGAGAATCCGGCTACTGTCGCTTAAGCCAGACGTTCAGGAGACCTGCAAAGCCCTAGGACAACACTACCTTTCTCATTAAATTGTTTTTCTTTTGGAACATAGTTTCCATAAAGTGTTATTTACGTTAGTATTTTTAAGTATATTTAAATGTCTCATTTTTAATGCCAAATATGGAAAATATCAACAGACACAACATAAACAAAAGCCCTTTGGGGTCCTTGTTAATTTTAGGTGTAAAGGGGTCAGTCTGAGTATGGCCAACGGCACAGACTTGACACTACTGGCTACTTCAAAGGGCTGCTCTTGATGGGCCAGTGAGACTGAAGGGCCGTGACAGTGACGCTCCAGGAGGCTGCTCTCCCAGACCCTCCCCACCTCTCCTCGGATGACTGAGAAGGCACCAGTTATGAAACGGCAGCATTCAGAGGGACGGCCACCCAAGTCCAAAGAGAAAATGGCTGGAGGAAAAAACCAAAGGCCTGCTGCTGTCTCACAAGTACGTGCTTCATGAGTGGAGCTGCATCTCATGCCACAGGCCAAGGGGCAAAAATAATGCTTGGAGACCTTGGAAATGCAAAAGTCAAGAATTCAACTGTATACTTGAGCTGGAATCTTCCTTTCTTTCTCTGAGATTAGAAGAGGCCAATGTCTACCTTTGGGGGGCAGTGGGGAAGGTCCAAGCTTAAATAAAGCAGTTATTAAATAAAAACAGGATTTTACAGATCCACGCAGAGCTCAACTTGAGGCAACTTCTCCGACTCCTGCCACCACTGCCCGGGTCGCAAAAGTGCAGAAGAAAGCCACCTTACTACTAAAAACACAAATACTGTTTAAATTACAATCTAACAAACCTAAAGAGCCAATGGCTAGCACTGACCTAGCCCTGTCTCCATGGGGCACTGGGGGCATTTCAGGGGGACCACTCCTTGTGCCGGCTCAGCATGCCAAGTCCTGACCAAGGCAGCCCCCAGTGTCCTCCTCTGCTGACCACAGCATGACCACACCCACACACTAACAAGTAGGGTAAGTCCTCTGATAAGCAGATAGGGGGCTGGGAGGCTCAAGGGGCAGCACCACGGAAGAAGGCAGGCTTCACACCAGGGTGTCCCTGCCTTCAATCCCAACTACAAACCTAACAGCTAGGTGTGCTGCCCAGGGAAATGGGGACAACTGTGAAACTCCATCGTGTCAAGTGCCAGTCAGAGTATGATAAATAGCCTGTGTCAATTGTAAGGGGGCTCCCAGCATGCCTTTTTTTTTTTTTTAAATTAAGGGACACAAACCAATGTCCATCACCAGTCGACCAGTTTGAGAAAAACCCAGAAACAGCCATATGATGCAATTCTTTAAGACTGTAATTAAAGGATGATGAACTCCACGGCCCCTGCCATGGAAAGAGCCCCACACCCTTGAGCGAAGCCAGCAGGTAACAGTTCCCAGCACATCTTGACCCCCACCCCCACCCCGCCCCAACCAAGTTCACAAACACATCCACAGCTGTAACTGGGCTTCCAAATGGTGCCATTTCTGGGGTTTCTGCTTTCTTTATATCCTTTCATATTTTATATCCTTTCTTTATCTCCTAATTTTCTCTCTATATAAACTTATCTTTGCAACCCATACACAGTACAGCTCTCTTTACATTGGGGGAGAACCTCATTTCCCTTCCTGTAGTAAAGGTGTATTAAATACCTCTTGAGTGTCTCTATCAGCGTATGAAAAACAAAACCATAGCACCTAAGTTTGACACTCAAGAGAGAAACTTCTGCTTTACAAATTACAAACAAGATAATCACACCGACTAAGTAGGTTTTACAATCACGGCTACAACAATTCTTATTAAAATGCGTACAATTACCTATTCAACTTCACGCAACAACTTACCCTCAAAATTAGAGGTGACCTTTCAACAATGCAGGAACGGGACTCCCATCCATTTCCCGTGGATAACTTATACTTGGCCTCCGTATACAGCAGACTGTGCAGTACCGTACTATTTACTACTGGAAAAAGTCCCTGTGTAAGTGCACCCGGACCGTTCAAACCCATGTTGTTCAAGGGTCAACTACACTACTCAAACAAATAAAATGAAGAGAACAGTATGGAGGTTCCTTTAAAAACTAGAGTTGCTGTATGATCCAGCAATCCCAGTCCTGGGCATGTATCAACCTAAATGTCCACTGATGGATGCAATGGATAAAGAAGATGTGGTTAATGTATACATCAAAACATTACTCAGCTATAATGAAATGCCATTTGCAGCAACATACATGGACCCAGAGATTATTATACTAAATGAAATCAGACAAAGACGAATATATATCACTTATATGTGGAATCTAAAAAACTTGACATAAATAAACTTACTTATTACAAAACAGAAATAGACTCAGACGTAGAAAACAAAGTGTATCCCACGGCCCGCATGCTCAGGCAGGGGGATAAATTAAGAGTTTGGAATTTAAAAAAAAAAGGCCTACGCGAGAGACTCCAGGAAGTGTGGGCGCTTAAGATCAACGGAGCTCAATGTAGACCGTTAGGCCTCCTCCTTCCCAAATAGTACATGTCCATTAGCTTTTAGTCACAGAGCCTTTGCAGTGGAATTAACACACATCATTTGATGCTGGCCTTAAAGAGAGTAACATTAGGTTTCCACTGTACCTGACGCCACCATTTCAGTAAGAAGAAATGCAAAAGGGACTCTTTAAGGGAAGTTTTTCTTAAAGGACTTCCCGAAGCCACCAGTTGTATGAGAAATCAGGCCTCTACTGGACACAGTGCCCACTGCAGCGACCCAAGTACAACAGTGAACTGACCTGTAAACATTCAATCTTCGCTCTGTAAGAGCCAAATGGAAGTTACTTGGTAGCCTGCAACACGTGGATAAAAAAGGTAAAACACGTCATGTTAACAGAAATAAAAAACAATCAGTACCTGGAACATCTGGAAAACACACACACAAAAGACCCAGTCCGCGGGCTGCCAGGGAAGGGGCTCCGCGCCAATAAGGCACCCTGTGCTCAGTCACGGAGAGACTTCCAGTGTCAACAGCAGGACCCACAACTCCACCGCCAAGAAGAAAACGGGAGCCGAGTCCCCACTCCAAACCCTCCCCGCCTCACCAAGAAGATAAACCCCACCCACACGAAGGGCCACCTGAAGCACTGGGCGTCGCCCCGTGTCCAGGTTCCAGTGACACATTTCCTCAACAAGCCATGGTGATGCTCACACACGCATACATGCTGGGAGGGGCACTGCTCGCCAGAAAGAAATGGTGACCCCCGGTAACAGCAGACAATCAGGGGAGGGGCCAACTGCCCAACTTTGAATTCTGCCCTTTCTTATCAGAACATAACTCGCTTCGCCTGGAACAGCCTGAATTTAATCGAATACTAATAGAAGACAGTTCTCGGTGGAAACTCAGAAGGAAATTAAAGATACGCCTTATTCCTAAACTCACTGCTAACCTAAGTCTGCAAGAACACGGGCAGCTAGGAAACAGAAGGTGCTCAGGAAATGCATTAGGCAGAACGCTTCACAACAGGGTTGGGGCTGGGCCTCCCCAGGCGACCCCTGAGACGTCTCTGCCGTGTTAAGATGGGAGAGCAGGGGACTAGACGTGGAGACGTGGATGTTCAATACACGCCACCCTCAAGTGCCAACAAGGGGCCCCAGGCTCCAGGGACATGGCTGCCGACCCTCACAGGACCCCATCACACACGTCTCCAGGGCTGGGAAGGCCACCCTTCTGCTCCCTGCTACAACCAGGGTGCTTGGCACACAGGATGCAATAAATGTTTGTTGAATACAACGAGAAATCGTTCTAAAGGTCACAGATCTTATTTCCTTAAAATCCATGACTAAGATATGGGGATATGTGCATGTGGATAACTGAGTCACTTTGTTATAAAGCAGAAACTAACAAACCATTTTAAGCAACTATACTCCAATAAAGATGTTGGAAAAAAAGAACCAGGGCTAAAGCACCTTTCTTGGAAACATGAAGGCAGGGACTACGTAGCTCTGGGGAAATCATGGAACATTTGTTTGGGGTTGGCCCAACGGCCCAGTTAGAACCCAGCTCTGCGATCTGGATTGCTGGATCTGGAATCAAGGGGTGCGAATGGGGTGGCCCCTCTCCCTATTACCTCTCCTGATGCCCCGCAGAATCTGTGCTTCCTGTCCTGTGACTCTCGGTTCTAGAGGGCTCAGTCCCGAGGGGAAGAGAGCTTCCTTGCAGGGACGCAGTGAGGCTTCCTGGGGCCGTCGCTGGAGGCTGTGGCCTGGCCACTTGGGACTCTTCAGGCCCAAAGCTGGGGTGGCAGGGCCCGACTGTCCAGGGTGAGGAGCCGGAGAACCCAGGTCCTCTTCATCCTCCAGGCCGATGGACAGCCACAGGGATGCCCTCGGGCCCGACGGCTGAGGCTCAGACCCGTTAGAAGCAAAGGTTTGGGTCACCCACCAGGCCACGAACCCCCAGCAGCTGCTCGGGGGCCCAGGGAGCGTGGACGGGTTCATGGAGGAGGGTCGTTGTCGGTACCAGGGCCGCGGCTGCCACCAGGAGTGACGGCTCTGACAGCCGCGCCTCATCCTGCTTCTGATGGAAACGTGCCTGCGCGTCTATCCATCGCACGCTTTTGTTGTCTCCTCCTTGCTCGTCCCTAGTCGCGTTGGATGCGACGGGAATGGCCGGCCTTATTGCCATGGTCTGAAGGACCGGGAAGCCCGCCCAGAAGTGACGGGAGTTCCGGTCCCCTCTCCTGGGGGCGGGGACAGTGGCGAGGAGGGCGTCGTGTTGGGTGGGAGGTGAGTTTGTGCCTGTCTTCCTTTGGGAATTTGGCTCAAAGGGCGCCTGTAAGCAAGGCATGCAGGCACATGGGGGGCCGAGATGATGGGTCCACTCACCCACGCACAGTAAGGCCAATCTACTGACACTGGCTTGCAGTGAAAGAAAGTGCAGCTTTTATTGCGGGTGCCAAACAAGAACTTCAGGTCTTTTGAGCAATAGCTGCCCACACTGCTTCTTTGGCACCTGCAAGAGACGCTGAACTTTTTTTCACTGCAACTGGTGGCAGCAAATTGGCTTGACTGTGCGCAGGCAAGTGGACCCAAATATTGTTCAGTACCATTCAGCCTCATCAATAAACAAACAGCAAGGAAAATAGGAAAGGGGAGCCGTAACAGATTAAAAGGTATTTAAGAGCCATGAACCAAATGCAGTGTTTGGATACGGATTTAAGTAAGTCAACAGTAAAAAGACACCTGTGAGCAAATCAGAGAAATCTGGACACGGATGGAGATTAAGGAAGATGATGATGACGTGATTGTGCTTTTAAACAGCCCTTTTCTTTTTAGAGATACGTTTGTGAATGAAAATGATATGACATCTGGAAATGCTTTAAAATAATTCAGTGACGGTGGGAGGATGGCGATGTATAGGTGAAACAAAGTTATGCCTGAAGCTGAGTTATTGCACACGGGAGTTCATTATTCTAGTCTCTCCGTTTTTGTGCATGTATACATTTCTGTAAGTTTTTGGGTTTTTTTAAGCATAGCATTCCTACACAATTAAGTCTAAGTTTATATGTTTTTATTGTGGTAAAATATATATAACATAAAATTTGCCATTTTTTACCATTTGGAAGTGTATAATTCAGTGGCTTAAGAAAGTGATGTTGTATAAACATCACTGTTATCTATTTGCAGCACTTTCTCATCTCCCCAAACGGAAACTCTGTCCCTGTGAAACATGTACCCTCCATCCATCCGCCTCCACCAGTCTCTGGAACCCGTCATTCTAATTTTTGACGTTATGAATCTGATGACTCTAGGTACTTCATGTAAGTGGAATCATACAGTATTTGTCTTTTTGTGTCTGCCTCTTCCCGGTCAGCATCCTGTTTTGGAGGTCCATCCATATTGTGAGGCATGTGTCAGAACTTCATTCCTTTTGATGGCTGAATAGTAATCCATTGGCTGTACAGACATTCTGCTTATCCATTCGACTGTTGATTGGATTGTTTCCACCTTTTGGTGACTGTGAATAAAGCGGCTATGAACACTGGTATACAAATATCTGTTTCAGTCCCTGCTTTCTATTCTTCTGGGTAATTCCTATTCTTTTGGATCATATGGTAATTCTGTGTTTCACTTTTTGAGGAACCACCAGCTGCACCATTTTACATTCCCACCAGCAATCCCGAGGGCTGCAATTTCTCCACATCCTCACCAACACTTGTTGTTTTCTTTTATAAGAGCCACAGCCAATGGGTGTGAACTGCTATCTCACATCCATTAAAGTGCTTTTGATTTGCATTTCCCTGATCATTAGTCATGTTGAGCATCTTTTCATGTGCTTATTGGCCACGTGCTTATCTTCTGTGGAGAAATGTCTATTCAAGTCCTTTGCCCATTTTTGAATTGTGCTGTCTCTTTGTTGCTGGACTACAATAGGTTGATATTTAATTTGTGTCCAGGAAGGGAAGTATAAGCGCTCTCTCTGCTGCCACTGCGCTGACTTCTGAGTCATCTGGAACGGCTGGAGCACTCCACCTGTCCACACGCTAAGTGGCATCCCAACCAAGGCCATCTGCCATTTGCAACAACTGTCTATGCTCAGAAGCTATATCTGCACATAAATACATTCTAATTTCCTTCCCAAAATTTAAAAGATTTTCAACGGGTCTTAATGCAATGTAAGATGAACCATGGTTTGATATATTGGTTTCTATATTCTGACACCCAAAGCCCAACTATAAAATATTTGCCTATATTTCAGAAGGTAGAATTTACCTTTGAGAATACCTAAATAGAAGTCCGAAGGAAGACAAGAATCATCTCTCAGATGTCAGAAAGTACTTCAAGAGATTTTCTAAACAATCGTCATAAAATGAGGTGGATAGCCCTGGGCACCCGTCTTTATTTTGAATACTTCTGCCAGCAGTGGGGTTAAGGTGTAGCTCAATCTAGACTCTCACGAGGTCCCTGGGACTCAGTTCATGGGAACTTGGGGTGACCGTGAAAGAGGGAGACAAGTGGACACCTCCCGCCCTTGACTGCCTCAAAGGGAAGCTAGTAATTGTTACTCTGCTCTCTCAAGTAGCGTCTATTTCAACGAAACATAATCGAAATACCTGAGTTTGAAGGGATTTTTACAACTCATCAGACACCCTGAGATGACCTCTGGTCAAAGTTGGATATTCACATTAAATTTGTAAATAGGAGAAGGTCAATAATAAAAACTATTTTTAGTAGGAAAAAAGAAAGACTGTTCCAATTACATGTCAAGAAATTATACCAGGAAGTCAGGAAGAGGAAGAAAACTGGTGTCATCTGTACAGAGAGACGAGAGACTTAAAGGAAAAGGGTTAATGAAACCAAGCGGGGTGACAAACCTCGGGGCCCCGGTGGGAGGATGTGCCCCCGACACTCAGCCACGCTGAGAGCCCCACAGACATGGGACAAGGCCAGTCACGGCGGGAGATGCCACGGGGGCTCTCAGAACCACAGGTCTGACAGACAAGAGAGGACAGGAAAGGCCTGAACCACAATTCGTAACCTCAACCTAATAAACATACAGAATTCGCCAAACAGAGAATGCACATCCTTTCCAAATAAACACAGAATTTAAAAAAATTGACCACATAAGAGGTCACAATGGAAGTCTCAACAAGCTTCTAAAAACTACCATCTTCACTGATCACAATGTGATAAATAAATGGGAGAAATAGACAAAATGCTGTTCTTACTAAAGAACAGTCTTATCTGCAAAAGAGAAACAGACTCACAGACATAGAGAACAGACTGGTGGTTGTCAAGGGGGTGGGGGTGGGGGATTGATGGAGTGGGAGCTTGGGGTTAGCAGATGCAAACTATTACATATAGGATGGATAAACAAGGTCCTAACCCTATATAGGGTTACAGTTCCCTGTATAGCACAGGGAACTATATTCAGTATCCTGTGATAAACCATAATGGAAAAGAATATGAAAAAGAATGTATGTATGTATATATATATATAAGTGTGTGTATATATATGTGTATATACATATATATACACCTGAGTCACTTGGCTCTACAGCAGAAATTAACACAACATTGTGAATCAACTATACTTCAATAAAATAAATTTAAAATAAAAAGGACAGAATTCCTACTGCACAGGAAAGGGAGAAGTAATACTACAGCTGCACCTGATAACTGGGGCTGGTGCTCAAGGACAAGTGGGTGCGGGGCGGCCCCCAGCCCGTCTTCAGGTGGAGGAGGGAAGACAAAGCAGGGGGGCAGCGCCACCGTCCTGCCCAATGACTGTGATGGTGACACGACACAGGAGAGGGGAGCACAGAGTGAGAGACTGCCCCACAGCCCCAGAGCCTGGCTAGGGTTCAAGGTCATGACCCCAAAATGTCACCTCACAACAACTGTGTCACCAGTGATCCTGCAGTGGGGCTGGACGGGGGAAAATGGTGTAGAGGGTGTTATTGGGACATGAGGCAAAATTTGAATTAGATAAGAGTATTACAGCAATGTTAAGTGTCCTGATTTGGGCCATTGTATTCTGGTTACGTAAGATAATGTAATAGTCTTTAAAATCACAGACCGAAGTGTTTGGGTATCAAGGGGCATGGTGCCCACAGTTTACCATCAAATGGTTGAGACTGCGAGAGACAGAACAAATGGGGCAAAATGTGAACAACTGGGGGTTCTGGGTAAAGCTGGGTGGGCACACAAGGAGCTCTTAGCACTCATCTTGCAATTTTCCTGCAAGTTTAAAATTATATAAAAATTTTTAATTACCATAAATAAATACAACGAATCATCTAAATCCAGGGTTCTACAGGCACCTGTCTGGCCCGATCTCTTCAAAATCTCAGTGCCGTAATAGAAACTGTGCGGTAGGAAGGACTGCTATAGCTTAGAGACAGAAAAACGTCACTGAATGCAACACAGGAGCATGGCTGGGTGCTGGTTTGGAAAAACACGCAGCCATAAAAGTCACCTTTAGAACATCCGGGGGACATGGGAATACGGACTGGGTAGTAGATGGTATAAAACAATGACTATCGACCTTGTGAGGTGTGAAAACGGCACTGGCGTTACGTGGGCGACGCAGGCGTAAATATTTAGAGGTGACGGGTCATGACATCTGTCATTGTCTTTGAAATTGTGCTGTGCGCGTGCACGTGTGTGTTAAACATGGGAAATGTTGACGGCTCACACTAGGTGAGGGGAGGGCAGGTGTTCAGTGAACTCTGTGCTCATTAGAAAAATAAAACAAAGAGAACCACCTGCTTGCAGACTCGTTTACTCATTCTCAACTTCTCCACCTGACGCCTCCCGGGCACTGAAAACCTAGCCCGTGGGACACAGAACGGGGCTTCCGCCCCACCCCATCCTGCTCGTCCACACGTCTTCCCATCTCAGGAAACGGCGCCACCCGCCCACCTGCTCCAGCCAGACGCCCCACTGTGATCCCCACTTCCTCTGCCCAGCAGCCCTACATCCAGCACCGCGAGCCCTGGCCAGTCACAGCAGAGCAGCTGCGGCCTCTGACCAGGGTCTGTGTCTCCACTCCTGCCCACCCCCAACCTCTCCTCCTGGAGTCCAGTCTCCCTGCTGCACAGCAGGGAGAGCCATCTTTGCAGCATGTCAACCAGACCCCACACCGGGATGGAGGTGGTCCATTCACCCTCGACCTCTTAGCCGCTTCCCTCCAGCCCACGGGGTCTCTGTCTTATTCAAGGTGCCCCCAGTGTCTGGGACACAAGCCTGGTTAGAGTCGGAACAGACCTGTGGCATAACATGTGTACTGAAATAATTTAGGAAAATCACGGAAGACTTTTGGGTATCACATCTTTCAAAATGTTCATGCAAGGAAGAGGGGGAAAGTCACTAAGGAAACAGGAAGGACACAAGGGTTTAAGCTACCTACATTCTAATTCCCCCCCAAGTTGCTACTGACGTCACTTCAGCCTGTTTCCTGATGGGTCTTGTAATCCGACCCAGAAACAATCTACAACTTCAATGTAACTAAATTTCACAAAGATTCAGGAAGCCTAAGACACATAAAAATTAATGTCCGGAAGTTTTTAACCTATTTAATCTTTGAGTAGAGATAGTGACAGTTACGTTTTTTTATTGCTGTAAACACCTTCATCATATTTGAATGAATCATAGAAATAATAGTTTACCACTATTACGTACACACAGCCAACCAGTAAATCATTGTTTTAAATAGAAAAGCTTTATTTTTTTACAATAAACCAAGTCTATCGCTAAAAAATAATGTTAAAGAGTAACCACACTATAAATAACCAGAAATGATCCAATCAGCACAAACTGCACACAGGGATCGCTTTCAAAGGCAACTAAATATACAAGGAAAATAAGGAACTTGACCAAATTACGAAATACACAAGATGGAAATGCCCATAGGCACAGAAAAGGGAAACGGAGAAGACAAACTCTTAGCACTCAGCCCCAGGGGCCTCACTCCAGGCGACCTGGGGCGCTCGGCCGGCCGCTGCCCCAGGATCTCGATACGGAAGGCTCTTTTGCAAAAGGTTCCACGTTTACAGTGCCAGCCTCAGCTCGGTTCTCTAACCAGGCCCGTGCTGCCGTCAACGGCAGCGACTACACGACAGCCGGGACCAGCAGCCAAACCCGGACGCTCTTCACTAAGGCCTCATCTACAGCGGCCAGCCCCCCTTCAGTGGCCCACTAAGCCCAGTTGCGCTCCCTGGAAAGTTTCCTGTTTACTTCTCCTGGGCCAGGAGCAAGGACCAGGTCCAAGTCTCTAGACCAAGGATGGACCCAAACCCTCTGAAACTGGAAGCAAAATTGTGTGTGTGTTTCTTCTGGGCAGGACATTCTTTCACTCACCTGCCCTCCAGGTGCCAAGAAAGTCACAGAAGCTAGGATTCACAGCTTTCATCCTCCAGGGGTCCCGGTTCATAAAGGACCACAGACTACCAGCCGGTTAATATCCCCAAACCTGCTCTTTTTAGGGATGATTTACATCACAACTGGAGTCTTAGACCATCTTTAACTTTTACGTATTACGTTCAGATAATACGGCCCTTGTTTCTATTTCCCCACCTGTACGCTCAGAGCTTTAGAGCAACTTTCTAAGGTAACAACAAAAGCAGGAATTCACTAGATGCTCTGTAACTGCAGGCACTGGGCCAGACACTACATTTCAGCTTCTTTACTTCCTGTGTCCCATGTACGCAGTAGGTAATATACCTATTGTATAGACGAGAGACTCAGGTGGAGAGGTAAAGAATGTGTAGGAAGTTGTTAAACTAGGGAATGGCAGAGCAAGAATTTAAACTTTTACCATCAACACGTAGTACATATGAGGCTTTTTTTCAGACGGTAGGTGCTCAGCAAATGTTTATTAAATAAATATAAACCATGCCCATTATGATTCACGGTGAGTTCAGTGATGCCCATAACTTGGCGTGTATGTACGGACACACCCTTAGGAAAGGGATCTAGATGCCTAGCTTTAATATATCCCTTTAAAGAAATAAATTTCCACCGCTCCACACTGTAGGTTCAGAGATGAACATTTCTCTTGCTCAATGCTCTATTTCCTGAGCCTAAAACAGAAACTGGTACAAAGTACTCAATAAATGACTAAGTTAATTAACTCTATGTTAGGGAATCATCCCGTACCCAGCTATAACAGAAAAAGTAACCACCTTTTGCTTCTACACAGAACAGCACAAATAAAATCCACAGATAAAACAACTTACATAAGCTGTAACTTCCTCCTTCTTCAATATCCTTAAAAGAACCAAGCAAAACTAAGTAACCCCGTGTGCAGGCAGACTCCCTCCCAGGAAGGCGGCCCCGGCCAGCACCTGGGAACTTAGATTTCGGGGGGGTTCCCACCACCGTTGGTCACTGGCTTATGCTAAACACCAGCTTTCCTTCTGGGCGTCTGGGATTTGGCCGCGTGCCACCTAGGGAATACTCCCCACAACCAGCCCCCAGTAGGATCCACGGCCCCGAGTCTCTAAGGAGCTTTGCTGTCCGGGAACATGTCACCAGTGCTGGGGGGTGACAGGCATCCTGAGTGGCTCCACTGAGAGGTGTTCTGGGGAGCTGGCACCTGGGGCCCCTAGACCTCTCCCCATGCGCCTCTGCTGAGTTTGCTGGGTTCTTTGCCCAAAATAAATCAAAGCCATGAGTCCTCCTAATGAATCTTCAAACCTGGGGGTGGTCTTGGCTACCCCCATCCAC
Organism: Hyperoodon ampullatus; assembly: GCF_949752795.1. Classification (NCBI taxonomy): domain Eukaryota; kingdom Metazoa; phylum Chordata; class Mammalia; order Artiodactyla; family Ziphiidae; genus Hyperoodon; species Hyperoodon ampullatus. The sequence goes on along the minus strand of NC_136918.1, from coordinate 73,775,141 downwards.
CTAGCAAAGCAAGGTGACCATTGACTCTTGCCAGCTTTCCCTCCCTTGAACACAGAAGTGCCTACACCATTGTTTTCTACAAAAAGGTGCCTGTTACCAGCACTGACTCTCATCAGCTTGGCGTCTAGGACAACTGTATACCACCGACAGCACGCATTACCTTCTATCTCTTTCCATGCGGTTGTGCCTCTCCCTCTGCTGGGACCTGCCCCGTGGGGGCCCGCTCTGCCTCTGCTCCCCGAGGGCGGCCTGGGGCGACTCCACCGACGGCCAAGCACCCTGCGCTGATGTGGAGCCTTCACCCACATTCTGGAGCTCTCCAAGGGTTCTTCGTTCTATGTTTGTGTCCAACTGACGTATCCTACTCCGACTCCTCTTATTTATTGCTTGTTTACATAGCGCTTCTTCTTTGCAAAAGAAGGAAAAAGTGGTATTTTAATTTTTTGATTCTTTTAAACTTACCCTCGTGAATGCTGAATATATTTTTTGTTATTTTCGATCCAAGATATAAACATCAATGGGTAAGGAGCACACAGAACCAAACAAGAAGCACTCCAAAATTCCATAGAAACATCCGGCACAAGGCTCTAGGTTTCAAACTATACAACTGAACATAAACTAAATTAAAACACCCCAGAGGGCTTTCCTGGTGGCGCAGTGGCTGAGAGTCCGCCTGCTGATGCAGGGGACACGGGTTCATGCCGCGGTCCGGGAAGATCCAACGTGCCGCGGAGCGGCTGGGCCCGTGAGCCATGGCCACTGAGCCTGCGCGTCCGGAGCCTGTGTTCCGCAACGGGAGAGGCCACAACAGTGAGAGGCCCACGTACCGCAAAAAAAAAACACCCCAGGTATTATGTAATCAATACAGCTTATACAGCAATACAATCAAAAGTCCCCCTTTTAAATCAAGAGCCATTTTAACTGTCATCTAGGAATAAAAAAACCAAGAAGTTGTTTGATTTTTCTGATATTCAGAAGGGGAAAAAAAAAACAAACCTAGAAATATTTTCTCCAAAAGATTTTCTTGATATGCAATTATTCTAAGATGACAACTGATATTCTAACTGCAATGCTCAGAAGAGGACAGAACCTAAGTGGTTTAGGATTAAACACGCCCTCACCTGACAAGTGAGATTCCCCCCACAAAAGGAGTCATCACGTCATAGCTTTGACCTGTGCTACAGAAATATGTCAAATTTCTATCACAGTACAGCAGGCGTCTAAGAAGTACCTGTGGTGATGGGAATTCCCGAGGTACCGTACAAAGCCAAACCCTCTACGATGAAAGAATCACTTAACACACATTTCAGAATGGTGATAACTTTTCAAAAGACATAGAGAGGAATTCACAAGTATTGGTAATATTTTGGTTCTTCAGCTGAGTAGTCAGTACAGGGACTATTTTAATTTTAACCTTTATACCTTACAAATGCTAACATATACTTTCACAAGCAATGTCATAAGAACAATGGAAAATTAATCACTGGCGTGGGAGAAAGAAGGAGAGCTCCATCCCTACCCTGTCTTTATCAGCTCTTGAAAAGCTGAGTGTGAGCTGTGTTATTGTTGGGTAACTCGAAAAAGAATATTTTCCAGGAAAAACGGATTGAGGGTTAACGTCAGGGGTAAGCAAAGTTTGCCTTCAGAAGTTTCTTTCTTTCTAAGACTTTCTGTATCACCTTATGGCCTCTTGCTCCCAACTCAATCCTTTGCCCATCTGCAGATGGTCCCCTAAAGCTCTGAGCGGATTTCAGACTCCTGCCTCACTCATGAAGTATGAAATAAGAGAAAAAAAAAAAAAACCCTAAATTTGCTGTCAGTAACGAAAATGTACCTAAGTCTATCATGTTTCTGTTTAAGGAGGTTACTGTTAAGAAAAAGCAGCCCCTAAACTCAACGTTTCCAGGCCAAGTATAAACGTGATGTTCAAAATTCGCAAGGATGTTCCAAGTGAGGTGACTGGGCAGAGGGACAGAAGGATTCCTAAGATGCAAGCAGGCTTCCGAGATCCTTTCATTTGTTTATAAACCACCTCTCTCCCCTCCCCCACCCGTGGCCAAAAAAAAAAAAGGGGGGGCAGAGACATCAGGCAGGAGGAGAGAGCAGCTGCCAGCTTCTGTTTTATCGCTTACCTCCTAATTTAATCCGAACGTGCTCAGGCAAAGCTTTGTTTCTACTACCCAAAGTCTGTTTAGTGGATTCAATTTACTTCTGATAACAGAAAGAAAATGCTCTCGGCAATCCAATATCCTGATGCTTGGTAGCTTCAAGTACAGAACGTGAGTTACTACAACTCTGGAAAACAATGAAGCAACAGGAACGTTATCAACAGGTGACAATCTCCTCTCTACGCACAAATAAAATGCACTTTAATAGAAGTAACGTCAAAGTTATTCACATGAACTTGAAGAACTTTAGGTGCACTAAGGATTTTTAAATATCCCCGAACCACATAAATACTCTCGATTTTAACAAGTTATCGAGCTCAATGAAAGACAAAAACATCCTTGGGACCTAACTAAAATACAATTTATCCACTTAACACAAAAGAGCAAAGCTTCGCAAATCATTTTCCCTACCTGTGTTTGTGAAAGATTAGAATTTCCACTAGTAGAGCAACTATTTGCAGTTAACAGAGGGTATGTAAATTGAAGAGCAGTAGTTGCAGCAGCTGTTTTATTTTTCACTCATGTTCTACATTTGTTTTGTTGCTGATGAAGTGGAACACTCATTAATCCGGATGGATGGCAAATAAGAGTTACCAAACTGCCAAGACAAAAGAAACCCAGAAACACATGAAGAGTATGTGGCAGGTAAGTTTCCTGAAACACCACAATCACTATCACACTCTAATGGCTAACATTTGATTTTCTGGATAGGAACTCCAATCTGTTACCATGAATGCCCCCCATCATGGAAATCTCTACAAAGCAATTATCAGCTACTGTTGTAGGGGACAAGTTCAAACTTTCTTCCTCACATTGGAAGGTGTGGCTGTGTGTCATCTTTTAGTTACACCTCCCTTCCCATTACACTTCTGACACCAATCTCTGGTTTTTTTTGGCCACCCTCCAAAATCTGACGACTATGGGCAAAACGGGGAAAACTACAGGGTGGGGACAGACAGAAAGCTGAGGAGACACCCTAGCAGACAGGCTACTCCTCTCCGATAGTTGTTGCTGCGAGATCACTTATGGGCTGGCAGTCTGGCTGAAGGATGAAGCTGCATTTTACACTCAAAGACTCACAACATGACGTCTGTCCTCCCAGGGGATGCATCTGTGCAAGATCAGGTCAGCCTCAACCTGAGTCAACAGAGGGGGAAGCAGAGGTCTCTCCTGACATTTAGGTGGGTGATTTGGGGACAAAACCTTTGTTCCTCAGGAACACGTGTGCACTTATCTCAACTCATCTCTCTTCCACATGCAGACGCAGAGCGCACACCGCAAAGGTAATGCTGCAGGCTGTGTACTTAATATCTGCTTGCTGTGCCTGCACAGAGCACACAAACTTTCAGCTCAGCCTCCACACCCACTGAGGTCTGCTCCCTGTTAAGATGCAAGCTGCAGTGAGGCCGCTGGCCTCTGCAGAAAACCCGGGTCTACATCCAGACCGAGGCTGGTGCTTCTCTGCACAGGACCCTGGTCTACACCCGGACCCAGGCTAGTGCCTCCCTGCAGAGGCCCCTGGTTCCACCCGGATACAGGCCGCTGGCCTCTGCTGAGGACCCTGGTCTACACCCAGACCCACGATGGTGCTTCTCTGCAAGGACCCTGGTCTATACCCGCACACAGCCTGCTGCTTCTCTGCACAGGACCCTGGTCTACACCCTGATCCAGCCGGGCCCGCTCCCTGGGGGATGCACCCACTTGTTGAGCGCCATGCCAGGCTCGGGGGGATCCGCACCGCGCGGGGCTGGCGGGGGCTCGGCTGCTATGCTGCTGAAGCCGTCCTCCAGGCGGACGCGCACCGCCCACTTGGCCCGCACCTCGGTCGCGCCCTCCACGTTCTCCTTGACGCCGCCGTCGGGCGCCTTGGGCCGGGGTGCGCCGGCGCCCGGCACGTCGGCGCCCGGCGTCTTCTCGGCGGCGCGGGGCGCGCCCGCCTCGCTCAGCAGCATCATGCGCAGCTCCTGGAAGTCGATGTGGCCCAGGCACTGGTTGGCGCCCGGGAAGCCACCATCGGCCAGCGCAGGCGGCACAGCACCGGGTACACGGGCGGCGCGACCCCGCCGCCGCGCCCACGGCCGCAGCGAAGCCCCCCGCCGCTGCGCCCGGCGCCGCCGCCGCCAGGAAGCAAGAGTTGACGCGCGTCTCGAGCTCGCCGTCGGCCGCCGCCGCCTCCATGTGCGAGTACAGGATGTGCTGCAGCTGCATGTACTCGATCTCCGTCATCTCCACAAGGCTCAGCTGGCTGGTCCTGAAACTCAGCCCCGCCTCGCCGAGCGCCGCGTCCGCGCCCTCGGGGCCCGCCGGCCCGCCCGCCTGCGGCGGCTCCTGCTGCCCGGGACCCGACATGCCTGCGCCAAAGGCGTGTGGCACGCGGGCGGGCCGGCTGGGCCAGGCCGGGCGGTCGCGTACGCACAAACCGCCGCCCGCCCGCAATGGCGGACCCTCCCCGGCCCCTCCCCGCCCCGCCCGGAGGCCACACCCCGAGGGCGGGCCACACTCACCCCCCGCCCCGCCCCCGCCGCGGCGCCCCTTCCCGAGCTGCGCGCCCATGTTGGGGGCGCGGGGTTCTGGTGGCGGGGGCGTGGCGCGCGGGTCCAGGCCGTCCAAGTCCAGTGCCTGAGGGCCCAGACCACCCGGGTCGAGTGTCCGCAGGGCCGGGCCGCCCGGATCCCAATGTCCAAGGGGCCAAACGCCCGAGTCCAGTGTCCGAGGGTCAGACACACCTGGGTCGAGTGTCCGCGGGGCCGCCCGGGGCCTGGCCGGGTATCAGGGCGCATGCAAGAGACACCTCTCTAGGTAACGCTTCACCACCAGTCCACGTATCCACGGGGTGCCCTGCGGTCCCCCCCTTCTCGGGACACGAGGCCTGCAGTAAGCCCGAACAGTAGACAGGTGAGACAGCGGCCCCAAATACAGGTGTGACAAGGCAGGCTGTACGTAGGTGAAAACTCAGGCAGGTAAATCAATACACGTGGTGCACGGTTCCTCCTACAACCGGCAGGGCTCGTGTAATCAATGCACTGGACAAACACTGGCCACTGATGAGCTGGAATGCACGTGCCATGTGGGTTCATGCTTTTAAAGTGCGCTCTTCAGTGGTAGTGTGTTCACATGCCATCACCACAACCAGTTTTCGAACATTTTCATCACCCCAAAGAATCCCATACCCATTAGCACTCCCTAAACACTAACCTTCTTTTTGTCCCTATGGGTTTGCCGACCCTGGGTACGTCCTATAAATGGTATCATAGAATACGTGGTCTTTAGAAGAATTAGTTTTGCAGGCTCAAAATGATGACTGTACCCACCTCTCACCCTTACCCCCATCTCAACCAGTGGCTGTTTTCTGTATGGGAACCACGTGCTTTAAAGAAAGGCCTGTGATTTAGGCACAGTTTTCTTCCATCAGGCTCTGAATCGCTCATTCTGTCAGAGCTCAGACATCTATGGAGTGCTATTCATTTCTTCTGCAGTCTCTTTTCTTTGAACAAGGTAAGATCATCCTGCACTTCCCTGGAGGACCAGTGGTTAAGACTCCGTGCTTCCACTGCAGGGGGTGCAGGTTCAATCCCTGGTAGGGGAACGAAGATCTCACATGCCACGTGGCACAACCAAAAAACTTTCAAAAAAAAAAAAGGAAAAAGACAAAATATATATAAATTTGCTTTTCTTTTTGTCGACTTAATATGTCCCCAGCAGGATAATGATGGACCACTTACTCAAGAAAAGGTATCAGGTGTTTGGGGGGGAAAAAGAGCACTTTTTCTCACACCTAACATAAAAATTAGTTTCAGATCATCGAAATACCTACATTTAAAAAGAAAATTATACAACTACTATATATATAGGATGATATCGATAAAATCTTTGAGAAGATTCTCAGCGTGACATCAACACATACCGTAATGTGCACAGGCTCGCCCTGGGGATCTTGTTTAAAAGCAGATTCTAATTCAGCAGGCCTAGGTGGGACCCGGAATGCCACCTTTCTAAGGAGGCCCCAGCTGACGTGTGTGCAGCTGATCAGTTGACCCCACTTTGAGCAGCAAAATCACGCAGTATGGTGACATTTACAATGTTTAAAAAAGAAAATAAAATCAAGATTATATGCGACTTGGTTTTTTGCTTATTGGAAATAAAGACCTTTGGCACCTACATTGTTTTCTGTGTTTCTTGATTTGGGCGGATTCCTTGCAGATAACAGTTTTTGAGCCCTCTTTTATTTAGACATGAAACGTGAGAATGATCTGGCTTTAGTGGGACTTCTTTGATAAATAAAATGTGAAGAAAATATAAAACATGTCTTTTTCAAACTCTAAACGTGGCTCCAAGTGGTTCTGGTGTAGCCCTCCAGGGGTAGCCCTCCTTAGCTGAGGACCCTGGCTGTAGGGTCAGGCAGAGCCCAGCGGAGCAGGTCAGGGCGGGAGAAAGGCCCCACCTGGGCTCCCCTGAGCTAAGAACTAAACATGCAAAAAAATCAATAAATGAATAAGTAAACAGCATCATGGACCGATGCGAAGGGCTGGCTTTCGAGAACAGGAGGAGCTGCTCTGTGGACAGGCCATCGTGCAGGGGGAGACCCCCAGTGGGTGGCAAAGGCAGTTTAGTGGCTCCGGACTAACGGCCAGAGACCCAAGCACAGCATCCATGTGAGCCTCAAGGAATGCGGGCAAGCGTTGGACATGACACCGCTGTATAAATATATGGATTCGGTGGAACCAGCAGGGCTGGAGAGCAAAACCAGATAGAGAATAGAGACATTACAAGAAATTAAAACTACAGGCAATATTGGACATGAACAAATAGGCACACATTCTTTTTTTTTTTTTTTTTTTTTTTTTTTTTGCGGTACGCGGGCCTCTCACTGTCGTGGCCTCTCCCGTTGCGGAGCACAGGCTCAGCGGCCATGGCTCACGGGCCCAGCCGCTCCGCGGCATGTGGGATCTTCCCAGACCGGGGCACGAACCCGTGTCCCCTGCATCGGCAGGCGGACTCTCAACCACTGCGCCACCAGGGAAGCCCCTAGGCACACATTCTTAACAAAAGCTTAGCAAATTGAATCCAACAAGATTTCTTAAAAGGAATAACTCATCGTAACCAAGTGGTGTTTATTCCAGGGATGCAAGTTTTGTTTACATTTGAAAATCAACCAATGTAAATTACTATATTCATAGAGCAAAGTGGAAAACCATATGATTACCTCAAAAATGCAAAAAAAAAAAAGTGGCTGGCAAATCTAACATCGATTCCCAATAAAAATTAGGCAAACCAAGCATGGAGGGCAAGTTCCTCAACCTGATAAAGGAGTACATGAAATTACCACACTTCACATCATACTTAAATGGCAAAAGACGGAATGTTTTCCCTCTCGATGAGGAAAAAGGAAAGATACCCACTGTCGCCACTTCTATTCAGCATTGTGCTGGAGGGTCTACTCGGCGTGACAGGGCAAGAGAAAGAAGAGCATGCAGGTGGGAAGACCAGAAGTGGAACTGTCAACTTTCTCCCTAGGCAGCACGATGACCTAGGGAGAAACTCCTACAGAACCTACAGAAAAGCCAGTGAGTTCAGCGAGGTCGGAGAACATAACAACATCCTAATACCAGTCATGTTCCTATACAATAGCGGTGGACATGCAGACCCTGCAATTAAAGTACAGTAGCACCTACCATCACTCAAGTGCACACCGAGGTGTGAGTGTAACAGAATACGTATAGGACATGCATGTTGAATAGCATACGGGGTGCTTTCACTGCCCTAAATATCCCCTGTGCTCTGCCTACCCATCCCTCTGCCCCTTTGCCCCCTGGCAGCTACCGATCCTCTTACTGTCTCCATAGTTCTGCTTTTTCCAGAGTGTCATAGAGGTGGCATCATGAGGCCTTTTCTGATTGGCTTCTTTCACTTAGTTAAATGCATTTCAGGTTCCTCTGTGTCTTTTCGTGGTTTGATAGCTGATTTCACTTAGTGCTGAATCATATGCCATTGTCTGTGTGGGACACCGTTTATTTATCCGTCACCTGCTGAAGGACATCTTGGTTGCTTCCAAGTTTTAGCAACTATGAATACAGCTGCTGTAAACATCCGTGTGCAGGCTTTTGTGTGGACATGGGTTTTAGCTCCTTTGGGTAGGTACCAGGGATTGTGCTCCTGGAGCGTATGATAAGCGGATGCTTAGTTTTGTAAGAAATAATCAAACCATCTTCCAAAGAGGCTGCACCATTCTGAATTCCCACTGGCGTGAACGAGAGCTCCTGTCATTCCACATCCCCAGCCCCATCTGGTGTTGTCAGCGTTGCATGCTTTGGGCAGTCTACGAAGTGTGCTTGACGGCCTTTTGAAGACTCAGTTACTGTGCCGGCCTGGTGGCAACCCCGTGCGGCGCAGGGCGGGGGCGATGTCTCCCAGGACACAGTCTGGGCTCCGCGACCAGTGGTGCTCTTGCTCCAGGATTGCTGGATCTGGAATCAAGGGGTGCGAATGGGGTGGCCCCTCTCCCTATTACCTCTCCTGATGCCCCGCAGAATCTGTGCTTCCTGTCCTGTGACTCTCGGTTCTAGAGGGCTCAGTCCCGAGGGGAAGAGAGCTTCCTTGCAGGGACGCAGTGAGGCTTCCTGGGGCCGTGGGTGGAGGCTGTGGCCTGGCCACTTGGGACTCTTCAGGCCCAAAGCAGGGGTGGCAGGGCCCGACTGTCCAGGGTGAGGAGCCGGAGAACCCAGGTCCTCTTCATCCTCCAGGCCGGTGGACAGCCACAGCGATGCCCTCGGGCCCGACGGCTGAGGCTCAGACCCGTTAGAAGCAAAGGTTTGGGTCACCCACCAGGCCACGAACCCCCAGCAGCTGCTCGGGGCCCCAGGGAGCGTGGACGGGTTCATGGAGGAGGGTCGGTGTCGGTACCAGCGCCGCGGCTGCCACCAGGAGTGACGGCTGTGACAGCCGCCCATCGTCCTCCTTCTGATGGAAACGTGCCTGCGTGTTTATCCACCGCACGCTTTTGTTCTCTCCTCCTTGCTCGTCCCTGGTCGCGTAGGATGCGACGTGAATGGCCGGCCTTATTCCCATGGTCTGCAGGACCGGGCAGCCCACCCAGAAGTGACGGGAGGTCCGGTCCCCTCTTCTGGGGGCGGGGACAGTGGCGATGGGGGCGTCGCGTTGGGTGGGAGGTGACTTTGTGCCTGTCTTCCTTTAGGAATTCGGCTCAAAGGGCGGCTGTAAGCAAGGCATGCAGGCGCGCGGGGGCTGAGATGATGGGCGCGGGGCGGCTAGCCGGGCCCCTTTTCTTAGAAGCCCCTCTGCTGCGTGTTCGCGGTTGAGGGGGTCAGCAGAGACAGTTCTGCACGAGATCTGGAGACCAGAAGGGAAGCAACAGCCACACCGATATTTCAACTCGGACGGTCGACCTGGGGTCACACGCGTAGCATTCGCCTTGTTGGGGGCAGTGTCCCCACTGGCCACGCCACCTCCCGGGCCCGCTCAGCCTCCCTCGGGCCAGGTGTGCCTGTAACCTCTATGACAAAGTGTGCCAGCTTCTCAGGCCGGCTGTCCGCACCGTCCAGGCTGGAGGTAGAGAGAAACACGTGAGAGGGGCTAGTCCATCCTCGTGGGGCCCGGCCTGGCCTCACCTCGCCCTCCACGCCCTCCCCTCTGCCCGTCCTTCCCGTCCAGCTCTGGCCGCAGCAGCTCCCACAGCTGGGGCTAAGCCTGCAGACCAAGCCCTGATGCGTCCCCCCATCCCTGTCTTCCTCTTCTCTCCCTCCCTCTCCTCTTCTCTCTGTCTCTCTCTGATCCAGATAACGAAGAGACGGTGAAACCCACGGCACCGGCATCTGTAAACCATTTGCTGCGCATCGTGTTATTGCTGTGATTTGTGAGTTTTGTTCGCTCCTTAAGGGGTAAAAGAATCGGAATACCTTTGTTAGAGATGTGATTTCAACCAGCGGCTTAGGAGAATTCGATTAAATACCTTTGTGACCGATTTCTAAATATTTGGGAAAATTGTTCAGTATTTAATTTGGTGTTTAAGTGTTCGATATTGTGTTTAAATATCTCTAAAAGTATTGTTTAATAGATTTATAGGACTGAGAAATAGGACATTGAACAAAATACGAGTTTCCTTCTGATTGCTCGAAAGTTCCTCAGCTAATAAAGTATTGATTAATCACACACACACAAACACACACGCACATGCACACGCAACGCACAGAAGGAAAGACAAACTAAAGGAAAGTTTGAGCAACTGCTTTTGAACTTCAAAGGAAATTAACGTGAGTTTGAGCTCGCAGGGTCAAGAGATGAACACTCCAGTGACGAGGGGCAGGGCAGCAGGAATCAGAGGCCAGCAGAGGCAGGGAAGGGTCGAGTCTTCAGTTAAAACTGCAAAATCACAACACAGTAAGAGCAGCAAGTGGTGGAGCCAGTGCTGGAGAGAATCGGGTCCGAATGCCCAGCAGGGTGGAGGGATTCCAGGACTGGCCTAGAATAAGGCACGATGCAGCAGGACGCCAGAGCCAGGGATGCACAGGGCCGTCCTGACGGGGGTGATAGCGTGACTGAGAAAAGCAGCGGCAGAGGGACCCGAGGCCGCTGCACGGGGCTCCTCTCCTTCCCTCTGCCCTCCTCCTCCCTCCCCACTCCTTGTTTTCCAAACAAAAGGAAAGCTTTCCTTTACCACTTGATTACACGGGTGGGGATCTTTTCTGAAAACCAAGAGTGCGCCACTACAGATGAAAGGTGCACATCGTCCAGGGAGAGAAGCGTGACCGCGGCCGGTTCGCCTTCCACACTTGAGCTGCTTTCTTTCCGTTCCTGACACGTGTGTGTGTGTGTGCCAGTGTGTGCACACGTGTGTGCATATCCGTGTGCATGTGTGTGCGCGGGGGCTGGGGCTTATCCCTGCGAGCTGCCAGCCCAGCACTTGGTCTCCCTGTGCGTCTGGGTGTTGCTCACGGTCAAAGTCACAAGTGCAAACAGCTGTGCCTGCAGCGCTGCCATCGGACAGGACGCCCCCGTCCCCCAGAGGCCTCCCTCGTGCTGCTCCTTAGAGGCCCCGCCACCCCACCCTCTCTGCAACCTGCCCCCTCCAGCATGTCCCTCAGGGGGTCCTGCGGCCAGTGGCCTTGGTCTGGGGCCTCTCTCACTGGATGCACTTCCCTCCTCCCCGTGGCTGGGCCACGATCCACCCCCGTGTTGACTGAAGGGCACCTGGGTGGTTTCCTGGTGTAGGCAACTGTGAATAAATCACTCTAAGTACTTGGGTTCTCAGCCCCTTGGGGTGACATTGCCCTCACTGATGATGCATGCTTTGGGGTGAATGTCTAGCGGGGGGTGGCCGGCTTGTGTGGAATTTAATGACAAGTCACTGATTGGAAACCCGCAGCTCTTCCCCAGGGCGGTGCCACCTTCCCTCCACGCCACCCCGCATCCTCGCCAGCACTTGCTACAGTCAGTTTTCTGACCCTTTACGTAAAGGGACACCCTGGGGTGGGGTCCACAGTGGCTGTATTCCTCTTCTTTTTCTCTGGCAGACCCCGATACCCTGATTTGCTGCCTTGTAGCCAGAGGTGGCCGTGTGCCAACCTGGCCAATGAGGTCAAACCAGACATTTCAAAGGGGAACAGAGGCTCTGTCGCTCCTGCTGGCTTCCTCCTATAACAGTGAGGTGATGACGTGATGGCTGCAGGGGCAGCCTCCTTGCAAACACGAGGACAAGAGTCATGAGCTGAGGTTGGCAGAGCACGGGGGACCCTCAGTGGCATTGCAAGCCGCTCCAGCCACCAGGGCTGCCTGCCCCACCCTCGTGGGAAGCTCGAAGATGGAAAAAGTCTCTGTGCTTCCTTGGTGACCCCCTCACCTGAACACCAGCAACATGGGTACAGGAAAAGTGGGCCAGAAACACCATTAAGAACAGTTGTCTCCAGATGGCGGCATTTGGGAGATCTTGATTTTCTTGGTACACCTCTTTCATTTCCCATTCTGGGAACACACAGGACCCCACAAATCTCCAGGGAGCCCACATTCTCTGGAAAGTAGAAGTTAGAAACTTTTGAACGATGTGAGAAATGTAAATGATGCCCTTTTTAATATACAAATATATTTACATACTTTTATTTTTGGCCGCGTTGGGTCTTCGTTGCTGCGAGCGGGCTTTCTCTAGTTGCGGAGAGTGGGGGCTACTCTTCGTCGCGGTGCACGGGCTTCTCATTGCGGTGGCTCCTCTTGTTGCGGAGCACGGGCTCTAGGGCTCTAGAGCGCAGCCTCAGTAGTTGTGGCTCGCGGGCTTCGTTGCTCTGCGGCACATGGGATCTTCCTGGACCAGGGCTCTAACCCGTATTCCCTGCATTGGCAGGTGGATTCTTTTCTTTTCTCTCTCTTTTTTTTTTGGCGGTACGCGGGCCTCTCACTGTTGTGGCCTCTCCCGCTGCAGAGCACAGGCTCCGGACGCGCAGGCTCAGCGGCCATAGCTCACGGGCCCAGCCGCTCCACGGCATATGGGATCATCCCAGACCGGGGCACGCACCTATGTCTCCTGCATCGGCAGGCGGACTCTCAACCACTGTGCCACCAGGGAAGCCTGGCAGGGGGATTCTTAACCACTGAAACACGAAGGAAGTCCTAAATGATGCTCTTGATGAATACTTGATCACTTTGGGAATTGCCCTGGTTATAAGAAGTGAAGAAAAGATACAAGAATGTATAGAATCCCAATTTTGTGAAAGAAAACTAGAGGGGAAAAAAGATTAAGGGAAAAGAGACAGATGACTGCCCTTGGTGACCGCTGGGTGGAAAGTGTGGGTGGTGTTGGAGGGCCTCCCCTGTCCTAAATGTCTGATGGGAAGCAGGCGTCAGAGCCATCCCAAGCCAGGAGCTCCCATCCCCACCCTGAGGGGCCCCCCCAACCCTTGCTCAGGCCCCTTCAAGGGCACAGCCAGTTGGTCCCCGTCGCCGTGCCCTCGCCCTGCTGTCTCCCTGGCCCTGGCCCTGCTGGTGCGGCGGTGGGGAGGTTCCGGCCCCTGGGGTGTGATCCTCCCTTGGAGGCTGCTTTCATCCTCCCCGACGGTTGCCTCTGCGGAGCTGGATGGGATACGGGGCCCTGCCAGGCACCGCGGCCCTCGAGGCCTCCAGCGGGAGGGAGTCCTCATGCCAGGTTTCCGGAGAGCCAAGCTCTGCACGGCGCACCTGATTGCGTGTGAGTGACTTTGGCTAAACGGGGTCACGGGTTGGAGCCGTCAGGGCTGGTCCTGGAGGAGAGCAGGGGAAGCTGGCAGCGTGAGGACAGAGCTGTGGGCGCCGTGGGAGTATATTCTCTGCAGCAGATAAAGCAGGGATTGGGGAGGATGCAAATGTCCCAGCTGTACTCCAGGGACGGAGGATTTTAAAACTTGGGCATATTTTCCCCGACGTTTTGGGAAAACTGCTTGGACATCAGCCTGCAGGCCGGAGGAACTCACGCGTTTTGGAGCCGGGCACCGTGCCCAGCCCTGCTCGGCGTCTATCCTGCAGGATTCGGGATTTCCTCTTTGGTGGGACCTCGCCGTAGGGCGGTCTTCCCCAAGGTCAGGCTAGCGCGGTGGGTTCTCCGTAGATGAGCGGCCACCCTCCAGGCCTCGCCTGGCCCGACGCCTTTCTGAGACGGCAGTGATGGCGGCGTCCCCTCGCGGGACCCCTGCTTTGCGGCACTTTCCCCTGGTTTGTCGTGCGCTCGGCCGAGTAAACCAGACCGTAAGCTACTGACTCTCCAGCCCAAGGGGTAGAGCCTGTCCTGCCCGAGGGATGTTTTCTGGCTGTCTGGGCTCACGGTGGGCATTGGGTGCACAAACTTGTTGAGAAGCTAAATGCTGGCACAAGGGCCACCGCGTTGGGGCCAGTCACCGGTGGCCCTGAAGTTCAAGGGCAAGGCCCACACCTTTCTCTTCTCCTCCCAGCGGCGGCCGCTTCCCTGACCTGAAGGCACCGCATCTGCTGGTGCAGCCCCTGCCCCTTATTCCACCCAGCAAGGTGCCTGGGCCACCAGCTCTGCCTCACCACACGCTCGTGACCAGCCCAGTGCTCCTTTAAGGCCCGAGTCAGCGGCCGGGACTTTTGGGTGCCTGCCGACCCTGTCGGTACCTTTGTCGATCGCCAGCCCCACCCCCACCCGGGCCCACGTCTCTGTCATCCCCTGACCGTGCGCTTCTCCGTCCTTCCCTTGGTGGCCTCGGGCTTCCTGCTCGACATGGGGTCCTGTGCTGGAACCATCCCGGGAACGGGGTGCATCCGGCAGGCGTCTTCAGGCCAAAGGGCACCGATGCCCACACCACGCCGACTGCCAAGAAGCGGGAGCTGACGCATCCCTCTCCAGACCCGACTTTCCAACGCCATGCCCCACGAGACAGAAAACCTTCTGTAGATGCTTATTCTACTTCAAGTAACAAAGCTATGAAGCTCCATGTTTTAATGTACAGTGATATAATACTTTGCAATATAAAATACAATTTACAGAAATTTCTATCAAGTAAACCTAAACAAACACACTTCATTTTTTACATTTGTTGTAAATTAGAAAAATTTTGTTTTACACGTAAAAAAGCCTTCACATGTCGTTAGATGTTGGAACTCGTCGCCACTTTAACGTAACCTAATGACAGGGTCTCTAACACCAATCACTGCAAATTGCTAAGTTCTCGATGTTCTCATAACTTAAACGTTTGTGCTAGAAACTGAAAAATCTGTAGTGATGTTCAATGGAACAGACTCCAAAGAAAAAATGAAATTCTCTCATTTTATGTTTGCAAAAGTAACTTTATGAAAATATAAAAAAATTATCAAAGTTTCTTTGTACAGTCAAATAAATGAGCACGTTTTTTCTCTCTTTCGCACTTCAGAAGTACTTGGAAAATACACATGACGAGAAGAGGTATACTGTGTCTCACAGTGAAAAGCTTTCTAGTTGGCACCTCTTAAGCTAGTATCACTATTTTCATCTCAGGCTTTACACAAATATTGTTCCGTTTCAACGACAAACGTTGAGATTTGTCACCTGACAAGTACCACAGTGCAGAGCTCGTGCACCTTTCCCGGGACAGAGAACGAACCGCTCAGATGGTAAAGTTCAACAAACAAAAACGTTCCTGATTATCCAAATCAAAGAAACCTACTCCCTCCACCCACCCTGCCTTTTAAAGTACACTTGATTGCTTTCTTTTCTCACTTTCTTTAGGCTGGTAAAATTTACACCTTTCAAAATAAATTGTTCTTTAAAATTCCACAATTTCTATGCAGATGTTGCTTTTAATCCTGTTTGGGGCTGGGGGGAACATGTAAGGCGATACCTAAACACTGAGCAAAACCAAGAAATGTGTTTTTGTTTCCTGGTTGAAATTTGTATTTCAAATTTCTTCATGACAAGAGAAAGATGCACCTGTAAGTCTGGTGTATCTCAACATTCCAGAGACGAGCTGACACAGCCATGCACAGAAACACGCGGCCGCCTGCCCCGAACCCTGTGAAGTTAGCTTCTGGAAACAGGTATCACAGATGAGAAGATGTCAGGAAAGGTATGGCTCTGAGGTCCACTAAACTCCCTTAAAATTTACAACAGTCAAGTTATGAGAAAAGATAACTTTATACTCTGAAAAGCAATATGCTCTTGTAGATACTTTCCCATTTCAGTACATTCAAATGGACATGTTAAAGACTTCTTAGTTTTTTGTTTTTATTTAAAAAGCGTCAGAATTGTAAAGGTGTGAAATTTTGTAAGAAATAATCACACACAAAATTACAGTAATTTCTCAAGTCCAGAAGGTTCTGTCCTGTGCGTCAGCTCCCAGCTCTTTCCAAGACCACCTGCTTAGCACGTGAGCGCGGCTTCACGGGCGGCCCTAGGTCTGGGTGGCGGGGGCGGCGCCCCGCGGGGCCTCGGCCTTGGAGTCCCGGGGTCGCTCCGGGCTCCGACTGCGGTCCCTGCGGTGCTCCTCCTCGCGGGCCTTGTCGCCTTCGTGGTCCCTGCTGCAGGACCTCTCCCGCTCACGTCTGCGGTCGCGGTGGCAGCTCCGTCCTCGGGCCCAGTGCCACTCGCGCCGCTCGGCCCTGCCCGCGTTGCGCTCGCGGCCGCGGTCTCACTCGCGGCCAGTGTCCTTGTCGCGGGGTTGGTCCCACTCTCGGCCTCGGTCCCAGTCCTGCTCGCGGCTCCAGGTCCGGGCGCGTTCCCGCTCCCATGGCTTCCCACGCTCCCGCTCGCGCCGCCGGTCCTCGAGGGCCTGGCCCGGGCGGCTGTCGGGCGGTGGGGCCTCGGGCTCCTCCGGGGCCTTGTCCCGGGGCCGCCCCTTGCAGCCTGGGCCTCTGTACTCGTGGCCCCTGCCCTCACGGAATTCGGCCTCGGGGCCTGGGGCCGGCGCGGTGGGTGGCTGCGCAGCTCCAGCAGCGCCCGGGGCGCCGGTTTGGCTCTGGGGTGGCCGGGCCCTGGCAGTGGAAGTGTGGAAGCACCGATTCGCTCTTCTCCGGGAAGGGAGTGGCCCCCCGGGGCCCCCCAAAGGGCAAGGGCGCCGCTGCCCTCTGGCCGGTGAACCTGGGCGGCGAGTGGACCCTCTGCTCTTCGAACCGCTGAGGCTGCATCCCCCTGGGTCCCGGCACGAATCCAGGAGCTTGGCCCATTGGGCCTTCAAACTGCCCAGGGTGTGGCCCCCTCGGACCCACAAAGTGGCCCGCGGTGGGGGCCTCTCTGACCTCTGAACTGAGGGGGAGGAGGGCCACCTCGGGGTCCTTTGAACTGTGACAGCAGAGGCCTCCTCTGGCCCCCGAACTGGAAAGGCGCGGTGCCCGTTTCCCAGGAACGGGGCCTGCTCGGGCCCCTCGCTCTGGCCAGGGGGGCCCGAGGCCTCACCGTACGGGGCCTCCGGGAACTCCCTCTTCTCCCCGTGGGGGTCCTTGCGGTCTCCAAATGGAGGCGGCCCTGCTCCCCTGGGCCCGCCCACGTGGGAGACGGATGGGCCCCTCCCATCCCTGTAGGGAGGTGGCCCGTGTGGCCCTGAGAACAAAGAAGGGATGGGCCCGTTTGGGGGCCCGAATCTGCCTGGTGGAGGCCCCCCTCTCGGCCCATCGTTATTAGAATTCTCTTCCGAGAACGGAGGGACTGGCCCCCGTGGGCCTGTGAAATTGGGGCCGTGAAGGCCCGACATCCCGAGAACGCGCGGTGCAGGCTCCCGCTGGCCTTGGAACTGGGGCCGAGGCCCCCCTTTCTCTGCTGCGGTGGGGAACGTGCCGGCCCCCTCAGCCGGCCTGGGCTGTGGCTCTGTCTCTTTCGGTTTCAGCTGCCAGGGAGTCACGTTTTTCCGGAAACTGAGCATTTCTCTGATCCTCGTACTGGCAAGAGCCCAGAGGTTTTTCCTGACAGGCGTACACTGGACCAGAGAAAGAATCCCTTCTTCCGGGAGGGTGGAAGGTCTGGCCGTCGTGCTGCCAAGGGAAGAGGGGCTGGAAGGAGGTGCCCTGCAGCGTGGGCAGCAGCACCTTCCGGGCAGGCCTGGCTGCGCCCTCCGCGCCCGCAGGCCCCGGGCTTTCTGTGGGCTCGCGCAGGGGGCCGTCCTGCTTGGCTGGCAGTGGGGCCTCTTCGCCCGGAGCCCACGGTGGAGGGGCTGACTCTGGCTCCTCCTGGGCTGGAAGTGGCCCCGGGGGAGCAGCGGCCCCTCCGGGCGCTACTCTGGCCGGCGGGGGCCTCGGGGCGCGGCCTCGCTCTCGTTGCTCTCCGTGGCCAGCCGCCGGGCCTGCCGCGGGTCCCGGCTCAGCCGCGCCTCGTCGCTCGGGCCCGGGGCCTGGCTGCCAGCGGGGGGCGCGGCCGCCTTGGCCGCGGCCTGCGGCTCCTGCGGCAGCAGCGCGGGCTTGGGCGGCGGCGGCGACATGAGCGCGTCCGACACGGAGAAGTGGGCCATGGAGGCCCCGACGGCCGCCCTCTGCTGCCTGAGCGCCTCCTCCTGCTCCTCCACCTGCTTCTGCTGCTCCTCGATCTGCTTGGTGAGCTCCTCTATCATCTGCTGCCGCTCGGCCAGGGAGGGCGCCTGCAGGCCAGGCCCGCCGTGCGCGTCCACACACATTCTGGTGGGCAGGTCGTCCACGGTCACTTTGGCTTCTTCTAGGATCGTCTCGTCCTCCGGGTCATAGGCCACCTCCTCCCGCTCAGCTGCCTCCGCGGCCTTGTCCGCGTCCTGGCGTCTCCCGCGGTCTCCGAGCTGACTGCCCAAGGCTCTCTCAGGACCGTACTCTTCCTCGGGGTCATACGGCCTGTCGTCTTCCTCCTCCTCCAGAGCTCTGTCTTTGGAGAGCTGACCAAACTGCTGGACAATTGGGTCCAGCAGAAGCGCCGACGGCACCCCGCCGCCGGCTTTGACTCTCGAGTCTTGGTGGGGGGCTGGGGCCGACTCGGCAGGCTCTTCGGTGGGGGTGTCAAACGCCTTCTTCTTCCCGAAGAGAGTCTGCAGGATATATTCTAGGGGTGAAGAAGAGGAAGTGACAGAGGAAGCGGCCACCGCAACCGTCACTGACGCGGGTGATGCTGTGACAGTGTTCGTGGCTCCTGGTTTGAGCGACGACGGTATCTGTAACCCGGAAGATGAGGCCGGCGCACCTGGTGCTTCTGGAGGAGGGGCTGGGGGTGGGGGAGACCCCGGGGGTGTGGTGCTCACAGCCGCGTTCCCTGGGCGCAGCGGGTACTTGCGGGGCTTCTTCTCAGGGAGCAGGGCTGCTGGCATTCTGGGGTGGACGGCATCCATTTCTTCTTGTGTCTGAATACGGGGCCGCTTCTCCTCTGTCTTGTCTGATTCGCCAGCATTTGAAGGCCGCTGTATTTTTTGGCAGATTACTAACCCCAGTATTATGTTTGGACGCGGTGACTCAAGACCTAAAAAGCAAAACAGTTGTGCAAATTTTAGAATCGAATTGTAGCTTTTGTCCTTCAGGGGTCAACTCTGGGTGTGAAGGGCAGCGGGGGGATGGTTTCCAGAGGGAGGAGGAGGGGGAAATTCTGTGGCAAAATAGAACCAAGTGTTCGAAGACCGGCCGCAAAAGACGCAGACTGCACCGTGCACCTGCCCAGCCTGACGGGCCCACAGACCACAAAACCAAGGGCCCAATGCACACGCGCATTCGCCCAGTGCTAAAATTATTACAGGTTTTCAATTATACACAACGCTAGGGTAGAGGCGCGCTGGGGGAGGTGGGGAAGGCCAGCACGCACACACTCCAGGCCGTTCACCTACTGGGAGTGAAGCCTGTATGTACCAGGATGTTTTCTAAACAAACTCTTAGCCGTGTACCTTCATTTGCCTCTTGCTACAAATCAGGAAGGCAGCACCCCCTTTCGACTTTAACTTATGAGCTGCAATATGTAAATTAAGCTATTCATACTAAAATTAAAGGTTCAATTAAGGACCAATTCTACAACTCAATTATAATGATCAACAAAATTATACGGATCGATATAGCACACGCCCTTCGGTAAGTTCATGAGTCACTGGTGTCAAAATGACAATTGATGGGAAAAGTGATGCTGACCAAACTGCCTAAAACAAATGTTCTTGCAGGTTTAGAAAGA
This sequence comes from Hyperoodon ampullatus, assembly GCF_949752795.1. Lineage (NCBI taxonomy): Eukaryota > Metazoa > Chordata > Mammalia > Artiodactyla > Ziphiidae > Hyperoodon > Hyperoodon ampullatus. Next base: position 73,755,410 of record NC_136918.1, on the reverse strand, counting down.
CATTCAATGACCAGTAACTTCTCAAAAGCTACCGAACGCTCAGGTCTCTGTCAACACAGGACGTGCGGCTTAAAGCCCAAAGGTGTTCAGGACAGGGGCAACAGAGGACACACCACGTGGAGAACACGCTGGGAATTTCAGAACATTGCACAGTTCTTAAAACATAATGATTTCTTAACAAATTCTTGGTCCACACATTCTGGATTGTGGTGCACTGGACCAGGAATGCTACTGTTTCTGTACGGCTCCGCCACCTTCACAGTAATAACAAACCTGGAATACCAACAGGGGAACAGAGAAGCCCACGTCACAGATCAGTAAGTTAGGGAGAAACGATAAACACGGCACCAAAATTTTGTTTCAACAGCATATTTTAAATTAATCAAATTGTATAAACTCAATTTACACATAAATCACTATTGTGTAAAAGACATTCATGCTATATATTTTTTGTTGACTCACTAAAAAAGAAAATCAGCACTGTTTTTCCTATTCTTTCTGTGATTTGAAGTTGATCACAGATCAAAGAGTTGTCCCTAGACACCCACTGTGTAGTTCTGAGCGCCTGTCACCCTTCCTAAATTCCAACAGAGACGGGGTGACGTGCCGAGCACGAGGGTGGCGGATGTCCCGTCCCGCCCCCGAGGAGGAGGAAGACCTGGCATGCCAGAGGGAGCTGGGCTGGCCCAGCATCCGCATGGATCGGCGAGGTACTGCTGGCGCCCCTCCCCACTGTGCTCAGCGCCTCGTTTCACAGGCTGACATTCAAGGGCTGAGGTGCCCATGAAGACACCCACTCATGATAAGAGGAATGGCTTCCAGAATGTCCTCTGCCTGCCCTTCTAATGACAGTGGTGACTCAGGGGAAGGAGGAGCTGGGCAAAGGACAGCGTGGACACAGGAAGGCCAGGCCCACTGCACTGAGCATGGCATCCAGATGGTTCTGCTCAGATGTGAAAGATGCTCTATCAAGTTCGCTTTCTAATCAAAATGAATTATTTTACCTTAAAATAGTAAATCTCTCACTCGCTGTAACAGCCACTTACTGAATAATTTACAGCTCACTGATATCCAGTCTGGGGCATAGTCAATAGCTCAACTGGCTCTCGTGGCCCTCTCTGGACCGACTGTCACCGACACGGCCCCAGAGCTGGCAGAACAGGTCCCCAGCCGAGCCACACGCTGGAGCGTTGGCCAGCCCCGTGAGCAGGAGCAGCAGAGGAATGTGCTCGGCCACGCGGGCGGGGGCGGGGAGGGCTGGGGAGCCCTGGCCGGGGGCGTCCTCTCAGCAGCCCAGGGCCCACGACTGTCCTCACTGTCCTCAATGCAGATGGGCTATGCTACCTGTGAAGAGCTAAACCTCTAAGGTGCCAACACCAGGGCTTGCGGCATGAATCACGTTTCAGGTCAAAGATGCTGTGTGTGGAGGCTAAGGCACTGCGTTAAATCCAGGGAGATGGGGTCCTGTCCTCGGGAGGTGTGCCAGCCCTACAACTGGCAACAGCTTTATATGCCTCCTAACAAAAAGGATACACCCCAGACTTGGCAAAATTCTCTAGACTCTACCCTTTGGGGCCACAGGCATCACAGCTGAGGGTAGGATTCAATTACTTAACATTTACATTTGTTTCAAAAACAGTAAACTCCCTGGAGACCAGCATCTAACTAAGCAGCTAGTATTTTTAAATGCTTTCAGCTCTCAACTACTTCATCTACACACACCCATAAGCGATCTAATAAAGCTCCAGAGTTGGAGGAGTGTTAGTTATGCATTTCCCCACTAATCTTCCCCAGGATTTTACATTTGAATTGGGCCGTTTTTGAAGCAGTCAAACCTTCTCTACTTCCCCTGTGCACGTTATGGCTGCATGGAGACTTGAAATGTAACTAGCACCGTGGAGATGACTGACTCGTGGAAGAATATGATTCACAGTGCTACCGGGGTCTCGGCAGTGACCTTCAGGGAGGTGAGGGCACGTCTGGCTCCACCCCGCTCCGCACCCTCACGACAGGCGCCTGGCAAGGGCACGCTGGACACAGTCAAAGGGCTACTACCACTGGGGCGGTGGCAGGGGCAGCTTTCCCCCGAAGGCCCCATTTTCTGCCTGGGGCCCCTGTGGGCGCGCCCACTGTTGAGTGTGACCCCTGGAGAGGAAAGGGCGCCCCGAGACGGCGCAGCAGCAGTGAGCACGCTGGCTGCGTGCAGAGACAGGGCTCCCTCTGGGGGCCCGGGGCGCCCCGCCGGCTCCGCACAGGGCCTCTGTCCCATGGTTACAAGGGGGGTGCTTACTTACCGACCTCCCTTTGAGGGTAGTGGTGAGGCTTATGACTCATCAAGTAGATGAGAACTAGGTGGGAGGCCACTGAACTATCATTTCCAGACAAGGGGTACTGGTCAGACTGAGCACCGGGGTGTCGGCACCCCTGCCCGACCCCCTCCAAACTGCGGGAGCAAACGTGTCCACAATGAACCGTCTGGTTGAAACGAGCCTTCCTAGCTGCATGTAGGTCCCCGAGTCTTCACGGTGAAAGAACGGGTCAGCCCCAGACCACCCGTACAAAGAGAGAAGTGGACAAACCCAGGGACGAGGGACAGCTGAAAAGGTGTGTGTGGATTTCCTGAGCCAAGACCCAAACCAGGATCTGTGTCCGGGTGTGTCAGCAACAGGGCCGCGGGGGAAGCAGCCCCCATGCACCTTGGACGTGGCACAACGGGAGACGAGGTTTAGTTTTAATTAATAAACCAGCTGAAAGCTGCCCAACTATCAAATGAGGCTTTTACCCCTAAATCAACCTGGCATGCTCCACTCTTCAGTATTTACAGTGAACACCTTTTTATGGTCTGAGTCCAACAAGACAAAACGTCCACACCTGCGGGAACAGAAACTGTGCTCGAGTTAGCAACAAACATCCTCAAAGAGGACTTGGGCAGAGACCCAGCAAATACAGGGAGAAGCAGCTGCCCGCCCGCCACACTCGGCTCCCATGCAGACTTCGCCCGCTCCCACTCTTGGGTCCCTAAGACCTGAGCAAAGCCAGGGCTCCGCGTCCCAGTGAGGAGAGCGTCGTCCATCCGTCCGTCCGCCCGCCCGTGTCCAGGCGCCCCCAGCGCAGCACCGCCGCCTGCACAGCCAGAAGCACACTGGCGTCGGCTGAGGCAAAGCAAGGTGGAGACAGTCCTCCCTCACAGTGCACCTGGATGGGCACCAAGAGCTACCAAATGGTTCAAATTCAGACAAACAATGGCCAGTTTCCATGAAATATTCATTGATTTCAAAGGAGAGAGAAGCACTTTCCATTCAGCACCATTTTGCCTTTGATTACAACATCTGTACACAGCTACGCAGGAAGACACGCAGAAACTGAAGACGTGCTTTTATCTGACAATACTGCAAGTCACGGAAACGGTCTGCTGTTCAGGAAGCAGTTAAGAGTGAGGACAGAAGGCAGACACCACGGATGGAGCCAGCCTAAGAGAATGGCCCTCTCCCGGCAGTGCCTCGGAAGGCAGGTCCCTGTCCTCTGCTCAGGGTGGTCCACACCTTAGATGCCCGAGGGCCCTCGACAGGCGCCCCCCACCCCCTCGGGAGGGCCGGGCACCCTGGCCTAGGCCCAGCGTCCCATCTGACTGCTCTTCCTTCCGTGAATAAAGCCCCTAGAATTAAAAACATATATACTAAATTAAACAAGCTGAGATTTAGAAGCCCTTCGATTGAAAAACAAAGTCTTTAAAAGTTTATGGTAAAATTTCCCGTACAATCACGTTTCCAAAACCCCTCCTACTACTTTATTTTAATGAAACATTCGTTCTCTACTGTGGAGGAACACCTGCAGGCTTTTGAGCATCCCCTTCAGGAAGTGACAGCCTTGGCAATGCAGGTGGAGGAGTGATGTCCACTCCGCTGGTCATCAAGTGTGGTCACTTAGCAGATGAGGTGGGCGCCCTGCCCAGCCTTCCTTGTCCCCGTGTCACCCCGGAACACCCAGCGCGGCCCCCTCCCTCTGCCAGCCGGGCCCCAACCCAGCACTGCACCAGCTCCCGCCGCGGCTCCGACCGGGGGTTTCCTCGGTGGCCCCCGCGCCCCTGCCTCCTCACCACGCCTGACCTCGTCCACCTCTGCCCCCCTCAGGGTCTGTGTGTGGCCCCGAACCTGGCAGCCCCCTGCTCGTGTGACAAGGTGCACCGGGACGGTGTCAGGCAAGACCCCATCGCGGGCTCTGCAGGTGGAGCCGTGAGAGGGGCTCCAACACGGGTGAAACAGGGCTTCGTCCCCTCCCAGGTCCCGCTGCTACAGACGTGCAGAGTGTGCGTGTCACAGGATCTACGCTCACACTAGGCCCCGCACAGGCTTCCGCCCTTGTGACTGACCGGAGGCTCTTCACGGTATCGGGAAGTCGGCTTCACCACCGTCACCGCTGCCTCGGGAACACGGCGTCCAGGGAGCTGGCCGGCGCCCCGGGAGCTGCCCGCCAAGAACCTCGGCCACAGCCCTCCCTGCTGCCCGTCAGGCGGCACCGCTTTAGCGCGAGGAGTGGGACAGCCCTCCGGAGAGCTTGGCTTCTAACGTGTTTGGCACTGAGACAGTTCCGTGTGTTGTGTCAGGGGACACGAGCCCTGCGGTCACGGGGACCGACCAGGACGCTGGGCCCAGCCGCAGAGCTGCCGGGGCGCGTAAGTGCCTGGCCGCGGCAGGGGCGCTGGCCATGGACACGGAGGCGCCGGGCGCGGGCGTAGCTACTGCCTGTAGAAGCAGGTGCTTCAAGAGCCCTCACCGCGGGTTACACTCAGCATCTTTTAGGCTTAGCCGTTTTGGGGGCGCCATGGACAAGGAGACACTCCCATTTAGGCGAGACTTAAGTCCCGTCAACTTCTCAGGGTTAAGGGGAGTTGGGTCCCCAGAGACCACGCCCCCCTTGGAATCACCCTTAGCTCCCTTGAGAAGCCTGAACTTTCTTCCTGGTCAGCCTGGAAATAATTCTTTAGAAGCAGCACTTTCTAAGGAATGAGTGACCAAAACGTGGTCTGCCAAAGACACGCATTCGAGCAGCAGATTTCAAAGTGCCTATTTCTAGAACTAGTTCCTGTCTCTCAACGCTATTTTTCGTTTCTCCTCAAAACGAATGCCTGCAGCCAAGAGGCTCTGCCTGACGCCTGCAAGGAGCCAAGCCCGCAGGCCAGGCCCAGGCCCCGCCCTCCCGGCACTGCCCAGCCCCTGCCAGCAACACCCTGCTCATGCCAGGCGGGCGGGCTCCGGACAGGGTTGTCCCTCTTCACAGGACTTTTCTAAGACAATGCACACCTTCCTCAGGGGACCTCCCGTGCCACCCTCCACTATCCGCTGCTTCACCCCTGTTCCCAAGTTCCGCTGCCAAAGGCCGGGTCTAGGTGAGGCACGCAGCTCGCTGGGACGGACTCCGCAGGGCGTCGGGGGGACGTGTGGGCGGAAGCCTGGGGCCTACCTGGTCCCTCAAAGGGCAGGAGTTTGGAGGGGACGGGGTCCGCGGCGCTCAGCGGGATCAGGTAGAAGTCCTTGACGTGCCTGCTGTTGTTTACCACGACGCCGAAGCGGCCGCGGCTACTGAAATAGGAGTACAGAGAGATGTAGGCCACCTCCTCCTCCTCCGTCGCGGGGTGGAAGCGGATCAGACACAGCTCCTGCAACAAACAGAGGGCGGGGAGCATTGACCTGCGGCCACTCGGAAAGGCAGCCCCTTCTCCTTGCACCTAAGCCCCCAAAGCAGGAGGGAAGCGAGGAGAGAAGCGACCAGCCCTGATTCTGACTGTCACAGCCCTGCTGCCCAACACATCAGAACAATGAGCTGCTGAAGAGGACACAGGCCCGAGTCTCAAGACTGCTGGGTTTGATCTTGGTTTCGGAGGACTTGCTTTAAAACTACTTAGCCCCACCGTCCTCAACACAGAGCCCACCTCCTGGGGCTCTCGTACTGATGGGGTACTCTGTGTGCAGGGCCAGTCTGGGGCAGCGTCTGACACAGAGCTAAGTGACCACTAAGCGTGCGATGAGCTGCCCGCAGCTCCGAAACGGGAGGGCTGAACTAGACCAGGGTCGTAACCCTTCTGTGACCCCAGTAAAAACCAGAGCCCCTCCCCCAAAGAGCACTGCACACGCAGACACACAGCTGCGTCCGCATCTCAGCGGTTCACAGACTCCAGCCCAGCCGCCTCCCCCGACCTCTCCTCCATCAGCTCACACAAGAAGGGACACAGCATCTGTATTTCTAACTCTGAACCACACATGCGCTTTCACAAAGCTTCCACCGTCATGCTACTCAGACCCCCCTTCACAGGTTAGCCAGCTATCAACTTCAACGTCCACCTGCAAACATCTCACCTACTAGAGACATTTCAAGTATTAACGCGCAAGATGAGACGTCAAAAAACAGCCGTGTGTAAACAAACCCCTTCTTCCTTGGGTGCAGAGGTCAGACTGTGGGCAGGTACCTTAGACACCGAAGACCTGAGTTTGCCGACGTAATCCCAGACTGTCTTCGGGGCAATCCGTCCGCCGATGTGAATTGTGTCGGGCAGGTCCTAAGTGAAATGAGCTCTGATTCAATGGCCGGTGGAACCGTGGCCGTCACAGAGACAGACCCCAAACTACCCGAGATTCACAACTAAGACAACTGCAACTATCCCAAACACAGCGGCAATAACTGTGTCAAATGTTGCTTAGTTGACTAACATCCGGGATTATGAGTGACCAAGCCCAAGGGTGGTAGGAGGATAAGCTTCTGCTAAATAGGATGACATTTAGCAAAGTGTGTTACTGTTGTCTTTTAGGAACATACACATACAGGAAAGATCCAGGTATGTCTCAGAAGAGACTGAGCACTCTTTCTTAAGTCTGAAGTGCTAGTGCTGTTTCGTTAATTTTGAAAAATAAAAGACCTGTCACGTGTGCCCCTCCACACCAGGGCAGGTCACGCGTGTCTGGCCACACCTGCAGTGGGCACATGCACACCCAGCTTTTGCACAAGCTCTAGCGGAACAGAGGGAGAAGGAAGACAAGCTTCAGCTTTTTCAGAAAAGAGGGAGGGTCTGATTTCTCATTTGAATTTTCGCCACTGTCCAAACTGCGTAACCTGCTGACTCGGCCCGGCAACCCTTATTTTGCCTTCAGAGGTGCTTGTGCGTCCAGACACTCAGCAGGAAGGTGGTCACACGCCTGACTCCAGCGCCGGATCAGAGTGCCTTTGGAAAACGCGCGCGTGCACGCACATGCACACACACACACTTCTCTCCCTCCTGGTTCTAACCTCACTGAGATAATCAAAATATCCAGGGACAGGAAACGCCTTAGTGACAAACTTCGCTACACTCTGCATGTTAATGAATCCTTTCCATATGGTGCTGAGTTGAGACAGAAAGAGGGTGGTATCTCCTTCTGGAGGGGACTGGGACTCCGAGATGCTGTAAAACAGAACCACAGAAAATACGTGAATCTTTCTCTGCCCAAAGAATCCCCAAGATTTATTTATTTATTTATTTATTTCACGTGTTTATAAAAGCAAAGTGAATTCCTGCAAGTTTTGATAGCTTACTTTTTCAAATTAATTACCTTCATCATAATGATATGAACACATTCTGGTCAAAGAAATATAAACTATATAGGCAATAAACTGGATGGCTGTAAATTCAAATTCCAGTTTTCAACAACTATATGTCTAAGGTGATAATTAGTCATCCTAAAACTGAAGCTTTAAAAAAACGCCTTTCTAAAATAGAAAATTGAGGAGAGTTGTATATCTGGGTGGGTTTCCGAGCCGAACGACTGAATCACTCATTACTGCTCCTTCTCTTCATCTGAAAGAAAGGCCACAGCTCAGCTGCTCAGACCACACACGGGGGCAGCACCTGATGCTTGGCGACGGCGGGACCGACAGCAGGTATCTGGGCTCGGGCAACGTGGACGGCTTCACCAAGATGGACTTGGGCACCGTCACGGAAATCGGCAGAGGCTTCGGGACATCCTGTCGGGGCTCTGCTGGGTGGGCGCTGCCTGGGCGGGCTGCCGAGGGAGCCGTGCCCGTGCTCGGCCTGCCTGGTGCAGTCCTGGGGTCTCGGCCGGACACCGTGACTGTGGTGAGCACTGCGCCCCCACCAGGGGCCGGGCAGGGGGCGCCTTCCAGGGCGGAGGGCTCGGGGTGGCCATCCTCTGGAGGCACCGGGAGGGACTTTCCCTCCAAATGGGCGTGAGCAGGGCTTTCCAGGTCTGGCTCCAAGGTGTTTTCAGGCAGAGTTTCTGGGGCCGCATCATCGGCTGAGCTGAGATCAGGCTCAGAGGCAGAGCTGTCACGCTTGGACTTTGAGTCCTCCTTCTTGGCACAAGTTGACCACTTTTGTCTTCGCGGAGCTGGCTCATCTTCCGACGATGGAACCTGACCTGGAGAACAGAAGGCAGGCCTTCGTGAGAAGTCCCACACATTCGAGAGCAAAGCCTTCCCATGGGTAGACAGACGATCTCTGCTTTAAAACAACAACACTATAAAGGTAGGGGCTCACTTCCTAAGCTTGAAGAAACGATTCTAGCCTTTCCACTGTGTGACTTGGTTTGAATGCAGCCATCCTGAGAAGGGTCTCCACAGTCTCCCCCCAGACCTGCTCACCTGTGCAGATCTTACAGTTCCGGTCAAAGAGGTGCGTGCGGTGCTGCCCGGTCGTGTCCTGCAGCATGCCGCCGCCAAGGCCCAGCAGCTGTACCGCGCTCCTCTCGGGGGCCGCCCGCACCGATTCTTGCTGTCCCTAAAGCACAAGAAGCAGAGGAGGTCATTCCTTTCCCACCCCCTCTCCAAATTAGCAGCACCCATGGAAAAAACATCTCACGTGATTAAGAACCACTGAAAAAAGAGGAAAAGGACTACTGAATACAAGTCCTCGAGAAGCAATACAACTACACACACTTGTGTCAGCTCAGTGTCTTGCCCAGTAATTCAGGCACCTAACAACGCCTGGAACGTTTGTCAATTCTCGTGAGCACTGGAAATCCTAAACGCTTACATCACAATCTGATACTGGCGGAGAATCTTCCATATCGGGAATAGTTTCCGGTTTAACGGTCGGCTTCTTACTCTCATTATGCAAGTTAGTTCCGGACTCCATCACCTAAGATGAAAAAGACAGACAAACGTGAACCCTTAGCCCTTCTTTCCCAAGGGGACTCTCTCACGCCAACAGGCTATTAATTCACTCTGGGGTGGGGTTGGGGGCGGCGTTGGTGTCAGGCTTCTGGCATCCGCAGCCGCCTCTCCCGTCGGCACACACAGGATTTGACGATCTCTCTTTCCACATGGAAAGCCCTTTGGAGACAAGTTCTTCTGGCTTCATTCTCACAAGTTTTGCCAAAGAGATTTCTTCACGCAGAACACGATGGAAGAGCCCCTGTAAACAAACATCTCTTGTTCACTCGTTCAAAACCCTCTAAGATACTAGAGAGGATGTGGAGGTGGGCAGCAAGGCAAGCCCCTGCCCCGCGGCAGGACGAGGGCCCGGAGCCTCCCATCGATGCTTGGAGAACAAGGGCCCTGAATTCGGGCAGCTCATCTCCAGTATCCCACCGCACTAACCCTGCTACAAAGACCACTTCACAGAAAACACGATTGACTGAAGAAGGTACAGTGTTAGGGACAAAGGTAGAAGAAATCCCTTCTGCCAGGGGGTTAACAAGGCGAAATGGAAAGTCAAGAGTATGTGCCCTGCTTCTAAACACAGGCAAGAGGTCAAGAGGCCGATCCAGACAGCGTGGGCCCCGGCAGGCACACAGGCGCGCAGGTGGCAAGAACCTCAGCTGGCGAGCGCCTGGCCCCACGGGAACAGCATGCCACTCACCCGCAGCCGCAGGGGGACCCAGTGCCCTAACCCAGGCCTGGGCAGCCCCTGGCCAGGACTGCCCCCGCTCCTGACGGTCGGACATGCACCTGGTTGTTGGGGTCCTTGAGGTTGAACATGAGGTTGCGGTACTTGCTCTTGTACCGACTGTCTGTGACTCGGAACAAGTTAAACATCTCCTTCTCGAGGTGCAGTGCAATTTTTGCTACTTCATTTTCTGTCATGATTAAGTCATCGCTGTCAGTGACTCTAGATGGAATGAAAAAAGCCCCACGGTAACTGCTGCACTTACCATGTCACATGGGATCTCAGCTTCCCAACCAGGGATGGAACCCCGGTGCCCTGTGCAGTGGAAGCGTGGAGTCTTAACCACTGGACGCCACGGAAGTCCCACATGGGACATTTTTCATGAACAGCAGGGCCATCGTGAAACAACCACCCTTTACGTGGAAAACTTTCCACTTTAACAGATAAGAAACAAAGTGAAACAGCCCACCTTTTCCACAAGATCTCCTTCAAGGAGTGTCGTATGTTTTGCCGAATTTGAGAATTTGGCTGTGACGAGGCGGGGCGCGCGGGGCCCAGGCGTCCCGGGGCTGGAGAGGCCAGGGGAACCGAGGTGGTCCCAGGCTTCCTGATGGCGCCCACCGAAGCAGCGGAGCCGGGGAACTTTCTGGAAGCAGACGTGGCAGCAACAGGTGCCAGCCTTGCCTGCTTGGCCGAGGGAGCGCTGCCCGAGGGGGAGGGGGCAGCCGAGAGCCACGGCCTCTTGGGGATGGTGCCCTTGAACCCCGGTGGCAACTTTTTGATGGCCGGTTTGGCTGCCGCCGCATTTGCAAAAGGAGGGGACTTCTTTGGAAGGAGACTTCTGGGCGAGGTTTGCTTGAGGCCCCCCGAGAAGCCTGGAGGAGCCACCTTCTTCGGCACCGCCGCCACCGCCGCCTTGGCCTCTGCGCGTCTGTCCTCCTTCACGGCTGAAAGGAGAGGGGCCGCTTAGTGAGGCAGGGGTGCAGGGGACCCCACACAGCATGTGCACCCGAAACCAGCAAAGCTAATAACCAGGCATCACTGTGAGACAGATTTAAAGAGGATTTTTAAAGTAACTGTTAAATTCAGAAAAGGAGTGTAAACAGGGCTACCAGCAACATTTACGATAGTGAATATACTTTGTTTCAGAGAGAAATGCTTTAGTATTAAAACTTTTACTCCAACCGATAAACCAGTAAGCTATCAAAGGCTTGATTTGAACCGTTAGCTTAGCTTAGAACTCCAAGGCCAAATTTCGCTGTATCAAGAGAAGGCATAGATTTCAAAGACCACTCGCATGGAGAGTCCCAGTGCAGTTTTTGGTGAACAGGAGCTTAGAAACTCTTTCCAGGGTGGATCAGACACATTCTCTTCGAATGCATATCCAAGCCCCACCTCGGGGGCCCTTGGGGCACTGGAAGGACTAGCGAGAGTCCACCCTGGGGTTAGGGGCTCACAGGTGCTCATCGTCCTCTTGGACAAGAGTCAACTGGACACGGTTAATAAATATAGAGAATGTTGGCAGAAAACTGCAACATGGGGGGAGACCAGTTACTTTTACACTAGGAGCTCGGTGGCAGGAACGCCACCTGCTGTCATTCACGTTCCCATTCACACCCCTCTAGTAGCAGCTCGCTATTGGGTAAGACAGTAGGTTAGCACTTTTAATGCAAACAAGGATTACAGCCCAAAGCCAAAATGAGAATCTTTATGCCAGTACTTCGCATGGACTGATTCCACTTAAACCTGTATCAGACCATCAGAATTACAGTCAGAGGAAAGCAAGGAGGTTCATACTAAGACCAGTCCCTCGATCTCAGGGGCGAGCGGCCCAGCAGACGTCCATGGGGAGCCGTGACGGAGAGCTGGGGCGTGTTCCCAGATGGCCCCGCTCAGGCCCACCGCCCAGAACGTCTGGGACCCAGGGCAGAACGGGGTGGGGGGGGCAGGCAGGTCCAGGGAGCAAGCCAGGAGAGCACAGGGACACCACCTAGGGCCACGTCACACAGGACCGACGGAGAAGCCGCCTCCCCAGGCGCAGGCTTTTCTCAAACTACCCACAGCGCAATGAGCCCCCCATGCTAAACAGGAGACTTCGAGATGCTCTAGCAGCCTTCCGATTTTACGCAGGGGTTGAACACCCACCAATGCCAATTGGCTGCCGGTGCCTCTTGCAACTCTCCTAGTGAAGCAGGGAGAAAATCTGAAGTCCGGGGACAGAGGTGAGACCCTGTCTACAAATAAGGCCTGGCCCCACAAGAGCCCCCAAGGCGTTCACAGCCTACACCCTGCGTGACCATCCTGGCGAAGGGCCGAGCGCTGCCCTCAGGACTGCCTTCCTCCAGCACTGGTCAGGCCAGTTCAGCCACAGGTGTTAAAAGCCCAGGGACCGCAAGAGTTTTCCATTTCATAGTACAGGTGAAATTACCTATGTTTAGAAACGTTGCAACAGCGCTACACACATCCAAAACTTAGAACCGTGTCAGAAGTACTTCATTGTCATCAAGCAACCATCCTGACTGCAAATCTCCTATTTTCATCTCACAGAGCACCCCCCCAACCTTATGTCCCCTTGTCCACGGTGTCCCAATCACTGGCCCCACGTGTGCCGGCACCCCCGGGCTATGCTGTCCAGGCTTTCCCAAGACCACCTGCTCCCCGCTGAGCAGCACGCTTGTGCTCTACATCCACCCTGCTGGCTGTCACCCACGTCCCGTCAGCAAGTCGCAGCTGTCTGACAAAGGAGGAACTGGCCACGTCATAGGAACTAAGAACTATGTTTCTACGTATATTATTCATCAGCTCAAATCCATATTCCTAAGGCGCTACCATACCTCAGTACATGGAAACTTATCTTTACCAGCTCAGCCTCGGCTAACGGGGTCCACAGCACTGAATCCAGGCGGGGGGTGGGGGGAGACACTGCTAGAGCTTAAGTTAAATGAAATGGACAGAGGCCCCTCTTCTTGGGGGAAGGAACGAGAGTGGAGTGGAGCAGGACGCGGCGCCAGCTGTGACTGCCAGCAGGGGAAGAAGGAACAAACCCGTCCGGATTAAAATCGAGTCCTAAAACCAGCTCACTCACTGACTTTATACGAACTTTGCTGAGATTATTTTAGTAGCACACTTTTAAGCAACTCTAAAAAGCTGGCCTAAGGGGCTTCCAGAATTCTCAATGAGGCACCCATGATGGGGCCTCAAACAAATCTTATCATGTGACATTTACATTGTTTCAAGTGAGAATTCCTGTCGACTCCGAACACATTCACTCCCTAAGATCAACGCTCCTACTGGTCTAACCGGTGTTTTGTCTCATGCAGGGAAAACAGAAGCCAGGAGCTTAATTTTAGGACATTCACAGTACAGGTGATTAAAGGGACCTGCTATCCAAGAGTGGTAACGGCAAATGAACGTACTCTATTTAAAAAGCAGGGGATGGCTTTCCTTAACCATTGTGCGGCTCTTCTAGAAGATTAGCTGCTTCTGGCTTTTAAAAGTCAACTTTCATTATCCCTCACCTGCGTCTCAGAGCGTATGTAAGTATGATTACATAAATAAAAAGTTGGTCAAATGTGGAAACTGGTGGACCCCAACAAGTCAGCTCTATCCCTCTTCTACTTGGAGGAAAAATGCTCAAAACAGAAAACAGTTGCATGTGGTCCCACCGTCAGCTGGATGCAGGTTAGCTTCTGCTGGAATGGCAGTGACACCATGTAGTGCCAAAGCGTCTGACAGCGACAGAAGCATTACTTCTGAGTAGAGCTAAAATCACATTTGCAAATTCTTCATCCAAATTCCCTTTGAACTGTATTATGTGTATACATTCACAGAAGAGCAAGGCGTAACCAACCGACCTCGAAGCGCCAGTTCTAGAACAGGACAGCAGCCCACCCACCCCCGGCAGAGTGGCTCCAGCAGTGGCAGGGCCCCCAGTGCTGCCAGCTCGAGGCAGGGTGACCACCTGCCCACGTGCCGGACAGAGACGGCCTCCTCGGAACGTACACCCAGTCTGGGCCATCCCGGGGGCTGCCGATGGGGAAAAGAGTGGCCCGAGTTCCAGGCCAGGTGCTGTCTCGGGGAGCAGATACAGGAGGAAAGGCTGGCCGGTGGCCAGGCCACCGCCCCACATGACGTCGTTTCTGCTGGGTCTGGCCATTGGTTTCTACTGGAAACGACTTGCTTGTGGTGAAGCCCGGCAGGAACCAGGCAGGCCGGTGCGCTCAGGGACCAGCAACAATCTAACTGGCTAACTTCCCAGTAAGCATGAAACTGGGGGCCTTGCCACACGGCAAGGTGGGCCATGCTGCTATGGCATTGCTGGCCACTGGGTGGCACTGGTGGGCCTTCGAGGGGACAGGAGGAAAAGGGAGTGGAAGCTGTGTTACTGGGAGCAGCCAGTGCTGTGCAGCAGCACAAGGAACCGGCGCCTGGCAAGAGCCGAGTCGCACCGCACAGCACAGCATCGCGCGGCCCGCGCCCACTCACAGCTCAGTGACAGCCGTTGCCGGGGTGGGCCCTCACAGGGACCACTGAGAAACCCTGAGGGACGGTCACTGCTTTATACCTTTTGTCCTGCCCCAAAGAGGTGCCAAGTTACCCTACAAATCCCCAGATATGAGGCTTTCAGTCACACTGACACGGTGCGGGGTAGTGGGGGAGACACTACTCAGAATGATTGGCTGTAAACGCCAAAGGAAGCGAAGAGCTTCTGATGTGACCAGGCGCCAAGCAAGCCCTCGTGGTGCAGGTCGGAGCGTCCCCTCCCCCCCGCCATTCCCACAGGGCCCCAGATCCACCCAGGCTCAGTGGTGAGGCCGAGGCAGCTACCGCCACAAGGCCCGGGTAACGTAACGGGACCAGCCAGGGCTCAGAGGACACAGTGGACCAGCGGCAGGGGTTGGGGGGAGTGGACTCTGCTCACTGTGACATCGGTTCTAATTTCAGCTCAGCCTGACACGTGTACGAAGACGCTTCTCATTACAACTCTGTTTCTTGGCTGTCAAGACTTTAGTGTGAAAATTCAAGTAGCAAGAGAGAACCATTTTACTTTTGTGCCTTTGCTTAAATAGTTTGCAGTGAATTATTCCTGTAGAAGTTATGCTTACACAGAAACAGAGACAATCCCCACCCAAGACTTGGGAGGCCTGATCTCCATCTCTGGGGCCCTCACGCCAGCTGCCCTCCATCGCTAGGGGTCTGTATGTGGGTCCACAGCCAAACTGCCATGATCTGGGGCTACACAAAGCTTGTCCAGATTGACTTTTTCTTACTGATGTGCAGTATTTGAGCGACTTACACCTCAAGAGAGGTGCACAGAACCGGCCGTAACAAGCTTGCAAAAAACCAAGTATGCCTCCGGAGGCAAGTGGACCCTTCCTTCTTTTCAGAGTTTCACAGATTTTGAAAACCAAAAGCCAATTCACGTTGGACTGGTAATATATGAAAAAAATGGTCACATCATCCTTCAGCACGAACCACGAGAAGGAAACGGGGCCGAGGCTGTGTGTGAGGCAGGCGTTCCACTCTCCTGTCTACGCCAACTGGACTGGCGGGGACTGGCCGCCAGACCTGACACTCAGCTGCAAGTAGAGCTGCTGCTTTCCCTCATCTCCAAAACCCGCCAACAGGCACTTCACCACTTTGACAAGGTTCAACTTTAACTGTTATCTGTGCCTGCACCATCTGCTACTTCAAGCAACATGATGGGGTCGAGGGCATGATAAGACTCTGGGGCACAGAGCCCGCGGCACCTGCTGACCCCGGCGGGTTTAGCGGCCGTTACCTTTGTGCTCGTCTTGCTGACGCCTCCAGGTGCACGGCAACGCCCCGACCTTCGTTGACAGAAATCAAAGTGGAAACCCTTCTTATCGATCTTCCAGGTTTACTTCTTTAACTTTCAGAAGGTAAGACTATGACTATGTGTACGGTGAGGTGCAACACGCAAAAAATCAAAAACATTACTTTACAGCTTCAAGTGTACCTGAGACTCCTACACCGTGTGGGAGGGTTTACAGCTGCGTCTTCAGAAAGATCCCTTGGGACTCGATGCCACCTAAGGGACTCTGCCGCGGGACCGTCTGTGAACAGTGCCACAGGAGATGCAGAGCCCCAGAGGCCACATGAAGGCCAAAGGGCAGGTGAGGTGAGCAGGACCAATCCTGCTAGAAACTTCTACCCCGACCCCCCGCTAAAGCACAAGAACTAAGGGGGGCAGCCAGGATACATCTGAGGGTCTCTGTCAGAAAAAGTACATGTACATGCAAAACCTTCCCTGCACTAATTTTCTGAACAGTTGGCTATTAAAAAAAAAAAACCTGTAAAAAGTAAAACACTTAAAAATACGAGAGAATGCCAATGACCAAGAAAATTCCAGGTATTTGGATAACATTAAAAACAGCTGTCAAGGTAAATCCTTATCAGGACAAGTTTTGGTTCTCTCTCCAAATGGGGGGAGCAAATTGGTGAGATGTACAAGGCTGCTTTGTCCCCACCCACATTTTTTTGCCACTGCAGATCTGGAAGAGACAGAGAAAAACAGCTCGTGTAGCTGATAAAACATGCCTCTCCCACCGTTCCATTCCTACCAAACACCCCTTGGTCCAGGCAGCGCCCCCCATCTATGTCACCATGGGGACCTGTCTTCTCTTACTACCTGTGAAGCGTGCTCCCGGAACTCACACCACCGATCCCTGTGAAACCCGCGCCCCCAGATCCACTTCGCCACAGCACAGGAACCGGACATGTGGCACACGGAGACCACGGGGCAACGCTTACGTCAGGGCAGGATGCTAACACATCACTGGACCTGGGTGCACAGGTTCTGCCAGGGGTCCCCATTTCAATTCTCAAACCTACATGGAACTGCAGAAATCTGATTTCCCAGTCAAAATTTATTCAGGTCCCCAGAGTTTCAAGTCATCTCGGAGCCATTTAGGGAGCCCCAAACATGGGAACATGTACCTATGCCTAACACAATTCCACTTCCAAACCCTAAGCAACCAGGGCCACTTTAGAAGAACATCTTCAGCCCTCTTCGTGCCTGTGCCTGGACAGTACCGAGAGGCGATGAAGAGGAAATGAAGAGCAACCATGAGGAGGACTAGGAGACACAGGGACCTGGGGGGAAATACAATGGCAACTGTTTCCCTAAGTTACACTGTTTTTGTTTTCAGAAACTCTGAAAAACAATTTTAAAAACTCATCAGAAAACAAGTGGGTGTTAATCCCATCACTATGAGGACCTTAAGATCTACTGACTGTCCCACGAGAGAAGCAGGTCAGAGCCTCTGTGTAGCAAGGTCTTGCCCACGATGCTCATGAAAGGCTGCCCTGAACCCACAACCCAAGGCCTGTGCCAATGTCCTGGGAGAAGTGGGGTGGGGGCAGAGCACCTCCAGGGGCCGCACACTGGCTGCCTAAGGATCCACCCAAGACCTGACCCGAGTCCAGGGCAACAGGGAAAACGCCCCCTCCGAAGAGCTGTCCCGGCATCACCTGCACCCAGAAACATATCATGCTCTGCAGCCAGGGAGGCGGCTGGGGGCGTGGTGGGGATGCAGGGCTCTGCTGAGTGTGTGCGGGGGGCCCCTCCCATTGTGCCTGTGTGTGGGGACCCGCGGAAGGGCCACAGCCACTGCCACTGTCAAGTAATGGTTTGGGGAAGAGGCAGGGGCACAGCTGCTACTCACCGAGGCTCAAGTCGGGTGTTGACCTTCGACCTTTTACACTCCTCCCAATCATCTTTTGGGAAGAGGACATTTCTGGGATAACAGAAAATGATCAGAAGCAACTAGCTCAACAGCATGTCCCTTATGCAGGCTACAAGCTGTGGCTATCCATCCACGTACTTCTGAGACGTAAATGCGCTGGGAAGGTGGTCAGTGAGGAGGTGATGTGCAGAGGAGGGGCGTGGGGCAGAGGGAAGAGAAACCCGGCCTGTGAGCAGAGCCACCACCTCCTTGAGGCCGGGCTCCCCGCCCCTCCACCCCAATCTTCCCTCAAAAACCGGGAAGTCAGAACTGGGGATAAGTAAGCACCCACCCCTCCCCCAAACCCCCGCCAGCTTTCCTTTCTCACTGTGCGCCCTACATCTGACTCCACACTCCGAGCCTGGGGGCAGTCTCCCGATTCTGGTCCACAGACATGGAAATCAACTGAATTGAAATCAATCACCCAGGGTTTTGTGGCTACACCTCGGTTTCCCTTTCATTCTGTCACGTGCCTATAACCAAATGAGAACATTCAGCCCAGGATTCCAACATGACGGCTCCCCACCCATTCACAGCTGGGCGATGCTTATATTTAGGTCCACTCGTAACCCCTGTAGAGGCGCTACGGTGTAGAGGTGCTATAACTTGATTGATGTTTGCGACACGTCGTTAGCATGAAATTCTTGGTTCAAACAACCTGAGGTGCACTGAGACTCATTTTAATACAGCAACTGGTTAATTCTATATTTAACCACTCACTCCAAAAATCTGAAACTAAATACACAAATAAATATGTATAGAGACATATACACACACAGTATTGCTTGGCAGTTTACTTGCAACTCCATTTCTTAGGTCTTGGGTCATTTACATTCTCAAAATGCATCTAGTTATGCAGTCTTCTAACCACACTACATCCACGAGGCCTTCCCTCAGGCCACTGGCCTAAACAGCCCGCTGAGAGGAGGAAGCAGCACGTGGCTATAATCCTGGAATTTAGGGCCATTTAACCTCTTGTGCTTTTAAAAAAAGTTGCAAGAGTATAAAAGATAGCATAAATAAAACCACAAAATGACCTTAATCATAGAAAAATAAGAATAAGATGTGCCCCAGAGCAATTTAAATTTCTAAAATTTAATTTTGGAGAGTGAGCTGAGAAAAAGAAGGAGAAAAGATTCAAGTTGCATGATCTCATCTGGGATTGCAAAGGTCTGTCTGAACTTGAAGCCTGGGTGGCATGATCCAGCAGTGCACGGCAAGACTCCTGGTCTGGGTGCTGCTCAGAGTGGACAGACATTGTGCTCACTTACTTTCAAGCACGGGCAGCAGGGTAAACAGCCTTCAAGACTGGCATGTGTGTTTATGTTGTGTGTAGTATGTGAATTGGACATAAAATAAATTCCGGTTCGGTCAAGAATAATATAACTCCTGCAAATCATGCTTCAGTTGAAAATCAGCTACAACACTACTGTGCTAATAGTAATAGGTTCCCACAATATACAAAGAAGTGAGGGTCACGTGTGCTGGGAGCAGACCGTGTGGAAAGGCCCCCGCGTGGAGAGCCCACGGCAGTGACGGCACAGTGGTGAACACCTGGATGACGGTGGACCCTGAGTGCCGGGCAGCTTGCCCCCTTGTCAGATTCTGCTGAAGATACTACACATACTTACCAGAGCCTGATAATAAAGAAAAGCGATTAAAGACATCACTCGTCGGAGGTGAGACATTCAGCAACGGGGCTGGTACAGCTTTTTGGAAACATGGACAGGAAGTCCCGACAGACTAAGGATGGGCACGCGGGTCTCAGGAGGCCTCCTGGACTTGGGCAAGGGCTTTGATCTCTGCAGGTGCAGCAGAAAACACGGCTAGAACTCCTAGCTCTGGACAGGCCCGAGTGCACGGCCGTCCAGAGAGACCGGGAAGGGTCCAGAGCTCCCCCCCGGCTGATACATACATTTATACAACAGTGGCGGCCAGGGGGCGGCAGTCTTTTCTGGCTTTACTGCATTGTACTTGTGGTCGCTGGCCCACGACGGCGTGCTGCTCTCACAGGGCGGCTCCTTAGCGAGGACCTCACTCCTTGGAGGCACCACCGCCACCTTCCTTGCTGTGTTCTCCTTCTTGTCTGGAGCCGGTCTCTTGTGCACAGAAGAGATTTTAATGCCTGCCTGGATAATCAGTAAAGCCCCAATCATGAACGAGGTCAGAAATTAACCTTTGTGCATTTCACTCTGCAGTGAGGGTCATGACTCAATCAGCTCCTGGACCATCCTAAGCCCAATACACTGCATCTGCTCAGCAGAGGGCTTGGCTACTCCCCCACATCCAGCAGGCCCGCATCAACATCCGAACGATGAGAAGGTCCCTGACACAACAACCCGTCAACCTAGCATCCTGGTGAGGCGCTAGGCCGCCAGGATAACCGAGGGGCCGTGGAGTGAGGCAGTGAAGCAAGGCGGAGAGCACGGCAGACCGGGGCCCCGTGTGAGAACGCGCCCAAGCAGCACTGACAGGCAGGAGCTGCAGACACAACAGCACGTGGAGAAAGGACAGGCATACAAACGACATCCCTGTACCCTACCCGGCACTCAGTGCAGTGCCCCCAGAACCCACTGGCCACCCCGCTGACTGTGTGTCAACTCCCCGCACAGACTCCAGCAGGGACCACTCTCCTCCCAGCGGGGCTGGCGTGTGGGTGGACAGCTATTCCACGCAGCAGCCGGTTCCCACGTTTCTATCAGTTAATCCCTCGGCAGGAGGCGGAGAAGGAAAACATGAGAACACGTGCCTATTTGTCATTTCGACAAGAACACTGGTGGGCAAGACGGAGGGCAGTGTGAAGGTGCCTGCATCCCGTCCGGGCCTGTGTGCCCTACACTCTCCAAATCAACCCACCGAGCCTGTAACCTCCAGACGCTCTTGGGTTGAACTACACAAATGGTTGGTTTCAGTCAACTTACCTGAACGCTCCATTTCTGAAGAATGATTTTTTCCGGCTTTGTCTTGGGTTTCTCTTTAGGTTTTGGTTTCTGCTCTTTCCCTGCGCTCAGGAAGCGCATGGTGGCCGCGGCGTGTTTCCGGATACACTCGCTGCTGCAGTAGACAGAGTCGGGCTGCGCCACCCTCGAGCACCCGGGGCCAGTGCATCTGGCGGCACCAGGCGCCTCTAGGACCTGCAGGATCAGACGTGGCTTCAGTGTACTCACCCACCAGGTGGGTACGGCACTTTGTAACAGAACTATTTATGGTACCGAGATGACTGCTTTTAATCATGTATGAAAAACTGTGAATAAACATGTACCTTTGTTTATTCAAAACACACACATCTACCTCCCCTGAGGAAGGCCCTCGGCTTCTTACCTGCCCTTCAGCCACGCAAGAAGGGCGGAACCCTAAGCGGACCCGGCGCTCACGCTGCGCACTTCTGAACACAATGGGGTTTCACACCACAAGTAGGTTCCCTTATCGGGCAAATGGGCAGGGATTTTACCAACGCATTACGATCCCAAGTGAGAGGATTCTCAGTTAGTCCAAAGGGTCCAACTTCATCAACTGAAAACCCTTCAAAGAGGAACTGAGCCTCCAGAAGATAGAGGATTCCACTGCTGCCTCTGCTGAGAGGGCGCCCATGCCTAGGCTCGGCGGGCAAGCTTGGGAGACGACACCCAGGACACCCAGTTAAACGTGGTTCTCAGAAACAACAGATCACTTTTTGCTATTATCAGGCCACAAAAATTGCCCGGGATATATTTTTCATGCTAAACCAAGTCAGAGCTTTTGGAAGTGGATCTTTCCCCAGCCGAGCCTCTGATACCTCAGGCCCCACAGACACCTGGAGGGCAGTCTTGTAAGACCCAGAGCAGAGGGGGCCCAGCTAAGCCAGGCCTGGATTTCGGAGCTAATAAATGTGTGTTGTTTAAGCTGCTGAACAAGTCTGTGGTTGCCTGCCGTGCAGTAGGAACCTGGTTCACTACAAGGGCTGAACACAGCTGTCCATGATCACTAGAGCATGTTCTGATGGTCGAGACTAATAACATACATGAACATACCCCTCCAATGTACTGGAGCAAAATCTTAAATATCAAATTATGCACTTAATTGTTTTTCCTCCACAGAATCCAAGTTTTACTCAGAGAAATACTTAAGTTTCTGGGTAGTCTCAAACACATCAGCAATCACAGGACGTTTCCTACTGACTTCCATTTCCATTCATTCTCTTCCTTACCAGTTATCATCATACTTCCACTCGATGCCTCCTCATACGCCCGTGACAGGTAAAATGTAAACGGTCCAGCCCTCGAGGCTACCTCAGTGCAAGGGGGAGATGGCGGGAAGCTAGGACACGGCCACCGCAAGGTCGTCTGCATGCCCAACACTGGCTAGAGCATGGGCTGTGGGGGCGGCATGGGCCCCCAATTCAAGGAAGGCCTGGGGTGAAAACATGCTCTGAGTAGGACGATCATGAGAGCCTCAGACAGCTCTCAAGATGCACGGAATCCATGACAAAGAATCCCGGCCCTTGGGCAGGAGACACGATTGAACAGAGTTGGGAAAGGAGAAAACACAGCTGCACAAGCACTGGTGAGTGGGAGAACACCATAACAGAGGGCGTGCCAGCCGCAGCTGTCTTGTCAGCCTGGGGACCTGTGCGGTCACCACCGCTGGCCTTGGCATCTTGCTGCGAGGCAGGGACTAGACCACTGGTTCTCTCAAGGCGCTGACGGGTAATATAGGTGCACACGTGCCCCCGTGACTCAAAAATAATTTTGTTTGTTCACATATGTACTTCAAACTCCGGATCCATTCATGAGAAAACTTAAGGGAAGACTTACAAAAGTGAGTCCACTTATGGAAAATGTTAAGTCAGTAATAACAGCATAGGAGATAGATATGATTAACAAACATAGAGAAAGAATAGACAGGCGTGCCAGCCTTAAGCAGGTGCATGGACCTGGGAGTTCGCAGAGCCCAGCCCCGCGCCCAATGCCACTCCTGGGAAAAGCTAACTTATCTCAGGAAACAAACGCTTCTGTCTTGATGTTTCTGCCAACGGCAGCTGAGGGCTCCACAGTCACCTCTACCGCTGACCTTGGGAGACAGGTACTTACGGGCTGGAATATCTTGAGTTTTTTCTTGCAACTTGGGTTTGCAGCTTTCTCAATTCTAACCTTAATTCCTTGGTCTTCATTCGATTTCTGCTCCACGATTCCTAGACTTGTACAGTCCATGCCGTCGGCATCTGCAGGTCTCGACCTCGAGTCCTGCGTGCCTGTGGTCTCGGAGCTGGGCTCGTCCTGCACTTGCAGGATGGTGCAGTTTGGGCAGATGTAATCCTGCCCGTTCCTTTCCAAGAGCCTCCCTCGAGCCTCAGAAATGCCCACACAGTCGCCATGAAACCATTCTTCACATCGGTCACAGCGAATCATAAACCTGGAATGATAAAATAAGGAATGGAGATTATTATTAGTATTACGAATGGAAAGTGAGAGACCAACTCAATTTTAAACACAAATCAAATTTCAACATTCTATTATGAAAAAAACAAAAATATTACAGACACGTGGACAGAACAGAATAAAGAGCATCCACGTGCCCCTCTCAATTTTACTAACATTCAATCAAATTTGCTTCATCTTTTCTTTCAGGGGAGCACTCTGCCCTGGACACCACAGTTCTTGTCCACAGGAGGGCAGCCATGCCTTTACCCGCCCCCTCCCTGAGCTGCCCCAACGTCCACACCACAGCACAGGCGCAGCCGGTCTGGAGCAGCGTCACCCAGCGAGCTCTCTGGGACAGCAGATCCTCTCTGGTCCAGGCCGCCCTGTCCGTGGCTGCTGGGACCAAGGCAGCCAATGTCCCATGCCAGCCCCCACCTTGGTGGAGGGTGTGGCTCTTGTCAGTGACCACCCATGCCGTATTTGGTTTTGTTTTTTGACAATGACTTGCTCGTCTTTCCCAAGAGAACAAGTCCCTCATTCAGGCCACCCTGGGACTCTCTAAACTAAGACGAATGGAAAACCCTCTCTGGCACTTTCCACACCTCGGACTCCCCCCCGGAAGCCTGGGCAGCCACTTCATCCCCCCACGACCCACCTGTTGTTGTGAGGCTGGCGGCACAGGCAGTACAGGGCATTGGGGTCGTACACCTCGCATGCGGGCTTGTGGCGGACTGCGTCTCCGGGTTCCTCTGCATTCCCCCCTGGGGCCGCCCTCCCTTCCAGCTGGCTCTCTCTGTCCATTTTCGCCGCCTGGGACGCAGCCCCCAGGTCGGCCTCCGGCTCCTGCGGGACGGGCCGCGATCCCTCCATCGCATCGCCTGCCTCAGCATCCACGGTCTCCACCGGGTCCTCCTCCCGATGCTTCTTCCTCAGGTGGTTCTGGATGCCCTTTGGGGGCCTGTCGGTGGGCTCCTGCTCGCGCTTTCTCCGCAGGCCATTCTGGAGTTCTTTCAAAGTCAAACCGTCACTGTGGCTATTGGAGGTGTCAATCTCGTCGCCACGCCCTCTGGCCTTTGCCGAGGAGGCCGTTCGTTCCTTAGCACCCGTGCAGCCAGACCTGGGACCGCTATTCCCGTCCGAGGTGCTCTCCATGCTCCCCTCGGAGGCGCTCTCCACTTCTGTCACTGGACAGGATGCCGGCTCCACTGAGGCCTCTAGGGACACGGAGGTGCCCCTCTGGCCCCGGCGCCGGATCGTGGTCGGGAACTCCTCCACCCGCTCCGTACGCTTTGGCTGCCTTCCGCTGCGACGCAGCGACGGGCTCTGCTGCTGTCCAGGCAGCGCCTCCAGGGCATCCACCTCCGCATCCCTGGCGCCCTCGCGCTTGCCGATGGTGGTCCTCCGGAACCTCCACGTCTTCCTGAACACTTTGCTGGTGGGCTTGATGGCCTTGGGCGCGTCCTCACCACTCGGGTCATCCTCCTCGTCCATACCTAACAGGGAAATGCAACCAAACCACGCCAGGCGTCAGCCAGGGCCGCGGTCCAGGCCCAGGACCGGCACCCACCAGCCACGACAGCGCACCAGAAGGGGCACCACCCGCACGGAGGAAACCCAGACACAGTGAATCGCAACAATTCTCCACCTACAAAAACCGAAGGCTTTTCCTAAAGTGCGCTGAGAGGATTCAAGGTGATCTCTGAAGAAAAGTGTAACACTTACGGAGCTAATGTTCAGTAGAAAAACACAGCTAGCAAACCAAATCTGTGCATCTGTCGACTGCTGAGGACCAGGATTTGTACAAGATGTAGCGGGGAAAGAGGAAGCGAGCAGCAGTGCTGCCAGGACAGGACAGGGTGGCGGGTGCCTCGGGCTCTCCCGCACAGAGACGCGGGGCCCACCTGGCTCTGCCCGCAGAGCTCGGTGGACAGAATGCCGTGCTGGCTCCGGGCCTAGTGCTTGGAAGCCCCGAGCTGCGTGTGAGACGTCTGACCACGCTGCTGGAGGGATCACGTGGAGATGGGGGATTCGGACCCTGAACACCCACACCCAGCCCCCGCTGAGCCCTGCCCAGATTCCCGAGCCACGACTGTGTTGACACAAGATGGGCCCATCCAGCTCTGCACGCAGGGTCTGCAGCAGCAGACCATCAGGACACTGAGAAAATTCTGACCCACGCAGCACCTGTGGTATTTATTTCTTCTCTCCTCTTTCTAACAGACTGTTTAAACGGTCGTGTTTGTGAAAACTTCACTCCTGTTTAAAATGAAAAAGCCTGAAAAAGATAGTATATACCTTGAGAATTTTTTCCCAAGCTGCGCGGGCTTCAATTACATTTAAATGCTAACGATGACTCAGGTTTTACGCCATGATCCATCCCAGGGGAAGGACTAGTACAGAATGGAAACCTTCAAACAGAAAACACACAAAATTAAAAATCACACGTAACTGAACTCTCTTTTTCGTTCCCACTAAGTATGGTCACCTCCCATTTCCATGTCCAGCTCTGCAACTCCCCCACCCTGGGCCTGGGCCCACACTCTCCCAGGACACTTGGAAGCTTGCAGGAGTAGCTGTGGCATCAGCACCTGTGCCACCAAGGACCACGCCACTGTCCTGGTCACCCAAGTCTTTCTGCAGGAAGGACTCTCCTCTACAAAACACAGTTCTCACCAGAGACAACATACAACGTCATCGTAAATGCACTAAAGAAATCACCCATGTAAAAATAAAGTAGTGCTCTGAATCAGATTCTTAACACACAGTTAGACACTCTTCAAGAAATCTTGGGCTAAAGCTTAAACCACTGCAAACAAATACTAATGTCACATCAGTTTCTTTACATATAATGCTGCTTTTGAAATAGAAAACATGACATCTAAACTGAAAATTGTGTTGCTGGCGTTTAACACTATTGCCACGTTACCTGCCCCACACGGAAGCTTGGGCGCTTCTTCCGACTTCCTAGGAACAATGAAAACCTGGCCGATGCAACTGCGGGGTCCAAGGGAAGCGCCAAGCCCCGAAACCCTGCTGCTGCCGGTCACTATTCACAGATTACAATGCAGATTATCTCGAGACTGTCACCACGCAGTAAGCTCCTAAAAGAAGACAACAAAACAGTTTAAAGATTTAAAGCAACTATAACTAAAATCATGTTTAAGAAAAAAAAGGCATGAAGCTTTCCAAACAATCTCTTATTTGAATGTACATTACATGACCCACAAAGACACTGGGCGAGTCGACAAACAATATCCACAAAACAAAGTCCCCTGCTTCCTTAAGGACTTTTAAAGAAGGGAAGATACTTTGACTACACTCTCAAAGCAGGGGGCTGGAAAGGCCTCCGCTTGCGCACTGGTGGGGAGGAAGCTGGTGGGCAGAGGGCAGAGGCCTCAGTGGGAAGGAGGGTTTCAAAACTGATCATTGGTACCAGCTGCTTTCCAATTACAATCGTACTTTTAAGATGGACCCAGGTCAGTCAAAACCCAGAGACAGAGAGAAAGGAACAAAACATGAAAAGATGAACACAAAAATTACACATGAAAGTCATTATTTAGAAATTCTTTTCTTTTTAAATCTATTTATTTAAGTTTTGGCCGTGTTGGTCTCTGTTGCTGTGCGTGGGTTTTCTCTAGTTGCAGTGAGCGGGGGCTACTCTTCATTGTGGTGCGTGGGCTTCTCATTGCGGTGGCTGCTCTTGTTGTGGAGCACGGGCTCTAGGCGCATGGCTTCAGTACTTGTGGCACGCGGGCTCAGCAGTTGTGGCTCGTGAGCTCTAGAGCACAGGCTCAGTAGTTGTCGCACACGGGCTTAGTTGCTCTGCTGCATGTGGGATCTTAAGTTCCCTGACCAGGGATCAAACTCGTGTCCCCTGCCTCGGCAGGCGGATTCTTAACCACTGTGCCACCAGGGAAGCCCTACAACACTATACCTATGTGATCCTTTTAGTTAAAAATCTAAGGAAGATTTCAGAGGACTAATGTGATGATGATTGAACATCACCGGGGTACAGCTCATCTATGTGTATTTACACATTTAAAGAACGTTTCTCCTCCTGTGCCCTCATTCAATCACGATACCTAGTTTGCTCCACAAATGTGTCTCTGTTTCTAGGTAAGTCCGCAGTGTTAACATTTTAACACATTTTGCTTTCTAGACCCAGGACTCCCTGCCCGCAACTCACCTCTTCCTCACCTCACACCAACTGCCTCCCCTCTAACTGTGGTCTCCTTGGGTGACCTCAGAGCAAACATTCCGTCCCACCTCCTTTTAAAGAGATAGCGACCATCTCACTCTGGTCACCCCCGGCCCCCCATGGCCACCACCTCTCTCACATATGGTCAACCCATCTCAAAATGAGAAACTTCTCAGGAGAAACTGTTCAAAACAGTGAACATGTATAAAAGCAAAGAAATTACGATGGTCTCAGGAATTAAAAAGTTTTTAAGGTTTGTGTTAATCTCAACCACCCACCCAAGAAAAAACCCATGCCTCTGGATTTGACTTCTGAATCATCAGAAAAGGAAAATCCAGCTATTTCTGTTAAGTGGAATGAAGTACTTTATTCAGAATACATCATATCATTTTAGATCATCTGCTTCATTTTGGTTCTTTTTTTTTGATTTTACATTTGCAAGATCGCTTTCATAATTTCTTCCCAGAAATGCTAAGGTAAAATTTCAGGTCACGAAACAAAAACAAACCCCTATGATCAAGGCAAAAGTTAAAAGAGAAAAATTGTGTTCTGTTCCTAACACAACTTAAAATGTGGGTCCACACACAACAGCAGGTCACCAAACGGTGCTCACACCGTACTAGTAACAACTTTTCCCCAGAGGAAAAGAACGGTGGGCGGTCATCCCTGAAACTGGGAAAAAGAAAACCTGGAGGCGAACATGATGCACTGAGATACTTTTAGATCTTTACATTTCTAAGTGCAAATGTCCTCTCAGCTGAAAACGGCTCCACTTCCTAAGCAGACCTAGGAATACCAACACGAAACCTTAGGTTCCCCCAGGCCACCCAAGGGCAGGAAGCACCCCACCACCTCCCAGGCAGCTCTCCAACGTTTTGCTGTCAAGGTCCCTTTATACCCTTACAAACTGAGGACCCCAAAGAGCGGTTGCTCATGTGGGATATGTATTTCCAAAATTAAACCTGAGAAAGGCTTTCAGAATTGTGGATGTTCCCTGATACTACATCAAACCTCGACAGGCCGCAGTTCCATGAAAACTACTAGGGACACGAATCTGCAACCATAGCCATGAATGCTCCACACCTTCCTGCGTCGTAACACACTCTGAAAACATCTTTTGCCTATGTGCACGGTGGCCAGTTGGACACGTGCAGAGTCCACACGCTGGCACATTTCATTAGACGACATGAGACGCATCTCTTAATGTGAGCGCCCATCTCCTGAAATGTCTTTCATTACTGGGAAGCCATCAAGCTCAGGGTGGCAGATAAAAGCTTTTCCAAATGCTAATTTTCCTTTAACACCGGAATTTTGTCATCAGTAACAAATATAGTCAGTTGATTTCCTCGAGTCTCACGCTGTGCATCTTCGAGATAACGCCTGACACACACCACCTGAAAAATGCAGTCCATCGGCACTGCTCTGCGGCCCCTGGCTGCGGGCGCCTCTGGCCCTTCAGGGGCACTACCAGGAACCTCTGTGCCAGCAGTGCAAACGCCGACCCGGCAGGGCTGGCTCACGAGGCCGACTGTGACCCTGGACAGGGCTTCTGAGCTCTTAGCCTCCAAAGGGTTTCAAAACACACCATTTCCGGTAGCTCAAGAACGTTCTGGATACACGCCAAGCACTCACACGAATCCGCACTCCAGTGTCAGAGGAGAGGAAACATTTGCTTCCACAAAACTGTTCTAAAGCCCCACTGCGTTTTCCCTTCAGACTATACAACCCTTGGAAAACGTTAAGCTGCCAGAAGTGATTTTCTTTCAAGCAAAACCCAAAATACGCTCCCCAAACAAACAACGTGGGTGCTGCCCGACTCTACAAGCACCTAAATCTGAAGGCTCCACTACTACAAAGCTCGCCACAGGTAAGTAACCGCATCTTACCCATCTGAAGATGCTTAGTTCTATGCACTGGAGACTAATTTCTCTGGGATACTTTAAAATGTAGTATATAACCACAATGAAGCTCCTATTTTCACAGCACAACAAACACGAGAAAACCGTTGCGGCTTCTCAAAAACATAACACACAAGCGTGCACCTGCCCTGCCCACCTAGCGGCAAAACAAGGTGGTCCTCCGAATCTCACACCCCGAAACAATATTCAAAGCTAACAATTTTAATTTTGAAACAATTCTAACCTGCGGGTCACAAATTATATCCAGTGCCAGAACATAACCTCATTATTTCGCTCACAAATTATATCCAATGCTACAACGTAACCTCATTATTTCGGACTCTGCTAACTCAACTTATGGTTCTAATAGGCTGGGCCAAAGTTCACAGTTACTGATATTTCACGTTAAGAGTCTTCCGTCTCATGACGAATCCTTTGCTGGGGATGAGGAGGGATTGAGAAGGTGCTGAAAGTTCTATGAAGTACTGAAAACAGCAAGCTTGCACAATTTCACAAGCCTCTTGCACAATTCCGTTTTTGTTAATGGGACAGTCACTAACGAGGCCACGCCCAGGAATTTGAGAGGACATGCGACATCCTGCCGACCTGGCAGCGGTCCCTCTCAGCGACCCCACGCTCATCCTGACTCGACTGCCCTAGTGGCACTGCAGTCCTTTAGGTGGCCAATCCAAAGTCTGCTGCTTGCCAAATAACACTGTCATTCAAATTCCACTGAAGCCAAAGGACCCACAGCACGATAAGCTTCTCAAGCGGTAACTACAGAGAGAAATCTAGGAACCACCTGCTGTTCAAAATTTCTTAGGTGTTTTTGCTTCACAGGTCTGTGCAGACAAAAAGTAAAACTTGTTGCTTAAAAGCTCGCCACGACTGGTGCCTCGGCAAAGCTCTGGTGAGGCCGGGACCCCAGCTCCCCCTTGGCGGGCGGGCAGCGGGCACTCTGCTTTCTCTCTATCCACTTCCTAGTGAAAACACAGGCTTGTGACCTCGGTGGCCAGCTCTCCAAAAGTGTTTCAGGAACAACCAGCAGAGCCACCTGAATGCGTCCAGGGTAAGGTGGAGGAAACGAGGCTTTCCCTGTCCTCTACGGAACCGCTTGCTACCTTGGATGGACTCCTGCTGGGGTCTGCACGTTTGTGCCCCCGGAGCCCTCCTGAATGGGATATCTGCCCTGGAAAAGAGGCCCCAGACCCCACCTGGCCCTGCCACCGGGACCCAACTGCCCCGGCATCCTGACCTCGGGCCTCCCGCCTTCAGAGCTGCAAGAAATCAAGTCCACTGTGTCAAAGCTCCTAGTCTGTGGTCCTTGCCACGGCAGCCCGAGTGCACTGAGGCAGCTCCCTCTTGTCTCTCAAGGAACAAAAAGACATGGCTTCAAACACTGGCAAGGGACTCTCTGAATCCTACACCCTGGGGGTTGGTGCTTGTAAGACAAGGCCCCCGCCAGGGTCTTAGGGACCCTCTGAACTGCACAGGCTCCTGTCCTCACCGAGTCTGCAAGATGGGGCAGGTCTGGCTAAATGCCCAGGACAACACTGGGATGGGCCCCCAAACGGGAGCCTCCCCCATCCTTCCCCAACCAAGACAGAGGGTGTGGCTCTGAGGTGGGGGGGGAGGGTCACAGAAGGGACCTGGGCACAGTAAGTCGCTCCCCAGGACAGTCAGCCCTGCTGGGCACCTCAGGGGTTGCTTCCTAGGGACCCTGATCCTCCAGCTCCGCCCCCCTAACCACCCACCCTATCGCTTTCATATCCGCAGTGGTCTGTCTGGGCCCCGAGTGCACCCGGGCTGACTACTCCCTTCCAGCACCCACGGGGGCACTGCTGCCAGATCCCCGTGTCACCCGTAGCACCCAGCGCAGGCCCGGTGCACCGTGTCTCGCTGCGGCAAGAGCTGTTGGTAAGGATCCGGTGAGAGGCTGTGGGTGAGGACAGCGTACGATAAAGGCAAAATGCCACCGTTCCCTCAGGCCCAAAGACCCCTGGGGCCTCCTCACCCACAGCGCACCCCGGCTGTACTCTGGGGCTCTGGTTCCCGGCGGTCCACTTTGAGGGGGACGTGTGCACTGAACCCTCTTCACTGGGGACCACAAACTAGCCAGACAGTCCACGCTGTTCCCAAAAAGCAAGAACGTGGTTGAGGGCCCCCTGAAAACATTGCCTATCTTCTTAAAAGTAACCCATTTCCCCAGGTGTAAATGTTCAGAGTCAACTGCCTTTTGAAGTTCCCATTTCTCAACAACAAGAGCATTTCTAACCATGACCTAGAGCAGAGGTTCTCAAAGTTTGGCCCCCAGGCCTTTCAGGAGGACCGCACCAAGGTCAAACTATTTGCACAACACTAAGGGCACGGATGTGGTGGTTTCTCAGAAGCCAAATGACAGAGATAGGACGAAGGAGACAAGAGAATCCGGCTACTGTCGCTTAAGCCAGACGTTCAGGAGACCTGCAAAACCCTAGGACAACACTATCTTTCTCATTAAATTGTTTTTCTTTTGGAACATAGTTTCCATAAAGTGTTATTTACGTTATTATTTTTAAGTATATTTAAATGTCTCATTTTTAATGCCAAATATGGAAAATATCAATAGACACAACATAAACAAAAGCCCTTTGGGGTCCTTGTTAATTTTAGGTGTAAAGGGGTCAGTCTGAATATGGCCAACAGCACAGACTTGACACTACTGGCTACTTCAAAGGGCTGCTCTTGATGGGCCAGTGAGACTGAAGGGCCGTGACAGTGATGCTCCAGGAGGCTGCTCTCCCAGACCCTCCCCACCTCTCCTCGGATGACTGAGAAGGCACCAGTTATGAAACGGCAGCATTCAGAGGGACGGCCACCCAAGTCCAAAGAGAAAATGGCTGGAGGAAAAAACCAAAGGCCTGCTGCTGTCTCACAAGTACGTGCTTCATGAGTGGAGCTGCATCTCATGCCACAGGCCAAGGGGCAAAAATAATGCTTGGAGACCTTGGAAATGCAAAAGTCAAGAATTCAACTGTATACTTGAGCTGGAATCTTCCTTTCTTTCTCTGAGATTAGAAGAGGCCAATGTCTACCTTTGGGGGGCAGTGGGGAAGGTCCAAGCTTAAATAAAGCAGTTATTAAATAAAAACAGGATGTTCTGTACTGATTTTTACAGATCCAGGCTGAGCTCAACTTGAGGCAACTTCTCCGACTCCTGCCACCACTGCCTGGTCGCGAAAGTGCAGAAGAAAGCCACCTTACAAGTAAAAACACAAATACTGTTTAAATTACAATCTAACAAACCTAAAGAGTTGATGGCTAGCACTGACCTAGCCCTGTCTCCATGGGGCACTGGGGGCATTTCAGGGGGACCACTCTTTGTGCCGGCTCAGCATCCCAAGTCCTGACCAAGGCAGCCCCCAGTGTCCTCCTCCGCTGACCACAGCATGACCACACCCACACACTAACAAGTAGGGTAAGTCCTCTTTTAAGCAGATAGGGGGCTGGGAGGCTCAAGGGGCAGCACCACGGAAGAAGGCAGGCTTCACACCAGGGTGTCCCTGCCTTCAATCCCAACTGCAAACCTAACAGCTAGGTGTGCTGCCCAGGGAAATGGGGACAACTGTGAAACTCCATCGTGTCAAGTGCCAGTCAGAGTATGATAAATAGCCTGTGTCATTTGTAAGGGGGCTCCCAGCATGCCTTTTTTTTTTTTTAAATTAAGGGACACAAACCAATGTCCATCACCAGGCGACCAGTTTGAGAAAAACCCAGAAACAGCCATATGATGTAATTCTTTAAGACTGTAATTAAAGGATGATGAACTCCACAGCCCCTGCCATGGAAAGAGCCCCACACCCTTGAGCGAAGCCAGCAGGTAACAGTTCCCAGCGCATCTTGACCCCCACCCCCACCCCGCCCCAACCAAGTTCACAAACTCATCCACAGCTGTAACTGGGCTTCCAAATGGTGCCATTTCTGGGGTTTCTGCTTTCTTTATATCCTTTCATATTTTATATCTTTTCTTTATATCCTAATTTTCTCTATATATAAAGTTATCTTTGCAACCCAAACACAGTACAACTCTCTTTACATTGGGGGAGAACCTCATTTCCCTTCCTGTAGTAAAGGTGTATTAAATACTTCTTGAGTGTCTCTATCAGTATATGGAAAGCAAAACCATAGCACCTAAGTTGGACCCTCAACAGAGAAACATCTGCTTTACAAATTACAAACAAGATAATCACACCTACTAAGTAGGTTTTACAATCACGGCTACAACAAATTCTTATTAAAATGTGTACAATTACCTATTCAACTTCATGT
The DNA here is from genome assembly GCF_949752795.1 of Hyperoodon ampullatus. Lineage (NCBI taxonomy): Eukaryota > Metazoa > Chordata > Mammalia > Artiodactyla > Ziphiidae > Hyperoodon > Hyperoodon ampullatus. The sequence continues at coordinate 73,721,985 of NC_136918.1, read as the reverse complement.
AACAACTTACACTCAAAATTAGTGGTGACCTTTGAACAACGCAGGAACCGGACTCCAATCCAATTCCTGTGTATAACTTATACTTGGCCTCCGTATACAGCAGACTGTGCAGTACCGTACTATTAACTACTGGAAAAAGTCCCTGTGTAAGTGCTCCCAGACCGTTCAAACCCATGTTGTTCAAGGGTCAACTACACTACTCAAAAAAATAAAATGAAGAGAACAGTATGGATGTTCCTTTAAAAACTAGAGTTGCCGTATGATCCAGCAATGCACTCCTGGGCATGTATCTGGAAAAAACTCTAATTTGAAAAGATACATGCACCTCAATATTCACTGCAGCACTCTTCACAATAGCCAAGACGTGGAAGCAACCTAAATGTCCACTGATGGATGAAATGGATAAAGAAGATGTGGTTAATGTATACATCAAAACATTACTCAGCTATAAGGAAACGCCATTTGCAGCAACATACATGGACCCAGAGATTATTATACTAAATGAAATCAGAGAAAGACGAATATATATCACTTATATGTGGAATCTAAAAAAATTGACATAAATGAACTTACTTATTACAAAACAGAAATAGACTCAGACGTAGAAAACAAAGTTTATCCCACTGTCCACATGCTCGGGCAGGGGGATAAATTAGAGTTTGGAATTAAAAAAAAAAAAAAGGCCTAAGCGAGAGACTCCAGGAAGTGTGGGCCCTTAAGATCACCTAAGGACCTTACAGTCTATAGGGAGCTGGGGCTTACCCCTGGGAGCTGCCATCCCAGCACTTGGTCTCCCTGTGCATCTGGGTGTTGCTCACGGTCAAAGTCACAAGTGCAAACAGCTGTGCCTGCAGTGCTGCCATCGTACAGGACGCCCCCGTCCCCCAGATGCCTTCCTCGTGCTGCCCCTTTGAGACCCCCCACCCCACCCTGTCTGCAACCTGGAAACCTTAGAGGTTTCCTCTCTAAGGAAGGAAACCTTACAGTCTATAGCCCAAGAGCCACAACTACTGAGCTTTCACACTGCAACTACTGAAGCCCACATGCCTAGAGCCCATGCTCTGCAACAAGAGAAGCCACCACAGTGAGAAGCCTGCACACTGCAACGAAGAGTAACCCCCACTTGCTGCAACTAGAGAAAGCCCGCTTGCAGTAACGAAGACCCACTGCAGCCAAAACTAACTAACTAAATAAATAACTATAAAAAAGAATAATTATTCCTACTCATAAGTTGCTTATGATCTTTTTTAATGCACTTTTATTGCAAAATTAATACACGTTAATGATAGAAAGTTAAACAGTACAGAAGAGAAAGTCACGGCTTCTCCAAGACCTAAACTTCTCAATGATAACTATTATTAGTAGTTTCTTTTGTATCCTTCCAGGATTTAGACAATCATACACAAAAATGGCATCACAGAAAACATACACTTTTAAGTTGCTTATGGTCTTATGGTAGAGACTAGGATTGCCAGATTTAGTAAATAAAAATACAGGGAGCCCAGTTAAATTTGAATTTCAGATAAACAACAAATAAACATTTTTAGTGTGAGTGTGTCCCAACTATTGCATGGATATACTTCTACTAAACATTTATTTGCTTATCTAAAAGTCACGTTTAATTGGACACCTTGTGTCTTATTTGTTACAACATGGTGCTGTATCTGCAGTCACGGAAGCCAAGGCACAGGTTGAGGGACCACAGAGGAGAGACTGACTGAGTCTATCAGGCAGAATAAGGAAAAGCTTACAAAACAGGGCTTCCCTTGTGGCACAGTGGTTGAGAGTCCGCCTGCCGATCCAGGGGACATGGGTTCATGCCCCAGTCTGGGAAGATCCCACATGCTGCGGAGTGGCTAGGCCTGTGAGCCATGGCCGCTGAGCCTGTGTCCGGAGCCTGTGCTCCGCGATGGTAGAGGCCACAACAGTGAGAGGCCCGCGTACCACAAAAACAAAAAAAAAAAGAAAGAAAGAAAAGCTTACAGAACAGACATTTGCACTGGGACCCAATGTATGCATAGGAGTTTGACAGTTGGAATAGGAGAAAAATGGCAGGAAAGGAGATATACAAAGGACAGAGTTGTGGAAAGATTTGGGTGGGTTTGGAAAATAGGATGACCTTTAGTGTCCTGGAGGCTTTAGTGCCCAAGAAGTCTGTGGGTATAAAATAGCTGGAGCAGGAAGAAGCAAGACCACAGGCAGGGTCAGACAATGAAGGATCCTGCACACAAGCTACCAAGAGGAGTTTTTACTCTATAGACCAACATTTGCCAGCCTCTTCCTACTTCTACCTTTAAAAAAGGAACTCTGGAACCCCTTTCACAGAAATGTATAATATTGCAGATCCTTTTCGAATCATTTTTAAAATCATTTTTATGGTATATTATAAGTGAGTGAATGAAAGCAAAAATATATAACTGTTGTGTTATAAAATTTATTTTAAATACACTCCTTAATATCAGTAATATACAAAGATAAGTGTTGACTATCTCCCAATTAAAAATAAATGCATGCTGTTTGGTTTACTTTTAACTCTGTAATAAGTGTGATTTATCAACTAATAAATTAGGATATTGAGACAGGCTGGAACTTGGGACACTTTACTGCAGTGCTGCAATGCTGCACCTGGACAACCATCTCCTTGAACAGCAAAATACAAAGAAATTATAAAGGACTAAAAATAACTGCATGCATGCCCAGTTGGGGCAAATTCTGGACAGAAGATACAAAAGACCAAAAAAGCCCAACTGCTACATCTGAAGAGCTGGGAGCAAAAACAGGGTGTTGGGAGCAAAAGCAGGGCAATGCGCATGCCCCCTGCGCTCAACACCGCCAAAGGGGTGGGCAAACCACCTAAGCCACGCCTCCGGTCCGACCCCTGGACACACCCCTCCCCTCACCCCATATAAGGAACCAGCTCACCCTGCTCCCCCCTGCTGCAGCAGGGGCCCCAATAAAGCCTTGCCTGAATTTCTTGTCTCGCCTCTGATCGATTCCTATTGTTTGGGGAAGGTCAAGAACCCTGGTTGGTATCAATATGACTTATTCTGTGTTTGTCTGATGCCAAGTATACACTAAAATGTTGAAATGGAATTTAATTTTGTTCTATGGCATCAAAACGATTTGAAATTCTTTTCATGACATGATGCTTGGAATTCTTGCATTTTTGCAGTTTAAAATATCAACAGGTTTGTATTTATCTTTTTATGTTTGACTTTTTAAATGACATGATAAAAGGACTTCCCTGGTGGCGCAGTGGTGAAGAATTCACCTGCCAGTGCAGGGGACACGGGTTTGAGCCCTGGTCGGGAAGATCCCACATGCCGTGAAGCAACTAAGCCATGTGCCACAACTACTGAGCCTGCGCTCTAGAGCCCAAGAGCCACAACTACTTAGCCTGAGCTCTAGAGCCCATGAGCTATAACTACTGAGCCTGTGTGCCTAGAGCCTGTGCTCCACAACAAGAGAAGCCACTGCAATGAGAAGCCCGCACACCGCAAAGAAGAGCAGCCGCCGCTCACCGCGGCTAGAGAAAGCCCGTGCGCAGCAACTGAGACCCAACACAGTCAAAAGTAAGTAAATAAAACAAATAAATGACAAAAAAAGTAAATGACATGATAAGAGACAAGGTTTCAGACTTCTCTTGGTAAATAACACACGTACATGCTGTTTATATCTAGCAAATTAGAAGCCAAACGAATATAATTGCCACTATATTCCCTCTTTTTAATACTGTTTTTGTAATTCCTTGATGTGATGTCAAAGCTTTTGGTAAGAATTATACAATTTACAGATCTACTGAAGTTCCACTTGAGGCAAATTAGTAGCAGTATTATTTATTTTCCCTCATCATCTTGTTATATTTCGATACTTTTGTTCTACGGGCTTTCCATCTTTAAGCAATGGTCCTTACAGCTTGATGAATTATTATAGGGCAAACATCCTTGAAACCACCATTCATGTCAGAAGATAGACTTTCTAACATATGTCCTGTTCAACTTCAGCTCATCCTTACCCCAAGAGTAAGCACTACCTTAACTTTACGATATTTACTTCATTTTTTTAGATGGTTTCATAGCCCAAGTGTGCTGAACTAAACTTGTTAATTTAGTTTTGCCTGCTTTTTTTTTAAAGTTTGTCTTTGAGACTCCTAACTTACAGGTTTCCTCTTCAACTCTTTTTTTCCCCTTGTAATTATTTGTTACAGAAACATGCTGATTTCTCCTATAGTTTCCCACAGCCTGAATTTTCTGGTTATATTCCCCTTCTAACATGTTGCTCTGCCCTCTGTGTCCCTGTACATTGGTGTTGGATCTTGAGGCTTAGATTCTGATTTGATTGTTTTGGCAAGACTGTTTCACAGGTAGTATGATTTCATCAGGAAACACATATGTCTGATTGTCCCTTTTTTGTTCCCAGAGAAGCTATGGATGTCTAATGCCCAGATAATTTAATTCTTTAGGGCTTGCAAAATGACAATTTTCCCATTCTTACTTTCCTTCCTCATTTATTTGTTGGAAATCATTTGTAAAGAGAAACTTTGCCATATCTATTATTTATGTGGCAACATAGTTCACACAGGAAAGGCAGGATAAATAATTCTTTCCTTTTAATTACCAATTTTCAAATGAATAGCACTTCCAAGGTGACCAACTACCTGCGTGTGTGTGTGCGTGCACGCACATGTGCAGTAATGAACTTATGGATTTAAATATATTTGATGTGTTTAGACCTCTGCCAACTAAAGAATGTCCCTCACCATGTGGTTCTACAAAGATTAAGTCATTAGTCACTGCAGTCACTGACCTTTAACACACCCTGAAAGGAGTTCAGGGTGGCGATCAGGAAGGAGACACTCTGTGCTCTGGGAAAACTGGCAGAACAGGCCTTCAGATAGTGACATATTTTCAGGAGAAAATGTTATGAACCCAATTTCTTTCATCTTCCCATATTTAGAAAAGTACTAAAAGCATTCACTAAGATATCTGCTCCTCGTGACTAGCAGAAACTTTCTACTGAGATGTGTGCTTGGTTGCATGTACCCACTTGGTCAAAATAAAAAATATGCTGATCTCCTTCCTTACCTCTTCTGAGTGGTCCTTCAGAGCTCTCTGATAGGCTGTCTCCCAGGCTACAGTCCTCAGTATGTCCCCACATAAAACTGAAACTCACAGCTCTCATGTTGTGAGTTTTTATTTCAGTTGACACACCTCTTACAGATACTACCCTTATACATATGAAAATTGTCCCATCTTTGGGACAACTCTTCAAGTTGGCTCCCAAGTCCTCAAAAGATATATTTTTAAAGTCTTTTAACAACAAGAATCTGGATGTAAAAAAAAAAAAGGAAATAAGAATTTTGCAGCAGGGACTTCACTGGTGGCGCAGTGGTTAAGAATCCACCTGCCAATGCAGGGGACACAGGTTTGAGCTCTCGTCCGGGAGGATCCCACATGCTGCGGAGCAACTAAGACCGTGCGCCACAACTACTGAGCCTGCGCTCTAGAGCCTGTGAGCCAGAACTACTGAAGCCCACGTGCCACAACTACTGAAGCCTGCATGCCTAGAGACTGTGCTCCACAACAAGAGAAGCCACCACAATGAGAAGCCCGCGCACCACAACAAAGAGTAGCCCCCGCTCTCGGCAACTAGAGAAAGCCCGCGTGCAGCAACGAAGACCCAACGCAGCCATAAATAAATAAATATATATATAATTAAAAAAAAAGAATTTTGCACCAAAATGATTTGGTTTGGCTCAATTAAGGAATTTTATTTTATAATCTATGCCTCCCATATTTTTATTGGAAACTGAATATTATTCAGTATCGTCAGTTTCATGCCTGTGTGGGTGGCAACATTTATCAAAGACAAGCGACATTAGAATGTGAGTCACAGAAATTCTACCCGACTTTAAGAGAAATTAGAATGCTGTTTGACAGATCCAAACTATCTTTCTTGCTGGGAAATGACCATGAGTGGTCTTGAGGAGGAACTGCCCTCTACCCTCGAGGATGAACAGCCAGGCTTTGACAATAATTCACAGTCTCTGGAGCATTGGAGCTGTCTGGATCCATTTATGTCAAGACTCTTTGTCCTTAATTGCAGCGTCTCTTACTAGACCCTGGGTTGAACTGCTTTGAAAGTGCTTAGGATAGGGAAATGGTTTTTTACTGAAATATTTTAAACACACAGAGAAACAGAAAGGCTAACGTTACAAACAACTGAATGGTGGCTATCTAGACTTCACAAACTTTGTTATTTTGTTATATTTGCTTCAGACCATTTTAAAAAATTTATTTTATTGAAGTATAGTTGATTTATAATGTGTTAATTTCTACTGTACAGCAAAGTGATTCATCTACACATATATGTACATTATTTTTCATATTCTTTTCCATTATGGTTTATCACAAGATATTGAATATAGTTCCCTGTGCTATACAGTAGGGCCTTGTTGTTTATCCATTCTCTCTATAAAAGTTTGCCTGTACTAACCCCAAACTCCCAATTCATCCCTCCCCCAACCCCTCTCCCTCTTGGCAACCACAAGTCTCTTCTCTGTATCTGTGAGTCTGTTTCTGTTTTGTAAACAAGTTCCTCTTGTCATATATTAGATTCCAAATATAAGTGATACCATATGATATTTGTCTTTCTCTGTCTGACGTACTTCACTTCATATGAAAATCTCTGGGTCCATCCATGTTATTGCAAAAATGGCATTATTTCTTTCTTTTTCATGGCTGAGTAGTATTCCATTGTATATATGTACCACATCTTTATCCATTCATCTGGGGATGGACATTTAGGTTCTTTCCATGGCTTCAGATTGTTTTAAAAAAGAAAGGAAACATTAAACATATGGTCACCTTTGTTCTCTTCACTAATCCTAGTTCCCTCCCTCATTGTAGAGGCAGCCGCTATTCCAGTGTTGTTGGACATCCTTCCTGTGCTTGTTGTTATGCTAATGTTTACAGGTACATATCTGTGAAAAATACTTAGAACTGTGTGTGTTTCAAAGTTTAGATAAAAGTTATCATATTGTATGACATCTTGTCCACTAACTTGCTTTCCTCTCTGAACATTTTGTTTTTGGAATCTATCTTTGTTGATATATCAAGTTTATTGATTTCACTGCTACATAGTATTCCATCATTTGAGTATACATGAATTTATTTATTCATTCTGTTATTAGTGTACACTTATTTTTTTCTATTACAACACAATGCTTCAAATAACATCCTCGAGTATGCACGTGGTGGAGTTTCTCTAGGGATATCTGTAGAAGCAGAATTTCTGGGACACAGAGTATCATAAATCTTTAACTTCAATAAGTATTGCCAAATTACTCTCTGATATCGTTATATTAATTTACATGTCCACAAAAAGGAGTTGAAAGTTCCTATTTCCCCATGTTTGGTGTTATCAGACTTAAAAAATTTTGCCAATCTTGTGGATATGAAATGGTACCTCATTGGTATTTTAATTTTTATTTGCCTGATTACTAATGAAGTTGAATATTTTTTCATTTATTGGCCATTTCTTCTTTTGTGGGTTGTAGGGCAGGGCTCTTCAAATTGTTGGGGTGTGATGGCTGTAATGGGATGTACTTACACACTGACAGTCCTCATATCTTCTTCCCTGATCTACATATTTACCTTACCTTGAATCTATGTGTCTCCGCATTCTTCCGTACATTTTTGTATCAGGTATCTGAGAAGATAATATAAGGCAAATGAACTGGAATAAAGAGGAAAAATAATAAGCTCAAGGTTAACAATAAAATGAAAGATAATAGAGACAGTGAAATCTACTTGGACATAAGAATTGTAAGGCTCTCTCACTCTCTATTTTGTCCATTGGCTTGAGTAGCCCACTAATACAATATTTCACTAAAGAACTGACAAGGGAATCACAGACTTTAGATTTTAGGCTTTGCCTATACACTCCATAACTTTGCTTTTTGAGGTCTCCACTTCCTTCTTTATAGTCTTTGAAGGTGTATCTTCATTGTCTGCTGTTTTGGGTAGATGAACTATTGTCTGAGGTGGGCTATGCAGCGGGTAAGATTGGGGCTCTGGAATCTGGTACTAGGTTCATTGCTGGTTCTCTCACTTACTAGCTTTGTCAGTTTGGAAAAGTTTCTTAACCATCCTAGATTCAGTCTCTTCAAGGTAACAACAGTACCTACTTCATAGGGTTGTAGTAATGATTTATGGAGATAATATATGTAAATACTAAGAACAGTGCCTAGGACACAATAAGTCCTTAATGTCAGTTATGATTAATCATCTAAAGAAATAACACATAAATGAAAATATACTATATAAATTCAACATTCTTATCTTGAGTGAAGAACTCTGAACGTTTATATGACTTTCCTCGAAGTACATGTGCTATTTTCTGTGATTGATAGACATACCAGTAACTTCAGGGTGATTTAAGTGGAAATGATTCAACTGATGATAGAATTTCAGCCTGGTGTTGGAGAAAAGATGATGGTATTATGAAAGCAGTCATTCATTTATTTATTCATCAAGCATTTATTGAAGACTTAATAATGTGTTGTGAATCCCCTGTATAAGACAATGGGGAAATAAAAAAGTTAAATGATACTTAGTATCTGCCATTAAGAAGTTGAGTAGGGGAAATAGCCACATAAGTAAATTAATTAATTCAACAAATTTTACAACAAGGGTACAGTGGGAGCACAAAGAGGAGGTTGCCAATTCTACATGAATGCATTAGGAAAGCTTCCACAGAGAAGCAAGAAATGAGGAAGGAGACCTCCACAGCGCCTTTCAAATTCCAAGAGGTAGCTGCTGTTGCATGGAGCCAGGGGAGAGCACCATGGTGAAGGGTGGTATTGGGAAGAGAGTCAAGTTAGGAGGGTGCTTGAACCACGTAATCTACAGACTCATTGCCAGGCCAGAGATGCAAGGTAGTCATTGAGAGGAACCAAAGTCATGGCCAGGAATGTGGAAACATGGTCAAGTTCAAACAGGGCCACACACTCTCTGGAAAGGATCAGTGAAGTTGGAGGTCCAGCCCAGAGAAACAAGAGTAGATTTGTGGTCCAGAGCTAGCTGCAGATTCAGGCTTGTTCAATCAATAAGGCTCTTTAGCTTTGTGAAGCACCAGCCTTGGGATGGTGTGAAGTTATTTCAAGAAGCTATGCCAAGTTGAACAGATGCCGCCTAATTTGCCATCTCATAAGTTTGGTTTTCTGGCTATTTTTCCTCTTTATTCTAGTTCATGTGGATACTATCATCCTTAGCACAATTTTTACTAACATGTCCTAAAATGCTAAAATCCTGCTTTAAAAGTCTCTTTTCCATTGAGCCATATTCAGGTAGTAAAACACATGACTAACTTGTATTCTATGACCTGTGTACTATGGAATTGTGTCTAGTGTGTTAGATATAAAATTACACCATCCTAGTTAAGGCTAAATGAGGGAGTCCAAGAGAAGGGGAGCAAAATGTGATGATTCAATGTGGAGAGTGGCCCCAAAGAGAGAGTTGCTTGATGTCCCAGCTACTGAATTCATGGGCCAGATTTAAATGCTGCAAGCATGTCCAGTACTGACATCTATCACCAAATGCATGACAGAACTGCGGCCCATTTGGTAAATAACGCACATAGCGTGACTTACCTTCCTACTTGTGCTATTAATTTGCTTTCCATGGATCAATTACGGTAAAGCGTGATGAGAATTCTAGCCAGATCAAGAATGACTTATCAGTCTCTACAGGAATGGTCAGCTTGCTGGCAGGGCAGTAGCACTTCTGTAACTTTGCCAGAGTTCACAACTGGGGAGAGATAATTAAACCCAGGTATGAAGCTCAGAAGTCTTTGAAAGTTTACTGTAAGGTTACTTTCTGCTTCAGGATTTGAGGCTGAATTCAAAGGTCATCCTCTGAAAAGCCAGAAACCACCCAAATCAGCACATTTAAAATAATTCTACTAATAAAACCCCCAGATAGCTTTCTTATCATTAATTAAAAGCAGACCTGTCTCTCGTACATCTTCTTAATAAATTACTTTAGCCCCTGGACAAACATATCCTCTGTCACTCTGCCAAGTCCCTACCTACATGCTGGATCCACGTTAACAGAAGAACATAGATGCTGTCAATTGCTGCCATAAGAAAGCTCAGCCTTCCTGGATATGAGGAAGTTAGCTTCTCTGTGGTTTGGGCCTTTCCTGGAATCCAAAGTCAGACATAGTACAAAGCTATACTGAATCTAAGGTATTAAACTGAACAGAAAGAACCTTGTTCACATACTAAGCATAGTCTTAAAATTCTATATTCTCAACTTCCTACCCATAGTGGAAAAGCTTAGGAGAGTGAGCCCCTTCCAACTTGTTTAAATCTCTCTGACCATACAGATGAAGGCCAGTGTGTGTGCGTGGGGACAATGGAAGAACACGGTATGGTACTCAATGTAATTGAATGAGAATCCAAAACCAAAGACAAGGATCTAAGGAAATGTGAGCAGGTATATGAGGGACATTATGGGCAAATCTTGGGAGAGGCTGTGGGCACTCGTGTGCATTCCTTTGCTCTCTGTAGGGCAATATGTAGGTAAGTCAGATCCACTTAAAGGACTGGCATTGGATGTGTTTTCTTACATGTGTTTTTGTTTTGTTTTGTTTTTGTTTTTGGCCACACTGCGTGGCTTGCAGGATCTTATTTCCCTGACCAGGGATTGAAACTGGGACCTCTACAGTGAAAGCGCAGAGTCCTAACCACTGAGCCACCAGGGAATTCCCGGATGTGTTTCCTTTGATTCCCTCCGTTCATTTGGCTTTACATGGTCTGCTATATTCCGTTTCAAAGGCGAAACGCAGAATTCCGTGATTATTCTTGCAGCCCCTCCCTTCCTAGTGAACCAAGCACTGGTTCAAGCTTTGATATTCTCGGGAGCCCACTGCATCTTTTCAGTCTTGGTTCAGTGGGTCTTGACTCTGGGGTATGAAGTGAGATAGGGTTTTTGTGGCCAGCAGAGAAGAGTGGAATTTCAGTGGAGGCATGTGGAAGGGGGATTCTGGAATACACACAATGGGCAGACTATTTCTGTTATCCAGGAGTGTTCCCAGCAGAGGTCCTCTGGTCTTCGGCAGAGGTCGGGGTAGTAGCAGCGGGAGGAGAGTCAGATGGAAGCTACCACTTTGAGTTTCTCTATGCCTCTCTGGCATGCAGGCCTTCGTGAACTGTAGGTATGGCATCTTGGCACAGACTGGCTCCTAATTATTGTGGAGGGCCACATTCTGGGTGGAGAATTGTATCCAAATGTCATGGTAATTCGATCAGCCTTTAACTCCAGGGGTTCTGTCTCAGCAGCTGTTCAGCAACTGAGCAACTTCAGCAACTTCAGTTCTGTTCAGCAACTCTGAACCCAAATGTTGTGCTCTATTAGGTAAATGGTTTATAGAGGGTGGGAAGTGGGAAGACGGATGAATGTTTTGATATCTTTGAGTGGTATCCTACAGAATAAAAATATAATGAGGATGCTAGAGTCAGAGACTGTGCGGTTGGCCATGGAGACGGATGATTTCCTTGCTGATCAAAGAGGCAGAAGCTGGAATATATGATGGAGGAAGACAATGGTGAGAAGGGGACATAGCCATTCTTTTTGAGGATACAAGTAGGAATGTCTTTGTATGGGGGTGGGGGCAGTCTTAAGTGAAGTTTGTTGCCAAAGTGTCCCCATTTAGATTTAGAACTGGGAAAGGATATATCAGATTCTTACATCACCTTGGCCTTTTCCTTTTATGATTTTTTAAAAATTGAAGTATAGTTGATTTACAATGTTGTGTTAGTTTCTGGTGTACAGAAAAATGATTCAGATATATATATGTGTGTGTGTGTGTGTATATATATATATATGCATATATATATGTGTGTGTGTATATATATATATATATATATATATATATATTCTTTTCCATTGTTACAGGATACTGAATATAGTTCCCTGTGCTATGACCTTGTTGTTTATCCATTCCCTATATAATAGTTTGCATCTGCTAATCCCAAACTCCAAATCCATCCCTCCCCTCCCCTCCCCCGTTGGCAACCACCAGTCTGTTCTCTATGTCTGTGAGTCTGTTTCTGTTTCATAGATAAGTTCATTTGTGTCCTATTTTAGATTCCACATGTAAGTGACATAGTATGATATTTGTCTTTCTCTTTCTGACTTACTTCACTCAGTATGATAATCTCTAGGTCCATCCATGTTGCTCCAAATGGCATTATTCCATTCTTTTTTTATGGCTGAGTAATATTCCATTGTATATATGTACCACATCTTTATCCACTCATCTATCGATGGACATTTAGGTTGCTTCCATGTCTTGGCTATTATGAATAGTGCTGCTATGAACATAGGGGTGTATGGATCTTTTTGAATTATAATTTTGTTTGGATATATGACCTTGGCCTATTCCTAACTCCCAAAGTCTTTGTGATTATATTAAGGTTTTAAATGGAGTCATCCAGGGTAGTTTCTGGGTGAGAGTCTTTCAGGCTGTGAAACAGAGCAGATCATCCTACTAGATTAGAGACCTTTGAAGCCCTTGACCCCTGGGCCTCCTTTGCATAGCTCTGGAGCTCCAATAAAAGCTACCATATCTTCTTGGTCAGCTGAAAACTGCGGCTGGATGATAAAAGATTTCTTGCCCCAACACTTTCTTAAGGCCTGCAGACATCCCATTATCATCTATTGTAGATTGAATTCTCTGCCTGGTGGGGCCAGAGCTGGGCAAGGAGAAGCCAGGGATTCCACCTCAGGCTCTTGGGCACTTATTATCTGGTGTGGTCTCACGGCTGTTCTATTGTCATCAGCCAAAGAATACTCAGATCAGGGAGTTTTGTGATGTCAAGATTGATGAAGAGCTGAAACTGCCATCTGTATCCTGTGGTGCTCAAGCATAGAGAATCATCAGAATCACCTGGAGGAGTCTTTGAATGATAGAATCCCAAGCTTCTAGAACTTATTTTTTTTCTTTTAACATCTTTATTGGAGTATAATTGCTTTACAATGGTGTGTTAGTTTCTGCTTTATAACAAAGTGAATCAATTATACATATACATATGTTCCCATATCTCTTCCTTCTTGCATCTCCCTCCCACCCTCCCTATCCCACCCCTCTAGGTGGTCACAAAACACCGAGCTGATCTCCCTGTGCTATGCGGCTGCTTCCCACTAGCTATCTATTTTACGTTTGATAGTGTATATATGTCCATGCCACTCTCTCACTTTGTCACAGCTTACCCTTCCCCCTCCCCGTATCCTCAAGTCCATTCTCTAGTAGGTCTGTGTCTTTATTCCCATCTTACCCCTAGGTTCTTCATGACCTTTTTTTTTTCTTAGATTCCATATATATGTGTTAGCATATGGTATTTATTTTTCTCTTTCTGACTTACTTCACTCTGTATGACAGAGTCTAGGTCCATCCACCTCACTACAAATAACTCAAGTTCGTTTCTTTTTATGGCTGAGTAATCTTCCATTGTATATATGTGCCATATCTTCTTTATCCATTCATCCGTTGATGGACACTTAGATTGCTTCCATGTCCTGGCTATTGTAAATAGAGCTGCAATGAACATTTTGGTACATGATTCTTTTTGAATTATGGTTTTCTTAGGGTATATGCCCACTAGTGGGATTTCTGGGTCGTATGTATTTTTAGTTTTTTAAGGAACCTCCATACTGTTCTCCATAGTGGCTGTATCAATTTACATTCCCACCAACAGTACAAGAGTGTTCATTTTTCTCCACACCCTCTCCAGCATTTATTGTTTCTAGATTTTTTGATGATGGCCATTCTGACCGCTGTGAGATGATATCTCATTGTAGTTTTGATTTACATTTCTCTAATGATTAATGATGTTGAGCATTCTTTCATGTGTTTGTTGGAAATCTGTATATCTTCTTTGGAGAAATGTCTATTTAGGTCTTCTGACCATTTTTGGATTGGGTTGTTTGTTTTTTTTGTTATTGAGCTACATGAGCTGCTTGTAAAGTTTGGAGATTAATCCTTTGTCAGTTTAGAACTTGTTTTATAGAAACAAAAAATTAGCCTTCATCAAGTGGTTCTTATTATCAGCTAGGTTTAGGAACCACTGTATGCAATATCTTTTACATCCAGAATACTGAGCCAAATCCTATAATTCAGCAAATTATTGTTCTTGCTAAACTGGTCAAGCTCATTGATACCCTGGAAGCCCAGCTCTGTGTAGGTCAGGGCCACCAAAAGGGCAGGGATCAGAGACTAAGTAAGTTGAAGCAGCTGTCATGTTTTATTTACACTGCTTATTTTTCTCCTTGATACTTATGGAGGCCCTTGTTTTCTGGAGTATACCCTGGTGCTGAGAACTTTCCTTGGGATCCATCACAGTACATCTGTGATGGGCAAGTATGTTGGAGGACAGTACCTCAGCTTTCTGGTCTAATGGTGTTTCTTAGTGGTCATCAGGAGCCTGATGTTCTAAGACTCCATCCTGGTTTGGATATGGAGGTGACTACCTGTCATCCTTAGTTTCATAAGAATATATTGTAATTTAAACCTGAATTTAGAATACAATTATGTAAAGGAAATCCCTAGCCAATTTCCTTCCTCTCTATTAACTAAACATGTGGGATCAAGTAAGTAGGGAGATTTAAAAAAAGTGTACAATGAGTTAGTCAAGGCAGAGGAAGTAATGGTGATGGTGGAGATGTTGGTGATGGTGCTGATGTTGGTGGTGGTGGAGATGGTGGTCATCTTGGTGACACTGGTGATGGACATGATGTAGGAATGGTGGTTACAATCGATGCAAATCTAGCTGTCTGAGATGGCAGCTATTGCCTAGGGATAGCCTGGGGTTAGCCTTTATTTGATCTTTTTCACATGATGACTGGAGGTGAGTCAGCTACTTTTAAAAGGCTAGGAACAGTGAACAACATATAAATCAAAGCTTTCTAAATTAAATATTTCCAATTTGACTCACCATAATTTCTGAGGCATTAAATCTTTATTTCTGAATGACCGTTCACTGTCAGTGATGGAATATTTTAGCCTTAAGTTACTCTGCCCTATTTGCCTCTGTAACATCTAGTTACTTTGTAAAGAAACTCCTAAATGATTATTGGAACTCATATTTGAAGAATCATTTTGTGATGAGTAATTGGCATAGGTACAATCTATTAAATATTTCTATTTTCCATCAGATAAAAATTTTTTACACTGAGAATTCTAAGAGAAATATACTGTACCATCCCTGAGGCTACAGAGCTCATGAGGAATAATATTTAAAAGGCTTAGAAGACAAATTATCTATATATTACATTTTTTCCCTTGGGATGTTGACAGATGATTCAGTTAGGAAATTTTAAAAAGTAGCAAAAATGTGGGACTTCCCCGGTGGTGCAGTGGTTAAGAATCCACCTGTCAATGCAGGGGACACAGTTCAAGCCCTGGTCTGGGAAGATCCCACATGCCGCGGAGCAACTAAGCCTGTGCACCATAACTACTGAGCCTGTGCTTTAGAGCCTACAAGCCACAACTACTGAGCCTGTATGTCACAGCTACTGAAGCCCACACGCCTAGCCCTGTGCTCTGCAACAAGAGAAGCCACTGCAATGAGAAGCCCACGTACCACAACAAAGAGCAGCCCCTGCTTGCCTCAACTAGAGAAAGTCCACGCAGAGCAACAAAGATCCAACGCAGCCAAAAATAAAATAAATTAAAAAAAATTAGTATAAAAGAATAGCAGAAATGTGATAATGATATTCCAGACTTTAAAATGACTAAAATAACACTTTGTAGTGACATGAGAATTTTTTACTCTGATGTTTAAAAGTGCTGAAGATAGGATATTAGAAAAAACAGAATATTTATCTAAGAGAATAATTTCACTTAAAGTAAAAATATATTCCACCACAAACTGTCTAATATAAATTTCAATAAGATAAAGCAATTCAATAAACCTATAAAGAACTTAGTTCAATAACTAAAATTATTTTAATTTTCTTATGCTCCTTTTTAGTGTTTTTTGTCATTATTGTCATCAACCTGCATTTTTTGTTGAGCAATATTGTATGCTTGGCACCACGCTGGACATTTTACATATATGATCCTTTTGAATGCTCATAGCAGCCCTAGGTGGTATCTGTAATTGTCTCCATTTAACAGATGAGGAAACTGAGGCTCAAGGGTTTTTAAGCAGCTCACCCAAAGACACAGGGCTTGTAAGTGAAGACAGGGATGATTCCGAATAAGACTACTATGCGATGCTTGTCCACAAAAGCATACATAATTCTTAAAGTATCTGAATTCTATTTTTTTTTTTTCACTTAACATTATATCGCAAACATTTGCCATGTTTGCTACATTCTTAATCCAACCCCCTGGGCACATTAGCCGTGATCCTCCCCGGGGCGCACTGCCCTCTAGTGGAATTCTGTTCACAAAGCACTGTGGCCCACTCCCCAGCCCCTGGGATGAAGAGGGGTTTTCTACTGTATTACTGTCTATCGTTACTGTATTATCTTAGATGTGGTAAAATGTTAAAAGGTCTTTTTCCTAGCTCCTTTAATGTAGAGAGAGATGATTATGTCCAATTTTCTGCATTGGGGAGTTGGAAAATAAAGTGAACCCCAGAGAAGTTCTGAAATGCCCTCCAGGGAATGAGGTAAGAATTAGTTGTTATTGGTGTCGAAATCTCCATGACTACTCTGTTCCCTAAAGTAACAGGATATTTCAAACATCTCCCTTCAAATTGCAAGGAAAGGCTCGAGGATGTGTCAAACTGTGTTAACACCAGCACTGGAAGACGAAGTAAGACTTTACTGGGATCCATAAAAAAAAACTTGTAAATATATTTAAAACAGGAAATTCAAACAGATCAGGACTTGTTTTCCTCTGAGCTCACATTAATTCTTCAGTTTTCATATTCTTCTAAAGAATCTCTTTGATATTGTTAAAAATCTTCATTGGATTAAAATGCATAATTTCATGGACTTGGTTTAATTAGGAAGGACTTGGGTTAATATTGCATTGTTTTGCAGACTCACAGACATAGATAACAGACTTGTGGTTGCCAGGGGGGGAAGGTGGATGGGGGAGGGAAGGACTGCGAGTTTGGGATTAATAGATGCAAACTATTACATATAGAATGGATAAACAACAAGGTTGTACTATATAACACAGGGAACTATATTCAATATCTTGGGATAAACCATAA
Organism: Hyperoodon ampullatus; assembly: GCF_949752795.1. Classification (NCBI taxonomy): domain Eukaryota; kingdom Metazoa; phylum Chordata; class Mammalia; order Artiodactyla; family Ziphiidae; genus Hyperoodon; species Hyperoodon ampullatus. The sequence goes on along the minus strand of NC_136918.1, from coordinate 73,704,752 downwards.
TAGAAAAGATTATGAAAAAGAATATATATATATATATATATATATATATATATATATAAATGAATCAGTTTGCTGTACAGCAGAAATTAGCACAACATTGTAAATCAACTATATTTTAATTTAAAAAATTGTTTTGGAGAAAGCGACAGGGATGGGTTTTTGTTTTTGTTTTTAGTGAATTAGGCCATTATTTCTGCCATTGTTCATCAAAAAAAAGAAGCCCTGAGCAAAATTGCTGATGCTATCACACAGGAAAGGGCTAACTGGTGAGTTGTAATTGCTTTGTGTGCCGCTGCTGGGACACAGTGTGGAGAGGAGGGGGGAAACCTGCCAGTTTTATCTTTATTAGCAAGCTGGACCTTAAATATTAGATGTCTTTTTATGCTTAGTGAATGACCAATATGAAAAAGGAGAAGCAGCAAAGACAGGCTTACATGGCATGTATAGTGTTGATAAGAGTTATCCAAGTGTTCTTAAGGAAATTGTATTTCTTCATGCCCTCCCATTAAAATTGCTGATTTCTTCTGAGCTTAGATTTCAGGATAGGGAAGGGGATGGTCTGAAACCTAACAAAAAACAAACAATTTTTGAGACAAATACTCCCCCAAGTAATACACAAATAAATTACTCACACAAAGGGTAAAAAAGTCCATGACAAAAATGCTTAATGTAGAAATATATGTGAAAGTCATGGAATATACATATAGTAAACTCATTTTGTTCACTGAGAGTTCTTCTTTTCCAGCTTTATTGAGATATATTTGACATGTAACATTGTGTAAGTTTAAGTTATACATGTGTTATACCTGACATATAACATTGGGTAAGGTTAAGATGTACAGCATGTTGATTTGCTATACATATATTGCAAAATTGTTACCTCCATAGTGCTAACTAATTCCTCCATCACCTCACATAATTACCATTTCTTTATTTGTGGTGGGAACATTTAAGATCTATTTTCTTAGCAATTTTCAAGTATATAATACAGTATTATTAACTATAATCACCATGTTATACATTAGATCCCCCAAACTTCCTCATAACCAAAATTTTGCACCCTTGACTAACATTTCCCCATTTTCCCCACCTCCCCGCCCCTGGTAACTACCACGCTACTCTCTTTTTTAATGAGTTTGCCTTTTTCTGATTCCACATATAAATGATATCATACAGTATTTGTCTTTCTCTGACTTATTTCACACAGCTCACTGTTCTCAAGGCCCATCCATGTTGTCACAAATGTCAGGATTTCCTTCTTCTCATGGCTGAACAATATTCCATTGTATATCTATACCACATCATCTTTATCCCTTGATGGAAACTTGGGTTGTTTCTATATCTTGGCTACTGTGAATAATGTTGCAAAGAATTTGGGAGTGCAGATATCTCTTCGAGATCCTGATTTCGTTTCCTTTGGATATATACATATAAGTGGGATTGCTGGATCATATGGTAGTTCTATGTTTTTTTTTTTGAGGGACCTCCATACTGTTATCCATAAAGAACATATATATATACATATTATACATATTTCATCCCACTTGCTCTTCTTATAATGTGACCTTGACATGCCTCCACTGAGAGGTGTATAGGCAAGAGAGGGGGTTTATGTCCCTTTCTCTTGAATCTGAGTGGACCTTTGTAACTGCCTCACCCAAAGTAAGGTGGCAGATGTGACACCGTGTCACACTGAGGCTAGATTATAAAAGGCAACACAGCTTCCCCTTGGCTCTCTCTCTGGATACCCACCCTGGGAACCTATCCACCATGTTGTGAGGAAGCCTCAGTCACATGGAGAGGCTCTGTGTGGGGCTGCAGCTGACAACCGCAGCCAGGCCTCCACCATGGCCAGCACCAACCTCCAGACTTGTGAGTAAAAGAGCCTTAGGTGATTTCAACTCCCAGACTTTAAGTCTCCAGCTGAGGCCCCAGACAAGTAGAGCCGAGACAAGCTGTCCTCGTCTGAATTCCAGATCCACAGAAACCATGAGAGATAGTCAATTCTTTTTATTTTAAACCACTATGTTTTGAGGTAATTTCTTATATAGCAATAGATAACTAAAATGTGTGGGTCCATATATATATGAGGGTCTCAATCAGGAGAAAGGAGTCTCAATCTTCCTGAATTTCATTAAATACAAAACAAAACAATCAAAACAACCATACCTATCCTATAACTACCAGATTCTTCCCTATACCACCATCTTTATCAGTAGTTCACAAAAACATCATGGCATTGATTTATTATGTGGCAAGCACTGTCAAACTGAATCAATTAACATTTCTGGGGAATTTTCATTCCTACAGGCAAACCACATTCAGCTGCTAGAAACACATGAACTAAAGGCCATGGGTTTAGTTTTATTTTTCAAGCCACATGGGCATCCCTACTTGCTATAAACAAGAGACCTGTAAAGGTCAGGCTATAATATAAAAGCCAGCTCCAGTATAATGGCAAACTCTGAACAGTGATGTCCCCTGGAATTAAGTGACTGTAAAAGTTCTAGAGTAAGATAAATTTGTTAACTTTTTACAGTAATTTATCAGTTAAGGGAGCTATTTGGTTAAAAGTAGTAGAAAATCCAACCAACAGTGGCTTAAACAAATGCTTATTTTGCTCCTGTAATGAGAAATTTGGAGACTGGGGCTGTTGACGTTGGTTCAGAGGCTTGACCATTATCAGGGCCAGAATTTCTGTGATTCTCTTTTCTTTTTTCTCATGGTCTTAAACTGTGGTCACATTATGACTATTGCAGCTCTGGACAATCTGTGATCAGGGCTGGAAGAAGGTCAAAGGGAAAAAGGTAGTGCCAACAGATTTCTCCTTACATCTCAATGGGCAAAACACATCAAGGCCATTCCTATTGTAAAGGAGACTGGAGAAAAACAGTATTCAGCTTTCACAGCCTCTATAGTAGAGGCAGCAAGCGAGAAGTTGGTTGGGACTAGATGTTGGATGAACCCGCAGCGTCTAAAATTAATACAAAAATGACACTTTACCTTGGTCAAATATTCCTGAAAACATTGACCAATAGAATGTATAGATATATCGGGCCTTCTTTTCACTCATAAACTCATCCATCTGATTATAACCTATATACATATACATTGCAGCTTCCAAAACGGCATGGATTTTTCATCGATCAATTAGTATACACCGTATAATCCTATTTTTGTGAAAAACAAACTTGAATGAATAAGCATTCAAAATAATGTGGAAGAATAGACACACACTGAAATATTGACAGAATTATGCATCTTCTCCCTTTTATATTGTCTCACTTTTTTATAATAAAACATATTAACTATGAATAAGAAAAATGAGTAATACATGTAGAAAATTGGCATTTAAAATGTTAACTTTTATGAAAAAGAATATATATATGTATAACTGAATCACTAATTTGCAGTACATTGGAAACTAACACAACTTTGTAAATCAACTATATTTTCATTAAAAAAATAAAATAAAATGTTAACTTTTATATCTTTTTTTTTTTTTTTTTTTTTTTTTTTTGTGGTATGCGGGCCTCTCACTGTTGTGGCCTCTCCCGTTGCGGAGCACAGGCTCCGGATGCGCAGGCTCAGCAGCCATGGCTCACGGGCCCAGCCGCTCCGCGGCATATGGGATCCTCCCAGACCGGGGCACGAACCCGTATCCCCTGCATCGGCAGGCGGACTCTCAACCACTGCGCCACCAGGGAGGCCCTAAAATGTTAACTTTTAAAAATATAAATCAATGAGAGATAATCTCTATTAACATTGGTATATATCCTTTCAAATGGATGCACACACACACTCACACTTTTGAACATTTAAGATATGTCAAAATCCTAATATATATTAGTATTGTCTCATTTAATCCAAAATATTATGTGATAAAGTTACTGCAGAGAATCTTCATTTCTCATGTATTTATTATCGAATGCCCAGAGCTACAAAGCTGAACATGAAAACAATGGTCATAAAAAATAATCACTAATGAACAGACCCTCGATAAACCTACTGCCTAGCCAGATATTGTCCTCACTCAAAAAAACTAGCACATATTTTTGTCTAGCATATCAAGGTCTTTGTTTCTCATTTACTACTTTTGACTTACTAAGAATTTGATCTTATGTAAGGTATTAATCTCTCTGTGCCTCCATTTTATCATCTGAAAAATGGGGATGTGGAGTTAATCAACTTCATGGAATGTGTGCACAGTTGAAATGGATTAGTATCTGGCACAATTTAAGCCCTGTACAAGGGGTAACTTTTAAGTTTATTATTACATGCTTAAGTATAAAGGTCAAATAGATATTGGATACAGGAGCTCTGGGGCTGGGTAAGGGTTTGAGAGAAAAAGAAATTATTGTCAGCATACTGATGATGTTTGAAGCCAAAGAACTTGAGAGAAGAAGTCTATTTCTTTTTTTTTTAAACATCTTAATTGGAGTATAATTGCTTTACAATGGTGTGTTAGTTTCTGCTTTATAACAAAGTGAATCAATTATACATATACATACATCCCCATATCCCTTCCCTCTTGTGTCTCCCTCCCACCCTCCCTATCCCACCCCTCCAGGTGGTCACAAAGCACCGAGCTGATCTCCCTGTGCTGTGCGGCTGCTTCCCACTAGCTATCTATTTTACATTTGGTAGTGTATATAGTCCATGCTACTCTCTCACTTCGTCCCAGCTTACCCTTTGTCCTCCCTGTGTCCTCAGGTCCATTCTCTACATCTACGTCTTTATTCCTGTCCTGCCCCTAGGTTCTTCATAACTATTTTTTTTTAGATTCCATATATATGTGTTAGCATACGTTATTTGTCTTTCTCTTTCTGACTTACTTCACTCTGTATGACAGACTCTAAGTTCATCCACCTCACTACAAATAACTCAATTTCTTTTCTTTTTATGGCTGAGTAATATTCCATTGTATGTATGTGCCATATCTTCTTTATCCATTCATCTGTTCATGGACACTTAGGTTGCTTCCATGTCCTGGCTATTGTAAATAGAGCTGCAATGAACATTGTGGTACATGAAGAAGTCTGTTTTTCATTTTTTTATTTTCCATTATGGTTTATTACAAAATATTGAGTATAGTTCCCTATGCTATACAGTAGAACCTTGTTGTTTACCCATTCTGTATATAGTAGTTTGAGTCTACTAATCCTAAACTCCCACTCCATCCCTCATCCACCTACCCCCACCCTTGGCACCCTTGTTTTATATATCTGTGAGTCTGCTTCTGTTTCATAGAGAAGTTCGTTTGTGACTTATTTTAGATTCCACATGTGATATCATATGGCATTTGTCTTTCTCTTTCTGACTTACTTCACTTAGTATGATGATCTCTAGGTCGATCCATGTTGTTGCAAATGGCAAGATTTCTTTTTTATGGCTGAGCAGTATTCCATTGTATATATGTACCACATCTTTATCCATTCATCTGTCGATGGACATTTAGGTTGCTTCCATGTCTTGGCTATTGTAAATCGTGCTACTATGAATATAGGGGTGCATGTATCTTTTCAAATTATAGTTTTGTCTGGATATATGCCTAGCAGTGGGGTTGCTGGATCATATGGCAACTCTATTTTTAATTTTTTGAGAAACCTCCATACTACATACTTCTCTATAGTGGCTGCACCAATTTACATTCCCACCAACAGTACAAGAGGGTTCCCTTTTCTCCACACCCTCACCAGCATTTGTTATTTGTAGACTTTTTGTTGATGGCCATTCTGACTGGTGTGAGGTGGTACTTCATTGTAGTTTTGATTTGCATTTCAGGAGAGGGAGTTTAGATGGAGATCAAATACCTAGAAAAACAGAAGATGCTATAAGCATATTATTGAAAAGGTCCCAAGTGGTAGGCACCATATTTACTGAATCATTTACCTAACTCTATAGGAAATCTTTGCTTCTGATGCTTATTTAACATGTTAACCAATGTCTTTTCTATAAAGATTCAAAGGAAAAATCCCATCTTGAAGCTGGTCTAGGGAAAAGTTTTCTTTCCCTATTAATTAGTTTATTTCCCTTTCCTGGACAATGTGAGATGTGTAAACCACAAATTTAACTCTAGGGATTAGTTGCCACAATTTCAAAGCTCAATTGAAAATTCATCTGCAGTTCAATTCACTGATTCTAAGTACTAGTTCTTTGTTCTTTTATTTATTTATTTATTTACTTTTGGCTGTGTTGGGTCTTCATTGCTGTGCATGGGCTTTCTCTAGCTGCCGCGAGCGGGGGCCACACTTTGTTGTGGTGCGCAGACTTCTCATTGTGGTGGTTTCTCTTGTTTTGGAGCACGGGCTCTAGGCATGCGGGCTTCAGTAGTTGTGGCACGCAGCCTCAGTAGTTGTGGCTCACGAGCTCTACAGCACAGGCTCAGCAGCTGTGGCAAATGAGCTTAGTTGCTCTGTGGCATGTGGGATCTTCCCGCACCAGGGCTCAAACCCGTGTCCCCTGCATTGGCAGGTGGATTCCTAACCATGCCACCAGAGAAACCCTTCTTTGTTCTTTTAAATGAATATATATTGTTTCTGTTCTCACTGTCTGATTTAACTTTGTAGAGTCACTCCAGATCCTTTGTGGAAGAGAGTTGGTGGAGGAGCAGAAGTGGAAGAACAGTGCTGGAGTAGAGGGATGGCTCTGAGGAGTGGATTCTGTGTGCCCACCTCGCACTGTAACTGGGTCCACTCACAGTCGCTCCCCACCCCCTACACCAGACTTCTCTTGGTTCCTTGGTTCAAAATTCTCCCATCAACAGGCTTCACTTTTACTCTTTCCTCTGCTTACAACACTTTCCCCTACTCTTTAAGTAGCCAACTGCTCATCTTCCAATTCCCAGATGAAGTGCCAACCCTTCAGGAATGTCTTCCCTGAATGCTACCCTCCCCCTGCTATATATCCTCAACAGACCCTTGTACGTTTTCTTCATAGCACTTATTATCATTAAAATCATTTTATTTTTTTGACAACTCTCATCCTCTTTTAAAAACTTTCTTTCGCTCTTGCATTCCCATCTATTCAAGGACAAAGTTTCACCTAATTCCATATTCAAAGGAGTCCAGTTTTCTGGACTCGGTCTGCCAGTCCCTTAGCGCGTGAAGGGATGCAGCTCTAGGTCAGACAGCTTAGGTGTTTTTAAATAAGACCCAGAAAGTGATAGCAAAATGAAATAATTAGCGGTTTGAGAAACATTTTGGTCACTTCTTTCTATCTGAAATATTCAGTCCATATTCAGATTTCCCCAACTTTGCACCAAATGCCTTTTATGGCTATTTCTAACCCTGAATCAGGTTGAGCTTCACACATTGCATTTGAATTTTATGTAAGTTTAGAGTCTTTTGGTCTAGAAAAGCTTCTCCACTTTTTTTTTTGAAGAATCCAGGCTAACGTTCAATTTTCTAGGTTCATAAGATTGTTTCCTGATGATATGGCTTAAATTATCCCTCTATTTTATTTTTTTATAGTCTGGAAGTTAAGGCTAGAGCAGGGCTTTCTAATAAAAATATAGCCTGAACCACATATGTAATTTAGAATGATCTGGTATACACATTTTAAAAAGTAAAAGAAAATTAAATTAATTTTAATAAGATACACAAGATATTTATTTAACCTATTATTTCTAAAATATGATTTCAATGTATAATAAATACTGAAAAGGTATCAGTGAGAGTTTAAACATTTTTTTGGTATTAAGTTCTTTAAAGGCTGTGTGTTTTTCACACTTAGAGCACAACTCAATTTGGAGTAGTCACATTTCAAATGTGTCAGATGTGGCTAGTGTCTACCATATTGGACAGTGAGGTCTAGGGGCTTGATTAGATTCAGGTTAAAGATTCTTGGTAAGAATGTTTTATTGGGTGATACTGTGTACTATTAGTCATGTTACATTTGAACATGTGGATAAAGGGTTTACTGCCAGAGTTTTCCACTATAAAAGATTTATTTCTCCCCCTTTCTAATGTAGAAAGTAAACTGTAGGTATTCTTTGGGCACCATGAGTCTATCTTCTTGCCCCACAGCCTTTCACCCAATGATTTTAGAATCCATTGATGATCCTTGTGGGAACCAGTTGTTATACTGCAGGTTACAAATTGGTAATTTCCAATTCCTTTTACATCTATCATCTTGCAATCATCTACAAAAAAAAAAAAAAAAGGAAAAGACGTACTATTAACTGCAGGGTGTTGTTTACATTAGGGATTCTCTTTACTCCTTTCCCTTAGGATGCAAGCCTTGCAGAGAGTCCACGTGGACACCTCCCGGGAGTGGAAGTGAGGCAAAAGCAGCTGGGAGGAGGGAGGAATGAGGAGAGGTCAGGACGATGATGAAGTGTGTGTTAAGGTAAGGCTAATGTCCGTAGCGAATAAACATCAGCATTTCACTGGCTTAACTCATGGATGTTTGCTTTTGCTTATGTAAAGGTCCTATATGGGTGCTGGTGTTTAACAGGTGGTCTTTCACCAGACAGTAATTCAGGGACACAGGCTTCTACCATTTTGTGGCTCTGGCATTACCTACAGCCTTGAAATCCCCTGCATCTAGGCTGAAGGGAAGGAGAGGGTGAAGTTCATTCCCCTAACTGCCTTGACCTAGAAGTGAAACACATAATTTCCACTTGTACTTCATAGTGAGAGCTAGTCAAATGGCCCCACTTATATTCAAGGGGTGGAATGGGGTGGAAAGTATAGTTTCTATGGTACAGCTACTTTCCGGAAACATTAATTTTTTTCTGTCACTGCCACAATGCAGCTGAGAGGCTGTTGGCCAGAGAATAGAGGAGTGTTTGCTGGCTGTTTCTTCTTATTACTCTGCCAGTGGCAAGGAAATTTTATTTTTTAATTTACTCTGAAAAACACTAGGTGAGATTCTTTTTAAAAAATCTCCACTGGGCTTCCCTGGTGGAGCAGTGGTTGAGAGTCCGCCTGCTGATGCAGGGGACACGGATTCGTGCCCCGATCCGGGAAGATCCCACATGCCGCGGAGCGGCTGGGCCCGTGAGCCGTGGCCGCTGAGCCTGCGCGTCTGGAGCCTGTGTTCCGCAGCGGGAGAGGCCACAACAGTGAGAGGCCCGCGTACCGCAAAAAAAAAAAAAGAACATAAAAAAAATCTCCACAGGTAGACATGATTGCTATTTATAAACACAAGAAAAGAAAAGAAAGGAAAGAAAACCAAGAGGCGAGTACAGAAAGCATTAAAAAATATTTCATGAGTTATTTCACAAAATGTAGTGGTGGGGAAAAAATAGATGTGGAGAAAATGCAGTAGTACTCTAAACTGAGACAGATTTATCACATTTTTACACCATGACTTCTCTATTGGAGAGATGTTTAAAGCACTTACATACATGGTAATCAGAGTCTGAAATGTAAACATAATCTTAAAATACTAACTGCTAAATAACTGTATGTGTGTGCTAATTCTTTTATTTATTTGTTTTTTTATTGAAGTATAGTTGATTTTCAATGTTAGTTTCAGGTGTACAGCAAAGTGATTCAGACATATATATGTGTATATGTATACATATATATTATTTTCCATTATAGGTTATTACAAGATATTAAGTATAGTTCCCTATGCTGTACAGTTGGTCCTTGTTGTTTATCTATTCTATATATACTAGTGTGTATCTGTTAATCCCAAACTCTTAATTTATCCCTCCCCCCTTTCCCCTTTGGTAACAATAAGTTTGTTTTCTATGTCTTTGAGCCTGTTTCTGTTTTGTAAATAAGTTCATTTGTATCATTTCTTTAGATACCACATATAAGTGGTATCATATGATATTTGTCTTTGTCTGCCTTACTTCACTTAGTATAATATTCTCTAGGTCCATCCATCTTGCTGCAAATGGCATTATTTCTTTTGTTTAATGGCTGAGTAATATTTGTACTAATTCTCATATGTATTTTAGAACTTCCTCATCCTGGGACTCATGATCTTGTCTTTAATGGTAACATATCTGACAAGGCCACATCTATTTTATTCAACAGGCATTCTACTGAATGCCTACCATGTGTCAGATACTGTCCTAGGTGTTGAAAATATCCTGGTGAATAAGAATTACAAAATCACTGTCCTCATGGAGTTTATGGTCTGGTGGGAAAACAGACATTAAGCACGTAGTTACCCTCTAAAATGAAATGATTTCAATGATAAGTGCTATGAAGAAAAAGTTTAGGGTCCATGAGATTATTATATAATGGGCAGGGGGCGGTTTCAGGGAAGGCCTTCCTGAAGTGTTGGCACTTAATCAGGAACCTGAAGGATGAGCAGACTTTGTCAGGGTGGGCAGGGGTCAGATCATGCAGGGTCTTGCAGGCCAAACAAGGGATTTCTAAATTTAGTCTAAAAACAAGGGGGAGAATCTGGAAGGATGTGAGCATAGATATCTTGTAACTGTAGCTGTATTCTAAAAAAGATTACTGGAATAGTAGCCATGTTAGATGTTGATACAATTTTGTAGTGATTAAAACAGTACTCCCAGATGAATTAAATGTCAACTCAATGGACAGAAGAGAGACTTCATCAGAAGACTCACTATATATAGGAAATTTGTATATGGTAAATATGTCATTTCAAATAACTGGAGGAAAAATGGATTACTTGTTAACATGTTTTGATATTACAGTATCCCTCTAGAGGAAAAATAAAGTTGGATCCATACTTCAGAAATTGAAAAATACAAAAAGACCCAGAAGAAATCATGGGAGGAGTATAAAAAATAATATTGTGGGTGCAGAATGCCTTTTCTGAGCAGTAGATTTCAAAATCCAGACATCATAAGAATAATGGTGGTTTGGCTTAGGCCCTGGAGAGATGGCAGTGGGTGGCTTCAAAGCATATTTTGGAGGTGGAATCAACAAGAACAGGTGATTATTGAATGGGGTGGGTGAAAGAAGGAAAGAGTAGAAAAATGTCAAGGATGATCTAAGGACTTCCAAATCTGTAGTTTGAGGAACCCAGTGGATAGTAGTGCTGCCTACTGAAATGGGGAAGAATGGAGGAGAGGAAGTTGCTGGGATAATAAAAAAAATTCAGCTCTGGATTAAAACATTTTGTGCTTCAAAGGACACCAATATAAAAGGAAAAGACAGCATAGAGAAAAACTATTTGCAAATCTGATAAGGGGCTTGTATCCATAATATATAAATAAATCTTAAAACTCAATAATAAAAAGACAACAGGATTAAAAAAATGGGCAAAGGGTTTGAATAGACGTTACTTCAAAGAAGATATAAGAATGGCCAGTAAGCACGTGAAAAGATACTCAACATCATTAGTTATCAAGAAATTGCAAATAAAACCCACATGAGATACTACTTCACACCAAATAGGATGGCCATAATAAAAAAGATAAATAATAACGTGTCAGTGAAGATGTAGAGATATTGAAACCTTTATACATTGTTGGTAGAAATGTAAAATGATGCAGCAACTTTGGCAAATAGTTTGGCAGTTTCTCAATACGTTAAACAGAGTTACCATGTGACTCCACACTTCTGTAACTGAAAGTGGAGTCTGGCTGCTCTCCACTCAAAAGCCAATATTGGTGGAAAGGAAAGTTTGCTTTATTTTGGATGCCAGCAACTGGGGGGGGAGGGCGAACTTCTGTCCAAAGGCCGACTCCTGCCATGACAGTCAGGGGGCAAGAGCTTTTATAGACAGAATGAGGGGGCTACATGCAGAAACAGCACTGTCAGCTCTGACAGTCACCTTGAAATTGGTCATGTGGTGGTCTGACCAGCGTCATCTTGATTGCTTTAGGTACAATTAATCTTCAGTTCTAGGGTTGGTTTGTTCCCAGTTCCTTGAGGCCAGTTTTTGGAATTGTGGTAGCTTAAGTCATGGCTACAGTCTGGTCATCATGTAGTTAACTTCTTCCACCTGGTGGGGGTCTCAGCATCTACAAGGCAGCTCATAGGATATGGCTCAGAATATTATCTATAGTGCTTGAGGAGGAGCTAAAGGTCCTTGACTATGCTTAATGACTAAACTATTATTATTTAGTCTTGTTGAACTGTTTTCCTTTGTTTCTGCATTTTCTCACTTCTCTGATTAAACTTATTCTTTGGCTAAAGTTTTTCCACAGACAAAAGGCAGGCAGAGGACATGGCTGGGAAGGACCATAGGGTCCTGCTCCGTTTCACTTCCACTCCTAGGTGTTTACTCAAGAGAAGTGAAAACATATGATCACAAAAAGCCTTATGCACGAATGTCCATAGCAGCATTATTAGTAATAACCAAAAAAGTGGAAACAACCCAAATGTCTATCAACTAGTGAATGATAAACAAAATGTGAAATAGTCATGCAATAGAATATTTGGCAATAAAAGGGAATGAAATACAAGCTACAACAGGGATAATCCTCAAAAACACATGAAGTGAAAGAAGTCAGTCACAAAGACTCACATGTTGTATACCATATACACAAAATGTCCAGAATAGGCAAGAAACAGAAAGTAGATTAGTGGTTGCCTAGGGCTGGGATGGGGAGAAACAATTGGCAGAATGGGGAGTGACTGCTAATAGTTACAGGGTTTCATTTTGGGGGTCAGGAAGATGTTCTAAAGTTAGATTATAGGTATGATTGCACAATGCTGTAAAAAAAATATATAAATCCATTGATTTGTGTATTTCAAACAGGTGAACTTTATAGTATGTAAATTATATCTCTATAAATCTCTTAAAAATTCAACTTGGGATATATTAACTTTCCTAAGCCTGTGAATCCTCTTAAAGGACTCTGCTCTGGTGTACTTGGGTGAAGGGCATCTGAACAGGTCCTCGGGGATGTCAGAAAGCCTCAGAGTTTAGGGATTGGGTAGAAGACCTGGATGGGGAACAGACTGCTGTCAGGGAATCTCGTTTTCTTCGCCCAGGCTCAGGGAGCTCGGCCACTCCCCTCTCTTGTTTCCTAGCAACCAGCCCCGGACTCGCGCTCCTCCTCGGACCGTCACTTCCGCTCCGAGACAGGAAGTGGGGTCAGAGCCGGGAGCTTTCCTGGGAGTTCAGCGTTCGCAGCGTCTGCAGCCGCTGGAGAAGCGGGGTTTCCCTGCACCTCGCTGCCTACCTGTTTCCCGGGTTCCACCTCCCGCGGGTGAGGAGGTCCTCAAGGAGTTAGAGGGTCTAGAGGGTCCAGGCCCGCGCTAGAGGAAGGCGAGGCCCGGGAACGCGTGGCAGGCGGGGCGGAGGAGGGGGCTGGCGGGGCGACCCCCTGGGGTCTGGGATCACCTCAGCGTGGCTTGGTGTCTGCTGCGGCCCCGAGAGTTTCCCGCGTCTCCCCCGCGGACCGCCGGGGTCCTGGAGACTGGGACTCCTCTGCGTCCTCCTGCAGTATCCCTTTCTCCCCTCTTTAAAGGGGGACCCCTCGTAGAGAAGACTCGCCGGACTGCAGACTCCCTTCCCCGCCCAGACCCTGAAGTGACCTGCCATGACCTCCGTGTGAGCGAGCGATCGGCTTGTGACACTTCCCAGAGTCCCCCAGGGTAAATATTTGCACGTGTGTACGGTCGTGTGTACATGTGTGTTTTCATTTCCTGCAAAATCTGAGCTAGGAGAATCCTGGGCTGTGTTTGGCAAGTCGGTATTTTGGTTTACTTTTCTTTAGCATCTCTACCAGGGGTTCTTCCTTGTCGTTATGGGAAACCAAACGACTCTGTGTCTTCTGTTAGTTGAGTGGGAAGGCACACTGGAATTAGGCTGGGCGGGCTCAGGATATGCTGATTGTTTGGATTTTTTTTAGCCCGACCTATTTGTATCAAGCGATTCTTAGTTAGATTTAAGTTTTTTATGTGTTTGGGTTTTCTATTCAAGACTAAAGATTCTTCTTGGACAAAGACTGTGTCATATAGTACTTTTTTTTTTTTTTTTTTTGGTATGCCGGCCTCTCACTGTTGTGGCCTCTCCCGTTGCAGAGCAGAGGCTCCGGATGCACTGGCTCAGCGGCCATGGCTCGCGGGCCCAGCCACTCTGCAGCATGTGGGATCTTCCCGGACCGGGGCATGAACCCGTGTCCCCTGCATCGGCAGGCGGACTCTCAAGCACTGCGCCACTAGGGAAGCCCATATAGTACTTTTGTAACTCTTATAGCCCCAGCATAATACTGAACACATTAGTAAAGGCTCATTTAGTTTTAAATTTAAATATCATAAAATACACATTCTAACATTTTCAACTTAATAGAGATGGGGCCTATTTACATATAAGTCAGCTCCTGGAAAGGACAATATAAAATAACAAGATCTTTTAAGATAAATATGTCTGAAATTTAGAAGCTGCCCAGAAGGCTAAGTACAGTGCTCTCGATGGAAGAGAAATATGGTTATATCTATCTTATAGGAAGAGGCCACACAAATAATGGTGTTTCATTGCTTTTTTCTTTTTCCCTTTCTCCTTCCTTCCTTTTTTCTTTTTTTTTTTTTTTTTAAATAGGTGTTGTATCCTAACTTACTGAGGTGCTTGCTGCCATTATGGGAAACCAGCTCGCCGGCATTGCTCCCTCCCAGATCCTTTCTGTGGAGAGTTATTTCTCAGACATCCATGACTTTGAATATGATAAGAGTCTGGGGAGTACTCGGTTCTTTAAAGTTGCTCGAGCGAAACACCGAGAAGGCCTGGTGGTTGTGAAGGTCTTTGCAATTCAGGATCCCACGTTGCCTCTAACCAGCTATAAACAAGAGCTTGAGGAACTGAAAATCAGGCTTCATTCTGCACAGAACTGCCTGCCTTTCCAGAAAGCAGCAGAAAAAGCATCTGAGAAGGCAGCCATGCTCTTCAGGCAGTATGTGCGAGACAACCTCTATGATCGCATCAGCACCCGTCCGTTCTTAAATAACATTGAGAAGCGCTGGATCGCTTTCCAGATCCTCACAGCTGTGGACCAAGCACACAAATCTGGAGTCCGTCATGGGGACATCAAGACTGAGAATGTGATGGTCACCAGTTGGAATTGGGTCCTTCTCACTGATTTTGCCAGTTTTAAACCCACTTATCTTCCAGAGGACAACCCAGCAGATTTCAACTATTTTTTTGACACTTCACGGAGGAGAACTTGTTATATTGCTCCTGAACGTTTTGTTGATGGTGGATTGTTTGCCACTGAGTTAGAATATATGAGAGATCCTTCAACTCCACTTGTAGACTTAAATAGCAATCAGAGAACAAGAGGAGAGTTGAAGCGAGCAATGGATATCTTTTCAGCAGGTATGTGAGTTGGTCAACTTTGCTAGGGTGGGAGTGTGCATTTATTTTAACTCTTGAACATAGAAAATTAATTTTTTTGGTAAATCCTCCTGCACTTTTCAGATAGATGCAGTATTCTTTCACTGGATGTGTTTCAGTACTTAGAAAATCCAAAGAGTGGTCTACTC
The DNA here is from genome assembly GCF_949752795.1 of Hyperoodon ampullatus. Taxonomy (NCBI): domain Eukaryota; kingdom Metazoa; phylum Chordata; class Mammalia; order Artiodactyla; family Ziphiidae; genus Hyperoodon; species Hyperoodon ampullatus. The sequence continues at coordinate 73,689,378 of NC_136918.1, read as the reverse complement.
ATTCAGATGTTTAAGGAATATTTGAATTCTTTCTTCTGTATATGTCAGGCACTGTCTTAAGTGCTAGAGACATAGATGGGTAATTACCTTTCTCTTTTCAGGGTGCTTACACTTTAATGGGGAGATAGATATGATATTGAAAAAAGACATTTCAGTGCACTGTGGTTTGCTGTGGTGGTGATAAGCTTAGGCTGCTGTTACAGGAACGTATGGATGCTTAAATGAATCTCTGTGGTGGTGATGGGTAGAGTGGCAGGATCAGGAAAGGCATCTCTATTGGAAGGAAGGTATTTAAACTGAGACCTGAAAGGTGATTGGGAGCTAGCTATGGGAAGGGTAGTTTGTTTCAGGCAGAGGGTGTTGTTTATATGAAGACTTGAAGACCAGAGCATGATGCATTGATTTATTAGGGGACTTTAAGTGCTTTAGTACATCTGGAATGTAGGGTGTGAGGTAAGCAAGGCCCAGATCAGAAGGGGTCTGGTATGCCCATGCTAGTCTACAGGGACATTATCAGATACATGTTTTAGACAAAACACTGACTGTAGCAGGAGATAGGAAAACCAGTTAGTAGTCAGCTGCCACAATTCAGGTAAGACATGGTCCTGACTGGCTTCAAGTTGTGACAGTTGGAGAAGGAGTGGAGAAAAGTAATGCTTCAGAGATAATTAGTGGGTAGAATTGTTAGGATTTGGTGATGGATTGGAGGATCAAGAACACTCCTGTTCCCCCGGCTTGGGAAACCAGGGGGATGGTGATACCAGTCACTGAGCTAGGAGACACAGGAGGAGGAACAGATAGTGGGTGGGAAGATGCTGAGGTCTGTATTAGATGTTGAGTTGAAGGTGTCAGGGGATATGCAGGAGAAGATATGTGACAGGCAGTTGTTACAAAGGTTTGGTACATAGAGATGTGGGGTGGAGATGGAGATTTGGTAGTTATCAGGAAATAGGTAGTAGTTACTGTAGCCAAGGGAATGCATTTCTAGTCAGGGAGTTTGTGTGGAGAAGTGATTCTTTTTTTTTTTTTTTTTTTTTTTTTTGTGGTACGCGGGCCTCTCACTGCTGTGGCCTCTCCCGTTGCGGAGCACAGGCTCCGGACGCACAGGCTCAGCGACCATGGCTCACGGGCCCAGCCACTCCGCGGCATGTGGGGTTTTCCCAGACCGGGGCACGAACCCGTGTCCCCTGCATCGGCAGGCGGACTCTCAACCACTGCGCCACCAGGGAAGCCCTGATTCTTTTTTTTTTTTAATTTTTAAAATTTTAACCATTTGAAGTATTCTTTTATTATTATACCATTTCTGAAATGAGGATGAGTCATACAATCGCTGTGCTCATTTAAGAAGGTAGGGTTTATTTTTTCTCCTGAAAAAAAAACGGTTAACAAATTGATGATGCATCTCACAATCAGTGGCATCTTTTTTTTTTTAACATCTTTATTGGAGTATAATTGCTTCACAATGGTGTGTTAGTTTCTGCTTTATAACAAAGTGAATCAGTTATACATACGTTCCCATATCTCTTCCCTCTTGCGTCTCCCTCCCTCCCACCCTCCCTATCCCTCCCCTCTAGATGGTCACAAAGCACTGAGCTGATCTCCCTGTGCTATTCGGCTGCTTCCCACTAGCTATCTATTTTACGTTTGGTAGTGTATATGTGTCCAGAAGTGATTCTTAAGTGTTTTTGGCTCCCCTTAAAGACTCTGATGAAACCAGTGACCTCCTTCTTTGGAAAAAAGTACCATACATTCATATACTTTACATACACAGACCACATGAAGCTTGGTCATGGATTGTAGGCTATCTATGAACTTCTGGAGGAGAAGTGGGCTGAGGATGGTATCCTGAGGAATACCATATGAACTCTAGCATCACTGCCATTTTTTGTAAATTTTGCAAAGGTTGGCTTTAATTTTTTCCCCCCTGTAGGTTTCCTACAAAGAAAACATAAATTGAGTTGTATTTTAGATTATTTAGGAAAAGTGACATAATTAATGAAGAAATGTATTTCATCTAGGGGAACAAATGAGCTTTGTTACACAGAATTGTACCTCTCTCTGTTGGTCTGTTCAGCTCACTAGTCTGTGTCCCAAGGTAATACTGAGGGAGGGTATTTTTGATGAGGTGGGGTAGCTTCCACATTGTAAATATAACAAGATTAGAAATGTAATCCATCAAAGTCCCAACCTGATCAGTGAATTTATCTAAATTTTTCTTGAACTATTTTTACCTTTTAAACTTACTGTTATGTAAATAGAACTCCTCCAGCTTAGAAATGTGATCACTTTCTAGCTTCAGCGGATCATTTATAGCTTTTTTAAAAAATAAAATGGAGGTATAATTGACATATAACATTAGTTTCAGGTGTACAACATAATGATTTGATATTTGTATGTGTTGGGAAATGATCACCACAAGTGTAGTTAACATCTGTCACCATATGTAGTTACAAATTTTTTTTTTCTTGTGGGTGAGAACTTTTGAAATCTACCCTCTTAGCAACTGTAGTCACCTTGCTCTGCATTCCATCTCCATGACTTATTTATTTTATAGCTGGAAGTTTGTTATAGTTTTAAAATTTCAGGGATTGATGAAGAGTTTATATTTATCCTTTCTGTGTGCATTATAGTCATTATAGTTTTGTGAAGTTCAACAGAATTCTTACTCAGCATTTGTTTTTCCAGACTAAAGAGCTCTACATTGTTTTGCCTGAAGATTTCATTTCTTTCATTTCTTTGAAAGAGGTGGGTGGGATCTGTTCACCTCCCACTGCTCCTAAGATTTGATTTAGGCTCTTTGGGTTTGAATGTTAGGCTCTCTGGGTTTGAATGTTACTTTTCCCCATCCTAAGGCCTATCCATGGTTCCTGGCTGCTAGTTTGGGAGAAGTGTATATATTCTCTGTCTCTGGTCATATATATGGGCAGAGCCTTGTTTGCTGGCGATCTTTCATTCATTCACTTGACAAGTATTTGAGTGCCTATTATGTGTAAGGCACTGTTGTGTAGGTGTTGGGAACGCAGCTGTGAACGATATTGATAGAGTTTCTGCACTCATGGAGCATGCATTCTAAGTGTGGGCAGGGAGAGAGAATAAAAAAGTAAGTAAGTAAGAAACTTAATTTTGATTAGTGGTAAGTGCTGTGATGAAGTGCTGTGATTTCTAAGTGGATGACAAGGGCTGGTAGATAAAATGAAGGCCTCCCCTGAAGGTGACATTGATCTGAGATCTGAATGATAAAGAAGGACTCAGTGATGATAAAGGCAACTTGAACAAATTGTTCTATAGAGAAATACCACCCCATAACACCTCTTCCAGAATACCATTTTAAAAGTTGCAAGAAAGGGGACTTCCCTGGTGGTCCAATGGTTAAGACTCTGAGCTTCCACTGCAGGGAGCATGGGTTCTATCCCTAGTCAGGGAACTAAGATCCCACGTGGTGCGTGATGCATCAAAAAAAAAAACATTGCAAGAAAAAAATAGCCTGTATTTACCTCTGTATTACTTTACTAGGGATGACATGACAAAATACTCCAGACTGGGTAGCTTAAACAAAAATTTATTTTCCCTCAGTTCTGGAAAGTTCCCTTAGAGCCTGTAAGTCCAAGATCAAGGTGCCAGCAGGGTTGATTTCTCTTGAGCCCTCTCTCCTTGAGTTCCAGGTGGCCACTTTTCCCCTGGTGTTCCTTCCTCTTTTAAGGACACAAGTCATAATGGATTAGGGCCCCACCTTTATGACCTCATTTAACCTTAATTACCTCTTTAAAGGCTCTGTCTCCAAATAGTCACATTCTAAGGTGTTAGGGCTTCAACATAGGAATTTAGGGGGGTGGTGAGGGATGTAGTTCAGTCTGTAAACAATCTCCATTTAGTTGTAAATAAATGTTCTTTATTTTTACGGTATTTGGAAATAATTTCAAACTTAAAAACTTGCAAAAATAAAAATAGTACATAGATCCTACGTAAATCCTTTACCCAGATTCACCTGTTGTTAACGTCTTGTTCCAATTGCTTTATCACTTATACCTTTTCTCTGCACTCCGTACCCCACACTCCCCACCATTCCTCCCCACTCCCCACCCCTCCACGGCCCTTTGCCCCAAGTACTTTAGTATTTCCTAAGACCCCAGTAGTCTCTTACATAAAGCTTATGTAACTGTAGCAGTTACCAACTGCAGTGAATTTAACATTGATACAATTATTTACACTTTTTATTCTATTTTTGTATTTGACCCAGTAACGTCCTTTATAGCATTTTGCCTCCTCCAGGACACGACCCAGTCTAGGGTCAGGTATTGTATTTAGTTGTCATGTCTCTTTAGCTTCCTTTAATCTGGAACATTTTCACAGTCTTTCTTTGTCATTATGATATTGACATTTTTTGAAGAATACCTCTCCCCTTAAATTTTTAAAAATTATTTTTATATTCTTTATTTAAAGTAGTAGACTCATAGTAAGTTGCAAAAATAATGAAGAACCCTTCACACAGCTACCCCCAGTGACATCTTATATGACTGTAGTACCGTATCAGAATCAGGAGTTGACATTGGTGCATTACTGTTAACTAGACTTACACCTTATTTAGTTTTCACCAGCTTTTACCTGCACTGTGTGTACGTGCTCAACCTTACCTCTTTCTTTTTCAATAGAATGGTCCTCATTTTGTATGTATCCTCTGTTTCCTTGTGATTAGATTCAGGTTATTCATTCTCAGTAGGAATACTGTGTAGGTGGTGATGTCTTCACAGTATCGTATCTGGAGGCAAATGGTGTCTGTTGGTGATGTTAATTTTGATCACGTGGTCAAGTTCATGCCCAATTTCTCCCCTCTGTAGTTACTTCTTGTTTTTTTTTAATCCCTTGCAACTAATAAGCAACCTGTGGGAAGAAACTTTAAGACCATGCAAATAACCTGCCAGTCATCACAGTTTCCTCTTTGATTTGGTGTCTGTTGATCATTCTTGCCTGATGCGATCTTTACTATGATGGTTGCAAAATGATGATCTTCCAACTCCAGCACTACCTCCACATTTACCAGTAGGCCCTCAGCATTCTTGTGTGCTCAAGTGTCCTGTCTTTCCCCTCATTTATTTATTATTATTGGTATGGACTCTTTAATTCCTGCACGCAGTTTGCTAATATTTTTTGGAGGATTTTTATCTATATTCAGGGATTTATATTTATCTATATTCAGGGATTGGTCTGTAGTTTGCTTTACTTGTGATGTCTTTGTCTGGTTTGCTACTAGGGTAGCCTCATAGAATGACTTGGGAGGTGTTCCTCCTCTTCTGTTTTTGGAATTTGGCAAGGATGGGTGTTAATTATTTTAATGTTTGACAGAATTCACCTGTTAAGCCATGTTGGCTTAGGTTTTTCTTTGTGAGAAGTTTTTCATTACTAATTCAGCCTCTTTAAAAGGTCTATTCAGATTTTCTTTCTTTTTAAGTCACCTTTGGTAATCTTTATCTTTCTAGGAATCTTTCCATTTCATTTAGTTTATCTGTTTTTTGGCATACATTTGTTTAAAGTATTCCCTTATTAATTCTTTTCATTTCTGTGAGGTTGGTAGTAATGTCCCCTTTTTCATACCTGATTTTCATAGTTTGAGTCATCTCTCTTCTTAGAAAAGCTTGTCAATTCTGTTGAGCTTTTCAAAGCACCAACTTTGGGCTTCCCTGGTGGTGCAGTGGTTGAGAGTCCGCCTGCCGATACAGGGGACACGGGTTCGTGCCCCAGTCCGGGAAGATCCCATATGCCACGGAGCGGCTAGGCCCATGAGCCATGGCCGCTGAGCCTGCGCGTCTGGAGCCTGTGCTCTGCAACGGGAGAGGCCACAACAGTGAGAGGCCCACGTACCGCAAAAAAAAAAAAAAAAAAAAAAAAAAAAAAAAAAAAAAGCACCAACTTTTGGTTTTGTTGATGTTCTCTATTGTATTTTATTCTCTATTTCATAAAATTTCACCCCAATATCTATTGTTCCTTTCTTTCTTTTTGCTTTGGTTTTAGTTTGCTTCTTAAGGTTAAGATTATTGTTGTTTTTTAAAAAAATAAATTTATTTATTTTATTTATTTATTTTTGGCTGCGTTGGGTCTTCATTGCTTCGCACAGTCTTTCTCTAATTGCGGCGAGCGGGGGCTACTCTGTTGTGGTGCGTGGGCTTCTCATTGTGGTGGCTTCTCTTGTTGTGGGGCACGGGCTCTAGGCATGCGGGCTTCAGTAGTTGCAGCACACGGGTTCTAGTTGTGGCTTGCGGGCTCTAGAGCACAGACTCAGTAGTTGTGGCACACAGGCTTAGTTGCTCCGTGGCATGTGGGATCTTCCCAGGCCAGGGTTCGAACCTGTGTCTCCTGCATTGGCAGGCAGATTCTCAACCACTGCACCACCAGGGAAGCCTTTGGTTATTGTTTTGAGCTCTTATAAAATAGGTGTTTATAGTTATACATTTTCTCTAAATGCTGCTTTAGTTGCATCCCATACACTTTTGTATGTTGCTTTTGTTTCCATTCATCTCAAAGTATTTTCTAATTTTCCTTTGATCGTTGGTTATTTATGAGTGTGTTGTTTAATTTCTACATATTTGTTAATTTTTCAGATTTTCTTCTGTTACTGATTTTTTTCATTCCATTGTGGTTTGAAGGATGTAATTTGTATGATTTCAGTCCTTTTAAATTCATTGAAGCTTGTTTTATGGTCTAGCATGTAGTTTCATCTGGAGAGTGTTCCACATGTACTTGAGAAGAGTTTTGTATTCTCTTGTTAGATGGCGTGTTCCTTTGATGTCTGTTAGATCTGGTTTATAGTATTGTTCAGTTCTTCTATTTCCTTCTTGCTTAAGGTGTTCTTAATAGCTATTTTAGTTTTTTATTCTAAAACTTGACACTGTATGGATAGAAATTAAGAAATTTATTGAGTGTTTATTATGTATCAGGAGCTGTCTTAGTTGGTGGAGATTTTTCAGCGAACAAAATAGACAAAAATCCCTTATGGAGTCTGCATTCTAGTGGGTATATGGACAATAAAGAAATAAATACATAAAATATATAATGTGGCATTTGGTGATGTGGGGAAAAACAGCAGGGAAAGGGGAAGGGGAATGTGTTAGATAACGAGTGTGTGGTAGTTGTAGTGCGGGGGCTTGGAATTTTAAACTGGGCAGTCAAGAAATGCCTTACTGCTAAGATGACATTTGATTCAAGGTCTAAAGGAAGTTTAGGTGTAAGCCATGAGGGTGCTTGGGGGTATAGTATTCCAGGCAGAGGAACCAACACATGCAAAGGCTGTGACTAAGTTTGTTTAAGGATCTCCTTAAGATTTTTTAAATGCATGTCATATACTGATTCAGTGAAACTGCTTTGTCTTTTTGGGAATGTAGTTGCTTTATTTATTCTTTCTTTGAAGATTATGTAAGTGCAAAATGAAAGGTATCTCTCTTTCCCTCTAATCTTACAGCCACACTTCTTAGCACTTCTCATTTTATAAGTGTGTCTGTTCCCTGGTTTACTTTATTTCTTTCTTCCTAGAATGAACGCTTCATGAGGGCAGAGTTTTTATCTGTTTTATGCACTGAGTCTAGTGTGTGGTAAACACCTGATAACTTTTTGTTTAATGATGAATAAATGAGTTGTCAGATGTTACTTCTCAGTAGTTTCTTATAAACGTAATATCTATAAATTCATATTTTAAAATAACACTTTCTTATGGCTTTTAATCTATCTTTGTATCTCTGAATGTATGTGTATATATAACATGTGTAATATATTTGTTTTCAGTTATAGAACCAGGTAGTAATTTTATTTGATTTAATTTTTTTTAAGAAGGAGAAAAATTAAATAGGCCTTTTTTGACTTCATACTTTTAGAAACTGATGATTAGGCAATAGACATTTTTCCTGTCTTGCTGGATTGTAGTTGTATGTTGCATTAAACATTTTAATTCGGTTTACTTTGAGTTTTGCATCTTGAGTTTTATGAATTCTCTGAATTCTTGATCTGTATTAATATCTTGCATTTCATTTTTAATGGAATTATATCTGCTATTTTCCAGGTTGCGTGATAGCTGAGCTTTTTACAGAAGGTGTGCCACTATTTGATCTCTCTCAACTTTTGGCTTACAGAAATGGACAGTTTTTCCCTGAACAGGTGCTGAATAAAATTGAAGATTGCAGTATCAGAGAATTGGTAACTATGCTACAAATATTTCTCACTTTTGCATTAGTCAGTTCTCTGGAATGTTCTGAATTTGGGACAAGCAGTAAAACCCCATAGACTCATACACCAGCCTATTGTTTTTACTTTGTTAGGCAGAAGTGTACAATTTTTTCCCCCTTCTTAGGCACAGAGCTCATTTGACTATATATTACACACACAAACACACGCACACGCGCACGCATCTTTCCATTATAATCTTTAGCTCTGCTTTGGACAGATTTGGAAGGAAGTAAGGAGGTGTTTGGGGGTTAGAGATTGTCCAGGATAGAGCTTGCTAGTAAGAAATGAAGAGGATAAATATCTAAAATGAGGAGACAGGAAACAGCAACTTGAACGTAATACAGCAGTATAGGGGCATTTCATATAAAAGCAACTAGCTTTGTGTACCTCCCTTGACCCTGAGGGCAGGTCTGGAAGGGGAACTGTAGAATCACACATCAGTATAGCAGAACAGATGCGAGGAATTCTTTGGGAGGTCATGTAAGCCATATATCCACAGTACTGTTTGAGGGGATCTTTTCTAAGTCAATCAATACAGTAAGTGATGCATATGATGATGACTCTGAGCCACGGAAAGGTTATGTATATTTAAAATATTCTTTAGTAAGGTAGGGAAACATGCATTTTGATTTCTCTTACAAATGGCAAATATTAAGAAATAAGATGCTCCAGAGGAAGCCAATGTAGCTCACGTTCAGTGAACAGTACACTGGATTAGGAGTTGGCATACCTGGCTGTTCTAGGTGTGGCACTCATTATCATGTTGTGTTGGCTAAGTAACTTTATGAATTTGGGCCTACCTTTTCTTAACTGTGAAAGGAGTGAATTTGACTAATTTTTAAGACTAATCCTCTTTATGTGTCTGGCCCATCTGGACTATGTTAATACGTGATTTCTTGTTGCTTCATAGGATGATAGTAGAGTCACATATTACTCAGTAGTCAGGCTCTGAAAGTAGTTTGAAAGATAAAGATTAGAAAGAGTCAGAATTACCTCAAATATCCTTTAAATCATGTGTTAAGTTGCCGTTGTAGCTTTCATCTGATTGAATTTGCTGTTCTCAAATCTATTTTTTACTCCCTTTCTTGCCTTGGTATAGGTGACTCAGATGATTCACCGCGAACCAGATAAACGTTTAGAGGCAGAAGATTACTTAAAGCAGCAGCGTGGCAATGCCTTTCCTGAAATATTTTACACTTTCCTTCAGCCCTACATGGCCCAGTTTGCCAAGGAAACATTTCTTTCTGCAGATGAGCGTATTCTGGTTATAAGGAAGGATTTGGGCAACATTATCCACAATCTCTGTGGACATGATCTGCCAGAGAAAGCAGAAGGAGAGCCTAAGGAAAATGGGCTGGTTATCTTGGTGTCAGTTATAACGTCCTGCCTACAGACCCTTAAATATTGTGATTCCAAGCTTGCTGCTCTGGAACTTATTCTCCATTTGGCCCCAAGACTAAGTGTAGAAATTCTTTTGGATCGTATTACTCCGTATCTTTTGCATTTCAGCAGTGACTCTGTTCCTAGAGTGAGGGCTGAAGCCTTGAGGACGTTGACCAAAGTTCTTGCTCTTGTCAAAGAGGTTCCTCGCAATGATGTTAACATCTACCCGGAATATATTCTGCCAGGCATAGCCCACTTAGCCCAGGATGATGCTACTATTGTTAGACTAGCCTATGCTGGTAAGAGCTTATTGTCCAAGTAATAACCACTCATATTTTTGAAGTTAGTGACTATAATACCTCTTGTTTCTCTGATATCTTTGGGAATTCCAAGAGTGAACTTTGGTCCTTGAACTATTTGTGTACATTTTAATAATATTTATAGCCAATCTGTTCCTGGAACTCAAGCTTTGTGTATATCCTTATTTTTGAGGTTATCAGAATTATTAAGTGAAAAATATATAATACCAGAATCTTATGATTTTACTGGGAGTAGTATTATTATTATTTTTCAGTCCAAAGCTTGGGAAGCAGAGCGGCAGTTGTTTTGTTTTTTAAATTTTATTTATTTATTTATGACTGTGTTGGGTCTTCGTTTCTGTGCAAGGGCTTTCTCCAATTGCGGCAAGTGGGGGCCACTCTTCATCACGGTGTGCGGGCCTCTCACTATCGCGGCCTCTCTTGTTGCGGAGCACAGGCTCCAGATGCGCAGGCTCAGTAGTTGTGGCTCATGGGGCCTAGTTGCTCCGTGGCATGTGGGATCTTCCCACACCAGGGCTCGAACCCGTGTCCCCTGCAGTGGCAGGCAGATTCTCAACCACTGCACCACCAGGGAAGCCCTGGGAGTATTATATTTAATTTGGAGTAAAACTAATGTTCACAAGTACATTGTGAAGTGCTTCTGATCTAGTGTCTTTAGGCCTTTATAAAGTTTCTCTGAACAAATACGTTTGTTTGAATATCAGTATTAGGATATAACAGTCTATTGCTGTTGAAAAAGATTAATTTTGCTGCGTAATTTGGTGTTGAAAGGACCTAGCCTGTTTGTTAAGTTACTGAATTTTAAGATCCTTTCAGTTACTATGATGCTTAAGACGTGTGGCTTCTTTGTGATGAGGTGAGTGTGTTATATAACAAACTTACCTGTTTTATTTGTAATTCTTATAAAATAAGTGATACGGATTCATATTTTTAGCTCCCCAAATTAATTTCGAATGCTTATTTCTGCATGGAAAATGTCATTGAAACATTTACATAATTTCATCATTTAGTTTTAAAATGTAATCTGATGGAAATCAGGAATTCTGAAATCTTTGTAAGTAGTACATAACGTGTGGTGATGATATTGTCTCTTTTTTTGAAAGATACTTGCTTATTCATTATTTTATGATTTACTTGTCATTATTTTAACGAAATGTGAAAAATCGTCTTTGGACTCTGTCTTTATGGCTAGGCACATCCACAAAGTGATTGGTGGTTGTTGGCTTTGTAAAAAATACGTATTTTTAAAAATATTTATCCATCTGCCTATTTACTTATGGTTTCTGATTTCCATAGCTTTATAGGTGTAAATTTTAGTCTTAGAAAATTCAGGATTTCTTTAAGACATATCCAAGTTTATCATTTGGAACAAAGCATGTTTACAATTCACTTGATAAATAGAAATACAGTTGACCCTTGAACAGCGTGGAGGTTAGGGACGCTGACCCCGCCACACAGTTGAAAATACCCATATAATTTATAGTTAGTCCTCTATCCATGGTTCCACATTTGTGGATTCAACCAACCATGGATTGTGTTATACTGTAGTATGTACTCTTGAAAAAAAATTCGAGTGTTGTTCAAGGATCAACTGTAATTGAACTGGATAAAATTAAATGAAAGAAAAGCTTATGATTTTTAAAAAAACAAGCTGTATTTTTTAGACTATTATGACCTACTTTTGGCCCAGTGTATCTTGGTCTTTTCTCAATTGTGGTACTTAGGTAAGGTTCTGATGTGTAGGTACCATATTAACATACTTATATTCAATTTCTAGCAGTTACAGCATAAAACAATAGCTACTGTTTATTGAAAAATCTGCTTTGTATATACTGCTCAGGGTTGAAAGGGTTAGTTGCAAAAGATATAGAGATTCTAAAATAGGTTCTAGATTCTAAGATTTTAAGATCTGTGTATCTCTTGAAACTGACACTTGGAACAACCTTGAGCAGTAGATGTTTTAGTGCCTTCATTTCCCAGCTGAGGAATTGGGGATGGGAGAGGCTAAGGGACACGACCAAAGGGTATCTGGACTAGTTCTTTCTCAGTTCTCAGAGCTGCTGGTCTAGACCTTGATTTTGAAGCAACTGCTTTTATTTTACCCAGGCGTGCTGGGTCTTAGTGGTAAGAGTCCATGGTAACCCAGGGTCAGTGCCAGGACCTTGCAGTGCCCATGCCATCCAGCCATGGTGAACCATGGCTTAGTGCATGATAAAGCTGCCTTTTTAGATAGAATCTAAAGTCTCTTTGAACTTGTATGGTTAAGTGTAATTAAACCACACATGTCAGTAATTATAAAAGTTTAAAAATCAATTAACAAATTTCTTTTATAGCATTGTTTTTAAACTCAGAGATGCTGGTCTAGATTTGTTTCTTGTGTAAAGTGAACTGACAAGTGTGTTGTAGTTTATGAACTTAAATGGGAAGATAAACATAGATCTGCTCAGACTTGAGAGGTGCCCAGGAAAGTAAGAGATTTTTCCTAATAAAGATATTTTCACTAAAGTGGGGATATTCATCTAGAACCATCAGAGGATGGTGTAGAATCTTCCCATCTTTAGGGTGAGCAGGCATTGCAGGGTATTAATAACTTGCTTATTTAGAGGTAAATTTTTGTTCTACTCAGAACAGTGTTGAACCTGGCAGCAGTGGGTCGTGGGACTCCAGGATGAAGGGAATCACTGTATTCAGTAGACTCAAAAATGTCAGTTATTGGGCTTCCCTGGTGGCGCACTGGTTGAGAGTCCGCCTGCCGATGCAGGGGACACGGGTTTGTGCCCCGGTCTGGGAAGATCCCACATGCCGCGGAGCAGCTGGGCCCGTGAGCCATGGCCACTGAGCCTGCGCGTCCGGAGCCTGTGTTCCGCAACGGGAGAGGCCACAGCAGTGAGAGGCCCGCGTACCACCAAAAAAAAAAAAAAAAAAAAGTCAGTTATTGTGGGATGCATCTCAATTTCGGAGATGTTAAAAAGTGAAGAAAAAGTGAGTCTTAGAATCGATAAAATAAGGTAGTTTATGTTCAGTGCTACTCACTGCTGAGAAGGAAGAGTGCAGTCTTTGCGGGTATATTAGGAAGCATGGAAGTGGGAGGTGAATAAGGATAGAGGCACAGGAATAAATAACAGTGGAAGGAAGAGGAAAGTATAAGCAAAGAGCAGATATAGCTAACAGCACGTGTGATAGCAGAACTTAGAAGTAGATACTTTCACAGTGGTGAGGAGTATAAATAGTCTTAATAGATGATCAGAGAGAAAGAAGAAGATACAGACCACTGCAGGAGTGTGACAAACAGTCTCTCACCTTGGTTCACTAAGAACCTCAGAGTATCACTTGTAAAGCAGTCCAATAAGGGTTGATGCACTTTGCTAATGGTTCTTTGAGGTGGATGTGACTCAGTTATGTATGAGGAAACTGAGACTCAGATTGGTTAAGCAGCCAGCTAGTAAGTGCCACAGTCAAGGTTTTTTTTTTTTTTTTTAAATTAATTAATTAATTTTTGGCTGCGTTGGGTCTTTGTTGCTGTGCGCGGGCTTTATCTAGTTGCGGCGAGTGGGGACTACTCTTCGTTGCGGTACACAGGCTTCTTATTGTGGTGGCTTCTCTTGTTGCGGAGCACAGCCTCTAGGCTCACGGGCTTCAGTAGTTGTGGCACGCGGGCTCGGTAGCTGTGGCTTGAGGGCTCTAGAGCAGGCTCAGTAGTTGTGGCACACGGGCTTAGTTGCTCCGCGGCATATGGGATCTTCCCGGACCAGGGCTCGAACCAGTGTCCCCTGCATTGGCAGGAGGATTCTTAACCACTGCGCCACCAGGGAAGCCCCCAAGGTCAAGGTTTGAGCCAGGGTCTGTGTGATTCCAAAGGCCAGCTTGATCTGTGATTTTAATGTGAAAATGTGTTTCTCTGTTAGCCTACTGCGTATCTCTTACCTGATAAGAAACTGTTTAAAAGGTAGGTCTTTGTGGAAGGATTCAGCTTTTTTTGCCTCAGATGTTTTGAGTGCTATATTTTGGGCTATTTGGTATTTTTTCCCAGTTTTATTGAGATATAATTGACATACATCACTGTATAATTTTAAGGTGTAGAGCATAATGGTTTGACTTAAATATATTGTGAAATGATTACTACAGTAAGTTTAGTTAGCATCCATCATCTCACATAGATATAATAAAAAGAAAAAAAAAGAAAAAAAATTTTTTCCTTGTGATGAGAACTCTTAGGATTTACTCCAATAACTTTCATATATACCATACAGCAATGTTAACTATAGTTATCATGTTGTACATTTCTGTTTTTTTTTTTTTTTTTTTTGCGGTACGCGGGCCTCTCACTGTTGTGGCCTCTCCCGTTGCGGAACACAGGCTCCGGACGTGCAGGCTCAGTGGCCATGGCTCACAGGCCCAGCCGCTCTGCGGCATGTGGGATCCTCCCGGACCGGGGCACGAACCCGTGTCCCCTGCATCGGCAGGCGGACTCTCAACCACTGAGCCACCAGGGAAGCCCACATTTCTGTATTTTTAAAAGAAGCTTATGATTTATTATTAAAACAGGTAGTTTGGGTATAGTTGTAGATTATGAGATTAGTTACTAAAAGTCTGATTAGGTTAAGTGCTAAATTGAAAAGTCCTGCTTTTCTTTAGTCTTATGATTATTACTTATATGTATTAAGACTTAGGGAAGAAAAGTTGTAAGTATTACACACATTTATGATTATAATTATTATGCATTTTCTCCCTTTTATAGAAAACATAGCTCTGCTGGCAGAAACAGCTTTGAGATTCCTGGAATTAGTACAGTTGAAAAATCTCAGTACGGAAAATGACCCAAATAGTGAAGAAATAGATGAAGTTACACATCCCAGTGGAAATTATGACACAGGTAGTATGATTTTCTCTTCCAGATTTTCTGTTATTTAGAATGAATTGCTGATGTGAACTTGCAACAAACTCTCACTTATAATTTTAATGTAAAATGAAAGAATACCAGATTTATAGAGGGAAGGATTCTGCTGTCTGACTGTTCTCTTTTACTCTTATACATTGTTACCTAACCAGAAAATGACCAACTTGTCACCACAGATTCTAAGCTCAGTAGTTTTTCAGCCAGAATTGGTTTGTGTCAACAGCAAAGCTAGCTGAATTATATAATTCTTACAGGATAAAAGAAAAAAACATTGGAAACACCATAGACAAAGAATCTAAACCTTTTCTCCTTATGTGAGTATATTTTGAGTGTCCTCATTCATAAGCTGTGTTTCTTTCATACTACCTATGATTTATGTATCAGAACCCACACCTTTTACTGTAAAGGAACAATGTGATGGTAAATTCTGTGAGGTCAGAGTCCCCGCATCAAGTTTCTCTACATCCACACAGCTTTTAAGAGGCTTTTAATGAATGTTTATTATGTTAAAGATTTAGAAGTCAAATAATGTACTTAGATCTATTTCAAGATGTTTCTAGTTCAGAAAAAGTAGAGAAGTCTACTTTACAGATTTTTATGCTGTAGACAACTGTAGTGTCTCAGTTACTTGTTAGAATGGATCATTTTATGCAGCAAATATTATTTGGAGTTGAAGACACTGGAATAATTTTAAACTTATAGAAGGATGTATCAGAAAGGAAATCCTCACTTTTTTTCACGGAATTACTTAGAAAATAATACTGTCCTACATCCTATAACCATGTAATTGGACCTTTTAAATAATGAAGCTAGGCATTAAAACTTTTGGGGAGTTAATCTGAAGTTTTTCTTAATGTGAACATAGAATTGTGCCTTTCAGACTGCGTTTTCCCTTGACAGTGGCTGCCCTCATTCATTTAGTTGGCATATAATTGTTAAACATAAGCTTTGCATCAGGCAATTCGTGTGCTTGCTGTAAGCACTAGGGATATAGTGGTAAATAAGACAGAAAAGATCCCTGCTCTTGAGATTGTTTCAGTAAGGAAAAGACAAACAACTAAGTAAATAAATAAATGAAAAGGGGAGGGTAGGTAGGTGATAAGGTCAGAGAAGAAGGCAGTGGCTAGATCATGTAAAGCCTTGTCAGGACTTGCAATGTATTTTCTGGCTTTCTAAAATATAATTAACTGACCTTTAAAAATGCTTTCTCAAAGGATTGCCTTGTACCATCAGATTATATCCTGAACCAGTCCAGTAATTTCAAGTCCTTGATTAAGCTGATCTTATTGGGGCAGTATGATCTCCCTCTGGTGCTTCCCCATAGTTTTTCTTTGAGCCTTATAAATTAACTAGTTAGATAGTAACCATGCCTGTGGCATCTGCTTATTAGGATGTTTTTCAATCTATATTTCATTTTCCCAACTATCCTTCAGAGCTTTGAGTAGTGGAAAAACTTAGTAATTATAGACTTTCTCTGGTGGCTTTTGTAATCATTCTGTTTTCTCCAAGGAGTGAGAAAGACTGGGTCTATATGTTTGGAGAAAAGAAAATTGATCATATTTTTCCTTTTTTTTTTTTTTTTTTAGAGCTCCAAGCTTTACATGAAATGGTCCAGCAGAAAGTTGTCACTTTGCTAAGTGACCCTGAAAATATCGTGAAACAAACCTTAATGGAAAATGGAATAACACGGCTGTGTGTATTCTTTGGACGTCAGAAAGCCAATGATGTTTTATTGTCCCACATGATCACTTTCCTGAATGATAAAAATGATTGGCATCTGCGTGGAGCTTTTTTTGATAGTATAGTTGGTATGTTTTTTGTTTGTTTTTAAATTTAAGATTTGAATTATCTTCTCAAACAGATACTTTCATGCAGTCTGAAAGGTGACAGTACTACCAAATTTTATTAGTAATGAAATGAGTTCCTGGTATTTCTGTCTTCATGCTGCTTTTGGTTGATGGAAGTATCTTAGTTGATCAAGGGATTGGTTAATAAAACTGATATACCCTTATAAAGGGATACCATGTGGTCATTAAAAAGTATGTTTTAAAAGAAAATTTAATGACCTGGGAAAGTACCATGAAATATTATTAAAATGACGGAACCCAGTTGTGTAAAGGTAACAATAACAAGTCTGAATATACTAAGATGTGAACAGTGATTATCTCATATCTGTCAAATTTTCTATAGTAAACATGCATCACTTTTACAATCAGAAAATAAAGTATAATTATGATTGAAAATCAATCTAATTAGAAAGAATTAAAGATTATAGGCTTTGCTTTTTGTAAACTGAAAATTTGTGAAAAATTGATCAGCTTTGGGCTTCCCTGGTGGCGCAGTGGTTGAGAGTCCGCCTGCCAATGCAGGGGACACGGGTTCGTGCCCCGGTCCGGGAAGATCCCACATGCCGTGGAGCGGCTGGGCCCGTGAGCCATGACCGCTGAGCCTGTGCGTCCGGAGCCTGTGCTCCGCAACAGGAGGGGCCACAACAGTGAGAGCCCCGCGTACCGCAAAAAAAAAAAAAATTAATCATCTTTTTTCCTACTCTTTTTTCAAAATGTTGCAATTCTTAATTTTCAGATTTATCTAAAGAAGAGAGACATCTTGTATTTTATCTGCATATGACTCCTATTGCATTTAGATTTAAAATTAGAAAGAAGTGGACTTTGGTAGATTGTCATGTTTGACACAGATTTAATATTTTTCTTTTTGGAGTAATAACTGATTATTTTCCACCTGATTGTACTGACCTTTTCAATTTTAGTTTTGGTCATTTATGAAATGTTATATGCTAAAGCCATATTATTAAAATTACCCACTAACCCTTTTTATATCATTTTACACGTGATTATAAAGCTTGTCTGTTAACTCAGAAGATTTAAAGACTGTTCTGCACACTGGAAAGCTTTGCAGGTATTCAAACTTTCTCATGTAGTAGCAGAAGGCTGTAATAGAGTTTAGATTTTGATTTCCAGTAATCTGGGAAAGTAACTGCTAGAAGGTTTGCTGTTGGATGTTTTTCCTAAAAAATAAAAAAGGAAAGAAATTCATATAGCAACAGTATTCCTATTTTTGCGAATATTATTGTGTAATGTTTTGGAGGAAAGGGTACTTTCTATTTTTGGAAAGCCTTGAAATTGCTGTTCTTGCTTTGTTATAACTGGAGATTACTGTACCTCCTCTTTTCAGACATCTCTAGTTTGTTTTTAATTTTTGCATTAGTTTATTGATTCATGTCAGCCTTCCATCTTGGACTCCATCTAACTCAGTTCCTAAATACAGTATGCTTCTCACACCTTTCTGTCTTTCATGCTCTCTTCTTTCAAATAATCTTATTTTTATTTTTTTTTCTTGGGAAAAGGTGGTTCCTGGAACTTCATCTGTTGGTTAATTCATGTGTATTTTGAAAAATGGTCTTTTTTTTTTTTTTTTTTTTTTGAGGTACACAGGCCTCTCACTGTTGTGGCCTCTCCCATTGTGGAGCACAGGCTCCGGATGCGCAGGCTCAGCGGCCACGGCTCACGGGCCTAGCCGCTCCGCGGCATGTGGGATCTTCCCGGACAGGGGCATGAACCCATGTCCCCTGCATCGGCAGGTGGACTCTCAACCACTGCGCCACCAGGGAAGCCCAAAAAATGGCCTTTATATTAGTTCTTTTTTCATTTTAAAATAATTTTCATTGATTTTTTTGTTTGTTTATAAAAGTAATATGTACTTGCTGTAGAAAAATTGGAAAATCGTGAAAACAAATCCCCTCCAATCCTCTAGCCCATGAACAGCCTCTGTTAATATTTTGGTTTTTTTTCTTCCTGTGGGTCATCCTCGCCTTCCCCTTGTACCCATTGTCCCGTTCTGCCATCTGTGAGGCACGGTCGTGTGCTGGCTAAGAGCAGGCACTCTTGGCGACAGACTTCTGGGTTCAAGTTCTGGCTTTGTCACCTACTGGTTGTGGTTCTAGGGGAAATCATTTAATCTTTTGTGTGTCTTAATTTCCCTATCTGTAAAATGGGAATAATAATATTACCTAACTCACTGGTTGTTGCGAAGATAAAATGAATTAACATATGTAATAGTGCCTGGCACATAAGTGCTATGTATGTATTATATTACTTCTTAGTCTTGTTATTTTTTAAACCTTTTTCTAGGATCATATGTATATTCTAAGCATTTTCTCATGTCATTAAAAATTCTTTGAAACCATAATTTAATAGAAATATTTCATTATACAGTTTTATCAAAACTTATTTAACTCTTCTTTTGAATATTTAAATTGTTTTAACTTTCGTCAACCATATATTATACACATAATCATTTACATAAATATTTGCCTGATTATTTTCTCAGGCTAGAAGTCTGAAATTTTAATTACTGAGTTAAATAATATGAACATATTTTTAAAACTTGACACATTTTATAAGCTTTTCAAAAAGATAATATAATTTACTACTCTGATCAGCATTGTTTGATAGTACTGCACAGCCTTCCAGTGTGGAATAGGCTTCAATCAACTTTTGCCTGTTGGTAGCTAAAAACAATGACTTGCTTTAGTGTATATTTATTTGCTTATCGGTGAAGGTGAAAAAAATTTCTCATGTTGATTACTCATTCATGTTTCTTACTCTTTGAATTTTTAATTTATTATTTTGGCCCCTTTTTTGATGGTGTTATGCTTTTCTTATTTATTTTTTCTGAGTCTTTTATATATACATTAAAAACAATAACTTTTTATCTTTTCTATGGCACTTTTCTTGAATAACTTGACTGTTATTTTTTATGTCTTTTAAAATAATTTTAGTGTTGTCAATTTATTTGATCTTTTCCTTTGTGGTTTTTTTTTTTTTTTTTTTTTTTTTTTACTTTTGTGCTTAAATATTTTCCCATTTCAGAATTAGGTTAATAATCTGTTGGGCACATGTCTGTTTTGTTTTGCTTTGTTTTTTTTTGTTTGTTTTTTTACATCTTTATTGGAGTATAATTTCTTAACAATGGTGTGTTAGTTTCTGCTTTATAACAAATTTAATCAGTTATACATATACATATGTTCCCATATCCCCTCCCTTTTGCGTCTCCCTCCCACCCTCCCTGTCCCACCCCTCCAGGCGGTCACAAAGCACCGAGATGATCTCCCTGTGCTATGCGGCTGCTTCCCACTATCTATCTACCTTACATTTGGTAGTGTATATATGTCCATGCCTCTCTTTCGCTTTGTCACAGCTTACCCTTCCCCCTCCCCATATCCTCAAGTCCATTCTCTAGTAGGTCTGTGTCTTTATTCCTGTCTTACCCCTATGTTCTTCATGACATTTTTTTTCTTAAATTCCATATATATGTGTCAGCATACAGTATTTGTCTTTCTGACTTACTTCACTCTGTATGACAGACTCTAGGTCCATCCACCTCATGACAAATAGCTCAATTTCATTTCTTTTTATGGCTGAGTAATATTCCATTGTATATATGTGCCACATCTTCTTTATCCATTCATCCGATGATGGACACTTAGGTTGTTTGCATGTCCTGGCTATTGTGAATAGAGCTGCAATGAACATTTTGGTACATGTCTCTTTTTGAATTATGGTTTTCTCAGGGTATATGCCCATTAGTGGGATTGCTGGGTCATATGGTAGTTCTATTTTTAGTTTTTTAAGGAACCTCCATACTGTTCTCCATAGTGGCTGTACCAATTCACATTCCCACCAGCAGTGCAAGAGTGTTTCCTTTTTTCCACACCCTCTCCAGCATTTATTGTTTCTAGATTTTTGGATGATGGCCATTCTGACTGGTGTGAGATGATATCTCATTGTAGTTTTGATTTGCATTTCTCTAATGAGTAAAGATGTTGAGCATCCTTTCATGTGTTTGTTGGCAGTCTGTATATCTTCTGTGGAGAAATGTCTATTTAGGTCTTCTGCCCATTTTTGGATTGCGTTGTTTGTTTTTTTGTTATTGAGCTGCATGAGCTGCTTATAAATTTTGGAGATTAATCCTTTGTCAGTTGCTTCATTTGCAAATATTTTCTCCCATTCTAAGGGTTGTCTTTTGGTCTTATTTATGGTTTCCTTTGCTGTGCAAAAGCTTTTAAGTTTCATTAGGTCCCATGTGTTTATTTTTGTCTTTATTTCCATTTCTCTAGGAGGTGGGTCAAAAAGGATCTTGCTGTGATTTATGTCATAGAGTGTTCTGCCTATGTTTTCCTCTAAGAGTTTGATAGTGTCTGGCCTTACATTTAGGTCTTTAATCCATTTTGAGCTTATTTTTGTGTATGGTGTTAGGGAGTGATCTAATGTCATACTTTTACATGTCCCTGTCCAGTTTTCCCAGCACCACTTATTGAAGAGGCTGTCCTTTCTCCACTGTACATTCCTGCCTCCTTTATCAAAGATAAGGTGACCATATGTGCGTGGGTTTATCTCTGGGCTTTCTATCCTGTTCCATTGATCTATCTTTCTGTTTTTGTGCCAGTACCATACTGTCTTGATTACTGTAGCTTTGTAGTATAGTCTGAAGTCAGGGAGCCTGATTCCTCCAGCTCCATTTTTCATTCTCAAGATTGCTTTGGCTATTTGGGGTCTTTTGTGTTTCCATACAAATTGTGAAATTTTTTGTTCTAGTTCTGTGAAAAATGCCAGTGGTAGTTTGATAGGGATTGAATCTGTAGATTGCTTTGGGTAGTAGAGTCATTTTCACAATGTTGATTCTTCCAATCCAAGAACATGGTATATCTCTCCATCTATTTGTATCATCTTTAATTTCTTTCATCAGTGTCTTATAATTTTCTTCATACAGGTCTTTTGTCTCCTTAGGTAGGTTTATTCCTAGATATTTTATTCTTTTTGTTGAAATGGTAAATGGGAGTGTTTCCTTGATTTCACTTTCAGATTTTTCATCATTAGTATATAGGAATGCCAGAGATTTCTGTGCATTAATTTTGTATCCTGCTACTTTACCAAATTCATTGATTAGATCTAGTAGTTTTCTGGTAGCATCTTTAGGATTCTCTGTGTAGTATCATGTCATCTGCAAACAGTGACAGCTTTACTTCTTCTTTTCCGATTTGGATTCCTTTTATTTCCTTTTTTCTCTGATTGCTGTGGCTAAAACTTCCAAAACTGTTGAATAAGAGTGGTGAGAGTGGGCAACCTTGTCTTCTTCCTGATCTGAGTGGAAATGGTTTCAGTTTTTCACCATTGAGGACGATGCTGGCTGTGGGTTTGTCATATATGCCCTTTATTATGTTGAGGAAAGTTCCCTCTATGCCTACTTTCTGCAGGGTTTTTATCATAAATGGGTGTTGAATTTTGTCGAAAGCTTTCTCTGCATCTATTGAGATGATCATATGGTTTTTCTCCTTCAATTTGTTAATATGGTGTATCACGTTGATTGATTTGCGTATATTGAAGAATCCTTGCATTTCTGGAATAAACCCCACTTGATCATGGTGTATGATCCTTTTAATGTGCTGTTGGATTTTGTTTGCTAGTGTTTTGTTGAGGATTTTTGCATCTCTGTTCATCAGTGATATTGGCCTGTAGTTTTCTTTCTTTGTGACATCCTTGTCTGGTTTTGGTATCAAGGTGATAGTGGCCTCGTAGAATGAGTTTGGGAGTGTTCCTCCCTCTGCTATATTTTGGAAGAGTTTGAGAAGGATAGGTGTTAGTTCTTCTCTGAATGTTTGATAGAATTCGCCTGTGAAGCCATCTGGTCCTGGGCTTTTGTTTGTTGGAAGATTTTTAATCACAGTTTTAATTTCAGTGCTTGTGATTGGTCTGTTCATATTTTCTATTTCTTCGTGATTCAGTCTTGGCAGGTTGTGCATTTCTAAGAATTTGTCCATTTCTTCCAGGTTGTCCATTTTATTGGCATAGAGTTGCTTGTAGTAATCTCTCATGATCTTTTGTATTTCTGCAGTGTCAGTTGTTACTTCTCCTTTTTCATTTCTAATTCTATTGATTTGAGTCTTCTCCCTTTTTTTCTTGATGAGTCTGGGTAATGGTTTATCAATTTTGTTTATCTTCTCAAAGAACCAGCTTTTAGTTTTATTGATCTTTGCTATCGTTCCCTTCATTTCTTTTTCATTGATTTTGATCTGATTTTTATGATTTCTTTCCTTCTGCTAACTTTGGGATGTTTTTGTTCTTCTTTCTCGAATTGCTTTAGGTGCAAGTTTAGGTTGTTTATTCGAGATGTTTCCTGTTTCTTAAGGCGGGATTGTATTGCTATAAACTTCCCTCTTAGAACTGCTTTTGCTGCATCCCATAGGTTTTGGGTCGTCGTGTCTCCATTGTCATTTGTTTCTAGGTATTTCTTAATTTCCTCTTTGATTTCTTCAGTGATCACTTCGTTATTAAGTAGTGTATTGTTTAGCCTCTATGTGTTTGTATTTTTTACAGATCTTTTCCTGTAATTGATATCTAGTCTCATAGTATTGTGGTCAGAAAAGATATTTGATACAATTTCAATTTTCTTAAATTTACCAAGGCTTGATTTGTGACCCAAGATATGATCTATCCTGGAGAATGTTCCATGAGCACTTGAGAAAAATGTGTATTCTGTTGTTTTTGGATGGAATGTCCTATAAATATCAACTAAGTCCATCTTGTTTAATGTATCATTTAAAGCTTGTGTTTCCTTATTTATTTTCATTTTGGATGATCTGTCCATTGGTGAAAGTGGGGTGTTAAAGTCCCCTACCATGAATGTGTTACTGTCGATTTCCCCTTTTATGGCTGTTAGCATTTGCCTTATGTATTGAGGTGCTCCTATGTTGGGTGCATAAATATTTACAATTGTTATATCTTCTTCTTGGATCGATCCCTTGATCATTATGTAGTGTCCTTCTTTGTCTCTTCTAGTAGTCTTTATTTTAAAGTCTATTTTGTCTGATATGAGAATTGCTACTCCAGCTTTCTATTTGCATGGAATATCTTTTTTCATCCCTTTGCTTTCAGTCTGTATGTGTCTCTAGGTCTGAAGTGGATCTCTTGTAGACAGCATATATATGGGTCTTGTTTTTGTATCCATTCAGCCAATCTGTGTCTTTTGGTGGGAGCATTTAGTCCATTTACATTTAAGGTAATTATCGATATGTATGTTCCTATTCCCATTTTCTTAATTGTTTTGGGTTCGTTATTGTAGGTCTTTTCTGTCTGTTGTGTTTTTTGCCTAGAGAAGTTCCTTTAGCATTTGTTGTAAAGCTGGTTTGGTGGTGCTGAACTCTCTCAGCTTTTGCTTGTCTGTAAAGGTTTTAATTTCTCCGTCAAATCTGAAAGATCCTTGCTGGGTAGAGTAGTCTTGGTTGCAGGTTTTTCTCCTTCATCACTTTAAATATGTCCTGCCAGTCCCTTCTGGCTTGCAGAGTTTCTGCTGAAAGGTCAGCTATTAACCTTATGGGGATTCCCTTGTGTGTTATTTGTTGTTTTTCCCTTGCTGCTTTTAATATGTTTTCTTTGTATTTAATTTTTGATAGTTTGATTAATATGTATCTTGGCATATTTCTCCTTGGATTTATCCTGTATGGGACTCTCTGTGCCTCCTGAACTTGACTGACTATTTCCTTTCCCTTATTAGGGAAGTTTTCAACTATAATCTCTTCAAATATTTTCTCAGTCCCTTTCTTTTTCTCTTCTTCTTCTGGAACCCCTATAATTCGAATGTTGGTGCGTTTAATGTTGTCCCAGAGGCCTCTGAGACTGTCCTCAGTTCTTTTCATTCTTTTTTCTCTCTTCTGCTCTGCAGTAGTTATTTCCACTATTTTATCTTCCACGTCACTTATCCGTTCTTCTACCTCAGTTATTCTGCTATTGATCGCATCTAGAGTATTTTTCATTTCACTTATTGTGTTTTTAATCATTGCTTGATTCATCTTTAGTTCTTCTAGGTCCTTGTTAACTGTTTCTTGCATTTTGTCTATTCTATTTCCAAGATTTTGGATCATCTTTACTATCATTATTCTGAATTCTTTTTCAGATAGACTGCCTATTTCCTCTTCATTTGTTAGGTCTGGTGAGTTTTTATCTTGCTCCTTCTCCTGCTGTGTGTTTTTCTGTCTTCTCATTTTGCTTATCTTACTGTGTTTAGGGTTTCCTTTTTGCAGGCTGCAGGTTCGTAGTTCCCGTTGTTTTTGGTGTCTGTCCCCAGTGGCTAAGGTTGGTTCAGTGGGATGTGTAGGCTTCCTGGTGGAGGGGACTAGTGCCTGTGTTCTGGTGGATGAGGCTGGATCTTTTCTTTCTGGTGGGCAGGTCCACGTCTGGTGGTGTGTTTTGGGGTGTCTGTGGACTTTTTATTATTTTAGGCAGCCTCTCTGCTAATGGGTCTCATTGTGTTCCTTTCTTGCTAGTTGTTTGGCATAGGTTGTCCAGCACTGTAGCTTGCTGGTCGTTGACTGAAGCTGGGTGCTGGTGTTGAGATGGAGATCTCTGGAAGATTTTCGCCATTTGATATCATGTGGAGCTGGGAGGTCTCTTGTGGACCAGTGTCCTGAAGTTGGCTCTCCCACCTCAGAGGCACAGCACTGACTCCTGGCTCCTCAATTTGGGATGATTTGTTGTCTATTCATGTATTCCACAGATGCAGGGTACATCAAGTTGTTTGTGGAGCTTTAATCCGCTGCTTCTGAGGCTGCTGGGAGAGATTTCCCTTTCTCTTCTTTGTTCTCACAGCTCCCGGGTGTTTTGCTTTGTTTTAATGCTTTATTTTTTCACATAAAAATATGAACTGTTTAATTGATCTTTATTTGGGGCTGTGGTATGAGGTGAAATCTAAATTTTTCTCAGAAATATAACCAATTTTCCTAACACTATTTACTAAACATTTCATTCATTTTCCATTGATTTGTGAAGCTTCTATTATCATCTGTTGTATGCATATATCTTTTATGGTTACTTTTCTAGGTATCCTCTTCCATCGATTTTTTCTACTTCTGTACTCAATATTATACTCTTTTTATAGCTATATTATATTTTAATTATTTTATATTTATAAGCAACTTTAGTATCTGGTAGAATAAGCTCCCCAGATGTCATTCTTCTTTTCCAAAATATTTTGAGCTATTTTAGCTCATTATACATTTCAGTTTGTAAAGTTTTTAAATATAATCCACTGGAATTTTAGACAGCGTTTTTTCTTTTATTACAGAAAAAAATTCTAAAATTATTTCTCAATATAGTGGAAATATGCTTTTGCAAATCATTCAAAATATATGAAGTAAGTGTGAAAGGCAATAGTTGCACTTTCCAGAGGCACCTACTCTGGTTTGTGGTTTTGGTTTGATATCTTCAGGTGATTATTGCCATGTCTTTAAATAGTATTTTCATATTACTCTTTTTAGGATTATCAACTTTACACTTTATCTCTTGACTTTTTTCTATGCCACATGAAGATTTAACTCAGTCATATCATACCCTTATCCCCCTTCACCTGTGTTTTGAGATTCAGATCTTTAGTTTGTTGTTTTTATATCTTTAAATAATTCAACCTGTTTCTTATTGGTCTACTTCTGAGTTGGACTACAAGGAATTTAGTGCCTGCCTTCCTCCCTTCCTCCCTTCCTTCCTTCCTCCCTTCCTCCCTTCCTCCCTTGCTCCCTTCCTCCCTTCCTTTTTTTCGTTTTTCTTCCATTCTAATTCTTTTGTGGGTTGATAATTCAACTAATTGTTAATTGACAGTTCAACTAAACAATTGCATTTTCATAGTTGATAATATTTACATTCTGTTATGTAATTGTAATAAAGTCTTTTGTGCTTGTATAGACTGATTCTGAAAATTCAAAACAATTTACATGGTTAAGAATGTGTAACTTTTTTTGACTTTAGAGCCAAGTAGTGCACTACATTTATAACTGCTTCACCACAATTCTAATGCCATAACTCCTTTATCACTTGATGATAATGTTTATAGCGTCAGGGTCAGTGGATTCTTCTTTCTATCGTCGGCAAACTACTAAATGCACATTGTAATTTATTTCATTTTTACAGTATGACTTCCTTGAACAACTTTTTTGTTTGTCATGGAGTTTCAGAGTTTTCTATTTTCCTTTTAGAGAGAAAAGTAATATACCTTCCTCACTTTATGTTATCTAGCTTCTTTCTTACCAGTTTTATCTACTGCTTGTAGTCTGTTCTATTTTTCTTCTTGATAACATTTTCAAAGTTTATTGACCTTTAGGTCTAATTTGGGCTGATTAATTTCTAGCTCTTTATTAGCTATTATCCTTTCTTCCCCATTGAATTCCTGGGTTATATCTACCATTTTGTACATTCTACATTTTCTTTATTTTTCTGGAGTACATCCCTAAGAACTTTCTTAGAAATGTTTGCATGGGAGGTAAACACATATAGTTTTGGCATGTCTCAAAATGACTTATTTTTGTTTTCTTATTTTATTGACAGTTTGGGTATAAAATTTCTTCCATAACCTTGAAGGTCTTGCCCTGTTGTGTTCTAGCCTACATTGCTGCTGAAGATCATCTGATGCCAGTCTGATTCTACTTCCTTTTTATGGAATCTGTATTTTTCTTTCTGTAAGCTCATAGGATCTTTTTTTCCCTTGGTGTCACAGAATTTCTTGCAGATTTGCATTGGTGTGGGTCTTTTTCATCTATTATGCTGGGTAGGAAATGCAGCATCCCTGTCTGGATTGTTGCTCAATATATTTGACTTTTGATTAATTTTATTGTTTTACTTAATGGCATTTGTACTTTCAGGTATAAAACAATCATGTAACATTGCTTCTCTTTTTCAGGTGTTGCCGCCTATGTTGGCTGGCAAAGCTCCTCAATTCTCAAACCCCTGCTGCAACAAGGCCTTAGTGATGCTGAGGAATTTGTTATTGTGAAAGCTCTTAATGCTCTTACCTGTATGTGCCAGTTAGGGCTGCTGCAAAAACCCCATGTCTATGAATTTGCCAGCGATATTGGTAAGTTTTTGTTTCTCAAAATTAGGATGGGAAAATTAGGGAGTAGTAAGAGAAACAACAACTGATAGGGCGTTATAAAGTTTCTAGGCAATCTAGAGTGAGATTTTCAGCTTCATTGTCCCTGTTGTGTGTGTGTCTGTGTGTGCACACCCATGTGCATGCTTATGCCTGCATGCTTGTATGTATGTGAGGGACACATAGGCACACACACAGGAGCACTGGCCCTCCAGCCCAGGTTGGGAAATACACCTTTGTTTTAATCTGTAGTTAAGTCTTGATGATCCTTGAAAAATGAAGATTTTTTTTTTTTTTTTTTTAAACACAATGTGGATTAAGTCTTTAACTGCTCTGAAGTGTCAGCTTATGTTTTTGGACACTTGACCATTAATCAAGTTGAAACTGGATGTGGAGGATTGTCTGTGACTTCTGTCATTGCACTGATCGCCAGTTAAGCATTCGTAGTATTGACGTTACTACTGTTGGTAATTTTATTAACCAATGAAAGGAATTAATTCCTTGACCTTTATAACAGTTATCTAGGTCCATCAACTTAAAATTCAGAATAAGAGCAAACCAGGTACATGTGACACACTGTAAAATTAAAAATATTAGAAGCTCTTAGTCTTCTTAACACTTCATTTTAAGAAAGTAACCAATGTATTGATACGATTGCAAGTTGGCTTTGTACTGAGAAGACATGAAATCTTAGGAAATTGCCTTTTTAGATAAAATACTTTATTGCTGCTGAATGCTTTGCCAAGAAAATTTATAGAAAGCCAAAATTAGTTAGATTTGGTTAATAGGTTTTTCTTGAGTCAATCCTCAGAGAAAAAAGACAAAGGAGTTTTTATTTTGATAGTTGAAATTAGATGGTTAGATAGTAGAGAGGTATAAAATGTCTGGAAGTTTTTAGGCATGAATGTAGCTTTTTAAAAGAAAAATTTTGTGGAAATCTGAGTATATGTAGGTTTCTTATTTTGCACTCTTAATATTTAAAATCATTCGTTTAGTTTGTAACACTAATTTGGTTTGAATGTTTTTGATGATTATGTTAAAAATAATGACAAATTTATTAGAAAAGTTCTGAGTATTGGCAACATAATCATGATAAAAATCTCTATTACACTGAAATACTTTTGATTTTTTGTGTAAGCTGCAGAGTGCTAAACCTTGAGGGAGTCATCTCTGTTTTCTTCCTAATTTTTAAAAGAGCTAATAGCTTGGGAAGCAAAAATTATTAATATAATAAAAGATGTTAGAATGTTTTTTGAATTTCTGATCCTGTGTAGTGTAAGGCAGATGTAGAAAGCACCACTTTTCATAATAATATTAAAGAGAAAATGTATCATCTTAACACACATATTTTGCTGCCTGGAATATTTTCCTGCTCATTCTCATTGTGTGAATTCTCACATCAGTGTTTTCTTTTTTTCTCCTGTGAAAGTGGCATTACCTCCTAAGGGTCGAGTTTTTCTTGCTTTCGACTTTGATCTTCTTCATTCTAATGAAAATCCTTTGTATATAAATATGTACTTGTATATTCTAATTTCACATAATACATTCCTTCTGTTGCCTAATTATTTGGAAATTATTTTTGAGATTTAATATGGCATATAATTAGCATTTTATTTATCTGAAAAATGGATGTCCATCAATTTTTAAGCAAAATTTATCATAAAAGATAGTTTTTTACCCCTCCTGTCAAATTTTGCAGAAATTTTTCTGAGTCCTATGGGTTTTAGTCATTGGTCATAGGATGAACATATGGGGTCCTCATGTATCTTAAGTTTAGTATCAAAATAAATTATTATCTTTAGGTATAGAATAAACCCAATGTGGTATAACTTTTTGGGTGTGATGCTCCCTTAGAACTGGAACTAAATTTGGTACTAGCTATGGGGAGAAAAAAAAAAAACCCTTGCTGAGAAAAATCAAGCAAATAGTCATTTGTTGGCATTTTGAACTATTTAAAAGAAGAAAGTTTTTAATAACTTACAAACACCTACTTACTTAAAACAAGTGATAAACTGTACGCATCTCTCTGTTCTGTCTTTATGTGTGGTTAGCCTGTTGTAGTGATTCTTAAAGGGAATTGTGGTGGTGGTGATTATCATGATTAAAAACTATACTCTTCCCACTTAGACATTATGAAAACTCACCTTTCCATCTGCTTGTCCCCAGATAATTGGAAATATAATGGATGTTCTATGGGAAATCTTCGATTCTGGTTTCTTGTATTTGGAGTCTTGGAGGTTCTTTGTATCAGTTAGCTACTGACTGATATAATAATGCTGTACAACAATCAACCACAAAATCACAGTAAATCCTTTGGTCAAGTTCTCAGCATGCATTTGCGAGCTCAGTGGGCGGCTCTGCTTTAGGCCTGCATCTCCCAGACGCCCGTGGTGATTGTGGTTTATCTGTCTCATTCTGGGGCCCAGGTTGGAGGGGCAGCAACCACCCAGGTTATGTTCTGGGTGATCGCAGAAGCCTAGCTATGCCACACATTTCAAGCCTCTGTTTGTGTTACATCTGTTGACATTCCATTGGCTAGAGCAGGTACTGTGACCGAGACAAGAGGGAGGGACAGAGAAGTACCCTTTGTACACCATGAGCACCAGGCAAGAGTGACTGTATAACAGAGATAACGCAAAGAATCGGGACCACTAATTCAGTCTCATCTAGTGCCTAACTCCGCCAGTTCATCTTGAGTTTATTTATTTTTCAGAGGTTTTTCAATGTTTTTCCAGTCCTCATTTTCTCTGTTGTGAGAGGGAAACTACCAGCCCTCCCTTGTTGGCCCCAGAGGCTGCGGGGTGTTTATGAAATGATCAAAATCACCTCCATGTGTAGTTAGAAGAATTGGAAATGGGAGAACTTTGGAGACAGATACCTTGAACAATTTTCTTCTCTTCCCCTATTTATATAAGTAATATTAGCATGAAATAGTATTTTTTTATCATTTCTTATTTTTTAAATTTACTTTTTATTGAGGTAACATTGGTTTATAACATCATTTAAGTTTCATGTGTACAACATTATATTTCTACTTCTGTACACACTACAGTGTGCTTACCACCAAAAATTTAGTTTCTGTCCATCATCATTCAGTTGATCCCCTTTACCCATTTTGCCCTCCTCCCTGCCCCTCCCCGTCTGGTAACTATTACTCTGTCCTCTGTATCTATATGCTTGCTTTTGTTTGGTTTAGTTCATTTATTTTACCTTTTTTGTTTGTTTGTTTTTTATATTCCACATATGAGTGAAATCATATGGTGTTTTTCTTTCTCAGTCTGACATATTTAACTTAGCATAATACACTCAGGGTCCATCCACATTGTTGCAGATGGCAAGATTTCACCTTTTTTATGGCTGAGTAATATTCCATTGCATCTTTATACCACATCTTCATCCACTGATGGGCACTTAGGTTGCTCCTATATCTTGGCTATTGTAAATAAAGCTATGTGATGAACATAGGGGTGCATATATCTTTTTGAATTAGTATTTTCTTATTCTTTGGATAAATACACCAAAATAGCTGGATCTTATGGTAGTTCTAAATGTTTCGAGGAATTTCCACTCTGTTTTCCATAGTGGCTGCACCAGTTTACATTCCCACAGTATATGAGGTTTCCTTTTCTGCACATCCTTTCCAACACTTACTATTTCTCATCTTTTTGAAAATAGCCATTCTGACGGATGAGAGGTGATGGCTCATTATAGTTTTGATTTGCATTTCCCTTATAATTAGTGATGGTGAACATCTTTTCATGTGTCTGCCATCCAACTGTATGTCTTCTTTGGAAAGATGTTTGTTCAGCTCCTCTGCTCATTTTTTGTTTAGGTTGTTTGTTTTTTTTGTTGTTGAGTTGTATGAGTTCTTTATATATATTGGACATTAACCCCTTATCAGATATATGACTTGCATATATCTTCTCCCACTCAGTAGGTTGTTTGTTTTGTTGATGGTTCCTTTTGCTGTGCAGACGCTTTTTAGTTTGGTGTAGTCCCATTTATTTATTTTTGCTTTTGTTTCTCTTGCCCGAGGAGACATAGCTAGAAAGATTTTTGCTAAGACTGATGTCCGAGAGCATGCTGCGTATGTTTTCTTTTAGTGGTTGTGTGCTTTCAGGTCTTTAATTCATTTTGAGTTAATTTTTGTGTATGGTGAGAGATAGTGGTCTAGTTTCACTTTTTTGCATGTAGTTGTCCAGTTTTCCCAACACCATTTAAGAGACTGTCCTTTCTCCATTGTATGTGCTCTTTTGTTGTCCACATGTGTGGGTTTATTTCTGTCTGGATGATGATTTACCCATTGATGTAAATGGGGTGTTAAAGCCCTTACTGTTACTGTGTTGCTTTCAGTTTCTCCCTTTAGGTCTGTTAATAATTGTTTTGTATACTTTGGTGCTCCTATGTTAGGTGTATATATGTATATTAATCACTGTTATGTCTTTTCAGTGAATTGTCCTGTTTATCATTATATACTGTCCATCTTTGTCTTTTGTTACCTTTTTTTGGCTTGAAGTCTATTTTACTTGATATGAGTTTGGCTACATTCCCTCTCTTTAGGCTGTAATTTGGAGTGTCATCTTCCATCCCTTCACTTTGATCCTGTGTCTGTCTGCAGAGCTGAGGTGAATCTCCTGGAGGCAGCATATAGTTGGGTCTTGTTTTTAATCCATCTGGCCACTCTGTGTCTTTTGATTGGTGAAGTCAATCAATTTAAATTTAGGGTGATTACTGATAGATGAGGACTTAGTACTGCCATTTAATCTTTTGTTTTCTGGTTGCTCTGTATCTTCATTGTTTCTTTTTCCTTGTGTTTCTGTTTGCCATTTTGGTTTGGTGGTTTTCTGTGATATTTTTCTCAGTTTCCTCCTTTTTTTTTTTTTTTTTTTTTGCGGTACGCGGGCCTCTCACTGTTGTGGCCTCTCCCGTTGCGGAGCACAGGCTCCGGACGCGCAGGCTCAGTGGCCACGGCTCACGGGCCCAGCCGCTCCGCGGCATGTGGGAACTTCCCGGACTGGGGCATGAACACGTATCCCCTGCATCGGCGGGCGGACTCTCAACCACTGCACCACCAGGGAAGCCCCCCTCATTTTTTTAATGTTTCCTGTCTCTGCTCTAGATTTACGTTTTGTGGTTACCGTGAGGTTTGTATAAAACATTGCATAGGTAAAATAATCCTTTTTCTACTGATGGCATCTTCATTTACCTCTGTGGGTTCTGTCCTTTTCCACTTCCCTCTTTGTCTTTTTGTTGTCTCAAACGATCCCTTTTTATGTTGTGAGTTTGTTACCAAATTGAAGTAGCTATAGTTGTTTTTTCTGCTTTCCTCCCCCCTTTAACCTCCTTTATTATGCTATAATAAAGTGTTTAAAAACCTGTTCTCATAAAGAGTTGCTATTTTCTGAGTCTTATTTATCACCTTACTCAAAGTTCTATGTACTTCTGCCTTTTTGTTTCTGGTAGATGGCAGGTCTAGTGTTGATGAACTCCCTCAGCTTTTGTTTGTCTGGGAAATTCTTTATTTCTCCTTCATATGTGAATGATAACTTTGCTGGCTAGAGTATTCTTGGGTGACAGTTTTTATCTTCAATGTTTTGAGAATGTCATTCCATTCCCTCCTGCCTGTAGAGTTTCTGCTGAGAAATCTGGTAGCCTGAGTGGGGTTCCTTTGTAGGTTACCTTTAAAATTCTTTCTTTGTCATTGATTTTTGACAATTTTAGTACAATATGTCTTGGAGAAGGTCTTTTTGCATTAAGGTAATTAGGTGTTCTCTTAGCTTCATGGACTTGTATATCTGGTTTCTTCCCCAGGCTTGGGAAGTTCTCAGCTATTATTTCTTTAAATAAACTCTGTTTCCTTCTCCTTCTCTTCTCCTGGGATACCTATTAG
Organism: Hyperoodon ampullatus; assembly: GCF_949752795.1. NCBI lineage: Eukaryota > Metazoa > Chordata > Mammalia > Artiodactyla > Ziphiidae > Hyperoodon > Hyperoodon ampullatus. The sequence continues at coordinate 73,655,750 of NC_136918.1, read as the reverse complement.
CCTAATGTTGTCCTTCCTAAAGGAGTCTGATAGCTCTTTAAGAATTTCCTCAGTTTTTAAATATCTTATTTCTCTTTCTTCTTCTACTTTTAGATCTCTAGTTTCTATCTTTGAGCTCACTAATTCTCTCTTCCATATGGTCTGCTCTATTTCCAGTGCTTTCTAATTGCATTCTCCAACTCGTTGATTGAGTTCTTCAGGTTCAGATTTCTGTTTGGTTCTTTTTTTGAGTTTTAGTCTCTTTGGTAATGTGTACCTTCTGTTCATTAGTTTTATTCCTGAGCTCATTGAACTGTCTCTGTGAGTTTTCTTGTAGCTCGTTGAGTTTCTTCATGACAGCTATTTGGAATTCTCTGTCAGATCTCAGTATTCTTTGACTTTAGTTTCCAGAGATTTTCATTTCCTTTTTGTGGTACAATGTTACTGTGGTTCTTCATGGTGCTTGATGAGTTGTTCCTCTTCCTGTGCCTTTGAAGTAGTAAAAACCTTTCTACTTGATTCTAATGACTCAACAGGTTGGAAGTTAGAGGTCTTTCTCTTTGTTTTCCAGTAAGTAGCCCGACAGCACAGGTTTTTAATTTCTCTTACCTGAGCTGCCTCTGGTTATATTTGAGAGTCTACAGTTTCCACCCTCCACTGCCTCTGTTAGAGGTGTCACCCTGTGACCTCATTATTGCTTCTTGTGCCTCTGGTGTTGTTGGTGCCTTGCTGCTGCCAGTGTTGCTGGCGTCATTGCCTGGGTCACCAGGACGGTGAGCTCTCCTGCCACGTCCAGGATCCTCTGAGTCCCAGGCTCCACTGTCACAGGGTGAGGGGGAGGATGGGGTGGAGCTGGGATTGCATGGGCATCTTTGCCGTGTCTGGTATTGTAAGGTTTGAGGGCTTTGCTGCTGTGGGTGGAGGTGTGGGGGGCCGGAGGTGTGGGGGCCCAGAGTTGTGGGTGCCTCTGTGGCTGGAGGGATGGGGTCCCAGGCCCCACTGCTGTTGCTGCCCATTTACCTGTGGCTGCTGCTGTGGGGGAAGGGCAGAGCCATGTGTACACCTCCCCTGCTGCTACCATGTTCTCTGGGGCTGCAGGCTCAGCTGCCGTGGTCAGAGGTCCAGGACTACAGTCACCACCTGTGCTGTTCTCCTGGTTCTACCTCCTCTGTTTGTTCCAGTCCACCCACCTCTAGATGTACAGATAAGTGGAATTCTCCTGCATCTGGTGTGTTGGGCAGAGGCACCTTTGTTGAGTTGTGGATGTTTTACTGGTTGTAGATTAAAGGGGAGACACAAAGGGAGCATCTCACAGCACCAAGATGTTGACATCACTGTGATAATATTCTTATTTCTCTATTAGCCTGAATTTCTTATGAAATTAGTATACTCTAAATGCTGATGCTTTTACATCCTCAGAACAAATACTTTTTTTTTGCTTTTAGAAATTTGAATTTTATTCTAAATCAGGTTAGTTTGGATGTTTGAATTTTATTCTAAATCTTACTTCAGTTAGTTGAATCATTGACTTTAGGTGTAGTACAGAAAATACTTAAAATAAAAGGTGTGAAAAGATATTCATTTAATTTTCTTATATCTTAAACTCTTTAAGAATGGGCATCATATGTTTTCTGTCTTTTAGTTTCCATTCATAACGCCTTGTGAATGAATTTATGAGTACTGTATTTGATGTCATCAAATCTTTGCATTAAAAAGAATGTCAGTCAGGCGAAATCATTCCCTTAATTTAAGCTGTGGCTTGGAGGAGAAACAACTCAGTTTCTTTGTCCTTTATGTGGTATGGTATGTCCTTGGACTTTGTGGAAGTATTGGGTGCGGGAGTAATGGTTTGCTATATACTGTTGGGACTTTTTATGTCTCTCTCCGATAGTTTTTAAACCAGTCTTGTAAATGAGTATATGCCCACTGATCTTCAGCCCTGACTAAAAATATAACAATTTAAATCCCAAGAAAAGAGGTAGCTATTTTTACTCTTCTATGGTATTGCTGATATTTATGGTAGGAAATATTATAATAGCAGTATGTTCACTTGGTTCAGTTTAAGTCCCAGGATAATTGAGTATATGAAGGCAACCTGATAGTAACATTTGGTATAATCTCTTTATCAATTGTGTTATAAGGTGAAAATTTGTTTATCTTGATAGTGTGAGACTGTTTATGAACATCGTTTAATCTATACCTTTTTTTCCCTCTTAGCCCCCTTTCTGTGTCATCCCAATCTATGGATACGCTATGGTGCTGTGGGATTTATCACAGTGGTAGCTCACCAAATAAGCACAGCTGATGTCTACTGCAAACTGATGCCTTACCTTGACCCATATATTACTCAACCAATAATACAGGTATGCATGTTCCAACTTGGAATCAGTCTTCCCTCCAAACTGTGCCCCTTTAAAGAAAGGTTTAGAGAGTCCTATTTTTATTTAAAAATTTAAAGATTTAAATTGGGCTACAGCGTTTTCACATTCCTTTCAATCTAGTTAATGTTAATGGAACAAACACTTTGGAGGGTGAGAGAAGTTCAAGAGACTTACGTGTACATCATGTTGTACGTAATGCAGCACTCAGTAGTTCATCCTTTTTCCTTTTGTGCAGTGTTGTAAAGCATCTGCTATTAAGTGAAATATAGCAGAAACGTATATTAATGGACCTGCTTTTGTTATAAAAGTATAACTGATTTCAGTCCAACTCCACATTTGTAATAAATTTAAAAAAGTATGTTTCAGAAGTTTGTTTTTGGAGCACTAACTGGTTCTGTTTTTTTGTTTTTTTTTTTTTTAAATCTAATGACTACCCCACACCTCTTGCTCCCTCCCTCCCCCCGCTTACCAAGCAGTGTAGCACTTGATGATAAACTTTGGGTCTTTGGTTTATACAAGGCAGTTATTTACCAGTTTGTCAGTGTTTATACCCTTCATTTTGCTGGACAGCCAACTATCAAAATAGATATTTAAATTGAATGGACTGTTGAGAGATGATTCTGGCTGTTAAAACATCCTAAAATGTCCTATTTTTTTTTTTAACTAAAACTCTAATTTTGCTTTTGCAAATTCCCATTCCTCTCTAGCTTTCTCTTATGTAAGCCCCAGTGCGCCTTCCCTGTGGTTGGAGAAAATGGCCTTGGATATCCTCTGCAAACAAGTGGCTTTGACTGTCTTCAATCCTTACTTTTCATAATAGATTAATCCAATTTGGGAAATCATCATTCTCTATTTCATAGAGTTTGTAGATTTAAAAATATTTATCCCAAGAAAAATTTATATATCCGTGAAAGATGGATAATATTGCTAGAAATTATGTCCCCCCTTTTTGAAGTTTATTACGGCTTCCTTGGAAATCAGGTCTAGAGATTCCTACTACTTTGACTACTTATTGTATTTAGAAGTTTGGCTCTTAAACTCATAATGAAAGAAAGAGAAAGTGTTTCTGGGATTGAAAATTGCATGTGTTTGTAATAACTTTTAGTTGTGGCTTACTAAAATAAATCTGATATATAAGTGGTTTGTTAGAAATCACCATTCTCTTTGTTTTCTCAGAAATTATTATTATTATTACTTTTTGCTTTTATCAGTGTTTTATATTTTGAAAGGCCAGGCTCAGGAGTTGAGAGACTGATTATCTATATGCTTCATATTTTTTACCTTTCTGCAGTTTGGATTAGACAAAAGATACCTTTTTATGCTGGTTTCTACTGACCAACTTACCAGGTAGTTAAGTATATCTAAAGAAAGTCCGCTTGGTTACTGTTTAGTAATGCTCATCCTTTTTATTATAAGTGCATTGGCAAGGAGAGTATTCTTGGGGATTAAAAAAGGAGGGATTTTATGAACTCTGTGGAGAGAGTAATGTTTTTTAGAAGTGGTTGAAGCTATTGGGAAAGCCTGATGACTGAAGGGTGGCCCTGTGGCTGTTGAGCATCTTCTCTGGATCAGTACTTTTGGCTACTTGACCTGTGAACTGCAGGTACTTTTTAGATCTAGGAAGTCATCTGACATTTTGGGATCTAGAAAACTTGGGATCTAAACTTTTCTAGTCTGGGTATTTATTAGTAGTATTCAAGTATGATAGACACAGATGTCTACTCAGATGCTAACAATGAATGAAGAAATACCGTAGCTCTCTAAAGGTCACTGGTATTCTTTTTTCTTCTAAGCAAAAATTGCAGATATTGATATCTCCCATTTTCTTAGAAAACGAATATCTATGTTAACTTTACACAGGTTATTTATTTATTGAATTTGAAAACAGATGTACTCTATGTTGTATCTTTGGCTGATTCTTTTTATTTTTCTAATACAGATTGAAAGGAAACTTGTTCTACTCAGTGTTTTAAAAGAGCCAGTAAGTCGTTCTATATTTGATTATGCTTTGAGGTCTAAAGATATTACTAGCTTGTTCAGACATCTTCACATGCGTCAGAAGAAACGAAATGGGTCTCTTCCTGACTGCCCTCCACCTGAGGACCCTGCCATAGCACAGCTTCTGAAGAAATTGCTCTCACAGGTTGTATCACCTTTCTGAAATCTTAACATTTAAATGCAAATTTTATAAAAACATTGAGATATCCATGTCACTCTTAAAAATATTTTGATTAAGTTGTATCATAACAAATGAGTAAATAAATCTGACAAATATGCATTTGCTTTGGTATCTAAGACATATTATGATGATGATAAGGCATTGGGTTGAGCTAAATAAGGAATCATGGGAGACCTAGTAAGTTTTTTGTGATTACTGACTATGTAAATGAGGGAAAGAGTAGGTATAACCTTAGATTTAAATAATATCCTTGATTGCATTTCATACTTCATCAAAAATATAATGAAATTCAGTTAAAAGGAACATTACAAAACACAGATGCAATGCAGAAAAATCCTGGTTTATTTCAATTCGAATTTAGAGAGTCTTCACTACGTGCAAACAGCTAAAATAACGGGTTTATAATGCGTCTTAGACTGAATAAACCAGCAGTTTACTGCTGTATTTTAAAAGTCTGTGAATTTGGATCCTTTTAACAAATCTCATTAGAACTAGGAAGTAATCATTTTATTATGCTTGGCATTAGTAAGTCCTCTTTAGAAATATTAAATCTAGATTCAGCATCCTGTTTTAGGAGGGATGTGTGGATCCTGGAGAAGACAAGGTAGGAGTGAAACTGGTTAAAAATAAAGGCTATGGTTTCTGAATAAATGTTCTATGAGCCTTAAAGTGAATACTGAGGGACACCTGACTGTCCTTAAGTCTGCAGGACGTCTTGGTTAAGAGGATGAGTATCAGTCATTGTCTTGTCTAAGAGAAAAGAAGATGAGAAAATACTTCCGTCGCAGAGAGAGAATTGGTCAGCTTTGGGCTGTAAATCCTTTCATGTATTGTACTTGTCACTGAATGTACAGTGCTGTTTGATGCCCAGACATTGGCTTGGGTGGTTGAATGAGTAGGCTTCTGTGGGAGGCTGGTCAATAACCATCTTGGTTCTTTTAGGTCTAAGTTTATCTGGAAGCTAGAGCTGCCTCTGAATGTCCCTTCTAGGCCAGTGGTTCTATTTCCTATATTTCAGAGGACTTCCCTTTGATATGACTTGAATTGCCAGAGAGCTTTTTCTTTGAGTTTTCTTCTAACATTGGCTTGTACATTAGATGTATTTTCCAGTTTATGGAAAATTGTGTATTGAATCACATTTTTCAGTTGTTTCTCCTGAGTAAGTAATCCTTAACAAGATTTCAGCATGCAGTAAAAACCACCCCAATTTAGATGTTTCTTTGAGCTTGGATGGTGCGATTCTTTGTATTTCTCTCTCTCCTGCAAATCCCGTGTATTAAGTTGAAAGCTTCTATACTGAAGTTTTCTCTTCTTTGTAAGTCATTAGTTACTTCAGGGAGCCACTGCAGTTCCTAATACTTGCTTTTCACCTTGCCGCGGGTGTCAGTTTTCCATTGCCATGGGTAAAAGGAGGGAGAGGGAAGGGACAATTTCTGTAGCCCTTCTACTTCCTGCTTCCTACTGCTCTTCTCCCAAACCCTCCCACCATTGCTGCGCTCCCTTGGTGCCAACCCCCATCACTGGTGCCATGATGAAATCACTAAACCCACTGCCTTGTATTCCTCTACGTGTCAGTGCTTGATGTATTCATTCATCTCTCATTTGTATGAGTGGAAAAGGGGAATGTGGAATTCCCTGTTTTATGTTGTTTCTGTGAATAATAATCTTAGGAGACTCCTCAGGGGCAGGAATACTCTTTATCAAGGTGTAGTTGCTGCTGGTGAAAGGAACAGCAGGCCAGAGTCTCTGAGGTCCTCAGAAGTAACAGCACAACACTGGCTTCCATTGTTTGAGGACATACAGTGAGTCTATACCTTCTATATTGTGTGACTGTCCTTGAAATAAGCTTGAACAATAGTTAGCACCATTTTATTAGATAAGAACACTGAGGCTCAGTGAGCGTAGTTAACTTCCTGTGTGCACACAGTTCAGTAAGTTTCAAAGCTAACATTGGAACCTGAACCTGTCTTTACTCCACACACCCCCCACTGTGCCATCTTGCCTCTCAGAATAAACAGAGGACAGGGAGCTAAAGGTGAAAGGCTTGCTTGAGTTTTATGTGGACTTAGGAAAAAGTCCTTGGGCGGCTCATCTCTTCCAGCCCTTTGCGAGCCCTTTCTCTGCCTTTCCTTCTTTTTGGTCCCTGCACTACCGAGTTTCTTGGGATTACTAGAAGAGGCTTGGAGCCAGGGGGCGCTTTGGAGGTAGGAATTGAATCCTTTTCCTAAAGTCAGGGATACAGAGGGAAGAGACATGTTTTTAGCCTCCGCAAGTGGGAATTCTGAAACCTCCTGCAGAATTTTTTTTACTTGGGGTTCTGCAGTGCTCTTTAGTGTAGGAGCACTTGAGGACGCTTGAGATACAGTGTGAGTAAAATAGGCCTTTCCAGAGCAGCCTAGCATTGTTTCTGTGGTATGTTCAGAGCACCAGATGATAGACTTAAAGAACACTTTTGGAACATGTGGGAGTTGGAATCTGCCTATACTCCAGATTTTCAATAGGACTTACCATCTGGAGATGACCAATGGCAGGGCTGTTTTAGGTTGATCTCATCTATGAGAGCTCCCTTTTTTTTTTTTTTTCTTATTTATTAAATCAGACACTTATACAGAGTACAAAATGATTTCACTCCTTACTTTAAAAAATGACAAATACTTTACATTTTAAACTTTAAAATATTTTTAATTAAAATTCTTTTGACTGGGTAGTATAGACACAAGGTGTAAAATTGAAAAGGTATATAAGAAGATATATAATGAAATGTAAGTATAATAAAATGTCTGTATAATAAAATGTAAGTTTTCCTCTAACCTCTGACTCCTGGCCATCCAGTTTTCATTCTCTGTTGATTGTGACTTTTATGCTGTTGGGTGCTGAATCCCTTTATACAGTTGGCCTTCTGTATCCATGTGTTCCACATCCATGAATTCAACCAACTGTGGATCGAAAATATTAAAAAAAAAAAACTCCAGAAAGTTCCAAAAAGCAAAACTTGAATTTGCCTCATGCTGGTAACTATTTACATAGTTGTATTTACAACTGTTTACATAGCATTTACATTGTTTTAGTTATTATAAGTTATCTAGAGATGATTTAAAGTATACAAGAGGATGTGTGTAGGTTCCATGCAAATACTACGCTGCCATTTTATATAAGGGACTTGAGCATCTGTGTATTTTGTTATCCACAGGGGTCCTGGGGATGGCTGTATAGTGTTGGATTTGTTCTACAGTTAAAGTTACTTGGAATTGGTTTGATTCTGTTAAGCCTTGTTATTGAGCTTTGTTAGGGCAGATCCAGAGCAACCTTGGGTCAGTGGCCAATTTAGCTTGACTCCTAAGGACTTGTGAGGACATGATGCTCTGTCTGGTGAGGTCTCTCACCTCTGGCTGGTAGGAACATGAGTGATCTCCAGCCCTGTGTGAGCTCTGGGATTGTTTGGCTTACTGCTTTCTGGTTGCCTTTCTCTGGTCCCAGGTGATCCTGTTCACACACGTGTAGTTCAGCACTCAGGGGAAGGCTGGAGGAGCCTTGACCATAGCCCTTGCTCTGTGCCACATCCCTCTTCTCCAGGTCTCTGCCCCACACATTTAGCCTTTTGGCTTCCTGGAACTCGGATTTGTCTCTTGAACGTGGCTTTATTGAATCCTATTTGAGTTCCATGGCCTGGAAACTCTTCACAGAATAAGCTGGGACAGTCATAGGACTCATCTTTATCTTGGTGAATCACAGCCATGTGCTTCCTGTTTTCCAGTGTCTGAAAGTGTTTCATATTTTTTTCTCTGGTTTTAAAGTTGTTTAAAATGGGAGGGTAGATCTTGTCCCTGTTATACATCGTGTCCGGGAGCAGAAGTCTGAGGGCATGTTAATGGACTCACATTAGTATTGCACTTTGCTGGGCTTGACCTCTGGTTAGAGCAAAATCTCCCAGTTTGTTTTGCTTTTTCAAGATTGTCTTGGCTGTCCTTTGTCCTTTGCACTTCCATATACATTTTCCAAATCATGTGTCCAGATATTTCATCTTGTCACTTTAATTAAAAAAATTGTTGGTATGTTGATTGAGATGCATTGGAACCTATAGGAGAGAATCAGATCTTGACAGTGAGTCTTCCAGTCCATGAACATGGTACGTGTCTTCATTTAATTAGATCTTTAATTTATCACAATAGTGTTTTATGGTTTACTTTGTAGAGCTTTATGCATCTTTAATTATAAATATTTTGGGTATTTGACTTTTAATGCTATTATAATTGGTATATTAAAAAATTGTTTTTGCAGCTGGTATATAGAAAAAAGTTTGTTTACTGATCTTGTATCCAGCAACCTTGTCTGACTTAGCAATTCTAATAACTTGCTTATGTGCTTCTTTTGAGTTTGTACATTCACAGTCCTACCATGTGTGAATAGTAGTAACAATATTACTCATTTTTCTCCTGTGTGAATCCTTTTGTTTTCCTTGCCTTATTTAAATGAGGATCTTCAGTGTAGTGTAAATGGAATTTGTGATAGTGGGCATTCTTGTCTTGTTTCTCATCTCAGTGGGAAAATTCTCAACATTATACTATTTAGTGTGATGTTTGTTAATAGTTTTTTTGGTACAATCTTTTTATTAGATTAAGGAAATTCTCTTCTATTTCTGGCTTGCCAAGAGGATTATTATGGAAGAATGTTAAATTTTATCAAATGTCTTTTCTTTATTGAGATCATTGCATGGTTTTTCTTTTATATTGTTAATGTGGTTAACTATACTGATTTTCCTATGTCATATCAACCTTTTATACCTAGATTTTTGGACTAATCACAACTTAAGCATATTATATTTACATTTAGATACGTTTTTATGTAAAATACATAAAAATAATAAATATAAACTCAATTTAAATAGTATAAAGTAATATAAATATTTTGCAAAATGTTTTTATGCAGTCTGGATTTCGTTTGCTGATACTTATTTTTTTAAAAATATTTTTAAATTTAGACTCATGAATGACTTGTCCTTCAGTTTTCCTTTCTTGTAATTGTCCTTTTCAGGGTTTTTTCTTTTTTTGATGGTGCACTTCTAACATTTTTTATTGAGATATAATTCACACACAATAAAATTCACTCTTTGAAAGTGTACAATTCAGTGGTTTTTAGTGTATTCACAAAGTTGTGAAACCATCACCACTGTTTAATTCCAGAGCATTTTCATCAGCCTAAAAAGAAACCCCATTCCGGTTAGTTGTCATTTCCACATTTGCTTCTCCCCCTGGCAACCAGTAAATCTACTTTGTGTTTCTATGAATTTGCCTGTTTGGGATATTTCACATAAATGGGATCGTACGATATGTGACTTTTGTGTCTGGCTGCTTTTGCTCTGCAAAATATGTTCAGAGCTCCCCCTCTACTTCAGCCTTCATTATGGCCTTATGATGGCCTTCCCTTGTGTGGACTAAAGCAGAGCCTCCTTGTGAGCTGAAACATAGACTAAAAAAAAAAGAGTAGAACTCTTACCACAGCTGTAAGATTGTCTAGGCAAATTTTAGGAGAAGTGTAAGTAAATGAATTTCAGGTTAATATTGGAAAATATTCAGTCAAGGATCCCTTATAATTATTGTATCACTACTTTAATGTTATTTTAAGAAACAAGGAATTTCTTAGCTTTCTGACTTTCTAGAGTTTGTGTCCTCTTGTGCCAGCAGATTACGACTATTACCTTAAACTCCAGTTTTAGAGGGATTTTATATCGAGGCCTTAGGGAATTGTCATTTTATTTTTTTTCGTTTGCATAATAAAAACATTCTAGAGGAGTCTGTGGATGGTTGGAAAGTTAAGAAAATGCAGAACTGTTCCATGTACCAGAATATTTAAGTTGCACATTGAATTCATTATTTAAATTAATTAGTATTCTTTAGCTGTCAGACAATTTGAAGTGTCTTGGGTGGATTAACTTATTAAAATTTGATAATAACCTTATGAGATGGGTGCTAATAATTATCCTCATTTTATAGATAAATAGAGGTCCAGAGAAAGTGGGTAGCTTGCCCAGGGTCATACAGATTGTAAGTAATGGGGCTGGAATTTGAACCGAGGTAGCCTGACTCCAGTCATCCTGTTACCCTGGAATGCTGGTGGGTGTGTTGCTTACATTTGCCTGTCAGTCCCTGAGGTGTGCAGAATGCTTTATATATCAGAGTGCCTTCACAACAGTGTCCCACTGCGTATTCTCAACACATCTAGGGACCAAGTTGAAGTACATACACTTTCTTTTGCTTCATATTATATTTCCAGAATTTTTGTTTAGATACTAAATGTTTGTTTATTCAAAGTTATATATTAAAGATCTGCTAATTACCAGGCACTGTATCAAGTTCTTTGGAGATTTCAAAGATGAATTATATTTGAATGTTGCCTTTTAGAAAGAACATTAAGATATAAATCATGATACAAGGTGGAAGATGCCACAATAGAGGGAGAGTGTTCTGGGATATCAGAGTTATGAGATGTTGTTCTTTATTGATAAATTTCTGTTTCTCTTGCCTTTGTTTGCTTCATTTTACCATTCTGACTCTGAAATTTTAAACTGTGTGGTTTGACCCTTCAGCTGTTAGTCATTTTGAGGCCTGCCTGATATTAGTTGCAAAAAAAACCCCTAGGACATATGGTTTCATTTGGTTTTAGGGAATGACGGAGGAAGAGGAAGACAAACTCTTGGCACTGAAAGACTTCATGATGAAATCTAACAAAGCAAAGGCCAATATAGTGGACCAGAGCCATCTACATGATAGTAGTCAGAAAGGTGTAATTGACCTGGCAGCCTTAGGCATAACTGGGAGACAAGTTGATCTTGTTAAAACCAAACAGGAACCAGATGACAAGCGAGGTCAGTACATTTATGTGTGTTTATGTTTAGCTTGTTATTATTAGTTATTTCATAAGGCTAGTTTTAGCTGATTAGTAGTAAAACTAAAAAGTCACATTTCCCAGATATAGAACTTTCAAATATAGTGAGTGAGTGACTCCATTACATAGCAGGAAGATTTGGGGGAGGAAAAGTGGAGAAGTGGACTAACAGTTAAGAAATTAAGTAACCTTCCAAATTCACAGGTCTGTATGTGTCAGAGTCAGAATTCAAACCAAAGCCTGACTCCAAAGCCCTCCTCTTGCTTCTGTGGAAGTATATGATTGAAGGTGAAATTCTATTTTTTAGTCCTTTAAACACCAACCCAAGGCCAATAGTCTATATGAAATGAGGTAAAGTTTCCTAGCTTGTTGCTAGTAGGTAATGCCCAGTGAATTGAAAAGAATAGTCTTGCAAAGGAGAGACTAGAGACACCTTCACCATTTGAAGTCTTGAGATTTAAAACTGTCGGCTCTTGGGACAGTGACATTGACTCTGATTGTGTGAGGGTTTTAAGATCTCATGCATTCTTTCTTTAACCCTTTTTGGAGATACACTCACTTCCAAGCACATGCCTTTTTTTTTTTTTTTTTGCGGTACGCGGGCCTCTCACTGTTGTGGCTTCTCCCATTGCGGAGCACAGGCTCTGGACGCGCAGGCCCAGCGGCCATGGCTCACGGGCCCAGCCGCTCCGTGGCACGTGGGATCTTCCCGGACCAGGGCACGAACCCGTGTCCCCTGCATCGGCAGGCGGACTCTCAACCACTGCGCCACCAAGGAAGCCCAACCACATGCCTTTTAATATCCCTCTATTCCAGTATCAGATTTTGAGGGCAGCTGACGAATTACATTTAAAAAAACTTCTAACTGCTGAACTTGGAATAAAGTATTTGCAACTTAATTATTAATGGTTTGCAGCCATAAAATGTAAAGTATTCTTACAGGTTAATAAAAACTGCAAGCATCTGAAAGAAAAATAGGGAAGGACATGAGCATACAAGTGATAGAAGAATAGAAATACACGTTTGAAAGGTCAACAATTAAATGAATGCAAATAGAAATGAGATGCCATTCTCTGCCTGTGTGATTAGCAAAGACTGATGATGCCTGTGTTAGCAAGGGGGCAGGGAAATGGGCATTTTCACTCACTGTTGGTGAGATTATAAATTGAACATATTCTTTTTTTTTTTACTATTTGACTCACCATTGGAAATTTCTCATAGAAACGCTGACAGACATGTGAAGAAATATGTATAAGAATGTTCTCAGTGAAAAAGGAAATAATTGAAATGTCCATTAATAGGAGAATGGTTAAATGTTCAGCTGTATTAATTAAGTAGGAGAAAAAGCAAGTTGTGAAACAGTATGTATTATTTAATTTTTGCAAAATAATATAGTAATATATCATTCAACTTTATAGTTTATGAGGTTTATAAAGTTATGGGAGCAATTCATGTTACATATTGGATGCCAAAACTTTGTTACTTAGTGTACTTTTTATAATCAAAGTTTTTGAAAAAAGCGTTTCTCATCTATCTGTAGTCAGGGGGTGACCGTATTGCAATTGACTTTTTATTCTTTTTTTCCCCCTGTGTAACTGATACTGGATATAGAGAGGTCATATTTAGCAGTGTGGTCAGTGACATTTGAAAAAGTTGTTTTTGTTGTTGGTTCTTCAGATAAAGTGGTTACTTGAAATTGAGCTAGCCTTGGGAAACTAGGAAGCAATTAGGTCTAATTATTAATACTGTTGAAAGAGTGCATCTGTCCATCTGCCCCAGAGATGAAATGAGAGCTAACAAGTTTATATGTAAATATAAATAAATTGGCCATCATAAAGAACAAATAGCACATGAAGTCCATTGCTGTCCCCCTCCCCCCACAAAGAGCAATAAAAGCACATATTTGTTGTAGATTATTCTCAATCTTTTTTCATAGCTAGAAAACATGTAAAACAAGACTCAAATGTAAATGAAGAGTGGAAAAGCATGTTTGGGTCACTGGAACCACCAAGCATCCCACAGGCCCTACCTAAAGGGAGTGACCAGGAGGTGATTCAGGCTGGGAAGCCACCTCGTTCCGAGTCCTCTGCTGGCATTTGTGTCCCTTTGTCGACTTCTCCACAGGTATCATCATCCAGGCAGTAGAGCACCTTTTGTCTTTGGATCCCGTTCTACTGTTTTGGATGTTTAAAGGCTGTGTACTGTATTGGAAAAATCAATACAGTGACTTGTCCTTTAGGGAGGATCTGTTTCTTTCTAAGAGAGGTTTATCTTTAACTTTATAGCTAAGGGGAAATCTAGTATTGAAAGCACCAAAAAGGTCTCGTTTTAGAGTACTCACCAAAAAAGTGGTCTGAAACTGGGATGAAGATGTCATTATGAACTGTGATTCTAATTATGCTGCAGTGAACCTTTAAAATCTTCTTATTCTTCTTCTAATATAACATAATTATATCTGTAAAATAGCAAAAATACTTCTGGGAAGAAAAGGCCCAAGTTTGCTCTGTGTGAGAAATGTCATCATGATTTTGATATATTTGAAGTAAGTTTGTAATTTGAGGTAACTCTTCCCTAGCCAATTATATTTTAATTGAAAAATATGAATTGAACCAACTGATAAATTAAAATTCTCTTCAGTTAAATTAATGAGGATTTTTGTTTAACGTTATTGCTACACTGATATTTTTTTAAAAATATAGAGCCCTGGAACTTGTGGTTAAACTGCATTTAAACTAGACTTTCATTGAAAAAAAGTCCTTATATTTAAATGGGTTTAAAAATTGGTGCATTAATAAGGACAGAAGGCTGGTGTAATGAATAGAGAGAACATGGGTACATTTTTATCATCAAATACACTTTGTGACACAAATATGTATATTCTTTTTGTTTTGCAGGTTCCAGAAGTGACAAACGTCCAAAATAGAAAACCAACAATACAGGTTTTAAGTAGTACAATTTTACCGTCCACCTACCAGATTCGGATCACAACGTGTAAAACTGAGCTTCAGCAACTCATACAACAGAAACGGGAGCAGTGTAATGCCGAGAGGATAGCTAAGCAGATGATGGAAAATGCTGAGTGGGAGAGTAAACCGCCACCACCTGGTAAATGTGCCACTGATAGGTAGTTGTATTCCAGCCCAGGTGCCAGAGCCTGGAATCTGATGGATGAAACTGATAATCAGTTACCAGGCAAAGGAAGTGGGAACAAAACTGTCACTTTGAAAGCCCACAGGAAGAACCAATAAGTGAGAAATCCCAAGTCATTATTTGTGAAATTTGGATCTTCTTAGCTGTGGCAGTGCCTTTTAGGCCAGTAACCTACTGTTTTGTCCTGTGGTCCATGTTCCTCACGTAGAATACTAGGTTTTACCTACCTGCTTAGTGTCATGCCACTTTCTCATTGAATGTCAGGCTTCTTAGAGTAAACTCTGGCTTTTTATTTCTGAAGGGTTTAATAACTATTAATTTTATTTAAACAAAAAGGTAAAAACATTTAGAAAATAATGGGTGCTTCAGAAAGAAAACAAAATCACCTATAACCATCACTCAGCAATCATCAACATTAAGATTTTGGGGAAGGCACTTCTGTATTCTGAGAAGATTTAGAAGAAACTTAGAGATATTTCAGATGAAAATTGTAGCTCACTGTGTTAACAGACATGCCTAGTGTTATGTGGTGGAGCTAGTCTTTGATATTGGATTGGCAGATTTTTAAAAACATTTTTAATGAATTTCTGTATAGATTTTAATAATAAAAATGTAGCTTGAAAACTGAGAAGAAATGTATAGTGTGCTTATGTGTAGAGACTGAAAAATCATGTGAATCCCCACGGGCTTCCATTGTGAACTCAGGGAAAATTCTGGTGGAGAGCAATGGTTTAAAGATTTTAGAAATATTATTAAGTGGTAAGTGGCATCTATAGTCACATAAATTTTTTTTTATGAAAATAAATATCCTGGAATGTTTAAGTTGTTTCTGTAATATAGTTCAATATGATTTACCAGCCCTGCTTTAAAAACAAAAAAAGTTGACCACACACTATTTTACGATAGAATCTGTCGTTATAAGTGGCATTTTAAAGTGGAGCTATACATTTTATTCAGTAATCCCAGAAAAGGTGTCAGATTTTGTGGTTCAGGAAATGTGCAGTGACTGTTGGACTTCTGATTTTTTCTTTCCACACTTGAGTGGTTGTGTGAAATTGATTTTCTCTAGGGAGAAATGTTCAACCTAGCCTGCTAGATTATCTAGACTTCATGGCAAAGTGTTTTTGATTATTCTCAAATCCAGCATATCTTCCTTAGAAGTCGCATTCAGCTGTTCTTTCCACACATTTGAGCTAGAGATCCAAGGGGAAACATTTTTCTACCGTTGAGTATGCCAGGTTTGGCAGTGGTCTTGGTTTCATTTTTGTTTTAGTAAAGGAAATAAGTTGATTTTAAAATGACTTTATTATTACTTAATTAGGCACAGTGCTGCTCCCAATACAGTATAATCTTCAGCATAGCTGTCTGTTTTGTTTTATTTTAAAATTGATTAATATTAAATATTATTAAATGTTATGCCTAATATAAAAGTTTATTCATCAAACATTGAAGATTGTTATATGCAAAGACCTATGCTAGCTATTGTGAATGATTCAGAATGGATAAGACATAGTCAGTTCTCTGGCCTCAGAGTATTTATAATTTATTAGAGGAAATTAATTGTACACAAAAAGAATATACATAAACAGAAGTGTATAGATGTCATAAAGAAAGTACTAGAAAATCCTTGGGCATTCTGAGGCTATAATTTATAGTACTGTTTATACCAACCTGTTGATATCACAGAATAAATGATTGCAGGTAGAGAAGAAATAAATCAACATTTGGGTGTTTACTGTGGCCCTGGGACAGTGTTAGACTCTTTTTTTTTTTTTTTTTTTTTTTTTTTGGTATGCGGGCCTCTCACTGTTGTGGCCTCCCGTTGCGGAGCACAGGCTCCGGACGCACAGGCTCAGCGGCCATGGCTCACGGGCCCAGCCGCTCCGCGGCACGTGGGATCTTCCCGGACCGGGGCACGAACCCGTGTCCTCTGCAACGGCAGACGGACTCTTAACCACTGCGCCACTAGGGAAGCCCAGTGTTAGACTCTTTATATCTCATTTACCAATACAGTCATCCTTTGGGTTAAGTAATTTCCCCCTCATTTTACGTTTGAGTAAATTGAAGCTCACAGAGTTTAAATAAGTACACAAAGTTCACACATGAAGGTGTGGTGGATCTTCGAGGTTTTCAGGACTGGGCTGCCTCCCTAGTGCCTGATTTCTCTAGGTCAGGGTAGTCACTACCTCTTGCTATTAAACAAATAGTCAGGGTTTTTCCGGGTAGCAGGTGACTATTGTGCCTTCTCAGACACTGGAGAAGGGCCCAGTGCAGTCTTTCTAAGGCTATGTGAACATGGGTGTCTTTCTCCATAGGCAATAGTATCTGTCGTAGTCCAGTATTGGCTAGCTGTTGGGACCCTTTGTTTAGTTCTTATGATTGTTCTCCTGTTGGCTGTTGGTGCTTGTAGCTAGGGGTGAAGGAAAGATTGTGTTTGTAAACTGCAACTTAAGACACACTCCTTTGCTTTTCCTTAGGGTGGCGGCCTAAGGGGCTACTAGTTGCACATCTTCATGAACACAAATCTGCTGTGAATCGCATTAGAGTCTCTGACGAACATTCACTTTTTGCCACATGTTCAAATGATGGCACAGTGAAAATCTGGAACAGTCAGAAGATGGAGGGGAAGACCACCACCACCAGGTAACCTATGCATAGGCGGAGAGTCCTACCATCCATCCATTCAGTCAGCAAGTATTTATTGAGTGCTCATTCTGTGACAGGGGCTATTTTAGGTACCAGCGATACAGTAATGATAAATGGACACAAATATATGTTCTGTGGAGCTTTCCTTCTAATGGGAGGTGACAGACAATAAACAGTGTAAATAAGTAAAACATATAGTGTATTAGATGGTAAAATACATTATGGAGAAAAATATAGCAAAAAATGAGAGAGAGAATGCAGTAGGTGGGGTAGAGTAGAGTTTAAAGAACTCATCTGCTGCCTCACGGAGAAGATGTCATTTAAAGGGAGACCTGACAAATGTGAGAGAAAATGCCATGTGGATGTCTTGGGGAAGAGCATTCTAGGCAGCAGACACAGGGGCTTCAGAGGTTCTGAGGCAGAAAGATGTTTGGCATGTTTGAGGAAGAGCAGAAAGGTCTGTGTGAGTGGGAAAGAGGGTCAGAGGGCCCGAATGATACAGGGCCTTGCAGGCTTTTGTGAAGGACTTGGACTTTGACTCTGAGTGAGGTGGGAGCCTTTGGATGGTCCCGAGTGGTGGAGAGACATGATCTGAATTAAACTTCCACAGAATTACTCTGGCTCTTGTGTTGAGAATAGACTGAAGAGGTGCAGGGCAGAAGTATTAGGAGGCTTTTTCTGTAATTGAGCGAGAGGGGGTAGTAGTGGGAAATGATCAGATTCTGGGTATGTTTTGATGGTGGAGCCATCAAGATTTGCTGAATGGGTTAGAGGGAGTATGAGCATGGGAAAAGTTGGAAAATGATGGAGTGGCCAGCTGTGTAAGGACAACACATATTGTAACATGACCCACTGGAGTAGTCAAGAGAGAGGTAATTATTGAAATCTTTAAGACTCTTCAAATATGCATGATGTGATTATGATAAGTGGGATTATAAGAATTATTTTAGGTTTGTACAACTTTATAGTTATCTCCCTACTTGATATTCATATTTGTTCTGTGCCTAGTTTGGTCTCGGTCTGAAAAGAAAGCTACTAGAAATCAAAATCGAATCTTACGTACATGAAAAGATGTGGGGAACCTTTGGTGCTTTTCTCCTTATCAGTTCATTGACCAGAGTTAACCACAAAATGGTCAAACAACAAAATATCTTTGATAAGCTAAAATAATTCAAAGGTTTACTCTTACCAACCTGATATGATTTTGTTCTGTTTATTTTTTTAAAAGGGCTCTATATTTTTACAACATGCTTAATTCTTTTTCATGTTCATTCTGTCTTGGCATTGCATTGGTAAGAACATAAATTGAAAACCAGTAAAAGAATCCTGGCTCCATGTAGCAATTTTTTGTCCATATTTTATTACGAAATTTTCAAACCTCAAGTAAAGTTGAGTTTTGCAGTGAACAAGCATATGCTTGCTGCAAGATTCTAAATAATTAATAATTTTACTATATTTGCTATGTCATATAATTATCCATCCTCTTATCAATTCATCTTTTAAAAATGTGTTTCAAAGTGAGTTGCAGACATGAGGAGATTTCCCCTGAAAACTTCAGCATGCATATTGTTAATATTTGTTTATATTTCTCCCTTTCTTTTTTGGTATAAAATTCATACTCTGTGAAGTACGCAGATCTTAAACATTCCATGAGTTCCAGCAAATACACACACCTGTGCAGCTTAAACCACACTCAAGATACAGATGTAACCAGAACGAACCCTCATGTTCCTTTGCATGAAATCCCTGCCTCTTCCCTGCCTACGACCATTCTTTTGATTTTCCCCCACCATTATTTGCATTTTGATTAATATTTTAAAAACCTCTTCTGATAATTATTTTCCAAATGGTTCTTTGTTACTATCATCGTTAGTTGCGTTCATTATTGCTTTTATTAGGAGGGTGAGTTTAATTGACTTGAGTAAACTTAACTTTGCAAAAACCTCTCTTGTTAATTCCAAATGATCTTTAACACAGAGCCACGCCTTCTGTATCCCAGTGTCATATTTTAGGCAGTGGTATACCAGAAAATGCGGCAATTTAGCTGACAGTAACTGTAGTCTTCGGGAAGTTTGTATGATGATTAGGAGATTGGGTTCCCTCTGGCCACAGCTGCTCTCTTGCTTTGCTGTAACACCTGCTCTCTTGTTTGTGGACTACAGTAGGCCTTGGCTTGGAGGTGCTTCATTCTAGGTCCAGGGAGGGGAAAAGGGGAAGGGAATAGAAAGTGTTGCCTTCATCACATGCTTTTGTGAACTGATGAAGGAGAAGGAGGCCATTATTATTGCTAGAACCATGTGGGGAGCAGCTCGTGGCTGGGAAAGAGCAGCAAAAGTGATATTATATTTTCTTAGGAAATCTACTAGTACATTCTGACTACTGAGGCTTTTCCCCTATGCATTATGTTGGCTGACCACCCAGTTTCCAGTTCTTACTTTCTCATTGAATTTGGATTCGTGATTTAGGCCATCTGGATCTTGGCTCTGCCATTTTCTTCTTTCTTATTTGAGTTAAACTTTTAGTTTGTCCCTTGGGGACTAATTCTTGAAAATTTTCTGTTTTTCTACACTTTTACATAAATATTTTTCAATTTAATCCTTTGTAGTATTCTAAACTGTATTTTCCATATACACTTTTTGTGCAACCCCATTTTTGGCTCATTTAGCTTCTCAATTTTAGGGAAGATTGATGCATTTGGTACTTGCCGAATTTGATGGTAAAACATCTAAGTGGAGTTTTGTCCCAATGAAGAGTTGAAACAATATGAAGCATGTGCAAGAAAGTTATCAGTGTTAAGATTACATATTTTAGGGTCACAGATAGTGTTGGAAGCTGAAATTTTTGAGTGCTATCGCTACCCTGAACTAAAGGGCTATAAAGACCTGAGGAGGCCTGAGGCCTGAATTTTACAAAATTGAATTTTGGGGACAGGAAGCGAGTAGTCAGAAAAGAAGGGAGAAGAAACCATTTAAGTTATGTCATACTGCAACAGAAGAGAGGGTTTAAGAAAGGGACTTATAAACAGCTCTCAAATGCAGTAAAAAAACCAAGTGGCATGAAAGCCTAGTAAAGCATTTGGGTGTTCTCACACAGTGCCCTTTGGTGAAGTATAGTTCATACATCCATAATCCCTGGAGGGCTTTTGGACATTATATATTACAAGCCTTTATGATGTACATATCCTAAGGATGCACTAAGAATAAACTCAGAGATTTAGTTTTAAGGCTGTTCAGATTGGCTTTATTTTTAATTGTAAAAAACTGGAAGCAAACCAAAAGTTCAGCAGTAGGGGTGAAAATGGATACATAAGTGATTGTTGTGGAAATACATTTTTTGATATGGAATATATTGATATAGTGTGTGGAAATATAGGTTTGAGAAGTAGGTTTAAGAACCCAGGTAGGGTTTCTGTTTTTAGAATGACAGAGTAAGGACTTAAAAAAATCTGTTCCTCTATAAAAACAATGAGAACACTGGCAAAAACTGTCAAAATCAACTTTTTCAGAATTCTAGAAATTAAAGTCCTACATCAATCTGAAAATTGTTATTCAAGAAAAACAGCTGACTCTCAGAACAGTGAGCCATGTATGTGGTCCCCAGTTTCATCCCCACTACCAAGCTCTGTGATGGCTTTGAAGACTAACAGTCCCACAACTACAGTAACTATGGAAACCAACAGCTAAGTAGCCACTGGTAGGGTCGTAATGGCTTTGGAACTCCCCCAAAGCCCCATCTCCAGAGAACTGTCACTATTTGACCAGCTTGCTGAAAAGCTCCATAATCAGGGCCTATCTTTATTTGACTTGACTATTGCCTTGTTCTTTGAGAAAAACTCTACCCATAGGGCATTTGTTGAAATTATTGGTGGTATTTGTTTAACATTGCAGCTGGCTGAGGTGGCACCCAGTTGTAGCTCATAAGAGGCTGACAAAAAACTTTAAAGGAAGAGTGAGATATCAATAGGACCCTTTTTAAAAGTTTGGATGTATCCATGGATATCTGTAAGACCACATGCACTTGCACGGTTGTGCACAAGCCCAAGAAAGAACTGAGGAGACCGTAGGTTCTCACTTCTGGCTGACCTTGAGACTCTGTGCAAGCAGGAAATGTGCAAGCAGGAAATGAAGGATAAGGCCAAGTTGTAAACTGCTTTGCTGAAGGTGTGCCACAGCGAGCACAGAGAACCTCAACAAAGGCTGGAGCCCTTATCAGTTCATGAGATGCAAGGAAATGTCATTAGCTGACCACTAATCTAACTGAACAAAGAGTTCAGTGGCCACACAAGAGAATGAATACAGACTTTGTAGAATTAGTCCAGGCAAGTCATTAAACAAACAGCAACAACATTGGTATATTATTTCCGAAGTTGATACATATCAATTAGAATGTCCAGTTTTGGACAAAAATTGCAGGTCAAGCAAAGAAATCAGAAAGTGTGTCCTATACACAGGAAAAAATGCAGGTAATAGAAACAGTACCTCACTGATCCCAGACATTGGACTTACTAGACAATGACTTTAAATTAGTGACTAAAAATATGTTCAAAGAATTAGAAGAAACCATGTCTAAAGGGTTGAAAGGAAAGTATGAGAAAAATGTCTCAACAAATAGATAATGTCAGAGGGATAGAAATGATAAGCAGAAATCCTGGAGTTGAAAAGTATAATAACTGAAATGAAAAATTCAGGGCTGAACAGCAGATTTCAACTGGCAAGAGAAAAAACCAGGGGCTTGATGATAGATCAGTTTGACATCCATTCAGAGATAGAAAAACTAAAAAAGAATAAAGAAAACTGAACAGAGCCTCAGAGACCTGTGGAACCAACATACACATGATAGGAGTCCCAGAAGGCAAGGAGAGAGAAAAAGGAGCAGAAAGAATATTTGAAAAAGTGGTTTGAAACTCCCCCAGATTTGACAAAAAACATTAATCTGCACATCTGAGAAGCCCAACAAACTCCAAGTAGGATAAAGATCAAAAAGAGCCATACTAGGGGCTTCCCTGGTGGCGCAGTGGTTGAGAGTCTGCCTGCCGATGCAGGGGACGCGGGTTCATGTCCAGGTCTGGGAAGATCCCACATGCCGCGGAGCGGCTGGGCCCGTGAGCCATGGCCGCTGAGCCTGCGCATCCGGAGCCTGTGCTCCACAACGGGAGAGGCCACAACAGTGAGAGGCCCGCGTACCGCAAAAAAAAAAAAAAAAAAAAAAAGAGCCATACTAGAGACATTATAGGCAAATTGATGAAAGACACAGAGAAAATTTTGAAGCAGCAGAGAAATGTGACTCGTCTCGTACAAGGGATGATGTAAGGTTAACAGCTGACATTTCATCAGAAAATGATGGAGCCCTGGAAGTCAGTGGGAGGATGTATTCAGAGTCTTGAAAGAAAAAGACCGTCAATCAATAATTCTATATCCAGCAGAATTGTCTTTCAGAAACAAAGGAGAAATTAAGACATTCCAAGTTGAATAAAAATAGGGAATTTATTGTTAGCAGATTTTCCCTAAAAGAAATACTAAAAAGAGGCTGTTGTGCTTAAAGGAAAGGACATGAGACTAACTTGAACCACATGAAGAAATAAAGAGCATGGGGTAAGGGTAAAGGTAGATACATGAGTGAATATAAGACAGTACAAATTATTTTTTTCTGGAACTCTATTTTACCTGCTGTCTGATTTGAGAGAAGACTATATAAAGAAATAATTATAAAACTGTGTTGATGGGCTTATAATATATAAAGGTGTAATTTGTATTACATTAATAGTACAGACAAGGGAGGAGAGAACAGATATATTGGAGCAAAGTTGGTATTAATCTGATTGTTTTTAGACATTAATTGTATTTCCCAGGGAAACCACTAAAAGAAACACTTAAAAACATTTAGTAAAACACAAAAACACATAGTAAAAGAAACTAGGGGATTAAAATGATGTACTAGAAAATATCTTTTTAACACAAAAGAAGGCAGCAATGGTGGAATAGAAGAGCAACAACAACCAAAAAAAAATCATCCCCATGTAAGACACAGAGAAAACAAATAGCAAAATGTCACACATAAGTCCTACCTTATTGGTAATTCCATTAAATGTAGTCAAAAAGCAGAGTTGGCAGAAAGTATGACAAAATATGATATGACTATGTGTTGTCCAAAGGGACAACACTTTAGATTCAAAGACACAGTGTGAGAGTGAAAGGACTGAAGAAAAAGATACTTCATGCAGACAGTTCCTAAAAGAGAGCTGGAGCGGCTATGCTAATATCAGACAGAATAAATTTTAACACAAAAATTGATACTAGAGACAGACAAGGACATTTTATAATGACAAAAGCGTCAGCGCATCAGGGAAACATAGCAATTACAAACAAATGCCACCAACAGCAGAGCCCCCGAATGGAGAAAAAACTGACAGAATTGAAGGGGAAAATAGACAATTCAACAGTAATAGTTGGAGACTTCAGTACTCTGCTTTCATTATAGATGGATCAACAAGGCAGTAGAAGACTTGAACAACACTGCAGACCCACCAGCTCTAACATACAACTATAGAACACTCCACCCAAGTACAGCAGAATACACATTCTTCTCAGGGGCACATGGAACACTTCAGGTTAAGTCATATCTAGGACAGAAAACAAGCTTCAATAAATTTAAAGGCACTGAGCCATATCAACATATATGTTCTTTAACCACAGTGGAATGAAACTAGGTATCAGTAACAGAAAGCAGTTTGGAAAATTCACAGGTATGTGGAGATTAAGCAACATATGGCAAAATAAGCAGTGGTTCAAAGGGAAACTAGAGAATAGTTCAAAGGGAAACTAGAGAATATTTTGAGATGATTGAAAATGAAAACACAGCATACCAAAACTTAGGGATGCAGTTAAAGGAGTGTTCAAAGAGAAATTTATATCTGTACACATCTGTATTTAAAGAGAAGAAAGATCATAAATCAGTAACTTAGCCTTAACCTTAAAAATCTAGGAAAAAAAGAGCAAAGTAAACCCAAAGCAAGTAGAAGGAAGGAAATCGTAAAGACTAAAGAGGAAACAAATGTAATAGGGAATAGAAAATAAAGGTGAAAAACCAACAAAAGCAAAAGTCACTTCTTTGGGAAGATCAAAATTGGCAAAGCTTTTCTACAATAACCAATTAAAAAAAGGAGAGGACTCAAATTATTAAAATTAGGAATGGAAGAGGGGATGTTACTGTTGAGTACACTACTATGGAGTACTGAGGAATACTACGAACAGCTGTATACCAACAAATTAAATGACCTCGGTGAAATGGGCAGATTAGATTCCTAGAGAGATACAGTCTGTCCAGAGTGAATCAAGAACAAATAGAAAATCTGGATAGACCTAAAACAAAAGATTAAATTAGTAAGTAAAAGAAAAACTTCCCACAAAGAAAAACCCAGGCTGAGATGGCTTCATGGTGAATTCTACCAAATGCTTCATGAATTAACACCCATCCTTCAAAAACTTTTACAAAAAATAGATGAGGGAACATTTCCTAACTCATTCTATAAGGCCAGTGTTACCCTGATACCACAACCAGACAAATATATCACAAGAAAACAGCAGACCAAGACCCATAGTTAATATGGGCATTAAAATCCTCAGCAAAATACTAGTGAACTGAATTCAACATAATAAAGGATTATATACCATGACCAAGTGCAGTTTATCCCAAGAATGCAAACCTTTTTCAACATATGAAAATCAATCAATGAATATATCATATTAATAGAGTAAAGGATGAAGACCACATATCTCAAAAGACTCTCAGAAAACATTTGATAAAATCTAACACCCTTTTATGATTAAAAACAATTCAACAAACTAGTTATAGATGAGTACTGATAAGGACATCTATGAAAAGCCCACTAACATCATACTTGATGGTGAAAGACTGAAAGCTTTCCCCTAAGGTGAGCCAGATAAGAATGTCCACTCTCACTGCTTTCATTCAGCACTGTACTGGAGGTTCTCGGTGGGACAGTTAAATAAGGAAAAGAAATATAAGGCATGCAGATTGGAAAGGAAGAAGTCAAACTATTAGCTGACAGTATGATCCTGTATATAGACTGTCTTAAGCAATAAAAAGAAAAAACAGAGGGACCTTCAAGATGGCAGAGGAGTAAGACGTGGAGATCACCTTCCTCCCCACAAATAAGTCAAAGATACATCTACATGTGGAACAACTCCTACAGAACACCTACTGAACGCTGACAGAAGACCTCAGACTTCCCAAAAGGCAAGAAAATCCCCATGTACCTGCATAGGGCAAAAGAAAAAAGAAAAAACAGGACAAAAGAATAGGGTCCGGACCTGCACCACTGGGAGGGAGCTGTGAAGGAGGAAAAGTTGCTACACACTAGGAAGCCCCTTCACTGGTGGAGATGGGGGCTGGGCGGGGGTGGGGAAGCTTCGTAACTATGGAGGAGAGCGCAGCAGTAGGGGTGCAGACGTCAAAGCGGAGAGATTCCGTACAGAGGATTGGTGCCGACCAGCGCTCACCAGCCTGAGAGGCTTGTTTGCTCACCCGCTGGGGCGGGTGGGGCTGGGAGCTGAGGCTCTGGCTTTGGAGGTCAGATACCAGGGAGAGGACTGGGGTTGGCTGCGTGAAGACAGCCTAAAGGGGGCTAGTGTGCCACAGCTAGCCAGGAGGGAGTCTGGGAAAAAGTCTAGACCTGCCTAAGAGGTAAGAGACCATTGTTCCGGGGTGCGGGAGGAGAGGGGATTCCTTCCCTGTCTGCCCACAGAAGGCAGAGAGCACCGCTTAAATGAGCTCCAGAGATGGGCATGAGCTGCAGCTATCAGCTGGGACCCCAGAGACAGGCATGAAATGCTAACGCTGCTGCTGCAGCCACCAAGAATCCTGTGTGCAAGCACAGGTCACTATCCACACCCTCCGGGGAGTCTGTGCAGCATGCCACTGCCAGGGTCCCGTGAGCCAGGGACAACTTCCCCAGGAGAACACATGGTGTGCCTCAGGCTGTTGCAACATCATGCTGGTCTCTGTTGCCACAGGCTCGGCCCGCCTTCCAATTATAACCACTGTACCCCTCCCTCCCCCTGGCCTGAATGAGCAAGTGTCCCCTAATCAGCCACTGCTTTAATCCCCTTCTCTCTGAGTGGGAACACATGCCTGAGGGCGACCTACACAGAGAAGTGGGGAAGAAACCAAAGCTGAACCCCAGGAGTTGTGCAAACAAAGAAGAGAAAGGGAAATTTCTCTGTGCAGCCTCAGGAGCAGTGGATTAAATGCCCACAATCAACTTGATATACCCTGCATCCGTGGAATACCTGAATAGACAACAAATCATCCCAAAATTGGTGGACTTTGTGAGCAACTGTAGACTTGGGGTTTGCTGTCTGTGAGTGATTTGTTTCTGATTTTTATGTTTATCTTAGTTTAGTCTTTAGCGCTTGTTATCATAGGTGGATT
Organism: Hyperoodon ampullatus; assembly: GCF_949752795.1. Classification (NCBI taxonomy): domain Eukaryota; kingdom Metazoa; phylum Chordata; class Mammalia; order Artiodactyla; family Ziphiidae; genus Hyperoodon; species Hyperoodon ampullatus. The sequence goes on along the minus strand of NC_136918.1, from coordinate 73,629,083 downwards.
TGTTTATTGTTTTGGTTGCTCTATTTTTTGTATTTTAAAAAAATATTTTAATTTTAATAATTTTTTTATTTATTACTTCTTTTTTTTTAATTTTTAATTTTTTTTATTAGTTTCTGCTTTATAACAAAGTGAATCAGTCATACATATACATCTGTTCCCACATCCCTTCCCTCATGCATCTCCCTCCCTCCCACCCTCCCCATCCCACCCCTCCAGGCGGTCACAAAGCACCGAGCTGATCTCCCTGTGCTCTGCGGCTGCTTCCCACTATCTATCTACCTTACATTTGGTAGTGTATATATGTCCATGCCGCTCTTTCCCTTTGTCACAGCTTACCCTTCCCCCTCCCCATCTCCTCAAGTCCATTCTCAAGTAGGTCTGTGTCTTTATTCCCGTTTTACCCCTAGGTTCTTCATGACATTTTTTTTTTTTAATTCCATATATATGTGTTAGCATACGGTATTTGTCTTTCTCTTTCTGACTTACTTCACTCTGTATGACAGACTCTAGGTCTATCCACCTCATTACAAATAGCTCAGTTTCATTTCTTTTTATGGCTGAGTAATATTCCATTGTATATATGTGCCACATCTTCTTAATCCATTCATCCGATGATGGACACTTAGGTTGTTTCCAGCTCTGGGCTATTGTGAATAGAGCTGCAATGAACATTTTGGTACATGACTCTTTTTGAATTATGGTTTTCTCAGGGTATATGCCTAGTAGTGGGATTGCTGGGTCATATGGTAGTTCTATTTTTAGTTTTTTAAGGAACCTCCATACTGTTCTCCATAGTGGCTGTACCAATTCACATTCCCACCAGCAGTGCAAGAGTGTTCCCTTTTTTCCACACCCTCTCCAGCATTTATTGTTTCTAGATTTCTTGATGATGGCCATTCTGACTGGTGTGAGATGATATCTCATTGTAGTTTTGATTTGCATTTCTCTAATGATTAATGATGTTGAGCATCCTTTCATGTGTTTGTTGGCAGTCTGTATATCTTCTTTGGAGAAATGCCTATTTAAGTCTTCTGCCCATTTTTGGATTGGGTTGTTTGTTTTTTTGCTATTGAGCTGCATGAGCTGTTTATAAATTTTGGAGATTAATCCTTTGTCAGTTGCTTCATTTGCAAATACTTTCTCCCATTCTGAGGGTTGTCTTTTGGTCTTGTTTATGGTTTCCTTTGCTGTGCAAAAGCTTTGAAGTTTCATTAGGTCCCATTTGTTTATCTTTGTTTTTATTTCCATTTCTCTAGGAGGTGGGTCCAAAAGGATCTTGCTGTGATTTATGTCATAGAGTGTTCTACCTATGTTTTCCTCTAAGAGTTTGATAGTTTCTGGCCTTACATTTAGGTCTTTAATCCATTTTGAGCTTATTTTTGTGTATGGTGTTAGGGAATGATCTAATGTCATACTTTTACATGTCCCTGTCCAGTTTTCCCAGCACCACTTATTGAAGAGGCTGTCCTTTCTCCACTGTACATTCCTGCCTCCTTTATCAAAGATAAGTTGGCCATATGTGCGTGGGTTTATCTCTGGGCTTTCTATCCTGATCCACTGATCTATCTTTCTGTTTTTATGCCAGTACCACACTGTCTTAATTACTGTAGCTTTGTAGTATAGTCTGAAGTCAGGGAGCCTGATTCCTCCAGTTCCGTTTTTCGTTCTCAAGATTGCTTTGGCTATTCGGGGTCTTTTGTTTTTCCAAACAAATTTTGAAATTTTTTGTTCTAGTTCTGTGAAAAATGCCAGGGGTAGTTTGATAGGGATTGCATTGAATCTGTAGATTGCTTTGGGTAGTAGAGTCATTTTCACAATATTGATTCTTCCAATCCAGGAGCATGGTATATCTCTCCATCTATTTGTATCATCTTTAATTTCTTTCATCAGTGTCTTATAATTTTCTGCATACAGGTCTTTTGTCTCCTTAGGTAGGTTTATTCCTAGATATTTTATTCTTTTTGTTGCAATGGTAAATGGGTGTGTTTTCTTGATTTCATTTTCAGATTTTTCATCATTAGTGTACAGGAATGCCAGAGATTTCTGTGCATTAATTTTGTATCCTGCTACTTTACCAAATTCATTGATTAGCTCTAGTAGTTTTTCGGTAGCATCTTTAGGATTCTCTATGTATAGTATCATGTCATCTGCAAACAGTGACAGCTTTACTTCTTCTTTTCCGATTTGGATTCCTTTTATTTCCTTTTCTTCTCTGATTGCTGTGGCTAAAACTTCCAAAACTATGTTGAATAAGAGTGGTGAGAGTGGGCAGCCTTGTCTTGTTCCTGATCTTAGTGGAAATGGTTTCAGTTTTTCACCATTGAGGACAATGTTGGCTGTGGGTTTGTCATATATGGCCTTTATTATGTTGAGGAAAGTTCCCTCTATGCCTACTTTCTGCAGGGTTTTTATCATAAATGGGTGTTGAATTTTGTCGAAAGCTTTCTCTGCATCTATTGAGATGATCATATGGTTTTTCTCCTTCAACTTGTTAATATAGTGTATCACATTGATTGATTTGCGTATATTGAAGAATCCTTGCATTCCTGGAATAAACCCCACTTGATCATGGTGTATGATCCTTTTAATGTGCTGTTGGATTCTGTTTGCTAGTATTTTGTTGAGGATTTTTGCATCTATGTTCATCAGTGATATTGGCCTGTAGTTTTCTTTCTTTGTGACATCCTTGCCTGGTTTTGGTATCAAGGTGATGGTGGCCTCGTAGAATGAGTTTGGGAGTGTTCCTTCCTCTGATATTGTTTGGAAGAGTTTGAGAAGGATGGGTGTTAGCTCTTCTCTAAATGTTTGATAGAATTCGCCTGTGAAGCCATCTGGTCCTGGGCTTTTGTTTGATGGAAGATTTTTAATCACAGTTTCAATTTCAGTGCTTGTGATTGGTCTATTCATATTTTCTATTTCTTCCTGAGTCAGTCTTGGTAGGTTGTGCATTTCTAAGAATTTGTCCATTTCTTCCAGGTTGTCCATTTTATTGGCATAGAGTTGCTTATAGTAATCTCTCATGATCTTTTGTATTTCTGCAGTGTCAGTTGTTACTTCTCCTTTTTCATTTCTAATTCTACTGATTTGAGTCTTCTCCCTTCTTTTCTTGATGAGTCTGGCTAATGGTTTGTCAATTTTGTTTATCTTCTCAAAGAACCAGCTTTTAGTTTGGTTGATCTTTGCTATCGTTTCCTTCATTTCTTTTTCATTTATTTCTGATCTGATCTTTATGATTTCTTTCCTTCTGCTAACTCTGGGGGTTTTTTGTTCTTCTTTCTCTAATTGCTTTAGGTGCAGGGTCAGGTTGTTTACTCGAAATGTTTCCTGTTTCTTAAGGTGGGATTGTATTGCTATAAACTTCCCCCTTAGAACTGCTTTTGCTGCGTCCCATAGGTTTTGGGTCGTCGTGTCTCCATTGTCATTTGTTTCTAGGTATTTCTTAATTTCCTCTTTGATTTCTTCAGTGATCACTTCGTTATTGAGTAGTGTATTGTTTAGCCTCCATGTGTTTGTATTTTTTACAGATCTTTTCCTGTAATTGATGTCTAGTCTCATAGCATTGTGGTCGGAAAAGATACTTGATACAATTTCAATTTTCTTAAATTTACCAAGGCTTGATTTGTGACCCAAGATATGATCTATCCTGGAGAATGTTCCATGAGCACTTGAGAAAAATGTGTATTCTGTTGTTTTTGGATGGAATGTCCTATAAATATCAATTAAGTCCATCTTGTTTAATGTATCATTTAAAGCTTGTGTTTCCTTATTTTCATTTTGGATGATCTGTCCATTGGTGAAAATGGGGTGTTAAAGTCCCCTACTATGATTGTGTTACTGTCGATTTCCCCTTTTATGGCTGTTAGTATTTGCCTTATGTATTGAGGTGCTCCTATATTGGGTGCGTAAATATTTACAATTGTTATATCTTCTTCTTGGATCGATCCCTTTATCGTTATGTAGTGTCCTTCTTTGTCTCTTCTAATAGTCTTTATTTTAAAGTCTATTTTGTCTGATATAAGAATTGCTACTCCAGCTTTCTTTTGATTTCCATTTGCATGGAATATCTTTTTCCATCCCCTTACTTTCAATCTGTGTGTGTCTCTAGGTCTGAAGTGGGTCTCTTGTAGACAGCATATATATGGGTCTTGTTTTTGTATCCATTCAGCCACTCTGTGTCTTTTGGTGGGAGCATTTAGTCCATTTACATTTAAGGTAATTATTGATATGTATGTTCCTATTCCCATTTCCTTAATTGCTTTGGGTTCGTTATTGTAGGTATAGTCCTTCTGTTGTGTTTCTTGCCTAGAGAAGTTCCTTTAGCATTTGTTGTAAAGCTGGTTTGGTGGTGCTGAACTCTCTCAGCTTTTGCTTGTCTGTAAAGGTTTTAATTTCTCCATCAAATCTGAATGAGATCCTTGCTGGGTAGAGTAATCTTGGTTGCAGGTTTCTCTCCTTCATCACTTTAATTATGTCCTGCCACTCCCTTCTGGCTTGTAAAGTTTCTGCTGAGAGATCAGCTGTTAACCTGATGGGGATTCCCTTGTGTGTTATTTGTTGTTTTTCCCTTGCTGCTTTTAATATGATTTCTTTGTGTTTAATTTTTGACAGTTTGATTAATATGTGTCTTGGCGTATTTCTCCTTGGATTTATTCTGTATGGGACTCTCTGTGCCTCCTGGACTTGATTAACTATTTCCTTTCCCATATTAGGGAAGTTTTCAACTATAATCTCTTCAAATATTTTCTCAGTCCCTTTCTTTTTCTCTTCTTCTTCTGGAACCCCTATAATTCGAATGTTGGTGCGTTTAATGTTGTCCCAGAGGTCTCTGAGACTGTCCTCTGTTCTTTTCATTCTTTTTTCTTTATTTTTCTCTGCATCAGTTATTTCCACTATTTTATCTTCCACCTCACTTATCCGTTCTTCTGCCTCAGTTATTCTGCTATTGATCCCATCTAGAGTATTTTTCATTTCATTTATTGTGTTTTTAATCGATGCTTGATTCATCTTTAGTTCTTCTAGGTCCTTGTTAACTGTTTCTTGCATATTGTCTATTCTATTTCCAAGATTTTGGATCTGGGAAATAGAATCTTGGATCAGCTTTACTATCATTATTCTGAATTCTTTTTCAGGTAGACTGCCTATTACCTCTTCATTTGTTAGGTCTGGTAGGTTTTTATCTTGCTGCTTCACCTGCTGTGTGTTTTTCTGCTTTCTCATTTTGCTTATGTTACTGTGTTTGGGGTCTCCTTTTTGCAGGCTGCAGATTCGTAGTTCCCGTTGTTTTTGGTGTCTGTCCCCCGTGGCTAAGGTTGTTTCAGTAGGTTGTGTAGGCTTCCTGGTGGGGGGGACTAATGCCTGTGTTCTGGTGGTTGAGGCTCGATTTTGTCTTTCTGGTGGACAGGTCCACGTCTGGTGGTGTGTTTTGGGGTGCCTGTGGCCTTATTATGTTTTTAGGTAGCCTCTCTGCTAATGGGTGGGGTTGTGTTCCTGCCTTGCTAGTTGCTTGGCATAGGGTGACCAGCACTGTAGCTTGCTGGTCGTTGACTGAAGCTGGGTGCTGGTGTTGAGATGGAGATCCCTGGGAGATTTTCGCTGCTTGATATTATGTGGAGCTGGGAGGTCTCTTGTGGACCCGTGTCCTGAAGTTGGCTCTCCCACTTCAGAGGCACAGCACTAACTCCTGGCTGCAGCACCAAGAGCCTTTCATCTGCCTGGCTCAGAATAACAGTGAGAAAAAGTAGAAAGAAATAATTAGTAGAAGAAAGAAAGAGAGATTGAAAGAAAGGAAGAAGGGAAGAAAGGAAGGAAGGAAGAAAGAAAGGAGGGAGGGAGGAAGGATGGAAAGAAAGAAGGAAAGAAAGGAGGGAGGGAGGGAGGAATGAAAGCAAAAGGAAGAGTGAATGGAAGAAGGGAGGGAGGGAGGAAGGAAAGAAAGAAAGACAGGAGGGAGGGAGGGAGGAAGGAAAGAAAAAGAAAGTGGAAAGAAGAAGGGTGGGAGGGAGGGAGGGATGGAGGAAAGAAAAAGAAAGAAGGAAAGGAGGAGCGGAGGGAGGGAGGGAGGAAGGGAAGGGAGGAAAAAAAGAAAGAGCAGGTAAAGTAAAATAGAATAAAGTATGAAATATAGTAGCGTTATTAAAATTAAAAAGTAATTATTGAAAAAAAAAAAAAACATGGACCGATAGAACCCTGGGACATATGGTGGAAGCAAAGCTATACAGAGAGAATCTTACACAGAAGATTACACATACACATTCACAAAAAGAGAGCAGGGGGAAAAATCAAAAATCTTGCTCTCCAAGTCCACCTCCTCGATTTGGGATAATTCGTTGTAAAAAGAGGAAAAGGGCGAAAAGTCTGAAATCTTGCTAAGTCCACCTCCTTAATTTGAGATAATTCGTTGTAAAAAGAGGAAAAAGGGGGGGAAAGTCTTAAATCTTGTCCTCAAAGTCCACTTCCTCAATTTGGGATGATTCGCTGTCCATTCATACACTCCACAGACGCAGGGCACATCAAATGGACCGTGGAGCTTTAATCTGTTGCCTCCGAGGCTGCACAGAGAGATTTCCCTGTCTCTGCTCTCACAACTCCCGGGTCTCAGCCTTGGACCTGGCCCCGCCTCTGCGCATAGGTCGCCGGAGGGCGTCCGTTCTTCGCTCAGACAGGATGGGTTTAAAGGAGCCGCTGATTCGGGGGCTCTGGCTCACTCAGGCAGAGGGGAGGGAGGGGAATGCCCTCTCCTCGCGCACCAGGCAACAAAAGGGAAAAAAGTCTCTTGCCGCTCCGGTAGCTCCAGACCCTTTCCCCGGACTCCCTCCGGGCTAGCACTAACCCCTTCAGGGTCTCTTCCTGCCGCCAGCCCCAGTCCTCTCCCTGCGCTCCGACTGAAAGCCGATACCCGAGCCTCAGCTCCCAGCCCCGCCCGCCCTGGCGGCCGAACAGACAAGCCTCTCGGGCTGGTGTGTGCCTGAGGGCACCGATCCTCTGTGCCAAAATCTCTCTGCTTTGCCCTCCGCACCCCTGTTGCTGTGCTCTCCTCCGCTACTCTGAAGCTTTCCCGAAGCTTTCCCCCTCCGCCACCTGCAGTCTCCGCCCTCGAAGGGGCTTGTAGTGTGTAGAAACCTTCCCTCCTTCACGGCTCCCTCCCACTGGTGCAGGTCCCGTCCATATCCTATTGTCTCTGTTTATTCTTTTTTTCTTTTGACCTACCCAGGTATGTGGGGAGTTTCTTGCCTTTTGGGGGGTCTGAGGTCTTCTGTCAGCGTTCAGTAGGTGTTCTGTTGGAGTTGTTCCACGTGTAGATGAATTTCTGATGTATCTGTGGGGAGGAAGGTGATCTCCGCGTCTTACTCTTCCGCCATCTTCCTCGCCCTCCCTTTATTACTTCTTAATTCTTTTTCTTTTTTTTTTTTCCTCCCTTTTCTTCTAAGCCATGTGGCTGACAGGGTTTTGGTGCTACAGCCTGGTGTCAGGCCTTAGCCTCTGAGGTGGGAGAGCTGATTTCAGGACATTAGACCACCACACACCTCCCAGCCCCATGTAATATCAATTGGCGAGAGCTCTCCCAGAAATCTCCATCTCAATGCTAAGACCCAGCTCCACCCAGTGGCCAGTAAGCTCCAGTGCTGGATGCCCCATGTCAAACAACTAGTAAGACAGGAACACAACTCCACCCATTAGCAGAGAGGCTGCCTAAAATCATACTAAGTTCACAGACACCCCAAAACACACCACTGGACGTAGCCCTGCCCACCAGAAAGACAAGATTCAGCCCCATCCACCAGAATACAGGCACCAGTCCCCTCCACCAGGAGGCCTACACAAGCCACTGAACCAACCTCACCCACTGGGGGCAGACACCAAAAACAATGGGAACTAGGAACCTGCAGCCTGCAGAAAGGTAACCGCAAACACTAAGTAAGACAAAATGAGAAGACAGACAAATATGCAGTAGATGAGGGAGCAAGGTAAATACCCACCAGACCAAACAAATGAAAACGAAATAGGCAGTCTACCTGAAAAATAATTCAGAGAAATGATAGTAAAGATGATCCAAAATCTTGGAAATAGAATGGAGAAAATACAAGAAATGTTTAACAAGGACCTAGAAGAACTAAAGAGCAAACAAACAATGATGAGCAACACAATACATGAAATTTAAAATTCTCTACAAGGACTCAGTAGCAGAATAACTGAGGCAGAAGAACACATTAGTGACCTGGAAGATAAAAGAGTGGAAATAACTACTGAAGAGCAGAATAAAGAAAAAAGAATGAAAAGAATTGAGGACAGTCTCAGAGACCTCTGGGACAACATTAAATGCACCAACATTCAAATACTAGGGGTCCCAGAAGAAGAAGAGAAAAAGAAAGAAACAGAAAATATTTGAAGAGATTATAGTTGCAAACTTCCCTAACATGGGAAAGAAAATAGTCAAGTCCAGGAAGAACAGAGAGTCCCATACTTCCCCTTGGATAAATCCAAGGAGAAACATGCCAAGACATATTAATCAAACTATCAAAAATTCAATACAAAGAAAAATATTAAAAGCAGTAATGGAAAAGCAACAAATAATGTACAAGGGGGAATCCCCATAAAGTTAATAGCTGATCTGTCAGTCAAAACTCTGCAAGCCAGAAGGGAGTGGCAGGACATATTTAAAATGATGAAATGGAAAAACCTACAACCAAGATTACCCAGCAAGGATCTCATTCAGATTCGTTGGAGAAATTAAAAGCTTTACAGACAAGCAAACGTTAAGAGAATACAGCACCACCAAACCAGCTTTACAGCAAATGCTAAAGGAAGTTCTCTAGGCAGGAAACACAAGAGAAGGAAAAGACCTACAAATAGAAACCCAGAACAATTATGAAAATGGTAATAGGAACATACATATTGATAATTACCTTAAATATAAATGGATTAAATGCTCCAACCAAAAGACAGGGTGGCTGAATGGATACAAAAACACGACCCATATATATGCTGTCTGCAAGAGACCGACTTCAGAACTATGAACACATACAGACTGAAAGTGAGGGGATGGGAAGAGACATTCCATGCAAATGGAAATCTAAAGAAAGCTGGAGTAGCAATTCTCATATCAGACAAAACAGACTTTAGAATAAAGACTACTACAAAAGACAAGGACACTACATAATGATCAAGGGATCAATCCAAGAATATATAACAATTGTAAATATTTATGCACCCAACAGAGGAGCACCTCAATACATAAGGCAAATACTAACAGCCATAAAAGGGGAAATCGACAGTAACACAATCATAGTAGGGGACTTTAACACCCCACTTTCACCAATGGACAGATCATCCAAAATGAAAATAAATAAGGAAACACAAGCTTTAAATGATACATTAAACAAGATGGACTTAATTGATATTTATAGGACATTCCATCCAAAAACAACAAAATACACATTTTTCTCAAGTGCTCATGGAACATTCTCCAGGATAGATCATATCTTGGGTCACAAATCAAGCCTTGGTAAATTTAAGAAAATTGAAATCATATCAAGTATCTTTTCTGACCACAATGCAATGAGACTAGATATCAGTTACAGGAAAATATCTGTAAAAAATACAAACACATGGAGGCTAAAAAATACACTACTAAATAACCAAGAGATCACTGAAGAACTCAAAGAGGAAATCAAAAAACAACTAGAAACAAATGACAATGAAAACACGACCACCCAAAACCTATGGGTTGCAGCAAAAGCAGTTCTAAGAGAGACGTTTATAGCAATACAATCCTACCTCAGGAAACAAGAAACATCTCAAATAAACAACCTAACCTTACACCTAGAGAAACTAGAGAAAGAAGAACACAAAAACCCCAAAGTTAGCAGAAGGAAAGAAATCACAAAGATCAGTTCAGAAATAGATGAAAAAGAAATGAAGGAAACAGTAGCAAAGATCAGTAAAACTAAACGCTGGTTCTTTGAGAAGATAAACCAAATTGATATACCATTAGCCAGACTCATCAAGAAAAAAAGGGAGAGGACTCAAATCAACAGAATTAGAAACGAAAAAGGAGAAGTAACAACTGACACTGCAGAAATACAAAGGGGCATGAGAGATTACTATAAGCAACTATATGCCAATAAAATGGATAACCTGGAAGAAATGGACAAATTCTTAAAAAAGCACAACCCTCCTAGACTGAACCAGGAAGAAATAGAAAATATCAACAGACCAATCTCAAGCACTGAAATTGAAACTGTGATTAAAAATCTTCCAACAAACAAAAGCCCAGGACCAGATGACTTCACAGGCGAATTCTATCAAACACTCAGAGAAGAGCTAACACCTATCCTTCTCAAACTCTTCCAAAATATAGCAGAGGGAGGAGCACTCCCAAACTCATTCTAGGAGGCCACCATCACCCTGATACCAAAACCAGACCAAGATTCCAGAAAGAAAGAAAACTATAGGCCGATATCACTGACGAACACAGGCGCAAAAATCCTCAACAAAATACTAGCAAACAGAATCCAACAGCACGTTAAAAGGATCATACACCATGATCAAGTGGGGTTTATCATCCCAGGAATATAAGGATTCTTCAGTATATGAAAATCAATCAGTGTGATAAACCATATTAACAAATTGAACGAGCAAAACTATATGATAATCTCAGTAGGTGAAGAAAAAACTTTTGACAAAATTCAACACCCATTTATGATAAAAACTCTCCAGAAAGTAGGTATAAAGGGAACGTGCCTCAACATAATAAAGGCCGTATATTACAAACCCACAGCCAACATTGTTCTCAATGGTGAAAAACTGAAACCATTTCCTCTAAGATCAAGAACAAGACAAGGTTGTCCACTCTGACCACTATTATTCAACATAGTTTTGGAAGTTTTAGCCACAACAATCAGAGAAGAAAAAGAAATAAAAGGAATCCAAATTGGAATAGAAGAAGTAAAACTGTCACTGTTTGCAGATGACATGATACTATACATAGAGAATCCTAAAGATGCCACCAGAAAACTAGCTAATCAATGAATTTGGTAAAGTAGCAGAATACAAAGTTAAAGCACAGAAATCTCTTGCATTCCTATACACTAATGATGAAAAATCTGAAAGTGAAATCAAGGAAACACTCCCATTTACCATTGCAACAAAAAGAATAAAATACCTGGGAATAAACCTACCTACGGAGACAAAAGACCTGTATGCAGAAAAAATAGACATTGATGAAAGAAATTAAAGATGATACAAATAGATGGAGAGATATACCATGTTCTTGGATTAGAAGAATCAACATTGTGAAAATGACTCTACTACCCAAAGCAATCTACAGATTCAATGCAATCCCTATCAAAGTACCAATGGCATTTTTTACAGAATTAGAACAAAAAATTTCACAATTTGTATGGAAACACAAAAGACCCCTAATAGTCAAAGCAATCTTGAGAAAGAAAAATGGAGCTGGAGGAATCAGGCTCCCTGACTTCAGACTATAGTACAAAGCTAAAGTAATCAAGGCAATATGGTACTGGCACAAAAATAGATATATAGATCAATGGAAGAGGATAGAAAGCCCAGAGATAAACCCATGCACTTGGTCACCTTATCTTTGATAAAGGAGGTAAGAATGTACAATGGAGAAAAGACAGCCTCTTCAATAAGTGGTGCTGGGAAAACTGGACAGCTACATGTAAAAGAATGAAGTTAGAACACTCCCTAACATCGTATAGAAAAATAAACTCAAAATGGATTAAAGATCTAAATGTAAGTCCAGACACTATCAAACTCTTAGAGGAAAACATAGGCAGAACACCCTATGACATAAATCACAGCAAGATCCTTTCTGACCCACCTCCTAGAGAAATGGAAATAAAAACAAAAATAAACAAATGGGGCCTAATGAAAGTTAAAAGCTTTTGCACAGGAAAGGAAACCATAAACAAGACCAAAAGACAGCCCTCAGAATGGGAGAAGATATTTGCAAATGAAGCAACTAACAAAGGATTAATCTCCAAAATGTATAAGCAGCTCATGCAGCTCAATAGCAAAAAAACAAACAACCCAATCCAAAAATGGGCAGAAGACCTAAATAAACATTTCTCCAAAGAAGATGTATGGACTGCCAACAAACACATGAAAGAATGCTCAACATCATTAATCATTAGATAAATGCAAATCAAAACTACAGTGAGATATCATCTCACACCAGTCAGAATGGCCATCATCAAAAAAATCTGCAAACAATAAATGCTGGAGAGAGTGTGGAGAAAAGGGAACCCTCTTGCAATGTTGGTGGGAATGTAAATTGATATAGCCACTATGGAGAACAGTATGGAGGTTTCTTAAAAAACTAAAAGTAGAACTACCATATGACCCAGCAATGCCTCTACTGGGCATATACCCTGAGAAAACCATAATCCAAAGCACAGTGTTCGTTCCAGCACTATTTACAATAGCCAGGACATGGAAGCAACCTACGTGTCCATCGACGGATGGATAAAGAAGATGTGGCACATATATACAGCGGAATATTACTCAGCCATAAAAAGAAATGAAATTGTGGTATTTGTAGTGAGGTGAATGGACCTAGAGTCTGTCATACAGAGTGAAGTAAGTCAGAAAGAAAAACAAATACCGTATGCTAACATATATGTGAAATCTAAAAAAAAAAATGGTTCTGACAAACCTAGGGTCATGACAGGAATGAAGATGCAGATGTGGAGAATAGTCTTGAGGACATGGGGAGGGTGAAGGGTAAGGTGGGATGAAGTGAGAGAATAGCATTGACATATATACAGTACCAAATGTAAAATAGATAGCTAGTGGGAAGCAGCTGCATAGTACAGGGAAATGAGCTCCGTGCTTTGTGACCACCTACTGGGGTGGAATATGGAGGGTGGGAGGGAGATGCAAGAGGGAGAGGATATGGGGACATATGTATACATATAGCTGATTCACTTTGTTATACAGCAGAAACTAACACAACATTGTAAAGCAATTACACTCCAATAAAGATGTTAAAAAAAAAGAAAAACCTGTTTGAACTAACATGAGTTCCATAAAGTTGCAGAATAGCAGATTATGTTGTATTTATGTGTACAAAACTCAGTTGGATTTCTGTTTGCTATCAGTGAACAATCCAAAGATGAAATAAAGGAAACAAGTCCATTTACTCTAGCATCAGAAAGAATAAAGTACTGAGGAATCAATTTAACAAAATAGCGCAAGACTTGAATAGTGAAAGCTGCAAAACATCATTGAAAGAAGTGATATAAAAAAAGAAATTATAGAAGACCTAAATAAGTGGAAAGACATCCCAGTTGGTCTTCAGATTCTATGAAATCCGTATGAAATTTCCAGCTGCCTCGTTCTGCAGAAATTGACATTCTGATCCTACAATTCATAAAGAAATGTAAAGGACTTAAATAGCCAAAACAGTCTTAAAATTTAGGAAAGAACCAAGTTTGAGGACTCACACTTCCAGATTTGTTACGAAGCTACAGCAGTCAGGACACTATTACTGGCATAAGGATAAATATATGAATCAGTGGGCTAGAACTGACATGCAGAAGTGCATTTATGGTCACTGTTTTGTGAGAAGGGTGCCAGGACAGTTGAATGGGGGATAGAATAACCTGAAAAGATGGTGCAGGGATTACCGGGCAGCCACATGCAAAAGAATGAGTTTGCGGAGAATTTTTCAAAATGGATCATAGACCTAAATGTAAGAGCTAAACTATAAAACTGAAGAAAACATAAGCATGTAGTTCTTCATGACCTTGGATTAGGCAAGAGTTTCTGAAATATACCATCAAAAAGCACAAGTGACAAAAAATAGATGTGACTTCATCAAAATTATAAACATTTGTGCTTCAAAGGACACTGTCAAGAAAGCAAAAGGAAAACCCACAGAATGAGATAAGTATTTTAAAATCATATGTTTAAGTACCCTGAGTATATAAAGAACTCTTAACAATAAAAAAAAACAACTCAATTAAAAAGCAGAGAATTCAGACAGTGTCGGTCCTTCATACCTGTGGGTTCTGTAGATTCAGTCAGCCATGGATAGAATATTTTCTCTAGATATGGAACCCTTGGATACAGAGGGCTGACTATAAGGGACTGGAGCATTCACTGATTTTGGAATCCACTGGGGGTCCTGGAACCACTCCCCCAAGAATATGAAGGGGTAATTGTAGATTTCTCTCCAAATAGGACCAATATGTATACAAAAAAGATATTCCACATCATTAGGGAAATGTAAGTCAAAACCACAGCGAGTTACCATGTCACACCTGCTAGAATGCTATAATCAAAAAGACAATTAACAGTGCTGGAGAGGATGTGGAGAAATTGGTACCTTTGTACATTGCTGGTAGGAATGTAAAATGATGGAGCAACTTTGGAAAAAAGTTGGCAGTTTCTCAAATGCTAAACATAGATTTACCTTATGACCCTGCAGTTTCATTCCTAGGTATAAACCCAAGAGAGTTGAAAACATTTGTTCACATGAAAATCTATAAATGAGTGTTCATAGTAGCATTATTCATAAAAGCCAAAAAGTGGAAACCAGAATGTCTATCAGCTATTGAGCAGATAAACAAATGTGGTGTATCCATACACTGGAATATTATTTAGCCACAAAAAAGGATGAAATACTGATGAATGCTACACCAGTCACTGAATTATACACTTTAAAATGTTATACTTTATGGTATACAAATTGTATTTCAGCAAAGCTGCTATTAACAAAAAGTGAACTAGAAAGGCATGATTAATTAAAAAAATATAAAATATGATTCCATATTAATTTGAAAAGCAAATATGAATATATTGTAATATGAATAGGAAACTTTGGAAGGATATATAAGAAAATGTTAATAGTGTTCCTCTCTGGGTGGTAGAATTATGGTTTTACTTTTCTGTATTCTTTTCTGTATTTCAATAATTTTTGTATATTTAATATGTTAATTTGTATAATAAAATTAAATAAATTACAAAAGATAGACATGAATAAATTTGGTGATTAGGGGCTTGTGACCTTTTAGGGGAATGGCCCCTTAGAAGGCTGAGTATGCAGCCCTTGCGGAGGGCAGTGAAGGAGGGACTTTGTGGTGATGGAGGCAGGCACCTTGTGTAGGTCATGGTCAGTAAGTTTGGCAGTGAACTTAGAAGGAGGATAGGCAGCTTGAGAGGTCAACGTGTGTGAGAGAGACTGAACATTAAAATAATATTGTGCATTAATGTTTTATGACATATATTATTTACACTATGTCCCAGTTGCATAAATTGGGCAGTCTTTGTTTTGTAAATGAGTAAACTGAGATGCAGAACAGGTTAATGGCTTGACCTAGATCATATGGGTCGTCAGAGTGGAACTCAGCCCTTTGATTCCAAAGCCAGTGCCTTTCCTGCTGTGCCAGGCTGCATCTGAGGGATTATAGAATAACTGCAGGGGTAAGAGTAGGGCTTAGGAATTGCAGAGAGGAAGGAGAACTGGGTCAGGGCCACAAGTATGGGAGTTCCAGCTGGAAAGGAGGATGGACAGTCTTTCTGTGATTGGAGAGAAGTGTGTGAAGATGGCCATTAAAAAATATCAGAAGAGAAGGTGATTTTGTACCAGTGCTTTTGAGGGGGATTATTGTTTTTGTTATGAGGTCAAGGAGTGAAACAGACCTCAGAGTAGTACTTTTTGTTTGTTAATAGTCATGTGGCTATTTGATATCAGCAATAATAATACTCTTGAGGCTTTTCAGAAACGCAGTCTTACTTTTCTTTTGTGCAGGTCTATTCTTACGTATAGCCGAATTGGGGGACGTGTCAAGACACTCACATTCTGCCAGGGTTCCCACTACTTAGCCATAGCGTCTGATAATGGTGCTGTCCAGCTTCTTGGAATTGAGGCCTCTAAGCTGCCCAAGTCTCCTAAAATTCATCCTCTACAAAACAGGTATCTATCTTTTGTGTTTTTTAAACTGCATTTAGTATGATAATTTAACCCTCCCTCTCTAACACAGTTTGGATCAACTGAGGACCTTTGAGAATTTACTTCTTTTTTTAAGCACATGAAATAAATAAAATTGTGTTTCCAACTCAAATCTACCACACATAGTTTCAGGAAACTATGTCTGCCTATTACTTTCTGCCAATTTGCCAAAAGGTCAGAAGGGCAGCTTTGAACTTGTGGCCCATCCCAGTCTGGAATCTGTCTGAATGACCTAATTATCAGTTACATCTTCTGTCTCAACTCTGGCTGGCTGATTTGAAAATGTGAGTGTTCTTCATTAAAGAAAATTCAAGTGTTGTCAGCATTTTGTTACTTGGCATTAAAACCTCTGAAAGTGATGGGAACACAGAGCAGAGGTTTTAGTCAGATGATTTGCTTATCATTTTAAAAACAAGGTCCTGACTGGTTTTATCTGAGAATTTCCTCCATTTCTTATAAATTGTGGTTGCCTGTAGATTAAACACATGCAAGGTAAGATATTTAAGATCAGGCAGAATAATTTTTCAACTGACTAGTATGTGCTGCACAATGAAAATTCCAGAAACGAATAAGATGTGTTGTACTCTCTAAGAAACCACAGTGGGAGAGACGGACCAGTGAACAGATGATTTCAGTGCAGTGTGACAGTGTGCCCTGTGACAAGGGTGGGGGGCCAGCTTGCAGGTGGATAAGGAAGAAGGCCTGGAGAGGGTGACACCAGATGTAGCCAAAGCAGAGTAGTTGAGTAGGGTGGGGCAGATAAGTCAGACCTATATGGTATTCTGGAAAACATCAAGTTATAGGGAGGAAAACAGATCCATGGTTACCACAGCTTGGGGATAGGGGTAGGGGGTGACTACAAAGGGGCTGCACAAGATACATTTTGGGGTGTGGAGTTGTACTCTATGGTTCTGTGGTAGAAGATACATGAAATGTATTTGTCATAATGCATAGAACTGTATACCACAAAATGAATTTTACTGTATACAAGATTAAAAAACACCAAAGCAACCAAGATATTGAGGGAGAGGTAGAGTGCAGCCTATGACAGTCAGTCTAACTGTTGTACAGATGAATCACATAGTCACGTGGAAGAGTAAGGGGAATAAAGGAGGCAGGTGAACAACTTGGGAGAACTGCAGGCTAATGACAAAAGGAGCTGAGCTCAAACGTTGTATTTTAGTTGGTTTTCACAGGGGTATGGTTTAATAATTCCAAAATGACTTTATTTGTACACTAGGGTTGAATAAATAAGTAAATGTACTATAGATAATGAGAGCCAGGTTTCTCACTGGAGGAAGGAAATTACAAACAAGGAAAGGGGGCTGGCTAGAATGAAGCCTGGTGCTGGATAGATATCGGTATGGACTCGATATCAGTATGACATATGACATACATCTTTGTGTATGTGTATACACACATGTATATATACACACACGTACATGTAGACACACACAAATAGATACAGAAATAGAGATGGGTCTGTGTGCATGAGGGTAGTATACAGAATATATTTACTAGCTCTGGCCGTTGTGAGGTACTAGACACAGGGGCACCCCCATAGCGATGAGCACTTAGCTCACAGACCTGGGTTTTAAATGCCACTCTCTGATAAAAGGGACCAGGACTCCTTGAAAAACTGGTTGATTCCAGAGCCTGGGCAGGGAAAACACAAGATGCATCTGGAGCATCCTGTGATGCCAGAAGGTTAGGAAGTGGTCAGTAAGAGCACATTGCAAGGGCGTTTGAGCCAGCCTGACAGAATGTCCCATGGCCAGACTTGGAGCAAGCTGAGCAACAAGAGGCAACGACTGTGTTCGGTCATAACTCAGAGGATAAAATAAATGTCCACAAGTCCATACTGACAGAGACGAGTTGACAGAGAAGTGGCAGCTTTTCCGTACAGAAGAATTCTAATAAGCGTAGAAGGACCAAGGGAAATAGAACACCACAGGCATGATTTGTCCACAGGTCCTAAAATTAGTGGACAAAAGTTTACACAGAAACAGGTTTTTGCATAGTCTGAAAAGCATTTCCCCTAAGTATAGAGTAGTTATAAATGGAAAAATAAAAAATAATAAGTTTACAGTGGAGGGTCCTGCCAGGCGCCACCTTAGCCGCATGATCCAGGTGGACATCACCGGCATCACGTGCTGATGTCAGGTGCTCCCGTCTGTGCACTGAGACGGGCACGTCACACATGTGGGCTCCCTCCCAGTAAGGTACCAACTCTTGTTTGTGAGAACACATGACATGACATTCAGAAATGTCAAGGTCGTGAAAGGACATACTGAGGCGCTGTCGTAGGTGGAGGAGACGCAGGAAACGCGGCAGCTAGATGCCGGGAGGTGTCTTGGTCTGGAGCGGTTAGGTCACCAGTGGGAAAACTGGTTAAATCCAACCATGTTTCGTACCTTATGGGTACTGTACCAAGGTCAATTTCTTAGTTTTGATAAATGGTCTATGTTTATGTAAAGTGTTAGCATGAGGGGAAGGTGAGCGAAGGATATACGGAAGTCTGTGTACTATTTTTGCAACTCTTCTGTAGTTCTAAAATAATTTTTTTAAAATGGTCAGCTATCATTGTCTAATGGGTCACAGAGTTTTTATTTCTTGACCATGGTTAGAATATAGATTCATCTTCAGTGGAGAAGGGTACTGTGTTTTTACTGACTGGAAAAGTCTTTGCCTTTTGATGTGTGTCTCCTTAGAGTCCTAGACCAGAAGGAGGACGGCTGTGTGGTGGACATGCATCACTTCAACTCTGGGGCGCAGTCTGTGCTGGCCTACGCCACTGTGAACGGCGCTCTGGTGGGCTGGGACCTCAGGTCTTCCAGCAATGCCTGGACGCTGAGGCATGATCTTAAGTCAGGCCTCATCACTTCCTTTGCTGTGGACATCCACCAGTGCTGGCTCTGCATAGGTGAGCTGCCTTTCAAGTCCTTGACTGGGTCTGGATGCTACTGTCTGGAGTGGCCTTCTTAGAAAAGCTCTTTCCTTTTTCTTCATTGGTAATTTTCCCCCGTGTCCTTTTTTCTCCCCATAATTATTATGTTATAATCACTTGTATTTTATTTTTTTCATTAAAAAACAGATTTGAAAGAATGAAATCAATATTCCAACACATAAAACAGTTTCCTCTTTTTCTTCATTCTTAAATGAGCCTCTTTATAATCATTATAGTGATCAGATTTGCTGGCATTTTCTTATTCTGCCAGGGAAGCAGCAGGCTTAGTTTATGGATGAAAGCATTTGAATTTGGGCACACTCGGTTTTAAATTCCATTAACCACTGGCAAGCTGCTTATTAACTCTTTTGGGTCTTAGTATCCTCATCTTCAAATGGGGCTCATCCTTTCAAGGGCTGCTTTGAGGAGTCAGTGAGGTAAAAGCATCCAGCACAGGAGAAGAGCTAAACAGTGGTTTCTTGTCTTGTGATTCCTCCCCACCCGCCTTTCCTCAAATGCTGAAGATGTACCCTGTGCTCTTGCTTGCTGCTTTCTTCTGTTTTAGTTTCACCTTTTTCTCTCCTAGGGCTTTGAACCTGCCCCTTTAGAAGGTACTAGAGTTTATTCATTCCCACTTGGCACTCTTTTTCAGAAGAATTATAATGTGCTGCACTTGAATATTGGTTTTTAGATTCCCTAACTTGCATGTGTGACATTAAGTATCTTTATTTTTATATAGTTTATATGAAATGCATTATTTTTTTGCCTTTTGTGTGACTAAACTGTACTGGTTTAGGAATATGTAATGCCAGGCCTAGAAGAGTAGCTATTACACATGTAGCAAATTAGCAAATGGCACTGGTGGCTCTCAGGGGGGCAGCCAGTACTGCTGTGGCTATTTGAGCCATTGTCCTGGAGAGGGGCAGGGTGACAGTGGGACCCGCTGCCCCTTTTGTCTTTTCCCACCCCTATCTCTCCACTGGAACTGGAGACCAATCTTGGTGTTGGGGGGGCATTATTCTTTGGGATGGGGGGCCTTCTCTCTATGGGGTTTAAGGTGCCATGGGCAGATATGCATGCATTCACCCCAGTTTCTACTGTGATTGGACACCCGTGCCTGTCTCCAGAATGTTTTGGAGAAAAGGGCACATGGAAATGATTGAAACTGATGATAGCTGCAAAGCTGCTACCACTTTGGGATTGGTAAAGTGATCGCTGAATGCCAGTAAACCACCTCTGGTTATTTAAGGCAGCCTGAACATTTTGAGTTATCAGATTCACTTTATGTCTTCTCTAGGCCTTCTGGGTTTTTTGTGGGCACTTTTGGCAGTTAGTAAGTGTCAGTAATTAATGAATCACTCGTTTTCACTTCACATCTGTTAGGCCGTTTTGTAGTAGCATCGTGCCAGTGCTTTGTATCTTAGGCGTAAGGCACTGTTTGACACTGGGGTTGGGGAGGGCAGCTTAGTGAAAACAAAGCCTTGTCTCCAAGTGGCTAAGCCAGGTTGAACGCGCATCCGTACAAAGCTCACAAATTACCACTTGATGACTGTAGCCTGCTGTGCTTTACCATGGGTGGTCACCTTCTGGACTTCTCCTCCCCTCAGGGACAAGCAGTGGCACCATGGCGTGTTGGGACATGCGGTTCCAGCTGCCCATTTCCAGTCACTGCCACCCTTCCAGGGCCCGCATCCGGCGCCTCTCCATGCACCCGCTGTACCAGTCCTGGGTGATCGCAGGTAAGAGGGAGGGCTGGCTCTCGGGGTTGGGGGCCTTTCTTGGAAAGTGCAGAACCCCCTGCTGCTTAGACTCATGTTCTTAGAGTTTTATTTTACATATGAGCCAAATGCTTGCTTTGGTTCAGTTCTGATTATGGAAGAAGTTCCCACCACTGATATCTCATTGTCATTTCTTATTTATCATGTTTCAGAATGATCTCATCAATCACACTACC
The DNA here is from genome assembly GCF_949752795.1 of Hyperoodon ampullatus. Lineage (NCBI taxonomy): Eukaryota > Metazoa > Chordata > Mammalia > Artiodactyla > Ziphiidae > Hyperoodon > Hyperoodon ampullatus. The sequence goes on along the minus strand of NC_136918.1, from coordinate 73,608,203 downwards.
ACCTTCCATTCCTGTCTACCACCATTTCCTTTCCATTTATTTTCTTTCTCCTGTGTCCCCTATTTTTGCTAAAGTTGTCACCGTCTTCCTGGAAATCTTGTTAGAAGCCTTGAGTCATCCTTCTCAGCTGCCATTTCTGTTGAGTTTCTTGCAAGCTTCCCTCCCTTTCTCTTGTTGGCATTCAAATTTTCTTGTATGGATTCTCTGGCAAGACACTTGGGCAAGTCTTTGAAACTCATTTTCCTCAACAGTAAAACGTGGTTAAAAATACTTAGCTAGCAGAGGTTGTAAGAATTTCAGAAAACACATGTAACGCACATAGCCTGGCATGCAAGGAGTGCTTGATAAGTGGTAGCTCTCGTTACTCTTATGTTCCCTCACTGGTCCCCGTGCCTCTGGGCTCTTCCTGGTCCCTTCTCATCCACACAGTGCACCTCATGCACTGCTGCTGTGAAGGTCATCGTGCTGCCAGGTTCAATGGCCATGACTCAGTCTGCGTCTTACGGATTTGTCACTTGGTTGGTTGATCACTTCCTCTGTCTGAAACACTTTCCTCACCTGACTTTGAGGACATCACTCTCTTGGTTCTTCTGTTGATTGATTTGCTGGTTCTTCCTCCTCTTCCTACTTCTAAGCTGTAGCCAGCCTCAGGGCTCAGTCTTGGTCTGAACCTCTTCTCCTTCTGCACTGGCTCCCTGTGTGAGCACATCCAGTCCCCCGCAAAATAGTACCAAATTTATTCAGATTTTTATATGTGCCTGTGTAAAGTCTTCCCTAAGATGTCTGATAGCCGACTGAAACCTGACCTGTCCTGTCCACGCTGAACGCTTGGCTCCTCTCCACCAGCTGCCCGCCCCGTACCACCTCCTCGAGGACCAGCCTGCTCTCCCTGCAGTGTTGTCCCAGGGAGTGGCAGCATTCAGGCTCAAAGCTCAGGAGGAAGCCTGGCGTCATCCTTTGTTCTTCTTTCTCTCTCATCCCACTTCCAGTCCATCAGCCAGTTGTACATGTTCTGTCTTAAAATATGTCCAGAATTGAGCACCTTTTACTATTTCCATCACTGTCCCCCTAGTCCAAACAGCCATAATCTCTTGTCCCTATTAGTGCAACATCCTTGTAACTCCCTGCTTTTATTCTTACCAAAGACTGTTCTTTCTTCTGCTCAGTACCTTCCAGTGGCTCTCAAGTAACAGCCAAACTCCTCACCATGGCACAGAGACTTTATGGGATCTGTCCCTGCTATCTCACTGACGCTCTTGATCAGTCAGGGTTCCAACAGGAAGCACATGGCATACCCAAGGTAGGATAATTTGAGGAGGACTTATTGTCAGAGGAACTATTTACAAAGGTGTGGGTGTGAGACATAGTAAAGCACAGTGCAATAAAATAGGGCTCCAGCCACAGGGGCTTCCTGGCCTTTTCCTTGAACTAAGCACATTCCTGCTTTGGGGCCTCTGCATTTTTGGGGGGTTGTTGTCACCACTAGGATGTAAGTTCTGTGAAAAAGTGGTTTTTTTTGCATTATTTGCCTTCTTTTCCTCAGTGCCTAGGACAGTGACTGGTTCATAGTAAACATTGTTGGTTCAATAAATATTAATGAAGGAGTGAAGCCTGGGGTATTATCACTCTCTTGCTCAAAATTACTTTCGAGAAAGCCTCTCTCAGGCCTGCAGCTTCCATTCCCTAGAATCTTCCTTCCACTCTTCCTGTCAGATGTGCTCCAGTCAGACCACAGTACCCAGACATGGGTGTGTGTGCTTTACTCCTTCCATCCTTTCTGCCTGAAGTGATCCATGTGCCACCTGTGTCTCCAGCCTCACTTGCTCTTTCCGTCCCAGTGATGACACCTCCACGAGGTGGCCTTGATTCTCACCCACTGGATGTGACCTTTGCCTTCCTGAGTGCAGATGGAACTCTGCATTCTCTCTTTTTGTGCTCATTGTCTTATACTTTATATTTTTTTCTTTCCTTCTAGACTGTAGGTTTCTTTTTCTTTTTTAAATAAATTTATTTATTTATTTTTGGCTGTGTTGGGTCTTCGTTGCTGTGTGCGGGCTCTCTCTAGTTGTGGCGAGCGGGGGCTACTCTTCGTTGTGGTGCATGGGCTTCTCATTGCAGTGGCTTCTCTTGTTGCAGAGCATGGTCTCTAGGCACACGGGCTTCAGTAGTTGTGGCACGTGGGCTCAGTAGTTGTGGTTTGTGGGCTCTAGAGCACAGGCTCAGTAGTTGTGGCACGTAAGCTTAGTTGCTCTATGGCATATGGGATCTTCCCGGACCAGGGCTCGAACCTGTGTCTCCCGCATTGGCAGGCGGATTCTTAACCACTACGCCACCAGGGAAGTCCTAGACTGTAGGTTTCTTGAGGGCAGAGTCTGTTTATGCTTTGCCTTTGAACCCTACACTTCTCTCCACTTGGCTGGACACCAGTAAATATTGACTAGTAGGCTATAAAAAACATTTCTTTTTTGCACTCCAGTGTGGTGGCAGGGTCACAGTATTATTTAAAAGTATTCGTGAGTGTTTCTTGCAGGATGGGAAAAAATGGAAATGGCTGTAGGCTGACTACCTCTACCAAGACATGAATCCCTAAGAGCGGAGACCTTGTCTGAGTAACGTTCTGGCCTGTTTCCCTCAGCTGTCCAGGGCAACAATGAAGTATCCATGTGGGACATGGAGACGGGCGACAGAAGGTTCACACTCTGGGCCAGTGGTGCACCACCACTGTCTGAGTTACAGGTTTGCTCCAGTTTTTATTATAAAGGCCAACATAATCTCCCACAGCCCAAGCACTTTCAGGCATTTTGCCAAACATGATATTTGTTGGGCTTTTGGGTTATGTTTTAAATTTGGGTTTTTACTAAGTATTAGGTGGTCATTGCTACCGTGGGCTTTCCAGTTCCTGCTTACTGGTGTCTGCTTCTGTGGGTGTTTTGTTTGCCAGCTCCATAAGGTTTGTGATGTCTCTTTGGAACCCCAGTAAAATATGGGTTCATTAGGAAAAGCACAGATTAAAGCTTAGATCATTAAAAAAATGGAACATGACCGCTCATACACACTTTTTTAAGGGTGCTTTGTGGGGTCAGAAGGTAGGAAAGATTTTTTTCTCCTTTAGTTGGGGTCCTTCTCATCCCAAATAGAGAATTTTGGGAAGCTGAACAGGCTTTGCTTCTTTATTCAGGATGATATAGAGCAAACGCATTTTAAATTCCCAAAGAAAGAAGATCTAAGACATACATGATCTGTCTCTGGTCTCTTCAGTTAACCACAGACAGCTGACTTGTCTCTAGAAACGGCTACATCCTGTATGGGCTACACTGGTGTCTGTTATTTGACTCTTTATTTCTTTATTTCCTTTAAGCCTTCTCCTCACAGTGTCCACGGTCTCTACTGTAGTCCTGCAGATGGGAACCCCATCCTGCTAACAGCTGGCTCAGACATGAAAATAAGGTACAGTAAAGACACTTGATATCCAGTGCTTGAAAGGAGAAAGGTAGCAAAATGTGGATGGATACTGCGGTTACCACTAGGTGTTGCTTATTATAGATACCAGCAGCAGTGTGATGTTTAATGTCATCTGCTTCTTCAGGGACAGCTGTTAATACTTCATTTGTAACTAATTTTAGGCTCTTCTAGAAGATTGTCTTTTCCTAATGCAGAAGAGAACAAGCTAGCATTGATGAGTGTCAGCCAGTAATCATTAGTCCCTCCCCTCCTTCGAGATTATCACCAATTGTTTCCTTTACCCCAGGTTTTGGGACCTGGCTTACCCAGAGAGGTCCTATGTCATTGCAGGAAGCACTAGTTCTTCATCTGTGTCCTACTACAGGAAAATCATTGAAGGCACCGAAGTCGTCCAGGTATAAGCAGTCTTTCTTTCTTTCAACATTTGTAGGAACAAAAACGGCTTTCATAAATATCATGTTGATTCAAATAAATGGCTTGGCCAAGAGTGGCACTATTTCTTTGAATTTAAAATTATGTTTTATTTTCTCTTGACTTTTCTGTATTTTTAAAATTAACCTTTATTAAAGTAGAATGAACGTAGAAAGTGCATGTGTAAGTACACTGCTCAAAATAAGCACTTCAAACACTTGCCAAGTCCTTAAAACAACTTTATAAAGAAGTGCCTTTATTATTTTCCTTCTGCAAATGAGAAAGTTAAGCACAGCGAAATTGAACACGTCTAAGGTCACCCAGCTAGTACAGCAGCGCTGGGACTCACACCTGGCTGGTGGGGCTCAAGAGCTTGTGTTCTTGAGTCAGGCAGAGGCTGCAGAGGAGATGACGTACTTGCCAGTGCTGGGCCGGGTATGTGCTCAGTAAATGAGGGGCTTCCTTTGTCACAAGTAACAGTGAGCTTCAGAAGGGCTGGAGTGTCTGACGGGTGTTTACATCCACATCCCGGTTGTCTCTGCCTCTCTGTTCTTTCCCTTTGTTCTTTGATGTTGACAGAGGTAATATGCACAGATTATTGGCCTATTTGTAAGTTTTCCGTATTTGTAAGTCGCAACTTGTGGAGTCCAGTGACCAGAAACCTAGAACATCACTTTGAACTCTGTCTGCTCAGTGTCTTTGTGAAAGTGTGACTCCTTCACGGGAGGGCTAGCCTAAACAAGAACAGTATTCCTCAGAAGCAGGAGGACAGACAGGCGGTAGAATGTGCTACAGCCTTTAACTTCTGGCTTTCTCCTTGACTTTTAACCACGAAACAGGAAATTCAGAATAAGCAGAAAGTGGGACCGAGTGATGATGCCCCTCGGAAGGGCCCAGAATCTCTGCCTGTAGGTCACCACGACATCATCACGGATGTCGCCACGTTCCAGACGACACAGGGCTTCATCGTGACTGCTTCTAGAGATGGGATTGTTAAGGTTTGGAAATGAAAACTGGGTGATTTGTATAATTTGTAAAAATATATAAATATACTATAACTCAAGAGAAAAAGTATTTTTAGAGAACAGAGTGGACACAGATTCATTTGCTTAATTTTCAGAATCATGTCTGTTTCATGATTAAACAAATCCCATGCAAGGTGGTTAAGGAAGTTGCTGGCATACTTGTGTATATCTCAGCTGGAATTAGCCAGACAATAGTATCTGGGACTTTCTTATTGTATATATCACAGAGGTGAGGAATTTAAAATGCTAAGACTTAGGTGATCTCAGTTTACTTTGTATTAAAAAAGATGACTGAAAGTTGGTTGTAAGCTATTATAATGTAAACACATTTTTTGCTATTAAAAATGCTATTCAAACCAGCCAATAAACTGTATTCAAGTATCTTAAGGGGTTTTTGTTTGTTTTTGTTGGTGTTTTTTTTTTTTTTTTTTTTTTTTTTTTTTTTTTTTTTTCGGTACGCGGGCCTCTCACTGCTGTGGCCTCTCCCGTTGCGGAGCACAGGCTCCGGATGTGCAGGCTCAGCGGCCATGGCTCACGGGCCCAGCCGCTCCGCGGCATATGGGATCCTCCCAGACCGGGGCACGAACCCGTATCCCCTGCATCGGCAGGCGGGCTCTCAACCACTGCGCCACCAGGGAGGCCCTGTTGGTGTTTTTAACAGTAAACATTAGCAGAAGAATAACCTCTCCAGCAGCACGTGTTCTGAAGACATGGAGACGGTGTTGCAGGGACTCAGTGAAAGAACTAGGCCTTGTGTCCAGGTCTCTGGATTCTCAGTATCATGCTTCCTTCTCTAGCCCATCTGTCTTTCTTCCAGTTTTAGAGCTGGCCTTATTAGATGTTTAACCCTGTAGACTTGATCTCCTGTGTGTCAGCTCCAGAGTAGTGTGTCTCTTCTTGGTCATCATTACTGTTTTTTATAGGCTCTACTATAAATTCTGAAACTTGGCCCATCAGCTTGCTTTTATCCAGTGTATATTATTTATTAAATGTGTGAAAAGAGAAAAATAAAAAGATTAAGCTGTTAAAAACATGCCCCAAATTTATATTTTTAAAAGACCAAAATTTGGTCTTTCCCACTAAAATAAAACCTTCAAAATTATTGATTATTGTTCACACAGGAGCTTCTCCATCCACATTTAATTGTCATCCACTTGCAGAAGGGTTTATGGTGTTCAAAATATTTTAGTTTGAAATTAGCTACAGGAGTCTGTAAAACCAAGAAGTTGAACAGATAATCTAAGTCTAGGGAAAATACTCCAAAAATTTAATTTGTATAATTATATAACTTAGTATGGGACATAACAGTTGCAGTGCATAGGATTCAACACACTTAGTGTTTAGACAAGTAAACAATAAAACTATCAGAAAACCCCATCATTCAGAGAGGTCCAGGTCAGGAGTGATGGACTCTGATGGGCGGGGGAGCTCAGTGGATCCATAGAATATGCAAATTTGACATTGGCGTTGTCATGTTGTAGTGCCTCTGTTTCCCTTAATGTGTGCTAAGACCATATTTATAGAGGTTCTAGCTACTAGATCAGATTTAGAGTTTGCAGAGGTTGGAGGAAGTTTTTTGAGACATAAACTTGTTCTGAAAATGGGCCCCAAGCCTGGAGCCATTAGATAAGCCACAGACTGATAAACTTGGGGAATGCTGAGGGAAGAGATGGAGTATGCTGATGGAGCTGTAATCCTTTTCCCCGCTACCTTCCTACCACTCATTCTCCCCACTTAAAAATCCGCCCCCCCCAGCTTTATAAAGGTCATTTGGTTGAATTGTTACTGAGTATTACAATCTGATGCCACATTGAGTTTGCATTTCTTTTTGACTTCCAGGGGTTTTCTTTAACACGTTTGATTCATAGTTCAGTGTGGAGATAATAGAAGAAATTGTCCTTTATAGTCAATTAATTTATAATTCTATATCAAGAACATCACTGCTTATTTGTGTGATTCTTGGTTTAAATAGGGTTTTGTTTAATTTACACTCAATTTGTGGTACTTTCCCCTTTAAGAGAAAGTGATAAATCATGGAAAATGCTAATATTTGGGATTAATATTTTTAAAAGGAACTTACTATTTACACTATGCTTCAGACCCCTCACCTACTAATGATTAAAACGATGACCCAAAATGCTAAAGTAATCTCAGTCACCAAGGAAATATTTGTTTGGTGTACTTTACTTAGCAATGCCAAAAAGATAGACAAATAACATTTTAAAAGTATTTCCAACAATAAACAGAAGAAAGGAATTTTTGCTTAATCCTGAGTTAACCAGAAAAATCCCTTTTATTAAAATACCTCTTAAATATTGCTCATCAATTTCCTGTACTTGAAACAAATTTTTCCTGAACTCCTGAGCACCATTTAGGATACATGAAGAAAGCTGATGTGCTTTATTCTTCTGTGTTACCTGAGTATGGATACAACTTTTTAACTCCTTGCTCTTTGGAGACATTGGGAGCTATTTCTATGGAGTTGCCTGGGTAAGGATGGCAGAAATGATTTGTAAAAACACTGCAGATGGCTCTTCTTTCCCAGGTTTTATGAAGAGAGGTGTAGAAGAGAAAGTCAGATGATACCTGCTGGTCTTTGGTGTCCATAACCCTGTGCCCCATGCATCCACGCAGGGCCTCCCTCCCTTCCTAGAGAGTATGGCCATCTGTGCAGCCAGGCCACTACCACCAACTGTGGAGCCAGCTCTTAAAATTTGACATTATGTCTAAATTAAGTATTGCTACTTTGGTGTCTAGTTGTTGAAAACATTAGCCCTATCTTAAGATTAAAAATCAGTTATGTGATCTGGATGGGAGTGAGGAGAAAGAGCCACCAGAGATGCACTTTGAAGACCTTTCCTGTTTCACTCCGATCTCTTTTCGCATCTCTGGCGCCCCCGCCCCCCCATCAATAAGGATTTGTAGATTAAGACATGGACACCTTTATCTTTTCCAAACTCGGTGTGCATTTAAGCTCTTTTTAGAGCTCTGCCCGCCCTCTTTGCTGCTGCTCACTATTTACTAAAGAGCTACCTGATGGGTAACTCAGAGCTTCACCCACGACATGTGTCTTTCCTATTCTTGTCTAAAGAATACATGGATTAGTAAAAATAATAATAATAATGATAATGGGAAAGAAATAATAAAAGTCTATCAAAATGGCCAGGCAGGGGGCTTCCCTGGTGGCGCAGTGGTTGAGACTCCGCCTGTCGATGCAGGGGACACAGGTTCGTGCCCTGGTCAGGGAGGATCCCACATGCCACGGAGCAGCTGGGCCCGTGAGCCGTGGCCGCTGAGCCTGCGCATCTGGAGCCTGTGCTCCGCAACGGGAGAGGCCACAACAGTGAGAGGCCCACATACTACAAAAAAAAAAAAAAAATATGGCCAGGCAGGAGGCTCTACATAATTTATGTTCTGGGGAAATATGAGTTTCTCAGTGAGTTAAGGAGGATTTGGAGCTGGGAAAAATTACCCTCTGTTTCTCACCTGTCCAAGCAAACAAACAACCACACAAGATGGAGGAAAGCTTCCCGCACAAGCCCACTGGCGATCCAGTCAGTCCATACAGAGACCGGGGTGTGTTAAAATGGAGTCGTCGAGGAAGGTCAAATTTTCAAAGTTACGACATACAAACGGCATCAATTTCTAGGGTTAATGTTACGATCTCCCAAAACATTAACCTTTGGTTAAATAGATGAGCATTAATCAGTCCTAAGCTGAGAAAGAAGGCTTGGTTTATAGAAAGTGGACTGGACGGAGACCTACAATTTAAAACTCATGAGTGTTGGCCCATGTATATACACGTATACACGTTATAACATTTAGCTTCAAATTACATCGCAATTAGACTTTTCAAAAGACTCCTTTTATTTTTCCATCTTTTAATGATAACAGTTCTTGAACATACCAGTCTCGGAATTATCAGGGATTATCAGGAATGGTCAAATAAATGGACAAGATATATCTTAATACCAGAGAGTGCAAGGGGTCAAGTTCTCTGATGACCCACCACCTGTGGCCAGGAGGTCCTCCAAAGCGGACTTGGATGCAGACAGAAATCCAAGTAAAAGTCATCCAACGTTGTGTTCATGAATTTAGTTATTTAAGCCCAGAGTCTTACCATGCTTCCTGAGGCTAAACTCTTCGAGCACCTTTATCATGTTGTTTGGGAGCCGTTTTTATCACCCCTTTCCCACTTTTAAAGGTATGGGATGTGTTTCTCATAAAATTTTGAACCGTATCATCTCTGCTGCCTCTTGCTGTTCTTGACAGATATTTTTTATGTTGAAAGAATTTTGCCTTCTGTAATACATCTTCTTTGAGCGTAGCTTTATGTGGTCCAGGAAGGAAGCTATACAATGAAAGAAAAGAAACCCCATAGAAGATAAATACCATTTCAACTGTAACATATTCTATGTTAACCCATGTTCCTAAATAATTGTGCACCCATTCCTTGTTGCATCCTTCCTTCAGGGTAAGTTTATTGAGATGATTCAATTGGGGATTTACACTGAACAGATATATTAGAAGCTGACGAATAAGATATCTTGTCAAAGTATGCAAAAGTATAATTTTAACAGCAAAGTTTCTTCTTCATGGAGTATATTCCACTCAGAACTTCACATGGTTGGCTCCTGTTTATTCAGATGTTGGTTCAAATGGTACCTCCTTAGAGACCACCAGATGCATAGTTTTCCTGGTCCCAGTCACGCAGCACAACATGCTCTTATTTTTTTCCTAACACTTATCACTATCTGATTTTTATTTACTTTTAAACTTTGTGATTTGTTCCCCACTCTTCCACCATCCCAGACAGAAAGTGTCATGAGACCATGTCTTGTCACCATAGTAATCCCAGGAACCTAGAGGAGTGCTTAGCACATGGTAGATATAAGTATTTGTCTAGTGAAAGCATCAATGAATGCCTCTTCTTCCCTCCCTTTCTCCCATCCATCCATCCATCCGTCTGTCCGTCCATCCAAATGTTCATGCTTTACGGAAGGCACTGTGTTAGGTACAGTGGGGGATGCAGAAATAGCGCCCAGTTTGGCAGGTACACAAGGGGTTTGGTTGGGAGTCAAGAGTAACCCAACAATAAAGGGAAGCTGGGGTCAGACTCAGGGAGGTCTTGAATGCCAGACTGACGACGGGGAATCAGAAGCCAAGTGCTGACCAGAAGTCCTAGCCTGTCCAATCAAACTTTCTGTACTGATGGAAAAATGTCCTATGATCTGCACTGGCCAGTATGGCAGCCACTGGTCACATGTGGCTATCGAGCACTTGAAACGTGGTTAGTGTTACCAAGAAGCTGAATTTTTAGTTTCATTTAGCTGAAAGCTAGTGGCTAGCACGGAAAGGGAGCCATTTCAGACCTCATCTCACAGGGAGGCAGTGGAAAGAGCCTTGGGTCCTGGAACATTCTTAGATTCTAGGTCCTCTAGTTACTAGCTGGGCAGCTCTGAGCGGATCACTTAACTAGAGGGAACCTTGTTTCTTCAGGTGTAAAATGAGGACGAAAACCACCAATGTTGCTGTGAGCGACAATCGAAATCCCATGGTGTCTGCTGGTTACAGATGAGGAGACTGAGTGTGAGGCTGCAGGAGAGGCAGAGCTGAGGCTCCAATCAACTCTTCTGATAGAGTCCCGTGTGACTTCCACTCAACTAGGGTTTTATCAAGACCTATCAAGATATTTGGAATAAGAAAGTGAAATGATACATGTCATGCTGTCAGAAGCACCTGGATATGGGTGCAGAACCACAGGTGGGCAGGTGGCCTGGGGCAGAAGTTAAGAAGCTATGTGGAGCCTGGCACATAAGCTCTTCATAAAATTTTTAGAATAAGTGAGAGCCTGGTGGCATAAGAGAAACTAACTGAATTGTGGTCACGGGAAGAGTCATGAGAACTCCAAAATGTTGAGACCAGGAGGACAGTGGCAACATTCACCATATGCACCATGATCCATTCCTTTGCATTTGGATTTTTCTGTTTTATCCAGCTATAAATCTGATCTGTCTCACAAAAACATCACTATTTAGAAAATGAGTAAAAGTAGAGAATGTAAAAAGACTTTAAAGTTACTTTGCTTTCCCCTTTTTCTCTCTGTCTTTGTCTCTCACAAACACTCACTGCATATTCTTCTTTCATCTGTAATGAGAGCTGAGGGTAAGGGAGACATCAAACCAACCGAGAAGCCTACTATTCATGTCACACAGACCCTGAGGCCTCCACACCTTATATACTGTATGTCTGGGCTTCTGTCGGTGCTACCAGGGATGTACTACATTGATCAGCAAACTCCTCCCAATCACCAAGAACAGCGGCCACAGCTAAATTCCAGTGCAAATACAATTTCCTTACACCTTCCCCCATTTTGCTCTTCTCTATATTTTCTTGTTAATTTCCAGACTAAATATTATGAACCCAAATCCTCCAAAGTTGTAACTGTATGCACAAGCTATGGCCCCACAGATCGTGAGGGGACATTCTTTCAGGTCTGGAACATACGGTTTCCATGGCTTGAGTTTATCTTGTCTATACTGGTCTCTCCCCTCCACCCTCATTCTCTTTCCCTTTGCATTGGCTCATTTTTATAGTAAATTTAGTTAACTTTGTTGTCTTCCTCCCTCTTTGTTAAGAAAAAGTTGTTAAATTGGTAATTGCTTCTATAGTATTGCGTTGCTATTTTTTCCTCTCAAATATTTTTATTCTTAAAAGGGTTGAACATGATAAACACCACATCTCTGAATTTCCACCTTTTCCACTGTGTCATACGTGGAGTTGGTATTGGAGAAGCATTTGATAAGAATCATTTGATTACTCTGGGAATCATACAGACTTTCTGCTTTTCTTTCTCCCATTCTGTATTGCTTAGATACTTCTTTGCTGATGGGTAACTTTGACAATACGTAATCAAGATAAAGAAACAGGAGTGAAATACCGTCCATTCATTTTGCAACGTGTGCCCAGCACCAGTAAAGCTTCTAGAAAGAAAGATGTGGCAAGTAGGTAAAATGCGGTGGGTGGAACTAATTGTAGATTTCAATCCTCTGTGATCACAGATTCCTTCGACCATGCAGACAACCAGGAGTCAGCCCAGCTGCATTTATTAGTTGACTGGATGCACTAGAGTGGAAAATGCAGGCAAGATTACTTTTATTTTGAGAATTCTTTTTATCTTAATACACATTTTTGTGTGTCTAGAAAACACACTTTGGAAAGCAGAATTACAACAGATGTATATTCATATGACACTGGCGACTGTGTCCATTTTTACAATTCAGTTGTTCCGGTTCTGGCCTGTCATCGCTTTCAAGTCTGGCACAGGTGCTTGTCTGCCTGGATGAATAGGCAGGTGGCTTTCAGTCTTTCACTGTCTCTGAGTGGATCTAAGTGCTTACATAGAGGCTTCCCTGCAGTCTCTCCTTCGTGGGCATCTTTCTCTTGCTTGTGGTTTGGTTCAGTGTCTTTTACCAGAGAAGAACAAGCTTTTACCTGTATTTCTCAGAATCTGACAGCAGAATGATCTAATTCTCGCGTGGCAAGTCATCCTGTGTCCAGGCCTCTTGCCTCTGCATCCCTTCTGTTGAAGAGCTCAGGCAGGCAGTTTCAGAAGCAGCTGTGTGCTTGTTACCTTTTATTATAGTCTTTGATTACTTAAAGAAGGCCCGGGGAGTCCCAGCCTAACACATGGTCAGGGAGTCACTGATGGCAGTGCGGATTTCATGTCTCAATTCCTTATGCCCCAGTATTTCCTGACATTTCACCATTCCAGGTATGTGGGAGAATCTGAGCCTCCAGTGTATCTTAGGGCAATGTGCAGAAGCGGGAAGAAACACAGGGTGGGAATGGTTTCCAAAAACGTCTTTAATTTGTATAAGCTGGCTCCCGCACCTGCCTTTGCAATTATCTATAATATGTGGAGCCTGATCCACATGCAAATTTGAAGCCCCTTTCCATGCTACCAGACACCTGCAGCAGGGGGAGCCCTGCTCCTCCTGGACTGACCACACAGGCCTGATTAGACCTGACTTCAGAAGCATTTGCTGCTGGACAGTTCCCCTGCTTCCCAGCAAGGTAAGAGGATTCTTGGAGCTTCTGGAGCTGGGGCTTCCGGGCTGGGGGGGAGGGCCTTGGGCCCCATCACCACACAGGAATGCACACACTGCACAGTAGGAGAAGCCACACTGTCAGAAGCATCTGTCTAAGTGTGATTCTCAGGGGCTGGGACACTCTGATTTCAGTCAGATGTGGGGCACGTATGCGCGTGTTAGCATGATTTACGCTGAAACAAACAACCACCAAAACCCCCCACTCTCCTAACTGCTTGATTTCAATTATTTTTTAATTAAAAAATAAGTAATATTCATACATGCAAAGGCTATGATATATATGTATATTATTATTTTAAAATAACTTTTGCCTTTGTTGCTGATAAATTTTTTTTAATTAAGATATTTTAAAAAGTAAATTCTACTCTTATTCCATTTTTTGGGTATATTCTATTTTTTTCTATAACATCGCTTTAAAATATTTATTTTTTTAAATTAAAAAGAAGTTTTTACATCTTTTAAAAAATGAAGTATAGTTAGTTTACAATGTGTTAATTTCTGTTTTTGTGTGTGTGTGTGTGTGTGTGTGTGTGTGGTACGCGGGCCTCTCACTGTTGTGGCCTCTTCTGTTGCGGAGCACAGGCTCCGGACGTGCAGGCTCAGCGGCCATGGCTCACGGGCCCAGCCGCTCCACAGCATGTGGGATCTTCCCGGACCAGGGCACGAACCCGTGTCCCCTGCATCAGCAGGCGGACTCTCAACCACTGCACCACCAGGGAAGCCCAATTTCTGTTTTTTAATTGTATTTCTTTATTGAAGTATTTTAAAAATTTTAGTATATATTTTTTCTATTACACCTTAAGAGCAATGTTTAGCTCATTAGCTTTTAGAGTTTAAAAAATTTTTCCTAACGTACTATGGAAAACACTATGGAGGTTCCTCAAAAAATTAAAAATAGAACTGCCATATGATCCAGCAATTCCACTTCTGGGTATTTGCCTGAAGAAAATGAAAACACTAATTTGAAAAGATATATGCACCCCTATGTTCATTGCAGCAAAATTCACAATAGCCAAGATATGGAAGCAAACTATGTATCCGTCGACAGATGAATGGATAAAGAAGATGTGGTGTATATAGACACAATGGAATACTACTCAGCCACAAAAAAGAATGAAATAATGTCATTTATAATATGGATGGACCTAGAGGGTATTACGCTAAGTGAAATATGTCAGACAAACACCATATGATTTCACTTATATGTGGAATCTAAAAAAACAAACAAAACCCACAGAAACAGATACCTTGATACACAGAACAAACTGGTGGTTGCTAGAGAGGAAGGGGAGGGAGGATGGGATAAAATAAATAAGTCACGGGGATGAAATATACAGAACAGGGAATATAGTCAGTAACAGTGTAACAATTTTAAATGGGGACAGATGTAACTAGACTTATGGTGATCATCTAGTAATGTATATAAACGTTGACTCACTACGTTGTACACTTGAAACTAATATAACATTGTATGCCAATTAAAAAAATTTCCCTAACATAAGAAATAAAACTATAAACTTATATGTATGACTGATTCACTTTGTTATAAAGCAGAAACTAAAAAAAAAAGCTATAAACTTTCCTAAAATATGAATTCTGAAGCATCCCACAAGTTTTGGCATGTAATATTTTGATTATTATACAGTTCTAAGTATTTTTAAGTTTTCACTATCATTTTTTCTCATTAGTTATTTAGAAATGTGATTTTGATTAAAAAACATATGGGCTTAAAAAATATTGTTTGTATTAATTTCTAACTTAATTGCACTGTGATCAATTTGGACTGTATGAAGCCAGTTCTTAGAGATTTGTTGACACTTGATTTATAAGTTAAAAACTGCACAATGAACACCTGTACACCCTCCACGCTGATGCAACAGTTGTTAATGTTCCGTGTGTTCAGAAGAATGTCTCATTCTTCTGTGCAGGATTCTATACCAGTCTATTAAATCAAGCTTGTTACTTATGATTAAATCTTTATATCTTTAATTTTTGTCTGCTTGACCTAACAGTGTTCAAACTGATGTAGCGAAATCTCCAACTCTGATGATATTTTAATGCCAATTTCTCCCTTTTCAATTTCCACATTGTATATTTCAAAATTATTTTATGACCCTCTTATAAATTTAGAATTGTTGTATCTTCTTCATGAATTAAACACTTATCATCATGTACTGACCCTCTTTATCTCTACAAACTGGTTTTGTTTAAGAGCATATTTTATAGGGCTCACTTCACTTAGAAACTAATACAACATTGTAAATCAACTATACTTCAATAAAATAAAAATTTTTAGGTATATTTTATCTGATATTAATATAGCATTTCCAGTTTTCTTTTTAAAATATTTGCCTGTTAGACTTTTTTCCCATGATTTTACTTTCAACTTTTCCATGTTCTCATTTTGTAGCTGTGTCTCTTGAAAACAGTTATACCTGGATTTTCTTTTGTTTTCTTAAATCTGTCACTCTCTAACTGGAACTGGCATGCTTAGTCTGTACATTTTTGTTATAATTACTGATATATAGAAGTGGATTGGATTCGGCTGTCTTACTTTGTGCCTACCACTTGTCCTTTTTTTCCTTTCTTGCTTTTTTATTTAAAAAATACTATGTTGTTGTTTGTTTTTATTCCATTTCCCTTACTACATTTTGGGTAGTTACCTACTTTTTATTTTTTTTCATGTGTGCCCCCCAAATTTTAATGTATTTTTATTAACATCTTTATTGGAGTATAATTGCTTTACAATGGTGTGTTAGTTTCTGCTTTATAACAAAGTGAATCAGCTATACATATACATATATTGCCATATCTCTTCGCTCTTGCGTCTCCCTCCCACCCTCGCTATCTCACCCCTCTGGGTGGTCACAAAGCACTGAGCTGATCTCCCTGTGCTATGTGGCTGCTTCCCAGTAGCTATCTATTTTACATTTGGTAGTGTATATATGTCCATGCCACTCTCTCACTTTGTCACAGCTTACCCTTCCCCCTCCCCATATCCTCAAGTCCATTCTCTAGTAGGTCTGTGTCTTTATTCCCGTCTTACCCCTGGGTTCTTCATGACCTTTTTTTTTTTTCTTAGATTCCATATATATGTGTTAGCATACAGTATTTGTTTTTCTCTTTCTGACTAACTTCACTCTCTATGACAGACTCTAGGTCCATCCACCTCACTACAAATAACTTAATTTTGTTTCTTTTTATGGCTGAGTAATCTTCCATTGTATATATGTGCCATATCTTCTTTATCCATTCATCTGTCGATGGACACTTAGGTTGCTTCCATGTCTGGCTATTGTAAGTAGAGCTGTAGTGAACATTGTGGTGCATGACTCTTTTTGAATTATGGTTTTCTCAGGGTATATGCCCAGTAGTGGGATTGCTAGGTCGTATGGTAGTTCTATTTTTAGTTTTTTGAGGAACCTCCATACTGTTCTCCATAGTGGCTCTACCAATTCACATTCCCACCAACAGTGCAAGAGGGTTCCCTTTTCTCCACACCCTCTCCAGCATTTATTGTTTGTAGATTTTTTGATGATGGCCATTCTGTCTGGTGTGCAGTGACACCTCATTGTAGTTTTGATTTGCATTTCTCTAAAGATTAATGATGTTGAGCATCCTTTCATGTGCTTGTTGTCAATCTGTATATCTTCTTTGGAGAAATGTCTATTTAGGTCTTCTGCCCATTTTGGGTTTGGGTTTTTTGTTTTTCAGATATTGAGCTGCATGGCCTGTTTGTAAATTTTGGAGATTAGTCCTTTGTCAGTTGCTTCATTTGCAAATGTTTTCTCCCATTCTGAGGGTTGTCTTTTCACTTTGTTTATGTTTTTCCACTTTGTTTATGTTTTTCTTTGCTGTGCAAAAGCTTTTAAGTTTCATTAGGTCCCACTTGTTTATTTTTGTTTTGATTTCAGTTTCTCTAGGAGAGGGGTCAAAAAGGATCTTGTTGTGATTTATGTCATAGAGTGTTCTGCCTATGTTTTCCTGTAAGAGTTTTATAGTGTCTGGCCTTACATTTAGGTCTTTAACCCATTTTGAGTCTATTTTTGTTATGGTGTTAGGGAGTGTTCGAATTTCATTCTTTTACATGTAGCTGTCCAATTTTCCCAGCACCACTTATTGAAGAGGCTGTCTTTTCTCCCTTGTATATCCTTGCCTCCTTTATCAAAGATAAGGTGACCATATGTGCATGGGTTTATCTCTGTGCTTTTATCCTGTTCCATTGATCTATATTTCTGTTTTTGTGCCCGTACCATGTTGTCTTGATTACTTTAGCTCTGTAGTATAGTCTGAAGTCTGGGAACCTGATTCCTCCAGCTCCGTTTTTCTTTCTCAAGATTGCTTTCTCTTTTCGGGGTCTTTTGTGTTTCCATACAACTTGTGAAATTTTTTGTTTTAGTTCTGTGGAAAATGCCATTGGTAGTTTGATAGGGATTGCATTGAATCTGTAGGTTGCTCGGGGTAGTATAGTCACTTTCACAATGTTGATTCTTCCAATCCAAGAACATGGTATATCTCTCCATCTGTTTGTATCATCTTTAATTTCTTTCATCAGTGTCTTATAGTTTTCTGCATACAGGTCTTTTGTGTCCTTAGGAAGGTTTATTCCTAGGTATTTTACTCTTTTTTGTTGCAATGGTAAATGGGAGTGTTTCCTTAATTTCTCTTTCAGATTGTTCATCATTAGTGTATAGGAATGCCAGAGATTTCTGTGCATTAATTTTGTATCCTGCTATTTTACCAAATTCATTGATTAGCTCTAGTAGTTTTCTGGTTGCATCTTTAGGATTCTCTATGTATAGTATCATGTCATCTGCAAACAGTGACAGCTTTACTTCTTCTTTTCGGATTTGGATTCCTTTTGTTTCTTTTTCTTCTCTGATTGCTGTGACTAAAACTTCCAAAACTATGTTGAATAATAGTGGTGAGAGTGGGCAACCTTGTCTTGTTCCTGATCTTAGAGGAATTGGTTTCAGTTTTTCACTTGAGAACGATGTTGGCTGTGGGTTTGTCATATATGGCCTTTATTATGTTGAGGTAGCTTCTCTCTATGCCTGCTTTCTGGAGAGTTTTTTTTATCATAGATCGGTGTTGAATTTTGTCAAAAGCTTTTTCTGCATCTATTGAGACGATCATATGTTTTTTCACCTTCAGTTTGTTAATATGGTGTATCATATTGATTGATTTGCATATATTGAAGAATTCTTTCATTCCTGGGATAAACCCCTCTTGATCATGGTGTATGATCCTTTTAATGTGCTGTTGGATTCTGTTTGCCAGTATTTTGTTGAGGATTTTTGCATCTATGTTCATCAGTGATATCGGCCTGTAGTTTTCTTTCTTTGTGGCATCTTGGTCTGGTTTTGGTATCAGGGTGATGGTGGCCTCGTAGAATGAGTTTGGGAGAATTCCTCCCTCTGCTATATTTTGGAAGAATTTGAGAAGGATAGGTGTTAGCTCTTCTCTAAATGTTTGATAGAATTCGCCTGTGAAGCCATTTGGTCCTGGGCTTTTGTTTGTTGGAAGATTTTTAATCACAGTTTTAATTTCAGTGCTTGTGATTGGTCTGTTTATATTTTCTATTTCTTCCTGGTTCAGTCCTGGAAGGTTGTGCTTTTCTAAGAATTTGTCCATTTCTTCCAAATTGTCCATTTTATTGGCATATAGTTGATTATAGTAATCTCTCATGCCCCTTTGTATTTCTGCAGTGTCAGTTGTTACTTCTCTTTTTTCATTTCTAATTCTATTGGTTTGAGTCTTCTCCCTTTTTTTCTTGATGAGTCTGGCTAATGGTTTATCAATTTTGTTTATCTTCTCAAAGAACCAGCTTTTAGTTTTATTCATCTTTGCTATTGTTTCCTTCATTTCTTTTTCATTTATTTCTGAACTGATCTTTATGATTTCTTTCCTTCTGCTAAGTTTGGGGGTTTTTTGTCCTTCTTTCTCTAATTGTTTTAGGTGTAAGGTTAGGTTATTTATTTGAGATGTTTCTTGTTTCTTGTTTCTTGTGG
Organism: Hyperoodon ampullatus; assembly: GCF_949752795.1. Taxonomy (NCBI): domain Eukaryota; kingdom Metazoa; phylum Chordata; class Mammalia; order Artiodactyla; family Ziphiidae; genus Hyperoodon; species Hyperoodon ampullatus. The sequence goes on along the minus strand of NC_136918.1, from coordinate 73,589,183 downwards.
TCGGCTTGTATTGCTATAAACTTCCCTCTTAGAACTGCTTTTGCTGCATCCCATAGGTTTTCGGTTGCCGTGTTTTCATTGTCATTTGTTTCTGGGTATTTTTTGATTTCCTCTTTGATTTCTTCAGTGATCTGTTGGTTATTTAGTAGTGTACTGTTTAGCCTCCATGTGTTTGTATTTTTTACAGATATTTTCCTGTAACTTATATCTAGTCTCATAGAATTGTGGTCGGAAAAGATACTTGATACGATTTCAATTTTCTTAAATTTACCAAGGGTTGATTTGTGACCCAAGATATGATCTATCCTGGAGAATGTTCCATGAGCACTTGAGAAGAAAGTGTATTCTATTGTTTTTGGATGGAATGTCCTATAAATGTCAATTAAGTCCATCTTGTTTAATGTTCATTTAAAGCTTGTGTTTCCTTGTATATTTTCATTTTGGATGATCTGTCCATTGGTGAAAGTGGGGTGTTAAAGTCCCCTAGTATGATTGTGTTACTGTCGATTTCCCCTTTTATGGCTGTTTGCATTTTCCTTATGTGTTGAGGTGCTCTTATTTTGGGTGCATAAATATTTACAATTGTTATATCTTCTTCTTGGATTGATCCCTTGGTCATTTTGTAGTGTCCTTCTTTGTCTCTTGTAATAGTCTTTATTTTTAAGTCTATTTTGTCTCATGAGAATTGCCACTCCAACTTTCTTTTGATTTCCATTTTCATGAATATCTTTTCCATCCCCTCACTTTCAGTCTGTATGTGTCCCTGGGTCTGAAGTGGGTCTCTTGTAGACAGCATGTATACAGGTCTTGTTTTTGTATCCATTCAGCCAGTCTATGTCTTTTGGTTAGAGCATTTAATCCATTTACATTTAAGGTGTTTATCGATGTGTATGTTATTAATGTATTTTTTTTTTTTTTTTTTGCGGTACGCGGGCCTCTCACTGTTGTGGCCTCTCCCGTTGCGGAGCACACGCTCTGGACGCGCAGGCTCAGCGGCCATGGCTCACGGGCCCAGCTGCTCCGCAGCATGTGGGATCTTCCCGGACTGGGGCACAAACCCGTGTCCCCTGCATCGGCAGGCGGACTCTCAACCACTGCGCCACCAGGGAAGCCCTAATGTATTTTTAAAAGTCTTCAATAGCCTAACCACCAGCCCAAAGAACACAGATTCCTAGAACAGTTTAATTCCATTCACTTCCCCAGGACATATTATTGCCCCTTTTTTCAGTGCTGTCTTTCTTCCGTTTAAAACTCAAGGCTTCATTTTTTAATAACAAAAGATAATTTTATTGTTCACTGTCTTTTCTCATGTTTAAATAATTAATATTTATTAATACTTATATTTATAGTGTTAGTACAACTTGTTTTTTCTGTTAAAGCCACCAAGGGCCAAATGTTTTATTTTCATAGCTTTGTTAACAAGTACAGATTTTTGGTAACCCTACAAATTTGATATGACTATAATTTAAAAGTGCAACACTTATTTAGATTTACCTAAATATTGACAATTTTTTTATCATCTACTGTTCTTGCAGCACAGCCCTTCCTTCTGCGGTCTTTATTTTCCTTAAAGCACATACTTTTTTTTTTAACCTGGGCCCCCTGCATTAGGAGCGCAGAGTCTTTTTTAAATTAATTAATTAATTAATTAATTTGGCTGTGTTGGGTCTTAGTTGCAGCATGCGGGACCTTCGTTGTGGTGCATGGGCTTCTCTCTAGTTGTGGTGCGTGGGCTCCAGAGTGCGTGGACTCAGTAGTTGCAGTGTGTGGGCTTAGTTGCCCCATGGTATGTGGGATCTTAGTTCCCCTACCAGGGATCTAACCCATGTCCTCTGCATTGGAATGCAATTCTTAACCACTGGACCACCAGGGAAGTCCCTGAAGTACATACTTTAGAAGTTCCTTTAGCAAAGGTCTTTTTGTGATGAACTATTGTTTTTGTCTTTCTAAATTGTCTTTGTTTCACCATTTTTATTTTTTATAAATTTATTTATTTATTTTTGGCTGCATTGGGTCCTTGTTGCTGCACGCAGGCTTTCTTTAGTTGCAGTGAGCTGGGGCTACTCTTCGTTGTGGTGTGCAGGCTTCTTATTGCAGTGGCTTCTCTTATTGCGGCGCACGGGCTCTAGGTGTGTGGGCTTCAGTAGTTTTGGTGCACGGGCTCAGTAGCGGCGTGTGGGCTTAGTTGCTCCACAGCATGTGGGATCTTCCTGGACCAGGGCTCGAACCTGTGTCCCCTGCATTTGTAGGCAGATTCTTAACCACTGCACCAGCAGGGAGGCCCTCATTTTTTTTGAAAGACAGTTTTTCTAAGTTGGCAAAATTTTTTTCCCACTATTTAAAGTGTTCTCAATAGTTTTGTGGCTTCTACTACTGCTACTGATTATTCAGTTGACAGCCTAATTATAGTTTCTCTGCAGATGTCCTACTCTTTATTTCTGGCTGCTTTTAAGTTTTCTTCATCCTGGTGTTCTGCATTCCCCTACACCATTCCAACTGCTGCTTCTTTCTATTTAGCCTGACTGTTGTATACCTTGTCTTTTCTTCATCTTTTAATTCATGTCTCTCATAAGTTCTTGAAAATGATCTTCCCTGTACGTCTTTGAATACTGTCTCTCATTTGTTATTTCTATTTCATCTTTCTAGAATTCCACTTAGCTATATGTTAAATCTTTCCAATCTGTTCTGTCTCTAAACTTCTTATATTTATTTACCTTCTTTGCATTCTGAGTAATTTCTTCAGCTTTATTTTTCCAGTTCATTATGTTTCTCTTCAGATGTGTCTATTGATCTGTTTAATCCATCCACTGAGTTTTACAAGTTATCTTTTTACTTTGAAAATTGTCAAATTCACAGAATATTGTAAAGATCAGAGAACCATGAATAAATACTGGTATATCTTTCATCTAGATCAGTGGTCCCCAGCCATTCACCAGGGACTGGTTTTGTGGAAGACAATTTTTCCACGGACGGGGTGTGTGGGGGAATGGTTCAGGTGGGAATGTGAGCGACGGGGAGCAGCAGATGAAGCTTCGCTGGCTCTCCTGCTGCTCACCTCCTGCTGTGAAGCCCTGTTCCTAACAGGTACTGGTCCTCGGCCCAGGGGTTAGGGACCCCTGATCTAGATGGGTCTCCACCTGTTACCATCTTGCTACGCTGTGTGAGTGTACACACACACACACATACACACACACACACATATATATATATACACACACACATATATACATATATATGCATATACACATATATACTTATATATGCATGCACACACACTTTACTTCCTTTTAGGAAACCATCTGAAAGTAGGTTGCAGCCACCATGCATGTTACCCCTAAATACTTCAGCATACCTCTCTCAAGAAAAAAGACATTCCCTTACACAAGCATGATACTTTACCACACATAAGGAAATTCACATGAATCAATAATATTACCCAACATATTGTTCATACTCAAATTTCCCCAATTATCCCCCAAATGTCATTAATATAAGCTTTTTTTTTCTAATCTAGGATCAAATCAATGTTCACACCCCTACATTTGGCTGTTATGTCTCTGTAGTTTCTCCAATTCTAGGACACTACCTCACATCCCTCTGCTGTTCATGACATTGAAACCTAGGAAGAATATAGGCTGGCTGTTCTGAAGAACATCCTATATTCTGGAATTGTCCAATGGTTTCCTCATTATTAGACTTGGGTCAAACATCTCCAGCCAGAATCCCACATGGGTGATACTGTATCTCCCCCTGCCTCCCCTCAGGAGACACATAGTGTCAGATCCTGGTTACAGTGGGTATGGCCAGACCTCACCATGTAAAGGCATATTTCCCCTCTGTCATTAATAAATATGTGAGGGGTTCTGTGTGACTGTAAATAGCCTGCCCCCCAACTTGTCACCCACTGGTTTTAGCATTCCTTGATCCTTGTCTGACTCAGTTATTACAATAGGGATTACAAATTGGTAATTTTCTAATTCTACCACTTTTTCTATATTTATTAGCTAGCATACTTCTATAAAAAAGAACTTTTCCTCCCCTCCTCTCTTTTTGGGTCTCTAGATAGATTTGTGGATTTTTAAAATTCAGTGTTGTAACCCATTACCATCATTAGTCTTTCTGATGTTCAAATTGTTCAAAATCGGGCCAGTGGGAACCCTTTCAAGACAATTCCTTTGTCCTTTTGACATGACAGTTTTTGCTGCTTTCTTGATTTCTGGCATAACAAATGTTCCAGGCTCACATTGTACTTTCCCTGTTACAGCTTAGGATTAGTTATTTCTCCAAGAAACCTGGTTCCTTTTAGTGGGGAATGATACTTAGAAACCAAGATCTGGTTATCAGGTCTGCTCATTGCCACTGGGGTGTCCCATTGGTTGTTTTAGTTCAACAATTAGATTTTCTGTTTTAAAAAACTCTTATTTGATTGTTTTCAGATCAACCTGGTCATTTTTTATTATCTCTCGTTCCCTCAAATTATATTTTATTATCATGTAGAGGTAGATTTTGTCCAAATAGGATAAAGAGGGAGAAAAGGAGGAGGAGGAAGGGGGCACATTCATTTATCAAGTAATACTAAGCAGGTAATACCTTCGCAACTGGCGCAGGGGCTGCTGCGGGTCTGCAGAGCTGAGTCTGTAGCACTTTGCTTTGATGTTTATTGGTGGATATTTGTTGATTGCACCTAGGAAGAAAAGAAATATGTGAGGGGACTCATTCACAGCAATTAACGTTACAGCAATCTGCTCTGCATGCAAAGTGTCCCTTCACTGTTTTCAACATCCATCAAGGGAAGACACCAACTAAGGTGGCCATATGAGATGAAAGCATATTTCTCAGGGTAGTCTCTAAAATTGGGTTTAGAAAATGCATGACTGTCAAATTTATAGGTGGAAAAGTCAACTTACTTTTCAATGAGATACCCTTAGCTGCTAAAGTCCATCAAAAATTAGAGGAGAAATCACAAGCCCATCCTAACAGTCTGGCCTCTGACATGAACTAATCAGAATAGTTATTTTTTACTTGCTCCTTTGGAATATTAAAATCAAAGGGAAAAGGATATTTCCTTTATGGTCTCCATATCATTAACAACAACAGTAACTACAGTGCCATCTTGGGTTTAATTCATTATAATTCATTTCATCTGAAGTATATTAATTTTTCATAATATGAAAGCATGCCTCTTCCCACACGATTTAAACATTTAGAAACCATTTTTTTGATGAGAAACTTTAAAAAATGCATTATTATTTCCATGAAGCTTTTAATTTAATTGTGTGTTAAACACAGTTAAATCTCTTCCTGGTGGTCCCAGGTTGTCATAAGTAACAAGTTGGTCCTGGGCTGTGATCCAGTACTACTTTCTGAGCTGCTATTGTAGATTGGGCTGTGTGTTTCTAGACTGAATGGCCAAGACTGTGATGTTTCCTTTATGTATATCTGATTTTTAATTATCTGTCTTAAGGTTGTCAGTCAGTAGTTCTGCATAGAAAATATGTCGATTCTGATGTGAACTGTGTCTGATAGCCAATTCTCTCACAGCAGTGTGATAAAAAAGAGTCACTTAGAGAGGGAGCTGGACTGGGATGACTAGGAGGGTGAGGACCACATCTGTTTTGGTCCCTCCTTGATAACCCATACCTCAACAGTGAGTGGCTTAAAGTAGGTACCTAATACATACATGTTAATGTTGAGGGGTGAGTGTGGGTCTGGGGGCCTGCTATTGAATGGAGCATGTAGGATTGAATATGATTATGTTAACGTCTTTTCAACTTTTTGTACTTTCACAGCTATAGTTTAAAGATTGGAGATTTCTAGATACTTAAAGTTTTAGAAAACTTTAAACCCCAAGTAATTCTTCTTAAAACATCTCTTCCCCTTTCCCTGGGTGATGCGGGTGGTGTCATTTATCTAATCATACAGTTTGACTAGTTACCATGAAACACCACTAAGAATTTTGCTGAGTTGGGGAAGGAAATTCCATCTTAACTTCCTTTCAACTTTCTGCCTCATAAGGAGTGTTTCTTTACAAGTTGCTGAGAGTCTTTCAAGGTGTTCTTTTGTTTTACCCTTACAAATGCCTTGTGATTTCTTTTTTCAGAATGACCCCTGGCCTTCATTTATTTTTTCCCTTATTTTTTTCCAGCTCCTCTTCCTGGATCCTATTCCAGAGCCCATCCACACAAATTTCATTCTGGGAGCAACTGCTCCTATACCAGTGTTTCTCAAACTATAATGTATATATGAATCACATGGGGATCTTGATAAAATGCAGGTTCTGGAACAAAATGTCTGGGGTGGGGCCTGCGATTCTGCATTTTTCACAAGCTCCCAGGTGATGCTGGGATGTTGGTCCTAGGCTTACACCTAGAGTAGCAGAGGACCAGAGGACATGACATTAGCCCCGCCGACTATTTCCCAAGGCTCCTCAGACCTCACTGACCCTGACTAGTCAGTGTCTTTGCAGCCTTAACTGTTCTCACCATGAATGTCAGTGACAAGTTTGAGACACAGTCAGAATTTTCCTTAAGCTACACTGGGTGCCCTTTAGCCTGTGTGTTCACTTTCTTTTATCTGTACTCCAAAAGTAAATTCACCACAAAAATGATCAGAAATCTGACAGTGCTTTTCTTCAACCTCCAGAGTCATATCAGGACATAGCTTCTCTTAATCCATCCTGTTGCATTCAAAATGAATTGCATACTTTCAAGGCAAGCTCACTCCAAGAAATACAGCCCACGTTTCTTTTTCATGGGCACCAGTTACACTAATACTGGCATCATAAAAACTCATTAACAAAGCTAAGAAAGTTTTGCAAGGATGTATCTTTTATTCTGACAGGTAAAATGGTATCTCCTAATACTTCAAACTCTGCCTTTGGAACTTGTAAAAGCAAAGCCAAGGATTGTTGAATTTTTCTCTGGCTTTCTCTTTTGGGGTGTTAACCAGTCAAACTTTTCATCAAAGGGCAGCATGATAATGTTACATGCCAAGCGTTTCTACTTTGTAGCTAACAGTCCAGGCTGTGATTTCACACCCCCAGACTGTGCTGCTCCATGTAGACTGTGAGCAACTGCTTGTTATGATTGTTTCTCCATAGGAACCAGAAGCATAAAAAAGATGAGCCAGAAAATTCAATGCTTAGAAATCAGAGGCTTCCTCCCTCCACATCCATCATTACATATTTTCCTTGCTGAGCCTGCAGTGCCCTTGAAGACAGAGGTTTCCAAGAATCCATGTCAACTCATCAACCCTTCTTTGGGGAATACCAAGTATACTCTTAATGTGTAAGAAAGAACAGATTTTATGACTTACGCCTGACTGAGCTTATAAAGGCCTTCACGAACTTCACACCATATCTGTGGTCAGGCTTATGAATGCGGCCAAGCTGGACCAAGTGGTGATCCAAAGGGTAGCTGGCTAGATCCTCCAGTTCCTGGTCGTTCCAAGAAGGGCCAAGGGAAAACACAAATAAGGCATAACCTTGACACTTGGCTCTCAAGGATTCTTTCTTTAAAGTTTCCCTATCCAAGTGACTGGTTTCCCCAGCAGATATCACAAAAATGACTTTATTTTTTCTCAGATTGGGTGTACTCAAGAAGATATTGTTCAGAGTCCACTGTAAGGCATGACCAATAAAAGCATCTCCATTGAGCTGCTGAACTGATTCTTCTATGTGTCTCTTCATGAGGCGTTTACTCTTGTAGGTGGTAAGGTTGAATTCACTTCTAACGGGACTCCTCTGAGTGTTGGGTAGGAAGTGGGGGGGAGCATGGCTTAATAGGGCCACCCGGTCTCCAGTGACAGAGGTCTCAGGCTCTGGGGTGATTTCAAAGTGATCTAACAGTGCTCCCAGGAAGCCTCTTATGTCCTCAAATTCTGCACTTCCCACATGCCGGGAGCCATCCAGAAGGAAAGCAGCATCCATGTAAGATTGCACGGCGAGTGGTCTGGCTTGGTTGCAAGAAGCATCTGGCTTGCATACATCTGCAGACAAAAAGTCACTTAGGGTTACTAAACAGAAACGGACAGAAAAGGAAGAGATAAAACATTTTGACATTTGGAATCTGCATAATCTTTGACGTTAAAGTAGTAACTAAATGACTTTGAGGTCAGCAACAGGAAGATTTCCTAGTACGTGGTTTGCATTTTGTTCCCCAAAATACAGATTTTTATACACAGCCCGTGTCTTGAGTTCCATTCACTAATATTACCTGACTTTTTAAAATTAGGTTGCTTTCAACAGAAGTTTCATCTTGGCTCTGCTTTAAGTTTATAAAGATTGAAGTGGACAATTCATCTCATGATTGTACATGATATACTGTATCATGACATAAAAATGAATGATCTCTCTAATTGACAATATACAGGTTAAACCAATGACCCCTATCATCCCACGCACACTGCTTTACTATGAAAAGTAATCTGCTTAAAAAGTAAGAGTGAAAAAAGCAATGCATCTTTTATTTCAAGTTAAATAAAGGTTTATAACTCTAAGTCTATCTATGTAGAGACATTAAGGACAAAACTACCGCTCATGTCCTATGTCCAAAGTACCTATTAGTTGAAAGCTCAGTATGTGTTTGTTAAATAAATGAATATAAATACTACATGTTAACGGACTTTCATAAAATATGAAGTCATTTTAATAATTATGCATATCTCATTTTTTTAAAAGTATAGTAATAAAAACAGAGAGTGCATTAATTTATTGAACCTGACCACAATGAATATTCAGAGGAGTAAAAAATAACTTGGAAATGAAAGGATCTTAGAGGTCACCTAATCTTCTATATTTACGGAAGAGTCTGAGGGCGGGAGAATAGAGTTATTTTGCCAAAGGAGACACCAGCATTTCTAGAAGGGTCTGCGTATGAAGTCAGTGTGGTACTGTTTGAGGCAAGGCCACATAGTACAGCAGAGGGGAGGCCCCTTGGCCTGAGGGCCAGGATGCCTAGGTTCTGGTCTAGCTGTCCCCTGGAACAAACATGCTGTGCGCCCCCGTCCAAGCCAAGACTGGGCCTTAATTCTACACAACTAGGTGCTTGGATTAGATTCACTCAGAGAGCCCTTTCAGGGTTGATATTCTGCAATCCTAGATTTCCAATAACAGTTGATGGTTAAGGATGAGAATTAAAGAGAATTTTCTCTTTAAAAACAAAAGAGAAATGGAAAAACACACGTGTGGACAGCCAGTACTTAGATATGGGCCTGGCCATGAACAAAAGCTATCAGATGAAAGGTTAATAACCAGAGTGCAGATCCTTAGGGGATGGAGCAGACTTCAGAACTTCAGTCTTACTCATGGACTCAATAAAGATATAAGCTCTGAACAAGTTATGATTCCCTTCTTAAAATTCAATAAAATTTGATGATGCTGTTTAACAGTCAGATGACAGCACAGTCACCTGTGTGCAAGGCAGTTTCTAAAATCAGGGACAGTAGCCTGCCCATTTACTCAATTTTGTGGGGTTTCTTAGTTGAAGGAAACAACAGCCAAAATACCTTCCATTATATACCTCAGAGACAAAACAAGGATTTAAGCCAAGAAATGGAGTCAAAATATATCCCCAGACACACACTGGCAACTTCTGACCATGCATCAGACCAGCGCATGCATCACTGATATGTCTATGCACAGGTGAGAACTCGGGGGGGATGTATCTGCCCATGGTGTGGTGAGCTCTTCGGGAGGCGGGGGGAGGAAATGATCAGAGGGCAAAAGAGGGGAAGACAGAAGGAAGAGAGGGTTATTAGGAGAAATCCCACTTCTCCCTTGGAGTTGCCACCTCCCTATGAAGTCACTCACATGACCAGAATGAGCATCTCATTGACACACATGCAGAAGGAGAGGAATTAAACATTTTCTTCAAGGCCAAATACAGAGTTTCAGGGAACAGCATAATAGGATCTGTGTTTCTCATAAATTACCAACTTTCTTGGGTTTGATCTAGCTGTGAGCAAACTATTTCATCTCATCTGTAAAATGGAGCCAATAACATTTCAAACATTTTAGGATGATTATAAGGATCGAATGAAACAATGAGTGCTTAGAACACAATAAACCCAATAGCCTAAGCATTAAGTATCATCATCATCACCATCAGTGTTATATAAAGCAATTAGAACAGTGTGTGGCTAATAATGAATGTCTGATAACTGTAAGCTATCACACCCACCAGTAACCTCAGTGGGTCCCACTCTCTTTGTAATTATTAGAACATTCAAATTATTAGAATACTCGAATACAGGTCTGTCCGGTTCTCCGGCTAGAACTATAGATTGTGTATAAAACACAACCACAGATAAAGCAGCATTGCAAATCTTTCTGGTGCTTAACATTTGGGAGTCCGAGAAAACCTCTTTCCAATGAGAAATGCATGAATTTCTGCTAATTTCCACTCCCACTGTAAAGCATTTCTTTGGGGTTGTGAACATTTGAGATTTAGAAAACTCATAAATATACAGCATGAAAAAGGTGGCAGTGGGACAGGCTAAGTTTATCTAAAAATGATTCCTGTTTCCTAGAAGCTGCGTGAGCTGAGAGGCTCCATCTGTGGATGAGGCTGTGTGGCGAGGTGAGGCCAGAGCCCCAGAGAGATCCTCCCAAGGCCACAAGCGTCTCTGCTGCCAAGTTCCAGCCGCTCCTGCCAATGGTGACTCACTGCACTGCTTAACGGGCCTGATCAAGTTATGTTCTCCCTGTGGGTCTCACCGTAGCAGAAAGTGCACCGCTGGAGTCCCTCTAGTGCTGGTGCAGAGTCAATCCTGTGTGGAACCATGATGACTTGGAATCTGCCAGTGTCGTCAATCTGCAAGAAGCAGAAGCAAGAGGAAGAAGAGCTTCATGGGTGGGGCTGCAGGAACCTGCCAGGATGGTCCAGAGAGCTGAGATCTGCAGAGGGAAGTGGGAGCCCCTCCCTCTAAGAGGGTCCTGGGGAGGCTGAAGGGCAGAGGGGCTAAGAGCACTGTTGGTTTAACCCATGACTTTCTCTTTAGCTGGATGACAAGTGGCTTTGCCTCTGTTTCCACATCTGTGAACAGAATAGTCATACTACTCCCTAAGAGGGCTACCGTGGGCACTAAATGAATTCATAATTGAAAAGCACTTACTGGCACCAGGTAGGTGCCATGTGGGTCATCAGAGACCGCAAAGCACTTCCATTCACAGCCCAGTGAGATCGTTCTTAAGTTCATCATTCCCATTTTACAGACGAGGAAACTGAAGCTCAGAAAAAAGTTAAAGGACTGATCAAAAGATACTGGACATGGAAACCATTTAAGGAAAAGGACCAGGGACACCCCTCTTCCCAAGTCCAGACAAGTGTGTGAAACCACAGATGTGATTTAGAACCGGCTTTGAGTTCCCACCATGAACAAGGCATTGACCCTGGCTTTGAAGTGCAGACCCAGATTCACCTCCAGCCAGCTCTCCTCTGAACAACTTCCCACCCTTTCCGATTTGGCCCTATTATTAGTAACCTCCCCGAGGAATTTGAGGCTGGAGAGAGGCAGACAATATGGAGGCTCCAAATAATGAAGAATAATTAGCTTGTCAGTTAATTGACTCAGAGATCACTGACAGTTGAAAGCGTATTGTGGGTGTGATCCTACCCAATGCCTCAGAGATGTGTCACACAACATTTAGTCTCTCCTGTGAACCCATCTGGCTAACCCCCTCCCCTCCTTCTCAGGGAAGCTTCCTTCCCATACTTGATCCACAGAGGTGCGACTCAGGCAGCTGTGTTGGTGTGGGGTGGCCCCGTCTCTCAGCAGAGTGGATTGCATCACGGACACCTGAGACGATCAGAAACCCAGAACTAGGGTCCTGAGGGCAGTGCGTCTCCCTGTCTTAGTGGTGAGCACGGACAGGGCTGCAGGCTGGTCATCTTCTATGTTGTTCACTGAGGAGCAACGGACATGGGAAGGGGGGGTGGGGGCTTTCCTGAGAGTTATCTCTGTTTCTGCACATCTTTTATTCTCCTGTGTATAACAGATGGAGAAATCAGCACTCCCCTGAATTCCTCTCTGGGAGACCACTGTGTTTGCCTTCCTAAGCCATCTGGGTGACAGGGGAAGGCTCAGAGGGAGTAAGCGGTAACTGAAGCTTTTAGCTAAATTTCTAGGCACAAATGTATAGAGAAAGGAAGGTATGGTGTCTGACAAAGACTGAGAGGGAAGAAACAGAATGAGAGTGAGCATCGTGTGGTTTAAGAGAAGAGAGAAAAAGAAAAGACTCTGTGATGAAATTCCACATATAAGCAAGTTTTTAAAAATGGTACAAATGAACTTATTTACAAAACAGAAGTAGAGTTACAGATGTGGAAAACAAACTTATAATTACCAAGGGGTAGGAGGGATAAATTGGGAGATTGGGATTGCCATATACACATTACTGTATATAAAATAGATAACTAATAAGAACCTACTATATAGCACAGGGAACTCTACTCAATACTCTGTAATGACCTATATGGGAAAAGAATCTAAAAAAGAGTGGATATATGTATATGTATAACTGATTCACCTTGCTGTACACCTGAAACTAACAACATTGTAAAGCAACTATAATCCAATAAAAATTAATTTAAAAAAGAAAAGACCTTGTGATAGTCAGGTGGCAGAAAAGGGACAGGTGGTGGGGACATAAATGGGGACATTTTGTGAATGGGGACCTGTAAACACAGTCTTGACTCTTGATTCTTGTCCACCAGAAGACACAAATAGCCTGAATTATTAACAGCTTTTAATAGGTGTCTGGGCAATATTTCCAGTGAATCTCCATTGTTTCATCTGGACTGTGATGAGGGACAAGGAAACCAAATCCAGAGAGCATGGATCAGTCCATCTGATAGGGGCAAAATAATTTCTTATTTCCAACTATCAGGGTCCAGGAAAAAAAAGTCACAGAAGGCTTGAGCTAGAAGAAATCTTAGAAGCCAATCCCACCATTTCATAGATGAGGAAAGTTAGCCCAGAGTGGGAGGAATACAGATGCCTCCAGTTTAAACTTTGCCTCCTGCACTGTTGGTGGGAATGTAAATTGATACAGCCACTATGGAGGACAGTATGGAGGTTCCTTAAAAAACTAAAATTAGAACTACCATATGACCTAGCAATCCCACTACTGGGCATATACCCTGAGAAAACCATAATTCAAAAAGAGTCATGTACCACAATGTTCATTGCAGCTCTATTTACAATAGCCAGGACATGGAAATAACCTAAGTGTCCATCGACAGATGAATGGATAAAGAAGATGTGACACATATATACAATGGAATAGTACTCAGTCATAAAAAGAAATGAAATTGAGTTATTTGTAGTGAGGTGGATGGACCTAGAGTCTGCCATACAGAGTGAAATAAGTCAGAAAGAGAAAAACAAATACCGTATGCTAACACATATATATGGAATAAAAAAATAATGGTACTAATGAACCTAGTGGCAGGGCAGGAATAAAGGCACAGACGTAGAGAATGGACTTGAGGACACAAGGGATGGAAGGGGAAGCTTGGGTGAAGTGAGAGTAGCATCGACATATATACACTACCAAATGTAAAATAGATAGCTAGTGGGAAGCAGCAGCATAGCACAGGGAGATCAGCTCCATGCTTTGCGAGGACCTAGAGGGGTGGGAAAGGGAGGGTGGGAGGGAGACGCAAGAGGGAGGAGATATGGGGATATATGTACACATATAGCTGATTCACTTTGTTGTAAACAGAAACTAACACAGTACTGTGAAGCAATTATACTCCAATAAAGGTGTATTAAAAAAACAAAACAAAACAAAACAAAAACTTTGCTCTCCCCACATAAGACCTACCTTCCACCCTCTGCCTGAGCTACTTTGACTGTAGTTTTGTATCAGGGGGTTCTAACTTGATTTGGAACAGTGTTCTCACCATGTCACCCAGAGATTGCTGCCCTTTGTTCACTAGTTTGTGTTCTGTGTGTCTACCATGTGGCAACTTCCATCCTTCTGGCAGTGGCACTAGTTGATAAATTAGGCTTCACATTTAACCGTGTATCAACATGTTGGTGTCAACCTAAAGCCATACTTTCCACTCATTGATTCTAGTGCGTCTTTTTTTTTTTTTTTTTTTTTTTTTACTGGGAGAGACCTCAGGGGGTCTGTGCTCTCCACTCCCCTTCCCCCAAGTAATTTTCTAATCAATAAAGTTTGGCAGATGTGGTCTTAGAGATCACTCATCCTACCACACGTCATTGGAGCAACTGTAATTAGCATATTACAGAAAAATTCCCCAAGATGAATGTGAGTTGGGGATTTAAAATAAAAGGGTCCCATGTGTCACTTTTCTTATTGCTCACTTTCCTGTGGATTCAAAGATGCACCAGCTTGGATGACCCACAGATGGGTAAAATGAGCCTTCAGTACATCATTCTGGATGATACCCTGCTCTTTGCTTTCTCAACATCATGGGGCTCCATGAATTGGTGCATTCGAAAAAGATACCATTAACACTCTTTAGACAATTCTCTATTAACAAAGGAAATCCATTTAAAAATAAAAGGGCAGAGTGCTCAGAGTGCTGAAGTTTCCCATTAACCCTCTCTCCCCCCAATTTCAGCTCTGTTTCTTCACTAGAATAATCTGTAATGTCAACTATTACACCTAATGTTTCTCTCACCCGCGACGCTAAACAGCAGAGTAAAGGGAAGAAAATAAGGCTAGCTATAAAGGACACATTTCTTATACATATATTAGAAAGGGAGACTCAGCCCACATTAGAATTCTTCACGGGCAGCAAATAAAATTTCACCAGAATTAAGAGGTAATTGCCCAACAAATTTAAAGGAAAAACCCTACGGACAAAACAAAGCTGAGATTGAGGTTTTTCCAATCAAAAATGGTCTTCCATTCCAGAAGGATGAACAGCTCATCACTCGGCTTCAGAACATCATGAAAAATTTCCAAGATGGTTATCACACAACACATTTGCTCAGAAACATAGGGAAATGAGCCCATGTTTTCAGAGCAGCTGCTTCTGAGACCTGCCACACGTGTCTACACAGGTTCCAAATTTCAGTTGGATTCTATTGAACTCTCAGACGAATCAAGATATAGAAAAGTCACAATGGTTATGAAATGAACAAGGGGTTTTGTGATATGGCCTCCAAATAAAAATTTATTGTGTCATTAAAATTTTAAGCTCTGTTCTTAAAGTACTAATAAATGACAGTTTAAGAGCAAGTGAAGAGAATGGATAGAAGAAAGAAACAGAAGGGAAATGGAGAAGTAGTAACATCATCTCTCTTCTGCAATGTCAGGTATTGGGTTCTCATCAATTTGTTTTGAGCCCTTCTAGACAACCCTGCATAGCTCCATCCTCTAATAGGTGAGGTCTTTTGGTTTTCTACTTAATCTTGTGTCCGCAGAGCCTAGGATGGCACCTGGTATATATGAGCTGCTCACTCAACATCTGTTGGATGAATGAACCTTGGGACCAAGTCCGACTTCTGTCTGCAACTCTAACTCTTTTTCAACCCAAGGGATGTTGGGGCCAATACTGCTCCAATCTGTGAGGGTCATTGTCAAGAATCTGAACCTTCATTGGTGCTCTTTTGAGATAAATTCCTTCAAGAAAGGAACAAGGAGTCTCTAGGTGATATGGGTAGAATCTCTAAGTGGGACTGTTAACACTCCAAAGTTTAAAAGAAAAACTCTACAAAATATATTTTCTAAAGTTATACGCTATGCACATACCTTTGAGAGGGTAGGTGGAATTGCATCTGTTTAAATTTGTATCGCAAGTACCATCAATCATTTGTGTCAGGATATTAAGCTGTCTCCTATTTTGTGACTAAATAAAGCCAAGGGACAATGGGCACTCCCAATAAACAGAGGGAATTAGGAGGACTCTGTGTGTAACCAAATCCACTTACAGAATCTTTGAGCCGCTGCCTCTCAAAGCAGCTTCATTAGCATAAGCTGGCCCCAGTCTTCTAATTTATGTGCATTTTCTTTTCTGAGCCTCGTAGATCAGGCTGCTCATTTGCATAATTCTGAGTTAGTTTCAATGATGCTAATAGCAGTTTCAGCTTCTTTACAACCCAGACTTTAATACAGTTAAACAGATTTTAGTTCACCATCAAGAAACTGATAACAATAATAATTAAAGCAAGAGCTACCATTCTTGAGTGTTTGCTATGTCCTAGGCACTGGTGCATGGAGTTACATAATTTCTTCTTCACACCAATGCTAGGAAACAAGCGCTGCTTTCTGCATTCTACAGAGGAGTACTATATTTCAATTCTGGTCTGCTTAGTTTAGCACTTTCACAGAAAATTAGGGAGCTGGAGAGGGTCTCAAAAAAGCCACTTAATCCTAGTTCTCCAGGAAAGACAGAAGTCACCCTTGCCAGGTGAGTGACCATCCCTACAAAAGGCCTTCAGAGAAAGGTGGTGTCATGACCACCTACATTTAGCCATCTGGCCCATGGCAACGTTAAGTCAATCTTGCCTTCAGAAAGCTCTTACTCAAATCTAAACTGGAGTTTCCACTGCTATGATTCCCAGTTTCTCTAATAAGAGATTTTACTAACTTGGAGTTGGCTGACTAGTTTTCTCCAGTAATAATCCTCCACACACCTGAAGGCAGTGACTCGGTCACTTCTCACTTTCCTTTCTCTACGTGAATTAATTTTTAAACGCTTGTCCTTCTGGTTCAGGTTGCATTTTCCAATACCCTTTGCAGATGCATGGGGTCTCTCCTCATGGCTTCCCCATGAATGGAGAACAAAACAGCATGTTGGGTGGTCACAGATGACCAGAAGGACACTCTGCCAGGTCCAGCAGGTGTTTTGTAAGGAACCCCTGCCACTGAGGCTCTATTGATAGAGGGTTTTAAAGGTCGCCATGATCCCAGGTGGTTTATTTAGAAATGCTACACAATAAGATTTTTTTTAAAATTAGTTAATTAATTATTGGTTGTGTTGGGTCTTTGTTGCTGTGGGTGGGCTTTCTCTAGTTGCAGCGAGCAGGGGCTTCTCATTGCTGTAGCTTGTCTTTGTTGCAGAGCACGGGCTCTAGGCGCGCTGGCTTCAGTAGTTGTGGCGCACAGGCTTAGTTGCTCCGTGGCTTGTGGGATCTTCCAGGACCAGGGCTCGAACCCATGTCCCCTGCATTGGCAGTTGGATTCTTAACCACTGTGCCACCCAGGATGTCCCCACAGTAAGATTTTAATCTTCAACCTAAGAAGCTATAACTGGAATGGCTTTTCCTTTATAAAGTACGGATATTTACATGATTGGTGAAGTTATAAAATCAGTCCTTTGGTTTCCATTCCATGACCACATCAGTGACATCCACAAATATTTACTGGCTACCCAGATTTAGTATCTTTACATCCGGAGCCAACTCAGAGAGTCCCTTGGAGAAGCACTAGAATAGAGGCCTGGATTCAAGCCCTGACATTGCCACTTGTCAGCTGTGTGAACCTGGGCATAGGGTTCACTTCTCCAGACTCAGTGCTCTTACCCGTACAACGGGAATAACAATGATTCCCATCTCATACACGCCGCTTGTGGGAACTAAACAGGATGATGCATATCAAGGGCTTGACATGTTCCTGGTACATAGTAATAAACACTTAGTACAGCTCCATGCTTTCTTGTAAATGCCCCTGAATACAGGCAAAAAAGAGAGAGAAGAGTTATGAGGCAGCTAGCCTTTCTTACCACAAATGAGCGTTTGATGGCGGGCACCTGGCTGAAGGCAATCACCACCGGGATAATGTCCAGGGCGCTGAACTCCAGGCCGGCCGTCGTGATGGTCTGGGCATCCGCAGATGGGCCGCCGCTGAAGAACGTGGCGATTCTTCTGGTGTGAGCCCCTGGGAGCATCCGCTTGAAGACATTCCTGGAGACAAACCTCATGGCCTTGCCAATGTCCCTGCTGGACGTGGACTGCTCGTAAGGAAGGGCCTCGATCTCTCTGAGGAGTCTGTCCTTCCTGTAGGCGTCGGAGAAGCGGATGAGGAGCCTGGCGTGGGAGTCGTAGGTGAGCACGGCCACGCGCGCGCCCACAGGGCAGTGGTTCTCCCGGACCCGGAGACCGCCCAGCAGGGAGGTCATCATCTCCTTCATCCGTGCAAACTCTGGCTCCGTGACGCCCCGAGACTGGTCCAGCGCGAACACCAGCTCCGTGGGATGCACAGGGCACCGCGGGGCTCCTAAAAGGCCAGAACATGTGCCTTAGCACGAGAACACTCGCTTAAAAATGAAAAAGAGATATGCACATAGAAGGCGAAGTAATTTAGATGTTAAATATTAAAATATGGAAACACAATCATTAAATGTAAATAACTTAAATAGCAAAACAAACACTTAAATATTTAAATCTTTAATAATTAAAATGGTATTCTAAAAACTGACTTTGATCTTTTAAATAAAGCAAAAGATGAACTCATTTATGAAACAGAAACAGACTCACAGACATAGAAAACAAACTTATGGTTACCAAAGGGGATAGGGGTGGGGATATATTAGGAGTTTGGGATTAGCAGATACATGATATTATATATAGAATAGATAAACAACAAGGTCCTACTGTATAGCACAGGGAACTATATTCAATATCCTGTAATAAACCATAATGGAAAGGAATCTGAAAAAGAGTATGTGGGTGTGTGTGTGTGTTAGTTTCTGCCATACTCTAGAAACTAACACAACATTGTAAATCAACTATACTTCAATTTAAAAAAATACAAGAAAAGTCTATAATTCAATGTGAGTTTTAATGAAATTTGTAAGTTCATTACTAAAACTCCTAAATAATAAAGAGCTCATGGACATGCCCTTTTACCTACAGAGATTGGATCAATGGTACCCTGTTTGTTCCTGGAACTTTGTTAAATAAACTAAAACATACATTCTTTACTTAATGAGGAAATTTAACAGGGGTTAAAAAGGTATGGATGTGAAAGCTCTGTTGATAATTTCAGACAGATTGGGATTTACCCTCTCTGTGCCTCAGTTTGCTCATCTGTAAAATGACAGCCCTAGCCGCACCCACTGCCTAGGCCTGTGTTGGGGATTAAGCGAATCAACACAGGTAAAGAAAGCACTTAGGATCACAGTGCCTGGTACACAGCAGGTGCTCAACTAATGTTCACCATTACTGTTATTATTACAGACTTACTCATTGTGAGAGAGAACAGCTATATTACTTAAAAGAATGAGGAAAACTTCAACTGATAAATCTTTATTTAACAGTTAGAAATGCAAGTTTAACCAATAAATATGCCTTATTACTTAGAGAAACTCTGAATTAGGATTGTTAAACACGAATGTAAGTGTTAGGATTTATTCATTGATCCCAATTCACTCATTCTAATCCCAGTATCCTGCACTTATCACAGCTGGAGATTTATATATGTTTAATTATCTGATTAATGCTTGCCTCTCCCACTACTTTATGAAGTGTGGAGACAGGGATGATCTCTCTCTTGACTGCCAGATTCTTAGTCCCTGCCATATAGCTGGGATCTCATAAATGATGAATGAAAAAGAACCAAACAAAGGACAGTTCTTTGCAACAGGTACAGGAAAAACAGAACTTTCTGGATGGGTGAGATGCCTGGTGTTGAGATACATGTTGGTAAAAGGAAATCTGGCTGATATGCTCCCCTTGGAGGGGGCTGTCTCCTCTCATTCAGAGGCCAGAAACTCAGCTCTTGCCAGGTGAGCTCAGGACTCAGACCCACCAGGACTGGCTAGGTTGGCCAGGCTGGCCCAGGAGGGGTCTCCCTCTCAGCTGGGCTTCATCACCTTAGTGCTAGATTATCATCTCCTCTGGTCCTAGACTCTGTGACCTTCACAGGCAAAAGGACCAGTAAGAATAAATGTTCAAACCCAATCAAACTGTGTATCTCAGTGGAGACAGGACAGGATTTATTAGCCTCTAAGTCTAATTTAGTGGGCTGAGCAGATATTAAAACAATCAAGGTCACGTCAATTTTACAATAAAAAATGGGTAAAATTATGACCAAACATGACAGTGGTCTGCTAGCTCTTTGTTTGGGCTGCTATTTCATATGGGAACAACAGCAGTGATAACAACAATGCAGCTTCAGCTGTAATTTAGAGGTAAAGGGGAAAAAAAGATGTAAGCACTGGCTGTTACCAAGTTTTCAGGAAAAAAAACACCTAAGGGCTAACTCAGCTTGTTGCCAGGACCCCAAGGATCTTGAGGAAGGCTAGGCTGGACTGTGGAGGCACCGAGGAGGCCCCCCTCAGACGTGGACCCCCACATGGAGACCCAACTTACTGACCACAGCAGGTGACAATGAGTAATGAGGAAGGCAAACCCAACACCCACCATGTGACTACCACCCAGCAGTGGCGGCCCATCCAGGCCGCCGCCGTATTTGCCTGGAATAGCTTCACATGGCCCCCTCCCCCCAAAACTAGTCCTCTGGCTTTTATGCTTCTCTTCCCTACAATCCACTCTCCCACAGTGGCCCAAATGAGCTTTAAAAAATTGTTCATCAGTTCACGTTTATACCTTCAATACTTTTAATAAGCTCTTTAATACCCTTCCATTCCAATCTGAATAAAATCCAGCCTCCTGATTATAACCTACAAAACTCAGTGCGATCTGGTCCCACTTCTTTCTCCATTTTTGCACATGCCATGTCCCCCTCCTCACCGTGTCTCAGTCACACTGGGCTTCCGTCAGCAGCTAGAAAACACCTGGGTCTGTTTTGTATCATGGCCTTTGCACTAGCAGGATTCCCTGCCTGGATCTTGCAAAGCTGGCTTCTTTTTATTCTTCATCCAAACTTCAATGTCATTGTCTCAAAGAGGAGCCCTCCCTTCAAAGGCATTTCTCCCCTCCCCTAGTGTCATTTTGTGACAGGACCTTCCATTTTTTATCTCTTTCACAACTACTAAAGTATTCTGTAATTCTTTCCTTTGTTTACTTACTACCTGGATCCCTCCACTAAAATGGAAGCTTCTGAAGACAGGAATTATGTCCCTCTTATTCAGCCCTCTGTCCTCAGTGTCTGGGACAGAGACTGGAACATAATAGGCTTCCAAAACACATCTGTTGAATGAGTGAACAAGCAACCAGAAGGCATGGATTGATGGATTTATACAAAAGGTATAAGGGTATAAAATATAAGAGGGTGATGATGGGTTTATACAGAAACATCATGTAATAAGCTTTTGTAATATTCCTGAAAGCTGGCCCAGAAAGACATTAAGCCAACTTGGTAATTAACATCAGCCAAGAGCTCCACAGATTTCAGCACTATCTGAGCTGCATATGCAACTTATTTGCTATCTGATCATCCCTACCATTGTTCCACACACTTCTGCCCTTTGCATCTTAATCCCTAACCACCAGACTACAGAGACAGGATAACAAATGGAGAGAGAAAATGGAGGGAGGGAGAAATGTTTTTGAAATTACAAAAAAAATCTATTGGTAAGGTAAATGGCAATGTTAGTCATTAAAATATAAATAATTAAAAAATCAAACCACTTGGTTGGCAAAGAGCTGTGAGACTCAGCTTAAACTCAAGTGATTTATTGGAGGCAGAGCTGTGCTACCAGTATGAGGCAGCAAAGAAGTCCAGATAAAATTTTTATCATTTGTCAGGCAACACATTGTTCTAACTCATCTTTCCATATGTACCACATTTTGGAGCTTGATTATAATATGCTGTAAATAAAGATTACTCACCATGTCTGCCAGCTGGGGAAGAAGAACAGAGGAGGTTGGGTTATTATTGGGTAGGGGAACAGTGTTCTGTATTGTGTAAGAAATCATGGCAGCCAAGGCTCCGCCTTGTGAGCTTTTTGTAGATGACTCAAAAACCAAGGCAACAAATAGGGTTTGGAGAAATGCAGACAGATCCAACATGTTGGTAAAAGCACAGGTCCTTCCATAGGGAACGGGATGGGAGAAATAGGAGGGCCATAAATCAGCAGCATACAGCCAGCTGTCAGAGGAAAAGGATTTCTGCCTGGGCGGGAACATTATGTTGCAGAGAGGTGCACTGAATTTGGAAAGTTAAAAGGTCCTAAACACTCTTTACTCTAGATTTTCCCCATGTAGATATCTATAGCTATCAATTACATATATGTATACATATATGTGTAAATATACGTGTGTGTGTATATATATATAATATATATATATATAAACATCAGAGATGGATTTGCTCATAAGTAAATGAAGCTTAAACTTTACGACTGTACTGTCCAATATGAAAGCCATTAGCCTCATGCGACTATTTACACTTGAATCAATTAAAATTAAATGAGGGACTTCCCTGGTGATCCAGTGGTTAAGAATCTGTGTTTCAATGCAGGGGATGCCGGTTCGATCCCTGGTTGGGGAACTAAGATCCCACGTGCCGCGGGGCAACGAAGCTTGTGCGCCGCAACTACTGAGCCTGTGAGCCACAACTAGAGAGCCTGCGTGCTGCAACTACAGAGCCCACATGCTCTGGAGCCTGTGAGCTACAACTAGAGAGAAGCCCGTGCACTGCAACAAGAGATCCTGCATCCTGCAACTAAGACATGACACATCCAAAAAAAAAAAAAAATTTAAAAAAAATGAAATAAATTCAACTTCTCAGTTACACTAACCGTCTATCAAGGCTCAAAGTCCCATGTGGCTAGTGGCTACATATTGAACAGTGCAGTGGATACGTCCATCATTGCAGAAAGTTCTGGACAGCACTGCTCTCGACCTCTCACCCACGGGGCCCCTTGCAAGGCCTTGAGAAGGGCCCTAGCCATGTGTTCACATGATCATATGATTTTATAATAGAAGTCAGTGGTTGTGATTTCCTTTCTTGTCCTAAAGGACACTTTTGAAGTAGTTTTGTACCTACTTTTGGATTTATAATTTTGTATTGAACCCCTCAAATTTTAAAAGATCAGTCCTCATCATACTTAGATTTATCCTTGAGTCATCATAGTTCACATGGCTCCCATGTCAGAAAGCCCACTCTGCTAATCCAGCCCCAGAGCAACCAGTCTTCACCACCCAATGCATAGATTTTGATTCCCACATACGGATGGCTCCATTCTGCTAAAAAAAGGCAGAGTTAAGGTCAGCACTGCATTCAAAGCTTTCTAAAGTCTGTGTCTTTGAGACTGATGCTCTCTACAGAAATGGGCTCTAATTTGTCTATCTTCTCCCTTCAAATACACTTTCATTTTAGAAAACTGAGAGACTTCCAAAAAGCCTGGAGGGAACTGTGACATTCTTTTGAGTCCTAGTGTTTATTTGGGAAGTTGTTACGCATTTGTAGGTGAACATTAAATAGCCGACTCTCTCCTCATCTTGTCCATGGCGTTCTTTTGATGCTGCTAACACGTATTTTGATAGAAGATGCTGCTATAAGGGTCTCAAAGCAAATTCAAAAGAGCATTTGCCAAATCAAAACGCCTTTTTGCTTTTAAAATTTTGAGAGTAAAGAAAATAAAGGCAGAATGAGTAATTTTAAAAGCAAATGAGTCTAATTCAAGGTAGTCAAGCACACCTTCTCAGGGAAGGAGTAACAAATGATAAACAGAAGTCAGGGCTCCCACCCACTAGGACACCCCTTTGGCATGGCTGGCTCTTTTACACCAGCTGAATTCAACACTTAGTTATTGTCAGGGGTTAATCACTTTAAAAAGTTTAATGTGACTCCCCACTGATTGATTTCACCATCAGGGGAGTTCTGACCTTGTGTCTCCATTTTCCCCTGATTAAAAGCACCAGATATAGCCTGACTTAGTGCTTGGAAGCATTTCTATAGACATGCTGGCAGCCAGAGAGGGAGTCAATAGTCACCAGTGTATGCTGCCTCAAAATATACACAGTGACATCTCTAATTTTAAGAAATTGGCTGGTAAATTGTCTCAATTTTGAGTGCAGAATTTGCTGCTTTTCTTCTATGAATGCTGACACCCCGGGTGATCATTCTAAGTGGGGTACTTACGACTGTGGTCCTGCACATGCTGGATGAGCTCACATGTCTGCTCAAAAATAAAACAGAAGGAATTAACCAACAGACTTCCAGGTCCTAGAGTTGAGAAATAAATGTCACAGGGCGCTCAGGCTCCTTTGGAGTTATCAGGTACGTACGGAGAAGGAAGGTAATCCTTTGGCCCCTTTCACACCCTAGGGAAACAAAAAGAGTGTGGTTTCAGGGCTTTGGACACACACATCAGGAGCCAGAATGTGCATCAACATTACTCTAAGAAAAAAAATAAATTCTTAACGTTTTTATTCTAAGTTCAAGGGAGAAAAGAATTCATGTAGGATACTCATCACCTAATTAACAATAACATTCTAAGGGGAATAAACTGTAAGCAGCGAGCGTCCAATGGCCACTTTCCCCCAGATGCATCTCTGGATGATAAAGGTTGTCCAGAAGCTAAGGATGGAGCTGACAATGAGACACTGGCAGGGAGACTCTGGAGCAGGTCCTCAGCCTAGAACTAAATAAGCCTGAACCATCCCCTGTGCCTGCCCGTCCTTAAGGCAGAGGTACAGAGTTCCCCAGTGCTTGACCTTGGCCACTGGGCAGCCGCTGAGCAGAACCTAAATCTATTCCCGCCACTGGTTGGATGACAAAAGGAACAGACTCAAACTGAACTTCTGGAAAGGTAATCCCCATTGTCTTCCCAAAATGAATAGATATATCTCTGGGTTGGGGATAGAAAGAACAAAGTGGAATTGGTTTGAATTTCATGTGTTCAGTCTCATCTTTGGAACAGGAAGAGTCTGGCTGCTCTCATACAGAGACAGGGAAAAATGCGATGGTGCCCCACCCAAACTCCCAAAGAAAATAAGTTCCATGTGAATGCAGCATTGGTAACTTAGTTATTAATTTCCTCTCACTTTCTTTCATTCACTGATAACTTACTGACTGTGAGAAAAGGGCAAGGATTGGCCAGATAAATAAAATTCACTGATCATTGAGAAATCTCATTCTAGATGAAATGAGAAATCTCTTTTCATTTCCTCCCTCAATTCTCCCCACCACCCAAGAAATGGCAACTCATATTTAATCGACATTTTTTCCCCTCCTCTGAGCACATTAAAGGTGGAAAAATAGTGAAAATCGTTGCCAAACTGCAAAGACTGAAAGCACACACATTTGGATAATGAAGACTTCAGGCACTGACTTTTTATTTGGAAAAGGAGCTGATGTGATTTATGGGTTTTCAATTTACCTTGCGTCCAGGAGGTCCCAGCTCCCCAGGGGATCCCGGCTCTCCTGGAAGCCCAGCAGACACCTCAAAGCAGAATTTATTTACTTTAGAATTATACATACATGTTTGTGTGTTTGTGGGTGTGGGTGTTTTACATTTCAAAAGCAATACACTTTCATTTTAGAAAATTGAGAGATTTCCAAAAGGCACACAGAAGGAAAAAAATCCTCAGCAACCTCTTCTCCCCAAATAATCCTTGTTGACATTTTGGTGTCTTTTCCTCTGGTCTTTTATTTGTTTATCCTTTTCGTATTAATCTACACATATTTTAATATATTTTTATACTTTTTCCTGTTGCCTTTTAAACTAAATATATATCTTGGGGCATTTTCATGTTACTAAATATTTTTTCACAAAAATCACCTTTCATGGCTGCCATAGTATTCTATTACATGGATATACCATGATTTATTTAATCAGTCCATTATGGTTGGCATTTAAGTTTGCTGTTGTTGTAATAAGCATGCCACTATAAAGTCATATGTGAAATTCTGATTATTTCCTTAGGGAACATTGTTAGAACTAGAATTGCTGGGTCAAGGGAGAAATTTTTATCTAAATAAATTTTTATCTCAACTTATCTAAATTTAGTAGGTGACTAAACTGAAAAACAAACACATGAACAAAACCCCAGAAAAATAAAAATTTAAATATAAAAACCTTTGAAGTAACTACAACAAAAAAATATTTAGCAGTTGGCTGGAAATATTTGTAGTAAAATGGGGAATAACAGCAGTAAATAAAAACAACATTTGTTCACTATTTACTTTATTCATGTGCATTCAACAGTATAATTTATCATAAAGAAAGCTAGAATTTAGTTTAAGAATTAGGAAAATATTCCTTTGCTCATTTACAATGTCATGTTTTTTATAAGAATAAAAAACAAAGTTGTCTAAAATCAACTTAATTTGTAAAAGCATTGCCTATGGAACAGCAAATAATTATTGATGTCCTTTAGGTCTTCCAATGATATTTACAGCACGCTGGGTTGAGTAAAAAAACAAACAAACAAAAAAAACCTTACTGATCATATTTTATTTAGAAGATATAGATTAAGCTCCAGGGCAAAAAAAGGCAGATTGAACATTGGCATTTACTTTTGCTCCCTCCAGTGTCTTACTAAAATAATAGTAAGCATATTTTTTAAAAGGCAAAAATGTGACAAGCATGGGGAGAATGAGAAAGGAGACAATAACCATCAAACTTCAGAGGCTGGAAAGCAGAAGTACCAGTGTTAAATGACTTAGAGCTGAAAAAGCTGAAGCCTAGGCCAGCAGCAGGGAAAGCCAAGAATCTGTGTGTTTTATAACACACTCTCAGAAGGTACCTCCAGAAGTGGAGGTAAAGGAGAGAGGTTTAATAAGGCAGATTGGTTGAAGATCATTTTAGGAATCCCCAAGCCTCCTCCCCATTCTCTACCATTGGATGAATGTCCCTTCTTCCTCCTCAGTGACAGAGGTAAAACCGAGGTGTCTGCACTAGGAAACCCCAGGCAGAGCTGAGGGCCAGTGGTATACCATCCAGAAAATAGGGTGATCAAATGAAGGTGTGGAATAGATGTGAGACCCCTAGAAAGCTGGGGTTCCCAGAAAGCTGGCAGCCAGAACTTCACCCTGAGGCAGGAGATGGAAAGAATCTTCTCAGGGGAATCTGACTAGATTTGAGAAGAAAGACCCAAAGATGCTGATATTAGACGTTTGCTAAGTAACAACTCAGATCACTCTTCAGTGACAGTTGTAGTTGATGAGCCCACCCATGTCCTCGGGGTTTCCAATCGGAATTTTTGTCCTCAACTCTTCAATAGAGAGAGTTAGCCCATTCCCCGGAAACATGAGAAAGAGAGAGCAGGACAGAAAAAAAAAACACACGGCAGGGAACAGACTATGTTGGGCAAAGAAGGCTCCAAAAATACTAATTTATATCCTCAGGGAGATGAGATGTTTCAACCATAAAACAAGAGCAGGATAGTATAAAAAAGAAATATTCTGACAGCAAAAAAATGAGTGCTTGAAAATTAAACTATGAGAGAAGCACTGTAAGATAAAGTCAAAGAAATCTCCCAGAAAGTAGAGCAAAAAGCCAACTTTCAGTGAAATAGGAGCTAAGTGGCAGAGGGATTGTCAGGTTTTCCTAACAAACCTTGTGAAATTAGTTGACTCTCTAAACCAGTGGTCCTTAACTGGGGGGTGGGGGGGAATTTTATGTCCCTCAACCCTGACTCCTGTAGGGACATTTGGTAATGTCTGGAGACATTTTTGGCTGTCATAATGGTGGGGGAAATGTGGATGATGCTGACTCTAGTGGGTAGAGGCCAGGGATGCTACTAAACATCCTTCAATGCACGGAGCAGCCCCACAGCAATTATCCAGCACAAAATGTCAGCAGTGCTGTGGCTGAGGAACCCTGCCTTGAAGTATGTGCATGTGTGTCAAGTTGATAAAAAGTATAAATAAATACAAACATACCTCTATACCCAAAATAAGATAGGTTAAAAATCATGGCAAATTAAAAAAAAAAATGCTTCAGTTGGGGGAAAAAGGTGAAGATTTAGAAAACTGAAACTAGGAATGTAATCATTCGAAGAGAACTAAAGAGACACTCAAAGATTTATCACTAAAACCTTCCAATGGGAACCTCTGATCTTTCAAAGGGAAAACCTGGAAGTTTTCAGTGTCTAAACTTCAAATTCAAAAATACTCACAGAGATGTAGAGAAAGCAGCATGGCAGGTGAAATAAGCAAGTTAAAAAACAGTGATGAAGGGCTTCCCTGGTGGCGCAGTGGTTAAGAATCCACCTGCCAATTCAGGGGACATGGGTTCAAGCCCTGGTCCGGGATGATCCCACATGCTATGGGGCAACTAAGCCTGTGTGCCACAACTACTGAGCCTGTACTCTAGAGCCCGCAAACCAAAACTACTGAGCCCACGTGCCTAGAGCCCGTGCTCTGCAACAAGAGAAGCCACTGCAATGAGAAGCACGTGCACCGCAATGAAGAGTAGCCCCCACTTGCTGTAACTAGAGAAAGCCCGTGTGCAGCAACAAAGACCCAACGCAGCCAAAAATAAATAAAAATAAAAAGTAAATTTATATTTAAAAAAAAAGTGATGAATTGTCCAATGTGGGAAAAAAATTCAAGTAACCAAAGGCCAAGAGAAAAAGATGATATATTTATTCCCCATTAGTTTATTGTTTTTTAAAAATGATTAACGTGCCATTGGGCAGGAAGGGAACCCAAGAAACTGCTGACCATGTTTGCATGCCTCCAATGTTCAAGGGTAAACTACCTCATTAACAAGTAGAGGGAAAAGATCCAGAGATCTGGATTAATTTGAAAGTCTTTTCAAATTATCTTTCTTTTATCAGTCTTCTTCTTCTTCTTCTTCTTTTTTTGAGAACAAAAATGTTAAAGGATAGTCATCCAAAAACATGTATGAAGAAAAGAATTATATCCAGGAAACAGTCCTCTTGGGAAAAGCAGGATGGAGGGAAATAAGTTTCTTTATTTTGTACCCCTAAAACCCGCATAAATAATCTCTTCACATAAAGTTTTTGTTATACTTTTTAGGAAAAAAACAGATCAGAGTAAAACTAACTATGGTGACAAAACTGAAAAACCACCTCAAATAATAGTTTTATCAGACTTTGTGTTTTTCTTGTCCAGCAATTGACATGGTATCAAGATCAGTTTACCTGATCAGTGCTGTTCTGAAGAAAAGAGATAAAGATGGTCTCAGGAGATAATTGTCATAAGATTTTGTCTCTTATAAAGCCACCATCTCAGTTTTGCAGCTTATGATATATAAAGAGTCAGCAAAGGCAAAATCCATTCTTAGCACACGAGAACCCAAGGCAAGCTCGGGATGCTGATGCTTCTGAGGGTGCTGGAGATGGGTGTTTATTCTGAGTGGCCCAAAGCATTAGGCAATGTCCAGGTCCTCCAGGGAATAAAAAGGACACATTCATTACAGTACATTATTTTACATAATAAATGGAAACTATCTCCTAGAGCTCAAGAGATACTTTCTTGAGCTGAATTGGGAGAGGACCACCTCATTAAAGTAGTTTAATGAGACCTTAACAGGGGAGACAAGATGCCAGTGGGCATTAAGTTACACGAGATCTGCCGGGGGAATGGGATTAAACTGGCCATATTTTGTGGTGCAAAAACAGTTTTGACCACAAGGATTCCTTAAGAAACAACACACAACTTATTTCCAGTGTTAAGAATGGTACCTTGTCAACCAGATCAGGTGAACTTGGTCACTACGAGCCTTATTGCTGGCAATGAAGGATGAGTAAAATATCCATTTCCCTTTCCCAAGTTTGCCTTAACAAAAACCACACGTTTTACAAGTCTTTGGGACCAAATGACAACTCAAATGACTGTAAAAGCATGAAAAAGGACTTCCGTGGTGGCGCAGTAGTTAAGAGTCTGCCTGCCAATGTAGGGCACACGGGTTCAAGCCCTGGTCTGGGAAGATCCCACATGCCATGGAGCAACTAAGTCCGTGCGCTACAACTACTGAGCCTGCGCTCTAGAGCCCGCGTGCCACAACTACTGAGCCCACGTGCCACATCTACTGAAGCCTGCACGCCTAGAGCCCGTGCTCTGAAACAAGAGAAGCCACCACAATGAGAAGCCCGAGCACCGCAACGAAGAGTAACCCCCGCTCGCCGCAACTAGAGATAGCCCGTGCACAGCAATGAAGACCCAACGCAGCCAAAAATAATAAAATAAATAAATAAATAAACAAACAAAAAAGGACTTCCCAAAGTAGCTGAGGTTGTAAGGCTTTGCAGCCTGAGAAACTTACCATCTTGCCTCTAGTGCCCTTGGGTCCAGTTTCTCCTAGACCACCAGGGTCCCCAACCTCACCCTAAATAAGTTCAGAGAAATAAAATAAAATGGTTAGTAAAATCAAAGGGATATATCTCATTGTATTTTTATACTGATTCCAACATGAAGACATTTTTCACATATATTTTTATTTTTAATAGTCTTCTTTGAAGTGTTCCCCTCAATAACCCCTCATTTTTAAATTCTCAACACAGTACACTGGAGCCTCACTGTTTTATTTCTCTGTCTCTCCAGCCAGAACACAGCCTCCTTGGAGATATGAACTGTGCTTTTCATTTTGTCCCTTGATCCAATCACAGGACCTAGCATTTACTGAGCTCAGTCAATCTTTCCAGCAGAAGTGAAAGCCTTAAGGTAGAGGACAGCATCCCTAACTTATTTTCTGAAGGTGCCTTATAAACACGTTGGGAGAATTGAGGCAGGTGAGATCAGGTAATTTTGGTTTTCCTTACATTTTACTTCCTTTTGAGCAAAGAGGAAAATACATATGGTAAAGGGGAAGGAGTACACATGAGGAGAAAAATAAGGATGATTTCTTCCTTTACTTATGAATTAAAAACTAGAAATGAGGGACTTCCCTGGTGGTGCAGTGGTTAAGAATCTGCCTGCCAACGCAGGGGACACGGGTTCAATCCCTGGTCCGGGAAGATCCCACATGCCGCGGAGCAACTAAGCTCGTGCGCCACAACTACTGAGCCTGCACTCTAGAGCCCGCAAGCCACAACTACTGAGCCTATGTGCCACAACTATTGAAGCCCGCGCACCTAGAGCCCGTGCTCTGCAACAAGAGAAGCCACCGCAGTGAGAAGCCCGCGCACCGAAAAGAAGAGTAACTCCCGCTCTCTGCAACTAGAGAAAGCCCACAGGAAGCGACGAAGACCCAATGCAACCAAGAAATAAATAAATTTATATTAAAAAAAAACTAGAAATGAAATATTATTTTTAAAAGTCTGCTTCCTCCTTCTCCCCTTTCCCCATAAAGTTTTCTTTTTATTCATTTATAATTAACTATCCTTCTATTATCCTATAATACATTTCATAAGCCCAGGAGTATCTCTGATTGATCCCTAGTTAGTATGAAGTACACGGTACCTTAGGTCCAATTTCTCCAGGGAATCCTTCTTGCCCCTATAATCGACAGTGGAGAAAATTAATATATGCACATATCACCAGGATAGGCTTATATTGACTTTAATTTTGCCTGCTGCCTTATTTAGTTTAAGTGCCTCTGAACCGAGGAAGGGCCAGAACAATTGAAAATGAAACTGTATGGCACGATTTGAGAAACTAACTCCAATTTCTAAATTAAACTATTTACTGGTCTCACCAAAATATCATAACAACCTAAGACCAAATGGGTAAATGCACACATCTGAGGAATTACACATCAGCTCTCCTTCAAATGTAGACATTCGACAGGATAGCTGGCCATCTGGCCACGTGTTTCTGAAACAGTCTTCTTAAATGGGTTTCAATTTTGGGGAAGAAATTGGGGAAGCCTGCCGTCTAAATTTGATCATTTGTTTTCTGGTCCTCTGTTTACCTTCTTTGGCCACAGACTATAGTTGAAGAGGTATGATAATCCTCATTTGATGAAAAACATATTTTATTAATATAAAGTTTATTTTCTGATCATTAAAAGTAAGATCTCCTCAGATATATTTAAAATATAAAAGGATAGAAAGAAGAAAAATCACCCAAATCTCACTTCCCATACTGTTACTATAAATATTTTGCATATTTTCTTTAATCTTTCTAAATGCATTTCTAAAATGCATTTTAGCACAATTGGGATAAGTGTTTTTTCTTATTACATTCTGATTTTTACTTGACATTGTCACAGAAGTTCTATACAATTATGTATAAACATTTACATTCATTTTAAAGAGTGGCTAATATTTCAATGCTATAAGCTACTCAATAGTTCCATTTTTAACAAATATTAAGGTTGTTTTCAATTATTCTCTATTCTAATGAAAATTTCACTGGAAATACTTCATTCATTAGGGTTTTTTTTTTTTAAGAAATTTTAGCTGTTTGGGGTTTGTTTATTCTTCCAGACAAGCCTCTTGCATCATTCCCATTGGGATTTCATTTAGAATTACATTGATCCTTTATAATGTTTAAGACTTTCCAACAAGAACTTGGTATGTCTCCATCTATGAAATTTTATATCTCAGTAATTTTGGTCATAGGTCTTGAACATTTTTGTAGAAAGGATATTCTTAACTATATTATGTTTTTGTGGATGTTATTATGATTTCTAAGTGGTTATTGTTGGTATATAGCAATCACTGCTTTTGATAAGTTTATCTTACTTCCAGACACTTAAATATTCAGTGACAATATAAAGTTATAATTCTGATAGAAAGTTACAAGGTTTAATTTTGAAGTTACTGCTTGGCCCAATGCATTTGGAAAGGCTCTGTAAAACTTCTCACTAATGATTAGAGTAAACATAGAGGACAAATTTTGGAATGCCTCCCTAAGGCTCTAGATTAGATGTACTATTCAGGCTGAACTAGTCAGGCCCTGGCTGCACATCTCTGCAAAGAACAGAAAATTAATTTCAGGTTTCACTTGTTGCCTGGCCCTTAGGTTTAAGTTGTTTTCTTTTTTTCTACCATATTCCCCACAAAATATCAGCAAATAAATGATCAAAATCTATCTATAAAGGTCCAAGTCTACCTTATTCACTACTTTCTTTTTTCTCTTAAATGTGACCATAAGGAGCAACAAAAAATAAATGGAAAATGACCAGCTTTCAGTCGATGTGTCTTACCTTTGCTCCTTTACTTCCAACACTACCATAACCTGGGTTGCCATCATCACCCTGTAAACAAAGCAATTATTTACAAACATCCCTTACTGCAGACAGAAGCAGGCTTATTCACAAGAGAACTGGACAGACGGTTTTTTGGTTTGATTAGGAAAAATTAGGCAGCAGGATTCTCCCTCTGGGGCAGGCCACTGACATAGTGGCACTAAAGGAAACTCTCAATAACAGGCACAGACAATGCACTGTCCCTTAATCTCACTTGTCTCATCTGTAAAGATGAATAATAATTGTACCTGCTCATCATGTTATGAGGATTAAATGAGAAAATTTCAGGTGTGTAATAATCTTAATAAAAGAAGGTAGAAGTGTTATCTCTCCTGGAACACATTTGTATTTTAATACCTTAGCTCTAAACCATTTTCAGTTTTCTGGATAAAAGTAAGATCTCCTAAATGTCTGGGCACTGGCCACTGTTGGATCCTTGTCGAGGTCTTAGTGAGAAGCCCCGAGCACCGGGGGAAAGGTGGGCTCAGTTTCCCATGAACAGGTTTGGATGAGAGGAAAGAATGCAAGAAAGGTTATGGGGTTGTAAAACACAAGTTTTGTCCATTTTATCATTTGGCTTCAAAAGCATCCCAGCCAGGATGCTTGGTACCTGGGAAGTTGCTACCTTGGAAAAGCTGGTCAAGAAGAGGATGAAATCTCAATCACTAGAAAGCTCTACAGCTAGATTGGGATGTTATCGTCAACACGCTCTTCAGAGAACCACACCTGATGTCTATTGAACTAAAAGGATTCCAAGAGCCAGATCAAAAGTAGGAATAAAATGCAAACCGGCAAGCCTCGAGGACCCCAAAGGCCAACGGCTCCCTTTTCTCCCATAACGCCAGGTTCTCCCTGTCAAAGAGAACAATGAAATGTGTCCTTATTAGATTGTTTTTGTAAAGGAAATTAGAAATGATGGCACCAAGACAAGAATTTTCAACTGCATCCATGTATATCACAGTGACAATGACTTTGTGGCCAGGACTGTGTCTGTAAGCAATACAAGAGGAACTGCTGTTGTTGGTGAGTGAAGTCTCCTCCATTGATAAATGAAGCCCCAGCAAGTCTGATGTATTGTTTAGTGCAAGTTGCCATCTTAGCAGCTCAGTGCTATGAGCCGCACCCTTGGAAATGTCTTACCATGAGTCAAAGAGGAGGCTCTGTACTGTCTTAAAAAATTAACAAAACAGTTTTCCATGATGATCCATGAAAATCTTCTGGCTGCTGCAGAAACAAGAGGCCTATTAATCTACTTTAAATCAAGATAGCCAAGGTAGCACGACATCCCTGGCAATAGTTTCTGACTTCTGACTAATAGAATACCTACTGTGGATTATAAATCAACCTCAGTATTACGGTGAGGAAATCCAGCTACTTGGGAAAGTTAACATAGGTTTACAAAAGAAGGTTAACTCCTCTTCTTAAAAAAAAATAGCTTTTGGGGCTTCCCTGGTGGCGCAGTGGTTGACAGTCCGCCTGCCGATGCAGGGGACATGGGCTCGTGCCTCGGTCCGGGAAGATCCCACATGCTGTGGAGCGGCTGGGCCCATGAGCCATGGCCGCTGAGCCTGCGTGTCCGGAGCCTGTGCTCCGCAACGGGAGAGGCCACAGCAGTGAGAGGCCTGAGTACCGCAAAAAAAAAAAAAAAAAAAAAAAATAGCTTTTAAAGTTTAGATTTTAAATGTACAAAATGTTGTGAAGACAGTACAGAGAGTTCCTATACATTCCACATTTAGCCGCCTCTATTGTTAATATCACATTAGTTACATTAGTAGGAACATTTGTCATAGCAAATACATGGATATTAACTCATTAACTAAAGCCCATACTTTATTCAGATTTCCTTAGCTTTTACCACTTAGTCTCCTTTTCCTGTTCCAGGACCCCATGTCTCTGTAGGCTCCTCTAGACGAGGAGAGTTTATCTGGTTTTCTGGTTTCTGATGACCTTGACAGTTTTGAGAAGCATTGATCGGATATTTTGTAGAATGTCCCTCAGTTGGAGTTTGACTGATGTTGTGCTCATGATTATGCTGTGTTTTATGAGTTTGGGGAGAAAAGACCACAGAGGTGAATTGCCCTTTTTATCACATTGTATCAAGATTATATCCTATCAACATGGCTGGCACTGTTGATGGTAACCTTGACCATCTGGCTGAGGGAGGCTTGGCCGGCTAAGTTTCTCCACTGTCTAGTTATTCCCCCTGCCCTTTCCACAAAGCTCTCTCTGGGAGAAAGAGTGTGGAAGGGTGCCCAGCCCATGCTGAAGGAGTGGGAGTGGTTTACTCATTGTTAAGGACAGAATGGCAACACAGTACATGTGAGGAGTCCAAATGAACAAATGTCCACCGGCACTGACTGACCCTGGGGGCAGGCAGTGGGAAGAGAGAGGGTTCCATGGAAGGGAGGCAGAAGATCACCTGCTCTGAAGCCTTTCTTTCAGGGTGGTGTCCCCCACAGTGTGCTCTGGGGGCCACCTGCCTCCAAATTACCTGGGGTCCACGGGCAAAAGGAAATTCCAGGACCCCATCGGTATCAGTCTCTGGTGGTGGAGCCCAAGGATATGCCTTTATAAATAAGCTTCTCAGTGGATTCTTACGCACACTGAAATTTGAGAACATCTGCTTTAAGGCAGGAAGACAAGGGAAGCCATGAGGCTTGTCCAGGGTCAAACACTTTATTATTGGTTACAGCCAGGTGTTGAGCTCAGTATTAATTGCTGGGTTGCTTGCCTCCCTGGGAACTTGAGCTTAATAGAGTAAGGCAGGAGTAAGTGTCTGGGGCTCATCTCAGTTAATTATGAGTCTAGAAGACTTGGTCCACCTTGGGGCGGCCCAAAGGGTTTGGGTTTGCTTTGAGGGCACTTACCCCCCAAATTCTTGCCTCTCCCATTCAAAAGTCCCTCTTATTAATAATGATATTCTTTGGCACAACTACCCTGCTCCTATCTATCTCCTTCCATACTTCTTTCTACACGCTCAGCTACATCCCCCTCTAGGGTCCCTCCATCCCTGTCTTGGTCCCTTCCAACACACCCCATGGAGTGCCTTCATTTCACATGCAAACCTTCACTATACACCCATGATGTCTGCACACACACATCCTCACTCTAAGATAAACTGTGTTCTTACCAGTGACGCCACTTCCCCTCCAGCCCTCTCCAGGGCAAGAAGGCAGCAATGTATCTCTTCCAAACTTTCCTTTCCAGACCATTATTGCTACACCACATGCTCTAGTAATCCCTTCCTTTTGGAGCTGATTATCCTTGTCATCCATGGATCACATTTCATCCTGCAGTCAGCTGTCTTTGTAACACTCGGCTGCTGGCTCCATCATGTCCGCCCTTCTTAGCAGTTCTCCATTCCAATGCTCGCCCCTCTGCTTATGCCCTCAAGAAATTTCTCCATTAATTATCTACACTTTCTCACATCTTCAACTTCCTCTTTTCTCTCTGTTTTTCTTTTCTGTTTATAAAAGTAAACTACAGCCCCTCTGCTTATGCCCTCAAGAAATTTCTCCATTAATTATCTACACTTTCTCACATCTTCAACTTCCTCTTTTCTCTCTGTTTTTCTTTTCTCTGTTTATAAAAGTAAACTACAGCCTCTTCTATCATTGAAAACAAATAAATAGCCTGCTCCAATCTGTTCTAGACCTTGCCAATACCAGCAGTTAATGTCCCATCTCACCCCCAAAGCCTAGTTTCTCCAAAGAGTAGTTTACAGTCCAGCATCCATTTCCTCCTCATGAACACATTGTTCAGTCCTCTGCAGCCAGTCAATTGCTACATTTTGGAATCTATTCTTTGGCTCATTTAGCCATCAGATGTGGTGGCTTCTCCAGTCCTCTCTTTCTTACCTGCTTGATGCCAGCTGAGACTCCTGACCTCCCTTTCTAGGACTCTCCTTAGCATCCAGTGTACTTTTCTGCTTCTTTCCCATCATCCACTTACCCTTCTTACAAATGGTCATCACCAAGAGTCCTTTTAAACTCCAAATGATTCTGAAACCTCCATCTCCAACCAGTCCTAGACCCTCTCCTCTATTCCCCAAACCAAGCATTTTGTCTCACTCCTATTCCTCACTCTGACTTTCCCACTTCTGTGATGGGGTTCCTGCTCATGCTGGAAGCCCAGAGTCATCCAGCCCTCTTCTCTCTGCCTCAGTTCCCTCTTGAGAGAGCCCTACAGAGTCATCATGGGTCTCTCCTGTCCTCACCCTGTTAAGTCATCCAATCACTGCTGGTCTTGGAGACTGTGAGAGGACACCAACCTGCCTCCTAGCTTCTAATCTCTCAGCCTTCAAAATAGTCCCACATTGAGTTGCCTATTTAAAACCTTCCAAAGTCTGGCTGTGCTTGTACATGCCAATCACAGATTGTAAATAACACTGTGCTGGCTACCTAGTCAAGTCAGTCACCACAGACTTTCTTGTTCTTTATGGTCCCCCACACAGGATCGTTTTTCATCCCCCAAATACCGGCTCATGGGGTTTTTCCAATCCTGTGTTTTCCTTCACATTATTTCTTCAACCTAAATTCCTCATGCCCCCTCTGCTTGCCAAATACTTCTTACCTTCCAAAGTCTACTCAAATTCTATATCCTTATGATGCCTCTTTTCCCAGCCCAGAAATACTTCTATTAACACTATGTTTAAACCTCCATTTCAGTCTACTATCCCTGACTAGTGTTTCATGTCATAGATTCTTGTCTTGAAAATATTCTCAATTCTGTGGGGTTGATTCTATTTCATATTTATCATTACACAATCCAGAAATTCTTTCATGAAACAAATATTTTCTAAGCACTTATGACATGTCAGGTACTGTTCGAAGCTCTAGGGATACATCGGTGAGCAAAACAGGCAAAGATATCTGCTCTCCTGGAACTGACTTTAGTCCAGCTGAATGGCAGTGTAGTGTCTTGGTCTTTAAAGTTATTCAGCGAGAGTTTGTATTAATGGAGGAAAGAAATAAAGGAAGAATAAAAGAAGAGAAGGAAGGGTGGAAGGTGGGGGGAAGAAAGGAAGGCCTGCCCTAGAACAGTTCCCCTTCCCTGATATCCCCAGCTCAGATTGGGTGTAGCCTCTTGTGAGATGATGCTGAGCTGGATTCCCTGACTTCATCTGGGTCCACACCCATGTCCTTAGATGCTGCTGGCTCTCTAAGAACCAAGCCAGGGTATAGGGACAATGAGATATGTTCTCTTTTGTGTTGAAAGGGCTCTGGCTAATATAACCAGACACACTTCCCTTGAGGAGAAAACCTCAGCTTTGGTGTGTATAAAAGAATGTGACTTACTTTATTCCCTTGGTTTCCCACATGGCCTTGACTCCCTGCCTCTCCTGCTGGTCCTGGAAGCCCCTGAAACAAAACAAGGATTGCAAATATAGCTGAACATAAAGCAGCTTTCCTTGAAACATTCTGTGTCTCTTCTAAGAGGAAAATGAACCACAGATGGGAAGAGTTATGGCTTTGGAAAAAAGTATCACAGCTGTCAAATGAAGACTAGTAAATAAAAGAAAATTAATAAAGTAATTCAGGCCAGATGTTGCCTAAATGATTGTGTTTCCCTGTGAGTCTTCTCTTCGAAAGAGATTTTAGTTTCTCACTGTTTTGCTGTTATAGCAGATGTTGCTAAAATGTCTAAAATTTGAAGAAGGCATTTCAGATGACGTTTGCCTTGGACTGTATTATTCCTGGTTCCTCGTTTTGAAAAATCATGTTGTTAAGGTTAGCTTATCTTTATTTGCAAATAATATGATTAATACAATAGAAAACTCAAGAAACTTTACTAACAATAATTAGCACTCATAAGATATGTTCAGGTGGTACAAGATAAATATTCTGACATCATTTTCTCTTTCCTAGAAAAGTTAGAAAAGTAAATGGAAATAAATTTCCATTTATCAATATGAGGAAAAAACTGTAAAATACTCAGAATAAATTTAACAAGAAAGATAAAAGACCTACATAAAGAAAGTTTTAAGATTTTACTGAAGAACATAACAAAATTTAAACAAATATATAAATATACCATGCATCAATATGGAAAGTCTATTTGATATAATAGAAGTCTCTCTAATATTCTAGAAAGCATACTTTCTTGGAACAGCTTTAGAGCTGAACATTAAAAAATTCCAATTCAGAGGCAGCCCAACTGCCTTCCTATGTTATTGACACTTGGGATCGGATTTTTCCTTGGGATATCCAAACATATGGCAACAGAAATCTCTTTTGGTTAAACTGTTTACAGGTACTTGTAAATTGTCCAAACACCAGTGAATTGAAATCATTTTCACATTTTTTTGCCATGGTTACTATAATTTAAAAATAAATAAACCAAATCTGTGTAATAAGCATGATACTTAGTAAGTTAATTTTATGAGAAAAAAATTAACATTAACCTTTTCATCTTTTAAAGAATTAAAGATGTAATAAGTTGGACATAAAAAAAATTCCTAATAGGAAAGATTGTTGAACAATGAATTAGTTACTAGGAAAGATAATAATGATCTTCCCACAACCTTCCATTTTCCTCTCTTCTTCATCTTAAAAAAGAAGTCTCAATTTCTTCATCCTCCAAAGCTCTTAACACTTTCCCTTCTAACTTTTACCTCCATCACTGCATGGAGCTCCCATGACCTGCATGTTCAATCCAGTTGACTTTTTTCTGCTCTTACCTTATTTGAATTTGATCATGTGTTCTTTGAAACTTTTCCATTAATTTCTGTAACATCAAGTTACCATGGTCTTCCTGGCCCCTTTCTGGTCTCTTCTCAGTAAACTTTGAAGATTTTCTGTCTTCTATTTGCCTCTTAAATCTCCATGTACCCCAGGGCTCCTCTAACCTTATTTTCTCACTTCATCCCCTCTTACTGAGTGACAGCCCATATATTTTCACATACCACTTCCACAAAATGATTCCTAAATATATGACTCTGGTCCAAACCACTCAACTGAACAGCAGAATCATCTATTAAAATGCCTATTGGGTATTTCATAGGAAATGATTACCAAAGAAAATCATATTTGCCACAAGTCATGCTCAGTCCTATTCTTTTCATAAGGAATGGTGTCACCCTTTACTCTCTTGAAACCCAATCCAGAAACCTAAGAATCATCCTAGACCCCTCCCTCTAGTTCATCTCTCAAAATCAATCAGCTACAAGTCCTACAGGTTCTATCCCCTTTCTGTATCCATCTCTCTTCCATTCCCATGGCCATCACCTACGTTCAGGCCCTTCTTGCATTCTTGCCGAAATTCCAGGCTTCCCTGAATGTAGCCTGGCCTCGTTCTAATCCATTCTCCTTCCTTTTTCTCTTTTGATTTAAAATGTCAGGCTGACGATGCTATCGCTTTGTCTGAAATTCTGAATTCTGAGTAGATTTCAGAATAAAATTGAAGGTCTTTATTGATATGTAAAATCCCTCAAAATGTGGGTATTGCATGCCTCTGCAGTCATCAGTCACTCTATGGTCATGCTCATCAAACCATCTGAAGTCCCCAAATTCTTCCCATTGTCTTATGTCTCCACACTTATGCAAGATGTTCCCTTAGCTGTTCCATTTTCCCATCTAGGGAGAGGTACAATCTCCCTTTCTTGAAAATCTTACTTTTAGCATCACTGTTTCAAGAAGAAGACCTGAACTCCCTGGCTGAATTGGGCCACATAATTATCCCACAGATTCCTCTACTCTGTAGGTAGTTGTTCATTTATTTCTCTCATCCACTAGATGCCAGCCTGTGCACTCCTTGAAAGAAGGGGCACATCTTATTGAATTCATATCTGTGGAACTTAGTATTGTATGTAGAACCAATCAATCCACCCATCCATTTCTCTATCTATCCATCCACCTATCCAGGAATGGTCCCCAAGAGGGATGAAATAGTGTGTTTAGCTTGTTGGTCTTCCATATGAAATTTTCATGAAACGTACTTCTGAAGTAGAGAGATTTTAATTGTCCTTGACAATAAGAGGTATATTGGAAATCTTGCTTAAGAGCTCACTTTTTGTGTTTCCTTCAGACATAATGAGCTCTATGAGATGAAGGAGATTTCTCAGAGATTACTTCCTGTATAGTCCCCACAAGCACACGCAAGCACAATGAGAGATAATCCTGTTTGAAACTCCTTCAAAATAAAAGATTTCTTGGATGGATGGATAGAAATGGACAGTCTTGTAATTAGAACATCAGAAAACCTGATCCTGTTTCCTGTGCAGAATCACACAAAGTACCAAACCAGGGTTTGTGACTGCTTGAATGGGGCTTAAACTTCAGTGAATTGTTACCCAGATATATTACCTACTCAAATATAGCTGGTTGTAAAAGAGACTATGTTTGTAAAGGAAAGAAGGAAAATTCCCTGCCACCCCTAAGATATCAAGAGTCAAAAATTTGCCTGGATCTGAGATCAAGAGCAGCTGTGGAGTATAAAGAGGAGCTCAGGGCATCTAAAGGGAAAGAGCATTAGCCAAATCTCCATTGGCTTTGTTGTAATAACAGCCCTTTATTGAGCATTTATTTTGTGGAAGGCACTGTACTAAGAGGTATATATTTATATATAGGCTTCTTCAATCCTTACAACAACACAATGAGATACATATTCTTTTTTTCTTTTAACATCTTTATTGGAGTATAACTGCTTCACAATGGTGTGTTAGTTTCTGCTGTATAACAAAGTGAATCAGCTATACATACACATTTATACCTATTTCTCCTCCCTCTTGTGTCTCCCTCCCACCCTCCCTATCCCACCCCTCTAGGTGGACACAAAGCACTGAGCCATGAGGCTGCTTCCCACTAGCTACCTATTTTACATTTGGTAGTTCAGATACATATTCTTAACACCATTTTACCACTCAAAAATAGATTCTCAAAGCATTTAACCACAAATTACTCGGTTAATAAGAGGATGAGATGGGAACGCAACCGGATTCTGACTCTAAAGACTGAACTGCCAGCCACTCTGTCTGCTGTTCTGAGGCCGATGTCTGGGACATCTAACCTCCAACATGGGAACTTGGGCTGGGGATCATGTTCACTTTGAGACTCTGACACAGAGTCCTTGGCAATCACAACTGCTTAAGTGAGGATAGAGAGGAGGTGTTTAGAGGAGGTGTAAATGTTTTAAAAATGTCCTCAGGTAGCATCTTATCACAAGGGATTGTACTAGGAGTTTGGGATAAATGGCTGGGGCACTGCCAAGAACACTTTGACTTTGGATGGGATATGGCAGGGCAGGGGCAAGAGGTGTGGGTTCTTCCCATACTTAAAAGGAATTTGTCTCAGTTTTATGGGGGTAAAATCTTTTCTACACTCACAACCAGCAAATATCATGCTGGGATGGAACAACTCAAGGAGATTAAATGCTCAGCTTCT
This sequence comes from Hyperoodon ampullatus, assembly GCF_949752795.1. Taxonomy (NCBI): domain Eukaryota; kingdom Metazoa; phylum Chordata; class Mammalia; order Artiodactyla; family Ziphiidae; genus Hyperoodon; species Hyperoodon ampullatus. The sequence continues at coordinate 73,546,870 of NC_136918.1, read as the reverse complement.
GTAAGAGTCAGATATGAGCTAAGTCTGAGAAATAAAAATCAAGAGACCAGCAAGGGGTGGGCTAATGCAAGAGCAAACCCCAAGACACCTGAGAAGATGCTGCCCTGGATGGTGCTAGTGTAGGAGATGGCCCCCAACCTCAACTTCTGATCCTTTTTCATGCACCCTACACTCCATCCACATTGAACCATTTATGGTTTCCCAAACTCACCTTGATCTCTTTTCAGACAACCTGGTTCCTTTCCTGTGCCTGCCTCTCCCTTGGACACCTGGAAAACACCTCCTTATCCTGCAAAAGCTAAGCCACTCTTCCTCCTTTAACTCCATCCATTCTCTCACCACTCTACCTTGGGTATAATTCTATTTTAACATTCAGTATGTCACATCTCAATTTGTTTGCATGAGTTTCCTTTATGAGATTGGGAGCACTTTAGGCTAGGGTCTATGTTTCATTCACCCTTTTATTTTACTACAGGGCCTGACACACAGGAAGTGCTCAGTACATGTTTGTCAAGTGAGTAAAAGAAATGGTTGATGGGGCTTCCCTGGTGGCGCAGTGGTTGAGAGTCCGCCTGCCGATGCAGGGGACGTGGGTTCGTGCCCCGGTCTGGGAAGATCACACATGCCGCGGAGCGGCTGGGCCCGTGAGCCATGGCCGTTGAGCCTGCGCGTCCGGAGCCTGTGCTCCGTGATGGGAGAGGCCACAACAGTGAGAGGCCCGCATACCGCAAAAAAAAAAAAAAAAAAAAAAAAGAAATGGCTGATGGATCATCCAATCTGGATTATGCAGAATGATGAAATTCAATGACTGCAATATAGATTATATATTGTTATAGTGTTAGTATTATTATGGCCTTCCTTGGATTGGCATTAGCATGCTTTGGGCATAAAATGAGCCTGTTAACTTAGGTAATGTTGATGCAATATAGTAGTAAAAACATTTATATGATGCGTATTATATTGCAGGCACTGTTCTAAGCTCTTATATATATTAAAGCATTTAATCTTCGCAACAGTTCAATGTGGTAGCTATTATTACTATTCTCAGTTTACAGCAGGGAAAACTGAGACACAGAGAGGCTAAATAATTTGCCCAAGGCCACACGGCTAGGAAGATACAAACCTGGCAATCTAACCCAGGCAGGCTGGCTCCAGACTCTGTGCCCTTGACTACTATGATATGCTTTAAAAAAATAACAACAGAAATTATACTTTGTATCCCAAATTTGCACTGAATGATTTCAACCTTCCTTGGTATTTCATATGATGCTTGATATTTCATATGATATTTCTAAGTATTTAAAGAATAATTCCAGCTCTAACTGGAATTAGTATTTTACATCTGATTTTCTATTTCTTTTCTAAGCATTGGTTATATTAGTGTAGGACTTGAAGGTAAACCAAACAAGAAGGGAACAAAGGAAGGTACAAAAGAATATGCCATTCCTTTCAAAGTTCTTTCTTCTTTCTCATTGTACCATGGACTGTACTTCTTTTATCTCATAGCTATATACTTGGCTGGATTAGCACGTTTGATCTAAGCAGAATTCCCCAACAGTGCATAAATTAATGTCTTCAGAACACTGTCAACAGAAATCACATCCCTTTTTCTAAATGTACATCCTAAGAAACACTTTAAAGCCTGCAGTTAGAAAACACTCATGTAGATTAATCTCCAAAATTTATAAGCAGTTCATGCAGCTCAATAGCAAAAAAAAAACAACCCAATCCAAAAATGGGCAGAAGACTTAAATAGGCATTTCTCCAAAGAAGATATACAGACTGCCAACAAACACATGAAAGAATGCTCAACATCATTAATCATTAGTGAAATGCAAATCAAAACTACAATGAGATATCATCTCACACCAGTCAGAATGGCCATCATCAAAAAATCTAGAAACAATAAATGCTGGAGAGGGTGTGGAGAAAAGGAAACACTCTTGCACTGCTGGTGGCAATGTGAATTGGTACAGCCACTATGGAGAACAGTATGGAGGTTCCTTAAAAAACTACAAATAGAACTACCAGATGACCCAGCAATCCCACTACTAGGCATATACGCTGAGAAAACCATACTTCAAAAAGAGACATGTACCAAAATGTTCATTGCAGCTCTATTCACAATAGCCCGGAGATGGAAACAGCCTAAGTGTCCATCATCAGATGAATGGATAAAGAAGATGTGGCACATATATACAATGGAATATTACTCAGCCATAAAAAGAAACGAAACTGAGCTATTTGTAATGAGGTGGATAGACCTAGAGTCTGTCATACAGAGTGAAGTAAGTCAGAAAGAGAAAGACAAATACTGTATGCTAACACATATATATGGAATTTAAGAAAAAAAAATGTCATGAAGAACCTAGGGGTAAAACAGGAATAAAGACACAGACCTACTTGAGAATGGACTTGAGGATATGGGGAGGGGGAAGGGTAAGCTGTGACAAAGCGAAAGAGAGGCATGGACATATATACAGTACCAAACGTAAGGTAGATAGATAGTGGGAAGCAGCCGCATAGCACAGGGAGATCAGCTCGGTGCTCTGTGACCACCTAGAGGGGAGGGATAGGGAGGATGGGAGGGAGGGAGATGCAAGAGGGAAGGGATGGGGAACAGATGTATATGTATGACTGCTTCACTTTGTTATAAAGCAGAAACTAATAAAAAAAAGAAAAAAGAAAAAAAAAAGAAAACACTCATGTAATTCCATTCAAGAGGCTGGTCCTTGTGCTGTAAAACATTATGAAGCCTATGTCAGTGAATTTATAGAGCCAATAAAGAATAATACTCTCCTGTCTATCTGACTGTGTTTGTCTCCCATGGTTTTCCTTTGAAAACAACAATTTTGAGATCTAATTCATCACCTCCTGAGCACAGAAAATTCTATACATCTTTGAAATGGCACATTCACTGTTTTGACAAGGGTATTTCCAGAAAAGCAATCAAAGAAAGAAACACACTTTCCAGCCAGTTAAACGGAAGAGCTAGGCTAGAGGGAAGTGGTGCCTTTTGACTAACTCTGGTGATGCCAAGAGGCTGGATGATTTATGACTATGACCATTCCTGCCAAGGTGAGATTAAAGGGGACCCTCTCGTAGAAGTATGCTACAGGGCAAATGGAATATCTTATTTGAGTAATAGCCACTTGGATACAATTTTGGATTCTAGAGCAAGGGAATTACCAAGCTCTTTGGATTTCAAACCTTTTACATCTCAATATTTCATATAAACAGATGAGATAATCACCACATATATGTTTCCTTTGGCATTTACTGTTTTTTTTAAAAATCCCGATTTGTGGTGCCAGCAATGATTCAAGGATGTGAATCCAAAATAACTACATTTCATCAGTTTAGTCCTACATGAAATTTTAAAGTTTTCATGCTTTTTGAAGGGGCACATTCATCAAAATTAGGAACAAATATCATTATGAGCAGGAATTAATATGCTTTAAAATATTGTGTCATGAGATGCAAGTTCGTGCAAATAGCTTCTGAAAAATTTTGATGATGAACATATCCACTTAAGCATTGGACCACTGCCCAGTTTAACTAATGGACACAAAGTAATGGATTCCCTTTATCTTCATGTTAGCCCAGAGCACAAGTCCCAACTGAGACTCATTCATTCATTTACTGATTAATTCATTATACAAATGTGTGTGGAAGCACTCTTATTCTGGGCTCTGGGACAAAGTCCTAGCCCTCACAGAACTTACAGTCTAGAAGGGAAGACACACAGCTAAGCAAATAAGTATATTCTATAATAGCTGGTAGTCAAGGACCAGATCATGTATAGGGACTTGCTATTCAGAGTGTGGTCTGGGGACCAGCAGCATCAGCATCATCTAGGAGCTTGATGGAAGTGTAGCATCTCAAGCCCCATCCCACAACTACTCAATCAGAATCTGCATTTAAAAAAAGTTTATTTATTTATTTATTTATGGCCATGTTGGGTCTTCATTGTGGTGTGTGGGCTTTTCATTGTGGTGGCTTCCCTTGTTGTGGAGCACGGCCCCCATGTGCGTGGGCTTCAGTAGTTGTGGCACGTGAGCTCAGTAGTTGTGGCTCGTGGGCTCTAGAGCGTAGGCTCAGTAGTTGTAGCACACGGGCTTAGTTGCTTTGCAGCATGTGGGATCTTCCCAGACCAGGGCTCGAACCCATGCCCCCTGCATTGGCAGGCGGATTCTTAACCACTGTGCCACCAGGGAAGTCCCCAGAATCTGCATTTTAACAACTTCTCTATGTGATTATTATGCACTTTGAAGGTAGAGAAGTGCTGATATTGGACAGTTAATTCCCAATTCTGGGTGTGTATATTAGAACCACCTGGAGAGAATTAAGATTTAAGTGGTCTGGGGAGAGTTCCAGGTGGTAGAGTGTTTAACAGTCATCCTGGGAGATTCTCGTGTGGTTAGTTGAGAACCACTGAAGTAGGTTGTATTCTGGGTGCAACGAGAAGCCCCTGAGGATGGGGATAAGGAAGTCACGTGACCTGATTTACACAGAGGAGGAATTCTTAACCTCATAGTAATGGCTGAGCTGCCATCTTCTACCTCTGTGTCTGATTCTGACATAACAACACCCACTCTGTAAGGTAGGGAACAGAATGTGATGTGGCCACCACATCGACCCCCAAAGTCAAACTTCATACACTTTGCTGGTTCACAGGCCATAGATAACTCCATTGGCAGGGAGGAAACCATAAGGACATCCACAGTCAAGCCAAGATCAAAGCCAGATGCAGTCACTGTCTCTCATTACATACCTGGGGACCTTTACTTCCCAGACCTCCTTTTTCTCCTTTCATACCAGCCTCTCCTCTTGGGCCCTACAACAGAGAATTAAAGCATTATTCTCTCCCTAAAAGAGAATACTAGATTATTAACTTGAATACTAAAAATGGAAATGCTAAGTCAGTAACGTGGACAGAAATTGGAAAGAGAACTTCACTCATGGTTTTGGTTCTGTCTTGATCGGTCGAGCTCACCCTCTCTGCAAGGATACAGGGTCAAAGCTGGCCCTTAAATGGTTGGGCATTTGTAGTCAAAGTGAAGAAATACTGAACAGCTGAATTCTCCGGTATTGCTTTCTAATTATCCTAAGCATGTTTGTACTCAAAAATAAATGTATTTCTTACATTAAAAAAATAATCCTTACTTATGTAAATCTGAAACTGGGATAATTAAGTGGATTTTCTGTTTAATGACCACACTGAATACTGGTCATAAATAAGACATGGCACATGGTAAGATGAAATTTAGATAATTCTACTTCTGTAATATTATGTTGACTATTAACTTTGGCTTGATATGTTATGCAGAGGAACCTTCATGCTGTGTTTGGTTTCTGCATCTCCTTTTAAATTATGTCATAAAAAAGTAAGAGTCTATAAAATGGAAGAAGAGATGTAGTACTACTTGTTTAGTATGAAGTAAAACCAGCCAATCTATTGAAACGCTTCCCCACCATCTCAGTGGCAAATATTTCTCACTTGAAGGTAGGAAAAGTGAACATTCCTCAGCTGCCAAGTAAGACAAAGAAAATCCATTGAATCAGAAAGAGACAGAGGTCCCAGGGGCAGACTGTTTACTGCTCTGAAATCTTGGTAAAATGTGGATTAAGTTTCTCCTCTGATGTCTAAGGATATTTTGCCCAACTTCAGTGCAGCAGGCTGTTAACATATAATAGTTACTTCAATTTTTTTTATCTATGTGAATTAAAACTTTGAAAAATTGCAGGACCATTGCTTGTCCTGCATTTGCCAAAGAGAAAATTTACTTCTCAAGATTTCAAAAGTAAAAGTTTGGAGAGAAAAAAAAGTGTTCTAACTTTCTTATATCTGACCTTTCTTTCATCTCAGCATTTTTGAGGACTTCCTTTCCCTTCTCATGATTATTTTAGGCTATATTTTGCTCTTTCTGGCACATGCTTCCTTTCCCCTCATGTAATCAGGGTAAGAGCCAACCATGGCTTGTTCCCTGCAAAGGAAAAAGTGCTCGAGGCAGCTCTCTGGAGAAGTGAACTAGAAAGATGACTATAGATAACCCCACTGAAGACCTCAGCTCTATTTGGAACAATTCTTTCCTAGGCTAGAGTCACTTTTTCTACATCACAGGCATCCAGATATAAAACACTGAGCTCTTACTGTGCTAAATTGACCAAAATTTCCAGTTTTGAGGCTCAGTATTTTCCTTGGCTCGTCTCCCTAGGATACAATAGCCAGCCTGGACCCTGTCCTGGACTAGCCAGCACAGGGACCACTACCCAGCGTGTTCATTCCCTTTCCACCTCTTGCCTGGGACAAAACTCAGATAAAGGAGACCAAATGTTGTACAAGTCAAGACTGTGTTGCTTCCTTACTTTACTACCCTGAAAACACTTGAAACATCTGTACTTCTGCAAGGGAGTTGGAGGTATTCTATCAAGGCTTCAGATTCTTCTTTCTGTTCTCAAAGCCTGACTAGTCTTTTTTTTTTTTTTTTGAACATCTTTATTGGAGTATAATTGCTTTACAATGGTGTGTTTCTGCTGTATAACAAAGTGAATCAGCTATACATATATATATATCCCCATATCTCCTCCCTCTTGTGTCTCCCTCCCACCCTCCCTATCCCACACCTCTAGATGGTCACAAAGCACCGAGCTGATCTACCTGTGCTATGCGGCTGCTTCCCACTAGCTATTTTACATTTGATAATGTATACATGTCAATGTTTCTCTCTCACTTCGTCCCAGCTTACACTTCCCCCTCTCCATGTCCTCAAGTCCATTCTCTACATCTGCGTCTTTATTCCTGTCCTGCCTCTAGGTTCTTCAGAACCATTTTTTCAAAGCCTGATTAGTCTTGATACTTACCTGAGGACCCTGAAGTCCCAGTGACCCTGCAAGTCCATCTGGGCCTGGGATGCCCTTTTTCCCCTGTGGGGAGAGAGAGATCAAACTGTTAACATCGTTTCTTGAGAAATTTTTTCTTCTTTTTGTGCAAGATTCTAAATATTTTTCCAGTCACAAAGGCAGTGCAGAATCTTTGCAAAAAATATGAAAAAGAAAGGTAAATACAAGAAGGGAAATAAAAATCTTCTAGGGGCTTCCCTGGTGGCGCAGTGGTTGAGAGTCCGTCTGCTGATGCAGGGGACACATGTTCGTGCCCCGGTCCGGGAAGATTCCACATGCCGCGGAGCGGCTAGGCCCGTGAGCCATGGCCGCTGAGCCTGTGCATCCGGAGCCTGTGCTCAGCAACGGGAGAGGCCACAACAGTGAGAGGTCCGCGTACCACAAAAAACAAAAACAAAAACAAAAAACTTCTATAATCTCATCAAGCTGAGATAACCACAGCTAATATGTTGGTGTATTTGCTTTCATTCTTTATACACATGCATGCGTGCATGCACACACACACACACACACACACACATCCCTTCTTTTCCTATAATACTTGTTATATGCTGTATCAAACTTGGGTGTTGGCCTGAAAAAACTCACAATTTACTCCACATTTTCTTAAAAAATCTCCAGGCATCTTACACTGTATTTATATTCAAATAGATTGAATATCTAGGGACCAAAAGTTGAGCATTCCCTTCATATTGCCCTTGAACTCTGCCACAGATAAGAATTCCAAATAAGATTAAAAAGTTTAATTTAGACTATTGGATAGCCTAAGCTTACATCTCAGTTTTTACACAGTTAGATGAGATTAAATGTCCCTCACTGATGCTTTTCCTAGAAATCATAAAGGGGAAATTTCTCAACACTTTCTCTTCCCAATCTCATTTCATTCATTTCACGCCATTTTTCTGGATTCACTCTCCATTTTGTTGCAGTCTAACCTTGAAAAAAGTGTGTGCGGGTGTGTGTGTGTGTGTGTGTGTGTAACATCTGTGGATGGTAAATTCTTAGTCTTTGTCTATTTGAAAATGTCTCTTTTACATTCATTCATAGTTTAACTAGGTATAAAATTCTAGGTTAACAGTTATTTTTCTTCTGCACCTGCAAAACATTACTTTGTTGTTTTTGGCATGTTTTATTGTTGAACAGAAGCCTGCTGCCATCTAATTGGTTATTCCTCTCATGGGTAAAAGTGTCTTTTCTCTCTGGTAGTGTTTAAGGTGTTTTCTTAACATTCTGGAGTTTTACCATGATGTGATTGTGAGTGGATTTGTTATTTATCCTCATTGTATTTTCAATCTGAAGATGTGTGGTTCCTCAATTTTTTAAAATTCTTAGCCACTGCTCTTTCAAAAATATTGCAGTTTCATGTATTTATTTATTATTTATTTATTCATGATATATTTATCACCAATATGTACAAAGGGGATATGATATGACAGTCGGTATGGTCAACTTTTGAACAAAACATTCAGATTATCTAATTTGTATTAAGGTTTTATTGTACTCTTGGTTAAAAAGGGGTTTGTGCAAATTATAAGTAAGGTTCAGAGTTAACTGAACAAAAATCTAAAAGAAAGATCACCCACTGAATTACTAGAGTTTGTATGAATACTTGAAATCCAGACAAAGTTAAATTTAATGATAATTGGGCCAAGTATATCTCTTAACTTTAATTTTTAGAGTTTTTGATTAAAGTGCTCAAATTTTAATTTTCTTTTAAGGTTTGAATTCTTTAAATTGTAGCCTAAAAGTTTTCCAAAATTTGATTCCACAACCATTATTATCAAAAAGCGAAAGAAATTTAGGCTTGGAAGAGACTTTCCAGAGTCTTTATTCAGGCTCCTTGACTAGACACAGAATATTTATCATTTGCAGTTAAGAAAAAGAAAAATCACTGTACCTGTGGGCCTGTATGTCCCCTCTGGCCATGAACTGCCTACAATAGGAAAAAAAAGGTAGATATCTTTAACTTTGAAAAAAATGCTTTTTTATGTTTAATTTAAATTGGTAATGGACACCTTAAAGCACTGACATTAAAAGAAAAATTCCCACATATTACTTTAAATAATCCACTTCATCATGAAAGCAAAATGTTGCCAAATCTGAATTTCTATCCTCGGGCAATAGGTAATTAAAACTATAGATAATGTAAATCTATAAATACTTGTGAGAATAGACTGTGGTCAATAATTTATCCTCCACTAAACTACTACTAGAACTGGTCACAAGCACCAAAATTGGCTGATTTGAATTGTACTTTTCATTTTTCCAAAGTACTACCAAGTAAGTCAGAAATCAGGAGTAGAAGTGGCCAAAAGGCAGGAAGCCAGAGCAAACACTGAGAGAATTAACTTTATGAACTTTATTATAGATGAATTTCAGAAGCTAACAATAGCCAAACTAATTTTATCCCCCTCCCCTTCAAGAAGCCAAATATGCTTACCTGTCAAAAATGAAAGAATCATCTTAAGCATTCAAGAGTTACTCAATTCAATAGGTTAATAAAATATTCAATCAAAAAATGGTTAATAAAATATTCAATCAAAAAAAATGGATTTTTCCTACTACTCTCATATATAAGGTTAATGTCTGAGTATATTCTAGATCAATATTTCATAAATCTGGGAATCAAGAGACAAAGATATTTTATTGTCTAACTTAGGATCTCTCAATAAGGTTATAACATCCAGGATTTACAAAATTCAATAAATATCAGACAACATTTTCTTGATGGAAATTTGAGATATTCAGGTCAAATTTCTATGTGAGGTCAGTATTGCAGACTTTAAATTCTTCTAATCATATTTCAGTCAAAATCTATTGTTATTTCAGAAATAGACTATGTGTCTGGGGAAATGGTTGGAGGCCTATTTCTTTAAAACCTGAAGAGTTATCTTGAGATGAAAGTGTAAACCTCCCTATCAGAGGGATGAAGAGCAGCTCTCTCTACTCTTTTTACACAAGGGTTTATCTTTTCTAGTTCAATTCACTGCAGTTTCATTCAGAGAAATATATATATCTAAGATCTACTATCCACAAAGCATATAGGATGGGAACCATAGGAGCATAAATATGACACACAGTTCTTGACCTCAAGGAAACTCACTCTCTGGGTTAGTGGGGAGGAGATAAATATTACAAATATTTATGAGGCAGAATATGTCAAACAGCATAAGAAAGGGGAAGACAGAATTATGGGTTTCTTCCAATCGAAAAATGGGCAGAAGATCGAAATAGATGTTTCTCCAAAGAAGACATCCAGATGGCAAACAGGCACATGAAAAGATGCTCAGCATTGCTAATTATTAGAGAATGCAAATCAAAATTACAATGAGGTACCATCTAACACTGGTCAGAAAGGCCATCATTAAAAAATCTACAAATAACAAATGCTAGAGAGGGTGTGGAGAAAAGGGTACCATCCTACACTGTTGGTGGGAATGTAAATTGGTGCAGCCACTATGGAGAGGTTTCTCAAAAAACTAAAAATAGAGTTGTCATATGATCCAGCAATCACACTCCTGGGCATATATCCAGACAACACTATAATTCAAAAAGATACATGCACCCCTAAGTTCATAGCAGTATTGTTCATAATAGCCAAGACATGGAAGCAACCTAAATGTCTATCAACAGATGAATGGATAAAGAACCTGTGGTACATATATACAATGGAATATTACTCAGCCATAAAAAAGAATGAAATAATGCCATTTTCAGCAATATGGATGGACCTAGATATTATCATATTAAGTAAAGTAAGTCAGAAAGAGAAAGACAAATACCATATGATATCACATGTGGAATCTAAAATTGGAGACAAATGAACATATCTATGAAACAAGCAGACTCACAGACATAGAGAACAGACTTGTGGTTGCCAAGAGGGAGGGCAGGTGGGGGAAGGATGGATTGGAAGTTTGGGATTAGCAGACGCAAACTATTATATATTGAATTGATAGACAACAAGGTCCTACTGTATATCATAGGGAACTATATTCAATATCCTATTATAAACCATAAGGAAAAAGACCATATATATATATATGTATATGTATGTATATACACACACACACACACACACACACACATATATATCTGAATCACTTTTCTGCACAGCAGAAATTAACACAACATTGTAAATCAACTGTAATTCAATAAAATAAATTAAAAAACAAAGAAATATGGGTTTCAAAAAAAGCAATCATATCCACTTGGTCAAATCAGGAAAATCTTCCTAGAGAAAGAGATTTTTGAGATGGGTTTCACAGGATGTGTAGGAGTTTTACAGGTAGAGAATGAAAGAAGTCTTTCTAACAGAGACTACAGCCTAAGTAATGAAGTAGAGGTTGGAAACTAGGAAGAGTATTTGATAGTCTGGGTCAAAGGTGAGAGAAAAGGGGAGTAATAGGGTTACTAGGCTGAAAATAGTAGGCTGAAGGGTTCATACTCCATTTAACAGAAACCACGGGGTTTCTTGGAGCAGGAAGTGTATGTGCTTAGACTTGGGCTTTAGGTGGATACATCCGGCTGTGGTAGGAGAAACTGAATGCAACCCTATATTCAGGCAAAGTAAGGGATATGGAACTTGTTTTTACATCCAAAATCTTTCTCTGGTTCACTGTCACGGTGTTTGAAACACTATCAATAAACGTTTGTTCTCAGTGTCTTTCACTTGTATTTAATAAAAGGAAAAACAAAACAAAGAACTGGAAATGTGAGGTGGTAATATTTCTTTTCTTTTTCTTCTTTTTTTTTTTTTGCAGTACACGGGCCTCTCACTGTCGTGGCCTCTCCCGTTGTGGAGCACAGGCTCCGGACGCACAGGCTTAGCGGCCATGGCTCACGGGCCCAGCCGCTCCGCGGCATGTGGGATCTTCCCAGACTGGGGCACGAACCCGTGTCCCCTGCATTGGCAGGCGGACTCTCAACCACTGCACCACCAGGGAAGCCCGAGGTGGTAATATTTCTTGACAGTAAGAGATATATAATTCTCAAAGAGGAAAGAATGATTATTTTTAAAAAAATGTAAAAACTAGGAGGTTAGGATATGTTTGTGATACATATTTTAGCTTATGATGATGTTTAGACATTGACCCCCTGCAATGAAAGATGAGGACATAGTATTTTGGAACTTTCCCCATACCTTTTCCCACTTTTCTATTTGCAGATGGTCAAATGTATAACATTTACATTTTTTCCTGTAATCATTATTTCTATGGTTTAATCTTATTTCTACACAAAGGATCATGGGGGTTATATTGCTTGAGTTTTTGAAGGCTTGATCATATTGATTACTTATATGCTTAAAGGACATCTTAGGTAGGTATAAAGATCTTGGACCACTTTATTTCCATCAGAACTCTGTAGCCATTGTACTGCTCCCTATTGGCCCTGAATGTCGAGAAGGCTGAAGACAGACTGAGTTTTCTATCTTTATTGCTTGGAAATTCTCGATTCTTCTTTTCCATAATAAGTTTGAGAATTTTACTGCAATGTGGCTGAGTGTTGATATTTTTGTATCAGTGTTTTTTTCTGAGTCAGAGTATGCCTTTTCTTTCTGCATATTTGAGTCTTTGTTTCAAGAAGTTATCTTTTATTACATTGTTGAAAAGTTTTACATTACATTTGGTGTATTTAATAACACAAATTGTACATTTATTGGCTCTCCATTGTCAATATTCCATCTCTAGCACTGCTTTTGTAGCTTCCTGATTGCCATATGCCTGGATATATTTTCAGTCATCCTTGTTCTAATTTTTTGTTGCTTCTAATACATCATAGTTCTACATGTATTTCCTTCTCCATTGCTCCCCAAGCACTACCAGTTTGCTTTCTTCACTTTCTATTGTCTTGTCAGATCTTTAGACTCTTAGAGCAATCATTTGTCTTAATTTTTTTGGAGAACTATTTGCCAGAGTTATTATTCTTTATCCTTGAATACTTCCTCTTTTAATGAGGGTTTATCTGTCCTTTGCTCATGTAGTTTTCCTCCTCTTCTCTTGCAATTTCTATGCATAGGTCCTGATTAATAATCATCCAATTAATTCATAATAAAGCCTATGAATATTTCTGATTATTAATCACTTTTGAATAGGGCCACCCATTTACTGAATAACTGTATGGGTTGTAGCCGGACTTGTGACAGTAAACTTGATACAGATATGTTGTTTCAAACACTTTGTCATTGTGAATTATTTCTTTTACTTATGGCTACCTCTTCCTTCAAATTTTGGCCTTTAAGAGACATGAACTCATAGAAAGCCCTTTAAGTCATAGTTTCTTTGAGTTGTAACCATCACTGTTTCTTCTGTCTTTGCAGCTTCCCTGGCCTAGGCTACTAAGTTGTAATTTTAAAAATGGAATAGTCTTCAGTTTCTCATTATTTCTGCCTCCTCTGCTAAACCGTATTTGTATCAGTATATTCCCATATTGTCTCAAAATCTACAGTACCCCTGGATTTTGTTCATCAGCTTTTTCAGGACTAGAGCAGCTACTTTTAGATACATCTGATCCCTGATTCAGGTTTGAGTTGGTATGCATCAGCTTCCAAAGCCTGCCTTATTAGGATCCAGATTTTAAAACAGTTGGCCAAACATGAAAAGATGCTCCACAACACTAATCATTAGAGAAAGTCAAATCAAAACTACAATGATGTATCACCTCACACAGGTCGGAATGGCCATCATTAAAAAGTCTACAAATAACAAATGCTGGAGAGGGTGTGGAGAAAAGGGAACCCTCCTACACTGTTGGTGGTAATGTAAGTTGGTGCAGCCACTATGGAGAACAGTATAGAGATTCCTCAGAAAATTACAAATAGAGTTGCCATATATGATCCAGCAATCCCACTCCTGGGCATATATCCAGACAAAAGAGAAGACACATGTACCTCTATGTTCATAGCAGCACCATTCATAATAGCCAAGACATGGAAGCAACCTAAACATCCATTGACAGATGAATGGATAAAGAAGATATGGTATATATGTACAATGGAATATTACTCAGCCAAAGAAAAGAATGAAGTAATGCCATTTGCAGCTACATGGATGGACCTAGAGATTATCATACTAAGTGAAGTAAATCAGAAAGAGAAAAAATACCATAGGGTATCACTTATATGTGGAATCTAAAATAGGACATAAATGAACTTATCTATGAAACAGAAACAGACTCAGAAATAGAGAATAGACTTGTGATTGCTAAGTGGGAGGGTGGGTGGGGAAGGAATGGATTGGGAGTTTGGGGTTGCAAACTATTATATATAGAATGAGTAAACAATAAGGTGCTAATGTATAGCACAGGGGACTATACTCAATATCCTGTAATAAACCATAATGGAAAAGAATACGAAATAGAATGTGCATATATGTATAACTGAATCACTTTGCTGTACAGCAGAAATTAACACAACATTGTAAGTCAACTATATTTCAATAAAATAAAGTAAAATAAAACCTCTAAAAACTAAAATAAAATAAAAATAGTTGGCCAATACCGTCACCATGCGTGGCTTGAAGCTGTGGTCATTCTTTGTTAATTTATTTTAAATTTCTTTCGTTGTTTTTGGTGAGTTGCACACAAGGGGAGTAGTATTTTAAAAACCCTTGACTGTGCCATCTTTAGCTGGAATTCTACTTTTACTCAATGACACTGCTGAATCTACAACCCAAGAAGGGGCCATATTTTTCAGGAGTTGTGTGATTTAAATAATACGTGGTGATACTGCCTTAGCCTGTAGAGAGATTATAGCCTCTATGAAACAAGAAAAGTACATTTCCCATGCCAGGATTTTTTGGATGATATTCTTTAAGTTCAAAATATTTTCCTGGGGTATGTAAGCTGGATACACCCTTTCAGAAAGTAAAATAAATAGCAAATGTATTTTTTAAATCTTTAGATGCATTAAAAAGGGCTTTCCCAATAATTAAATTCTACACGTTTTAAACATAATCCCTGTTCTTATTTCCATTTTCTCTGCCTTGCAAAGAAGAGTGTGTTCCAAGACATAAAAATATTTTCCCGATGGAGTATAATAGCTGGTTCTATGAACTTCTGCTTTGAAAATACAATGCATAATAAATGAAATGTATTAAACTACTCTATTTGTGCTCAATTTTAAAACATTATATATATATATATATATATATATATATATATATATATATATATATATATATATATTGGGAGGGGTGGAGGACATTGGAAAAGGCTGGATAACTAAATAAAGAATGGAAAGAAAATGTTGCACAATGAGAAGAGACAGGTCTAATTTAGAACCCAATGCAGGCATTTAAGTGTATTTTATTAGTTATCTCCTCTTAATGGATAAAGATTTTGTTTTATAATGTCAGTACTTTTCCAAGAAGTCAAGCACAGAATCTTTTTTAAAAAGTACTTAGTGAAAAAAATAACAACAAATGAAAAAGACTCCAAAAGGTTTCATAAGCAAGTGACTTAATTTTTCTCTCAGATATATTTTTATAGGCATACATTACATATAATCTTTTTAGCAGCATGGAGGTTCCTCAAAAAATTTAAACAGAGAACTACCCTATCAACCAGAAATTCCATTTCTGGGTATTTATCCAAAGAAACAAAAACACTAACTCAAAAAGATATACCCCTATGTTCATTGCAGCATTATTTACAATAGACAAGACATGGAAGCAACCTAGGTCTCCACTGATGTATGAATGAATAAAGAAAACTTGACACACACACACACACACACACACACACACACAGTGGAATATTATTTAGCCATTAAAAAGATGGAAATCTTACCATTTGTGACAACATAGATGGACCTTGAAGGCATTATGCTAAGTGAAATAAGTCAGAGAAAGACAAATATCCTATGAGCTCACTTATATGTGGAATCTTAAAAAACCCAAAAAACCAAACTCATAGATACAGAGACGAGATTAGTGGTTGTCAGAGGTGAGGGATGGGGGAGGGGGTGAAATGGGTGGAGGGGGTCAAAAGGTATAAACTTCCAGTTATAAAATAAATGTCATGGGATGGAATATACAGCATGGCAACTATAGTTAAAAATACTATATTATATATTTAAAAGTTGCTAAGAGAGTAGAGCTTAAAAGGTTTTCATCACAAGAAAAATATTTCATAACTACGTGTGGTGATGGATGTTAACTAGACTTACTAGCTGAATGGTGGTCATCTTTAATATATACATATATGGAATCATTATGTTGTACCTCTGAAACTAATACAATATTATCTATCAATTATATCTCAGTAAAATATATATATTTTAAAATTTAGCACAAATAGAAACCAGTTTAATATATTGCATTTATTATGCATTCTGTTTTCTGAGCAGGAGCTCACAGAACCATATATTGTAGTCCACCCAAGAAACTATTTTTATATCTTGGAACACACTCTTCTTTGCGAGTCAGAAAAAATGGAAGTAAGAACAGAGGACTCACACCAGGACTGACTGTTCTAAGCAGTCATAAAACTGGGCAGAGGAATGGAGTTTTGGACTTTAAGCCTCAGCTGGCCTAGTGAATAGGCCAAACTTTGACCGCTCTTCCCCTAGTTGGCTGCTCTTGTGTTCTCTTTGCCCAGCTCTTTCCTCTGATTGGTAACTTCTCCTGCAGCCAGCACCTTCCTGCCTCAGCTTCAGGGCCCTTCCGGAGTCCTTTGCCAGCTCTGTCCCAAGTCAGTTTCCCTAAGGTAGTGAGTCCCAGTGGAACCATCCTGCCCACTCCCACCATCAGCCATTTTATCCTAATACAGGCTCTTCTGCAGTGGGCTGACTTGTCTATGGGGGTTCTTACTGTCTTTCTTCTGGAGCCTGGGGTTCCAGGGGGGCCTGGCCAGCCTCTTCTTCCCTGTCAAAGGAACAGACAGATGTATGACAATAATGACACAACATTGACATGTGCACTCCCACATTGGCTTGTTGTGCTCCTGGGAGGGTGGATGGGGACACACCAATTAGAGTTATCCTCCCTATGGGATGTGGCCTTAATCCACTGGTCACAAATCATATCTCTCTGTGGGTATGACTTCATCTGTTTATCACCACTGTCTAACTTGTGTTTGGGCTATAAGTTAGAGTATTCAAATCAAACTGTCTCCACTGTGTTGCCACAGAGTGGAAAATTGAAGCATCCGTGTGTCAGGGATGGCTACAACTCGTTTGGATTTCTACCTTTGGACTCCTTGCCCTGTCTGGCTAACCTGTGTAGATTAACACCCTAACGTGAGTAAAATCTCACAATACACACAAGTCTTCCCAAGGTAGAAAAGGGGGGAATGACTATGAGTCTACAACAAGACTTACATTTATCACTTAATAAAAATGGCAGGTAACTTTTACTGAAGGTTTATGATGTGGCAGGGTCTGTCATCGAATTCCCACCATCCCCTTCAAAAGTAGGCTATTTGTCTTATTTTGAAGATAAGAAAATTGAGGTTTACAGAGAGTACCTTGAGGTCACAGAGCTGGTAAGGAACAGAGCATGAAATATGGCCTAGGCCTTTTCCCAAAGCAAAGATCTTTCTACCATATCAGACCTCTCCCACAGGTGGAGTCATCAAAGAACTTCCTTACCAAGAAGATCCAGAGACACACATTTTCTAGATAATTATTTTTCAAAATTCTGAAAAATCTCATATTTCATGGGATTAATAGATCTACCAGACCTTGTTCTTGTTCTTTTTTTAAAAAAGATGTAATTTTATTTATTTTTGGCTGTGTTGGTTCTTTGTTGCTGCGTGTGGGCTTTCTCTAGTTGTGGCGAGTGGGGGCTACTCTTCGTTGTGGTGCACAGGCTTCTCCTTGTGGTGGCGTCTCTTGTTGCGGAGCATGGGCTCTAGGCACATGGGCTTCAGTACTTGTGGCTTTCAGACCTCAGTACTTGTGGCTCGTGGGGTCTAGAGGTTGCAGGCTCAGTAGTTGTGGCGCACAGGCTTGGTTGCTTCACGGCATGTGGGATCTTCCCAGGCTGGGGATCTTATCCACTGTGCCACCAGGGAAGTCCTAATCTTGTTCTTTTTTTATCATGTACTATGTATAGCATGACATCTTTTTAGGCTATGTGTCCTCTGGATCCTGGGAAGGCCAACAACTTTTTTGCTAGTGCTTTCTATCAGCTACCTTACAGTTTAAGTTAGAGTTTAGATGTTTGCATTCATAAATTGAGACCTCAGGGGTATGGCTTGGTGAAGAAAGTCACCCCAAATTCAGAAGAAGAGAATGTGTCTTAAATCCCAGGGTAGTAGATAAGGAAGAATAAAAGATCATTCTGCTCCTAAAAATAGTTTTTCTGTATCAAGTATATTCACTCTGATTCCAAATTCTTTATATGCTTTTTGTATTCTACCACTAAAACTCTGAGCCCCACAGTTGTCACATCATTACATGTTTACTTCCAAAAGCCCACACAGTTACCTGTCTTCCGTGTTCCCCTTTCAAGCCCTTGGGTCCTTCTATGCTATTGTCAAATCCAGGAACTCCCTAAAAAATAGAAAATAAAGAGCAAAATTGATAGGCTTTGAAATTTTTTCCTTAAAAATGTAATTTGTGTGTAATACACCTGGTCACCTCCCAAAAAGGTGATGAGAAGTTCAACCCATTTGAAAGCAGAAATAGGTTAAATTATAAATGGTTTACAAATGTTTTCTTTTCCTCCCATGCTTTGCATTATCAGAGGAGAGAGAAGACCTAAGATGAGTGTGTGGGGTTGAAGTGAGAGCTCATGATGGAAGGCAGAGCCCAGGGAAGCAAGGGTGACATGACTTGTGTTTAGGTATTTCCTTCTTGCTACTACCATCTTTCTCTTAACTTCTGGTCTTCTTTCTTGAGGCCTCGGCAAGTTTGTACTCGAGGGTTGGTATATTTTACTCTCCACAGCCCTTGGGAGAAGGCAAAGATTTTTTTTATTTTGTTTGTTTTTATTGAAGTGTACTTGATTTACAATGGTGTGTTAGTTTAAGGTTTTGGAGACTGATGTTTGGGCATGGTGATCAAAGGCCTGTAGTACTGAGGTCTAATTGGACTCGGCATATCCCCTAGGTTGGCGTGGGTCCTGCTTCTTTTGGTGCAGGTCGTGCCTACTCAACTGGGTTGCATCCCCATGACAGTAGGTGTTTCTGGGTCATAAGTTTTGCTTAATGTACTTTTAGCTGGCTTGGACTCAAGGAAATGAAGCTAATATTTTTAATTGAGAAAGACTCTTGGGGAATAGAAAAAAGAGATGGCTTTGTTTCTTTCATTCTGTCCATATTTCGAGATACCCAGAGGAAGATAATGGAATGGAGAATTCCTTCATAGCTCTGAAGCACAAGGACAGTTCTGAATATGTACGCTCAAAAAATACATGTGCAAACAATGTGCAAGGTCTTCTCACTATCCATACTCATACTGTATATAAATAGGATCAGGCACAAGAGACCTACTTTTAAAATTCTAAACAGTTGTGCCCATGATGATTTCATTTCAGGACTGCTATTGTAGTACCTTCAAGTGGGCTCTCTTTCCCTATCAGAAGTGCTGATGGGAAACAAGCCCTGACGTGATGTTAGTTTGCAGCCCCGCAGTCCCAGCACTTACAGGGTCTCCGCACAGGCCCTTTGCTCCATGGTCACCAGGAATCCCTCTTTCTCCTGGGATTCCCTAAAGTTAACACAAATCAGAAGAAGGACAAGATAAGAATTTTAAATAACATTAATAAAAACGAAGAGCTTATCTTCTCCTTGATTTGAATTATTAAATATTTTCCTGCTAAAGTTACTTTGAAACTAGAAAGAGGAACAACTGATAGTTTCAGGCATCGTACAAATAATTTAAAAGTGACCTCAAGTATTTGCCACAGTGGTGAATGCTGTGTTCCAGACACATTTGTTGTCTTGTTCAGTTTTTACAACTACTTTATGTGGCAGGTATTGTTTTTTATCTTTCTTTTGTTGAGGCAGCTGAGATTCAGAGAGATTATCCATTTTCCCCAAAGGGGTTGCATCAGCTAGAAAGTGGGTTCTTGACTCAGCTGTTCACACTCTCAAGACAGATAAAGTGGATGGTGGAAGTATGGCTGCTGCTGGGATTTGTTCCAGATGGAAAGGGGTGACAGACACCTTCAGAGTGTTGCCGACCCCAAGGCTCTCACCAACACCCTGTGACTGTTGTTAGCATGGTAGCTGCTTTTCAAGATTACCCCCAGTTCTTCACTTTTCTCTGTATCTATTCCCTTTGCCGTGAAACTCTACAGTGCCTTCCAACTGTGGTGGGGCAAGATTCCCTACCCCTGAGTTTGGCTGTGACTTGATCTGACCAACAGAGAGAGATGCAAATGTCGCCATGAGAGCTCCAAGCCTTGGCCCCAAGAAGCCTTGAGAGAGCCTGTGTGTTTCTACTTGCTCCCTTGTTCTTCTGCCACAGCCATGAAAAGGTCATGGTCAACATAGCCAGGCAGCTCTCCAGTCCCAGAAGGAGGATAAGAGACAAGTGATACAAAGCCCCCAGCCAACCTAGAGACACATGAGCGAAGGTCAGCCATGCTCAGCCTTAATCAGCTGAACTTCTCAGACACAAAAGAAATAAATGTTTATTGTTGCATGTGACTGAGGTCTTGTGATCATCACAAAGCAATTTTGTGGCCTAGCTGACTGGTATACCTGGGGTAGCTGTTTTACTGTTAATCACACCTTTAATTCCCAGCACAGTTTTCATGTTGTCCCTTTATTGAATACCAACCTGGGCTCCTTCATCTCCTTTTTCTCCTTTTGCTCCTGGAAGACCATTGTCACCCTAAAAACAGAGAAGAATAAACTCAAATTCCCATTTTCTTAGTGAGAAATAGCTCAGAAGGGTCGTCATGGTACAAAGAGAAGGCTCTACCTGTTCTCCATTTAACCCATCAATTCCACTTCCCCCAACTTCTCCCTGAAAAGACAGATGTGATCAGAATAGAGTGCATTGCATTTATGTGGAAAGAAGCCAGACACCAAACAAAAAGTCTAATTTTGTGTTCCATATACAGGCTCTTTGCTAGGCTGGCCCTGGGTTCTATCAAAGATTACTGAGTCACAGAAACTGTCAACAAATAATATACATTGCCTGCAATAAAAGGCAAGAGTAAACAAAATGAAATGGTTAGCAATAAAAAAGGAAGGTCAACAGAAACTTCAATTGTGCAATCTACTGGTCAATCATCTCAAAAATAAAAACATTTCTAGATAACAGATGGGCAGATAAAGGATGTTTGGTACCATACCTCCTGTCCATTTAGTCCCCTGTTTCCCTGAAAATAGAAAGGACAGTAGAGGTTAGCGTAGGAAGAAGGAATTAATGTTGGGAAGACTTCACAGTGTCTTATGTGACCCTTACCTTAGGACCTTTGGCACCATAGCATCCTTTAGTACCTTGCTCTCCCATTGGTCCGGTGGCTCCTCTTTCCCCCTGAGAAAGAGCACATATTCAGGTAAGCTTTTTCTATTGTCATCTGGAATCTGTCTTGGAAATTTGACAACTTTTGTGTTGGAAAAAAAAAATTGCAACTACTCATGGTTTACAACCCAGAATTCATGCTTATAAAAACTGAGAATGCAAGTGAATCAGAGCCACTCTGATGAGAGCTGTTTGTGTTGAATCCCACCTGGATACTTCCCAGGGTGGCGTAGTATCTAAATAAAACAGACATGCAAACAACTGGCTGCTAAAATGCATTCTCAAGATTTCAGGAGATATTCCAGGAACAGATAATGAATAATTGGTGAGACATCAGAGCAGGATGCTCTAGGTATGGTCTAAGCAAGAGGCAGATTTCTAGACCAAATTCCATCTCCCTTCTCTCTTTTTCTCTTAAACCAAGAACTGCTCCTGCAATCCTTGTCTTGGTAACCCCACCAGCCTGTGCAGTCTTGTGAGCTGGAAACAAAGATGTCATCCTCAGCATCTCGCTCTCCAAGTCGTCACTAAGTTACATCCATTCAACCTCCTTAACATATCTATTCATACTGCCCTAAACTAAGATTGGGACCTCTTTGTCTTGCACCTACTACTGCAAGACTTCTACCTGTAATCCTTACCTTATCATCCTCCGTGATGTTGCCTGATCATGCTTTCTAAACCCATACCCTAATCATTTTTAGTCCTGTGCTTAACATCATTGAATGATGCCCATCAATTGGAAAACACCTTCTAAGTCTTCCACAGGGTATTCAAGACACGCAGTACTCTGGGTCTTGCTTGCCATACAACCTCCTCTCATGGTGCTGGGTTCTGGCCATGTTGACCATATGTTATTCTGCAAGTACACAGTTCTCAGTTACACACCCTTGATCACACTGTTCTC
Organism: Hyperoodon ampullatus; assembly: GCF_949752795.1. NCBI lineage: Eukaryota > Metazoa > Chordata > Mammalia > Artiodactyla > Ziphiidae > Hyperoodon > Hyperoodon ampullatus. The sequence goes on along the minus strand of NC_136918.1, from coordinate 73,524,638 downwards.
CCTGTAATAGAATGTTCTTCCCACAAACTTTGCCTGGAGAAAGTTCTATCTGTCCTTCAGATGCCTGCCCAACCATCAGCCCTTGTCTACAGTCTTCCTCTCCCAAGCCCTAACTGTCACGAGGGCTGTTACCTGATGCTGTTAGGTATTTGCACGGCCACACTCTATCACATTGCACCACATTATACCTCTAGTAGGGTCCTTGTGTATAACAACTGGAACTACTGTTGTCTCATATGCCTTTCCACTAGTCTGGAAATTACCTGAGATAGGAGCCATAGTTTTTCTTCTCTTTCTTTATTTTTATTTCTAGGGCCTGGCACTGTGCCTGGCACATGGTAAGGCACCTTAATATATATTTGTTAAATAAATGATGAGTGCATTTATGAGTGAGGTGTTTGATAAATAATATGGTAAATTGTAAGATGCTTAATATACACTTGTCAAATGGATGGATGGAAGGAAGGAAGGAAGGAAGGAAGGAAGGAAGGAAAGATAGATGGATGAACAGATGCAAGAAAGGGCGAAGTCTTTGATAAGCAGTGTGGTGAGTTGGTTTACTCATGCAAAATGGATCAGAAAGGGGGAAATGGCAGTGATTTGACTCCCTCAGTGAAAAAGATAACTTTTGCATTGAGTTTATTATACAATGTTGGTGGATAGTCAAAGAGGAGACAGTAGGTTAATAAAACACTTGTGACCACCAGAAGCCTGATGAAGATTAGGAAAGACCTCAGACTTTGCCTATGAATCCTTAGAACTTGACTTTTCTTGCTTCCTTCTGAATTGACACAAATGATTTCATATTATAGATATGTTCTTAGGAATAAATGGAGCTGGAAAAAACCTTGACTTACAGCAATGCCCTCCTCTCCCGGGTAGCCTTCACTGCCTTTAAAACCTGGGGGTCCCTGGAAATAAGGAAAGGAAGGATACATTAGCACTCCATAGACCAAAAACCAGAGGTAATCAAGCAAAATTCTTCAACTTTACAGTTTTACTTTATGTAGAATAGTATGAGTTTGAAAAAAACGGTTCCCCCTCCACAACTTAAGCTGCATTTATACACATAAAAATAAATGGAATTTTGAGACAAGTATCCAGATAACTCAAGGGTGTGTGTGTGTGTGTGAATCATAATATTTTCCATAACTCTCTCAGGTGTTATATATAGAGCTGGAGTTTTTTTTTTTTTCTAGACAAGCGTTCAAATGAATACAGCTATATTTGCCTCTGACAGACTAGAATTATCCTCTTTTCATTAAAAAGTTCTTTTTGAGGATTTATGCTACACATAAAATAGACTACACACATTTCTTTCCATTGTTATTTTCTGAGACCTGTTTAAAAAAAATTCTACCATTCTTGGGACTTCACTGTTGGTGCAGTGGGTAAGATTGCATGCTCCCAATGCAGGGGGGCCGGATTTGATCCCCGGTCAGGGAACTAGATCCCACATGCATGTCGCAACTAAGAGTCCGCATGCCACAGCTAAGGGGCCCACCTGCCGCAACTAAGACCCAGTGCAACCAAATAAATAAATAAACATTAAATAAATAAATAAATAATTTTAAAATTCTGTCATTCTCTTTACATGAAATCAAAGCATTCAGGAAATAATTAGTCTAAAAGCTTTCTTCAGAGAGACAGCCATGGTGATTTGAAAGTTATAGTGCTATCTATAAATTATTCAAAAATCAAACACACTTGTAAATAAGCAGTATTGAAATTGTTAAACACACCCATAGTATGTTTATACATATTTGAACATTTCCTCAAGCCCCAAATCATATTTTTACATAAGGATACATCAACTTCTTTGGGTTAGGAAATACACGAATCTGTTGTTAGTTATTGTTTTTATGCTTGGCCTGTTTTACTTGGCAACATTTTGGTCTGGCTAGAGCTGAATGAAACATCTTAGTGTGTCTTGCTATGACAGGGTGATCTGATCTAGCTTTTCAGCAGACTGCACAACCTATTCCCTACTTTATTTAAATTCCTCTGCTTCCATTAAAAGTGGAAATGGAAATAACCAGTCAGTATTCAGGAGGTTTTCATTATTCAACATGAGAGATTACAGTTTGTTTTTCTGCATCACGGTCATCACTGCCAGAACACTGGATAATCAATGATCTCTGCAGTTTTTCTCTTGATACTTGTATAGAAAGGTTTTTTAAAGTATCCAATTTAGAAAGCCAAGAAAAGCTAATTTGACATATAAGAAGAAGAGTATGATAAGAAGAGGAGTATGACATATAAGAAGAGGAGCTTCTACCTAGAAGCTAAAAACATTCCTTATTTCTACCTAAACTTGGGTCTGAAAAACGTATTGTATTCAAATAAAGTAAGCCATGATCATAACTAAAATTACCTTTTTCCCTGCTGGTCCAGGGTCTCCCACTGTGCCATCTCCTCCAATGCACTTGCAGAATAAACAGCAGCATGTCCTTTCTGCAACACTGACCTTGGGGAGGGTAGGGATACATTACATTTGGTGGCATCACTTCCCAAATCACACACCACACAAGTTCAGGGATGTGATCTGAGAAGCCTGTTCACTACTCAAGTGACAGTGCTCTGGAGAGGATGCAGGTGACATTCTTTACCTTCCATCTTTCCTTCTGTGATCTGCACCATACAAGGAATTCAGAATCAACTCAAAGACGTTTTGTGTTCTCAAAAAGGCATCAGTTTAGCCATGGCCAATTCATTGCACACTGATTTATTAATGAGATCTCCTGTGCCCACACCATCCTAGTACTGACCATGGTATTGTTAATTACCCTATATAATTCTACCCCTAATATTTTGTTCAATAGAATGAATACATGCTGTTTTCTCCTTTTCCTGTTTTGTGAAAGCTTTGTATGCCGGAGGATATAGACAGTGTCCAATGTCACACTGCTTGGCATGGAGTTCAATGGTCAACACTTCCAGAACAGTTTGTGTGGGACAAGATTTCAAAGACACCAATTACATGTTCAACATTTCAGAAGCACTTGCTGTAGAGGGTGGGCACGTGAAGAGATTTTATACTCTGGTCACATTTTATAGTCTGGCTCCCAAAAAATGTTTCTTTGGCAAAAAAATTTGAGTGAATTTCATCCTGCACCTAGTTAGTCATCCCCTAAAAAATGGACATATTCCATTGCATTTTTATAATTAACCCACAAGATTTATTTTTACGAAAATTCTGCTTGCAATAAATACTATGTTTTGCCTTAGTGGGGTAGAATCAATCTTTGTGTTGAGAAGTTTCCTATCAAAATTCTAGTGTGATGAAAAATGAAAATCTTTTGTTATAATCACTTAGCAACTTCCCCTCTTTAATTATTTCTTATTATATAATGTTTCTTTTCTGACATTAGAAAACTCTCCGTTTTTTCCCCCTGAAAACCCAATAAAACTTGAAATGTGTGAAACCAAATAACAACAACAAAATGGATTCTGTGATTTCATGTTAGATGATATCAATTTTCTTTGCATCACTAAAATCCTACAGCATCAACTCTTTTACTATTAACACTAAAACTGGTTATTTCTACAATTAAAATTTTCTTATACAGTGTTGCATTTATGTGATATCTAAAAAGTGATAGGCTTGTTTGAAGAATAACTTCCTCCCTCTATGGATTACCAATTTGAAATTACACATTTCAAAGAGTAGTAGACACAAAAATTTTTTTGTAGACACCGTCTTCCCATGTAGAAAGGAATTACAACAAAACTTCCATATTCTCTAAGTAATTATTTTTACATAATTACTACACTGAACACACTGTTACATATCTATATACAAACTCTATAGGCAGAAAGTAGCAGGAGCTAGCACCTTATTGGAAAGTGTCTTGATATGCTGATTACAGATTTTATAAATTATAAGCAAATTACAAATTATCAGCCATTCATTAAAGGTGAAAGTAGTGCTAGATATATTGGTAATATTTCACCAAGCTAGTTGAATTCTTGTATGTTTCTGAAAGAAATAGGATTATGATGCATCTTATCTAGGTGTTAGGTTCTAACAATAGATCATAAAGCAAAAATCTCCGTCAGTCAAGACAACCATTAAAAAACTTTTCATTCTAAAGTACATCACAGGAGGTCTATCATCACATCACTAGTTTTTCTTCCAAGATTGGATAGAGATGCTCTTTTCTTACTTGAACTCTCAGTGGATTCGGCTCTTGTTCACAGGCCATGTTGCAGAGAAAACACACATCTTTTAAAATTTTTATTGGAGTAGAGTTGATTTACAACGTTGTGTTAGTTTCAGGTGTACAGCAAAGTGAATCAGTTATACATATACATATATCCATTCCTTTTAAGATTCTTTTCCCATAGAAAAGAATCTTCAGAGTAGAGTTCCTTGCGCTATACAGCAGGCTCTTATTAGATATCTATTTTATATAGAAAACACACATCTTAAACAGAAGAATGATATTCGGTTTGGTGAGTCATGGCACTTAGGATCTAAAAGGGATGTGAAAACTGGCTGGCTGAGGGAGCAGCCTAGTCACCCCTACTGGTCAGACGCTCTTGGGCGCTTATGTTTATTGACTGTAATTTGGGCAGGACTGTAGGTGCTATTTAGTTTCTTCTTCTTTCTTTGTCTTCTTCTTTTTTTTTTTGCCAAGCATATAAATTAAACATGCTTTCAGACATAGGAAACAAACTTATGGTTACCAAAGGGGAAAGTGGGGGGGGAAGGATAAATTATGAGTTTGAGATTAACATATACATACTATATATAAAATAGATAACCAACAAGGACCTACTGTATAGCACAGGGAACTATACTCAATACTTTGTAATAACCTATAAAGGAAAAGAATCTGAAAAGAATATATATATATATATATATATATATATATATATATATATATATATATATATATATATATAATAAACTGAATCACTTTGCTGTAACCTGATATTAATACGACATTGTAAATAAACTATATTTCAATAAATAAATAAATAACAACAACAAAAAGAAACATGCTTTGACGTCTCTCTACTATATTACATTTCTTTCAAAACACCCTCTTATTTGGGCTTTGCACAAAATCAGAAAAGCCTGACTTCACTCCCAAATGAACAAAACTAGTTCAAATTCATAAGCCTAAATATGAAGCCTATATACAAAACAAATAGAAAGTTTAAACTCACCAGCTTTTTCTGAATAACTTACCAGGTGCTTTGACAGTCGGCTCCCAAGATCCCTCATCCCAAGAGTGAGCTGTGTCCTGTACTCAAATCCTTTCCCAAATTCAATGTAGAGAAGGTCAGCCAGGTCATTGGAATTGGTGACTCCATCCAGAGCAACTGTGATGAGGGCATTCAGGCCTAGCCAACACAGTTGACAATTCTCCAGGTGAGGGAAGTTTGGTTACTTTAATCTTTTTGCATATGTATCTAAGTTGTTATTCCAGGAAACCAGTTGCAAGAGGAACACTCATTTTACTGTCCACTTCCCCCAACCACACACTGTAAAACTGTCAAGTGACAAGACCATCATCAGAGAACAAAAGGAATTCCATTTTTCAAAACAAAGTAAATTGGAGAATAATTTATATAATAAATTATCACAGATCCTTGAGTTCTCTGATGATATGAAGTAAAATAGTGAGTTTAAGAGAGTCCACAGAGAAAAGGGAACCCTCCTACACTGTTGGTTGGAATGTACATTGATGCAGCCACTATGGAAAACAGTATGGAGATTCTTCAAAAAACTAAAAATAGAGCTACCATATGACCCAACAATCCCACTCCTGGGCATATATCTGGAGAAAACTCTAATTCAAAAAGATACATGCACCCCAATGTTCATAGCAGCACAATAGCCAAGACATGGAAGCAACGTAAATGTCCATCAACAGATGAATGACGTAAAGAAGATGTGGTATATATACATACAATGGAATATTATTCAGCCATAAAAAAGAATGAAATAATGCCATTTATAGCAACATGGATGGACCTAGAGATTATCATAGTAAGTGAAGTCAGAAAGAGAAAGACAAATACCATATGATATCACTTATATGTGGAATCTAAAATATGATACAAATGAACTTATTTACAAAACAGAAACAGACTCACAGACATAGAAAACAAATTTATGGTTACCAAAGGGGAAAGGGGGTGGGGGAGGGATAAATTAAGGGTTTGGGATTAACAGATAAAAACTTCTGTATATAAAATAGATAAACATTAAGGTCCTACTATATAGCACAGGGAATTATATCCAATATCCTGTAATAAACCACGATGGAAAAGAATCTGAAAAAGAATATATCTATATATCTGTATCTATATATATCTAAATCACTTTGCTGTACACCAGAGACTAACACATTTTAAATCAACTATACTTCTATAATAATAATAATAATAATAATAATGAAGAGTCCATAGAGCATGTTAAAGCACAGAGGAATTCATATGTCAAGAAAGGAAGTATTCTAAAGTTTTGTCACTTGAAGGGGAGATCCTTGAAGCAGCAGCACTGCCTTCACCCGGAAGCTTATCAGAAGTACAGAATCTCAGGCCCCACCTTAGACCCACAGAATCAGAATCTGTATTTTAATAAAATCCCCAGGTGATTCATATGCACATTAAAGTTTGAGAAGCATAGCTCTAAATGACAATCCAGTTGGAATTATAGATAAAAGAGACAGTAAAGGACCTCTTGTCAGGCAATCAGGAACAAATGTCATATAACTAACCAGAGCTGTGGCTCATAGGCTTGGAAGTTTATAGAATACTTCAAATAAAACTTTTAGAGACTAACAAAAGTTTGACTTATTTTGCAAAGTAAGGACATTAAATGATGATAGTAATAAACCTGGCAATCATTAGGGTGGAGGTAACCATGGCAACAACTGTGCTCTCATTTATTAATAATTACTATGTGCCTGGAAGTTGCCTAAGTGCTTTACATGCATTATCTTATTTGTAAGATACAAGCACAACATTATAGGTAAGTGCGATTACAGCTCTATTTTACAAACAAACAAAGGTTTACCCCAGACAGCCTGACTCCAATGCCTACACTCAGAGTACATTTTAATAACAAAAATGAACTAAGGACATAATAATAAAGAGCAGTCCTAAAGTTGAATAAATTTAGTTTTATGAAAACATGACTATATTGGCATAACTTTTCTCATTTTATTAGGGATAGGTGAAGAATTCTTTGGATGGGACTTAAAAACCAATGGCCCAGAATAGATAGAGAATGTTCAAGGACTTGGCAGAGTTAAGAGTGCCTTCTTATATGATAGAAGTATGACTCTGAGAGGAAGAGGAGAATGAAGAGAACGCAGTTTCAGGGACACAGTGGGGAGGCTCAAGTTCTAAGAGATGCAAACAGTGTGGTTGCTGAAGCGGAATAAAGGAAGAATCACCAAAGAGTAAGGTGACCAACTTGTCCTGGTTTGCCTGAACTTTCCTGGTTTTAGTGCTGACAGTCTCTGGCTTGTCTCAAGCAAACAAAGACAGCTTGTCACTCTTCCAAGAGTGAGAAGGATGGGGAGAAGAGTGATGAGGGCTGGGAGAGGCAATGAGGAATGCTGAGTTCATCAGCTGGAGTTTAATGATGAAAAGAAGGCATGCCAGTGGGTCTATCTATAAGGGAAAAAGATCTCACATCTGATTTTTCTTATAAGTTCCAGGAAATGTAAAAGTTTAATAAGAGTTATGAGAACCATGGGATTGTTTATTTGCAGAAAATATGCATATAACTATAATTTGTAACGCTTTTCTCAGGATGGAGGACTTGATCCTTTCAGACTCATCCAGTACATGAGTCATATGATCTTAAAAAGTGTCTTCAATTCCTAAAAAATGAATTAAGAAAGAAAAGATTTCAAAAATTGGGAGAATAAAGAATCACTGAGAAGATTCTAGAGTACTGGATTTTTTTAAATGAAGAAACTGATTCATACCCCAATCCACATGGATTAAAGTGATATCCATCACTGAGGATACTTTTCTCCTGGTCTCCTCTTGTTCCACGGTGATGGCACAGTTTACATGTATAAATTCTGGGCCTCAAGTTAGGGAGGATCTCCTGGGTTAACAGGTCATAGGGCCCAGCATCAACTGAACTTGTCTATATTTAGATAAGGGAAGCCAGAGCCAGAGGTGCTCTTTGTTCCTATTGCGAGACATTGGACATTTTCCAAAGAACATTATGGCCCACACCCCTTTATCTTTCCCATTCAAAGCTTGTAGCTAGTGTGAGTCCTCCAACTTTTGCCTCTTTTTCAAAGTTGTTTTGGCTATTTTGGCTTCTTTGCATTTCCACATACATTTTGAACCAGCTTTTCTAGATTAACAAGTATCCTGCTATGATTTTGACTGCAATTTAATTGAATCTATAGATTTGTTTGGAGAGAATTGAAATTTAATGATATTGAGTCTTTTTATCATTGTTTAGTAATTTTCAGCAAACAAACAAGTATATTTTGTTAAATGTATACCTCGGTATTTCACGTTGTGTGTACATTGTAAATGGCTTTTTAAATTTTGTTTTCCAGTTTTTCATTAGCATTTGGAAATATAATTGATTTTTGAATATTGAAAAAAGATTCTAAATTTCTGAGGATATTCAAAATCTAGCTTCTGAAGTTAAAACTCATTTACTAGTTTTTCCTTGGGAGTTGGAAGAAAGAAGATTGGTCTTAGAAATCTGGGTGTTCCAAGAGAAACTTCCTGGAGAAAACTCTGATGTTTTCTGCAAGAGAAACATCTTTCCCCCACAAAAGAAAAGCTGAAATTGAAAAAACCCTACTCTAGGGTCCTGTTCTCAGTCTTCATTTATATCTCCACCTCAGATCAGGAAAAAAGGCCAAGACTTGACAGAATAAAGGGAAGCAGATTTAGTAAATAAAATAAAAATTCTTACTCTTCAGTTGTGAATTCAGTGAATTCAGCAATTTGTGTAAGATGGAGGAAAGAGAACCAGACAGAAAAGACAAAATCTAATCAGCCTCTAATAGTTAACCTGGGAGACAGATGTCTCAGGCTAAATTCCCTAGAAGCAGAGCCTGAGATAGCAATTTGGACACATACAATTTATTGAGGAAGCACTCTCTAAAAGAAGGGGACAAACGTAAGCAGGGTAGGGCTGGGGAAGGATCTGAGCAAGACAGTGTTTCAGCTAACATCTAGCGTCATCCTGATCCCTTGGGAACTCTGGAGCATGAGTTACACTATGCAACTGGTGCCATTTTGAGGCAAAGGTCCAAGTCCCTGTACTCTACCTGCTGCCCAGGGGTGGGATGGGGAGTAACATTCCAGGTAAGGTGGCTCCCACTGGCAAAGGGCAGTTCCTCAGAGAAAGGGGAACCTGTGGGTAATGTGTTAGCAGTTGGAGGATGGGGGAAGCTGTCTGTAAAGGGGTCTGGGTGGAGTACCAGTTACATCCACTTACAAAAAATTATTTCTATTTTCAGTCAAACCGGAACATGTGAATGCATTTTTCTTCTACAGATCCATATTTTAGTATGAACTGACAATGAGTCAGAATGGGCATTGGTTTCTAAAGCCGAAATCCTGGTGCCAGAGCTTTACAAACTCATAAACACCATAGTTGGTCCGTCTGTTATCTGAAGGAAGGAACTGATTATCAAGTCCCGAAACATGAGTAAACTTGTCCAGCACTGCTTGTAACTCTGGAAACTTTAAGAGTGTTAGAAGAAAATAATCCAACTCTCCCATTCCTTAATCAAGGAGAAATATACATGGTTCACTTCTACTGACACTAAAGACATAGCAATATTAGATAATGCGGGGCAAGGGAGACAGGAACATCCTCCAGGAAAGCTTAGGAAGAAGAAATAAAGTAATATGAGAGAAAGGATAGGACACTGTATTCAGTGCTGTTTCATATGGGGAGAAGAAAAAGTAGGTGTTAAAATGCTGTGAGAGCTCATTTGCTCTGCCAAGTGCATCCAGAGTGGAGAGGCTGGCAAATTCAGTGATATTTGAGTGTCTGGAAATGTAAGAGTTAGAATTGAGTTTTGAGATTATAAAGTTCATCAACACTCCTTTCCCAGTCCTCCCCATGCTTGGTACCTTCTTTTCTAAGTTCATCAGATTTTTGTTCAAGTTTTTCAACATCATCATCCAATCCATCTGAAAATAAGAGAACCACCTAGGAAAGTATTCAAAAAAGAAAAATGAGTAAAAAGGAAGTCATTGCACCAAAGACCAATAAATAAAATAAAACCAAGTTACCTTTCCCCGAGCAGCTGATTTATTCTGAAATGCACCCCACAGAGAACTCAAGAGGTTTACGTTGAGAAGAGATGGTCTTTTAACTGTTACATTCTTCAAGCTGTCCAGTATGTTTTCACTGTAGATCTCAAACTTGGGGGAATATTTTTCCATGGCATTGGTCACTTGAAAAGCCACACTAACCTGAGTCTCTGTGCCCACCTCACAGCTTACCCCACTGAGGGACCCGATGGCACGTAAGATGTCTTGAAGGTAAGTTTCCATCCAAGACTGACCTTCAAGCAAAGTCTGCCCATTCTGCTGAGTTGAGATGTCAAATCCCACCACAATGTCCACAAAGCAATCTAGGATTCAAGGGAAAAGCATATCTTATTAGACTAGCAAATAGCTTTATTTGACTTGGATGTCATGTCTAAATCATGGGACTTGGAATTCTTCTTTCTGTCCCAGTTATAAAGTTGGAAAAAAAGAAAGAACATGAGTGAATAATGGAAGAGGCTCAGAATCACTCTTTCACAACCTGTTAAAGTGTTATTTTTTTAGCATCTATAAAATCTAGATGATTCTATAATGAAGTTCTGAAAGATTTCATTGTGTCCATTGAAAAAGCTATATAGTCACTTAAATAGTTGAAATACGTTGTGGAAATATTAACAGTCTAAAATAGGAAATCCATATCATGCCATTATAACTGAGGTCATTCAACAAATATTAAATTATAATTATAAGGGAAATATAAAAACATTTGAATAGAGAAAGTAATTTAGAAATAATAAATCACAGAAGACTCCTAAAGGAATGATTTTGATGATTTATCTTTCTGAAAAGAATCTTTGATTCCTCTTTTTGTCTCCTAACATCCACTCAGAAAAGAAAAAGTAGAAAGAAAAATAGAGACTCAGTGAGACCCTTTGAGATCTTGCTTGGTTGAAGTCCTTCAAGTGAAGAAACTGGGTACCAAATTACCCATATTCAATCGTGTCAAAGATGGCTTTGTGCTCAGAGCTCAGCCACTCAGGAAGCCAAAGCCACTGCTATTTTGGAGTTTAAGAAATACTTAGAGAAGCATTGCATTTAAAGTGCTTTGCTCTCATCCTTATTAACTCTAGAGACATTTAAGCACTGGAGAAACTACAAGGGCTTGAAATTTTAAGCTGAGCCTCCTAACAGGAAGATAATGAGAAGGGTAAAATCCTATGACATATACACTCTTTTTTCAAGAACTTTTAGGTTGACTAGAAACTTCAAACTTCTCCAGCAAATTCCACACACACACAGCTTGCTTGGTAAAATAAGGCATAGGGATGTTTATTTTTAATTTGCATTATTTAGAGAAGCAGTTTTTCAGATATTTGTTGTGTAGACCAATGCCCGCCTTCCAGACACACTGGTCAGTTGGGCATTTGCAAGTCTTTGAAACCAAAATATCAGTTTCAGTTCTTAAAACAAGGGACAGGAACTTGATTCACTTTTAATGATAAAAGAGTTGGGTGAGGGAGAAGAAACCTTATTTGATAATCAATTTTCACCACGACATCTGAGGTAAATCAAAGTCACCAAAACATCTGAAAGGTGAGTTTTCTTAGTTTACTGTACTTAATTGGAAAATGTCTTCTCCAATACTCAGAAAGTGAGATAAAAAGAAAGAAACTAGTCAGAAGGAAGCACTTGAATATGTCCTTTCCAAACTTCCTCTTAAATCTATATCCTTTCATTTCTATTTTGAGATTGAAAGTTTCACTCTTGGATGAACATTGTTTTAATCCCTGAACAGAAAACCATTCATTCACCAAAACACATTACTGCCTTCAAGGAAAATAGTCTCTTGTGAAAAAACAAACATTGACAAATATGCCAAAATGTCATTGAGTGTTCCTGAAAACTGTCCCCTTTAAAAATAAAGCATTTTAACTTTTTGTCTAGATTACTGAGATTATAAACTCTAGTAAACAAGTTCCTGGTGTTTATTTAACTAATTCAAATTGACAAATGAGTCCATGATAATGTGATTAAAGGAACGGAATTTGGGGAACAAGTCCAGAGGTGGCAGTCATATGTCTACAATTACATACAGTTAGAGGGAGTGGGCCATGCAAGTCATGGAATGGCCTTGCAGACTCTGCAGGACATCTGCCCTCAAATCAAGAGGCCTTTGAAGAGGCAGGGATGATTTTGGAAGTGGGCTAGGAAAAAGGCTAAAAGTGGATTTCCAAAGAGAAATAATGAAGGATTGTAGTATCAATAGAATAGCAGGAGTGGGAATCAAAAGGGGGTAATAAATGCAAGGGAAATTAAGAAGGTAATTCATGGGACTGGCTACAGAGGGTGATAAACACTAGTAAACTAGTACTCTGAGAATTTGCCAAATAGCAGTGTGAAACCCTGGATTGGGGAGGCAGAGTTAAGTTTTAGTCTTATACAGGTCACTTCTGCGTTACTACCAAATAACTTCTGCCAAATCTCTTAACCTCTCCGGGCATTAATTTTCTTGTCTATAAAAATAAGAAGATTATATATTTCAAAATAAAAATACAAAAGAACAGAAAAAAAAAGGATTGAACTAGACAGTAATGGTCTCCTGCTAAACCCCAAAGCTGATTTTAATTATCTGACTTATAAAGAAAGTCCTTAATTGGAGTTAATGATGGCAGATTTTTAGTATTAAGAAATACTGTCAAACAAATGAACATATTTATGAAACAGACTCACAGACACAGAGAACAAACTTATGGTTACCAAAGGGGGAAGGGGATGGGGGAGGGATAAATTGGATTAGCAGATACAAACTACTATATATAAAGTAGATAAACAACAAGGACCTACTGTACAGCACAGGGAACTATATTCAATGTCCTGTAATAAACCATAATGGAAAAGAATACGAAAAATAATATATATATATATATGTATGTATGACTGAATCACTTTGCTGTATAGCAGAAATGAACACAACATTGTAAAGCAACTATACTTCAATAAATTTTTTAAGAAAATAAAGAAATACTGTCAAGATGGTAAGGTATATTTTTAAGATTAGAAGACAGATTTTTGAGATTTTTCCCTTTTTCTGAAAAGTTTTTGAGCAAAGGGCAAAGTCAGGCTGTTGACTGTTATTAGCTGGGATAAGAGAAAAATTTCTTTGGAGATTTGAAAGAAGGGGATATCTTAGATGAAACAAAGAGAAAGAACGATCTAGAAAATATAGTTAGGTCAAGACCTAGTTTATATACCTCCCAGATTGCTTCTGCCCTCGCCCTCCCTCGGCCCCGGCCGCACACACACCCAGGAGTTGGACATTTGTCCACTGGAGAGCCTCGGCAGCCGCCATCACTGGGTCTCCCACGCTATGTGGGGTGGGCAGGCTTTGACAAGGCCTCCATCATTCTCACTGCTGTAGTTTCTCAATGACTCTGGTGCCCACGTCCAACCCAGCTGAACTCACGGGAACTCTGGCCCCTTCCACTACTTCAGCCACAGATACAACTCACTGCTGACCCCGTATCTGGTTTTCCAAAGGGCTGGATAGCACGATGCAGTAGGGTGGGAGAGTAAGTCTCCATGGGGTGAACTCTGACCAGCGAGAGGCAGTAGATAGGAAGGAACCGGCAGATAACCGGCCTTTATTCCCCCTGATAGGCTGGTCTGTGCAGTGGTTCTGAGGCTTCCCTGGGTGATGTTCTGTAGGACCAACGTACCAGTGATGCTTTCTCAAAAGCTGTAGCTAGCTTGGTGATGTACATCTTGTATGTACTTTTCTCTTTCTTGCATCACTTCCCTCCACTCACTCTTGCTTCCCTGGGACTGTACTCCCACTGGAGTGTTAGCACATAAACTGTGCTTTAAGCTCTGCTTTCTAGAGAATGCCATTAAGACAGGAATATAAAGAGATTCTTGTCAAGAAAATTTGGAAATGGCCATCTATTTTTTCCTTATATTTCCCACATTCCCTGAGTCAATTCCTGAGGGGGTGTCTACTTCATCTTCATCAGACTGGCCTTTTGCTGAATCTCCTTTTTGACTCATCTTCCATGATGATGCAAAAGATGAGAGGTACTCTCGATTCTTTTGCTACCCAGTCACGGCTCCACACCAGAAAAGGCAGCAAGTCCATATCCTGAAAACTGCCTGGGGTCTCCTTTGGGTGGTCAGAATAGGCAGACTCCAAGAAAAATCAGGAGAATAAGCATGAATGAAGATAAGAAAACAGGCTTTGGAGTTTAGTTGTTTAGGGGAATTTGATGCATGTTGAGGCATTAAATTGGAATATGGTTCTGAAATGTTGCTAAACTATTAAAGTTGCTGAACCAAGAAACGCTTGGTACATTGTCCTTCTGTGAACTAAACTACCCCATCACTCCATGTACCTGTGTTAACGAGATCACTTCAAGATAGCCTCTGTAATACGCTGTGAGAGTTACCAAGACATGCTGAACATTTATACACACTTCCCATGCATTCCTCACATGTCCTTATGAAACACAATAAGTAGAAATGCTTCTAATTCTCATTTTGCAGAAGGGGAAGCTGTGACTTAGAGAAGCTGGCCCGAGGTCTCATAGTTATTATGGTGGATCTCGCACATGGGAATCAGATCCAGGCCTGTCTGGTGCTCCTACGCTGAATGACCTTATTTCACCACCTCCAGGGTGTCCAGTGATGCCAGATTGTGTTAGAATGTTAGTGTTAGATTGTGTTAGATTGTGCTGTCGGAAGTGACAGCTTAGCAGCGAGTGGCTTCCTTAGGGAGCAGCAGCTTTTGAGATATAAACCCATGATGTCTTAATAAGTTTCATCTATTAATTGTTGAAGCTCATCACTTATAATGTAAGCATCAGATAACCTAGACAGCAATTATATCAAGAGAACTGGCAGCTTATATAACAACCCACAAATGGGTTGGAATCAGACAGACCTAGGTTTCAAAATTTGCTTACTTTGTTGCCTCCCGTATGATCTGGGTCAGGTTACCAATATTCCTTACAGCCCCAGTTTCTCATTTATAAATTGGAATGAAATCAAACCACAGAGGGTTTGGGAGTTTAATGAGATAATGCATTTAAAACACTTTAAAATGCTTGACCCTACACAGATGCACAAAAAAATACTGATTCTTCCCTCATATCTCCATGCAGCTGACCATCCTGTCCCATAAATTGAATCCTAAGTACAATCAGAGAAACAGAGATGATTTAACTGCACAAATGAGAAAAGTAAGAAAGGCGAGTGACCTCTCCAAAGTGGTGCATATTTTAATAAGAAGCAAAGCTGGATGTTCAAGCTCTGAATCTGGTTTGCTTTGAGAGACACCAAGCTACTGTCTGATTTCCTTGATTTGGGGGTTTATCATTTAAGAGGAGCTGGTATTCTCTGCTATGTTTGCACAGGCTTTTGAAGCTTTATCAGCTTTATCAGTCTAGCCTCATTAGTCCTCAGCCCAGGCTTGGCTACAAAGGCCTCATACATTCTTGTTTGCTACAGTAATCACTTCAAGTTTATCTTTATAGGGTACTTTCCTTATTTGTTTGTTTGTTTATTTATTTACTCATTCATTCATTCGTTCATTCATTCATGACTGCTGTTTTGACTTTCCACATGGTTTTCTTTCACCCATTCTAGGACAGACAAGATGGTTCCGGGATCATATTCTGCCTAATAATTGGAAATGGGTATTTCATGTGAAAAAGGAAAGTCATGTGGAAGGTTTGGCTGAGGTCACCAGGCACATTCCAAAGTATGGGAGGGATTGTAGAGTGAGATTTACAAAGGCAATCATTCCTCACCAATGACAGGACTCTTAACCTTTGGCTCACACACTGGGTCTTATAAAAGGTTTGAGCTTGGAGTTTAGAGGAGCACTTTTGGAGAGGATGGTTGGTGTGCCCTGAGGTCTCTCCCCACAAACACACACACACACAAGGAGAGGAGGTAACGTCCTCTTTAAGTCAAGAGAGAGGAGATTTGAGAGGTAACTTGGAGATGACACAGCCTAGAAATTCTAAAGAATGAGACACAATGGCACGCTGCTCTCTGCAAAGGAGAGGCACCCACACCAGGGGGCTGGAACTTCCAGTATTTACTGGGGAAATTGACATGTAATTGTTTCCCATGGAGGTGATATGGCTGCATGTAAGAAAGAGCTGTGTTGGGCTCCTCTGATCTCCCATCCAAGAAGGCCACCTGGAGGGGCAAAGAGCTGGCAGCAGATAAAGCTGGAGGCATCACTAGATGCCCGGAGGCTGAGAAAGGCATAAGGGAACATCTGGAATTGAGAGATGCTCACCGTCCTCAAGGGAGCTATGGTGGAGAGACAGTGATGCTCTGACAAATGTGCTTTGGTGGGGGTGGAGGGGGTGGGGGGCAGGAGGGGAAGTCTTTGAAACATTCATAAATGGGCCCAGCTTTAGACATGGGCTACTGAGAAAACGAAGTCCTGAAAAGTGCCATCAAGTAGGAACTTTCCTGAATCTCTTTGGCTCCTCTCCCTTCCCCAGCCCATTCTGGAGAGGCCAGAAACCATGGTCAGTAAGAAGAGGGCAGGGCCTGGGAGAAGGGGGCAGAAGTGGGAGGTGGGGAACAATGGATAAAATGCCAACCGTGTGTAGTTGCTTCTGTCATGGTGAGTGGCCTGTGGCAGGGAAAGCACAGTAACCTTCACGGAGCATGAAGTTTGAATAGTTCCACGGGGATGGACATATTCATCACCAAGAAGAGGTTCACTTATTTCCTGAAAGTGACTGAGGGCAAGGGAAGAGCTGACCCCCATGAATAAACTGAATGGGCCAACAGTAGAAAAAAGTGAAGTGACTTTATAATGGCATACCAGGTGTCATGCTTATTCAAAGTAACGTTACATATGCATTTTCTCATTTCATCTTCACAGTGATCTTCTGAACTAGGTGTTCTGTCATTCACATTTTACAGAGGAGAAAAATTTAAACTTAGAAAAGTTAAGTTTAAAAAATTTTTGTCCAAGAAAAAATGGCCATGGAGTGGGGATTTGCAGCCCAGTTAACTGTCCATTTCCAGAGCTGCCTCTTAGCAACCGTGTAGCCTTCCTCTCCCAAGTGGAAATCCAGGGTTAGTTATAATCCACAGGTAGTTATACAGAATCACAGCTAACCCCATCAGAACTTTTATAAAAATAGAAAAAGTTATTTATCCTTGAAGACCTTTCTTTCCATCTATTGGAAAATTGTCAAAATGTGCTAATTTTTAAGAAGAGATTTACCAACTTCTGCAGTGAAGTTTCATAACAAAGCTCTAAACCACTACGGATGTTCCCTCCCTACCTGTGGCAGCACTTGGCAGCCCCGTTGCCAGGCAACCCAAGTCTGTCAAATAGTTCATTTCTTTGGGACACATTCCTCAGCCTCTGAAACCAGCCAGAGTGTAAACAATGGCCTTCTCCTCACACCTTTGGAAGCTGAGGCGTTCCCATTCACAGAGGGGGCATGTACTCCCAGGAGAAGGGGAGAGAAAAGGACAGTCTCTCCAATATCCTGTTTCTTAATCCACAAGTCACAAAAACTACTTGACAACTGTGAAAAGTTTGAAATCCAGAGGCACAAAGCTACATTTTCCCACCAGCCCCAGGGAAGGAACAAACACGAAGGACACTTTCAATACTCACTGCTCTCACCCCGCGAGGTACAGATGTTGCGAACGATCCTCTTCTTGATCTTTTTCAGTTCGTCAAAGTTGTGAACTGTCAGTTTTTTATCGGCGGTCCCAGTGATCTGAACGAGCTGCTGGTCATCCACATCCCCGATGCCCACGGAGTAAATGCTGATCCCTTTGTGTCTCAGCTCTTCGGCGGCCTGAGCCACTTCGTCTTGGGACTGGCCATCTGTGAGGACCAGCAGCACCTGCGGGGTACCTGTGTTGATCCGGCTGCCCATGTCTGGCTGGAAGTAGTGCCCTACCTGCTGGAGAGCAGAGCCAATGTACGTGTATCCAAAGATCTGCTGGATGTTTTCAATCTGAAAGGAGATCTCCTTTTTGCCCATGAAAGTTCCCAGTGGAAACTCCGGCTGGTAGGTGTGGCTGAACTGGGCAGCTCCTATACGCACTCTGTTGACACTGACATCGAAGTCTTGAACGACAGATGCCAAGAATTTCTTCATCTTCTTGAAGTCATCTGGATGAATGCTATTCGAACCATCCATGAGGAACACAAGGTCTACTTTTTCAATTTCACAATCTACAAAGTACACAGCAACAAAATCAGATTTTTATTCTTTCTCTAACCCAGCAGAAGTCAAACATTTCCAGCTACAGAGAAATGCTATTTCTGAAGGTGGTTTCTTAGCTTAAGCCACCCTGTGGTCCCATTAATTGGAGAGGAAACAAAAACTAACAATTGGTCATAAAGGCAGCATGAGGCATATACAATTCCCACGTCCTTTTAGGCTTCTCTTGGCTTTTCCGTTTGGTCTCACACCGAGATATCAGAGAAATGGGTGTGGTGCCACAGAAATATTGCTCTCACCTGCAATCTAGCTTTAACACTTCCAGCAAGCTCAGTGACAGTAGCAGCATAGCAAGAAAAAACACACCTCCATTTAGGGATGCAAACAAGAGACAGATGGTCTGTATTATTGGCTTGGCCTTGCTGGCCATTTGAGCCAATAAGTGCTTTTCTAGTTTCTTAGGGCAAATTGAGCTTTGAGAATCATGACTTCCAACCTATATCTAGTCAGTTTGTTTCTTAATCAGCCCACTTTCTGGTATATACAGGCAAAAATGTCTACTTGAGAAAAATGTTTTTGAACAACGCACTATGGCTTAGAGATGCTTCCCTTGTCTTAACACAGCAAATTAACAACAAGAATGTGAAAGGCCGTTGCCAGTGAATGAGTTATGCTTGGCATGAGCTCATGTGTGTTCCTTAGCCTTCTGGAAAGCATTATCATTTCCTTGAATTCCCCAGAGAGCTCACCATTGAACTAACTTTATTAATTCTCATTTTAATCTCAGAAAATGTTAAAAGTGTCTGAGATTCCTGTAGCTGAGATAAGCAAGGAAGAGATAAAATATAGGGTAAACAGATCCTTCAGGAATTGGTTAGTTCATTAAATTCCTTTGTTTCAGTGCCCAAGATAAAACTTTCAGTATAAAAATTCAATTTCAACTTCTACAGTTCACTTGAAAGGGGCAGATTGATTTTTAGATATTGGCCAACAGAAAGTCAGAGATTCATCCCAGTTTTCAGTGAGATCCAGATGGATTTTGTTAGTTTTGTGAAAGAAAAAGACAGTAGCTGCATTCTCAGGAGGCAAGGCATATGAAAAACAGGAAAGTTAAATAAGATTTAAAAGGAGCTGCACCAAGATACTGAAATCCTTGATTAATATTAATTCTTCTAATAAAAAATACTTGGTATTTTTGGTAAAACACATCCTAATAGAAATACTAAGGAATTTTAATAAACCACAACCTCCCTTTGAAACAAAAGTGTAAAGTGGCAGCTGAATGAATGAATGCATACATACATACAGCAATGCAATTTCCAGCTGCCGGAATAGAAACACAGTATCCAGGGCAAAAGAAGTCTTGCTCACAATCTTCTCTGGAAACATCTGAGGCTAAAACCGAGGGCTTAACATTGGGCTCCATACTGCAAATGAATCTGTGCCATAACAGAAACGGGTGAAGGCACAGGGGACTTCCAGAATGTAGGAGAGAGGACTTCAAGCAGTGGTCGCTGGTTCTTAGGAAGAGAGGGATTTGATTTCTTGAGTAAAGAACAGGAAGGAGAACTAGCGAGTCAAAGAGGCATGTAAACACATCTGTGTTCCAATAAATAAAGCCTGTTCGAAATGGAGAATTTTCCATCGTTGGAAGAGTTTAGGCAGAAGTGAGTGGGAGTGTTGTGGAAGGCCAAATGAAACATCCTTGAGGTCTTTCCAACCTGAGATTCCACAGTGTGGGAACTTCTGCAGAACCCTCAGTTCCCCTTCTCTTTGGTTTCTCCCTTATTTGGACCTCTGCTGATAATTAAAAACGTAATGGATGAATCTTACCTACTTTTGAAGAGTTACACACACTGGCGGACACATCTGAAAATATCCCCTTCAGGCCTCCAAAAGTTTCCACAAAGAAGTACTTGTCACTCGATCCTGCCATGGCCAACAACTCCATGGGGTTGGCACCAGCGATCCCCACGGCCAGGACAAGGATGCCCTTGTCCCGCAAGGCCTTGGCTGTGGCATTGAGTTTATCGGCATCATGGGATTCCCCATCAGTGATTACGATGAGGACCTGGGGGACCCCCTTGTGCAGGCGGCTGCCCCGGGCTTCAGTGAACATGTGGTCTGAGAAGCCCAGGGCCTTGGCGGTGTAAGTGTTGCCTCCCATGGGTTGGTCATTTTGGAGCTCCGAGATCACATCCCATTTTGTGTCAAATTTATCCAGATAAAACAGCACCTCTGGGTCATCCGCGTACTTCAGAGCCCCAAACCGGACATGATTCTTGCTCACATCAGCTTTTTTCACCAAGTCAATCATGAAGTCCTTCATGATATTATACTCATCATGGTCAATGCTGCCAGAGTTGTCAATTACAAACACGACGTCTAAAACTTCAATGCGCTTGCATTCTGAAGGAGGAGGAGAAAGGAAAACTGGACGAGATTAGCTTGCATATCATGCAGGACTCCCCTCCCCTACCTGTTTTTTAAATGCCAGTGTCTCCTCTCCATAGGATCAAGCTGTACATTGGAATGTCCACCCCCTGGACAACAGACACAACACACATGCATTTGTGCTGCCAGTACATAGTAATGCTCATTTAGGTGGCTTTTAGGACAAGGCAGATGTGACGTGAAGCCTACTGCAGGGGTTGGGAAGGGGGTGGGAAGGTGGGTCACAGGATCATCAGGGACAAACATGTCAAGTGCTTTTGGACCAAAAAAACAAAATTCAAAATTATGAGGAAATTTTCCTGTGTAAGTGGTACCTTCAACACGTGCTTTCACTTACACTAATTTGTTTATTTTTTTTAAGCCACAAGGATCATGAGATTTTATTCTTAAAATGAACCCTGGGGAAATGACCAGATGAAAATGAATTTGGCAACACTATATTTTTTCATGATTAACTTTTCAAGGTTACATTTTCTCCCTTTTTGACTTTCTTAAGACATTGTCTGTTTTCGCGATTGGGCCTCATCATAAAAATAAACCCATTTCATACCTGGCCCAACCAAGTGGTCCTAGCATGACTTCTTGTTAACTTTTTAAATGTAGGGTCAATGCCATGGAAAAGTAAAGCAGGAAAGACCCAATTAGTCCATGTGTGTATCACATTCTAACTCAAAGTACAGAGTTCCAAACTCCAAGTCACTCATTCTGGAGAAGTGGAATTTTAAGATGGTGAACGATTTAGTCTCTATGTAGCACCATCCCACTACAGGCCTTAGGAAAGTGTGTTCCAAATGTTAACTCATCCATTCTGGAGAAATGGAACTGTGAGAAGATTCCCACCACCCCCTCTGAGGCTCACCACATTCCCTTCCTTGACAGCCACTTTATTGCTCCGTGGTAGGGCTGTTGCAAATCCGAAAGCCAATGCACTTCATGCCCCTAACTAGAGGCCATGTGTACAGAGCCATAACCAAATTCTCCAGAAAGTCTGGGTCCACACAAGAAGAAACTATGCCCCTCTGGCCTTCGGCTGCCCAGGGGACCAGCTTGGATTACCCAGGGGGCTGGGGAGTAGACTGCTCAGTGCTGGCACCCTTCAAAAAGGTCAGATTTGTTCTGGGTGGAGCTACCAGGACATGAAATCCAGGTGTATTCCTCTTGCCACAAAACATAGACCGCAGTCACCAAGACTCCTAGTGGGAGTTGACCAGAACTGTTATTTGTACAACAGAACAATGTCCCTCTTTTCCTTCAAAATTCCATTAAGATCCATCTCCTTCATAGAGGTTTTTCAGAATGCCTCTGTCATCAAGTCCCATGGGTCGCAATATAAATCAGCCCCTTATTTCTAAGTTTTATCACTTCCCTTACTCTGCAGTCTCCTAGGAACACGTTGGTGACCACCCTATTTATTTCCTTGGAAGCATCCATTGCTCAAGTTCCTATATTATATTCCTCCTTTATAGGATTTAATAAATATCAACATGTTTTTACAAAGATTATCTCATTTTATGTAAGTATTGATTTTTAAAAATTGTAAAATGAACAAACATGTATAGTGGATGTTAGGTCAAAGGGGAGACACCTTGCCCAGGAGGTTATACCCCTCTATCGCCTGTCTCGGTGGACCACACGTAGCCCCCAAACTCAGATTATACAAGGCTGGGCCCCTGCCTTAAGGTGGAACCGACTCTGTGATGTAATTCATGCTCCAGTGCTCCCCATGGGATGAGGCTGAAGCCAGACTCCAGCTGAGACCACCTCCTTGCTTAACTCTTACCCATGCCCTGTCCTGCCCTCCTTACTTCTCTTCTGAAAACACCTCCTCAATAAATCAAAAAGTCTACAAATAATGAATGCTGGAGAGGTGTGGAGAAAAGGGAACCCTCCTACATTGTTGGTGGCAATGTAAATTGGTGAAGCCACTATGGAGAACAGTATGGAGATTCCTTAAAAAACTAAAAATAGAGCTACTGTATTATGTTGCAATCCCACTCCTGAGCATAAATCCAGAGGTAACCATAATTTGAAAACATACATGCATCCCAATGTTCATAGTAGCACTGTTTACAATAGCTGAGGCAAGGAACAACCTAAATGTCCATATATATTATGGAATATTACTCAGCCATAAAAAGAATGAAATAATACCATTTGCAGCAACATGCATGGGCCTAGAGATGATCATACTAAGTGAAGTAAGCCAAATAGAGAAAGACAAATATAATATGATATCACTTATACTGTGGAATCTAAAAAGAAAAAGATACAAATGAACTTATTTACAAAACAAACTCAGAGACAGAAAACAGACTTATGGTCACTAAAGGGGAGGAGGGGGGAAGGGGTAAATTAGGAGGTTGGGATTAACATATACACACTACTATATATAAAATAGATAACCAGCAAGGACCTATGGTATAGAACAGGGAATTATACTCAATATTTTATAATAACTTATATGGGAAAAGAAACTGAAAAAGAACATATATATATATATATATATATATATATGTATAACTGAATCACTTTGCTGTACACCTGAAACTAACACGACATTGTAAATCAACTATACTTCAATAAAATTTTTAAAAAATGAAAAGCAATAGATAAATAAATAAATAAATCACTTCCACAAGAACCCCTGACTCAGCTTCTGCTTCTAGGGAACCAGACCTAAAATCCAGTATGATACTATTTTCCTTAAATGGAGGATTCATCACCCTAGTGCTTTGTCTACAAAAGGGAAAGAATCTAGGTGGATCAGAATTGTTCCTTACTGTCTAATTTAACAGTTCTGTTGAGGAAACTTTCATTTCTATAAGCAAGTCAAAAGCCACTAGGATACAATGTTCAAATAGTAGTCTGCTTAGTTCAAGAAGCAATGACTAACATGTATGTGTGGCATTTGGATAATCCCCCTGTAGTGAATATGCCCACGCCTACCTTCATGGGGGCTGCATATTCCAAAAACAAGGTCGTCTTCAATGTGCTGCAGAATGTCAAAATTCTCAACATAAAAAACCATCTCTGGCCTCCCACTGATCTCCTCAAGCTGGGTGACATTGGAGCCAAACACCCCCACGGAGTAGATAATTATGCCTTCTTGCCGAAGTGCCACTGCTGGGTCCTTGACTACGTCCTGAGCCTCACCGTCCGTGATGAGGATAAGGAACTTCCTGACGTTGGGCCGGGCCCCCTTGGCAGGGCTGAAGTACTGAGACACGAAGGTCAGGGCGCTACCGGTCAAGGTATTTTCTCCAATGTGAGCCATTCGGTCTATTGCATCTGAAATTTCCCCCTGGGACATATATCTGTTGAGCTGAAACTCCTCCTTATTGATGTCACTGAATTGGACTACACCGATTTGCACCCTATCTCCCCCAATCTGAGATTTGTTCACCAGGTTTTTCATAAATGTTTTCATTTTGATGAAGTTTTCAAGTCCTATACTGCCAGAACTGTCCACCAGAAATATGATGTCGGCCTTCATCTCTTTGCAGGCTACACAAGAGAAAGAAGATGGGTTATTCAAGTTGGCTTCGTGTAGAAAGATTAAGAGTGAACAGGAGGGCTTCCCTGGTGGCGCAGAGGTTGAGAGTCCGCCTGCCGATGCAGGGGACGCGGGTTCGTGCCCCGGTCTGGGAGGATCCCACGTGCCGCGGAGCGGCTGGGCCCGTGAGCTATGGCCGCTGAGCCTGCGCGTCCGGAGCCTGTGCTCCGCAACGGGAAAGGCCACAACAGTGAGAGGCCCACATACCACAAAAAAAAAAAAAAAAGAGTGAACAGGAAAACCCAAAACACAAATAATTCTATATGTAAGTTAAGCATGTACTTGGTAAGGGCTGTTATCAGG
Source organism: Hyperoodon ampullatus (assembly GCF_949752795.1). Taxonomy (NCBI): domain Eukaryota; kingdom Metazoa; phylum Chordata; class Mammalia; order Artiodactyla; family Ziphiidae; genus Hyperoodon; species Hyperoodon ampullatus. The sequence continues at coordinate 73,499,888 of NC_136918.1, read as the reverse complement.
TAAATAATGCATTGAAGGCAATGAGAGGGAGCCTATTCTCTTTGTTATTTAGTAATTTGCTTTAATATGTAACTCAGGGTTTCTCAACCTCAGCACTACTGACATTGTGGGCTGGAAAATTTGTATTGTGGAGGGCAATCCATGTACTGTAGGATACTGTAGGATGTTTAGCAGTATCCCTGCCCTCTACCTGTTAGATGCCAGTAGTGCTGCCCCAAATATGACCACCAAAAATGTCTCTGGACATTGCCAACTATTCCCTAAGGGGGCAAAATCAACCCTAGTTGAAAACTACTGATCTAACTCTAGAAGATTTCATACACATTTTATCAAAAAGCAATTTAAATAAACCTGTAGTACTACTTAAAATCAGAAATCATTTGATCATATTACACAGGCAGTGTCTAATCTTAGATCTATCCTCACAGGGATTTGTGGGGAGAAGCTAATTAATACTTATTAGAAGCTAATTAATTAGCACTCCCCTAGTTATCACCACCAAAATTGTCTCTAGACATTACCAACCATCCCCTGAGGGGGAAAAATCACCCCTAGTTGAAAATTACTTATCTAGCTCTAGATTTCATACAAATTTTATTAAAAAGCAACTGAAATAAACCTGAAATATTCTTCTTATGCTTCAGATAATAATAATTAGAGCAACACTATAATGGGCCCTTCATTTTGTCCTGGATAATAAACAGCTCCACGAGTCAATGAATCTCAGCTTGGTCATTTATGCTGTTTCTGCACACCTGCAACATCAAACACTGCAGAAAGCAGATGCAAGTTGTTATGTATAGGATGGATAAACAAAAAGGTCCTAATGTACAGCACAGGAAACTATATTCAATATCCTGTGATAAACTATAATGGAAAAGAATATGAAAAAGAATGTGTATATATGTATAACTGTACAGCAGAAGTTAACACAGCATTGTAAATCAACTATATTTCAATTAAAAAAATAAAAAAAGTATAAAATACTGCAGGAAAGCAATTTGGGAGCTGAAGTCCAAAGGCAAGGAGTCCTACCTTCTTCGGCACAGATTTCTTGAACAACTTGGTTTCTTATGTCTTTCAAGGCATCAAAGTCATGCACATAGTACACCCGCTTCTCCTTGCCTGCGATTTCTCGCAGCTGTGTCTCGTTAGCCTCCTTGACCCCGATGGCATAGACGTGGATGAGCTCCTCTCTCAGTCTGTTTGCGGGCCCCAAGATGCTGTCCTGGGACACGCCGTTGGTCAGGAAAACAAGGTGGCATGGCACTCTGTTTTCCCGCTGCCTCTTTGCTTTCTGCAGCAGCCCCAGGGTGAAGTTCAAGGCTGCGCCTGTGTTTGTGTTCCCACCCAGCTGCCTGATGTTCTCGATGGCCTTTCGCACATCATGCTTGTTGGTGTATTTATTGATCTCAAATTCCAAGTCCCAGCGGTCAGCATACTGGACAGCCCCAACTCGCACCTTCTGGGGAGCGATGTTGAACATCCCTACAACCTCCGACAGGAAGGTCTTCATTTCCTGGAAGTCCGTGGCCTGGGTGCTCCCAGAGCCATCGATGAGCAGATAGATGTCTGCTTCCTCAGTGTCCACACAACCTACAATGCAACACGAAAACTGAGTGTGGCGCTGGGGCAAGTGGGACAGAGACACAGGGGCAGGTGGGAGGAAGGGCAAACACCAGCCTCATCAGACAGAAAAATGGGAAACAGTTTCTCCGTGTTAAGACCCAAATGAATTGTCTGTGACAGTTTGAGATGATTTGTATCAAGAATCAGAGTCAATCTGGATGTAGTAGAAGATTAGAAAGAAAACATGTAGATGCTTTTTACAAGTCACTTCTCTTAGCAGGGAGTAACTGCTTAGCAAAATGTTAAGTGGTGATTTGCGTGCTAGAGAAGGTAGCATTTAACTGGACATGGTGGACAAAGTGCTGTCTTTCTTGAAATCTTGAACAAAGTATTTACTCTTCATCCACTCCTGGTCAGTTAACACAACCAGGGGTCTTGTCAGTGGCCTTATTTATGTCAGGCAGTGACACTTCTGCAGTCGACATGCTCTAAATATTTGTTGAAGGATGCAGATATATATGCGTATTGCATGCACACACATAATTTATGAAAAATACATATGTATGTATGAAATATATGAAATACATTGCTCTCTGTCTCTCTCTAAACTCACTGATACTAGAATAGTACCTCCCAATAAATTCATTACTCTGTCCTCAATCCAAATCATGATTCCTGTTTATTCTCTAAATTGGAATTTGAGGCTGAGGGAAGAAGAGGAGGGAGAGAAAAGTACTCACACACAAAAAAAGAAAGGAAAGAGCAAGGAAACATGAGAGGCAAAGGTGAGAAAGGAAAAAGTGCAGAGGAGGAAATAAAAAAGGAAGGTATTCTGGAGTGTTGAGAAGTAACACAGAATCCAAGTAAAGCTGTGCAAAAGAGCAAATAAAAAAAGAAATCCCTTCTTCCCATTCCAACACCTCAATAGCTTTTATTCTCCCCCAATTTATGTTTCCTATTATCAAGTTAAATTAAAAAGTCAGGAACCCACTCTCCCTCCCTACATCATGCCCGCCAAGCCCTTTTGTAGACAGAACACCTGCAAGACAAGAAAAAAGCAAAACGATGGGAATAATCCTTCTCTCAGCAAAAGGCTTTACCAGATTTGAGGGTTTCAGTCCTTGCGGAAATGACAGAGACTGTGTGTGTGATCTGGTTCCGCAGTTTCTTTAGAAACGTCTGGTTGTGGGCAGCCAGGTCGGAGAAGGTTTTCAGTTTGGAGACGTACTGCTCGGCAGGGTGAGATGCGATCTTCTCCAGCTGGGCGTCGCTGGCCCCCTCTATGCCCATGGTGAAGATGGTCACCCCCTGGCGCCGGAGGTTCACAGCAGCCCTGGTAACGTTGTCCTCAGACAGGCTGTGGGTCACCAGCACAGCTATCTGTGGCACCCCCTGATTCTTCCGACTGCCGTGCTGCACGCTGAAGACCTCCTTCCTGATCTTTCTCAAGGCAGCTCCAGTGTAGGCCTTCCCGGCCTGGGGAGAGAGGCTCTGTATATCCTGGAGAATCTCTGACTTGTTTATGCCACTGCTCAGTGGATTAATCACCTTCGTCTCATTGCTATAGGCCACAAGGCCAACCCTCATGCAGTTTTCCTTGATGTCCAGAGCAGATACACTTTCTTCCAGGAATTCTTTAAGATAGTCAAAGTCCTCCCAGCTGCCGTTGATGGACATATCCAACAGGAACACAACATCTGCCACAGAAGCGCCTTGGCAAACTGTGGGCAAGGAATGAACAGGCAGAGTTTCAATTCAGCATCTCTGCTCAGCATTAAAAGACATGGAGAACTCAACCAGAACTTAGTTATGCCCTTAAAGATGGAAGGAGGTGTACAAAATGATTATGAAGCTGAGATCAGAGGGTCCTGGGTTCAAAGGTGGGAGCTTAGCTAGCCTTCCAGCTCCAATTTCCACAGCTGTAAAATGTAGGTAACCATAATATTGATCTCATAGAGTTGTTATGGAGATTAACTGAGATCATGTGTTTAGCATGGGGCCTGGCACATAAAAGTCACTCAGTGAACAGAAGCTACTGCTATTGTATTAAAATCACTAATAAAATCAGCATTTATAGTCCACATTCTTAAAGGATGGTAATGGAATAGCAATTGACATTCTAATATTTTATTTGGGAAAGATGCTAGTAATAGGATTCCCATATTTTCATAGATTGCTACAAGAAAAGCAGCGTTCTCCAGTATCAATAGACAGTTATATATGTCATCTCACTCAAACTGACTTAACCAGACATAATGTGAGTTTCTTACATCACTTGTCTGGACTTGTACACTTTGAGCAAATTATTTTTTACTGGCTCTCTCCTGCCCCTCTCTTGAATGATGTTCATAAACTCTTGGCCATTCTTGCTAATAGGAGAGCACAAGGGGACAGACCAAGACAGCAGGTTGGAGTTGGAGCAGAACATGGGGAAGCTAATTTAGAACAGAGCCGCAGGAAGGGGCAGCGCGGGACTGAAACCACACAGGCGTGGCTCTGACTCCAGACTGCAGCCTCATCCAGGACCAGATCACATCATCTCTAAGAGGGCCCGCAAGTTCCTCTCTGTGGAACAGAGGTTTTGGACTTCCTGAAGTTGTTTCAAGCTCTAACATCCTGTGATGACATTATATGGCTTCTGGAGTCAAGGATTTTTTTAGGAGCAAATTGACCTTTTAAATGAACCAGGAATAAAACTACATAGCAACTGAAGCCCAGGAAGAAAGCTCAGGCAGCTGGGTAGCAGGGTGGAGGCAGCCTGTGAATGACGAGCAATAAGTGAAACATGGAAAACCAAGGCTCACCGAGTTCACTGGATTTAAAAAGGCCACAATCATTCCAGAATGATTTATGCAGAATTTAACATCTGAAAATGCAGCCCAGCTTTTGGGGAAGGGGGTGTTCATAGAGTCTCCATCCTCTCCTCTTGTTGATCTTCCAAAAGCATTTTATCATCATCGCTACACACGCGCCCTGAACCCACCTTCCACAAGAATGTCATTGACTGCTCCTTCCTTGTACTGAGCCGCATCCTTGAGAATCTGCGTCATGTTTTGGGAGAACGTGCTGAGGTCTCGGACCGTCCGGAGGCTGTAGTGGAACGGGCCTGTGGCCATGGCCTTCAGGGTCTCCTCGGACGCCCCCTGCATCCCCACGGAGATGATCCTCACCCCGTCGTTGCGCAGCACCTTGGAGGCCTCTTCCACGGCATCCTCAGACTCAGCCGAAGCCAGGACCACCAGGATTGGGGGAAACTGTCTCCTGTCCCTCCTGTTTGAGAAGTAGGTTGTGTGCACCTCCTGGAGAGTGTTCCCAATCCGCAGGGAGCCACCCAGGAACCTGACGTTCTTCTTGAGGTGGTTCAACATGGGGCCTCTGCTCTTGAAGGTGCTGAGCTGGAATTCTCTGTGGAGCCCATCGCTGTACTGGGCCAGGCCCACACGGTACTTGTGGGCCTCTATGGGGAGGCTGGTGATCATTTTGTTGATGAATGTCTTTACAAATGGGAAGGATTTAATTCCCAGGTGGTCAGAGCTGTCCACCAGAAACACCACATCGGCATACTCAGGGCCTACAAATCCACAGACAAACACAAACAAAGCAAACTTCAAAAATTTACTACCAAGTTTAATGCCAACCATATGGGAAAAACATTACTTCCCTCTTTTGCTTGTATTTGTAATATCTTTCCAATGCGCTGAAAATAATACACATTCTCTCAAGAAAAATATTGTTTCTTGGGCTGATTCTTTATACACTCCCTTGTTTGAACTGATCATGAAATTAAGCATCACTTTTGCAAGGAATTAAGTAGAAATAGGTAAATATAAAGAAGTAAAAAATCATGGGTTTTTATGTGTTTAGTGGATAATTTCCCCATGTCTTTTTTTTCTTTCAGGATTTGACCTCAATTTATATCAACACGATAAACATTTTCATTGAGAATCTAATCAAATTTGTTTGAATGGAGAAATCTAAAAAATAGCCTTTCATTGTGATTTCCACTTAAGCAATGCAACAAGTGATCTGATTAACTTATAAATATATTAGTTTTGTATTCAAAGTGTCAAATTGGTGAAGTTTAAAAAGAATCCTAAAAATCATAAATATGAGATTGCATTAATCTACCTTAAAGTTATTTACAATATTTTTTGATGAGTGCGCATTATAATTGGTAAATTTATTCTCACAAATGTAAAATGTGATAGAAACATTAACATTAGCATTCCTACCTTAAGCTAGGAATAGGATTATACTTTTAATTTCTATTAAGAATATAATTTTTATAGAGGAATACAATACTTTGCTGAGGTTTTAAGGCTTCATTCGATGCCAGATTCAATGCTAGGTATGTAAAATTATATTTTTATGTGATAGAGAGTTATTTGGTTCAAGCACAAAATATCATTTGCTCATGGTCTGTCTGCTGGTTTGAATTCAGAGCTTTTACCACTGTTCTGTAAGCTCCATTTCTGGTCCAGGGAAGGGAGGGAAATATTTGTGTGTGTCTGGATGGTGTATGTTTAAGAAAATACAGTGTAATTGAACAAGCAATGTGAGTCCTGACTTTGTTATCAGCTAATTCTTCCAGCTCTGTCAAGCCATTCAGTATACTTGGGCCTCAGTTTCCTCATATTTAAAATGAGTAGATTCAACTAGAAAATATCTAAGGTCTCTCCTCACTCTGAGTTTCTGATTATCTGAAATAGTCACAAGATAAATTCTAATCAAATTAAAAGAACTTTAATCTTTTCCTGTCTACAACTGCGAGGAAATCACCTTTGGCACCCCAGCATGTTACTTCATTCTCTTTAGAGCAGTCTGATCAAGGCATAGTGGATAAAATCATTCTTTCTTTTCTTCTAAACAACCTGATTTCAACCAGTTTGAGATTGCTTTGATGATCATATAGCCAGCAGAATCTCAGGGGAAAAACTAATTGAGGGGGATCAACATCTTCCTCCAAGAGAAGGCTGGAACCCCTCTGAGGACTGTCAGGTGAGTACTGCCTAGGATGGCTTGACTTGTGACCAAAAGTGACCTTTCTATTCATGGACAAATCCCCACATTTTGTATGGAGAAAAGAAATGCAGCCACTGGCACAGGAGGCATATTTAGGTTCTAACCAGGCCCATCACTATATCGGAACCACAGAACAACTGGGGGAAAAGCACTGCCTTTCTTTAAAAAGCTTAATAATAGGCCTAGTGAGACATCAAAGGAAGATGTTTGCAGGGCAAAGTCTAATCTGTCTCTCCAGAAAACTTGTTTCCAAGGTCAGAGTCCTTGAGAAAACTGTAAAAGCCAATCTAGGTGGCCCTGCACATGAAGTGACCAGTATAAGAACTGATTATTTAGGAGGTGGTAGAGGCTGTGAAGGCTTGGCCAGTATTTTGACTTCAAGTCCACTGGACATAGATTGCTGAGAGTGGATGGCTCTGGAGCTCTCTCTTCAGGGTAAAAGCACTTTCTTTACAATAATCAGACACTCAGTTTAAATTGGAGCAAAATCTGGATGCTTAACCAAGACAAATGTTTCAGCACAAACAAATTAGGAAGAGACATTTCAAATTTTCCAAGCCTGAACCTAATGTTAAAAGAGAATTTTCATGCAACCTCCCAGACCTAGAAGGAGTTGAAACTGAGGACAAGAAAATAGCTCTTATATCCTCCTATTGTGAACAAGGAATAAGATCCAAAAACAAATGATCTTCAAAGGAACACAGGGTGGCATCAAAAGAAACTGAGCTGCCACTCCCACCCTTACCATCATCAAAATCAAAACAAAGCAAAACAAAACTCTTAACTTTTAAGCAAGTCAAACTCATATATTATTTTCCATAATGAAAATTAAGAAAATAATTCTTTTCATTTTTTTCCTTACCAGAATGTTGGTTGACAGAAACATGGGAACAAATTATCATAAGGAGCAAAGTGAGCAGCATTTTCATATTATAACCTGAAAAATCACCAACTTGAAATCTGAAAAGGCAAAAATATAAACATCTAAAATTGTTGTGTATATTACTTGGAAATCAAGACTCAAACACATATGAGCACACAAAATTATATAATAAATTGGGTGAAGACAAGGAATTTCTGAGGTTCCCTGACCTTCAGCTCTGTGAAGTGCCTTGGAGAAAAATGAACTGTCAACACTTACAGTATCACAAAAGCTTCTTCTGGTCCCCAGACCCTGTAGAAACATGAGATTTTAGATTGTCAATGGAAGCAGCCAGATGCATTCTAGTTCCACCAATATTATGTGTTCCTACTAATCAATTTTCCTATAGCCTCATGTCACCCTCTGTCCACTCATTGCCAAGATAATTCAGAGTTCACAGTTGGGACACAGTCTAAGAGCTGATTTGCAAATTTTCCTTCATGAACATGTAGGTGTGTTTCATACTTGAGAAGTATTTCTAGATGTGGTCAAAATTCTCTTTTCTCCTTTTCCTACATGATTAGAAAGGTAACTATTTCCCTTTATTCTTAAATTTGAGAGAAGACATAAAGAAATAAGTAGTGATCCTCCATATTGCATACAATGTCTTGGTCCTCCGAATGATGCAATTGGTACCATTTTTCTTCCAACAACCTAGAACCGCATGAAGCAAAGTTTTCCAATTCTAGTTTGGCCTAAAGCATTTTCAGCCACCTTGAATTATTCGTTTCATGGGATAAAATAGGATATTGAAGATATTGACAATAAATATTTCAATTAAACAGGTTGGGCTCATTCATTCACTCATTCATCCACTGAATAAAAAATGAATTGATCTGTGTTAATAAACTAGTATTTCTGTTTCTTGCTTAATTCGTACCCAAACGCGTATTTGATACAAATGGCTGTCTCATTCCTTGTCAGGCAGGCTCCTATTGTGTAATATTTCACCCTTTCAGAAAAGGGACCTTTGCCATGAAAAATTCCATCCCCATTTCCTTATCTACTCCATCGTCCCTCTGACATTCTGGGATTTGGGACTCTGTTCTGTTCCTTCGTAGGAAGCCTAGATGATTTAAACTTTTCAGGCTGTGAGTCAATTTATCCATCCTATTTCAGAGGAAATCAGTAAGCTGGAAGGGGCCTTTAAGAGGTTGTTTTTAGTCCAACCTTTCATTTTAGAGGAACTTTGGTCCCAAAGTGGATTGTCCAAAGTGAAAACCAAGTCATACTATGTGTACAAATTTTCTACTAATGTGTATAACAATAATGGTCAGTCTTGACCATGTTCCATGCCAGAGGCTAGCAGCTTTATACTTGTTCTCCTGTTTCATATCGATAGGAAATCTAGAAGCAGGTCATATTATTGTTCCTATTTTGCAGATAAGGAAACAGATTCATAAAGGGGAATATGATTCAAGGTCACACAGATAAAATGGGCCACAGTTCAGACTACAGCCCACATCTATCCAATTCTAAAATCTGGACTCTCAAAATTAGTTCCTGTGCATCCCAAACTCAGTATTATTTTTAAAATTTATTTTATTGAAGTATAGCTGATTTACAATGTTGTGTTAATTTCTGCTGTATAGCAAAGTGATTCAGTTATAAATATATATTCTTTTTCATATTCTTTTCCATTATGGTTTATTACAGGATATTGAATATATTTCCCTGTGCTATACAGTAGGACCTTGTTGTTTATCCATCCTATACATAATACCAAACTCAACATTATGAACACAAAAAGTGTCTCCAAGTTTTTTGGTTCTATGTCTCTTTTTCTAAGTATTAGGGGTTACTGGTACTTGTTTTCATGCCTTTTTATTTTTGCTTTTCAAACCAGGGCTTTACGCTCTTCACTTCTTTTCTGTTTATATTATGAACTTTATAAATGAGTGCTATCTTTAAGAGTTATGAGAGATAAGAGACTTTAGGTTACTCCATAGCATAAATGCCAAAGACTGGAAGAAAATAGTACTGAATGGAAGTTAAAACCTGGAGAGAAAAGTGAGGGTTACGTAAGGCCACAATAGTCTCAAACAGTATGCAGCATCTGGAAATTTCCCCATGCAGGTGGTCAATACTACTGGTACATTAAGAGTTGAGTTCTTTGGGATAGCATTTTGTAAAACAATTTTCTTTTTTTAACATCTTTACTGGAGTATAATTGCTATACAATGGTGTGTTAGTTTCTGCTGTATAACAAAGTGAGTCAACTATACATATACATACATCACCATATCCCCTCCCTCTTGTGTCTCCCTCCCACCCGCCCTATCCCACTCCTCTAGGTGGTCAAAACGCACCAAGCTGATCTCCCTGTGCTATGCGGCTGCTTCCCACTAGCTATCTATTTTATATATGGTAGTGTATATATGTCCATGCCACTCTCTCACTTCGTCCTAGCTTCCTCTTCCCCCTCCCTGTGCCTCAAGTCCATTCTCTATGTCTGCATCTTTATTCCGCTCCTGCCTCTAGGTTCTTCAAAAGTTTTTTTTTTTTTTTTTTTTAGATTCTGTATATACGTGTTAGCGTACGGCATTTGTTTTGCACTTTCTGACTTACTTCACTCTGTATGACAGTCTCTAGGTCCATCCACCTCACTACAAAAAACTCAATTTCGTTTCTTTTTATGGCTGAGTAATATTCTGCTGTATATATGTGCCACATCTTCTTTTTCTTTTTAATAATACTTTCTGTATTTAATTACTTATCAAATCCTATGTAGTTCTTTTTTTAAAAAACATCCTTATTGGACTATAATTGCTTTAAAATAGTGTGCTAGTTTCTGCTCTATAACAAAGTGAATCAGCTATACATATACATATATACCCATATCTCCTTGCTCTTGCATCTCCCTCCCACCCTCCCTAACCCAACCTTCTAGGAGTTCACAAAGCAACGAGCTGATCTCCCTGTGCTATGTGGCTGCTTCCCACTAGTTATCTATTTTACATTTGGTAGTGTATATATGTCCATGCCACTCTCTCAATTCATCCCAGCTTACCCTTCCCCCTCCCCGTATCCTCAAGTCCATTCTCTATGCCTGCGTCTTTATTCCTGTCCTGCCCCTATGTTCTTCAGAACCATTTTTTCCTTTTTTTTTTTTTAGATTCCACATATTTGTGTTACCATACGGTATTTGTTTTTCTCTTTCTCACTTACTTCACTCTGTATGACAGACTCTAGGTCTATCCACCTCACTATAAATAACTCAATTTCGTTTCTTATTATGGCTGAATAGTATTCCATTGTATATATGTGCCACATCTTCTTTATCCATTCATCTGTTGATGGACACTTAGGTTGCTTCCATGTCCTGGCTATTGTAAATAGAGCTGTAATGAACATTGTGCTACATGACTCTTTTTGGATTATGGTTTTCTCAGAGTATATGCCCAGTAGTGGGATTGCTGGGTCATATGGTAGTTCTACTTTTAGTTTGTTGAGACACCTCTATAGTGTTCTCCATAGTGCCTGTATCAATTTACATTTTCACCAACAGTGCAAGAGGCTTCCCTTTTCTCCACACCCTCTCCAGCATTTATTGTTTGTAGATTTTTGGATGATGACAATCTTGACCAGTGTGAGGTGATACCTCATTGTAGTTGTGATTTGCATTTCTCTAAAGATTAGTGATATTCAGCATCCTTTCATGTGTTTGTTGGCAATCTATATATCTTCTTTGGAGAAATTTCTCTTTACGTCTTCTGCCCATTTTTGGATTGGGTTGCTTGTGTTTTTGACATTGAGCTGCTTGTAAATTTTGGAGATTAATCCTTTGTTAGTTGCTTCATTTGCAAATATTTTCTCCCATTCTGAGGGTTGCCTTTTCGTCTTGTTTATGGTTTCCTTTGCTGTGCAAAACGTTTTAAGTTTTATTAGGTCCAATTTGTTTATATTTCCATTTCTCTAGGACGTGGGTCAAAAAGGATCTTTCTGTGATTTATGTGATGGAGTGTTCTGCCTATGTTTTCCTCTAAGAGTTTGATAGTGTCTGGCCTTACATTTAGGTCTTTAATCCATTTTGAGTTTATTTTTGTGTATGGTGTTAGGGAGTGTTCTAATTTCATTCTTTTACATGTAGCTCTCCAGTTTTCCCAGCACCACTTATTGAAGAGGTTTTTTCTCCACTGTACATTCCTGCCTCCTTTATCAAAGATAAGGTGACCATATGTGTGTGGGTTTACCTCTGGGCTTTCTATCCTGTTCCATTGATCTATATTTCTGTTTTTGTGCCAGTACCATACTGTCTTGATTACTGTAGCTTTGTAGTATAGTCTGAAGTCCACGAGCTTGATTCCTCCAGCTCCGTTTTTCTTTCTCAGGATTGCTTTGGCTATTCAGGGTCTCTTGTGTTACCATACAAATTGTGAAATTTTTTTATTCTAGTTCTGTGAAAAGTGCCAGTGGTAGTTTGATAGGGATTGCATTGAATCTGTAGGTTGCTCGGGGTAGTATAGTCACTTTCACAATGTTGATTCTTCCAATCCAAGAACATGGTATATCTCTCCATCTATTTGTATCATCTTTAATTTCTTTCATCAGTGTCTTATAGTTTTCTGCATACAGGTCTTTTGACTCCTTAGGTAGGTTTATTCCTAGGCATTTTATTCTTTTTGTTGCAGTGGTAAATGGGAGTGTTTCCTTAATTTCTTTTTCAGGTTTTTCATCATTAGTGTATAGGAATGCAAGAGATTTCTTTGCATTAATTTTGTATCCTGCTACTTTACCAAATTCATTGATTAGCTCTAGTAGTTTTCTGGTAGCATCTTTAGGATTCTCTATGTATAGTATCATGTCATCTGCAAACAGTGACAGGTTTACTTCTTGTATTCAAATTTAGATTCCTTTTATTTCTTCTCTGATTTCTGTGGCTAAAACTTCCAAAAATATGTTGAGTAATAGTGGTAAGATTGGGCAACCTTGTCTTGTTCCTGATCTTAATGGAAATGGTTTGTTTCTCACCACTGAGAATGATGTTGGCTGTGGATTTTTCATATATGGTCTCTATTTTGTTGAGGTAAGTTCCCGCTATGCCTACTTTCTGGAGAGTTTTTATCATAAATGGGCACTGAATTTTGTCAAAAGCTTTTTCTGCATCTATTGAGATGATCATATGGTTTTTCTCCTTCAATTTGTTAATATGGTATATCACATTGATTTATTTGTGTATATTGAAGAATCCTTGCATTCCTGGGATAAATCCTACTTGATCATTGTGTATGAATCTTTTAATGTGCTCTTGGATTCTGTTTGCTAGTATTTTGTTTAGGATTTTTGCATCTATGTTCATCAGTGATATCGGCCTGTAGTTTTCTTTTTTTGTGGCATCTTTCTCTGGTTTTGGTATCAGGGTGATGGTGGCCTCATACAATGAGTTTGGGAGAATTCTTCCCGCTGCTATATTTTGGAAGAGTTTGAGAAGGATAGGTGTTAGCTCTTCTCTAAATGTTTGATAGACTTCACCTGTGAATCCATCTGGCCCTGGGCTTTTATTTGTTGGAAGATTTTTTATCACAGTTTTAATTTCAGTGCTTGTGATTGGTCTGTTTATATTTTCTATTTCTTCCTGGTTCAGTCTCAGAAGGTTGTGCTTTTCTAAGAATTTGTCCATTTTTTCCAGGTCATCCATTTTTTTGGCATATAGTAATATGCAGTTTCAGTTGTTACTTCTTTTTCATTTCTAATTCTATTGATTTGAGTCTTCTCCCTTTTTTTCTGGATGAGTCTGGCTAATGGTTTGTCAATTTTGTTTATCTTCTCAAAGAACAAGATTTTAGTTTTATTGGTCTTTGCTATCATTTCCTTCATTCCTTTCTCATTTACTTATTTCTGATCTGATCTTTCTGATTTCTTTCCTTCTGCTAACTTTGTAAAACAAATTTCTTGAAGTCTTTAAATGGAATGCAAAATCTGGTGTGCTATATGGCTATACAATGTGGAAGCCCTGTGGAAGGGGCTCTTGAAGTGCTTATGTGCCTGGTTTTGTGTGTGTGCCAAACCACACAAAGGACTAGTATGGAGAGAGGGGGGACTAAATCTCTAAGTTAATGTTGGGGAGGCTTTGGTTCACTTTTACCACATCAAAATATGGATGGATTGCCTATGGATTTACATACCAAAAAATTTAAAATATCTAAATATTTAAAATAAAAATTGTAAATACTCAAAGACATGAGGGGAGAATGAAGGAGACATATAAAGTAACAACATAAAACTTAAATTCATGGCACACCCAAGCTTAATATAGCTACAGTCAGATTGATTGCTTCTTATTATAGAAACACTCTCACTCTCAATGGTACAGATCTCTTTAATCTCTCTTTAATCAGAATTAATCAGAATTTTTAGTACTCCATTCATTCTGATTCAAGCAAGCTGAGGCTAATACACTTTTCCCAGAAGTTATACACTATAAAAAGCCTTTTAAAAAATTTGAATCTATTAGCATGATACCCTCAATGTCCATCCATGTTGTTGCAAATGTCAAGATTTCATTATTTTTTATGGCTTTCAGTGTGTATATACATCTTGTTTATCCATTCTTCTATGGATGGAATAAGACAGAGAAAAACAAATACTGTCTGATTTCACTAATATGTGGAATCTAAAGAACAAAACAAATGAACAAACCAAACAAAATTGAAACATACTCATAGGTACAGAGAGCAAACTGGTTATTGCCAGAGGGGATCTGTGGGGTGGGGAATGGATGACACAGGTGAAGTAGATTAAGAGGTACAAACTTCCAGGGATTTAATGTACACACACATAGGGAATATAGTCAATAATAGTGTAACAACTTTGGTACAGTGATAATCATTTCATAATGTATAAAAATATCAAATCACTATGTTGTACACCTGAAACTAACATAATATTGTATGTTAATAATAATTCAATTAAAAAAAGAAAGTAAAAAATATCTGGATCTCTGTAAACTTTCTGTCAAGAAGGAAGAATGTTTATAATTTAAGCTATGGCTGCAAAAACAATACAGCCACCCAATACTTGGCTTCAAACCCAGAATGTTTAGAACTTGTGCAACACCTCTCTTAAGGCTACTAACAACAAGGGCCTTCGGGGAGACCTCTACCCTTATGAGCCAATTCATAATCTAGGACATGTCTTTGAAAAAATATTAAAAGCCTAGAAGGGATACAAAAAATACTTCAGCAGAATTAAGATAAACACTATTTCTTTCCTTTAAAATGAGCATGCAGGAAACATCATTTCTAAGTACCGATTTCACCTTTCTTCAGAAACATGAATATTGTCAGCTTTTGTATTGTAAGAAGCAACACGGGATCTGTGCCACAAAGTTCAAGATAAATGGTTGTTTGCTTAGTAAACCCCTCATCTCTTTACTGTTTCCCTTCCTCCCTTCTCAGAAGTCAAAAGGTAAAAAGAAAAATGTTCAAAGTGAGACTTCATTTCATATTGAAATGCTGCAGGATAAATCCTTGGCACACAATGGTAACAAATAAACATTGGATCAATGATGGTGAGCAAAAAAAAAACACATGAGCAAGCACTCGCCAGCCAAGCCAGTTTCATAGTTTTACTGTTCATGTCACACTTTCCCCCAAATGCATTTTCTGGAACCACAAAAAGAAGTTGTATGGGGATCATATTTGAACAAGGTCATGCAGGTGACCTTGACACTGTAAAATGCACACTCTTCTGTGTTGAGGCGTGCTTGGCTCAGCAGGAAGAGCACAGGCTATACAGTCTCATGACCTGGCTTTCACGTGGTTCCTAAGCTGTTGTGTGACTTTAGGTAACACCACTTCCCTTCTGTATGATTCTCATTTGAAGCACAAGGACTACATTCTCTCTAAATTCTAGCAGCTCCACACAGTTAACAGTTCTGTGATCTAACAAATAGTACTAGAAGAAAAAAAAAACATGAATAATTAAGCCAAGAGCACACTGAAATACTGAACTCACATTTTGAAACAATCCCGTAGAAGAAGCTGTCCCCAGATAGAGCCCCTGCCGGTCCTTTGTGGGAGGGGCCCACACCAGCCACAGCAGGAGGCTGTCTTGACTATTGATCCTTTCCATGTCTGAAACTGCTGGAACCCTCCCAGACCCCACGACATAAACTTAAGAGAACTAAAATTCCAACAAGGCAAATCCACTAGGAACGAAGTGCCCAACTTAGAAATTAGAAATATTACAGAATATATCTAAAAGTAATTTAGGGATACTGAAGTACTAAAACTTTGAGCAGAAATCAGCAATTTAAAAAACAAAGGTAAAATACTTTTGGGATCATTTGTATATTTCATTACTAGAGAGTGTGTGTAGAGCACCCGAAACCACAAGGAAGAGGTACAGCATTCTCTCTTGAGCATGAAGCTAGCACTAGGTGTTGCTTCTGCAATTGCCATTAGCCAGTGATAATCCTTCTTCTCTTCCTCTGGGAGAATAAGAGGGAGAGAACACTGTCTGAGTGGTTTTGAATGAGAAAACAAACAGATAAAGAGGGAGGGATAAATTAGGAGTTTGGGATTAACATAAACACACTACTATATATAAAATAAACAACAAGGACTAACTGTATAGCACAGGAAACTCTACTCAATATCTTGTAATCACCTATAATGGGAAAGAATCTGAAAAAGAAATATATATATATATATATGAATCACTTTGCTGTACACCTGAAACAAACACAACATTGTAAATCAACTATCCTTCAATTAAAAAAAGAAAGATAAAGAAAATTAAGCTTTGAAAACACCAACCTCACAATAGACTGATCAAAAAAAAAAAAAAAAGAGAAAGAGAGAGAGAGAGAGAGAAGACATAAGTTGGTAACCATATAAAAGAAGACATAACTATACATAAGGCAAAGACTTTCAAAAAAAATTGAAGCAGTAGTTTAAAATATTCACAGGAAGAAAACCCCAGGACAAGATGGATTTATTGGCAAGTTCCACCAAACTTTTAAGGAACAGATCATCTGAATCTTTTACAAATTATTTCAGAGACTAGAAAAAGATGAATATTAGCCTTTTCATTTATATGGAGCCAGTAAAATCTTGATATGCAAACCAGTTAAGGACTGTATGAGAAAGGGAAATTAAAGACCCATTTTACTCATGAATATAAATACAAAAAAATCCTAAATAAAACATTAGCAACTCAACTCCTTTAGTGTATAAAAAAGATAATACACTATTATCAAGTTGGGTTTATCTCAGGTATGCAAAGATGTTTTAAAATTAGAAAATATATTTTTCCAAAGAAGAAATGCAGATGGCCAACAGGCATATGAAAGGATGTTCAACATTGCTAATCATCAAGGAAATGCAAATCAAAACCACAATGATATATCACCTCACACTTGTTTAGAACAGCTATCATCAAAGAGAACACAAATAACAAATAGTGGTGAGGATGTGGAGAAAAGGGAACACTTGTACACGGTTGGTAGGAAGGTAAATTGGTTCAGCCACTATGGAAAAGAGTATGGAGGTTTCTCAAAACACTATAAATAGAGCTACCATATGACTCAGCAATTCCAGACCTGGATATATATCCAAAAAACAAAAACAAAAACAAAAAACCAAAAAAAACACTAATTCAAAAAGATACACCCCAATGTTCATGGCAGAATTATTTACAATTGCCAAGACGTGGAAGCAACCTAAGTGTCAATCAACAGATGAATGGATAAAGATGATGTGGTGTATATGTACAGTGGAATACTACTCAGCTATAAGAAAGAATGAAATTTTGCCATTTGTAGCAACATGGATGGACTTGGAGGGCATTATGATAAGTGAAATAAGTCAGACAGAGAAAGATAAATACTGTATGATATCACTTGTATGTGGAATCTAAAAAATACAACAAACTAGTGAATATAACAAAAAAAGATGCAGACTCACAGAACAAACTAGTGGTTACCAGTGGCAGGGGAGCAATATATGGATGGGGGAGTGGAAGGCACAAGCTATTGGGTGTAAGACAGGCTAAAGGATGTGTTATACAACACGGGAATAGAGTCAATATTTTGTAATGACAGTAAATGAAAGTAACTTTTAAAATTGTATAAAAAATACAGTATTGAGGGAAAATAAATTTAAAGATTAAAAAATGAATATAGTCAGAAAAATTAGAAAATACATAAATATTACCACATCAACACACTAAAAGAGATATACTATAAATATGAAAGGAAAACCACTCCATTAATCCATAATTTAAAAAAAAACTTAGCAAACTAGGAGTAGAAGGAAACAACTAGATAAAGGATATATTTTTAAAATCTGTAATATATACCATCCTAATAGGAAAATATTAGAAATGCTCTTTAAAATGAAGAATCAGAAAAGTGGTCCTCTTTCACTCTGAGGTTCTGGAAAAATTAAAGCCACGAGGATAAAAAAAAGAATAAGAACAAATAAAATTATCACTGTTTGCAAGTGATATGACTGTCTACATCTATAGACAAATTATTAAAAGTAAAAAGTATTCAAGATGTCTTCATATAACATCAAGATATAAAAGCCAATTGCAGAGGAGCTTTAAGATGGTGGAAGAGTAAGACATGGAGATCAATTTCCTCCCCACAAATACATCAGAAATACATCGACATGTGGAACAACTCTTACAGAACACCTACTGAATGCTGGCAGAAGACCTCAGACTTCCCAAAAGGCAAGAAACTCCCCATGTAGCTGGGTAGGGCAAAAGAAAAAAGAAAAAACAAAGACAAATGAATAGGGATGGGACCTGCACCAGTGGGAGGAAGCTGTGAAGGAGGAAAGGTTTCCACACACTAGAAGCCCCTTCCCAGGCGGAGACTGCAGGTGGTGGAGGGGGAAGCTTCAGAGCCACGGAGGAGAGCACAGCAAAAGGGGTGCGGAGGAAAAAGCGGAGAGATTCCCACACAGAGGATGGATGCCAACAAGCACGCACCAGCCTGAGAGGCTTGCCTGCTCACCCGCTGGGGCGGGCAGGGGCTGGGAGCTGAGGATTGGGCTTCAGAGGTAAGATCCCAGGGAGAGGACTGGGGTTGGCTGTGTGAACACAGCCTGAAGGGGGCTAGTGCAACATGGCTAGCCGAGATGGAGTCTGGGAAAAAGTCTGGAGCTGCCGAACAGGCAAGAGACTTTTTTTGCCTCTGTGTTTCCTGGTGCATGAGGAGAGGGGATTGAGAGAGCCACTTAAAGGAGTTCCTGAGATGGGTATGAGCCGTGGCTATCAGTGTGGACCCCAGACACAGGCATGAAACGCTAAAAATGGAAAAAGACATTCCATGCAAATGGAAATCAAAAGAAAGCTGAAGTAGCAATTCTCATATCAGACAAAATAGACTCTAAAACAAAGACTATTAAAAAAGACAAAGAAGGACATTACATAATGATCAAGGGATCAATCCAAAAGAAGATCTAACAATTGTAAATATTATGCACCCAACATAGGAGCACCTCAATACATAAGGCAAAAACTAACAGCCATAAAAGGGGAAATCAACAGTAACACAGTCATAGTAGGGGACTTTAACACCCCACTTTCACCAATGGACAGATCATCCAAAATGAAAATAAAAAAGGGAACCCAAGCTTTAAATGTTACATTAAAGAGGACGGTCTTAATGAATATTTATAGGAATTCCAACCAAAAACAACAGAATACACTTTTTTCTCAAGTGCTCATGGAACATTCTCCAGGATAGATCATATCTTGGGTCACAACTCAAGCCTTGGTAAATTTAAGGAAATTGAAATCATATCAAGTATCTTTTCCAACCACAATGCTATGAGACTAGATATTAATTACAGGAAAAAATCTGTAAAAAATACAAACACATGGAGCCTAAACAATACACTACTTAATAAACAAGAGAGCACTGAAGAAATCAAAGAGGAAATCAAAAAATACCTAGAAACAAATGACAATGAAAATACGATGATCCAAAACCTATGGGATGGAGCAAAAGCAGTTCTAACAGGGAAATTTATAGCAATACAATCCTACCTTAAGAAACAAGAAACATGTCAAATAAACAACCTAACCTTACGCCTAAAGCAATTAGAGAAAGAAGAACAAAAAAACACCAAAGTTAGCAGAAGGAAAGAAATAATAAAGATCAGATCAGAAATAAATGAAAAAGAAATGAAGGAAATGATAGCAAAGATCAATAAAACTAAAAGCTGCTTCTTTGAGAAGATAAACAAAATTGATAAACCATTAGTCAGGCTCATCAAGAAAAAAAGGGAGAAGACTGAAATCAATAGAATTAGAAATGAAAAGGGAAAAGTAACAACTGAAACTGCAGAAATACAAAGGATCATGAGAGATTACTAAAAGCAACTCTATGCCAATAAAATGGACAACCTGGAAGAAATGGACACATCCTTAGAAATGCACAACATTCAGAAAGTGAACCAGGAAGAAATAGAAAATATGAACAGACCAATCACAAGCACTGAAATTAAAACTGTGATTAAAAATCTTCCAACAAACAAAAGCCCAGGACCAGATGGCTTCACAGGTGAATTCTATCAAACATTTAGAGAAGAGTTAACACCTAACCTTCTCAAACATTTCCAAAATATAGCAGAGGGAGGAACACTCCCAAACTCACTCTAGTAGGCCACCATCACCCTGATACCAAAACCAAAGATGTCACGAAAAAAGAAAACTACAGACCAATATCACTGATGAACATAGATGCAAAAATCCTAAACAAAATACTAGCAAACAGAATCCAGCAGCACATTAAATGGATCATACACCATGATCAAGTGGGGTTTATCCCAGGAATGCAAGGATTCTTCAATATACGCAAATCAATCAATGTGATACACCATATTAACAAACTGAAGGAGAAAAACAATATGATCATCTCAATAGATGCAGAGAAAGTTTCTGACAAAAATCAACACCTATTTATGATAAAAACCCTGCAAAAAGTAGGCATAGAGGGAACTTTCCTCAACATAATAAAGGCCATATATGACAAACCCACAGCCAACATTGTCCTCAATGGTGAAAAGCTGAAAGCATTTCCACTAAGATCAGGAACAAGACAAGGTTGCTCACTCTCAGCACATTTATTCAACATAGTTTTGGAAGTTTTAGCCACAGCAATTAGAGAAGAAAAAGAAATAAAAGGAATCTGAAGCAGAAAAGAAGAAGTAAAGCTGTCACTGTTTTCAGACGACATGATACTATATAGAGAGCATCATAAAGATGCTACCAGAAAACTACTAGAGCTAATCAATGAATTTGGTAAAGTAGCAGCATACAAAATTTATGCACAGAAGTCTCTTACATTCCTGTACACTAATGATGAAAAATCTGAAAGTGAAATTAAGGAAACACTCCCATTTACCATTGCAACAAAAAGAATAAAATATCTAGGAATAAAGCTACCTAAGGAGACAAAAGAACTGTATGAAGAAATTTATAAGACACTGAGAGAAGAAATTAAAGATGATACAAACAGATGGAGAGATATACCATGTTCTTGGATTGGAAGAATCAACATTGTGAAAATGACTATACTACACAAAGCAACCTACAGATTCAGTGCAATGCCTATCAAACTACCATTGGTCTTTTCCACAGATCTAGAACAAAAAATCTCACAATTTGTATGGAAACACAAAAGACCCCAAATAGCCAAAGCAATCTTGAGAACGAAAAATGGAGCTGGAGCAATCAGGTTCCCTGACTTCAGACTATACTACAAAGCTACAGTAATCAAGACAGTATGGTACTGGCACAAAAACAGAAATATAGATGAATGGAACAGGATAGAAAGCCCAGAGGTAAACCCACGCACATATGGTCACCTTATCTTTGATAAAGGGGGCAAGAATATACAATGGAGAAAAGACAGTCTCTTCAATAGTGGTGGTGGGAAAACTGGACAGCTACATGTAAAAGAATGAAATTAGATCACTCCCTAACACCATACACAAAAATAAACTCAAAATGGATTAAAGACCTAAATGTAAGGCCAGACACTATCAAAATCTAAGAGGAAAACATAGGCAGAACACTCCATCACATAAATCACAGAAAGATCCTTTTTGACCCACCTCCTAGAGAAGTGGAAATAAAAACAAAAATAAACAAATGGGACCTAATGAAACTTAAAACATTTTGCACAGCAAAGGAAACCATAAACAAGACGAAAAGACAACCCTCAGAATGGGAGAAAATATTTGCAAATGAAGCAACTGACAAAGGATTAATCTCCAAAATTTACGAGCAGCTCCAAGAAGGTCAATATCAAAAACACAAACAACCCAATCCAAAAATGGGCAGAAGAACTAAATAGACATTTCTCCAAAGAAGTTATACAGGCTGCCAACAAACACATGAAAGGATGCTGAACATCACTAATCTTTAGAGAAATGCAAATCACAACTACAATGAGATACCACCTCACACTGGTCAAAATGGCTATCATCCAAAAATCTACAAACAATAAATGCTGGAGACGGTGCGGAGAAAAGGGAACACTCTTGCACTGTTGGTGGGCATGTAAATTGATGCAGCCACTATGGAGAACACTATGGAGGTGTCTTAAAAATCTAAAAATAGAACTACCAAATGACCCAGCAATCCCACTACTGGGCATATAATCTGAGAAAACCATAATCCAAAAAGAGTCATGTAGCACAATGTTCATTACAGCTCTAATTACAATAGCCAGAGCATGGAAGAAATCTAAGTGTCCATCAACAGATGAATGGAGAAAGAAGATATGGCACATATTATTACTCAGACATAAAAAGTAACGGAATTGAGTTATTTGTAGTGAGCTGGATGGACCTAGAATCTGTCATACAGAGTGACGTAAGTGAGAAAGAGAAAAACAAATACCGTATGCTAACACATATATATGGAATCTAAAAAAAAGAAATGGTTACGAAGAACCTAGCAGCAGGACAGGAATAAAGTTGCAGATGTAGAGGATGGGCTTGAGGATATGGGGAGGGGGAAGGGTAAGGTGGGACAAAGTGAGAGAGTGGCATGGACATATATACACTACCAAATGTAAAATAGATAGCTAGTGGGAAGCAGCCACATAGCACAGGTAGATCAGCTTGGTGCTTTGTGACCACCTAGAGGGGTGAGATAGGGAGGGTGGGAGGGAGGTAGATGCAAGAGGGAAGAGATATGGGGATATATGTATATGTATAACTGATTTACTTTGTTATAAAGCAGAAACTAACACCCCATTGTAAAGCAATTAGACTCCAATAAAGATGTTTAAAAAACAAGTCAGTTGCATTTCCATATATACACAATAAGCAAGTAGAAAACTTAACCATCTTCTTAGAAGAGTCATGTTAAAATAGCATCAACATGTCAAATACCAAAAAATAAACATTAAAATATGTAAAAGACTGATACAAAAGTTTATAAAACTTTACTGAAGGACAATACACCAAGGGAATGGAATAGACAGCCCAGAAATGCCCATTCATAGTTGTTATGGTAGACCGGTGGGTGGGACGGGAATGGTTATTCTCATGGAAATAGGTGAAATTGGATCTCTCTTTAACACTGTACACAAAAGTCAACTACAGTGGGCTAAAGTTCTTAAATGTTAAATGCAAAAATTTAAAATATTAAGTAAAAACCATGGGCGGATACATTTCCAACCTCGGTTAGGGTTAGGGAAGCATTTCTTAAACAAGACACAGAAAGTACCAAAAAAAAAAAAAAAAGAAAAGAATAAATTTTACTACATTATTATGAGAACTTCTGATCAAAGATATCTGAAAGAAAATGGAAAGATATTTTACATATTGGAAAAAGATATTCATAATACTGACAGAGAATTGGTATCAAAAATATATAAAATTCCTAGAATTTCTTGGAATAAATAATTAAAAAGAAAATGGGCAAAAAACATGAATGAAAAACATAGAACTCAAAAACATATGGGCACTAACCATATGAAGAAATATTAAAATTCATTTGTGCTCAGGGAAATACAAATCAGGATCACACTGAGATATAATTTTACAATCAGCAAAATTTAAAAGTCTGACAAAATCTAGTACCAAAAATGACGTGGATGAGCAGGTCCTTGGTTAACACTGTTGGTGGAAGTGCAAATTTGTACTACCACTTTGGAAAACAGTTTGGCATTATCTTATAAAACTGAACATTCTCAAGCCCTGTAACCTGGCAATTCTACTCTTGGGGAAGCTCTTGCACATATGTGTGAGTTGATGTATTTAGAAACCATCAACAAATGAAAAGGCAACTTACCCAATGGGAGAAAATATTTGCGAATCATGTATCTAATAAGGGGTTAATATCCAAAATATATAAAGAACTCATGCAACACCAAAAAACCAAACAATTTTGTTTAAAAATGGTCAGAAGATCTGAATAGACATTTTCCCAAAGAAGACATACAGATAGCCAACAGGCATGTAAAAATATGTTCAATAATATTAATCATCAGGGAAATGAAAATCAAAACCACAATGAGATCACCTCACTCCTGTCAGAATGGCTATTATCAAAAAGACAAGAAATGACAAATTGCTGATGTGGAGAAAAGGGAACACTTGTGCACTGTTGGTGGGAATATAAATTGGTGTAGTCACTATGGAAAACAGTACGGAGGTTGCTCAAAACATTAAATATAGAACTACCATACAATCCAGGAATTCCACTTTTGGGTATTTAACTGAAGACAATGAAAACACTAACTTGAAAAGATATATGCATCCCCGTGTTCATTGCAGCACTATTCACAATAGCCAAGATATGGAAACAACCTAAGTGTCCACTGAGGGATGAATGAATGAGAAATTTTGGAGTACACACACACACACACACACACACACAATGGAATATTATTCAGTCATAAAAAAAAGAGTAGGGCTTCCCTGGTGGCACAGTGGTTGAGAGTCCGCCTGCTGATGCAGGGGACGCGGGTTCATGCCCCGGTCCGGGAGGATCCCACATGCTGCTGGGCGGCTGGGCCCATGAGCCATGGCTGCTGAGCCTGCGTGTCCGGAGCCTGTGCTCCACAACGGGAGAGGCCACAACAGTGAGAAGCTCGCGTACCGCAAAAAATAAATAAATAAATAAATAAAATAAAGAGTAAAACCTTGCCATTTGCGGCAATAATATGGATGAAACTTGAGGGCATTACACTAACTGAAAGAAGTCAGATACAGACAGACTAATACTGTATGATCTCTCCTATATGAGGTATCTAAAAAAACAAAACAAAACAAAAAAACCAACCAGCCAAACAAACAAACAAAACCTAAACAAAAAATAACCAACCTCATACAAACATTGGTGGTTGCCAGAGTTCAGGGGTGGGGGTGTGGAGAAATGGGTATTATCTTTTAAGAATTTTAAAAGCTAATCAAAGATAAGAAAAGAAAATTTAAAATATAAATATTGGGAAGGAAGAAATCAACTGTCTTTGTTCGTACATGACATAATTATCTATGTAGGAAATCTAAAAGAATCACCAAAACAATTCTGAAACAAATAAGCAATTATAGCAAGGTTGCGGGATAGAAGGTTAATATACAAAAGTCACTTTCCTATATAACCAGCAATGAATAAGTGAAATTTGAAATTAAAAACATGACACCATTTACATTAGCACCCCCCAAAATTAAATACTTAGTAATAAGTATAATAAAATATGTACAAGATCTATATGAGGAAAATATCAAAATTCTGATGAAAGAAATCTCAGAAGAACTAAATAAATGGAAAGATGTTTCATGTTCAGGGATAGGAAGTTTCAATATTGTCAAGACATCAGTTCTTCCTAACTTGATTCATAAATTCAACACAGCCGCAATCAAAACCTCAGCAAGTTATTTTGTGGATATTGACAAACTGATTCTAAAGTTTATATGGAAAAGCAAAAGCTCCAGAACAGCCAATAAAATACTGAAGGAGAAGAACAGAGTTACATGACTGACACCATCTGACTTCAAGACTTAATATAAAACTATAATAATAAGAAAACATGGTACAGGCATACCTCAGAGATATCATGTGTTCAATTCCAGACCACCACAATAAAGCGAATACCACAATAAAGAAAGTCACATAAATTTTCTGGTTTCCCATTGCATATAAATGTTGTATTTACAATGTACTGTAGTCTGTAAAGTGTGCAATAGCATTATGTCTAAAAAAAAACAATGTAAGTACCTTAATAAAAACCATTTTATTGTTGAAAAATGCTAACCATCATCTGCACCTTCAGGGAGTCATAATCTTTTTGCTGCTGGAGGATTTGAAACATTGTGAGAATTATCACAATGTGACACAGAGACATGAGGTGAGCAAATGTTCCTAGAAAAATAGCTGATGGGCTTGCTTGATGCAGGATTGCCACAGACTTCCAAAATTTGTGAAAAATTAGTATCTGTGATGCAAAATAAATTGAAGTGCAAAAAAATGAGGTTTGCCTACTAGTCCCCTCCACCAGGAAGCCTAAACAACCCACTGAAACAACCTTAGCCACTGGGGACAGACAGCAAAAACAACAGGAACTACGAACCTGCAACCTCAAAAAGGAGACCCCAAACACAGTAAGATAAGCAAAATGAGAAGACAGAAAAACACAGAGCAGGTGAAGGAGCAAGATAAAAACCCACCAGACGTAACAAATGAAGAGGAAATAGGCAGTCTACCTGAAAAATAATTCAGAATAATGATAGTAAAGATGATCCAAAATCTTGGAAATAGAATAGACAAACTGCAAGAAACAGTTAACAACGACCTAGAAGAACTAAAGATGAATCAAGCAACGATGAGCAACACAATAAATGAAATTAAAAATACTCTAGATGGGATCAATAGCAGAATAACTGAGGCAGAAGAATGGATAAGTGACGTGGAAGATAAAATAGTGGAAATAACTGCTGCAGAGCAGAATAAAGAAAAAAGAATGAAAAGAACTGAGGACAGTCTCAGAGACCTCTGGGACAACATTAAATGCACCAACATTCGAATTATAGGGGTTGCAGAAGAAGAAGAGGAAAAGAAAGGGACTGAGAAAATATTTGAAGAGATTATAGTTGAAAACTTCCCTAACATGGGAAAGGAAATAGTTAATCAAGTCCAGGAGGCACAGAGAGTCCCATACAGGATAAATCCAAGGAGAAATACGCCAAGACACATATTAATCAAACTGTCAAAAATTAAACACAAAGAAAACATATTAAAAGCAGCAAGGGAAACACAACAAATAACACAAAAGGGAATCCCCATAAGGTTAACAGCTGATCTTTCAGCAGAAACTCTTCAAGCCAGAAGGGACTGGCAGGACATATTTAAAGTGATGAAGGAGAAAAACCTGCAACCAAGATTACTCTACCCAGCAAGGATCTCATTCAGATTTGATGGAGAAATTAAAACCTTTACAACACAATCAAAAGCTCAGAGAGTTCAGCACCACCAAACCACCTTTACAAAAAATGCTAAAGGACCTTCTCTAGGCAAGAAACACAACAGAAGGAATATACCTACAATAACGAACCCAAAACAATTAAGAAAATGGGAATAGGAACATACATATCGATAATTACCTTAAATGTAAATGGACTAAATGCTCCCACCAAAAGACACAGATTGGCTGAATGGATACAAAAACAAGACTCATATATATGCTGTCTACAAGAGACCCACTTCAGACCTAGAGACACATACAGACTGAAAGTAAGGGGATGGAAAAAGATATTCCATGCAAATGGAAATCAAAAGAAAGCTGGAGTAACAATTCTTATATCAGACAAAATAGACTTTAAAATAAAGACTATTAGAAGAGACAAAGAAGGATGCTACATAATGATAAAGGGATCGATCCAAGAAGAAGATATAACAATTGTAAATATTTATGCACCCAACATAGGAGCACCTCAATACATAAGGCAAATACTAACAGCCATAAAAGGGGAAATCGACAGTAACACACTCATAGTAGGGGACTTCAACACCCCACTTTCACCAATGGACAGATCATCCAAAATGAAAATAAATAAGGAAACACAAGCATTAAATGATACATTAAACAAGATGGACTTAAATGATATTTATAGGACATTCTATCAAAAAACAACAGAATAGACCTTTTTCTCAAGTGCTCATGGAACATTCTCCAGGATAGATCATATCTTGGGTCACAAATCAAGCCTTGGTAAATTTAAGGAAATTGAAATTGTATCAGGTATCTTTTCCGACCACAATGCTATGATACTAGATATCAATTACAGGAAAAGATCTGTAAAAAATACAAACACATGGAGGCAAAACAATACACTACTTAATAACGAAGTGATCACTGAAGAAATCAAGGAGGAAATAAAAAAAATACCTAGAAACAAATGACAATGGAGACATGACGACCCAACACCTATGGGATGCAGCAAAAGCAGTTCTAAGAGGGAAGTTTATAGCAATACAATCCTACTTTAAGAAACAGGAAACATCTCGAATAAACAACCTAACCTTGCACCTAAAGCAATTAGAGAAAAAAGAACAAAAAATCCCCAAAGTTAGCAGAAGGAAAGGAATCATAAAGATCAGATCAGAAATAAATGAAAAAGAAATGAAGGAAATGATAACAAAGATCAATAAAACTAAAAGTGGTTCTTTGAGAAGATAAACAAAATTGATAAACCGTTAGCCAGACTCATCAAGAAAAAAAGGGAGAAGACTCAAATCAGTAGAATTAGAAATGAAAAAGGAGAAGTAATAACTGAAACTGCAGAAATACAAAGGATCATGAGAGATTACTACAAGCAACTCTATGCCAATAAAATGGACAACCTGGAAGAAATGGACAGATTCTTAGAAATGCACAACCTGCCAAGACTGACTCAGGAAGAAATAGAAAATATGAACAGACCAATCACAAGCACTGAAATTAAAACTGTGATTAAAAATCTTCCAACAAACAAAAGCCCAGGACCAGATGGCTTCACAGGTGAATTCTATCAAACATTTAGAGAAGAGCTAACACCTATCCTTCTCAAACTCTTCCAAAATATAGCAGAGGGAGGAACACTCCCAAACTCATTCTATGAGGCCACCATCACCTTGATACCAAAACCAGACAAGGATGTCACAAAGAAAGAAAACTACAGGCCAATATCACTGATGAACAGAGATGCAAAAATCCTAAACAAAATACTAGCAAACAGAATCCAACAGAACATTAAAAGGATCATACACCATGATCAAGTGACGTTTATTAAAGGAATGCAAGGATTCTTCAATATACGCAAATCAATCAACGTGATACACAATATTAACAAATTGAAGGAGAAAAACCATATGATCATCTCAATAGATGCAGAGAAAGCTTTCGACAAAATTCAACACCCATCTATGATAAAAACCCTGCAGAAAGTAGGCATAGAGGGAACTTTCCTCAACATAATAAAGGCCATATATGACAAACCCACAGCCAACATCGTCCTCAATGGTGAAAAACTGAAAGCATTTCCACTAAGATCAGGAAGAAGACAAGGTTGCTCACTCTCACCACATTTATTCAACATAGTTTTGGAAGTTTTAGCCACAGCAATTAGAGAAGAAAAAGAAATAAAAGGAATCCAAATGGGAAAAGAAGAAGTAAAGTTGTCACTGTTTTCAGACAACATGATACTATACATAGAGAATCCTAAATATGCTACCAGAAAACTACTAGAGCTAATCAATGAATTTGGTAAAGTAGCAGGATTCAAAACTAATGCACAGAAATCTCTGGCATTCCTGTACACTAATGATGAAAAATCTGAAAGTGAAATCAAGAAAACACTCCCATTTACCATTGCAACAAAAAGAATAAAATATCTAGGAATAAACCTACCTAAGGAGACAAAAGACCTGTATGCAGAAAATTATAAGACACTGATGAAATATATTAAAGATGACACAAATAGATGGAGAGATATACCATGTTCCTGGATTGGAAGAATCAATATTTTGAAAATGACTCTGCTACCCAAAGCAACCTACAGATTTGGTGCAATCCCTATCAAACTACCACTGGCATTTTTCACAGAACTAGAACAAAAAATTTCACAATTTGTATGGAAACACAAAAGACCCTGAATAGCCAAAGCAATCTTGAGAACGAAAAATGGAGCTGGAGCAATCAGGCTCCCTGACTTCAGACTATACTACAAAGCTACAGTAATCAAGACAGTATGGTACTGGCACAAAAACAGAAAGGTAGATCAATGGAACAGGATAGAAAACCCAGAAGTAAACCCACACACATATGGTCACCTTATCTTTGATAAAGGAAGCAGGAATGTACAGTGGAGAAAGGACAGCCTCTTCAATAAGTGGTGCTGGGAAAACTGGACAGGTAGATGTAAAAGTATGAGATTAGATCACTCCCTAACACCATACACAAAAATAAACTCAAAATGGATTAAAGACCTAAATGTAAGGCCAGAAACTATCAAACTCTTAGAGGAAAACATAGGCAGAACACTCTATGACATAAATCTCAGCAAGATCCTTTTTGACCCACCTCCTAGAGAAATGGAAATAAAGACAAAAATAAACACATGGCACCTAATGAAACTTAAAAGCTTTTGCACAGCAAAGGAAACCATAAACAAGACCAAAAGACATCCCTCAGAATGGGAGAAAATATTTGCAAATGAAGCAACTGACAAAGGATTAATCTCCAAAATTTACAAGCAGCTCATGCAGCTCAATAACAAAAAAACAAATAATCCAATCCAAAAATGGGCAGAAGACCTAAATAGACATTTCTCCAAATAAGATATACAGATAGCCAACAAACACATGAAAGGATGCTCAACATCATTAATCATTAGAGAAATGCAAATCAAAACGTCAATGAGATATCATCTCACACCAGTCAGAATGGCCATCATCAAAAAATCTAGAAACAATAAATGCTGGAGAGGGTGTGGAGAAAAGGGAACACTCTTGCACTGCTGGTGGGAATGTGAATTGGTCCAGCCACTATGGAGAACAGTATGGAGGTTCCTTAAAAAACTAAAAATAGAACTACCATATGACCCAGCAATCCCACTAATGGGCATATACCCTTTGAAAACCATAATTCATAAAGAGTCATGTACCAAAATGTTCATTGCAGCTCTATTTTCAATAGCCTGGAAATGGAAACGACCTAAGTGTCCGTCATCCGATGAATGGATAAAGAAGTGGCACATATATACAATGGAATATTACTCAGCCATAAAAAGAAAGCAAATTGAGCTATTTGTAATGAGGTGGATAGACCTAGAATCTGTCATACAGAGTGAAGTAAGTGAGAAAGAGAAAGACAAATACCGTATGCTAGCACATACATACGGAATTTAAGAAAAAAAAAATGTCATGAAGAACCTAGCGGTAAAACAGGAATAAAGACACAGCCCTACTTGAGAATGGACTTGAAGATATGGGGAGGGGGAAGGGTAAGCTCTGACAAAGCGAGAGAGAGGCATGGACGTATTTACAGTACCAAACGTAAGGTAGGTAGCTAGTGGGAAGCAGCCGCATAGCACAGGGAGATCAGCTCGGTGCTTTGTGACCGCCTGGAGGGGTGGGATAGGGAGGGTGGGAGGGAGGGAGACGCAAGAGGGAAGGGATATGGGAACAGATGTATATGTATAACTGATTCACTTTGTTATAAAGTGGAAACTAATACACCATTTTGAATCAATTATACTCCAATAAAGGTGTAAAAAAAAAAATGAGGTTTGCCTGTACTGCTGAAAAGATAAACAGATCCATGGCACAGAGTATAGAGCTCATAAATAGACCCGCATAAATATTGTCAACTGATCTTTAGCAAAGGATCAAAAGCAATACAATGGAGAAAAGATAATCTTTTTAACAAATGGTGCTGGAACAATTGTACATTCACACACAAAAAAAGTTTAAAAAAATCTAGACACAGACTTTTTACCCTTCACAAAAAAGTAACTCATAATGAATCAGAAATTTACTTATTTATTTATTTATTAACATCTATATTGGAGTATAATTTCTTTACAATGTTGTGTTAGTTTCTGCTGTATAACAAAGTGAATCAGCTATATGCATACATATATCCCCCTATTCCCACCCTCTTGCGTCTCCCTCCCACCCTCCTGATCCCACCCCTCGAGGTGGTTGCAAAGCTCCTAGCTGATCTCCCTATGCTATGCAGCTGCTTCCCACTAGCTATCTATTATGCATTTGGTAGTGTATGTATGTCAGTGTCACTCTCTCATTTCATCCCAGCTTACCCTTCCCCTTCCCTGTGTTCTCAAGTCCATTCTCTATGTCTGCATCTTTATTCTTGTTCTGCCCCTAGGTTCATCAGAACCATATTTTTTTCCTTTTAGGTTCCATATATATGTGTTAGCATACAGTATTTGTTTTTCTCTTTCTGACTTACTTCATTCTCTATGACAGATTCTAGGTCCATCCACCTCACTACAAATAACTCAATTTCATTTCTTTTTATGGCTGAGTAATATTCCATTGTATATAAGTGCCACATCTTCTTTATCCATTCATCTGTCGATGGACACTTAGGTTGCTTTCATGTTCTGGCAAATAGAGCTTCAATGAACATTGTGGTACATGACTCTTTTTGAATTATGGTTTTCTCAGGGTATATGTCCAGTAGTGGGATTGCTGGGTCATATGGTAGTTCTATTTTTAGTTTTTTAAGGGACGTTCATAGTGTTCTCCATAGTTGCTGTATCAATTTACATTCCCACCAGCAGTGCAAGAGGGTTCCCTTTTCTCCATGCCCTCTAGAGCATTTATTGTTTGTAGATTTTTTGATTATGGCCATTCTGAATGGTGTGAGGTGATACTGCTTTGTAGTTTTGTGAATCACAAATTTAAATGTAAATGCAAAACTATAAAACACTAGAAGACAACATAGAATAAAATTGAGATGACCTTGGATTTGGCAATGACTTATTAGATACAACACCAAAAGTATGACCTATGAAAGAAATAATGGAGGCTGGACTTTCTTAGAATAAAAACTTCTGATCTGGGAAAGACAATAGCAAGAGAATAAGACAAGCTGAAGACTGATAGAAAATATTTGATAAAGGACTGTTATCCAAAGTATACAAAGAACTCTTAAAACTCAACAGTAAGAAAAGAAACAACTTGATTAAAAAATAGTACAAAGACCTTAACAGACACCTCAAAGAAGATTTACAGATGACAAATAAGCATATGAAAAGATGTTCCCCATCACCTATCATTAGGGAATTGCAAATGAAAATAACTAGATAGTACTAGCTGTTTATTAGAATAGCCAAAATCCAAAACAGTGACAACACTAAATGCTGGTGAGGATGTAGAGCAGCAGGAGCTCTCACAGACTCTTAGTGGGAGTGCAAAATGGCACAGTCTCTTTGGAAGATGGTTGGTGGTTTCTGACAAAACTAAACATACCCTTACCAAACAATCCAGCAATTCTGTTCCTTGGTGTTTACTCAAAGGAATTGAAAACTTATGTCCATACAAAAACCTGCAAATGGATGTTTATAGCAGCTTTATTTATAATTACCATAACCTGGAAGCAACCAAGATGTCCATCAGCAGGTGAATGAATAAGTAAACTGTGGGACATCCAGACAATGGAATATCATTCAGCACTAAAAAGAATGAGCTATCAAGCCACAAAAAGCCATGGAGAAACCTTAGATACATATTATTAAGTGAATGAAGCCAATCTGAAATGGCTACATACTTTATGATTCCAACTATATAACCTTCTGGAAAAGGCAAAACTATGAAGACAGTAAAAAGGTCAGTGGTTGCCAAGGGGTAGGGGGGAAGAAGGGATGAATTGGCAGAGCACAGATGATTTTTAGGGCAGTGAAAATACTCTATATTATATGATAATGGGGGATACCTGTCATTATAAATTTATCCAAATCCATAGAATGTTCAACATCAGAGTGAACCATAATGTAAACTATAGACTTTGGGTGGTAATAATGTGTCAATGTAGATTCATCAGTTGTAACCAATGTACCACTCTGGTCGGGGATGTTGATAATGGGAGAGCCTATGTATGTGTGTGTGGCAGGGGCAGCAGGGAGCATATGAAAAACCTCTGTACCTTCTGCTCAATTTTGCTGTGAATCTAAAACTGCTCTAAAAAAATAGTCTATTAAAAGAAAAAGCAAAGGAATAATAAACATAAGATCCAGGATAGTGGTTACATAGGATATCAGAGGAAGAGGAATGGGATTGACAGGGAACTTATTGTAGATATAAGTTATTGTTAATATTCCAGTTTTCATATGTGTAGAGTTTCATGGGTTTGTTGTATTATCAGTAAGCAAGCAAATAAATAGAAAGTCTTACAAGGAACCATGGATGAATGTGTGTAATGAACTACAGCTTAGAATTAACCTAATTCTGTGTACCTGAGATCCAACAAATGTATAGAAAAAGAATAGCCAATTTTTAAAATTAAATACAGTTAGAGGAAAGAAAAAAATCAGGCAATTAAGCCAAGAGCCCAGTGACATGTTGAGGGCAGATATGGAACAGTTGCAGGGAGAAATCTCTCCCCCTGAGACTGTCATCTGTCATAAGTTTTATATTAGTGGTATGAGAAACAGGAAAACAAGAACATGTTTTGACCAAAAAACTTTCCCCAAATTCATAACTCCCCCTGGCATCCTGCAGGACCCAGTTAAAGGAACTGAAATCAATAAACTTTCACACATGATAAATCATCTAGCATCATCATGATTCTGGTAGCAGACACCTCTAGCTGTTCACCAAAAATGTGTGCTGCCCGCTCTGCATTGCAGAGATGTCACTGAGCTATGGCTGCTCACTGGGATCTGCATGCCCCAGACCCATCTGCAGTAGTGAACGACGGAGTCCTGGCCAGTGGAATGTGAGAAGTGACGTCACCAACTTCCAGCTGTCCTTATGCCTCCCACAGGGTGGCCCTCTGCCCCCTTTCCCCTTCCAGTCAGCTGGAATGGAGACGACCTCAAAGCCAAATGTTGAAGATGGTGGAGCTATGCTCAGCCCGGGGACGGAATGACTGTGTGCAGAGGGGCTGCCCCATGATTGTGTGTATCCACTTGCTTTTGTTACATCAGTAATAGTGTAACTTATCATTGTGTTTTCCAGTATACATTTTGGGGGTGTATTTGCTACAGCAGCTAGTATCACCCAAACCAATGCAGCCCCCAACACCTATTTCCTGTGTGCAGGAAACAGCAGGGACAGGAGAGGCTGTGACCAGGGCATAGGAGGACGAGAACAAATTCTTGAGGCACAGAGGGACTCATGCCACTAAAGATGACTCAGCACCCCCAACACTGAGGTCACAGTCCAGTTACACCAGGACTCAGCTATAGACTGTGTAGCCTAGTAGTTACACTTGCAGGTTCTGGCAACAGGCTGCTCGATTAAAATCCTGCTCCTGTGACACACTAACTGCACGACAGGCAGGTAATAAATCCCTGTGAACCCATTTCTCATCCATAAAATGGTGTTTGTAGCCACACCCACTTCAAGGAACTGTTGTTGCCATTAAATGAACTGATAACGTGCAAAGGAGTTGGTGTAGCACTGTTTTGCTGTCAATATTAAATAAATGTTAGCTGTTGTCATTATTTTTACTCTTGTTATTGCCATCTTTACAATGGCTTGTAAGTAGAGCAATCTAGAAAAGACACTGGCTAAGGAATACCCTGGAAGGGAACTGTATTTACTTCCTCTCCCTTCTCCACCACATATTTTCAAATCTTAACACTTGTATAGGCTTGTATAGGTGTAACAATTGCTGAGGAATACTATTCTGCACATTTTCAAGTCCTGTCATAGCCATTATCTCCATGAATCTTGATAGCAACCCCATGAGGTTGATAGGAATTATATTCCCACTTTACAGAGGAAACATCCCCAGGTGCCAGCCAGTCCCTGTGTTCTAAGTCCAGGACTTTTCCCACTACCTCACAGTGTTTTCCTTGAGGCAAAGTCTTGCATGCTATCCAGTTCTCTAAGGATGGAGGAATTTTATCTCATGTGTTAGAATGTACCAGATCATCTGTTTGTAATTATTTTTTACCGAAAATTATTTCTTTAAATTATCTTCTTTCTCAATGAATATCAACTGCTGTGAATTTCTGCTGTTTACAGCTGATCCCATTAACCCTGAATAAGGGCTCTTCATCTCCAAGTTGCTGTTTTTCTCTCTTTGGCTAAAGCTGCAAAAGGGCAGCCACACTGACACAATTCACAAAAGCCAACAATGACATCAGCTAGTCAGAGATCTGTCCAGCAATACCCAGAGGACCAGAGAGGCAATGAAATATATTGGGTCACTGATAAAATATTTTTATTAATTGCAGCTAAATCAAAAGCATACATGGCTTAGGATAGCAGGAAGTAAGAATTAGGCCTAACTGGTCCTCTTTAATATCCTAGCAGTTTGGACTTCCCTGGTGGCACAGTGGTTAAGAATCCACCTGCCAATGCAGGGGACACGGGTTCGAGCCCTGGTCCAGGAAGATCCCACATGCCGTGGAGCAACTAAGCCTGTGTGCCACAACTACTGAGCCTGTGCTCTAGAGCCCGTGAGCCACAACTACTGAGCTCACATGCCGCAACTACTGAAGCCTGCGTGCCTAAAGCCTGTGCTCCTAGAGCCCGTGCTCCACAACAAGAGAAGCCACCGCAATGAGAAGCCTGTGCACCACAACAAAGAGTAGCCCCTGCTTGCCGCAATTAGAGAAAGCCCACACTCAGCAACAAAGACCCAACACAGCCAAAAATAAATGAATAAAAGATATATATATCCTAGCAGTTAAATATCTATACATTTTTGGCCTCCTAAGTTTGAGGTTTTGAAAATCAAGAGGTAACCAAAGAGATTCAGACACAGTAACATTCTAAAGTTGGCATGGATTTTCTCTATCAGCTCTGCAAAATATTAGGTACCTTTGAAAAATATTCTGACTTTGCATTGAGCAAATACAGTAAAGAGTAACTTATAAGATCCTGGTTTGACTGACTGTAGTTGGTGAGAGGATTCCCAAAATGAATAAGAAGAGCTAGTATTTACTGAGCACTTACTATGTGCCAAGCATTGTTCTAAGGGCTACACTTAACTCTCGCAATAACCCAATGAGCATCAATAAATACTACACTCATTTTACAGATGAGATTGAGTCAGAGGGTTACGAAGCTTGCCAAAAGTCACATGGCTATTAACTAATAAAAGTGGAATCAACTAATCTATGAAATGTGAATACAGTATTTGCCCATGTTGAGGGACACAGGCCTACAATCTGGTTGCTGAGTTCTAACAAGTACAATAATTAAAGAACAATTAACTGTTAAATGATGCACGTTGACTATAGCTGCCATCTCTGTAAAGGGCAGGACTTCCACAAAGTTGCCCAGTCTAGAACCGCAGGAGTTATCATTGATTCCTCTCTTTCACACCCATAAGCAAGAGTGTTTTTATTTTAAAAAGTAGATCTCAGATCCAGCCATGTTTCAACACCGTTTTTACTTCTACCCTAATCTAAGATCCCATCGTCTCACCTGGATTATAGCAAAAGCCTCCTAATTGGATTCCCTGCTTCCACTTTTGCCCAACTACAGATTCTTCTAGAGTGATTTATTTTAAACTAAAAAATGAGATCACATCATACATCTACTCAAAATCCTTACCATGTCCATCAAGGCCCTACAGTGTCTAAGTCCTATAAATCCTTTGACCCCAACTCCTTCTTACCCCCTCTCCCCACACCAATCCAGCTGAAACAAACATTGCATGGTGTTAGTATTAAATCTGGGTCGGAATATTTATTACATTATTCTTTTCTGTATATTTCAAAGAAATCATGAATAAGAAAGGAAAAAATAATGCTTAACAATGGAATACAGGAATTAAGAAGGAACCAGAAGCCTCTTGAAAGGGACTGTTCATGTCTTATGAAAACCAATCTGGTAAGAAAATTTAGTATCCCAAAATAGAGAATAAATGAATTTCTATTTCCATTCCACTATATGTTCCATTAAAAAATTCCTGAGATGTAAGAATACAAAAGAAATCATTGCCAGGGACAAGAAACTGCACTTGTTAGAAACATGGTAGAATTCTTTGCTACTGCTCCCACTGACAGTGGGGTCTAATTTCCCTCCCCTTGAACCTGGGTTGGCCTTATGACTTATTTGATCAGTAGAATGTGGCAGAAGTGATGTCTTGGGGCTTTCAATATTATGTCTAAGAAGCCTGCAGCTTCCATCCAGGCTCATGGAGCTCTTGGAGAAGCAGCCACTAATCACCATGTAAGAAGTTCTGCTAATCTGGGACCACCATGTTATGAGGAAGCCAAAGCTAGCCCCATGGAGGTGTTAAGTGGGTGGGGGGGGGAAGAGACACCTGGCCAGCCCTCAGATGATCCAGCTGCCCCAGCCCAGGTGTCAGATGTGTGACTGAAAAAGCTTTCTGATGGCTCTAGGCCCAACCACCACCTGACTGAGACCCTGAGCAAGAACTGCCCAGGAGAGCCCAGTCAACCCACAGAACCATGAGAGATAAATTGTCATTTTTAGGCCACAGTGTTTTGGAATGGTTTGTTTTG
Organism: Hyperoodon ampullatus; assembly: GCF_949752795.1. NCBI lineage: Eukaryota > Metazoa > Chordata > Mammalia > Artiodactyla > Ziphiidae > Hyperoodon > Hyperoodon ampullatus. Next base: position 73,461,749 of record NC_136918.1, on the reverse strand, counting down.
AAAAATTAAATAACTGGTTTAGGAAGGAAGATCTAGGCTTAGCTTTTCTGAGAAGCTGAGCTGCCGTTGTCCACAAATTGTGAATGTGGAGACATCCTGCAGGCAGTGGGCACATGGTATTGGAGCCTAATGAGTCATCGTCATACTCATGAGTGTGGTCACCTGCTTTGGCACACAGTGCACCAGCCCCTGGGAATGCATAATCCAGTAAGCGCAGCCTTCCACCTTGTGAGTTCATAGTCTGATAGGGGAAGCAGGGAGGCAGATCTGTGCTATGATGCAGGTGGGCAAGCCCCGAAGGCTGTGGGAAGTCAGAAAAGCATCATTTGGATGCCTTGGCAGGGGAGAAGGCTGAAGAGTGCAGAGATGATTTTTCTGGAAGAGGACTGCTTCAGTCATTCTGATGGACAAATATTTGGTCTCAAGTATGGGTGCTCCCTAAGGAAATAAAGACATAGACAATGGGGGTAGGAGAATTATGGATGAGCGCCATCATTTCCAGGGACTTGAGGTCAATAACTAGGCAAATTGCATTGCCTTGGCAACTGCCCAATTAGGTAATTTATATGTTAATCTCAGAAGGACACAGAAAGGACCCTTCCTACAATACTTTAAAAGCTATCAGAAAAAGAAAATAAAACAAAAGCAAAATATGACATGCAAATTCATGTATTTATTTGTTTGTTTAACATTTTTCAAGGTCATATTTCATCCTAAACCCCCCTGAACTGGCTGTTCTTTTACAAAAAAATATAAAAGCCATGGTTTTCCTTTTTTGATGGAAAAGCCTATATTTTTATAGTTCAAAAGTGCTTGTACTTTATAACTCCTCTATGAAGGAGACTCAACTCTTCCAGTTTTATAGATACTAATACTGAAACTCAGGAAGAATGAGTGGCTACCCCAAGGTCATAGGTGATGAACAGCAGGACTTGGATTTGGATACAATTATTTACTCCTCTTACCAGGGCTGCCCCTTCCTTCGAGGAGGTTTGGTGGAAGTGGGCAAGGTACACATATATGAGGCTACGAAAAGACCACTGGAAAAAAGTGTGATCAAGTGAAATGTGCACAAGGGAAAGACAGGCACAGAAGTGGGATCTGCGGAGGAGGGAGGACATTAGGGCCACCTTTGGTGGCAGTGGGTTTTGAGCCTGATTTTGTGGAAAGTGATTAACTTTTTTTAATGGTGGCTACATGGGCAACAGTGCAGCACTGGTTTAGTTGGAGGAATGGTGTCTGCATTTCACAGTTATTTATACCAGTGGTTCTCAACTGAAGGAGATTTTGTCCCCAGGGGACATTTAGCCATGTCTAGAGAGATTTTTTCTTTTTACTGATAGGAGAGGGGCCAGTGCTTCTGGCATCTAGTGGGTAGAGGCCGGGGATACTGCTAAACATCCTAAATACACAGGACAGTCCTCCACAACGAAGAATCATCTGGCTCAAATGTCAATAGTTGGGAAACTATATAGGTTGAGAATTTCTGACCTACACATATATAACACACTGTACTAGAACTTTCAAAAGAAATACAACAAATAGGGTGTGTGTGTGTGTGTATCTGTATATCGAGAGAGAGAGAGAGAGAGAGAGAGAAGGAGAAGGAGAGAGATTGAGAGATGTAAAGAACAGGCTCCTTTGATTGTGAGGCAGGCTGGAAATTCTGGTTGCAGTTTTGAGACTGAAGGCAGTCTTCTCTGGAGACTTGGGAGACCTCAGTCCTGTCTTATAGTTACCAAATCCAAGTTCGGTCTGCTCGCCGCACGACAGGCCAATAATCGGGAGATGAGGTGTTGAAGCAAGGAATAGTGATTTTATTCAGGAAGCGGGGCATCCGAGAAGATGGTGGACTAGCATCGTAGAGTCCCATCTTATCGGGGTCTGAATGCCAGTTTCTTTTACAGAACAGAGAGGGGGAGGAGGTGAGGAAGTAAAGCAAAAAGGCCATAAGTTTTGCAAAATATCTCCTCGTTTTGGCCAGCCTCAGGGAGGGATGTGTTAATTTCTTCTTTTCTGCAGCCCTTCACAGGTGGGCAGGGTCAGGGTGTTTCCCTGTGAGCTGAACAAAGGTTTTAGATTAACATTCAGGCAGAGGGGCAGGGTTACCCGAAGTAGGCCATTATGTATGCTTATAGCTATAGACAGAACAAAAGCAATGGAAAGCAAAGGTGAAAGTAAAAGAAACAGATCCAACACGGAGTCATATTTTGTTCTTCCCTGTTACATTATAGTCTTTACGTGGCTGGATGAGGCCCCCCACATCATGGAGGCTGATCTGCTTTACTCAACAGCTACTGATTTAAATTCTAGTCACTTATTAAAAATCCCTTCCCAGCAACATCTTGATTGGTTTGTTGTCCAAATAAAGGACACCATAGATCAGCCAAGTTGACACATACAATTCATCATGACAGGCATTTAACTTTCAAAACCATGAGAGGCAAAGATTTTATTCTTACTTCAAAGATAAGGGAAGTAAAATTCAGAGAAGTTAATGAATTTTCCCATGGTTGCACAGCTAACATTACTAACAGTTAACTTATTTGGAGCACTTACTGTGAGCAGATGCTGTGTTAACAGCTCTATGTTGTTAATCCAATTGAGGCAGCTAACATTATTTTTATTATCTCCATTTTATAGATGAGGGCACTGAGACACAGAAAGGTATTGTAAACATCCCAGAGCCAAACAATTTTTAAGCAACAGAGCCAGAATTTGAAGCCAGGCAGGCTGTCTCAGAGCCCATAGGCTAACCTGTGGTCCTCACACAGAATCATCAGGAGGCCTAACTGAAACCAATTGCTGGGCCCCATCTGGTAAATTGGGGATGGGCCCAAGGATTTGCATTTCTAACAATCTCCCAGGTGATGCTAATGTGACAGACCTGGGGACCACACTTAGAGAATCCATGCTCTAAACCACTGTGCTGCTCTCTGCTTCAAATATCGATGAGCAGGACTGGGCCAAAGTGCATACATTCCAAGTGCAGATATTCCTGAGCCCCTTCAATAAATCAGGTGTAGTGGTTCTAGTCACCGATTCTGGTGTGTCAGGGGTTCTACATCTCCAAAAAATGATCTAACACCACTGGGTGGCCTACAATCCAACTCAGTTCTGACACCATCTAATTGTAGATGTGTCAGGTCCCACAGGTTAAGGGCTCAGTCCCTCAACCCCCCACTCCTACTTCAAAGCCCAATCACAATTCCAGGTTGTCATCTGTGCTTGTGACTGAACAGCTACAAATCAGAGGTTCTCACTTACTCTCTCCTCAGGTTTGATGAATTTTCTAGAGTGGCAGAGTTCAGAGAAACATTTTACTTATTAGATGACTGGCTTATTATAAAAGTATATAACTCAGGAACAGCCAGATGGAAGAGATGCACAGGGCAAGGTGTAGGGAAAGGGTGTGGAGCTTCCATGTCTTCCCCAAGCATGTGCACACCACTCTCCCAGCATCTCCACCTGGTCACCAACCCAGAAGCCCTCCAAACCCAGTCCTTTGGGGTTTTTATGGAGTCTTCATTATACAGGCATGATGGATTAAGTCATTAGCCAGGGCTGATTGATTCAACCTCCAACCCCCTTTCCCCTCCCAGGAAATCAGGGGGTGGGACTGAAATTTCCAACTCTCTATTTGCAGTTGGTTCCCCTGGCAAGCAGCCCTCATCTTTAGGTGTTTTCCAAAAGTCACCTCATTAACATAAACCCATTTGTGATGGAAAGGGGCTTATTATGAATAACAAGACACCCAACTCACATTGATGGCTCCAAAGCCATTTCAGGAACTGAGGACCAGAGACCAAATATTGTAACAAAAGATTCTCCCATTGATCTTATTTCTCAGGAAATTCCCAGGGTTTTGGTAGCTATGAGCCAGGAACCATGGACCAAAATATATATCCATTATAAATCACAGTATCACACCAGGTGATAGAGATAAAATGATGACCAGGCAGTCATGGTCCTGTCCTCATGAATTCTCCAGGGCATGGAGAATAAGTCTCTTAAAAAGAAAGAGACTACGCTGTGATGGGGAACCTCTAGGGATGGTAGGTGCTCCCAGCAGGGGCCCTTCCCCTGGGCACGGGCCAGGGAAGACACCCCAGAAGAGGCAGAGGGCTAACTGGGACCTGAGGGAGAAGCAGGAATTAGACAGAGGATTGTAAGGAGGAGAGGAAGTATGTCCAGGGCAGGGAGACTACCAGGTACCCGCAAGGGACCAGAGGGGAAGGAGGGGCTTCACATTTGGGGAACTGAAGGCAGTTCAGAAGCTGTCACAGTATTTTGCCTGTAACTCCTTGGCACATCATCATACCATCTGCACAATACATCTTCAGGGGCCTCATTTTCCGTGTCTGAATAACAGGAATGAAAATACCATATTTCCTGGATTCAAACTGCACTTATCCCCTCCCCCCATTTAAACATTTGTATAATCAGGATGGGTGTTACTCTAGATTTGTACTTTTCCTGCTGTTTTTTTTTTTCTCTTCCTTGAAAGCTATTGGGCAACTGATGGTGTTCCAGAATTAAGGAAATTGAAATCATTTTTGCCTTACCTTTCTCCTAGGGTCACAAGAATATGGGACTATCAAATAAGATTAAGACCCATACTGGCTCTCAGCATCACCTTGGGAGCTTTTCAACTCTATCAGTTCCTTGGCTCCATCCCCAGAGATTCTGATGTCATTGAGCTGGAGGAGGAACCTGGTGGGATTTTGTGGCAACCCAGATGATTCTAATGCACAGCCAAGGTTGACAACTGATACCACCGGATCCTGCAACAGGGGTCAGAACACTACCACCTGTGAGCCAAATCTGACTCTATTTTGCTAGATAAAGTTTTACTGAAACACAGCCACACCCATACATCTACATACTATCTATGGCTGCTTTTTCATCACAATGGTACAGTGGAGTAGTTGCAGCAGAGACAGTAGGACCCACAAAGTCTAACAATTCCATCGTCTGACTCTACAGAAAAACTTTGCCAAACTTTGCCAGATACTGTTGCTACTCAGTGTGGTTCTCAGCTCAGCACGGGCAGCACCAGCAGAGCACCATCAAAGCCTGCTGGAAATGCAGAATCCTCAGCCTTAGTGAATCAGTCTGCACTGTGACAAGATCTCTAGACGGTGTGTCTGCACATCAAAGTTTGAGAATCCCTGCCCGGTGCCCTCTGACCACTGCTATTCTCTCTGGCCACTTTTTCGCCCTCTACCCTTCCTCCTGCTCAGTCTTCATCCTCCAGGTCTTTACTGCAATGCTCTTTTCTCAGGGAGGTCCTCTCCTGTCCTCATAAATTCGATTTTTCTCCCATGGCACCTTATTATTTTTCTTCATAGCCTGTCACAAGTCTGTGATTAAACCATCGTCTGAGTGTTTATCTCATTAATGTCTATCCCACTGCTAGAGTGGAAGCTTCCCAAGGGTGGAGGCTGGGTCTCACTCAGGGCATGAGAAAGAGCTCAGAAAGGTACAAATCACTCTGGGTGGTGGCAATGGAAGGAGGAATGCAGACAACGTTGGAAGTGACCTGGTGGGTGTAAACCCGAGGAATGTCGCTCACGGTCTGGTTCTATAAGGGTTAAGCCGTTAGCCACTGCAGTCGCTGACCTACAGTACACTCTGAAAGGAGCTCAAGAACAAAGAATAGAATGAGGCAGTCTGTGCTTTGGGAAAACAGGCCAAACAGGCCCTTAGATATTAGATATATTTCAGGAGGAATTTTTTTGAACCCAGATCCTTGCATCTTCCCATACTTAGAAAAGCACTAAGATCATTAACTGAAATATCTGTTCCTTGTGACCTTCTACCAAAGTGCACGCTGGATCGCACATATTCTTTAGCCAAAATCACACATATACTGGCCTCCACCTCAACACTCACCTCTTCAAAGCAGTTCCTCAGAGCTACTGAGAGGCTACCTTCTAGGATACAGTCCTCAGTAAGACACTGAATAAAACCCAACTCGCAGTTCTTACTCTGTGTGTGTGTGTGTTTTTTCCAGTCAACATGGAAACAGAACCAATCACTATGCAGATCAGGAAGGGTGCAGTGTAGAAGATATCAGATGATGAGCAGTTAGGTAGGATCTAATTTCCTCTTTTTGTATTCCAGGGTTAAATATTAGTATTCAATCACACAGAAACACTGAAGTGCTTTGGTAAAGCTCTGCAAAGTAAGGATCCAATTTTACCAGCTGTTCATTAACTACACACACACACACACACACACACACACACACACACATATATATATATATATATATATATATATAAAATCTCAGGAATTTAATTAGAAAGGCAGAGGTCCAAGCATGTCATCATTGCTTGAGAAAGTCACATTTCAGGCAGCTTTTCCCTTCCAAGTGAACCAAGGAAACTCTTAATTGCATTTTATTCTTTTTTTCCCTCTTAATCACAGCTTGCCTCAACTGATGTTTTTTTTCCAAAATGCCCTTGGGGAGTGAACATTTTTGAATGGCAAACTTGTATGAAGATTAAGCACACCAGCTGCTCTTGTCTGAAGCTGTAACATCTTTTAAAACAAAGCATAAATCAGATGGCTTAGGCTGACCTCCTTCGGGTCCTAGGCATAACACTCACAAACACTGAGATAAAAAGATACAAATGAACTTATTTACAGAACAGAAATAGACTCGCAGACATAGAAAACAAATTTGTGGTTACAAAGGGGAAAGGGAGTGGTAAGTTAGGAAGTTGTGATGAACATACACACACCACTACATATAAAATAGATAACCAACAAGGACCTACTGTATAGCCCAGGGAATTATACTCAATATTTTGTAATAACCTATAAGGGAAAAGAATCTGAAAATGAATATACATACATATATCTGAATCACTTTGCTGTACACCTGAAACTAACACAACATTGTAAATCAACTATACTTCAATGAAAATAAAACAAAATAAAATAAATAAAAACAAAAAAATAGTGAGATAAGATCAATGTTTTTTTCTGGAGAAGAAAACAGTCTCAAAGAAAGAAAGAAGAATGTCACAGACTCAGGTTACCTCAACAGAGCCTCACCAAGGGGATTAGAACAATGCTGGCTGCTGTTTGTGTTGAGTCTCCCATTAGGAGTATTTGTCGTACATTTTGCTAATACCCTACTCTCTCAAATAAATGAGGCTCCACTGCAAAAGGGAAAGTAGCTTGTATGATGAGTGTGGAGACAAAGGTTCTAGTCCAGACTGAGAGGCCTTAGGCCAGTCTTTTAACTTAAACTCTCAGAGACTCATTTTCCACATCTGTAAACTAGATGGTTTTAAAATATGTATTTATCCATTCATATATTTATCCGAGGCCCTGTGTAGGCAGCAGGTGGGCGATGAAGAGTAAAACCAGATGTGGTCTTTGTCCTTATGGATCTTCCAATCCACTGAGGGAGAAGCATATTTTCAAAAGAATGACATCAATAAGTGTGACAATAAGTAGTGTCATAAGCTGTAAAGAAGAGGTTTCTCTAAGTCTCCCCAGGCCATCCATCAGTGAGTCTGGGTAACAGTACCTGCTAATCTAACCACTTCTCACCACTTCCCACCTACGTCCACGCCACAACTGCCTCTTGCCTGGTTTATGCCACTAATAGATCTCCACGTTTTGACTCTTGCCCTTCTTAATATATTCTTCAGGCATTAGTCAGACTGATCTTTGAAGACCATACATTAGATCAATATTCCCACGTTCAACATCTCCAGTGACTTTCCATCAGGCTTAGATTAAATTCCAATATTGTGTGCATGACCCACAAGCCTCTCTAGGCCACCGGCTGTGCCCCATTATCTGATCTCATCTTCTTTACACTCCCTCTCACTCCCCTACTCCACCCATACTGGCCTCCTTGCTTTTCTCATGCCAACATTGCTCCTGCCTGGAAATGTCCTTTCCCCCCAAGCAGCCTCCTTTTGCTCCCAAGTTCACTCAGGTTTCTGCTCAAGTGTCAGCTCCTCAGAGATGCCTTCCTGACCACTCCATCCAAAATAACTTCCCACTTCCTTACCGTCAGCCACTACCCCATTAAATACTTCTGGTTTTTCCCTATAGCATTTAACACACACTTGTTGACTTTATTATTTATGTCCTCCCTGGAGGTGGGAACTTTTCCCATCTTGTTTCCCAGGACCTAAAATAAGACTTACACATAAAAAGATACTCAGTAACTATTTGTTGAATTATTATATACTGGGATGACATGTAATACAGAGAATTGATTAACTCAGAGGTCAGGAAAGGTTCCCTTAAGGGACTGTTATTTAAGGTGATATTTGGAGGAATGGTGAGAGTTAACCAGGCCAAAAGGAGTGTGGAGTGCCAGGAGGGAGGAGAGCTCTTGTCAAGGTCCTGTGGCAGGAAGGAGAGCAGAGTGGTCCTGGAAGCAAAGGAAGCCCAGTATGACTAGAAAACAAAGCGAAGGGGAGCATAGCACTTGTTTAGGCTGGAAAAGAAGTAGCCAGGCCATGCATGGCTTTGCAGGATCTGTTAATGATTTCTGTCTTTATTCCAAGATTAGTGGGAAGTCATTAAAAGATTTTAATTGTGGAGAAGGATGGGGGGAAGAATCAATCACTTTTGTTTATAAAACATACTTGAAATGATTCGTAAGACCCATTTTTGCTCTGAAATTCTTGAACCCTACAAAAAGTCAAACAGCAAAATGAGAATGAAATTTTGAAAATATTAATCAAAGTCAATTTCAGTGACAGAGATCCAGTCCCTTGAGCTTTGTAGCGACTCCACATCACTACTTTGAGACTTTATGTTCATGTTGAGTTTAGCACTCTCTCTTTCTTCCCTCCCCCAAATAATAGTGAGTCAAAATTTCCTTTTACTCTGAGAAACCTGACTTCTGTACAATTATTCTTACCATGCAGGGATCTAAGTTGAGCATCAGCATTAGAAGCTTCTACGCTTTAGAAGCACATACTTTCTAGCTGACCCAAGCAGAATAGAGAGGTAGCAGTGTCAAGGCCTGGGTTTTACCACATCATGAATTCAAATCCCCCACGGGCCAGTGGTGATTTTGAGCACTTGATGCATATTGAAACCTCAGACCCTCATCTGTGAAAAGGGGATAATGATAGTACCACTTTCCTCACTGGGTTGTTGTGGATTAAATGTGATGATATATATAAAGTGCTTAATAAGTGATGAGGTAACTGACATAGAGTATTGGAGTATTCAAAGATCCACTGTGTGAAAAAAATCTGGAGTCAACCATCTCTTTCTACCTGGGTGGTTCTAGCCCAGTCACCTATTGCTCCTGGCTGAAGCTGGTGGCATGGCTACCGCTCTGCACACAGGGCACAATCTCCTTTCTCAGTGGGGAGTTACAGATCTGCAAATGTGGAATCACAAACTCTCCTTTGGTGTCCACTGTACTACCCTACTCAATCCCTTTGATAGCTGCTGATTGAGATGACAGTGGAATATCTATGCCTAACTGCAACTTTCTCCATGAAGAAATTGAAAGAACTGATGGAGCAATAAACAAATAAAATAAATGAAGAGATAAATGAAAACCCTCAAGCTTTGGGGAGAAAAAAAGTCATCTATCTAAAGTATTTTGCATCTAGGGCTACATAACTATGGATTTATGAGGTGGGTCTTGAACAAAGACAATGCCTTCAACTACCAATTTACCTGTTTTTATTAGTAAAATGATTGTTAATTACAAATGACTAAGTGTGCCCAATTTTGGGGGATATGTATAAACAAAGGGCAACAAACTTTGTGTATCAGAGTGGGGTGGGCATCCCTGGCCCAGTGAAGTTGAAAACTGGATTGCCATAGACTTAGGTGGGTTTGCTAAAGCAGTAACTTACCAAATAATACCTAAAAGTCTTTCCTAAAAAAACTAAAAATATAGGTACTATAATATATATTTTTTTCAAATTATAGTTTTCTCCAGATATATGCCCAGGAGTGGGACTATAGGATCCCACTCCTGGGCATGTATCTGGAGAAAACTATAATTTGAAAAGATACATGCACCCCTAAGTTCATAGCAGCACTATTTACAATAACCAAGACAGGGAAGCAACCTAAATGTTAATCGATAGATGAATGGATAAGGAAGATGTGGTACATATATACAATGGAGTACTATGCAGCCATAAAAAGAATGAAATAATGCCATTTGCAGCTACATGGATGGACCTAGAGATGATCATAATAAGTGAAGTAAGCCAGCCAAAGACAAATATTGTATGATATTGCTTATATGTGGAATCTAAAACAATGATACAAATGAACTTATATACAAAACAGAAATAAAGAAATAGAAAACAAATGTATGGTTACCAAAGGGGAAAGTGGGGGGGGGGGAGGGATAAATTAGGAGTTTGGGATTAAAATATACAAACTATATTTTAAAATAGATAAACAACAAGGACCTACTGTATAGCACAGGGAACTATACTCAATATCCTGTAGTAACCTATAATGGAAAAGAATCTAAAAAATCTATATATAGGCATGTATGACTGAATCACTTTGCGGTACACCTAAAACTAACACAACATTGAAAATCAACTATATTTCAATGAAAATTTAAAAAATTAAAAATAATAAAAATCTTGAACATGTACAGACAGCTCTTGGAGGTGCTATTATCCTAATTTCCACCCAGATTATGTGCTTAACCCGCTCCCCATTACTAAAATCTGAAAAGTTTTTTGCCTTAATCATTGACCAGTGCAGGTCTGTTAATTTGTTTAGTGCTTGCCTCCACCCAGTTAAATCACCTGCAAATGTGCCTAGGAGCTTGTCAGCATTTTCACGACAAGTTCCTGGAAGCCCAAGAATGAGGTGCTTAATGGTGTGTTTCAGAACGATGACAGCAATCCTGGAGAAGGGGGGAAACTGAGGGGGAATTGCAGTTGAGAGTAATTTAAGGCAAAACTCTTGGGAAAAGCTCCTCAGTTTAGAAGCTGGATTCGTGGCATTAACCCAGGAAATGCAGATGTTGAAGCAGGAGGATTATTTGGAAGAAACTGTGTGAGGGAATTAGACACCATTATATGTTATTATATCACTTACATTTCCAAACACACACTCCACCCAAGGTTGAAAGCAGGATACTTCTAGCTACATGGCACTTTCCTCCATCTTGGTTCTGCCCAAAGTCCCTCTATTAGAGTGCCCTTTAAACTTAGACACCCTGGAATGTGGGCTTTACTATCTCATAATATCACAGGTTCAAGTCAAGCATAATACTCATCTTGATGACTCTAAAAGAAAAATCATTTATTCAGCACCAACTAACCAAAACCTCTCAATCTCTGTGTTTGGATATGATTTCTACTTCAGATGTGAAAATGAGAGTTCAGAAAGCTTATGTGACTTGCCCTTGGTCATCAGCTAGTAAGGAAACTGATTTCAGTTCAGTTATTCTACAGCAGATATTTATTGAGCATCTACTAAGTGGTTAGCACTGAAGATGCCTGGTGAACATGAAAGACAAAGCAACCACACTTCAGTGGGAACTGTGGGAGCCCAGTGTACAGTGGGGACTCAGGGCAAAGTACCTTACCTAGTAGACAGGGCTCAGTAATAATTTCCCAAGGAATGGATATGTTAGCTGAGCCCTAAAGGGAGAGAAAGAGTCAGCCAGATTGAGAGTCCAGAGAATACTATTCTAGGTAGAGGAAATTCCAAATGCAAATGGCAGGAGGGAGAGAGCAAAGTCTGCTTAAAGACCCAAAGGATTGGCAGTGGTGGCAAAGAAATAGAAAAGCAGGAGAGATGGATAAAGATTGGATGGTGGGAGGATTTTCAACCATGATAAGGATTTTGGATTTTACCCAAAGGCATTGGAGAATATTTAATTAATTAATTTATTTATTTATGTATTTATTTATTTATGGCTGTTTTGGTCTTTGTTGTTGTGCTCAGGCTTTCTCTAGTTGTGGCGAGTGGGTGCTACTCTTCATTGCAGTGCATGGGCTTCTCATTGTGGTGGCTTCTCTTGTTGCAGAGCTCTAGGCATGCGGGCTTCAGTAGTTGTGGAACACGGGCTCAGTAGTTGTGGCTTACAGGCTCTAGAGCGCAGGCTCAGTAGTTGTGACATATGGGCTTAGTTGCTCAGTGGCATGTGGGATCTTCCCAGACTAGGGCTCGAACCCGTGTCCCCTGCATTGGCAGGCAGATTCTTAACCACTATGCCACCTGGGAAGTCCCAGCATTGGAGAATTTTAAGCAGAGGAAAGTATGAGCAGACAGTTTTAGGGAACTCACTCAAAGCTGAACTATGGAAAATGCTAGAAGAGGAGCAAGACTAGAGCAGAGAGGTGGTCTAGGTTGCAGCTCTCGTCTGGGTGAAAAAGAGAATGGTGTTTGGGGACCAGGAGCAGAGATGATGGAGAGGAGTTTGCAGAAATCAGGAGGAAATATAATCATAGGATGTGGAGACCGATTAGATAGGATTCTTGATAAGGGCTGGGGAGGAGAGGGTTTCAAGGCTTCGTTGGTGGAAGATGTTCAGTTGCCTTGTGGGCAGTTAGATGTCTGGGTCTGAGTTCCCAGGAGAGGTCTGGTTTGGGGCGAGGGGTGGATTAGGAAGTAATTGGTAAATGTGATGGTAAATTTTACGTGTCAACTTGACTGAGCTAAGGGATGGTAAAACATTATTTCTGGGTGTGCCTGTGAGGGTATTTCCAGAAGACATTAGTATTTGAATTGACAGAATGAATAAAGAAGATGACCTTCACCAGCAAGTAGGCATCATCCAGTCCATTGATGGCCTGATTAGAGCACAAAGACAAAGGAAAGGTGAATCTGCTTTCTCTGTTTAAGCTGGAAAGTCCATTTACTTCTGCCCTTTGACACTGGGGTTCTTGATTGTCAGGCCTTCAGACTCAGATTGATGACACCACTGGCTTTCCTGGTCCCCTGGCTTGCAAGTGGCAGATCAGAGGACTTCTCAGCCCCCATAATCATGTGAGCCAATTCCTATAATAATATCCTCTTATACATATCTCTCTGTAGCCTATTGGAGAACCCTACTATAGTAAAAGAAATGGTGACCAAAGCAGTGGGGGGATAGGAACACCCACCAGAAATATTGTGAGGCTGGTTCCATCCTTACGGAGCATGTGTTTGAGCCACTTCTCATAACCTGCGGAAGGTGCTATTTCTCTAACGATGGAGTCATAACTGAGCCCTCCCCAATACCTCCCTCCCCGTGCTCCTGATACATTCTCAGAGAGCTGATGGGAATTCAGGATCAAGTCATAACCAACAAGCCAACTGACCCAGACACAAGTGAAACAGTACTGGCTGGGGACAAAATTCTGTTCTCCGGTGTGGAAAGCAAGAATTCCATTCTTGATTCACTTTTTGGCCAGAATGGAATCTACAGGATATTTAGAGCTAAAGCACTGTCTTAACTGAAATAGTTAACAAGCTCATGGTAGATTGGGTTCCCCCAAAGCAGACTCTAGACAAGAATTTGTGCAATCAGATTACTGAGGAGAGGATCCCTGGAAGCACTAGTAGAGCGGCAGGGAAGTGAGACAGGGAACCAGGTAGAATTGTTAATGAGCAAGTGGGTTAGCATTCTGGGCAGCTGGAGCTCATCCCCTTGGGCATCTCTGTAAGAATGTAAAGATCAGACCTCAAGAGTGGCCTCCCCCAAGGTGTGAGAAGGCTGAGGTTACTTATTCACCGGCTTTAATCTGTTATTGGGTGAGGGGTTGCTCACAGTGGTGTTAGCTCCCAGGCCCCTCTGGCCTACTCCACTTGAGTCAGCCATGCTCCCAAGGCCAGAGAAAGCTCTCAGGCCTCCACTGGTGCTTGAAGTAAGAAGCCTGCAGTGAGAACTGAAACTGAATGCAGAAGGGACACAGACAGGGCTCTGATATCCTCTAGTAGCCAGCAGAGAAGAGAAAAGCCTGGGCATTAGGGAAATCTGTTACAACATATAACACCATCTGCCCTGTATTATAGTCCCAGAGAAATATGTAAGTAAATATGATTGATTATAGCGTTATCCACACCTGCTGGCTTATGGTGAGTTAAGGGTACCAAAAGATGGTATATGGGCCATTTGATACATTGCGGAAATTTCTTCCACCAAACAAAAATAGCCAAATGTGACTCTGACTCGCTCATGATCTTCAAAGTTCTATTGTATTTGGACTCATGCAATGGAGAATTTCAGTCACAATGTCTTGCCAGACGTTAATCATGTTGTTTTTAAAGGACTCGATACGTGATTAACTTATGGGTTTTCAAGCCAAAACAAATGCCTTTGCCAAACAACTCTGGCAAAATCTTTACCCTCTAAAGTTTAGGATACAGTAGTTAAAGCATTACAAAAACATGTTCAAGTCAAATCAATACCCATCCTTAATTATAAATGGTTAAGGAATAGTTAAATGTATATTTATTATCTCTTTGTGCCTTGAGGGGAATGCTGAGGCTTAAGATGGAGTTAGTTTGTATGCTTTATTTTTCTTCCCTCCACTCCACCTTTTGAACATTTGGGGGAAAACTTTCTCTTCCTGGCAAAATTAAAATCAGCAAATTTCCTGGGGCTTGTTATTTAGAATCATAAAAAGTGTTAGCTTTTAGGGTTATCTCAGTCAATCAAGATGAGTCATAAAGGTAAGATTTAGAGTCTATTTCTTCCTTTCGCAAAAGCAAGTAAGAGGTGATACCACCTCTTTTATCTTGTCTGGATTTTCTAAGTGCAACTGCTCCAGATTTACATGAAAAGCATATTTCAGCCAGACTTTTGCAATTTTAAGCCATTCATTTATCAAATATTTATTGAGTACCTACTAAGTGCCAGGTACTATGGGAAACACTAGGGATACAAGAGCCACAGGAGATCTTTTCTTCTACACATGGTTTATATTAGCCAAACAGTATCCATTTTTATTCATGGTAACCTTGTCCAATTTTTCCTGTCATTGCCTTGGGGTCACCCCAAGAAAAGACAAGTTTGGAAGGAGGGTGAGGAATCGGGAGAGCGAGTGACACCAAGTCTCTAACTACTACTATTCCTTCATTTAAAAAGTTTGGCCTCGGGCTTCCCTGATGGTGCAGTGGTTGAGAATCTGTCTGCTAATGCAGGGGGCATGGGTTCGAGCCCTGGTCTGGGAGGATCCCACATGCAGCGGAGCAACTAGGCCCGTGAGCCACAACTACTGAGCCTGCGCATCTGGAGCCTGTGCTCCGCAGCAGGAGAGGCCGCGATAGTGAGAGGCCCGCGTACCGCGATGAAGAGTGGCCCCCGCTTCCCACAACAAGAGAAAGCCCTCGCACAGAAATGAAGAGACAAAAATAAAAAAATAAACAAACAAATAAATAAAAAGCCAAGCATTTGAAGCCCTTTAATACATAAATAAATAAATAAATAAATAAATAAATGAAAGTTTGGCCTTTACTGTTCTGTACAATATTCTCTATGCCTTCTAAATTCTCCATTCCCTTGAAGAACTGAAGTTTGCTTTGCGGGCCTTTATTTTACAATTCTGAAAATATAAATCTATAACCTTTCTGCTGAAGGCAGAAAGATATTTTTGTTACCACAAAACCATTATACAAATAAATTAAACCCTGAATGCACTTTTCAAAGCCTTTGACCTGAAGTAAGCATTTGACTTCTCTAGAATGAGAAGCACATTAGCACCAGTACAAAAACTCAGTAGGTACGTATGGTTATCATCGTGATCATAATGGACAGCACGTGTACAAAATATTGTCCCCAAACTGTAAAACAGAAGATATGAAGAGACACAGAGTGAAATCAGAATAGCCATAACTCCCAAACATCTCTTCCAGGACGGCAGCATGCCTGAGTGATGGGTCTTTCCTTAAATGCCCTCCAGGAACTGGAACACTTCCAGGGGAAAAGGGAGATTACAACGTTGGCCGAGTTATACATTTCTTGGAATCATGTTCTACTCCATGGAGACAAGGGATTTCAGTGAGGTCAAAACATGGACTAAAATTGGACTCTATGTCGGAGACCTTCAAGATGGCGAAGGAGTGAGACCTGGAGATCACCTTCCTTCCCCAAAATACATGAGAAATACATCTACACGTGGAACAACTCCTACAGAACACCTACTGAACGATGTCAGAAGACCTCAGACTTCCCAAAAGGCAAGAAACTCCCCACGTACCTGTGTAGGGCAAAAGAAAAAAGAATAAACAGAGACAAAAGAATAGGGACGGGACCTGCACCAGTGGGAGGGAGCCGTGAAGGAGGAAAGGTTTCCACACACTAGGAGCCCCTTCGCGGGCGGAGACTGCGGGTGGCGGAGGGGGGAAGCTTCGGAGCCACGGAGGAGAGCACAGCAACAGGGGTGCGGAGGGCAAAGCGGAGAGGTTCCCAGACAGACAATCGGTGTCGACCAGCACTCACCAGCCTGAGAGGCTTGTCTGCTCACCGGCTGGGGCGGGTGAGGGCTGGGAGCTGAAGCTCGGGCTTCGGTGGTCAGACCCCAGGGAGAGGACTGGCGTTGGTTGTGTGAACACAGCCTGAAGGGGGCTAATGTGCCACGGCTAGGTGGGAGGGAGTCCGGGAAAAAGTCTGGACCTGCCTAAGAGGCAAGAGACCGTTGTTTCAGGGTGCGCAAGGAGAAGGGATTCAGAGTGCCGCCTTAATGAGCTTTAGAGACGGGCGCGAGCTCCGGCTATCAGCACGGACCACAGAGAGGGGCATGAAATGCTAAGGCTGCTGCTGCAGCCACCAAGAAGCTTGTGTGCAAGCACAGGTCACTATCCACACCTCCCCTCCGGGGAGACTGTGCAGCCCGACACTGCCAGGGTCCCGTGACCCAGGGACAACTTCCCCGGGAGAACACACAGTGCACCTCGGGCTCGTGAAACGTCACGGCGGCATCTGCTGCTGCAGGCTCGCCCCACATCCGTACCCCTCCCTCCCCCCGGCCTGAGTGAGCCAGAGCCCCCTAATCAGCTGCTCCTTTAACCCCGTCCTGTCTGAGCGAAGAACAGACGCCCTCAGGCGCCCTACACACAGAGGCGGGGCCATATCCAAAGCTGAACCCGGGGAGCTGTGCGAACAAAGAAGAGAAAGGGAAATTTCTCCCAGCAGCCTCAGAAGCAGAGGATTAAATCTCCACAATCACCTTGATGTACCTGCATCTGTGGAATACATGAATAGACAATGAATCAGCCCAAAATTGAGGCAGTGGACTTTGGGAGAAATGATATATATATATTTTTTTCCTTTTTCTCTTTTTGTGAGTGTGTATGTGTATGTTTCTTTGTGTGATTTGTCTGTATAGCTTTGCTTTTACCATTTGTCCTAGGGTTCTGTCTGTCCATTTTTCTTTCTTTCTTTCTTTTTTTTGTATCGTTTTTAGCACTTGTTATCATTGGTGGATTTGTTTTTTGATTTGGTTGCTCTCTTCTTTCTTCCTTTTTTAAATTACTTTTTAATTGTTTTATTTTAATAATTATTTATTATTTTAATAACTTTATTTTATTTTATTGTTTTCTTTCTTTCTTTTGTCTCCCTTTTCTTCTGAGTTGTGTGGCTGACAGGGTCTTGGTGCTCTGGCCAGGTGTCAGGCCTGTGCCTCTGAGGTGGTAGAGCCAAGTTCAGGACATTGGTTAGCCAGAGACCTCCCAGCTCCATGTAATATCAAATGGCAAAAGCTCTCCCAGAGATCTCCATCTCAACACTAAGACCCAGCTCCACTCAACGACCAGCAAGCTACAGTGCTGGACAACCTATGCCAAACAACTAGCAAGACAGGAACACAAACCCACCCATTAACAGAGAGGTTGCCTAAAATCATAATAAAGTCACAGACACAGCAAAACACACCACCAGACGTGGTCCTGCCCACTAGAAAGACAAGATCCAGCTTCACCCACCAGAACACAGGCACCAGTCCCTTCCACCAAGAAGGCTACACAACCCACTGATCCAGCCCTAGCCACTGGGGGCAGACATCAAAAACAACGGGAAATATGAACCGCAGCCTGCGAAAAGGAGACCCCAACTGCAGTAAGTTAAGCAAAATGAGAAGACAGACAAACACATAGCAGATGAAGGAGCAAGGTAAAAACCTACCAGACCAAACAAATGACAAGGAAAAAGGCAGTCTACCTGAAAAACAATTCAGAGTAATGATAGTAAAGATGATCCAAAATCTTGGAAAGAGAATGGAGAAAATACAAGAAATGGTTAACAGGGACCTAGAAGAACTAAAGAGCAAACAGTGATGAACAACACAATAAATGAAATTAAAAATTCTTTAGAAGGAATCAACAGCAGTATAACTGAGGCAGAAAAACGGATAAGTGACCTGGAAGATAAAATAGTAGAAATAACTACTGCAGAGCAGAATAAAGAAAAAAGAATGAAAAGAATTGAGGAAAGTCTCAGAGACCTCTGGGACAACATTAAACACACCAAAATTCGAATTATAGGGGTCTCAGAAGAAGAAGAGAAAAACAAAGGGAATGAGAAAATATTTGAAAACATTATAAGTGAAAACTTCCCTAATATGGGAAAGGAATAGTCAAGTCCAGGAAGCACAGATAATTCCATACAGGATAAATGCAAGGAGAAACATGAAAAGACACAGATTAATCAAACTATCAAAAATTAGATACAAAGAAAAAATATTGAAAGCACCAAGGAAAAAACAACAAATAATATACAAGGGAATCCCCATAAGGTTAACAGCTGATCTTTCAGCAGAACCTCTGCAAACCAGAAGGGAGTGGCAGGACATATTTAAAGTGATGAAAGGGAAAAACCTAAAACCAAGATTACTCTACCCAGCAAGGATCTCATTCAGATACGACAGAGAAATTAAAACCTTTATAGATAAGCAAAAGCCAAGAGAATTCAGCGTCACCAAACTAGCTCTACAACAAATGCTAAAGGAAGTTCCTTAGGTGGGAAACACAAGAGATGGAAAAGACCTAAAATAACAAACCCAAAACAATTAAGAACATGGTAATAGGAACATACATATCAATAATTACCTTAAATGTAAATGAATTAAAAGCTCCAACCAAAAGACATAGACTGGCTGAATGGATACAGAAACAAGACCCGTATATATGATGTCTACAAGAGACCCACTTCAGAACTAGGGACACATACAGACTGAAAATGAGGGGATGGAAAAAGATATGCCATGCAAGTGGAAATCAAAAGAAACCTGGAGTAGCAATTCTCATATCAGGCAAAATAGACTTTAAAATAAAGACTATTACAAGAGACAAAGAAGGACAGTATATAATGATCAAGGGATCAATCCAAGAAGAATATCTAACAATTGTAAATACTCTTGCAACCAACATAGGAGCACCTCAATACATAAGGCAAATGCTAACAGCCATAAAAGGGGAAATCAACAGTAACACAATCAGAGCAGGGGAATTTAACACCCCACTTTCACCAATGGACAGATCATCCAAAATGAAAATAAATAAGGAAACACAAGCTTTAAATGATACATTAAACAAGATGCACTTAATTGATATTTATAGGACATTCCATCCAAAAACAACTAAATACACTTTCTTCTCAAGTGCTCATGGAACATTCTCCAGGATAGATCTTATCTTGGGTCAAAAATCAAGCCTTGGTATATTTAAGAAAATTGAAATCACATCAAGTATCTTTTCCAACCACAACACTATGAGACTAGATATCAAGTACAGGAAAAAATCTGTAAAAAATACAAACACATGGAGCCTAAACAATACACTACTTAATAAACAAGAGATCACTGAAGAAATCAAAGAGGAAATCAAAAAATACCTAGAAACAAATGATAGTGAAAACACAATGACCCAAAACCTATGGGAAGCAGCAAAAGCAGTTCTAATAAGGAAGTTTATAGCAAAAAAATCCTACCTCAAGAGACAAGAAACATCTCAAATAAACAACTTCACCTTACACCTAAAGCAACTAGGGAAAAAAGGACAACAACAACAAAAAAACCCCCAAAGTTAGCAGAAGGAAAGAAATCATAAAGATCAGATCAGAAATAAATGAGAAAAAGAAATGAACAAAACAATAGCAAAGATAAATAAAACTAAAAGCTGGTTCTTTGAGAAGATAAACAAAATTGATAAACCATTAGCCAAACTCATTAAGAAAAAAAGGGAGAAGACTCAGATCAATAGAATTAGAAATCAAAAAGGAGAAGTAACAACAAATACTGCAGAAATACAAAGGATCATGAGACATTACTACAAGCAACTATATGCCAATAAAATGGAAAACCTGGAAGAAATGGACACATTCTTAGAAAAACAAAACTTTCCGAGACTGAACCAGGAAGAAATAGAAAATATGAACAGACCAATCACAAGCACTGAAATTGAGACTGTTATTAAAAATCTCCCAACAAACAAAAGCCCAAGACCACATGGCTTCACAGGTGAATTCTAACAAACTTTAGATAAGAGATAACACCTACCCTTCTCAAACTCTTCCTAAATATAGCAGAGGAAGGAACACTCCCAAGCACATTCTACAAGGCCATGATCACCCTGATACCCAAATGAGACAAAGATGTCACAAAGAAAGAATACTACAGGCCAATATCACTGATGAACATAGATACAAAAATCCTCAACAAAGTACTAGCAAACAGAATCCAACAGCATATTAAAAGGATCATACACCATGATCAAGTGGGATTTATCCCAGGAATATAAGGATTCTTCAATATATCCAAATCAATCAATGTGATACAACATATTAACAAACTGAAGGATAAATACCATATGATCATCTCAAGAGATGCAGAAAAAGCTTTTGACAAAATTCAACACCCATTTATGATAAAACCCCCCCAGAAAGTAGGCATAGAGGGAACTTACCTCAAAGTAATAAAGGCCATATATGACAAACCCACAGCCAACATCATTCTCAATGGTGAAAAACTGATACCATTTCCACTAAGATCAGGAACAGAACAAGGTTGTCCTCTCTCATGACTATCATTCAACATAGTTTTGGAAGTTTTAGCCACAGCAATCAGAGAAGAAAAAGAAATACAAATTGGAAAAGAAGAAGTAAAGCTGTCACTGTTTGCAGATGACATGATACTGTACATAGAGAATCCTAAAGACGCTACCAGAAAACTACCAGAGATAATCAATGAATCTGGTAAAGTAGCAGGATACAAAATTAATGCAAAGAAATCTCTTGAATTCCTACACATTAATGATGAAAAATCTGAAAGAGAAATTAAGGAAACACTCCCATTTACCATTGCAACAAAAAGAATAAAATATCTAGGAATAAACCTACCTAAGGAGACAAAAGACCTGTATGCAGAAAATTATAAGACACTGGTGAAAGAAATTAAAGATGATACAAATACATGGAGAGATATACCATGTTCTTGGATTGGAAGAATCAACATTGTGAAAATGACTCTACTACCTAAAGCAATCTACAGATTCAATGCAATCCCTATCAAACTACTACTGTCACTTTTCACAGAACTAGAACAAAAAATTTCACAATTTGTATGGAAACACAAAAGACCCCAAATAGTCAAAGCAATCTTGAGAAAGATAAATAGAGCTGGAGGAATCAGGCTCCCTTACTTCAGACTATACTACAAAGCTACAGTAATCAAGACAGTATGGTATTGGCAAAAAACCCCAGAAATATAGATCAATGGAACAGGATAGAAAGCCCAGAGGTAAACCCATGCAATATGGTCACCTTATCTTTCATAAAGGAGGCAAGAATGTACAATGGAGAAAAGATAGCCTCTTTAATAAGTGGTGCTTGGAAAACTGGACAGCTACATGGAAAAGAAAGAAATTAGAACACTCCCTAACACCATTCACAAAAATAAACTCAAAATTGATTAAAGACCTAAATGTAAGGCCAGACACTATCAAACTCTAAGCTGAAAACATAGGCAGAACACTCTATGACATAAATCACAGCAAGATCCTTTTTGACCCACCTCCTAGAGAAATGGAAATAAAAACAAAAACAAACAAATGGGACCTAATATAACTTAAAAGCTTTTGCAAAGCAAAGGAAACCATAAACAAGACGCAAAGACAACCCTCAGAATGGGGGAGAATATTTGCAAATGAAGCAACTGACAAAGGATTAATCTCCAAAATTTACATGCAGCTCATGCAGCTCAATATCAAAAAAACAAACAACCTGATCCAAAAATGGGCAGAACACTTAAATAGGCATTTCTCCAAAGAAGATATACAGATAGCCAACAAACACATGAAAGGATGGTCAACATCACTAATCACTAGAGAAATGCAAATCACAACTACAATGAGTCATCACCTCACACCAGACAGAATGGCCATCATCAAAAAATCTACAAACAATAAATGCTGGAGAGGGTGTGGAGAAAATGGAACCCTCTTACATTGCTCGTGGGAATGTAAATTGATACAGCCACTATGGAGAACACTATGGAGGTTCCTCAAAAAATTAAAAATAGAACTACCATACGACCCAGCAATCCCACTACTGGCATATACCCCGAGAAAACAATAATTTAAAAAGAGTCATGTACCACAATGTTCACTGCAGCTCTATTTACAATATCCAGGACATGGAAGCAACCTAAGTGTCCATCGATAGATGAATGGATAAAGAACATGTGGCACATATATACAATCGGATATTAGTCAGCCATAAAAAGAAACGAAACTGAGTTATTTGTAGTGAGGTGGATGGACCTAGATACTGTCATACAGAGTGAAGTAAGTCAGAAAGAGAAAAACAAATATCGTATGCTAACACATATATATGGAATCTAAAAAAAAAAAAAGTTTATGAAGAACATAGGGGCAGGACAGGAATAAAGTCACAGATGTAGAGAATGGGCTTGAGGACACGGGGAGGGGGAAGGGTAAGCTGGGACGTAGTCAGAGAGTGGCATAGACTAATATATACTACCAAATATAAAATAGATAGCTAGTGGGAAGCAGCCGCATAGCACAGGGAGATCAGCTGGGTGCATTGTGACCACCTAGAGGGGTGGAATGGGGAGCATGGGAGGGAGATGCAAGAGGGAGGAGATATGGGGATATATGTATATGTATATTCACTTTGTTATAGAGCAGAAACTAACACACCATTGTAAAGCAATTATACTCCAATAAAGATGTTAAAAAAAATTGGACTCTATGCTAAATAAATTTTTGGGAACACTTCTATGTGCCTTGACACTCAATTATTACCACTACCATGACTATCACCCTCGTTTATTGAGCACGTATGCCTTGCCTTTTATAAGGATGTTATTTTTTCTCCCACACCCCTGTGAGGTAGGTAGGTACCACTGCTTGCTGTGACAGGTGAGAAAAGACTCAAGACAGCTTAAGCGAAATCCAAGCTCCTGTGTAATCTGAACCTAGACCCATTTCAGAGCAAAGCTACAGGACTTCTTACTTTAAATAACGGTGACAACAAAAAACTACAAAAAGGTCAGGACAGGAGAAAACAGATTTTGGCCAACTTTTGATCACTCTGGAGAAGTCATATTCATGACACTTATAAAAGTAGAAGTGTAGAAAATCTAATCTTCATACTTATTTCTTGGGACTGTAAGAGTGAGTGATTTTTGGTTACAAATACACCATCATTAGTCATGACCACTTTTCTTTATTTGCAGGTGGTATACCTGGCAATCACATATTTTTGAGAAATTCCAGAGACAGTAGGTATTTACTGACAGGGAAGATATTTTCAGTCATTTTTAATACCATTATATTAGCAGGACTACATAGTATACTGTGTATATAGATGAATAAATAATGCACCAACTTTTATTCACAATGCTATAATCTGACCTTTGTTTGGTGACTTAATTAGCTGCTCTTGGCACTGTCCATGCAAATAGGTAAATAAAGAAATTCTTTCTTGATAAACATTCCAAGTACTCAAACTTTCCTGAAATTTGGACTATCTGAAGGGGATGTGAAAAATGGAAGTTGCAAGTATATTATATTTAATAACGGTGTTTTTTGAGAATTGTTTCACAAAAAGATTTAGTAAAGGTAGATTTTTAAAAACCATCTTTATTGGACTATAATTACTTTACAATGGTGTGTTAGTTTCTGCTGTATAACAAAGTGAATCAGCTATACATAAAAAATATGGAACGCTTCACAAATTTGTGTGTCATCCTTGCGCAGGAGGCATGCTAATCTTCTCTGTATCGTTCGGATTTTAGTATATGTGCTGCCGAAACGAGCACAGGTAGATGGTTTTTATTACTAAAAAAAGGCTAAAGATGATTCTCCAAGGCGTGGTTCCCATAAAGTCTTTTATGTACATCATAAAATTTGATTTCACATGGCACAATGTCCAAAACACATGGACTTTTGAGTGGAAGGTAAGCTTTCTTTTCAGGTTTCCCTCTGCACTTCTAATATTTTGGAATAAAATGAGGGAGGGTGGAGGGAGAAAGCTGATAACTTCTTTTACAAAGGAAAAACCTTTAAGGCCATCCATGTATTTTAAAACACCTTATTTAGACAAGGCCATACTGGAAAGTTTTGTATTAAAAATAGTACTCATCAAATAGATCCTTCTTTTAAAAAGCAGTGTGATTGCAGATTCTGTAACTGTAGCAATTCCTAACAAAAGACTTCTAATATCCTTCCTATCTTAAGTCTTATGATTTTCATAGACGTCTCAGTTATTCCCAATCAACATCACCACCCTTTTCCCCTATGGAAAAATTTCCCCCAACTGGCAAAGATCATCTTTAAGTATCTCCATAGAGTAGACTTCTAAAAAGAGAAATGAGAAATCTTTATGACTAAAGGACACAGAAGAGAAGAAATCACTTCCTAGTGCCATTTTTTTTCCTCTTCCCACCGGCCTCCCCGGCTCATCGAAATTATTTGCACAGTTGACACTGAGCCAGGTAGCTGGGGTTCTACTCATTGCAGAATGTTACTGGGCATTCATAAAAGGGTGGATTTTTTCTGCCTTCTCCTCTCCCTTCAGCTAACAATAAAACTCCAACCATCTTTAATAAATTTGGGTGATTTCAGCAGCAAGAGTACAGGCTGGGTCTGGACCGGCCTGGCAGGGGCTTTTCCTGACCCCGGCTGGTTAACCTCATTCATCCACTCCCCATGCCATCCTGGGTGCCTGCCACACTCCAGGCCCTGTGCTGGGCGTGGGGACACGGTGTTGAGTGAGGCACCTCTCAGCCTTCGAAGCTCTCGGGAGTGCGGTGGGGGACACGGAGCCCGGAGCAGAGAGAGTGACCAGAGTGTACTCTGGGCTCTCCAAGAGGAGAATGCGGGGAACTCACAGAAAAACGCAGTGAGGTCAGCTAACCCTGCCTGGAGGAGTTGAAAAACAGAACGAGGCGGTTTTGAGGTTCTGACACCCCTTCTTCCCTTTACCTGGATCCTCAAGCAGCCCCGTCCATCCGGCGCGTCCTTACCGGGCAGTCACTCACCACTTGCAAACCTAGTTCTGGCTCTGGCCGGCCCAGCCAACAACGGCTCTAGCACTTACCTCGGGGGAAAAGTCCATGCGGCTCCAGGCCCCTCACTTCACAAGCCCCCGCCCCCGGCGGGTCTCCTCGCAGCGCACGGATCAGAGCGCAGCGCACCGCTGGGAGCGCAGCGCCGAGTGCCGCCGACCGGGGAGACCGTGGGGCCAAAGAGGACCGTGGGAGGGACGTGAGGCGGCGAGGGCAGCCTCTGGCCTCCTGGTGTCCTGCAGGCGGGCGGCAACTCCCAACCCTCCTCGCCGCTATATAAACGCTTCTCCCCGCCCCGCGCCGACCCTTCCCCCGCCCCGGCGGCCCCCTCGCTGCGCGCGTCCCCCGGGAAGGAGGCGCAGCCGCAGGGAGGTGACGGAAGCGGTATAGGGGGTTCTTGGGGCTGTCACTGCCCTGCCAGCTTCTTCCCTATATGGAGCCTGTGCCTACAGCTGCGGACTAGGGAGTAAACTGAGGGCGGGGAAATTGGGGCGTTCAAGGTGCGCGCCTTCTCTGCACCCAACAGACGGGCAGCGCGCACGCTCTGAGTCATAGGTGCTCCGACTGTTGGAACTGCAGTCTCTTGGTGGCTTTGTCTGTGTTCTAGGATCTTCGTGCAAGGGACCCCGAGAGTCCTAGGTGGTGAGAACTGCTCCCTCTTGCCTGTGAACTCCCCAGAAACTGCACGCCCCAGGATGGAGGCCAAGCGCCATTGGGGTCCCCACTTGGAATTCAGGGTCTACAGGAGAGTATTCTTGACTCTATCATCTACTGACCTTTCTTCGCTGACTGTCCATTCATTTGTCTGTTCGTGTACTTGTTTCACAAATATTTGAGCACCCAGTATGTGTTACTAATTAGGTGCTTGCAATGCAAGTAGGCCTCTCAGCTTGCAGTCTCATTCGGGAAACAGGTGGAAACAGGAACCAGGGTGGTAATTGCTAGATGGGGTAAGCATGGCCATGAGAACACAGAAGAAGGGATCCTAATTCAACCTTGGAAGGCCAGAAGAAGCTTCCCTGAGGAACTTAAATTCAAACTAAAATCTAAAGAGTGAGACAGGCAGGAAAATGGGGAAAAGAGGGTCTCAGACAAATGGAACAGCAGCTGCAAAGACTGGGAAGACAGAGGAAGCACTGTCCCTCTTCACAGGAACTGTTTGTTTTTAAAAACTTGCTATTTACTGTCATCCTAAGTAAAGGAAAAAAGTTTTAAATGCAAAGAAAGACAAACTTCTAACTGGTAGAATTAGGATTGAATGCAGGCAGTCTAGCCCAGGAGGGTGCTTTTATATCATAAAGTGTCAACTTGGCAAGTTGACAAGTTCAAAACAGAGATGGTTCCCATAGAGTGGGGATTCCTCTGGAATCTGAGGCAGAACTTCAAGACGCAGTTAGACCATCACCAACTGTAATTTTGGCCAGGTCCTTAATTTTAGTTTCTGCCCCAGTGGAATGTAAATAATAAAGACACTTCTTATGCCTCCCATTGAGTGTTCATGTTCTGGTCCATAGGCTTGGTACAGCAGGTGGCTTCAGAATGGTGACTCTTCTCTGAGTTCCTTGGCTTTGGTACAAGGGAGAGTGCGATGACATTGGAAGCCCCCCCACCCCAATGCAAGCAAACTTTGGAACATCTCAAATTACTGCTTCTTTTACCTAAAATTACTAAGATTCAATAATTCAACTTTTCATATTCTCATATAGCATTAATATTGTTTAAAAGACTCTTCAAAACACAAGTATACTTTCCTCATCCCAGGATCATTATTGAAAGAGGCAGATGTGATTCCAGCTAGCAGGGTTTCTAGCCAGCTACTAGCTCACCCAAAGCTCGTTGTAAAAGTGTACCACACATACAAACAGTACCCATTTTATTATAGCCCCGTAGGAAATACCAGTTTGATAGAACAGCTTCTGGGATTCATAAGCCTCTGACTTATGGCCCAGCCAGAACCAATGATCATGTCTGTTCAATAATGTGAAGACTTGATAGCATTGCCTTAACAAAAAGTCAAGTTCCCCCAACATATTGTTTTTGGGTATCTCAAAACACTATCTTATATCCTGGATCTTTTGATGCCCAAACCAGTTTTCACAACTGGATCAAACTTTGACCAGCACCCAAAGAATAAGGCTTCCTTTCACTTAGACTAGAACAAAAAGACAGAGAAAGAAGAAAAGTCCTTGGATCTTGTCAATGCAAGTGGTTGCTGAAAATGGCCTCAGTTTTTCCCATTGTGCAACCCTTGATTTCTGAACCAGAGAAATGATGGGCAAGTGACCAGTGTTCTTTGCTGGATTCCCAGAGCTTTCTAAGTAACTTAAGTGGAAGTGTGGGTAGCATATGTGCTTGAATGGGTTTTTGGAACCCATGACAACCTCATTCAAACTGGTCAGGAATTTCATTAGAAGAATGGACAACACTTCACCTAACCCATAGACATGAGTGGTCTACCATGACAGTGCTGGGACCATGGGGCCCTTGTCCATTTATAGTTCAGTCTTTGGGAGAAGGTCAACGACTTTCCCCTTAGCTTGGGAAGATCCTTGTGGACTTCTCACATGTCTCCAGAACTCAATCCAGCTAGACTTTGACAGCTTAAACCCTCAAGTACTAAGGTTACTTTCTATTTGATCTTCCAAAGTCCAATCTTCTCCTTCACCACTCCACACCATCCAATTCATGCCAATTCATCTTTCATTCTTCTGACAGAGGGATCTTTCTAAACCACACGTCTGATCAATCACTGCTGACTTAATACCGTAAAGGGCTCCCCACTGCTTGCAGAGTTGAACCCAAACTCAAGGCCCTTTATCTCTCTTCCTATTCTTCCTTCTGGCTTCCTCTCCTGCCCTCCTGCCCCACTCCCACCACTAACTATGAACTCCGGTGCCCTAGAAATGATCCCCATTGCTTGATATCATGCTGCTTTCCTGTTTCCTTGCCTTTGCCAAGGCTGTTTGCTCTTCATTTATTTCCCCATTCATTCAGCAAAATATGTATTAAATATTTACTATGGGTCAGGCACTGTGAAGGATTGGAATCAGTTTTGTAATGATAACCTGTATTTTTTCATCATACATTAAAATAATATACTTAATGCAGGCATCTTACTTAGTTTACTAAGATCTATTTATTTATGAAACTTTTTTTTTTTTTTTTTTGTTACGCAGGCCTCTCACTGTTGTGGCCTCTCCCCTTGCGGAGCACAGGCTCCGGACGCACAGGCTCAGCGGCCATGGCTCACAGGCCCAGCCGCTCCGCGGCATGTGGGATCTTCCCAGACCGGGGCATGAACTCGTGTCCCCTGCATCGGCAGGCGGACTCTCAACCACTCACTGCGCCACCAGGGAAGCCCTATTTATGAAACATTTTTTCTTATTCTTTTGGGTTTTTTGTTTGTTTGTTTGTTTTTTGGCTGCACTGTGTGGCTTGTGGGATCTTAGTTCCCTGACCAGGGATTGAACGTGGGCCCTTGGCAGTGAAAGTACAGAGGTCTAATCACTGGATCACTAGGGAATTCCCAAACATGTTTTAAATACCTACTATGTGGTAGATACTGTATTAGTCATCAGGATGCAATTAGCCATGGTGTCCACACTTAGGACCTCAGAGCCTAGTATTGGAGATGAATAAGTAAGCTAATTATTAGTGTGATAGGGGTCTGTATGCACTGGGCACTACAGGAGGAATCCTGGGAAGAAAGTGATACTTGGGATAAATGTTGGACCTGGGGTTGAGTGAGGAAGATTGAGGGAGCAGCATGTATGAAAGCACGGAAGTCAATGGTGGCTGGACAATGGAGGGGCCTGGTATGAAGTGAGGATGGAGAAGGAGGTGGGGCAGCTGATGGACTGGATGTGGGTGAGTGCACGAGGAGTCTAGGATAACTCTCAGGTTTCTGGCTTGTAAATATATGGGACCAACACCATTTACTGAGATAGTGAACGGAGGAGGAGGAGGAGGTTTGAGTGGCGGGGGGGAAGAAAATAATTCTATTTTTGGTATTTTGAGTTTGAGATGCCTGAGAGCTGTCCCATTGGTGATGCTCAACGGCCAGATGGATACATATAGGTCCGGGGCTTAGAAGTGAGGCCACAACTAGAGACATGGATTTGGGTTCATCATAAAATTGGTAGTTGAAGCCACAGGAGTGTATGAGGTGATATATGAACAGTTCATTCATTCATCACTCATTGCAGAAAGATCCATTGAGTACCTATTATGCGGGAGGCCCTGTTCTACTTAAGGATACACCAGGGACCAAAGCAAAAAAGATTCCTGCTGTCCTGGTGTTTGAGAAAAGAAGATTGGGAGCACCTTATTGGATGACAGGGGAAGATTACAGTTTTAATAAAGTGAGAACGTGACTTTGGGACTTGAATGAAGATGAGAAATAAGTCCTGTGTGATATCTGAAGGAAGGGTGTTCCACACAGAAGAAACAGGCAATGCAAAGGTCCTGAGGCAGGAGCATGGCTAGTGCATTGGAGCAAAGGGAAGGAAGCAGTGTGGATGAAACAGGGTGAGGAAAAGGAGGAGAAGGAGGATGATGTCAGAAATGTAGTGGGAGGGGGACAGTTAGTGGGGAGCAATGGAGGGTTTTGAGCAGAGGAGTGACATAGTATAATTCCTGTTTATGAAGGGTGATAGACTGTAAGGGTACAGGGATTGAGAGCAGAGCCCTGGGAAATAACTGACATTGACGGGATGAGCAGAAGCAAAGGTTGTTTGGGGCAGTGAGAATGTTGTTGAAGGGTCAAATTCAGGTGAGCTTAAGGATGTTAAGATCTTAAGACTCTTCAGGAAAAGGTGACTAGTTGTGGAAGAATGGCTAGCAAGGCAAGAGGGGACCAGCGAGGAGCGCTGTCTCAAAGCCAGGGGAGGTTAGCTGTGTAGGAAGAGACTTGTGGATGGTGTCGTGGGTCGGAGAGTTCAGGAAGAAGGCTTAGGAGCATCTCTGGGATTTGGCAGTGCAGGGAGCCCTGTGACTGCTGCCATAGCAATGCGGGTGGGGGTGGAGCCAGAACTCGGTGTCCCACAGAGTGAATGGGAGACAAGGGGTTGCAGGAGAGTGGAATCTTTCAAGAAGATGGCGGCAAAAGAGGAGCTAGGGCAGTAAATTCACCAAGGCCTGGTACTGAGGGGATGTTCATCTTGTTGATGGCAGCATGGCTTTTCTCACCTGGAGACAAGTGGAGGAGAATTTTTATGTTCATCAAAGAGACCAGGAATGGAATCACATTACAGGCATTTTGAGTCCACACTTTTCAGAGTTTGCTACCTTTTTTTTTTTTAATCTTTTAAATGAAACCTAAGAATAAGCACACAATTATTAGGCTTACAGCAAACAGTCAGGAAGTGGGGTGAATTCTAGGACAATCTCTAATTGTACCTCAGGGATTCTAAAGCTGTACAGTAAAACCCCAAGGAGGGTAGGCAACTTTGGTTCTATCATCATTGGTGACTGGCTCTTGTCCCCCACCCATGCTGACTCTCAGACAAGTGCAGGCTCAGATTCTCTTGATGGGGATGAGAGGGAGGGAGAAGCCAGTTGGAAATGGCAGTTTTGTGGTAACTGGGAATTTTCCAGTTATGTGGTCAGTTGAAAACAGTATCATTTTCACTGTCTTTACTTTTGTGCCCTCTGAGACCACATAGAATGCCTAGAAACACTGGTTTTCATTAACTTAGCCATAATGTAACCCTGAATTTTATGCAGTTGGTTTTCAGACCCCATTTAGCATGTCATGGCAGATGTTTACTGGTGTGATTACTTACTTAGGGCGTGTGTTGAACCAGACAAAGAGAGAGATTTTTTTCCAAGCCTGGAGGTTTTGAATCAGCTGTGAAGTCACACTAGAGGAAGACTTTTCTCCTCATTCAGTCTCAATGCTTAGAAGCTGGAACAATTAAGCCAGATTCTCTCATTGTTTGATTTCCTCCTCTGGTACAATTCTGTGAGATGTGATTTCACTCTTATAGGCCATTAGGATAGAAAGAGGATTCAGCAGAAATTTTCTAAATCCTCTTCCCAAGACTGAGTGGTATGTTATTCATCTTTAAAGGGATAGAAAACGAAACCCACGATGGAGGAAAATTTCTCTCATCTTCCTGAAGAAAATGCAGTAGCTCCTCTAATCAAGAAAAACCGTAATCCTCCAAGGACGGCAAGGGAGGAGCAGCTGGGCTTTGTGAATTTGACCACTGACCCCAACATTTATCTTGTGGCAACTTTCCCTTATAGATGTAGCTGTTACCAACAAGTGCCTCACCTTAACCCTTTGGCCCAGGAGGAGGGCCAAATTAATTTCTGGATCACATTCAAGAAAGGCCAAGACAGCCCTTCAGGGATGTCTAAAGACTCAGGAGAAAGAAAAATAACATCAACAAGTAGTCAACCCCAGGTGGGAAGGATCCTTTACAGAGGGGGAGACAGACATGGAGAGGCAAGACTTAACAGATTGTTGAAGCCAAGACTGTAATTCAGGAAATGAACCAGGAAGTGAATTTGGGCACAATGTACAAACAACCAAGCAACCCGACATACGAGGTGTGGGGGTAGATTGTGTTTCTAAAGGTGGTTTCAGCCATACCTCTCACGTTTTTGTCTCTGCAATTCGAGTAAACACCATTACACTGTCTCCTATGTGCAAGCGTGAATACTGTCCTGGTTTGCCCTC
Organism: Hyperoodon ampullatus; assembly: GCF_949752795.1. NCBI lineage: Eukaryota > Metazoa > Chordata > Mammalia > Artiodactyla > Ziphiidae > Hyperoodon > Hyperoodon ampullatus. The sequence goes on along the minus strand of NC_136918.1, from coordinate 73,429,571 downwards.
CTCCTTCCTCTCAAAAGCAGATCCCTGAGACGGGAATCATGTGCATGGTGTTTGTTTGGGAGATGATCCTGGGAAACACTGCTAAGGGAGTGAGATGGGAAAGAGAAGGCCAAGTTTTGGCATACATTTTGAGTCTTTTAGTGTAAAGTATATAGCAATTCTATGTTTGTAGCAGTTTTTAATACCTTAATAATAGACTGGAATGAGATCCAGAAGGCAATTAGTAAATGGAGAACTTCAATGAACTTTGTTAGAGGAGCAACATCAATTGACATTACTGCAACTGGTAATTTTTCTGTAAGAAAGGGTGAATAAATAAATAAACATTGCAGTTTAAATTTTTTTTTCAGCAAAGTTCTTTTAAGGAATAATCTGCATTTCCCCCCAAAGTCTCACAAAATGCACTCCTTCTTGTATATTATTTCCATCCCAAGATCTCTTGTGTTAGATTTTGTTGTTATTAAACTTTGGATATGGTGTTCTTCTCCCACTCTTTTCCCTCCAGATTTTGAAGAAGTTTAGATGTATTGTGATTAGTCACCCATTCTCTGGGTGCAAAATTACACATATTCATAGACACACACAAGTACACACACACACGCACATGTACACACACACTTCCTATAGAGATTCAGTTTTCAGAGGCTGCAGTTTCTCGGGACAAAACCAAAATTTCTCTCTTCAGTAGTTGCAGGAATGATGGGAGAAAAATAGTTATTGCCATATATAAAACTAAAATTTTCCTAAAGAAATGGAACACGCAGTAAATGCATCCAAAGTGCAAGATTTATTTCCTATGACTTAAACTTGGTGTTTATCTGGTCAGTAGTTTGCCAAGAGCAGGGCCTCAGAAAACTATCTCTTTGTAATTAAAACTTTGAGAAGAGATGCAGAACTTGCGAGTGTAATTCCCTCCTACACACACACTATGCCTTCTCCCCTTTTTAGCTGATCTCTTCAAGTTAAAATTAGGGAGGTGAGGAGGAAATGATATATGTACATTTTTTTTTTCTGTTGAAATTGTGGACTCTCATGAATTCTAAGCTGGGAGTGATTTTCTATTCCTTGGGGAGAATTCTAAACTATGTCTCTTCATTTATCAGTATTAAAGTTCAGAGCAGTTTCTGTTACTGTTATTACTAAGGGAACACTACTCAAAGGTGGAAAAAGTTCACAGTTCCCACTGTAGCTGTCTTGAGGAGTGGATTACTGAATAGAGGAGAATATTAATTAGCAATCAGAAGTATATGTCATGACATTATTTCCATTTTTTTTCCAGGAATGAAGATTTTTCTATGTCTGTGCTCAGACTCACAGATGATGAAATTTAAAAAATACTTTGAGATTATCTAGTCCAACTTCTTCCTTTTCCTCGAGAAGTAATGGAGGTGCAGGGAAGGCATTCAAGGTCACATAGCAGTTGGTGGCATAGCTAAGCCCCAACCTACTGTTCCCCTGATCTCTCCTCTATGATCTCCTGCTTCCTCACCTCCAAAGATGCCTGTGTCCATTTCTAAGCCTGACTTTCCAGCCTCCCATCAATTCTATGGGCCTCTAGGGAATTCCCTGGCAGTCTAGTGGTTAGGATTCCATGCTTCCACTGCAGGGGGCCCAGGTTTCATCCCTCATCAGGGAACTAGGATCCCACAAGCCACATGAGGTGGCCCCTGCAAAATTCTAGGCTTCTAATGTCCTTCCTTTGCATTCTTCTTGATTTAACCCATCCAGGATTATTTTCTGTCACTTGCAATGAAAGAACCTATATACATGTTTGCTCACAAGAGTAATGAAATAAATCTATACTAAAGCAGTGACACAATTTCACTTATTAAACTGGCAAAGATTTTTTGAAATGAATGGTACTATCCACCTTTGTTAAGATTTGGGAAAAATGACTGCTATGATTGCTGCTGGGAGTGTAAATTGATGCAATCCTTCTGGAAGACAAGGCAATATATATTAAAAAAACATAAATGTTCACATTCCTTGATTGAGTCATTTTTAAATTCTGTATAAAGACTTAGATGCTGGGATATTTATAAAAGTGCCATTTATAATTGGGAAAAATTAGAAACAATATACATAACTTGGGTGACCATACAATGTATTATCCAAAAGGGGACAATTTTGAGTGAAAGAGGGCACTATTAAAATTATACCAAGGCAAGAGGCATAAACCAAGAGGCAAATCAGTATGATCATAGTCACCTTATCTATAACCAATGATCAGGGAGGGTGGTACCATGAGGGTACTCTACATCCACATAACAGAATTCAGGCAAGCTATTAAAAGTGATGGTATATTAAAATTATATATTTATTTAGATCTTTTTCTGGAACATTGTTTCACTCCATTGATTCACCTTTGTCTTTTTGTACCTATTTAAAAATTTTTTGGCTTTATAGTATGTTTTACTATATGGTAAACAAATCGCCCAATGTTAGTTTTTAAAACAATTCTTCCAGATGAAATCTACAATAATTATCTCAAGTTCCTTGCCCACCCTTCCTCCAATTTTAAATTATATAATACTTCAGGGAGAAATGACATTTTAACATATTCTGTCTTTTAAGAATACAGAATGTATCTACTTTTGCTTTCTTTCTTATTGCTCAGTGGGATTTTATAGTTCCTCTATATTTCTTGTTATATTTATGCCTAGGTATTTTATATTGTTGTTATTGTAAATGTTATCCCCTCATTACTTGTAAAAAAAAAGGTTATAGATTTTTGTACTTCTGTATAACCAGTCATCCTACTGAACATCTTTTCAATTTAATAGCATTACATTATATTTTTCTTGGGTTTTCTAGATAGATAAGCACATTATCTGAAAATAATAATAATTTTGCTTCTTCCTTTCTCATTTTGTTTTATTGGCCCATTGTATTTGTCAGTATTCCCTGAATGAAGTTTAGTAATAGTTGCATTTTCACGTGGCACTGCCAGATGCTGCAGGAGAGCAGCTCTGCTCCCTTATGCTGCTTGCGTGGCCCAACAGTATCAGCGGGCACATGTAGCCTACACAGGGACTGCCCATTGAGTGTTAGACTCAGGTGCCCAAAAGGGATTGCATTTCTGGACACTATAAGTCTGAAACAATTAAAGGGGCTGTTCAAGAGACAACAAAGAATGAGGATGAGGTTAAATGACAAGGATCATCTCCTACCTAGGGACACTCCTGGAAGACAGGGAGAGAGAGATGCTTTGTGTAATACATAGAAACAAACTCAGAGACTCAAACAAAATGAGGAAACAAAGAAACATGTTCCTAATGAAGAAAAAGGATAAAACCCCAGAAAAGAGACTTCCTTGGTGGTCCAGTGTTTAAGACTCCATGCTTCCACTGCAGGGGGTGCATGTCCAATCCCTGGTCAGGGAACTAAGATCCTGCATGCTTCACAGTGTGGCCAAAAAGTTAAAAAAAAAAACAAAACAGAAAAAAACCTTGATGAAATGAAGATAAGTAGTTCACCTGTTAAAGAGTTCAAAATGGTCATAAAGATGCTCACTTGACTCAGGAGGAGGATGAATGAACAGAGTGAGAACTTCAACAAAGAGATAGAAAACATAAGAGAGTACCAAACAGAAGTCACAGAACTGAATAATACAATAACTGAACTGAAAAATACACTAGAAGGATTTAACAACAGACTGGATGAAGCAGAAGAACAGATCAGCAACCTGAAAGACAGAGTAGTGGAAATCACCCAAATAGAACAGCAAAAAGAATAAAAGAATTTTAAAAATGATGATAACTTAAGGGACCTGTGGAACAACAACAAGTGTACTAATTTGCATTACAGAGGTCCCAGAAGGGGAAGAGGAAGAGAAAGGGGCAGAACACATATTTGAAGAAATAATGGCTGAAAACGACCCTAACCTGGGGAAGAAAACACATCCAGGTCCAGGAAGCATAGAGAGTCCCAAACAAGATGAACCCAAAGAAAGCCACACCAAGACACATTATAAATGAAATGTCAAAAGTTAAAGATGGAGAACATTAAAAGCAGCAAGAAAAAAAGAACTCATTATACACAAGGGAATACTCATAAGACTATGAGCTTATCTTTCAGCAGAAACTTTCCAGGCCAGAAGGGAGTGGTACAATTTATTCAAAAGTTCTGAAAGAAAAACTTCCAACCCAAAATTCTCTACATGGTAGAGTTTTCATTCAGAATTGAAGGAGAGATAGAGAGTTTTCCAGAGAAGCAAAAGCGAAAGGAGTTTATTACCACTAAGCCAGCCTTACAAGAAATGTTAAAGGGACTTCTTTAAGCTGAAAAGAAAAGGCCCTAAATAGAAATAAGAAAATATATGAAAGAAAAACTCACTGGGTGGAATTGGTGAACTGTGTGGAAGGAGCGGGACCTGTAGAGCTCAGCAGCAGCGAGGTACAAAACAAAGAATCACTTTGCACAAAGCCAGAAGGGATACATTGAAAGAATGATCAGAAAAGAATAATACATAGGAAATGTTTGTGCTCGCATGCAAGGAAACTTTGTGGGGTATCTGTGGCTGCCAAAGTGACATCTGGCAGGATTAACTGGATCACCAGAGCCAAACAATGAGGACTGGGAAAGCAGCAATAACTGTGAGGCCTGGGAATAAGTGGGGGCAAGATTTTGAGAATTCCCACGAACTTCAGCTCTGGTTAGTTTCTGGTCTGGAGCCAGATCTTCTCTCTGATGCAGACGTGGGAGGAAGGAGCGGCAAGAGCTGCCCAGCTGCTCATCTGGGAAGGCATCCTCCAAGGGACTCTGTCCCTCGTTCTCCTCCCGTACCTGGAGGCGCAGTCAGCGGGAAGCACCGCTCACAGCACCCCCGCATACACCTGCTCAGACCACCTGCTCAGAGCTACTCTTTTGCCCAGCCCAGCAGACCTGTTCCACCTGTCTGAAGACCCACCGCACCTTTCCTCGAAGCACACCCCAGAGCTCTTCCTCACTCCAGCCACGCCCCAGCAACTCCTCTATCAGTACCGGGTATATGGACACATCCTCCAGCCCCTGTGGGAACCTGTGTGGCTGCCAGCCAGCCAGCTATTGGGCCTCAGACCTGTTCCCTGGTCCTGAGTCAGAACCAAAGCCCTATATGTCCAGGGTCCACTGAACCCCAGCCCTGGTCAGATATGGAAAATGGAGACTTGGAGAGAGTAAATGATTCACTCTTGCTCTTCATCCTTCAGAGGAAGGCCCCCCAAACGCCTCGACTATTCATCAAAAGTCATTGAGTTGTACTGTTAAGATCTACGCCTTTCACTGAATGCAATTTTTGCCTCCATTTATAAAGAGAAGGAAAGCTTTTTAAGAATTGGGGTGACCCCCTGCATGCATAGACCCAACTGCAGGCAGAGAAGATGGTCAGCTCGGCCCAGACCTTGCTAAGAGTCTGCTCAGAGGCCGTGGGTCTGCTGGCACTGGATGGGCGCAGATGCTGGGCAGATGAGCTCTGTGTGGTGTTTTAGACAAATATGATCACCTAGAGTAGGGTCAAACAGACAGGAGAGCCCAGGAAGCAGACCCTGGGAGAGGGGAGATACCAGTTGGGCCAGCACACCTGAGGCTATGGTCAAGTCCATGAGGACCACGGTGTGGTGGGCATGGTGGCTGTGAAAGCCCCACTGCTGCCCAGCCAGCCCGAGACAAGCCACGGGGAAGCACCCACCGGCCAGCCCAGTCATAATCTCTGCCAATCCCGATGAACTTGCATCCAATGACTGCCCTGATGTGGTCGAAGTGATCTGAAGAATGGAAAGTCAGCAGTGTGGGGCTTCTAGGGCAGGGATGGGGGTGATGACTGGCCTCTGTTGATTCCCCTTTGTGCAGCCTGTAGGCCAAACAGGCCAGTTCCTTCATGGCCTGGCACCAAGAGTACCAACTAGAGGGCCCTGAGGTTTGATCTGAAGTGATCCCAGCTGGCTCTAGATTGGACTTCAGATTTGGAGTGGACCCCAGAGCCCCCTGTTTGGGCCATTTCCCACCCAAGGTTCACCCTACCTCCCAGTCTCCTTGAGAACCTGTGGGGGCTCCTTTCCCCGGGTGTGGAGGATGAGAGAGGAACAAGAGTACAACTGATGAAGACCCCAGAGACCTAAGGAGCTGTCCAGTCCCTTGGTCAGAGGTAGGGGCAGTGTGCTTTAGGAGCTCCTGCAGAGGCACAGATGGGCAGCACCTGGGCTCTGTGTCTGACAACCTCCCTGATACCCATCAGTATCGCAGTTTTGATTCTGTGGCTCCAGTTCCACATGGAACCAAGGTGCTGTGTACCGCCCATTATTGGGTTTTTGGGAGATGTACCTATTGCCAACAGGTAGGTTAAACGACTGGGGCTCTTCTGAAGTCCTCCCCAAATTTGGACCCAGCTTCAGCTCCAAATCAGAGTTTTCAGAGAGCCCAGGGTGAGGCTCACCTGCTACAGTAGACACATTGGCTAACGGGTTGCACTGCAGCACCTGCATGGACAAGGACACCATCACGATGCCACCGTTCTTCTTCTGCAGGGGCGGACCGGTGGACAGTCAGCTTGGCCCCCAGCACAGCCACCTGCCTGTTCACTCTCTCGGCCCCTGTAAGGAAGGTGTTCAGCCCTGGCTTTGAGGTCAGAGTCATCTCCTCTCTGGGTCTGTGTGAATGGAGGAGCTGCAGCCCAGGTCTGGGTGGTGTCTTGGCCCTGGGTTTCCGGGTTTGGAGGAGTATCTTACCACCTAGACCCCCATCTAGGGCTCAAGAGTTCAGGGACTGTGGACCGTGGGTTTTGGGGGCAGAAGATATTTAACCTGGGGTTTGAGGAAATTGAGGGAGAAGAGGCTCAGGTTCAAGGGCTCCTGGTTTGAACCTCTTGCTTTAGGTATGAGGGCCAGGGCAGTCTCTCACCAGAAGCTGCAGGATATCATCAGGAACATTCCGAGTGTTCTTGCACACCCCCCGGGCAGCTGAGTGGGAGAAGATGACAGGTGCCTGTGACACTTCTAGGGCTCTCTGTGCCACAGCATCCGAGACATGGGACAAGTCCACCGTCAAAACCAGGCGGTTCATTTCTGCCACCACCTTCTGCAGGGACAGGATGGGGAGAGGGCATGAGGGCTGCATTTATCTTGTGTGCATTTATCTGTAGGGAACAGGCGGGGTTGTACATTCATGTGGGGCAGGGTATGGAACCCGGGTGCTTACCTCGCCAAAGCCGGTCAGCCGACTGACATTGCTGTAGAAGGGGTGGATACCCTTTGCTGAGCTCTGTGCCCTGCAGGATGGCCAGGAGGCAGTCTGACTGGTGGTCATGACTTAGCTACAAGAGTCTAGAAAGAGGTTCTGTCAAACCATCTACACCTGCAACTCCCTGGTGCAAGAGGAGGGACCCAAACTGGGCTGTGCCTGGCAGTAGGAGGGCCCTTCTGGGGATTCAGTCTTGTTCTGCAAGCCTCCATTCCCCTCCCCACCCCAGGTTCAGGGCCAGATCCCAGGGGTAAACTTGCTTTGGGCCCCAACGTGATCTTGGGCAGATCCCTGCCTCACTGGGCCCTTACCATCTGCACTGTGCTCACCAGGGCATGTTGCAGGTGTGGGTGAGTGTCACATAGCTCACACCCAGCGCATAGAAGGTACACAAGATGGAGAGGCTACGGTCCAGTGAGTGGCCGCCCTCCACACCAATGAGGCAAGCCAACTTCCGGGTATTGTTGAGAGCTGGGGGCAAGTAGGTCAGATGATCATTTTCAGAGGCAGAGGTAGCTTACTGAAGTCCCTAACACCTACCACCACCAGTCTGTTTACCTTTTGTTTTGACTGTGCCGCGCAGCATAAGGGCTCTTAGTTCCCCCACCGGGGATCAAACCCGAGCCCCCTGCAGTGGAAGCGTGGAGTCTTAACCTCTGGACTACCAGGGAAGTCCCCCGTCTACCATTAACTGAGGTCACAACTCCAGCTCAGAATAGCAGGCACACATGAGGTGGATGAGGTCAATTTGCTCCAGGGTGAGGTGCACAGCATCCCGTTCATGGGTCTGGCATGGGACGTAGGCTGACCAGAACTGAGGGAAGGCCAGGGCTTAGTTTGGGCTTTGGAATTCCTTGGGCTTCTCATCGCCTCCTCAGCTGGCACAGCACTCACTGTGCCCAGAAGTCACATGTAATGCGTTGTTTTTTCTGTGGTACTTGGAAGCCCGTCAGGTGGGCTCACTGTGACCCCGTAGCCCCCAGCATCCATGGCATGGCACTTTCTAGGTCACTATGGTAACTTAGCTCCAATGTGACTAACCTGTGGTCTCTGAGGCCCCCAAACTGCCCCACATTCCCCAGCAGCCATGGTGGTACCTTGTGTGTCCCTTTGGTACCTGGGCACCCACGAGACCGTCTTTCAGCCTGTCAAAGCTGGTCTGGCCATGGCTGAAATTGCACAGATTAACATGCTGTAGCCCATTGTGGTAAAACTGCCTCAGGACCAGGGGCATGTTGTTGTGGCTGGAGGGAGGTCAAGGCAAGTGGGTGGGCTTCTTAGGTCTTGGGATCAGGTAGGACACATTGCCTGGCCTGGGCCAGCCTGAGGGTCCGCCACCTCACACTGTCACACAGACTATACTAGGAGCAGCTGAGGCCTGAGCTGAGGGGTTCCCACCAGGGAGGGGATGACAGAGAAGGGGAAGGGCATCCATAGATGATGGAGAGGACATCCAGGGGTGGTGTGAGGGAGCCTCCCCACTAGCTCTGCATGCTCCGGACCTCCTCCCCTGCCCAGGGCCAGGCTAGGCCCCCACCGGCCCCCAGCAGCCCGCACACACTGCAGCCACCCGTCCACAAGCAGGAAGTCCCGCATCAGGGCCCGTGTGCTCTCCCGCGGACTTGGGGTGCTGGAGGTGCCCGGCGTGGTCTGCACGCGGGTTACCGGCAGCAGCAGCAGACCCAGCAGGGGCAGCAGACACAGCAGAGGCCGCTGGCTGCGTGCGCGGGGACCTTCGAGGCCCCCGGGGCCGCAAGCTTCGCAGGGCCAGGCAGGCCTGCAGAGGCGGGTCTGAGAGGGGCGGGCGATGGGGTTCTGCCTGTCGACACAGGCCACCCAGCGGTGCGGCCTCGCAAGGGGGGCGGGGTGTGGGAGGGGATACGGAGTCACAGGACCCTGCAACCCGTGTGAGGAGAGCCATGATCCGCGAAGCCCGGCAGCCACAGGGCGGCACTGCCCTCCCGCCCCCTGCTCAGAGGCAGCTCCCGTGGGCTAAGCTGGCCTCTGCTGAGAGCTCACTCGCCTCCCATCGCGGGGTCCCTCCGCCCCTGCCCCTCTTCCCACTCCCACTGCTCCGAGGGGGCGCCCTAGGTTGCTCTCCCCCGCCTCTAACCTTCCTGTCCAAGCTGGGGGGCTTCTCTCAGAGGGCCACCTTCAGCCCGAGGCCTCCCGGGAGCACACCTCGTCCCCATCTGCCTGCAGCTGGCCCCGCCCACCCCAAGGGCTGCGTGCGAGTGTCTCTGTGGCCACAAGTGCTCTGGGCTCCCGGTTCCCCAGTACTGGGCCATGGGGGCTGGTGTGGGGGAAGAGATAGTTTCTGGAAGTGTGTGTGGGGGTAACCATGTGAGCTCTGGATTCAGGAAGGGGCCCTCTGCCCCCGACCTTCTCTCTCCACCTACTTGACTCCCCAACCTGCATGACCATTCTCTGGGGACTTCAACCAGCGCCTGGGAACTATCAGGAACCTCCCCCACTTCTGTCAGCCAGCCTCAGGAAAGAGCACTCTCAGGAGTCGCTACACCTCCCCAGGGCCTGAATAGAGGGACTTTGGGGATGTGAACTGAACGACCTTCTGGGGAGAGTCAGCGACCCTTTTACTCAACAGAGCAGGAACCCAGTCAGTAGGCTATTTGAGTGGAAGGAAATGAAGTTGTTTCCACGGCAGCAAAGCCCCCACTGCAACAACCTTCGTCCCAGAGCTGGTGGCCAACCTTCTGGCCAGGATCTCTCCTACCTCAGCGTGGAAGGCCCGGCCTCATGGAGAAGTATAGGTTCTGATGAAAGACCTGGCACCTGGGTTCTGCTGCTACACTTGCCTTATCTGGTGGCCCTTGTGGCTCTAGCTTTCCCAGAAACCTCAAGGGCTAAGTGTCTGTGCTTGCTCAGAGGTCTCATGCCATTCCCCATTTCCAGCCTCAAGCCCTCCCCCAGCTGCCTCTTCTAGGGATGCCCTCCCCTCCAACACACGCACACACGCACACACACACACACACATACACATACACACACACTGGGGATGTGCCTTCTCACAGAAGCTCAGCCAAACTCCTTCATCCCCAGCCTCTCAAGTTTTTGCTCTGATCCCTGGCACCCCCTGGAGCTGTTCCACCTTTGGAACCTTTCCCGGGTGGCAGGAGTGCCTAGCACAGGGGTAGTGACCTAAGTCTGAGCACTGGCGACCCTAGAAATCTGTTACAGTAAAACATTTTATTGAGCAGTAAGGGACACCACTGGGGACAGAAAGGGCTGGCAATAAAGGAGCATGTGAACCTCGGGGCAGGGTGCGTGCTGCTTGACTCTCCATCCTGTTCTTGCTTCAGGGAGCAGGCCTTCCTGGGTCTCTCTATCCTGCCTCCTGAGACCCCAGGCAGGAGACTCTTTGGGAAGCCACAGATTGCTGCTTTCCATTTCAAAAAGCCCAGCTGCCCCCTGCTTTGTGGTGGTGGCTGCTGACAATGGCTCAGGGCAGGAGCCCATGTGGTAGACTGCTAAGGCTTCTCTGCACCCTGTCTCTGCTCCTGCATCCTCCTCAGCTCGCAGAGTGTACACTTTACTTTCTTCAGCTCACAAAGGGGCCCCTGAGGATCGAGCAGAGGAAGGTCAGGTTTTCTTCCAGGCCAGCTTCAGCCCTGGGATGTTCAGGGCAGACTCTCATTTCAAACCTCAGTTTCTGAGGCTCCTGGCTTATGGCCATTTAGTGTGTGCAAGGAGGCTCCTGGCTGAGGAAGGCTCAGACAGAATGACGCACGTTCTAATCTGTGGCAGTGGGCAGTGGGGGGACGGGAGGGATCACTGCAGGAAGAGGCCTTCTCTGCCTTAGGCAGTTAAACCATTGCCCTCTCTTCAGAATGGCTCAGCCAGCAAGATTCTGTGGAGTCCGCCTCCTGGCACCATGCTACAATTGCTGGATTTAGGGTCTGGAGCAACCGAGATCTTTGTCCGACCCTTCCGGAATGTGCTTTCCCTTGGGAGCACGTCTGGGGACTGGCTTCTCTGCTTCCACCTTTGCTGGCATGGCCAAAGGAGCATCACAGTAGGCCTGGTAGCCACCAACCAGGCAGTATGTCTCCCCATGCTAGCCCATTGTGTTTCTCCACACCCTGGGTTGAGGACATGGTAGTGACCAGGTGTAGGAGGAGAAACGGGAGCCACTGCTGCTGCAAAGAAAATCAGAACTGATCAGTCATTTCTGCTGTGCACAGTCTCCTGCCAGAATTTCCCTCTCTCATGTCTCTCCCAGTTTCTGGCTGAAGACATTTAATCTACTTGACATCCAAAACACAGCCTTGGCCCATCACCTCTATGAGTCCCTAGAGAAGGGACACTGGCTGCAAAAGCAATTCCTAGAGCCTACAGCTGCAGCAGGTGAGGTAGTCTCTTCACCGTTTCCAGGGAAAACAGTAGAACCCAAAAGTAATTGCAATCATGATCCTCTCCATCTCTCCCTTCCACAACAGAGAAAACATTTCTTGCAGTGTGTCACTTCTGAGGCTTTAATGGAAACGTCTTTCAAGTTTTGGAAAAAGATAAACTAATATAAATTGGTTAAGGACCCCTCCCAGCTTGGCAACCCTTCTTGGGCCCCATTTATACTGCCTGTTTCAACCACACTGAACTCTAGCCCTCTGATACTTTTATCTAGATTAGAACAAGGCCAAATACTGAGGCAGAGTGATCAGGAGACTCAGAACCGGGTTCTGGGTACCAAGTGTAGGCTCACATCCACCCAGCCTCCTGGGACACCATCAGCTCAGCCCTCCAGTCTCACTAGCACTTCATCACCCCCCTTGGTTCCTCCAGTATTCCCATGAATATGGCACCACCCTCTCCCCTAGTACTCAGCAGCTCAGCATGGGATGTGTCTGAGGGGACCGGTATAGATGTCTACATGACAGCACAGAGGTGCCTGGGTTTGAAGGTGTGGTTCAAGAGTGGCCCTCTTCCTCAAACTGCTCCATTTACCATTTGCCAAGAAAAATGCACTTGTCTTTTGCTAAGAGACCAATCAGAAAAGGGTCTGAATGGAAGCATCCTGTAGCCCAAAGCAGAAGGCTACATTTATAAAGATCAGAAGCTTCCTGCACACTAGTCCAGGGATGACCTTTCACTTGTCCTCAGCAGTGAGCACTGTGGGTTCCTGAAGGTGTCCCAGGTGACTGGTATTACTTACAGCTGGGAAAGTGCTCAGGTGTATGTGGTGGGCAAGCCCGACAGGAACATGTGGCAGCCAGGGGAGGTTGTGTGTACAACATGCCTCTTGTACAGATTCCTGGTCTCCGTGTACCTGCTGCACTGCCCTCCCAGTGAACAGAGCACAGGTTAGAGTAAATATAGAAGATCCTCTTAGACATTCTCTCTCAGGCAAGCAAAGAGATTGGTATCTGGTGGAGAATTGGTAGAGAAGTTTCTCTGAAGCCAGCACTTTTCCATAGTTACGCTGCCATGGAAACTGTGAGAAGGCCTGTGAGGTCATCACTACCCAGTGAGGTCATAATAAGGAACCTGTGACTTGGGGGTCAGGCTTCAGGAGGAGGAGCAGTTTTGTGGAGGAGAGCAGGGTGGAGGCAGAGTTACCCTGCCTGGCCCCTCACACTTGGGCCTCCCCACCCATACCCTAGTCTAGTAGACACCCGACGTGGGGTGTGCAGGTGGGCTGGCACAGCCCCAGGGGCCCCAGGAGGGCAAGAGAGACCCACATTCTGAGACTGGCTTTAGAGGCAAGATTAACGTAAGAGACAGCTAGGTTGTATGGCACTGACCCTAAGAGGCAGAGATTTGTGTGGACTAGGGAATCAGGTAAGGCTCCTTGGCAGTGGGCCTGAAGGACAAGTGAGATTTGGACCCATGGGGAAGAGAGGGAAGACATTCCTGTTTGGAAGAATAAAAGCAAAGACACACGCTTCTCGACCTTGTCCTGCCCCAAATATAAATTCATAGAACCCTCATATTTTTACAACTGAGGACTGAAAAAAACCAAGAGGTTAAAGGGCCTACCCAGTGTTACACAGCTAGTGGAGAGGTGTTCTGCTCAATGGTTAGGTTCATGTTGGGGCTCCGGATTTACAGCTGATAGGAATGTGAGGACAAGCTCATGCCATTTCATACATTTCCAAGTGATACTGAGAGAGATGTTAAAGGTGCAAAATGAGGGTGCTGAATGACCTCACAAAGTGGGAATGGTGGGCCCATTTTCAAATGAAATTCAAAACAAATTCATGACAAAAGGACATAATACAAAATGACAACATAATCATTGCACTCCCCTCTCCCCTAGAAGTAAAAATCATTATAATTCTCTGTCTCTCCACCATGAAAGGATGAGATAAAGGCTCAGCAGCAGCCCCCATGAAAAACATGGTCAACACTGTGAAGAGGTTTTAGTAAGATAACTTGGTCAGACTCAGAGAAGGAAAGAGACAACTCTGCCCTTAGCCTGATCAGGCCCACAGGAAGGAATCACATTTGGGGCAGCCTTTGATAGTGTGACAATGAGAGAGAACCTTCTTTAGGAGGGAGCTCCCTGTTGCTGACCTTGAAAAAGCAAAGATGGGACCTTCGTTTACTGGGGCTGTTGCAGAGGGGATGTGCCCAGGAGGTAGGGACTACTTGGACTACCATTTTAGAGGTTGGGCCACCCTTGTTGAGAACCACAGCACCTTCTATTCCTAAAATGCTTGAATCAGTGGGGGCAAGTTAGGACAGACGAAGTCAGGTCTCATTGGCGCAGACTGTCTTTGGGAGTGGTAGAAGGTAAAATCTGAAGGGGAATGCTCTGAAGGAGGTTGTCATGGCAGGTGGGCCAGCATGGGACCATTCAGATTCTCCAAGACTCCAGAGATTACTTGGCTGGGAGCATCCCTCGATGTGGTATGGGGACTCCTACCTTAACAGGACCTGGCTGGGCATCTGGGGGAGGCAGAATAAATGGTTTATTAACTTAAGAGAGCGAGAGACTCACCTGGGGGGTTCCACAAAACCACTTAAAAAGACTTGTACCTGGATTCTTGAGCCAACCCTCAGAAAACTTATCTAGATCTGGTGTAGGGCTCAGGAAGATGCACTTTTAATAAGCTTCCTGGGCAGTCCCACCACAGTGGTCCATGGATAGAGTGACCAAATTATTGTGTATTCTCGGTTGCTTTTGGGAGTCAAAGTGGGCAATATTAAAAACTGCAGCAGGCATACATATAAATAGGTAATATTCAAGGCAAACAGAGGTGTATAGTTATTCTATGCATGAATCAGATTTGAGAAAAACTAGCCTGGTGGTTAAAGAACACAACCCTTATGACAGACAGACCAGATTCTGTTCTACTTACTTGTATGATTTTGACCAAGTTCTTTTATCCTTCTGACTGTTTCTTCATATGGAAAAGAGCTATGACTGTACATTTAGCACAATATTCTCTTTTGGCAAAGGTTGCTCTGGGTCCATTTGTGTTCTCTGCAACTTAATCCTTTCCAGTGTGCAAGCATTTTTAAGTTGTTTGGTGAAGTATTACATTTGACTTTCAACTGTTCATTATTTTGGTCAAAGCTTATATAATGCTGCAGAGACTAGAACCTATGCAGAGATAGTGAGAGGATGTTATAAGCTTATTCTGCCAGTTTATAAAAAAATTTTAACCTTTTCTCCTCTTCCTCCACCTGCCACCAAGAGATGAGAAAGAAGGCAGAGCCTGGAAATGCACACCAAGCAATACTTCTGTGTCAGTTTGCCTTTTATTCCTCTGCCAGTACTTTCCAGAAAGATTTCACCAAAAGTGCCTAAGCTTGCCATGGCCATTGCTGTGAAGAAAATTTCTCTCTATTACTAGTCACATCCCCTTTTCCTTCTCCTGGGGGCTTAATGGATGTTTGGGGGCAGGAAATAAAATTTAAACTAAAACATCAAAAAAAAAAAACCTCACTGGTATTGGCAAATATATAGTAAAGGCAGAGGATCAATCACTTATAAAGCTAGTAAGAAGGCTAAAAGAGAAAGGTAGTAAAATTAATTGAAACTATAATGATTAGTTTAAGGAATATACAATATAAAGAGATGTAAAATATGATGTCAGAAACATAAAATATGGGAAAGGGGAGTAAAAAGTTAGTGCTTTTAGAATGTGCTTGAACTTAAGTGACTATCAACTTAAAATAGACTGTTATATATATATAGGCTGTTATATGTGAACCTCATAGTAATTGCAAAGCAAAAACCTATAATAGATACATAAAAATATATGGGAAAGAAATTTAAACATAACACTAGTGAAAATCATCAAATCACAAGGGAAAAGAAGAAAGAAACAGAGAGGAACTACAAAAACAACCAGAAAACAATTAACAAAATGGCAATAAATACATACTATGATGATTACTTTAAATGTAAATGGGCTAAATTCTCCAATCAAAAGACATAGGTGGCTGAATGAATACAAAACCATGATTCATCTATATATTGTCTACAAGAGACTTACTTCAGATCTAAAAACACACACAGGCTGAAAATGAAGCAATGGAAAAATATATTCCATACAAATGGAAACAGAAAGAAAGCTGGGGTAGCAATAATTATATCAGACAAAATAGACTTTGAAAGAAAGACTAACAAAAGACAAAGAAGGAGGTTACATAATGATAAACAGGTCAATCCAACAAGAAGATATAACTTTTGTAAATAGTTATTCACCCAACATAAGAGCACAGAAATATATATGAAGCAAATATTAACAGAACTAAATGGAGAAATTAACAGCAATGCAATAATAGTAGGGGACTTTAATACCCCATTTATATCAATGGATAGATAATCCAGACAGAAAATTAGTAAGGAAACATTGACCTTAAATGACACTTTAGACCAAATGGACTTAATAGATATCTACAAAGCATTCCATCCAAAAGAAGCAACATACACATTCTTCTCAAGTGTACATGGAACATTCTCCAGGATAGATCAAATGTTAGGCCTCGAAAAAAGTCTCAGTGAATTTAAGGAGATTGAAATCATATCAAGCATCTTTCCCAACTACAATGGTATGAAACTAGAAATCAGTTATAAGGAGAAAACTGCAAAAATAAAAAACATGTGGAGAGTAAACAACATGCTACTAAACAACCAATGGATCAATAAAGAAATCAAAGTGGAAATCAAATAATACCTTGAGACAATGAAAATGGAAACACAATATTACAAAAGCTATAGGATGCAACAAAAGCAGTTCTAAGAGGGAAATTCATAGCAATACCCCAAGGAAAAAAACAAACAAAAAATATCAAACAAACAGTCTAACTTTATACCTAAAGGACCTAGAAAAAGAAGGACAAATGAAGTCCAAAGTTGTAGGAGGAAGAAATTATAAAAATCAGAGTAGAAATAAAGGAAATAGAGGCAAAAAAAAAAAGAAAGAAAAGAAAAGATCAATGAAACTAGAGCTGGCTCTTTGGAAAGAAACAAAATTGACAAACCTTTAGTCAGACTCATCAAGAAAAAAATGAAACCCAAATAAATAAAATTAGAAATGTAAGAGGAGAAGTTACCACTGATACCACAGAAATTCAAAGAGTCATAAGAGACTACTATGAACAATTATATGTCAGCAAACTGGACAATCTAGAAGAAATAAATCATTCCTAGAAACACAGAATTAACTTCCTCTGTCTCTATGAAATTAGATGCAAAGTTATCTACCCCAGTCTTGAAGGTGTGTGCTTGTATGGGAGCATCCCTATACAGTGAGAGTGTGCTCTGGGAGGCTTGGTAGGAGAGCTAGAACTGAAGTGAGCACATGCTGTGTCTTTCTCCAGGTTGTGTTGGCAGCCACTGGCTTGGTAAGAGGTAGGGATGGCATTCAAGGGGCTAGAGCCAGAGCCAGGTGCAATCTGGGGTTTCTCTTATGCTCACTGGCCAACCCCATCCTATCAGGGGTGGGCTTGGGGCCCAAGGGGCTGGAACAGGAGCCCTGGAGCCCTGAGAGTTTTGTGTTTCTCCTGGGTGTGATGGCAATCTCTTCCTTGGCTTGGGGCATGACTGGGACCTGAGGGCTTGAGGCTGCACTTCTATGCTGCTTTTACTTTTCACCCCAGTGTGCAAGCCTTAGTTAAAGATTGGGTTGTGGCCAGAGGTGTTGGTGCCACACCACCAAGTTGTCCCCATCCCCTCCCACATGTGCGCAGGGACAGGCACTCTGGAGGTGACAGGCTCTACCCTGGAGCTAGTCTCTTCCTTCTGAGTATGTGCACCAAAATGCACACTGCAATGGCTGCCTTCACCCTGGTCAGAGGCAGGGCTGGGGTCCAAGTTGGCTCTGTTTCCTCCAACTATGTGCACTCTTGTTGGCCATGGCAGACTCTTCCTTAGTGGAGAGCAGTACTGGAGCAAGAGGGGCTGAGGCAGGGGTCTGGTGCAGGCTGAGGGGCAGGCTATGGTGGTCCTGGCAAGCCAGCCAGAGCCCCAGGCAGTTTTCAGTCTGCTGCTTCCATGTTCTGACTGGTAGTCAGTAAGTCTATGCAAATGCTCTTCAACAGCACAGTCTTGGTCTCTTACAGTCCTCCAGCAAGGCCCACTGGTTTTCAAACCAGGTTAGAGGGCTCGTATTCCTGATGTCAGACTCCAGGGCTGGGGTGCCTAACATGTGGCTTGAACCCCTCGCCCCGAGGGAGGATCCCTGAGCCTGTGATAGCCCCTCCTCTTCTGGGTCCCCTGCTAGAAAAGTGGGTCCTGGCCAGGTTGCTTTTTCTCCCTTCTTGCCAGACTCCATGTGGATCCTTCTTCACAGCCTTGGTTATAGAAGAGCCATACTGCCAGTTCCCAGGTCAGTTTCGGTAAGAGTCTCTCTATATGTACTGATAGTTGTAGTTTTGATGTGGTTGTGAGGGGAGGTGAGCCCAGTGTCCTTCTACTCTGACATTGTGGTCTCCTCCTGTGTTGTGTGTGTTTTGACTGCTCCACCGACTAGCTGTTCCCCCATCTCTCTCCCTCCCTTTGGGCCTCCCAATTCCCTGAAACACAATAATACTCAATTTAGGCCTATTAATAACCCTATAATGGCTTCTAAGTGTTCGAGTGAAGGGGAGAATTACACATCCCTCACTTTAAATCAAAAGCTAGAAATGATTAAGTATAGTGAGGAAGGCACGTCAAAAGCTGAAATAGGCTGAAATCTAGGCCTCTTGTGGCAAACAGTAAGTCAAGTTGTGAATGCAAAGGAAAAGTTCTTGAAAGAAATTAAAAGTGCTACTCCAGTGAATACGCTGATGATAAGAAAGTGAAACAGCCTTATTGCTGGCATGGAGAACTCTGAGTGGTCTGAATAGAGGATCAAACCAGCCATCACATTGCCTTAAGCCAAAGCTTAATCCAGAGTAAGGCCCTAACTCTCTTCAGACTGAGAGAAGTGAAGAAGCAGCAGAAGAAAAGTTTGAAGCTAGCAGAAGTTGGTTCATGAGGTTTAAGGAAAGAAGCCATCTTCATACATAAAAGTGCAAAGTGAAGCAGCAAGTGCTGATGAATAAATAGCAGCAAGTTATCCAGAAGATTTAGCTAAGATCATTAATGAAAGTTAAACAACAGATTTTCAATGTAGATGAAACAGCCTTGTATTGTAAAAAGATGCCATGTAGGACTTTCATAGCTAGAGAGGAGAAGTCAATGCCTGGCTTCAAAGCTTCAAAGGATGGGCTGATTCTCTTGTTTGAGGCTAATGCAGCTGGTAACTTGAAGTTGAAGCCAGTGCTAATTTACCATTCTTAAAATCCTAAGGCCCCTAAGAATTATGCAAATTTACTCTGCCTGTGTTCTATAAATGGAAGAACAAAGCTTGGATGACAGCACATCTCTTTGGTTTACTGCATATTTTTATCCCATTGTTGAAACCTATTGCTCAGAAGAAAAGATTCCTTTCAAAATATGACTGTACTTTGACAATGTACCTGATCATCCAAGAGCTCTAATGGAGATGTACAACAAGATTCATGTTGTTTTCATGACTACCAACACAACATCCATTCTGCAACCCATGAACCAAGGAGTAATTTTGACTTTCAAGTCTTATTCTTTAAGAAATACATTTTGTAAGGTTATAGCTGCCATAAATAGTGATTCCTCTGATGGATCTGGGTGAAGTAAATTGACAAACTTCTGGAAAGGATTCACAATTCTAGATGCCATGAAGCACATTTGTCATTCATGGGAAGAGGTCAAAATATCAACATAAACAGGAATTTGAATTCCAACCCTCATGGATGACCTTGTGTGGTTCAAGACTTCAGTGGAGGAAGTAACTGCAGTTGTGGTGGAAATAGCAAGGAAATTAGTATTAGAAGTGGAGCCTAAAGATGTGACTGAATTGCTGCAATCTCATGATAAAACTTGAATGGATGAGGAGTTGCTTCTTATGGATAACCAAAGAGGTTGATTTCTTGAGATGGAAACTACCCCTGATGAAGATGCTGTGAAGCTTGTTGAAATGGCAACAAAGGATTTAGAATATTAAACTTAGTTGATAAAGCAGCGGCAGGGTTTGAGAAGATTGACTCCAATTTTGAAAGAAGTTCTACTGTGGGTAAAATGCTATCAGACAGCACTGCATGCTACAGAGGAATTTTTCATGAAAGGAAGAGTCAGTTGATGTGGCAGACTTCATCACTGGCTTATTTTAAGAAACTGCCACAGCCAACCCCATGCTCAGCAGCCATGACATTGATCAGTCAGCAGCCATCAACATCGAGGCAAGATCCGCCACAGCAAGAAGATTATGACTTGCCAAAGGCTCAGATGATGGTTAGCATGTTGTAGCAACAAGGTATTCTTAAATTATGGTATATATATATATATATTTTAGGCATGATGCCATTGCACACTTAGGTGACAGTATAACATAAACATAACTTAACATAAACATAACATAACATAACACTGGGAAACCAAATAACCTGTGTGACTCACTTTTTTGAGATATTCACTTTATTGTGTTAACCTAGAACCAAACCCACAATATCTATGAGATGTGCCTGTACCACATTGTCTTGATTACTGTAGCTTTATAGTAAGTATAGTCTTGAAGTTGAATAGTGTCAGTCACCAACTTTGCTCTTCTCATTTAATATTATGTTGGTTATTCTGGATCTCTTGCCTCTCCATATAAACTTTAGAATCAGTTTGTCAGTATCTACAAAACAAATTGCTGGGATTTTGATTGGAATTGTGTTGAACCTAAATCAAGTTAGGAAGAACTGATATGATATTGATATGGGGAAATGCTTATCTGTGACATATCCACATCCCTACCCTTATCCTTATATCTATATATCTATGTACCTATCCTTCCATATCTGTGCTGTCCAATACAGTCACCACCAACCACATGTGGCTTTCAAGACCTTCATATGTGGCTAATAAGAATGAGAAACTGAATTTTTAATTTCATTTAACTTTAATTACTTTAAATTTAACATAAAAAATATCCGATCCAGGTATTGGAAAACTTTTACATGTTTGAAACAACTTGGGTATTTCTATCTCCCTTTAAAACCTTAAGACTATCTTTTAGAGTAGTTTTAGGTTCACAGCAAAATTAATAAGAAGGTACAGAGATTTCCTATTTGCCCTGCCCCACACATGCATAGCCTCTCCCATTATCAGCATCCCTCACTAGAATGGCAATCGATGAACCTACACTGACACATCATAATCTCCTAAAATCCATAACTTACATTAGGGTTCATTTTTTTAAACATCTTTAATGGAGTATAATTGCTTTACAATGGTGTGTTAGTTTCTGCTCTATAACAAAGTGAATCAGCTATACATATACATATATCCCCATATCTCCTCCCTCTTGTGTCTCCCTCCCTCCCACCTTCCCTATCCCACCCCTCTAGGTGGTCACAAAGCACCGAGCTGATCTCCTTGTGCTATGTGCCTGCTTCCCACTAGCTATCTGTTTTACATTTGGTAGTGTATATATGTCCATGCCACTCTCACTTTGTCTCAGCTTACCCTCCTCCTCCCCGTGTCCTCAAGTCCATTCTCTACGTCTGCGTCTTTATTCCTGTCCAGTCCTTAGGTTCTTCATAACCTTTTTTTTTTTTAGATTCCATATATATTTGTTAGCATACAGTATTTGTTTTTCTCTTTCTGACTTAACTTCACTCTGTATAACAGTCTCTAGGTCCATCCCCTTCACTACAAATAACTCAATTTCTTTTTATGGCTGAGTAATATTCCATTGTATATCTGTGCCACACTTCTTTATCCATTCATCTGTCAATGGACACTTAGGTTACTTCCATGTCCTGGCTATTGTAAATAGTGCTGCAATGAACAGTGCGGTACATGACTCTCTTTTTTTTTTTTTTTTGTGGTATGCGGGCCTCTCACTGTTGTGGCCTCTCGCGTTGCAGAGCACAGGCTCCGGACACGCAGGCTTAGTGGCCATGGCTCACGGGCTCAGCCGCTCCGCGTCATGTGGGAACTTCCCGGACCGGGGCATGAACCTGTGTCCCCTCGGCAGGCAGACTCTCAACCACTGCATCACCAGGGAAGCCCACATGACTCTTTTTGAATTATGGTTTTCTCAGGGTATATGCCCAACAGTGGGATTGCTGGGTCGTATGGTAGTTCTATTAGTAGTTTTTTAAGGACCATCCATAGTGTTCTCCATAGTGGCTGTATCAATTTACATTCCCACCAGCAGTGCAAGAGGGTTCCCTTTTCTCCACACCCTCTCCAGCATTTATTGTTTGTATATTTTTGGATGATGGCCAATCTGACCGGTGTGAGGTGATACCTCATTGCAGTTTTGATTTGTATTTCTCTAATGATTAGTGATGTTGAGCATCCTTTCATGTGTTTGTTGGCAATCTGTGTATCTTCTTTTGAGAAATGTCTATTTAGGTTTTCTGCCCATTATTAGATTGGGTTAATTTTTTTTGATATTAAGCTGCATGAGTGGCTTGTATCACAGTACAAATATTCTACTTTTCAGGAATAAGAATCTCTAGACTGTTGGTGGAGTAATACATCATCAGGCAGTGCCTAAGTTTTGAGGAAATCAGTCAGTCTGGATGTACATGTGGGAATTTGAGAACATTTGTTAATATTTCAAATACAACTACACAACACATTTTGTTGTTAAACTCTTTTCTTGAGCCATGAATAATTTGTTACTATCTTTCTGAATTTGGGCTCTGAGTTAATGTTTTCTAATTCCTGAGGGATTTTATAGTTAGATTTTGAAAAATATAAACTATCACTGGAAACTATTTAAAAGACTAATTTTTCAGTCAGCCTTGTTCTTGTGAAGAAGTCATATTTGGACCAAAAGAAGAGAGAGCTTACAATTTTCATTGACATTTTTCTTCCTTTCCTTTGCATTGTAACAGTTTGTTAATTATCTATGAGGATTGTTCTCCATCATAAGATTTCTGAGACAGGTTGATTTTGTTATGTTTGTTAAATGATCACTCCCCTTTGTCATTCTGTTATTCCACACCGGGGGGTGGGGGGGATGCTGAGGGTCTGCAGGGATTGCAGGAATTCGCCTAAACTAATTGTGACTTTCTTCCTACTGGTGATCCCATCAACTGTAAGTAATCTCCAAGGTGGAAATCATGAACACAATGCACTAGCATTGACTTCTCATAGGAGGTTCTTGTCCATTTCTCTTCAAAGGCAAGAAGCTGAGTTTTAGGAACATTAAGTGTGTAGTAAATATCAGAACTGGTGTCTATATATATCTCTCTAATTCCAATGCCAGTGTTCTAATTTAACTAGAGGTTTCTCACTAAATAAAACATTATAATAGAAATATTTGCTGTGTGTTGTACACTAGAAAATAAACTTCTGGCTCATCATGGTGGATGAACACACACACACCTCTGTTCTTACAAACACTTTATATGAGAGAGAGAGAGAGAGAAAGAGAGAAAGAGAGAGTTGGTTGACAAGCCTCTTCCTCACAGCAAATTTCTAATCACTTATTTAATGCTGCACTCTTAAATACAAACAGACAGCCAAGGATCACTGAGCATCTGAGGGAAGTTCCCAGTATGACAAAGACTCAAACAAACAGAAAAAACAACATGCAGAAAATAGATGACATAAAGCCAAGGAAGCCTCTAAGAAAGTAGAACTTGCTCTAAGAAAGCAGAGCAATTCCAAGTATTTCTTGGCTTATAGATGTATAAAGCCAAGAAAACCTCTAAGAGAAGTAGAGACTAGGAAATGGGATAAGAAATTTGGGGAGGTCAATCTGGAAGATTTTAATCTTCAACAAATAGAGAAGAGGAAATTTGCAAAGAAATCACACAAGAAAATTCCCCAGGACTGAAAGACTTGACTTGCCAGATTGATCAGCTCGTCACGTACCCACCTCAATTAATTAAAAAAAGAAATACCTAAGAAAGATCTTTATGAATTTTAGGACACCAGGGATAAAGAAACATCCTAAAAGCTTGTGGTCAGAGAACACTTACACGTACAAAGAAATGGGAATTAAAGTGGCACTCGACTCCTTAAACCAATACTGGAAGTTATAATGCCATGGAATAGTGCTGTCATAATTTGGAGGTAAATTGTGTTCAATTCTATGCTCAACATAGAATTTTACACCCAGATAAACCATGGATTAGTTTCCTAGTACTTCCATAACAAAGTACCACAAACTGGGTACCTTAAAACAATAGAAATTTATTCTCTCACCGTTATGGAGACCAGCTGTCCAAAATCAAGGTGTTGGCAGGTTGATTTCTTCTGGAGGCTCTGAGAGAGAAGTCTGTTCCATGTTTCTTTCCTGGCTTCCACGGTTGTCAGCAATCGCAAGTATTCCTTGGCCTATAGATGCATCGCTCCAGTCTCTGCCTCTGTCTTCACATGGACTTCTTTCCTCTGTGTGTGTTTCTGTGTCTTCCCATGACCTTCTTATAAGGACACAAGTCATTAGGTTTAGGGCCCACTTTAATCCAGTATGACCTCATCTTAACTAATTACATTACATCTGTGAAGACCCTATTTCTAAATAGAGTCACATTCTGAGGTTCCAAGTGGACATGGACATGAACTTTGAGGGGGACACTTTTCAACCCAGTACAAACCATGAACCAAGTATGAGGTCAGAATAAAGACATTTGGGGTCATGTAAGGACTGAAAAATTGTATCTCCAGTGCATTGGTTCTTAGGGAAGTTATTGGAGGATGTGCTTTTTCAAAATCAGTAAGTAGACTAAGAAAGTAGAAGGCATGGAACCTGGTAAAAGGAAATCTAACAAGGAAAGCAGAATTAAGAGTCCACACATAGCAGAAGAATGGGGTACTCTGGGGGTGATTTCTCCCAGGACAAGGAAAAGAAAATGCTACGTATGTGGTATATTTGAGTATTTGTAAAATAAATTTGACAGCACTGAAAGTCTAAGATAAAACGGAAGTCGAGTAAGAAAGAGATATTCATGGTCCTTTCTTGGCTCAATACTAAGTGATATTTACATAGTCATAAACTAACAGTTCTAACTCTGTTTAACTTAAGGGACTATATGAAGAAGGTAAGGATGGATGATTATGTTGGATAAATTGCTAAATATTCATCAATCATTATAGGAAGTCAGCAGATAATGTGTAAAATCAATATGAAAAACAGTTGCAGTATTAGCACATTATCTAGAAATAGGTAAAAAATAAAAGAAGAAAGAAATAAAAGTTTATATGGTAATCTCTGGGAAATGGATCTGGGCAGGGGAAAGGAAGTGACGGTTGACTTTAATTATGAATATTTTAGTGTTATTTGATTTTTTAAAAGTTTGAGCTAGTAATACTTTTGTAGCAACTCAAATTTAAAAAGTATAATACAGCATGCATAAGAATCACCTAAAAATGTGTTAAAATGCAGCTTCTATGTTTACACCCAGAGATTCCAAGTTAATAGAATTGAGGGAGCCTTGGAAACTCTCTATTTTAACAAGACCCATGAAATTCTGATAGGAGTGGTCCTGGACCCCACTTTGAGAAACAAATGTCTGGAAAATAGCCACAATATTGCTGGGACATCAGCACCAGCTGGTTTCTGGTAGAAACCAAGCAAATCTGATTCTATGTTAGTTGTGTCCAGCCCCTTTTTGTTTTGGGGTAAAACTGTGTTGCATGGTAAAACCTCACTTGATTGAAAGTTATTCTAACTCCAGGAGTAAGCGATGAAACAAGAGATCCAGACACTAAGGTCAGAACATGTTTTCAGGCAGTTGGAAAAAATCTTCCAACCTGGCAGATTGCAAACACTGGCAGAAGCCCTGCAGACATTCCCTCCCGTGTTTACAGAGGGCTGAACCAGCCTGCTGGGTACTACAAGGCATGTGTGAAAAAGAATGCCATGACTCTGCCCCACCACACAGTCAGTCCACTGCTATGGAACAGCCATGAGTGTGAAGGTGTCTGAGGTCATATTCCAGCCTGTGTGGAGGAGAATTCTTAGAAATGTAGTGGGAATGGTGAAGCAAATGTTGCTGCTGAAATATGCTACCTAAACAGTGACAGAAGTGTCACAGTGACAGCAAGTCAAGTGTACTGTAAAAGGCTTAGAAAGTTATGATTAGCACTCTCTAAAGTTCTATACAGCCCTGTTCCCTTCTCTACCCTGAAATCTATCACCAGCTTTCCAGATAGAGTCATTAGGATGGCTCCTAACAGCTGTTGAGTAGCTATTGCAAACTGAACACTATCTAATGCACTGTATACACACAACATCTCACAAAACCAGTTTCACAGATGAGAAAATTGGAGGTTCCAAGAAGTTAAGCCACAGGTTAAGCCCAGCATACATAACCAGTATGTGGTAGAACAAGTCTTACTCTTCCCGCGATTCCAAATTACATACTGGATCACCTTCAAGCCTACAGGATATCAGATAACAGAACAAGGTCATCAGCATCCAAGCTGTGGAGTGTGGTCCATATATCACTGCACATGTGTCCAGAGGACATAAATTCCACCGGTCTGGCATCAGAGCTCTCACACACATGCTGTAGAGGGAGCTGAATACAACAACTCAGCACAGTGGAGCTCCCGTGAGAGTCAGCACAACAGTGACCCAGCTCTATTGCAGCTACGGATGAAACACAGCTGGCTGGACATCCTGGGGAAGCTGGAGTAGTGGGAGGGTGACAGGAAAGGGATGGCTGATTTTAGCAAGTACTAATTCTTGAGATGAGGACACTCATTGAAGGGTTTCAGAAAGAAGCTGCAAATACCAAAGAAACCAGCAAATTCTTTAGCACAGAATTTATAAACTGAGGGAATTTTAGGGAAGATGAGACCAGTCCCATCATTTTACTGTAAATAATGATAGAGGAAGAGAATAAGAGTTAACATTATCTATTTCCCATATGCCAGGCATTGTGCTAGGTATTATTTCATTTAATCCAATGAGCTGGGTACTGTGTTGTTTTTTTTCTTTAAGCAGGTTTTGCATCTCAATCCTACTTTAAAATTTTTCTTTATTGAGGTATAGTTAATTTACAATGTGGTGTTAGTTTCAAGTGTACAGCAAAGTGATTCAGATATATATATATATATATATATATATATATATATATATTCTTTTGCAGATTCTTTTCCAGGTATTACAAGATACTGAGTATAGTTCTTTGTGCTATACAGTAGGTATTTGTTGTTTACCTATTTTATATATAGTAGTGTGTTAATCCCAAACTCCTAATTTATCTCACCCCCTTTCCCCTTTGGCAACTATAAGTTTGTTTTCTATGTCTGTGAGTCCATTTCTGTTTTGTAAATAAGTTCATTTATATAATTTTTTTGATTCCACAAATAGTGGTATATTATTTGTCTTTCTCTGATTTACTTCACTTAGTATTATGATAATCTCTAGGTTCATCCATGTTGCTGCAAATGGCATTATTTTATTCTTTTTTATGGCTGAGTAATATTCCACTGTGTGTGTGTATGTGTGTGATGTGTGTGTGTATATATATATATATACTGTGGACAGCAGCACTGTCCACTCTTGCTTGGATATCTACCTGATTATGCTATGCCTAGTTCTTCTGCCCTCCAATTCCCTCTTCCCTCAGCAGCCAGGACCAGCCACAATAAAAGTTCAACCACATCCCTCCTCTGGTGCCTCCAGAACAGAATCTAAACATGGTCCACATGGTTCTCTGTAGCTGGTCTGTATTCACCTCTCCATCCTCATCTCCATCACTCTTAAACCCAGTTAGCAACATGGAATCCATATAGTCAATCCTCCTTCCCCAGGAACACAATGGGGTTTATGGTTTAGACAAAAATCTATTTTAAGGACAAAAATCTGGGAGAGACAATTTACTTTCTGTTGGATTACTTACCTGATTTTTGCCTGGCTAAGTTGTATTCATTTTCTTCCATATCAATGGACAGCTTCTTGATGAAAACTCCTCTGGGTCCCTAGTCTGGAGTAAGGAGTCCTCCATATTCCCACAGTTCTTTCTGCACACCTTCACCTTAGCACTACTACATGAAATCAAAGTGACCTCTTTTTGACTCAGTCTTTCCAGCTAGACCATGAGCTCAAAAGATCACCTTTATTTACCTTTACATTCCCTATTTCTGGCAAAATGCATGCTACATGGTAGATCTCCAAAATACGATGTCAACAAGCTGAACTGAAAAATTAGCAAAATGCATCTACTCATTTGCAGAGCTTCAAGCAAGTGAATTCTAGGCCAGCACTTCACAGACTTAGATGTGCCCAAGAATCACCTGGATATGTTGTTTAAAATGTAGATTCTTTTTTTTTTTTTACATCTTTATTGGAGTATAATTGCTTTACAATGGTGTGTTAGTTTCTGCTTTATAACAAAGTGACTCAGTTATACATATACATATGTTCCCATATCTCATCCCTCTTGCGTCTCCCTCCCTCCCACCCTCCCTATCCCACCCCTCTAGGTGGTCACAAAGCACCGAGCTGATCTCCCTGGCCATGCAGCTTCTTCCCACTAGCTATCTATTTTACGCTTGGTAGTGTATATAAAATGTAGATTCTGATCCAATTGTCTCAGGGCCAAACCCAGGAATTCTGCATTTCCTACAAGCTCCCAGGTTATGCTGATGATGCTGGTTTGTGGGCCATCAACTATACTTATAGTACTTTGGATTGTGGTCCTCCAACACCATGAAACACAGGGCACTTGTAGATCAATTTATATCGTATTAGGAACAGCTGTTTTACTTTGCAGGCGTGCTAGTAACGAAAAGAATTTATGGGGAGGAGAGGGATAGATTAGGAGTTTGGGATTAACATATACACACTACTATATATATATAAATTAGATAAACAACAAAGACCTACAGTATAGCATGGGGAACTGTACTCAGTATTTTGTAATAACCTATATGGGAAAATAATCTCAAAAAGAATATATATATATATAACTGAATCACTTTGCTGTACACCTAAATCTAACACAACATTATAAATCAACTATACCTCAATTTTAAAAAAAGATGACTTACGCTGTTTACTCATCTATTCTTATAATATTCGTCAACCTGGAGTCTTAGATACACTTCTGTAAGAGACTGCAAACAGTCATCTTGTGAGCCAGGCCCCCACACAGCTGTTGTACTCATCACAGGAGGTGAGAGCTTCCTTCTCAGCAGCATTTGTGTAGAGGACAGCTTCTAGCCCTTATTAGACTTTTTCTCAACACAGAATCCAAATTCGGTTTGGGAAGTAGAAGCCAGGGAAAAGAGAGGGAGGCCAGTAGGACATTAGCCAGGCTCAGCAAGACAGCTTATTCATTCATCTCTTCCTGCACAAAGAAAAATAGTTATGGAGCACATATTAAGATCCTAGCATACGAGGGGAGAGGTGCAAGCATGGTCAAGGTGGATGACGTGGGGCTGGAGGAGAAATTTAAAAGGAAATCCCAGAGTTCTGGGTCAGAGATGGAAAGAGGTTCCAATTGAGGGAGTCGCACAGGGGCTGCACAAATTTTCAACTATGACTATTCAAATTCTCAACCCCACTGCTCACACTCAGATAAAAGAGCTAGGAATCAGATTTAAAATGTCATATGAAGTTTTCCAGAAATATCACAGGATTCTTAATCATCTGTAATTCTGACCAGCTATTCAGCAATGCATGATCCATGACATGGAAGCCTGCATTGGCTCAACTAGAGGTCTTTTCTGCACAGAACCCCTGGGAAAATGTGGGTTTAATGCATGTGCCATGACTCCTTTCTGAGGACATGTAATTTTGCTTATAGAACACTCCAAATTCAAATAGGTTGGCTATTGGGGAGTGGTTCAAACTAAATTTTTAAAGAAGCTTGCTGGGTTTTTTTTTTTAAGCTTTAAAAAAAGCTTTTTTCAGCAATTCACTACACTTGCCATGGCTTCAGCTTCCACTAGTCCCCAGATTTCTAATCCAGCCATACTGGCTCCCTTACAAACTCTGTTCACATACTCCCAATTTCCCCACTCACTTCAGTGCACAAATACACACACTTTTGTTTTGTTTTGGCTTTTATTTCCTTGTCATTGTTCATGCCAATCACCCCCACCCCATTGAACTAAACCACATTCCTCTTTCAAGATGAGTTTTTTCATTCATTCAATCTTCATTGGGTGCCTTTTAAGTGCCAGGCACCATCCTGGGTGTTGGGGATACAATGATGAACAAATAGGGATGCTCACTTCACTGTCCCTTGGGGACATAGACAAGTGAATGGGTGGAGTCAATATAACCTTCCCTAGTGAGGACCCAGAGGGAGCGATCCTGGACTGGGAGAAAAAATGGTGGGTGTTTGGGTGGGTTACCCTGCTCAGCTTCAGGAATTTATGGAAGGTGTTCCCAAGCAGGCGAGAGCCAAGCAGAGGATGAATAGGAGGTAGGGAGGGGAAGAGGTTCCTTGTAGTGGAGAAAGATTAGGCTGGAAAAGTGATTTTGCAGGATCTTTTAAGGCATGGAAGGAGTTTGTACTCTTATTTTAAAGAACTGGAAGGAGGGACCTGGTGTGAATTCTATTTCTTCTTTGAAGTTTCTCCAGTATTTAAATTCCAAGTGATATTTTTCCTTCTTTGATTTCCAAAGCAATTACTGGCTCTACTTAGCAGCCTTACTCTGAATTCATGCATGGTATTTTTTATCATCCTGTGGTCATTCTCTGCTGTTTGTTCTCAACTTTTTTGTGCCCACAGCATTCAAGTATTATATTTTTGACTTGAATGTCCAAAACACATCTATTTAAAAGTTCCCAGTGTAATTGTTCCTCCCATGAAACAATGTCATTTCATATCACCCTTCTTACCTCTTATATGCATCAAATTGTGACCACTCAGATATAAAATTCACATCAAAATTGAATGTATACTCAATGGTAACAAAAACTAATTTTATACATTGGTTCAAATTCTGTGGCATACCAAGGAAGGAGACAAGTTTCCCTGATGCTTGGTGTTAAAGGTATATTTTATTTTATATAAAAACTACCCTTGCCCCTGAGGAGTTTGCATTAAGTCAAGGTTGCTAGAATATATATAAGTATATATTCCCCATATAAGATATATAGGCTATATATATGTATTAAGTCCTCACAATCTTATCATGGTTCTAGATGTAGCATAAGGCTTTACTTGAATTCTACATTTATTTCCATGACTTGGTATACACTTTTTAAATCATGAAATATGTCAGATATCCAAAAATGTATAAAAAATAATATAAGGAACACCCACTTTCCACCAACCAGCTTAAGAAATAAAACATTATAATGACAGTTGGACCTCAGCTTTACCCCTCCCCACTGAAAGATAACCACTGCCTTGAATTTGGTGTTTATCATTCCCACATATGCTTTAACTCCAGTTCTGGGTACTCATAAACAATGTGTGGTATTGCTTCTCAGATTTTAGAATGTTGTATGAATGATGTCATAATGTATCCTTCTGCAACTCTTTTTGGCTCAGTACTGTCTTTGAGATTTGCCCATGTTTATAGGTACAGCTCTAGTTTATCAATTTAACTGCTGTATCATATTCCATTCTATAAACATTTAGGACATTTCGGTTGGTTTCAAGTCTTCACTAAAATACACAGTGCTGCAGTGAACGTGTTTGTATATAGTTCCTTGTGTACCTGCGTGAGAGCTTCTGTAGGCATGTAGATCTAGTGTGGGGTTGCTGGATTGTAGGATATGTGCATCATCGACCTTACTAGACATGGTTAAGGATGCTGTTCAGAAGCAGGACAATTCACACTCCCATCAGCAAAGTGTGAGTTTCTCTGGCCTTGTTCTATGTTTTTTAAATTAAAGTATAGTTGATTTACAGTGTTGTGTTAGTTTCAGTTGTATAGCAAAATAATTCAATTATACATACATGCATATATGTACATATGTATGTATCTATGTATGTATATATACTCTTTCACATTCTTTTCCTTTATAGGTTACTAAAAATATTGAGCATAGTTCCCTGTGTCATACAGTAGGTCCTTGTTTGTCAACTATTTTATATACAGTAGTGTGTACCTGTTAATCTCAAACTCCTAATTTATCCCTCCCTCTCCCTTTCCCCTTTGGTAACCATAAGTTTGTTTTCTATGTCTGTGTGTCTGTTTCTGTTTTGTATGTAAGTTCATGTGTATCATATTTTTTAATATTCTACATATAAGTGAGTAGTATTCCACTGTATTTATATATCACATCTCCTTTATCCATTTATCTGTTGATGGACATTTAAGTTGATTCCATGTCCTGGTTATTGTAAACAGTGCTGCTATGAACATCGGGGTGCATATGTCTTTTTGAATTATGGTTTTCTCCAGATATATGCCAAGAGCGGGATTACTGGATCATATGATTGCTTATTTTTAGTTTTTGAAGGAGCCTCTATACTGTTCTCCAGAGTTGGCCTCACATTCTTGATAACCCATGTTACTTTCAGATTTAGGGATCTGATGTACTCTTAGGGTAAAACAAAACTTTATTAAATGAGTAGAGTTTGCTTTAGAACTTCCCAGAGAGCAATAAATAGCTACTGTAAAAATTTTGACAACCTAGAATTAGTTGATTGGATTATTTTAAAAACATTCAAACACAAGAGTAATGTTAAGGAGAATTATAGAAAAAGCCTTTAGTATTACCCCCTTAACATAGTCACTTTAAAAATATACAACATATATTCATTGACTTGGTAATTACTTGTTGCCTTAACCAAACTGAATAATTTTTAAAACCAACTCACTATTGGTTTATTTTACATTTAATGTATTTTTTCCAAATATGCTTACTCCTGTATTGCTGTTCTAATGGGTCTGAGTTGGACTACAGTTAAGTAAAAATGAATAGAACAAGTGGCCACATCAGACTTGCCTTTATTTTAGAACTTTAGAACATTGTAATTCCCAAGAACAGTTCTGGTCAGATAGAGTATTCATGCTTTTCCATAATGTTTTGTTTTGTTTGAAGCAAAAATCAAGTACACACAGAGCAAAGCATGCTAAAATATAAAACACAGGATCACAGCACAAAATAGCAGTTTATAAAATTAGCCTCATCTCATATTTTTCTTTCTTACAAATTCCATTGTTTTGTAAATGTCCTAGAAAGAGCAAGCATTGCCTATAATGATGGGTTTCTATTTCTCTAAATAGATAGAAGACGTTCTTAGGAAATTCTAATTCTAAATTCTTTTTACTCGAGTCCAATTAGAGATATAGATGTGATTAAAAATTATGGCAAAAATATCCTTTAGGCAGGTACATCATCACAATTGATGCCTCATGCAGAGTTGTCAAAGAAAGGATTCAGTTATTAATTCTTCAAGGTCAGTTGTCCCAATTCTCAGGAGAAATGAAATCATTCCTAGTTTCTTGGTTTGCTCATTGATGTCTTCACTCAGAGAAGTTTTTGCCCTCAGATTTGAAACAGAACAAATTTATCATGTTATTAGCCAAATGTTTTCATGAAAAAATCCTGCCACTTAACATTCCACCTCTAATAGATGATTTATGCTTCCTGGTTAGAACCACATAGAATTACTCATGGCAATGGACCTATGTTCTTTTTTCCTATGATTATCTTGTGTCCTCACCATCTGCAAAACAAAAATATGTGTTGCTCTTAATGTCACTGGATTTGTTTAAAATGTTCCCTTTAGAGACTACTCCTTTTTATGCCACATAAGAAAAAAACATGCATAGTTTTGTCATTTTCAATAGTTATAATAAAAGAGTGATGTGATAAGAGATATAAATGAACAACATGTAAGTAGAACTGTAGATATACTTCTTCCTGGGAAAATACTGGTACACTGATGATCTGAAATTTGATGCGTAGCATATTTAGTGGCTGGTATCACTGATTCAGAGCTAGGAGGAATGTGCAGAGCTAGAAAGACTATGCCCAGAATCCTTCTGATTTTTTTTTTTAGCATTAATTTCTAGGACAACATTCCTTTCCCTCCTATCTCTCTTCACAACTCCTCCCCGATCACCCCCGTGTGAGCTTTGGCTTCCAACATCAGCACATATTATTCTTTGGAGTGCTGATGCCCAGCTACTAGAGTGGATTTAACCACATAGGGTGTATCTGGGAGTTCAAGGCAGCCCTTGACCAATCAATGATCTATGAAGGAATAAGAAAGCCTTTGGTCAGGACAACTCTGCAGCACAACTCACACGTCTGAGTGACTGGAAGGAACGAGCTAAAGCTGCCCTCTGTGGCACTTTCCTGAGATGGCATCCTTGTTTGCATCTACCCCTCCCCTGTCTTGCTGCCTCCCTTTCCTTCCGATTCTCCCCTGAGTGAGTGCCATCTCCATCTCACATTCATGAGAATCCACATCTCAGGGTTGACTCTGGGGAGCCCAGCTCAAAACAGGATCTGAAAGACAATCTCGCTTACTTGTCTTCACACAATTTTGCTTACATACCCACCTCAAAGGAAAATAAACATGTACTCTTGCCTTACATATTTTAAAGTGTACATCTATTTGTTTTTAAATTATGAGTTTAAATAGCTGGAAAGGATGTAATTTGTAACATATTGTAAAAACTGACATTTAAAAATAAAACTTCCACATTTCTCCTCTTTTAATTTACCCAATGGAATCTAAACATCACAGTGATCTGATACCACCATTATTCATTTAAATATACCATATGATTTCACTTATATGTGGAATCTAAAAAAACCAAAGAAATGAACAAACATAATAAAACAGAAACAGACTCATAGATACAGAGAACAAACTAGTGGTTCTTGGGGAAGGGTGGGAGAAATAGGTGAAGGAGATTAAATGGTACAAACCTCCAGTTATAAAATAAATAAGAGAGGTGTGGCCAAGATGGTGGAGTAGGAAGACCCTGAGCTCACCTACCCCCTTGGTACACCAATATTACAACTATTTATAGAGCGACTATCTGTGAAAACGACCTGAAGACTAGCAGAAAAGATTTTTCACAACTATGAGAGCAGCATAACCTGAATACCAAAACCAGACAGACAAAGATGACAGAAAAGATATTACAGACCAACATCACTGATAACACAGATGCAAAAATCCTCAACAAAATACTAACAAACCAAATTCAAAAATGCATAAAAAGGATCATACACCATGATAAAGTGGAATTGATCCCTAGGATGCAAAGATGGTTCAGCATCTGTGAATCATTAATGTGATACAACAGATTAACAACTGAAGAATAAAAATCATATGATCATCTCAAGAGATGCAAAAAAGGTTTCTGACAAAATTTGACATCCATTTATGATAAAAACTCTCCAGAAAGAGAACATATATCAACATAATAAAAGAAATATATGATAAACCTACAGCCAACATCATATTCAACAGTCAAAAACTGAGAACTTTTCCTCTGAGATCAGGAAAAACACAAGGATGCACACTCTTGCCACTTCTATTCAACATAGTAATGGAAATCCTAGTCATAGCAATCAGATAAGAAAAATAAATAAAAGGCATCCAAATTGGAAAAGAAAAAGTAAAACTGTAACCACTTGCAGATGACATGATATGATATATAGAAACCATTAAGAAACCACACACATACACAAAAACTATTGGAACCAATAAATAAATTCAGTAAAGTTGCAGGATACAAAATTAATATACAGAAATCTGTTGCATTTCTATACATTAGCAAACTATCAGAAAGAGAAATTTAAAAAAAATATCCCATTTACAATTGCATCAAAAAAAAAAAAGCCTAGGTATGAACTTAAGCAGTGAGGTAAAAGTCTTGTACTCAGTAAACTATAAGACATTGATGAAATAAATTGAAGATAATACAAAGAGGTGGAAAGATATACCATGCTTATAGATTAAAGGAATTAATATTATTTAAATGACTAAATTCCATAAAGCAATCTACAGATCCAATGCAATCTCTATCAAAGTACCAATGGCACTTTTCACAGAACAAAAACAAATAATTCTAAAACTTGTATGGAAACCCAAAAGACCTTGAATAGCCAAAACGATCTTGAGAAAGAAGAACAAAGCTGGAGGTACCATGCTCTCTGATTTCAAACTATCTTACAAAGCTACAGTAATAAAAATAGTATGGTACTTGCAGAAAACAGATATATAGATCAATGGAACAGAATAGAGAACCCAGTAACAAACCTACACCTGTATGGTCAATTGATCTACAATGAAGGAGACAAGAATACACAATGGAGAAAAGACAACCTCTTCAATACATTGTGTTGGGAAACTGTATAGCTAAATGCAAAAGAATCAAACTGAACTGGTCTCTCACACCATAAAAAAATAAGCTCAAATGGATTAAAGACTTAACTCTAAGATACATACAACTCCTAGAAGAAAACATAGGCAGTATGCTTTTCTTAAGGACTGGTTAAAGATTGACTCTTTAGCAACAAGAGAAACAAAAGCAAAAATAAACAAATGGGAGTTCATGAAACTACAAAAACCTTTTGCACAGTTAAGGAATCTATCAACAAAACAAAAAGGCAACCTACTGAATGGGAAAAGATATTTGCAAAGGGTATATCCAATAAGGGGTTAATATCCAAAATGTCCAAAGAACTTATACAACTCAACATCAAAAAACCAAACAACCCAATGAAAAATTGGGCAGAGGACCCATGTAGACATTTTTCCAAAGACATACAGATAACCAACAAACACATGAAAAAATGCTCTTCAGTGAAATGCAAATCAAAACCACAATGATATACCACTTCACACCTGTCAGACTGGCTATCATCAAAAAGTCAATAAATAACAAGCTTTGGTGAGGATGTGGATGAAAGGGAAATCTTGTGCTCTTTCAGTGGGATTGTAAATTGTTGTAACCACTGTGGAAAACAGTAGGGATGTCCCTCAAAAAATTAAAAATAGAACTGCCATAAAACCCAGCAATTTCACTTCTTGCTATTTACTCAAAGAAAACAAAACACTAATTCAAAAAGATATATACATTTCAGTGTTCAATGCACCACTACTTACAATAGCCTAGATATGGAAGAAACTCAATGGATGAATGGATAAAGAAGATTTGGTATGTATATGTATATATATATAGATAGATAGATAGATAGATAGATAGATAGATAGAATGGAATATTACTCAGCCATAAAAATGAAATCTTGCCATTTGTGACAACATGGATGGATCTAGAGAGTATTATGCAAAGTAAAATGAGTCAAAGATGAATACCACATGATCTCACTTATATGTGGAATCTAAAAATCAAAATAAACAAACAAAACAAAATGAAAATAGACTCATAGATACAGAGAACAAATGGGTGGTAGCTGGAAGGGATAAAAGGGGATTAAGAAGTACAAACCTCCAGTTACATAATAAATAAGCACATTGGACGCATGTACTATTATATTCTTTGATAAAATAATATTTCTTATAACTTGTTTTATTTTTTTTTCAGAATTTTGAAGCTGCAACTTAGCTCATTCACTTTATAGGATATATCACCATATATCCTAATTGGCAGAACTAGTCTTTACTGTAAAACCAATCAACTAGTCCTTACTGTAAAACTAATTTCTGCCTTAGAAAGACTGATTTCTTCTTCCAATTGAAATAAGTATGTTACTAAGGGTCTCTGTTATGACACCCTGAGATTTCATTCTGAGATACTTAAATGATTAAGGCTCTTGCTATGATTTTTTTGGTCTGATGAAACCACGCTTGCTCTCCATTGATTATTTCTCTTGGGTGCTCTCTTTGCTTTGTTCTCACAGAATTCTCACTCAGGAGGGATGCATCCTTTGACAAGAGTTGGGAAATGGAACAGGGCAGATTACTAAGTGAAATTTATCATAACTCCAATCAAGCCCACTCTATAACATATCTGGGTTCAGAATATCCAAGCATGAGTTCAAATAACAAAGCTCTAGCAACACACTTCTTCTGTAACAGAAACATGTACAGGATGGGAAAGACCTGAATTCTTACCTGGCTTAAAGGAGGTCTACAGATCCAATATTTAAAATGAAACTTTGTTTGACAACATGCCCCCCCCCCATTCTGTGTTTCCCTAACAGGGTTCTACATCTGTGCAAAGCACCATAAGATTTAGAATGACTGAGAAATATGCCATTTTTGTGTGTGTGTGTGATGTGAGGAGCACTTGTAAAAGGGGATGCAGGAGAGACCTCCATTATTCTTCAGAAAAAAACATTCTCAGATAGATAGAGTCCTTTAGTACTAGTTTTTAGAAATCCATGCACTTGAAAGTCTTTGCAGGTCTCCAATTGTTCCCAAGTATAAAAAACACTAGTGTTGCCCAAGTGCCTCCTTAAACAATAAAGTTGAGGATCAGGGCAATCAGGTGACTTTTCATGATCACAAAGCTAGTTAGTGACAGAACCGAAACTAGCTTCTGGATCTCCTCATTTTCAGTTTGGACTTCTTTTCACCATGGTCATCAACATCCTCCTCATCCTCCTCCTCATCATCTTAAACAATAGGTAACATTTATTAAGCTTTTACTCTATGCCAACTGCTGTTTGAAGCACTTTACATTCATTTACTGCTCACATTAGCCTATGATGTAGGCTCTACAATTACCCCAGGTGGAGAAATGGAAGCTCAAGAGGCAAAATGATATGTCCAAGGTCAAATGACCAGTAATTGCAGAAATAAGATTCAGATCCATGTCTGACCTCTGGATTCACTCTTTCAACTAGTTTTCCAAAGTGATTTCTATAAAACATGACCCCAGTAAGATGCTCCCTGATACAAAATGCTGTGGTCAAAATGGTTTGAATATTAGCTCTTCTCTCAGAATCACAATAAACATGAGCCTATTAAAGTCACTGATAAGTCCTGCAAAAAGGACGCCTATTTATTAGTGTTTTATGGAAAAATGATTTTTCCCAAATACTTTTAATATCTGGTGACCGGACCCCCTTTTAAGACGGCTAATTTAGGCTCAATATCTGTACACTAAGTCAGTGGATGGCAAACTCTAGCCTGCATCAAAATCATCTGGAGGGCCCCAACCCAAGCTTCTGACTCAGTAGGTCTTTGGTGGAATCCACAAATCTGCATTTCTGATGAGTTCTTAGGTGATGTTGATGTTCCTGGTCCAGGGACCACACTTTGAGAAACACTGCACTTGATGTTGGAAAAATAAAGGCTAAGAAACAAGCCCTGGGTTCACATAATGGAAAAACGAATACAATTACACTTTTAAAAATGTACATTAAAATCTTGCAAGTGTACATTATAATGAGCAAACAGAAAATGTGTACATTATGTAGGTGGATAAAAGTGAAAACATCAGAAAAATGGGCAGATGAAAAGAAAAGCCCTCTCTTTGGGAAAACAAAAGCAAAGCAAAGCAGTGTAAAGGCTGATCATTCTTCACAATGGATTTTTATTTTTAATTGTCAAACATATTACCAGACAGATAATTCATAGAGGGATAAGCCTTGTTGGTTATGTGCCCAACACAGTATATTCTGAGCTTCATAGGTAGCATTTTCAACAATGCAGAGGTAGGTTTTATTATCTCCTTTTCAAGCTTTAAGGTGAACTTGTGTTCTATAAACATAATTATAGAGTATGAAACATTGTGACAAACAGTATTGGATTAGGTGCTGTGAATGTTCTTTGGGAAGACACTTCAGATGTCTGCAGCTTCCATTTCCTTATCTGTGAAAAGATACAGTACAATTCAGAGATTTCTAAAGCCATTCCAATTTTCAAATTCTAACCTCCCATAATTCTAAGAAGAAAGCCAAACTGAGATTTTCTGAAAAGACTCAGACTGACTTCAAG
Source organism: Hyperoodon ampullatus (assembly GCF_949752795.1). NCBI lineage: Eukaryota > Metazoa > Chordata > Mammalia > Artiodactyla > Ziphiidae > Hyperoodon > Hyperoodon ampullatus. The sequence continues at coordinate 73,390,077 of NC_136918.1, read as the reverse complement.
GAGCAAGGCTGTCCAAGTCACCAAATCAAGCTGTCAGCTAGAACTCTCTGAGGGAAATGATTAAAGATATCATCCACTTCTATATGTATGATATATAATTAAATAGAAAAATGGGGAAAGCTTTTGAAGGAGAAAATTATGAGAAATGATAATAAACAAGAAAGGTATTGGTAATGCTCACTTGATAATAATTATAGTATATACCATATATAACAATATAGTATATACCATATATATTATTTTATATATCTATAAAATGTATGTATATTATATATAATGTATGTATACATATATACAATGTATATTGTATGCTATATATTATATATACTATTTATATTAGATATGAGTATAATTGTAGATATAGATAGCATATAGAATATAATAAAATCAGCAAAATTATGGAAAACAAGAGATGAGGAAAGAAGAAGTATGAAAAATATAGACAAAGAGGAGAGAGAAGATAAGATGTAAGAAAAGGAAAAATAGATATAAATATGATGAAATATATGGTCTGGTCAAGAAGGACTAAGCTTACTTTGGCCTCAGGATGGAGTGAACCCATGCTGTCTCTCTCTTCCACTGATTGCAACTGAAAACTTGACAAAACACAAAAAGCAACTACTTAAGAACTCTGAAAAGTAAATAGAAGCAGATATTGTAAAGAGGCATGAGTTTCCCATTTTCTTTTTTGGCCTTGTGCAGAGCCTCAGTCCTGCAGCTCCATGGTGGCCATGGAGCAAGTGTTGATAAAACCCCCATATTTCTGGCCAGAAGAACTAGGAAAAGGGCTCCCTATGTGTCAAAGATCATAGAAGAAATCTCCATTTTTTTCTTCTTTTCTCTCATGGTTTTGCTCTAAAGGTGGGCTCCAGTTTGGAGCTGAGTAGAAGGCTAGATAGCTAAAATTAAAGAGAAATTACTCTGTCCCCTCTCTTTGGGGGCAGAGTAACCAAGAAAAGAGGACCTGTTGGTCAGCATGTGGGGGTAGCCTCAGAGAAAAGAGCTGGAGAAAGGGGTTCTCTAATTTTAACGATGGGAACTACATAAGTCCCAGGTTCTCCTCTAAGCGGTACATGGATGTGAAAGACTCAAAAACAGGATAGCAAAGGCTTTGGACACTAAACTGAGATTGGAACTACTGCCCACAGAAAGTGAGACACTGACATTCTGAACCTAGCACATTGATTGTCTGCTGAAAAAATTAAAGTTCTACAGAGAATTATAATAGATTTAGAGTCTACAATATGTAATATTTGAAGAAGATGTGGAACATATATACAATGGAATATTACTCAGCCATAAAAAGAATGAAATAATGTTATTTGCAGCAAATGGATGGACATAGGTTATTATACTAAGTGAAGTAAGCCAGACTGAGAAAGACAAATATCATATGATATCACTTATATGTGGAATCTTAAAAAAAATTCAAGTGAACTTACTTACAAAACAGAAACAGACCCACAGACATAGAAAATAAACTTATGGTTACCAAAGGGGAAAGGGACAGGGAGTGATAAATTAGGAGTTTGGGATTAACATATACACACTACTATATATAAAATAGATAACCAGCAAGGATCTACTGTATAGCACAGGGAACTATACTCAATATTTTGTAATAACCTATAAGGGAAAAAATCTGAAAAAGAATATATATATATATATATGCATATATGTATATTTATGTATGTATATATAACTGAATCATTGTGATGTACACCTGTAATTAACACATTGTAAATCAACTATACTTCAGTAAAAACTATATGTATGTTTTAAAAACCAACATGCTTCAACCTAAAAAAATTTTTTTTCAAGATACAATCCAATATTATGTAACATAACAGAGAACAAGTAGATGTGAATGGTATTCAAAGGATAAGACAATGGATGCCAACTTTCTAATTGACTCAGATGTTGCAATTATCAGACAAAGATATTAAAGCAGCTATTATAACTGTGCTCCATGAGACAAAGGGAAACAACTTGAACAGAAGGATATTCTCAGCAGTGGCATAGAGATTACAAAAAACAACCAAAAAGAAGTTTTAGAACTAAAAAATACAGTATCTGAAATTTTTAAAATTCCCTTGATGAGCTCAGTAGCAGAGTGAAGATGACAGAGGAAAGAGTCAGTGAATTTCAGGGTAGATTAATTACATGATCTGAAGAGAGAAAGGAAATTGAAAACAATGAACAGAGCCTTGGAGACTTGACGAACAATATCAAAAGGGTCCAGCATTTGTTTCACTGGGATTCTAGAAGGAAAGTAGAAAGAGATTCATTCAGAAAAAAAAATTGAGGAAATAATGGCCAAAACTTCCCCAATTGGTAAAAGACATAATATTACAGATTTTAAAAGCTCAAAGAAAACCCCACTCAGACATATCATAATGAAACTGCTGAAAATAAAAGATAAAGAAACAATCTGGAAGCAGCTAGAGAAAAAGTACATGTTACAAAAGAAAGGAACAATTATTGAAATGACTGTAGATTTCTCATCAGAAGCCATGGAAGCCAAATAATAGTAGAACACCATTTTTCTTTAAAGTGCTGAGTGAAAAGAACTGTGAACACAGAATTTTATACCCAATGAAAATATCTGTCCAGAGTAAAGACAAAATAAAAACATTTCCAGATAAAGGAAAACTAAGAGAATTTGTTGCCAACTATCTATTCTATTCTATTCTAAAGGACAACTCTGATAGGAGGAAACTGGAGTGAGGTCAAGTGACTGGTGACTGGATGGGGGAGAGGACGCACTGGGAAGGTGATACTGAGGAAGGGACACAAGTGAGAAATCAAGTAGGGGGTTGGAAGGGAGTAAGGAAAAGTTGAGTTGAGTAAGGAAAAGTGGCAGGTACTGACGTAGTTCACCCAGGCACAGAGCTCCACGTTTATATGGCAATCTCATAAACATGACCTCATTTGTTCCCCTCCAAAAGCAGGAGACAGGAATTAATATCTTTCCTATGCAGATGGAGAAACTGAAGCTTAGAGAGGTTTAGTGCTTTACTTGGACATGTCCCTGGTCTAGCAACTCCTGATTCAGTGTGCTTTCCCAACACTGGGAGGAAGGACTCAGGGTAACTCAGAGGCAGAGTGGGTGGGTGTAAGAGGGGATGTCTTAGCTCAGATTGCCATAAAATATACCATAGACTGGGTGATTTGAACAGCAGTAATTTATTTTCTCACAGTTCTGGAGGCTGGGAAGTCTGAGATCAGGGAACCAGCCAGTTTGGTTCATGGTGAGAGCTCTCTTCCTGGCTCGCAGACAGCCACCTCCTTTTTGTGTTCTCACATGGTGGAGAGTCCTGGTGTCTCTTCCTCTTATAATTACACCACTTCCATCAGACCACGCCTCCACCCTTATGACTTCACTTAGCCTTAATCACCTCCTTAAAGGCCCTACCTCCAATACAGACACACAGGGGAGTGGGGGGTTTAGGGCTTCAACATATGAATTTGGGGCACACAATCTAGTCCATAGCAGGGGATATAATTAACAGTGTAAGCACAGGAAGGAACCTTAAAAATCTGCATTTCTCAAATGTTTCTATACATTATAATCAGCTGAATATTTGCTGACAATTCCACAATCCACCCCACACTCCATATCAATTAAATCACATTCTCTGGGGTCGAGACACAGGCATCCATACTTTTTAGAAGCAGCACAGGTAATTCTAGTGTGCATACAAGTTTGGAAAACACTACTATAAATCCTGATTGAATCAGTTCTGTTAGATATTTCAATGTAGTTTTTGGCTGAAAATGATAAGCTTAGAATCAGAAGGATTATTATATTATATTATATTATTAATATTATATTATATTAATACAGTATATACCATATATAACATAAAATACATTGTATATATGTATATATATATGAAGTATACATACATATATAGTACTTTACATACATACTGCATACATATATAGTGTTTTATTGCATAATTATACCAACATTTATCATATGTGCAGTTGGGCATTTTTGTTCCCACTTTAAGGCCACTACAAATAGTTCTGTTATGAACATTCTAGTACCTGACCCTTAGCGAATATATATTTTACTGTTACATACTTTGGGATATATACATTGGGGTAACATTGCTGGGTCATAGGATATGCACATTTTCAGCGTTAGTAGACACCCAGGAATACTTATTTTAAAATAATTTCTCCCATGATTTTGATACATAGCAGAGACAGTGAACAGCTGCCCTCGAACTGACTATGCCTGCCTCTTCTCCATCTCCTATTTTCTCTTTAGCTACACGTTCACAGCCACTTCCCTACGCAGCCTAACAAGCGCACAGAGATCTCAGAACCATAGCAGCCTTGTCCTCTCCAGGTTCCACTGTTCTGGGGCTCGGCCAGGAGCCTACATCTCGGACAAGGAAAGACCTGGTCAACAAGGGAGAAAGCAGACCCTGAGTCTTCAAATTCTGGAGGCCTGCTACTCAGTTCCTCTCCTATCCCATCTCCACAAGAATGCAGGGTTCCTCCTACTCCCCCAGAACCTGTGGTCCTTACTCTTCTCCCTCTTATGTTTCTATTCCTTGACCCACCCCAGGCATTTATATCTAGTTCTGGTTTTGTCAAGGCCAGTGGCTCCTTTTTTTGCCCTCCTAGAGTTTTATCTCCCTTGCCCCCTGGTTTTGGGGACCCTTGTAGCCCTAGCTGATAAGCCCCTCTATTCTACAGTCTCTATTTGTCTCCATGAGTTCTCATTGCTCATCTCCTACCAGGGAAAATCCAAACAAACAAGGGTATTTCAGAGTTGTCAACTCTAATGCACTCAGGTTACATTTTTCATCTTGTCTGACATTTGCTGGAGCTGTAATTTCTTCTGAATGTGCCTCTTCCTTGTCTTTCATCATCAGTTCCCTAGTTGAAAAGAGCATGTATAACCTCTGGATCAAATCAGTGGTGGTCCCAGAACTGTTGCTCTGACCGTTCCCTAATTCAAAGAACTGCTGCTGCTGGGAATCTAATTCACCCAAAGTCTCACTGTTCTCCATCTCTATTTCATATACATCAGGAAGAAGGCTGAAAAACAGAGAAAAATGATGAAGAAATATGTTAACCAAGTCCCTTTCAGGATTCAGTGTAGACGCAGACAGATAATGTAACAGGAATCAATTTTATGCATGTTATTGGAATAGTCCAAATGCAGTTTGTGGATGAAATTTGACTGAGGGGCAACTTTTTAATTCCAAAGGGAAATTAGACATTTGTGCCCATGGTTTAGGGCTCCAAATCAATATTATTTTCATCACTGAATTTTTACTGAGTACTTAGGGTTGGACTTTGTGAAATCAAACTTAAACAAATTCTTCCTGCCAGTCTCCATATGGGTTCTGTTTTTGAAACAGCAAACGTTTTTGTTGCTGCTTTGTGAGTTTTTCTTTTTCATCTTTTTCTTCTGCTCTAAAACTATTACATCTAACCTTTGATATTATATGTTTTCTGTTTTAACAGTACCCAATATTTGAATGATATTATATAGCTACTAATAAGGCATTAATAGGGGTCTCATTTTTCATAAAAGCTACAAAATTGGAAACATGGTTCTTTCGAATATGGATCATATTCTATGTACTATTAACACCAGATCTGTGGTGTGTCACAAATCAGGAACATTTAAAACACAACCGCTCCCACACACACCCATACACCCCACAACCAAACTTGCATCTTGAAAACTAAAATGCCATTTCTTTCAAATTATTTTCTTAAGGACTGTTTCCAGTGGTAGTATTACCCAAATTGTGAATTTGTCAACTCACAATACAATATTTTCTGTGCCACCATTTTCTGGGTTGGGAGAGGTGATGTTAACACATTTGGGTCTCATATCTGCAGGGGACTATTTGTTGATGGCACCTGGAGAGAGAGTGGGTGGTTAGTCTAAATTTTACCCTTCCACATTCTATCACCCAAAGTCAGTTCATCTTTTCCTGTGGTTGGAGGTGTTTCCAAGAGCAAGTTAATTTTATAAGGAACTCAGCAAAATATGCGCCTTCTGACTTTGCAATACCTTGTTGGCAAAGTCAGTGAGTTATAGCAGTGATTGAGTCAAAAATTCTCATGCTCTGTGTGTCACAAGCTTGCAATATAATTCAAAGATATCTCTTATTCCCTTATAACATCTGGTTCTCTCACTCGAAAAGGAAATTATTTCTAGAAAACAGTATTAACTATTGAAATTGTCTGCCCTATTTATCTTGAGGTTGGAAGAAGGCATCATTTTTTTTTTTTTTGCAAGTGACAAGCTTGCCACTAAATATAAATCCTGAGTGCCAAGATGCTGAGAGTTCCATGAGCCCTGGGCTTTATGAGTGCCAGAAAAATCTGCATCTCTCTGATTCCCCATTAAACTTGCAGGAGCTACAGACAACCATTCAGGGTGGCCTCTATCACACTCCTAATTCCCGGCACAGACCCAGACTTGCTTGATGCTACAAGCTCTTATGTTTGCTACTATAATCATGTCTGGAATTACAGCACATGGACAGAGACTGGGCAGCCTCTCTCAAATGCCTACTGTGAAAAGACTCCCTTAAACCCCTTGCCTGGCTGTGCCTGAGCCAGCTGTCTGAGACAGAGGCTCTAGAAGAGATTTGTCCCCATGGCTCTTAAGAATTCAAGTCAGAAGCAAAGTTGATTTACAGTGACAAGATGAAACAGAAGTCCTTGGAGTGGGTGGAGGGTGGTGGCAGTGGGGTATTATGTATTACAGTGATACCACTGTAATACTTCATTAAAGCTTTAGTAATTGATGTATAGTTTAATGGATAAGAGCACAGCCCTGGGGTCAGAATGCATAGGATTGAGTCTAGAATTTGCCAACTATTAACTGTCAGCTTTTGAGCAGTTGATTTAATGTCTGTGAACCTCAGTTTTCTCACTTGTAAAATGGGGATACTACTACTTTCCTTAGAGGGTTATCCTGAGGATTATATGATACAATCCTTTAAAAAACTTGGCACATAGTAAACACAGATTAGGGTTAAAAGACACTTTTCACTTTCTGGCAAAGACCCTGACAGTGGGACAGCAGAGCTCAAGGTCAGTAGGACCAGGGATTTTCTCTGTGGTTTTCTCATTGCCTCCTACTCATACCTAGACTCCACCACTCTTGACTGAAGTGAGAATCATGTTACTAAGTCAACTGGTGGATTGTGCAAAGAGGTATCTATTGCAAAAGCAACAGAAGAGAAAAACTTTAATGACTTATGTCTGATTGAATGAACAAAAGCCTTTACAAATTTGACGATATAGTTCAAATCTGGCTTGTGGGTTTGGCCAAGCTGGACTAAGTGATGATCCAGTGGGTGTCTGGCTAATTCTTCTAATTCCTTGTCATTGTGTAGAGGACCAAAGGAAAACACAAATATGGAGTAGCCCTGACACTTGGCTCCAGAGATACATTTCTTAAGACTCCCCTGTCTAAAGGGTTGGTTTCACCTGCAGATATAACAAAGATAACTTCGTTTTTCCTCAGGTTGGGGGTTCCTACATAGACATTGTCAATTGTCCACTGTAGGGCATGGCCAATAAAAACATCTCCATTGAGCTGTTGAACGGAGTCTTGGAGATGATGTTTCATTTGGTGTATATTGTTATAAGTAACCAAATCAAATTCTAGGTAGATGGGGCTTTCTTCTGTGTTGGGCATATAGCCTGGAGGAGAGTATGTGAGGACTGCCACTCTGTCTCCCAAGGTGGAGGTCAGTGGATCTGGGGCCAAGTGAAAGTAATCAAGCGCTGAGGTTATAAAAGCTTTCACTTCCTTAAACTCATCATTTCCTATTCTTTGGGAAGCATCTAGGAGAAAAGCCACATCCATGTAATATTCTTGAGGAGAGGCATCTCTGAGTTCATAAGTAAGACTTGGTTCTTCTTTTCTGCCATGGCTTTCCTGTCCTGCAACAGAATAACTCAAGTCACTATTTTTAGTAGAAGGAAAACCTTGAAACTCTTGGCCAAGAATGGCAATACACAGCATGAGGTGTTGTCATACTTCATTCCCACACCCATGGCATACGTTACTAATCAATATCAGTACTTGTTCCCAGATGCATTCTCTAAGTACATCTCTACACAGTGTGTGGAGAGCCATTACCACTTGACAGGTATTCTCACATGTGAAGAAACCTATTTGCTACCCCATCTCTGATCTTTGTCAAAGGATTGATGGATCCTCCAGCTATTTTCATATGCAAGGTGAAAGACATACAGCGATTTTTAGCGCATGCCACATGGTTACAAAATTTGGAGTACATACTGCATGAGATTTCATTATATGTAATGACCCCAAGAGCAAAGTAAATATGTCAAAGACACATTTATTGATGACATCTTTATATACATGCTTAAAATATGCACCATAGTATGATGTCATGAGAAGAAGTATAAATGCTGACTTTAGAATCCAAATTCTGTGTAAGACATGGCATACTCTAAGACCTTGGTACTCAAAGTACCAGTCCACAAACAGCTTATTGGCCCATGACAAGATAAGAAACTTGCACCATGATATAAGTCGAGTACATCACTAAGCACACACATTATTTTATTTTATTTATTTATTTTTTGTATCAAGACCTTCTCAAGGAAGGAAACAATGCCCCAGTTACACTCTGATGCTACCTTCTTATCTTGTTGGAGGCCAGCACTTCAAGTGGCTCTGCTCTAAAGGGTCATGAAACCATGTCTACAATCATGGGGACGATGGCTGGTTGGTGAGGTCACAACAGGAAATGCCAGCTCAGAAAGACAGGAGGACGTGGTCAATGTTCTTTTTTTTTTCTATGAAAGAAGTATGTTTGTGAACCTAATCAAGCAAGAAGTAGATTCCTAACTGGCAAAAACTTATTACTGTCCAATTGTGCTTGGCCCTTTATTCATGTTTTGCATCTATTACTTTATTTAATCCTCACAGCAACCACCCTCACAAATGAATTGATTAACCTGTATAAATGCCACAAAAGTTTAATATTGAAATAGAATGCAGAAAAACAACACACAAATACTATCAGATGACTTCTGAATGCTCAATGATCTCTGCATTCCTGGGGTAAACTCCACATTATCTTTTTTTATTTATTGTAGGATTTTTTTCTGACAAATAACATTTGTATATATTTAAAGTGTACAACGTTCATCAAAAAGTATACAAATAAGAAATGCTAGAGAGAGTGTGGAGAAAAAGGAACCCTCCTACGTTGTCAGTGGGAATGTAAATGGGTGCAGCCATTATGGAGAACAGTATGAAAGTTCTTTAAAAAACTAAACATAGAACTACCATATGATCCAGTGATCCTACTCCTGGGCATATATCTGGAGAAAACTATAATTCAAAAGGATACATGCACCCCAATGTTCATAACAGCACTATTTACAATAACCAAGACATGGAAGCAGCCTAAGTGTCCATTGACAGATGAATGGATAAAGAAAATGTGGTATATATACACAATAGAACAGTACTCAGCCATAAAAAAGAATAAAATAATGCCACTTGCAGCAACATGGATGGATCTAGAGATGATCATACTTAGTGAAGTAAGTCAGACAGAGAAAGACAAACATCATATGATATTGCTTATATGTGGAATCTAAAAAAATGACACAAATGAACTTATTTACAAAAACAGAAATAGACTCACAGGCACAGAAAAGAAACTTATGGTTACCAAAGGGGAAAGGGAGGGGGGAGGGATAAATTAGGAGTTTGGGATTAACATATACCCACTACTATATGTAAAATAGATAACCAACAAGGCCTATTGTATAGCACAGGGAACTATACTCAATATCTTGTAATAATAACCTATACTAGAAAAGGATTTTTATTTTTTATTTATTTTTTATTTATTTATTTTTTTTTTTGCGGTATGCGGGCTTCTCACTGCTGTGGCCTCTCCCGTTGCGGAGCACAGGCTCCGGACGCGCAGGCTCAGCGGCCATGGCTCACGGGCCCAGCCGCTCCGCGGCATGTGGGATCTTCCCAGACCGGGGCACGAACCCGCGTCCCCTGCATCAGCAGGCGGACTCGCAACCACTGCACCACCAGGGAAGCCCACTTTTTAAAAGAATATATAGATATACATATATATGTATGTATAACTGAATTACTTCGATGTACACCTGAAGCTAACACAACATTGTGAATCAACTATATTTCAATAAAAAAATTTAAAAATTGAATGAAAAAAAATTAATAATAAAGTGTACAATATTTTGATATAAGTATACCTTGTATAATGATTGCCACATCAAGCTAATATTGTTGGATTTGATTTGCTAACATTTTGTTTAGAATTTTTGCATCTATGTTCACGAGGAATGTTGGCCTGTAGGTTCCTATTCTTGTAATGTATTTGTCTGGTTTTGGCCTCAAAGAATGAGTTTGGAAGCATTCCTTCCTATTTAATATTCTGGAAGAGTTTATGCAGAATTGGTATTATTTCTTCCTTAAATGTTTTGTTGAAGTCACTAGTGAAGTCATCTGGGCCTGGAGTTTTCTTTATGGAAAGTTTTGAACTACAAATTCAATTTCTTTAATAGGTTTAGGAATATTTAGGTTACTTCTCCTTGAGTGAGGCTTGGTAATTCGTGCATTGAAACTAATTTGCCTATTTCACTTAAAATGTCTAAATTATAGGTAAAAACTGCTTATAATATTCCCTGATTATCCTTTTAATATCTGTAGAATATTTCTCCTCTCTCATTCCTGATGTTGGTAATTTGTGTTTTCTCTTTTTTACTGGTGAGTTTGACTATGGGTTTATCAATTTAATTGATCTTATCAAAAATCCACTTTTGGTTTTATTGATTTTCTCTTTTCTATTTCATTGAGTTCTGCTTTAATTTTATTACTTCCTTTCTTCTCCTTACCTTAGGTTTAACTTGTTCTTCTTTTTCTAATTTCTTAAGATGAAAGTTGAGGTCATTGATTTGAAACCTTTCTTCTTTATCAGTATAGGCATTTAATGCTATGAATGACATCCTGCTTTAGTAGACAGTACTGCTTTAGTGGAATCTTACAAAGTCTAGTATATTGTGATTTTATTTTCATTCATTTCAAAATACTTGCTAATTTCCCCTTTGCTTTTTTCTTTGACCATGGATTATTTAGAAGTGCTTTATTTAGTTTCCAAATACTTGGGGATTTTTCAAAGATCTTCTTACTATTGATTTCAACTTAATTCTGTTTTGGTCAGAGAATATACTTGGAATGATTTGAAACCTTTCAAATTTTGAGAATTGTTTTATGGTCTACAGTATGGTCTATCTTGGTAAATGTTTCACATGTACTTGAAAAGAATGTGTACTTGCTATTTTGTGTGCAGTGTTCTATTAATATCAATTAGGACAAATTAACTGATACTGTTGTTCTGGTCTACGATATTACTGCTGATTTTCTGTCTATTCTTTTGTCAGTTATTGAGAGAGGTCTTGAAACCCACTGAGGGTCTTTTTTTTTCTTAAGTCTTTATTCTCCTTGAGTTTTATTTTGGATAATTTCTATGGCTACATCTTCAAGGTCACTAGTCTTTTCTTTTATCAAATCTAATTTCCCATTAATCCCATCCAGCGTATTGTTCATCCTAGGCACTGCAGCTTTCACCTCTACAAATTCTATTTAATTTTTTTTTTTTTTTTTTTTACATTTTCCATGTCTCTACTTAACTTTTTAACATATGGAGTATAGTTACAATAACTGTTTTAATTTCTTCATTACTTCTAACATCTTTGTCAGTTCTGATTTGGTTTTGAGTGATTGTGGTTTTGATGATGGGTTCTTTCTGCTTTTTATGCCAGACATTATGAAATTTGCCTTGTTAGATATGGGATAGTTTTATATTCTTATAAATACCCATATGACTTGTTTTGGGAGGCAGTCAAGTTACATGAAAACGGTTTGATCTTTTTGGGTCTTGCTGTTATGATTTGTTAGGTATGTCCAGAGTGGTACTTAATTTAAGGCTACTTATTCCCCACTACTGAAGCAAGACCTTCCTGAATTTTCTTCCCAGTACTCTATGAATTATGAGTTTTTCCAGTCTCACTGGTGGTAACAGGCACTATCCCTGGCCCTGTGAGCAATGGGCATTATCCTCTAATCCTTTCAGAAGAATGTTCCCCCATGCTCTGGTCATTTCCTCAATGCTCGTGCTATCAGCACTCTGATGAATGATGAAGAGGCATCCTCTGCAGAGTTCTGGGTTTTGCTCTCTGAACAGCTCTCTCCTCTCTGGTGTTCTGTCCTGTGAATTCTTACCACCTTGGTCTCCCTGGACTCTCAGCTCTGCTTCCTCATCTCAAGGAGTGCACTGGGTTCCACCTGAATTCCCCTTCCTGAACCATGGCCTGGAAACTCTCTCTTGGCAGTAAGCACGAGAAATCATAGGGTTCATCTCATTGGCTTCTCATCTCTCAGAGATCATTTTATTTCCTGAAGTCCAGTGTCCTGACAATTGTTGTTTCATTTCATGTATATATATATATATATTTTTTTTTCTTTTGGTTATTTCAATTGGTAGGTAAATCCAGTTCCTGTTACTTCACCTTGGGCATTTCTAATACATGAGAACTAACCATCTTGCTTGAGATATTCCTATGTTCTCTCCCTTCTTACGAAGGACTAAGAACTGGTCATTAATGTACCAGACTTTTCCTTTATCAGTACATTCATAGTTATTGAACAGGATGTTACATTTCATGAGCTGTTTGAAATCTATGCACCTCCAATCCTCCACCAAGAACCTAGTTTCAAATTCTTAGAATTTTTGATAAATATCAAGATTCTTAATTGCTAAATATAAAACTGGAAGTGCAGACAAAAGCATAAATATATTTGTCTATGCAATGGATGCTATATAATATACTTTAGCCCTAAAATACTGCCAAAACCTCTTCTAGAGTTCTTGGCAATAGTGTATGAGGATGTGTGAAGATTAGTTAAATGGACATTTCTTTCCTTTTGAGTTTACAATCCTGGAATTTACTAATCATTACCTGCTCTGCCACCAGGATCTCCATTTTGGCTTTTTAAAAAAGGCCAATCAACACACTTTGTTAAAACATAAGGAAAAGTATTTCATAAATGTTCTGGTAGAAGAGGAAGGGGTAGAAATGAAAAAAGAGAAATTACAACTGATATCACAAAGATACAAAACATCATGAGATACTACAATCAATAGTTACATGTCATACCTACTACTATATATAAAATAGATAACTAATAAAGACCTACTATATCACACAGGGAACTCTACTCAATACTCTGTAATGACCTATATGGAAAAATAATCTAAAAAAAGAGTGGATACATGTATATGTATAACTGATTCACTTTGCTGTACAGAAGAAAGTAACACAACATTGTAAATCAACTATACTCCAATAAAAATTAAAGAAAAAAAAACCAGTTACATGTCAACAAATTAGACAACCTAGAAGAAATGGATAAATTTCTAGAAACATACAATCTTCCAAGACTGAATCAGAAAAAAATATACAGTCTGAACAGAGTGGTCACTAGTAGTAAAATTGAATTAGTAATCAAAAAGCTCCCAGCAAACAAATGTCCAGAACTGATCAGGTTCATAGGGGAATTCTACTAAACTTACAACAAAGTGCTAATACCTATCCTTCTCAAACTATTCCAAAAAATTGAAGAGGAGGGAACACTCCCAAATTCATTCCAGGAGGCCAAAATTACCCTGATACCAAAGCCAGAAAAAGACACTACAAAAAAAAAGAAAATTACAGGCCAATATCTCTGATGAATATACATGCAAAAATCCTCAACAAAATAGTAGCAAACCTAATTCAACAATATATAAAAAGGATCATACACCATGATCAAGTGGGATTTATGCCAGGGATGCAACAATGGCTCAATATTCACAAATCAATCAGTGTGATACACCACATTAACAAAAGGAAGGACAAAAATCACATGATCACCTCAAAAGCATTTGACAAAATTCAACATACACTCATGATAAAAACTTTATAGCACAGGGAACTACCCTCAATATTTTGTAATAAGCTATACGGGAAAAGAATCTGAAAAAAATCTATATATATGTATACAACATACACACACACACACATAAGTGAATCAGTTTGATCTACACCTGAAAATAACACAACACTGTAAATCAACTATACTTCAATTAAAAAAAATAAAGTAAAAGCAAACAAAACAAAACAAAGCAAAAAATGTGGGTATGCAGGAAACATATCTTAACATAATAAAGGTCATTTATGACAAAGCCACAGCTAACATCATATGCAACGATGAAAAGCTGATAGGTTTTACTCTAAATTCAGGAATAAGACAAGGATACTCACTCTTGCCACTTCTATTTAACATAGTATTGGAAATCCTAGTGACAGTAATAGGGCAAGAAAAAGAAATAAAAGGCATCCAAATTGGAAGGGAAGAAGTAAAATTGTCTCAGTTTGTAGATGACAATATACTATATATGGAAAACTCTAAAGTCTCCACCAAAAAACAATTAGAACTAATATATGAATTCAGTAAAGTTGCATGATACAAGATTAATACACAGAAATCTGTTGCTTTTCTATACACTAATAATGAACTATCAGAAAGAGAAAGCAAGAAAACAATCCTGTTTAAAATCACATCAAAAAGAATAAAATACCTAGGAATAAACTTAACCATGGAGGTGAAAGACCTAAACTTTGAAAACTATAAAATATTGTTGAATGAAGGAAATTAAAGATGATACAAATAAATGGAAAGATAGCCCATGTTTGTGGATTAGAAGAATTAATATTGTTAAAATGTCCACACTATCCAAAGCAATCTATGGATTTAATGCAATCTCTACCAAAATATCTATGACATTTTTCACAAAACTAGAACAAATCATCCTAAAATTCATGTGAAACCACAAAACATCCTGAAGAGCAAAAGCAATATTGAGAAAAAAGGGACAAAGCTGGAGATACCACCATCCCAGACTTCAGACTATACTACAAAGCTACAATAGTCAAAACAGCAAGGTACTGGCACAAAAACAGACACATAGATCAATGGAACAGAATAGAGAGCCCAGAAATAAGCCCACATACTTATGGTTAATTAATCTACAACAGAGGAGGCAAGAATATACAATGGAGAAAAGAGCCTCTTCAATAAGTGGTACTGGGAAAACTGGACAGCTACATGTAAAACAATGAAATTAGAAAATTTCCTCATACCATATACTAAATAAACTCAAAATGGATTAAACACTTCAATGTAAGACAGAAACCACAAAATTCCTACAAGAGAACATAGACAAAACACTCTTTGACATAAATTGTAGCAATACTTTTTTGGACCTGGCTCCTAAGGCAAAGAAAAAAGAGAGCAAAAATAAAGAAATGGGACCTAATGAAACTTAAAAGCTTTTGCACAGCAAAGGAAACCATCAACAAAACAAAAATACAACTTACTGAATGGGAGAAAATATTTGCAAATGATATGACTGATAAGGGGTTAATATTCAACATATATAAAGGGCTCGTAGAACATGGTATCAAAAAAACAACCCAATCAAAAAAAGAGCAGAAGACCTGAAGAGACCTTTTTTACAAAGAAGACATACAGACAGATGGCCAACAGGCACATGAAAAGATGATCAACATTGTTAGTCATCAGAGAAATACAGATCAAAACCACAGTGAGATATCACTTCACACCTCTCATAATAGTCATCATCAAAAAGTCACAAATAACAAATGCTGGTGAGGATGTGAAGAAAAGAGAACTGTCCTACACTGTTGGTGGGAATGTAAATTGGTGCAGCCACTATGGAAAACGGTATGGAGTTTCCACACACAAAAAAACTAGAAACAGAACTACCATATGATCCAGCAATCCCACTCCTGGGTATGTATCTGAGGAAAGTGAAGACACTAATTTGAAAAGATACATTAGACTTTGTATGATACATGAGATTTTGTACACACCTCTCCATTTCACACTGCCAACCCAGGCCTGTCTGGTGAGGTCACTGGCCCAATGTTCATAGCAGCATTATTTACAATAGCAAAGATATGGAAGCAAATTAAGTGTCCACCATCTGAAGAATGGATAAAGAAGACATTTTATATATATATATACACACACACACACACACACACACAATGAAATATTACTCAGCCATAAAGGAAGAATGAAAATTTGCCATTTGCAACAACATAGATGAACATGGAGGATACCATGCTTAGTGAAATAAGTCATACAAAGACAAATATTGTATGTTTTTACTTTTATGTGGAATCTAAAAAATAAAAAAATAAATGAATGTAATGAAACAAACTCACAGATACAGAGAACAAACCAGTGGTTACCAGTGAAGAGAGGGAAGGGGGAAGGGGCAAGATAGAGGTAGGGGATTAAGAGGTACAAACTACTATGTATAAAGTAAATAAGCTACAAGGATATATTGTACAACACAGGGAAGATAGCAAATATTTTATAATAACTTTAAATGAAATATAATCTATAAAAACATTGAACCACTACGTTGTACAACTGAAACTAATATAATATTGTAAATAAACTATACTTCATTAAAAGAAGAGGAAGGGTTGACTTACCGTGTTAGTGAAATATTTTTTCATACATTGCCCACACCAGAAATAGTACTTTTTTTTTTTCCAGTTTTCTCTTTATAAATGAGCAAAATCTCAATCCTTTTCCAAAGTACCCAGCAGAACTATTTTCTAAAGAGGTATATTTTACCTTCAACATCTCTAAAAATAGGTTCTCTACCTATTACGGGATTAGCATGAGAATCAAAGAAGTTAAATGCTAAACTTTAAAATTTAGTCAAACACTAAATAATCACCTATGATTATTCTGCTTTGAGTCTAAATTATCTTATTAGGAAAGATTGGGCCTTTAAAAACATTTTCCTTCAAGAAAATCTGGCAGAAGTGTGGATAAAGGTTACCCACAGCTCAGAGCAATGCTGTGTATTTTCTGGAAATGTCACCATGCCAAATTCTTATCTCCAACTCTGTGGAAGAATTTCCTCAGAATGGCAGAGGAGGAAGGGCTTGCTCACTTGTTATGACTCAAAAGGAATGAGGGATGCAGCTGGATTTCCAGGGGAGTGCCCCTAGGGATTAGCCTAATTTCAGCTGAGATTTAAGCCACAGGGCCAGGTGTGCTCCAGTAACTTTTGGGAGAAGCAGAGGTGGAAGGGAATTGAGGGAGATTGAGCCATCTGGACTGGGATTACATATGCTGTGGAGCTATGGTGTTTGTGAGAAATCTCAAGATATGCATGAGTTATCTTGTGGTCTGCCTTGGAATTTGTACAGGGGCCAAAATTAGCCATGTGTTCTCTATAGGCAAGCTACATGGACAAATGTGGTTACTTTATATGTACATTTCTGTCCACAAGGACTGCAGCAGATATTTTTCAAGTTAACCTCTTTTATGACTTCCTATGAGTCTGGCAATGCTTTCTTTTTCAATTTTTCCATTTTCTCAGTATTGAACTGAGCATCCAGGATGCTTCAGGTCTTGTGCTCAGCTCCATGCTTATCTCCTCTCATTTAATATTCCACACAGCACTATAAGGATGAAATTATCATTGTGCCCATTTTACAGATGAGCAAGCTGAGGCTTGGAGGGGGCAAATGACTTGGTCAAGAAAAGACAGCCTGTAAGTGGTAGAGGCAGGATTTGCACCCAGCTCTGTGTAACACCTTCAGAAGAACTGCTCATCAGATTTGAGGGTGGAACAGACACATTAAGGGACACATTAGCCACCTTGCCAGAGGCCCAGGACCTGGTTTGAAGCACAAGGTTCTCAGTCAATGCTATTCCTAATGATTGAAGCTACTAAAGAAAGTTTTCTTCCAAAAGTAGGCAGTTAAATAAAATTTGCAGTATTTTCTTCTTTAGTCATTATGGAACAGTGGTTATGAGCAGAACCTTAGGAGTTTGAGGTGGGTCTATACCATTTGTTAGCTCTGTGATTCTGAGTCTCTCCCATGCCTCTGTTCCATTATCTAAAAAATTATAAAATTGTTATAATAAACTATAACCTTATAAGGTTTTTGAGAGAATTAAATAAAAATGTCACAGTGCCTAGCATATCCTAAGCACTCTATAAATATATTTTTTAGAAGGAAAAAAACATAGAAAAGTCTCAGATATCTGAAAATCCTACCCATGATACTATATTCTGTAAACCAGAATTTCCCAAAAATGCAAAGTCAGTTGATATTAGTGGAACACAACGGACATGCGTACAAGCTCATTCTGTTGCATTTACACATACTTTAACTGCAGAGGAGTTGGAATGACTTACACACCTCTCCATTTCACACTGCCAATCCAGGCCTGTCTGGTGAGGCCACTGGTCAAGCTCTAGGCTGGGGCACAAATCTCTTATGGTCTCTTATGTGTCTGTGACTGTGTGTCATTGATTTTATGCCAAAGGGAAATAGAGACATACTTTTCAATCTCTTGTTTTGTTAGATGCGTTCCTCTCTCCACCATTTGCCTGAACAAGTAGGAGTCACTGTCTTAAAATGGACTTCATCATTTTCCCCAAAGACAGAATAAATATCTTTCTTGGCCTAGACTTTTCTAGGTGGCACTTGGTCCAAACGACTCACTCTTGCCATCTATGTCACACTCTGAAACAACAATCTACAGAAAGGTGCCAGCACACTGAGAAAAGTGATGCATGCCTTAGGAGTTATTTATACCCAGACCACATGGATCTTTGTTTTCTTAAAAATTTTATTGAAATGTAGTTGATTTACAGTGTTGTGTTAATTTCAGGTGTACAGCAAAGTGATTCAGTTATACATATATATATTCTTTTTTAGATTCTTTTCCATTATAGGTTATTACAAGGTATTGTAAGGTGTAGTTCCTTGTACTATACAGAAGGCCCTTGGTGTTTATCTATTTTATATATAGCAGTGTGTATATTTTAATCACGAACTTCTAATTTATCCCTCCCACTTTGGTAACCATAAGTTTGTTATCTATGTCTGTGAGTCTGTTTCTGTTTCATAAATAATATCATTTGTGTTGTATTTTAGAGTCTATATATAAGTGATATCATGTAATATTTGTCTTTCTCAGTCTGACTTATTTCACTTAGTATGATAATCTCTAGGTCCATCCATGTTGCTGCAAATGACATTATTTCATTATTTTTTATGGCTGAGCAATATTCCATCGTATATATACATCACATCTTCTTTAGCCATTTATCTGTTGATGGACATTTAGGTTGTTTCCATGTCTTGGCTATTGTAAATAGTGGTATTTTGGTTTTAATGGTGTTAGTTTTTGCTCTGGCCTCTGGATGAGTTTATAAGGCCAATCTATCTGGCCTTATGTCCTTTAAATGAGTTATAAGCAGGAATTTCTAAAAATTAAATTAAAGAGACCTTCAATATGGCAGAGGAGTAAGATGTGGAGATCACCTTCCTCCCCACAAATACATCAAAAATACATCTACATGTGGAACAACTCCTACAGAGCACCTACTGAATGCTGGCAGAAGACCTCAGACTTCACAAAAAGCAAGAAAATCCCCATGTACCTGAAGGGCAAAAGAAAAAAGGAAAAACAGAGACAAAAGAATAGGGATGGGACCTGCACCTCTGGGAGGGAGCTGTGAAGGAAGAAAAGTTGCCACACACTAAGAAGACCCTTCACTGGCAGAGATGGGGTGTGGGCAGGGGGGAAACTTCAGAGCCACGGAGGAGAGTGCAGCAACAGGGGTGCAGGAGGCAAAGCGGAGAGATTCCTGCACAGAGGATAAGTGCCAACCAGCACTCACTAGCCTGAGAGGCTTCTCTGCTCACCCGCCAGGGCGGGCGGGGGCTGGGAGCTGAGGCTCGGGCTTTGGACGTCAGACCCCAGGGAGAGGATTGGGGTTGGCTGTGTGAACCTGAAGGGGGTTAGTTCACCACAGCTAGCCAGGAGGGAGTCCGAGACAAAGTCTGGAGCTGCTGGATAGGCAAGAGACCATTGTTTTGGGATGCGTGAGGAGAGGGACTTCCTGTTCTGTGTGACCATAGATGGCAGAGCATGACCTAATTGAGCTCCAGAGCCAGGCATGAGCTGCAGCTATCATCTCAGACCCCAGAGACAGGCATGGACCGCTAATGCTACTGCTGCTGTCACCAAGAATCCTGTATGCAAGCGCAGGTCACACTACCACACACCCTCAGGAGCCTGTGCAGCCCACCACTGCCAGGGACCTGTGAGCCAGGGACAACTTCCACAGAAGAACACATGGTGTGCCTCAGGCTGTTGCAATATCATGCCGGTCTCTGCTGCTGCAGGCTCGCCCCACATTCCAATTATGGCTATGGTGCCCCTCCCTCTCCCCAGCCTGAGTGAGCAAAAGAGATCTAATCAGCCACTGCTTTGACCCCCTCCTATCTAGGTGGTGAACAGACACTTGAGGGTGGCCTACATGCTGAGGCAGGGCCAAAACCAAAGCTGAACCCCAGGAGCTGTGCAAACAAAGAAGAGAAAGGGAAATTTCTCTGTGCAGCCTCAGGAGCAGCAGATTAAATCCCTGCAAACAATTTGATAAACCCTACATCTGTGGAATAACTGAATAGACAATAAATGTTCCCAAAATTGAGACAGTGGACTTTGGGAGCAATTGTAGACTTGGAGTTTGCTTTCTGTGTCTGATTTGTTTTTGGTTTTATGTTTATCTTAGTTTAGTTTTTAGTGCTTGTTATCACTGGTGTGTTTGTGTACTGGTTTGGTTGCTCTTTTCCTTTTTTCTTTTCTTCTCTTTTTGTGAGTGTGTGTGTGCATATTTCTTTGTGTGATTTTGTCTGTTTAGATTTGTTTTACCATAAGTTTGGGGGTTCCATCTGTTCATTTTTTTTTTCCTTTTCTTCCAAGCCATGTGGCTGGCAGATTCTTGGTGCTCCAGCCGGGTGTCAGGCCTGAGTCTCTGAGGTGGGCGAGCCAAATCCAGGATATTGGTCCACCAGAGCCCTCCCAGCCCCATGTAATATTAATCAGTGAGAGCTCTCCCAGACATCTGTCTCAACACTAAGACCCAGCTCCACCCAACGTCCAGCAAGCTCCAGTTCTAGACACCCCATGACAAACAACTAGAAAGATAGGAACACAAACCCACCCATTAGCAGAGAGGCTGCCTAAAGTCATACTAAGTTCACAGACACCCAAAAACACACCACCGGATTTGGCCTTGCCCACAAGAAGGACAAGATCCAGCCCCACCCACCAGAGCACAGGTACCAGTCCCCCCCACAAGGAAG
Source organism: Hyperoodon ampullatus (assembly GCF_949752795.1). NCBI lineage: Eukaryota > Metazoa > Chordata > Mammalia > Artiodactyla > Ziphiidae > Hyperoodon > Hyperoodon ampullatus. The sequence goes on along the minus strand of NC_136918.1, from coordinate 73,368,738 downwards.
CCTACACAAGCCACTGAACCAATCTCAACCACTGGGGGAAGACACTAAAAATAACATGAACTACGAACCTGCAGCCTGTGAAAAGGCAACCCCAAACAGATTAACTTAAACAAAATGAGAACACATAGAAATATGCAGCAGATGAAGAAGAAGGTAAAAACCCACCAGATCAAACAAATGAAGAGGAAATAGGCAGCCTACCTGAAAAACAATACAGAGTAATGATAGTAAACATGATCCAAAATCTCGGAAATATAATGGAGAAAATACAAGAAACTTTTAACAAGGACTTAGAAGAACTAAAGAGCAAACAAACAATGATGAACAACACAATAAATGAAATTAAACATACTCTAGAAGGAATCAGTAACAGAATAACTGAGGCAAAAGAATGGATAAGTGACCTGGAAGATAGAAGAGTGGAAACAACTGCCACAGAGCAGAATAAAGAAAAGAGGATGAAAAGAATTGAAGACAGTCTCAGAGACCTCTGGGACAACACTAAATGCACCAACATTTGAATTATAGGGACCCCAAGAGAAGAAGAGAAAAAGAAAAGGTCTGAGAAAATATTTGAAGAGATTATAGTTGAAAACTTCTCTAATATGAGAAATAGTAATATTAATCAAACTATCAAAAATTAAACTCAAAGAAAAATTACTAAAAGCAGCAAGGGAAAAGCAACAAATAACACACAAGGGAATCCCCATAAGGTTAACGCTGATCTTTCAGCAGACATTCTGCAAGACAGAAGGGAGTGGCAGGGAATATTTAAAGTGATGAAAGGGAAAAACCTACAATGAAGATTACTCTACCCAGCAAGGATCTCATTCAGACTTGAAAGAGAAATTAAAACATTTACAGACACACAAAAGCCAAGAGAATTCAGTGTAACCAAACCAACTCTACAACAAATGCTAAAGGAAGTTCTCTAGGTGGGAAACACAGGAGAAGGAAAACACCTACAAAATCAAAAACAAAACAATTAAGAAAATGGTAATAGGAACATGCATATCGATAATTACCTTAAATGTAAATGGATTAAATGCCCCAAACAAAAGATGTAGACTGGCTGAATGGATACAAAAACAAGGGTTGTATATATGCTGTCTACAAGAGACCCACTTCAGACCTAGAGACACATGTAGATTGAAAGAGAGGGGATGGAAAAAGATATTCCATGAAAATGGAAATCAAAAGAAAGCTGGAGTAGCAATTCTCATATAACACAAAATAGAGTTTAAAATAAAGACTATTACAAGAGACAAAGAAGGACAAAACATAAGGATCAAGAGATCAATTCCAGGAGAAGATATAACAATTTTAAATATTTATGCACCCAACATAAGGCAAATGCTAAGAGCCATAAAAAGGGAAATCAACAGTAACACAAAAATAGTAGGGGATTTTAACACCCCACTTTCACCAATGGACAGATCACCCAAACTTAAATTAAATAAGGAAACACAAACTTTAAATGACACATTAGACCAGGTGGACTTAACTGATATTTAAAGGACATTCCATCCCAAAACAACAGAATATACTTTCCTCTCAAGTGCACATGGAACATTCTCCAGGATAGATCATATCGTGGGTCACAAATAAAGTCTCAGTAAATTTAAGAAAATTGAAATCGTATCAAATATCTTTTCTGACAACAACATTACGAGACTAGATATCAATTACAGGTAAAAAACTGTAAAAAATACAAACACTTGGAGGCTAAACAATATGATACTAAATAACCAAGTGATCACTGAAGAAATCAAAGAGGAAATCAAAAAAGTACCTAGAGACAAATGACAATGAAAACATGATGATCCAAAACCTATGGAATGCAGCAAAAGCAGTTCTAATAGGGAAGTTTATAGCAATACAATCCTACCTCAAGAAACAAGAAACTTCTCAAATAAACAACCTAACTTTACACCTAAGGCAATTAGAGAAAGAAGAAGAAGAAAAACAACAACAACAACAAAAAACAAAGTTGACAGAAGAAAAGAAATCATAAAGATCAGATCAGAAATAAGTGAAAAAGAAATGAAGGAAACAAGAGTAAAGATTAATAAAACTAAAAGTTGGTTCTTTGAGAAGATAAACAAAATTGATAAGCCATTAGCCAGACTCATCAAGAAAAAAAGAGAGAGGACTCAAATCAACAGAATTAGAAATGAAAATGGAGATGTAACAACTGACACTGCAGAAATACAAAGGATCAGAGAGACTACCACAAGCAACTATATACCAATAAAATGGAAGACATGGAAGAAATGGACAAATTCATAGAAAGTACAACCTACCAAGACTGAACCAGGAAGGAATAGAAAATATGAACAGACCAATCACAAATAATGAAATTGAAACTGTGATTAAGAATCTCCAACAAACAAAAGCCTAGGACCAGATGGCTTCACAGGTGAATTTTATGAAACATTTAGAGAAGAACTAAGACCTATCCTTCTCAAACTCTTCCAAAATATAGCAGAGGGAGTAACACTCCCAAACTCATTCTACGATGCCACCATCACCCTAATAACAAAACCAGACAAAGATGTCACAAAGAAAGAAAACTACACTGAAGAACATAGATGCAAACATCCTCAACAAAATATTACCAAACAGAATCCAAAAGCACAATAAAAGGATCATACACCATGATCAAGTGGGGTTTATTTCAGGAATGCAAGGATTCTTCAATATATGCAAATCAATCAATGTGATATACCATATTAACAAATTGAAGGATAAGAACCGTATGATAATCTCAGTAAATACAGAAAAGGCTTTTGACAAAATTCAACACCCATTTATGATAAAAACTCTCCAGAAAGTACGCATAGAGGGAATCCATCTCAACATAATAAAGGCAATATATGACAAACCCACAGCCAACATCGTTCTCAATGGTGAAAAACTGAAAGCATTTCCTCTAAGATCAGGAACAAGACAAGGGTGCCCACCCTCACCACTATTATTCAAGACAGCTTTGGAAGTTTTAGCCATGGTAATTAGAGAAGAAAAAGAAATAAATGGAATCCAAATCAGAAAAAGAAGTAAAACTGTCACTGTTTGCAGATGACATGATACTATACATACAGAATCCTAAAGATGCTACCAGAAAGCTCCTAGAGCTAATCACTGAATTTGGTAAAAGAGCAGGATACAAAATTAATGCACAGAAATATCTTGTATTTCTATATATCAATGATGAAAAGTCAGAAAGAGAAATTAAGGAAACACTCCCATTTACCATTGCAACAAAAAGAATAGAATTCCTAGGAATAAACCTACCTAAGGAAACAAAAGACCTGTATGCAGAAAACTATGACACTGATGACAGAAATTAAAGATGATACAAACAGATGGATAGATATACCATGTTCTTGGATTGGAAGAATCAACATTGTGAAAATGACTATACTACCCAAAGCAATCTACAGATTCAATGCAATCCCTATCAAACTACCAATGGCATTTTTCACAGAACTGGAACAAAAATTTTCACAATTTCTATGGAAACACAAAAGACCCCAAATACCCAAAGCAATCTTGAGAAAGAAAAACGGAGCTGGAGGAATCGGGCTCCCTGACTTCCTATACTACAAAGCTACAGTAATCAAGACTGGCACAAAGACAGAAATATAGATCAATGGAATAGGATAGAAAGCCCAGAGATAAACCCACACACATATGGTCACCTTATTTTTGATAAAGGAGGCAAGAATATACAATGGAGAAAAGACAGTCTCTTCCATAAGCGGTGCTGGGAAAACTGGATAACTACATGTAAAAGAATGAAATTAGAACACTCCATAACACTACCCACAAAAATAAACTCAAAATGGATTAAAAAGCTAAATTTAAGGCCAGACAATATAAAACTCTTAGAGGAAAACATAGGCAGAACACTCTATGACATAAATCACTGCAAGATGCTTTTTGACCCACCTCCTAGAGAAATGGAAATAAAAAAAAAATAAACAAATGGGACCTAATGAAACTTAAAAGCTTTTGCACAGCAAAGGAAACCATAAACAAGATGAAAATACAACCATCGGAAGGGGAGAAAATATTTGCAAATGCAGCAACTGACAAAGGATTAATCTCCAAAATCTATAAGCAGCACATGCAGCTCAATATCAGAAAAACAAACAACCCAAATCAAAAATGGGTGGAAAACCTAAATGGACATTTCTCCAAAGAAGACATACAGATGGTTAACAGGCACATGAAAAGATGCTCAACATCATTAATCACTAGAGAAATGCAAATCAAAACCACAATGAGGTGTCACCTCACACCGGACAGAATGGCCATCGTCAAAAAATCTAGAAACAATAAGTGCTGGAGAGGGTGTGGAGAAAAGGGAACCCTCTTGCACTGTTGGTGGGAATGTAAATTGAGACATCCAGTATGGAGAACAGTGTGGAGGTTCCTCAAGAAACTAAAAATAGAACTACCATATGACCCAGCATTCCCCCTACTGGGCATATACCCTGAGAAAACCATAATTCAAAAAGACATGTACCACAATGTTCATTGCAGCACTAGTTACAACAGGCAGGACATGGAAGCAACCTAAGTGTCCATCAACAGATGAATGGATAAAGAAGATATGGCACATATATACAATGGAATATTACTCAGCCATAAAAAGAAACGAAATTGAGTTACTTGTAACGAGGTGGATGGGCCTAGAGTCTTTCATACAGAGTGAAGTAAGTCAGAAAGAGAAAAATAAATACCGTATGCTAACACATATGCATGGAATCTGAAGAAAAAAAGAAAAGAAAGAAAAATTAGTCATGAAGAACCTAGGGGCATGACGGGAATAACGACGCAGACCTACTAGAGAATGAACTTGAGGACACGGGGAGGGGGAAGGGTAAGCTGGGACAAAGTGAGAGAGTGGACATACATACACTACCAAATATAAAGTAGATAGTTAGTGGGAAGTAGTTGCATAGCACAGGGAGATCAGCTTGGTGCTCTGTGACCACCTAGAGGGGTGGGATGGGGGGGTGAGATAGAGAGGGTGGGAGGGAGATGAAAGAGGGAGGGGATATGGGTTTATAAGTAACTGTATAGCTGATTCACTTTGTTATACAGCAAAAGCTAACACAACATTTTAAGGCCATTATACTCCAGTAATGATATGAAAAAAAGAATTAAATATTTATGGCTTTAAACATGTATGGTTTATAAAAAAGCATGAGAGAAAAATGATTAAATTAAAATTTAAAAATTGAATTGTACCACCAAAATTGTTTTAAAAATAACTCTCCCATTGATGACATGATGATAGTCAAATTTGGCAGCTGGATATATTTTGTCATTGGAAAATGCAGACAATGCCCTTGCCAGACAACACAGCCTACATTGTTAACGTTTCTGTGGAAATGGGCATGGATTTGAATCCTGGCTCTGCCGCTTACAAGCTGTGTGATGTTGCTTGAGGATCTTAACCTTCACATCAGTGTCCTCATCTGTAATATGTAATAGTCATTATAATAATAATAATAGATTTTCGTGGTAAGGATTAAGTTAAACCATGTATATAAAGTGCCCGGCGCATAGTTGCACTAAATAAGTGGTAGCTTCTGTGATTACTATTATTTTTCATGCATTGTTTGATCATCAAGTGAGAGAGTGAATACAATGCTGAAATGAATACTGGCCCCCAAAGCATTCCACCTGCACTTTTTTTTTTTTTGTGGTACGCGGGCCTCTCACTGTTGTGGCCTTTCCCATTGCGGAGCACAGGCTCCGGACGCGCAGGCTCCGCAGCCATGACTCACGGGCCCAGCCGCTCCGTGGCATGTGGGATCCTCCCAGACCAGGGCACGAACCTGTGTCCCCTGCATCGGCAGGCGGACTCTCAACCACTGCGCCACCAGGGAAGCCCTGCACTTTTTTTTTTAAACATCTTTATTGGAGTATAATTGCTTTACAATGGTGTGTTAGTTTCTGCTTTATAACACAGTGAATCAGTTATACATATACATATGTTCCCATATCTCTTCCCTCTTGCATCTCCTTCCCTCCCACCCTCCCTATCCCACCCCTCTAGGTGGTCACAAACCACCGAGCTGATCTCCCTGCACTTTTTATTAAAGTGAATACTTTCTTACTTGTATTAGGCTTTTTTTTTTTTTTTTTACTCAGAGTATACTCTGATTATCAGACTACAAGCTCCTTGAAGACAGGGTCACTGTCTGAATCTTTTTTTAAAAAAATATCTCTAACCCCCCAAAAGACTAGCATGGGGCTTAATTCAGAACAGGAGTCAGATACATATTTGCTCCATGGATATTCATGGGAAAATCCATGTAAATGCTTGGTAGAGTCCTTTCCTATAGGAAGTCCTCAATGAGGGCTGCCACTGCTTTGTTGATCGCCACCACCACCATCACCCAATTATCACTTCAACTATCTACGTTTTATTCCATTAGCAAAGGGTCCCCATGAAAAAAAGTGTTGTTAACACTATAGAACATTGCTTTAGTAATTGCAACAAATGATTGCATGAGACCTACAGAAGCAGCCTCCATGAAGTCAAATCATCCACATCCCATGAACTCGTAGTTCACATTAGCTCTGCCGCATGCAAAATCTTCAAGGAAGACGCCCAAAGTATAATAACTATACAATAAATTCTCAAGCAAAAGTGAAAGTCACAACCTCAGTCCACAGCTTAAAATGAACAGGAGACACAGTTTGTCTCCCAAAGAACATCCAGATGGTTGAGATTTCCTAAAGCGTTCATGAAATATGTCATTACAATTCAGACATGATCCCAATTCTATCACTGACCTCTTTAGCATGTGTACAGATATGAAAGTAGGACATTCAGCTGGGGGACTGCTCCACTGGGTGACTCAGAAGCTAGCTCTGCTGCATTTAATTCCAGTACAGATTTAAATGTAGCAGAAGATATATGTCTTCAAGTTCAACACGTGACAGCAAAAATTGGAAGCAAGCTAAGTGTTCAACAACAGATAAATAGTTAAATACATTCATTCATTGAAAGTAACATTATGAGAACACAGAAAAATCAGTATGAAGCTTGCAGCAATATGTAAAAAGTATAACATATGTGAAAAGCAGGATATGAAATTGAATAAAACTATGTAAACTTATATGCCTGTGGAAAAACCAAAGACTGTACTCCACACAACAAATAGCTCAGTCTGCTAAATTGTGTGATTTGTGACTCTGTATTAAAATTTTTTATGGTATGATAGTACTTTTACAATTTTTAAAAAATTAGCAGAATCCTGAGGGTGTACTGGGAAACAGTGGACAGGGTGTAGAAATCTTGAGTCCCTGTACTGAATTTTTTAGTTCCCTTATCTTGGGGGCTTGAAGTTTCTTCTAAAACAGGGTTTCTTTCACTATTGACAGTCTGGCTGGATAATTCTTTGTTGTGAGAGGATGTCCTGTGTGCATTGTAGGATGTTTAGCAGCATCTGTGGACTCTACCCACTAGATGCCAGTAGTACCCTCCAGTTATGACAACTAAAAATGTCTCCAGACATTGCAATATGTCTCCTAGGGTAGAGTAGGGTGGAATTATCCCCAGGTGAATTTGCAAGAGCTAATCACTAAATACCTTTCCAGCTCTAATACCTTATGATTGATTCAAAATTAAAAGATACATTGGCTTAAAAAAACAAAACTGATTGTAGATCACAATCAAAGTTAGCAAAATAAAAATGTAAAACAAAATCCATGCAAATTCCCTCAAGCACAACTCCAGCCTCGTTTGAAGAAGGAAGTGTTGCCTCTTATTTCTTAATAAAATTCATTGAAAAGAACATCAGCTGAAATTATCCTAAGGCCAGGGAGTGCTTAAAGCTATGAGTGTGCCCTAGGCTGAGTTTGGGTTGCTATTTAACATTCATTAAAAATTATCCTGTCCCTCTTTAATCTTGACAATAGACTAACTGTATCTTAAGTATTAGTTAACATAGCATCTTTGATGAAAGTGCTAGGCTCACCATTGGGTCAACAGTTGAAATTTAATTAGAATTAAACCACCCATTTTTCATTACATAATTCCAAAGAACTATGTGTATTCCATTGGTGAGTAATTAAGAGCAACTGAATTTTCCAAGGAATTTTTATATTGTGGATGCGTGGTCAAAATGCATAATAGTATCTCTAGATAACCCCTACATATTTGGATCTTAAAATGTCTTGTTAGATAGATGTTGGATGAATAGATGGGTGGATGAATGTTCAGTGTTCTTGGATGAGTAAAATAAAATTATAATCCAGTTTACCTGGATCCCTTTGACAATAGGAATTCTTCTGTTCTGTGATACTAGTTACTCAACTGCTTTTAGCTGAGAACACAGAGCAAATCTGGAAGCACACCAAAGTGGTAGCATGCACAGTAGTTCTTAAACTTCAGCCTGGATCAGATTTTTTGCTTGTTAAAAATCAGATGGCTGAGCCCCACCTCCAGTTTCTGCTTCAGTAGGTCCAGGATCAGTGCACTTCTAATGAGTTCCCAGGTGATGCTGATGCTGCTGGTTTAGGGACACACTTTTTGAGAATCACTGGGATTGTGGATCTGAAAAATGAGGACCTACAAAAATCACCTGTGGTGGTTTTAAAGCTTGTGGCTTTTTCCTGGCCACTCACACCCCTAAATATGGAGCAGTAGTACTGAGAAGGGCTTAGGAATCTATGCTTGTGAAGGGCTTCCAGGTGATCCTGATACAAATTGTCTTTGAGCTGCTGTAAGGAGTGGAGAGGGCCAAGAAAGGTGATGCAATCAAGGATGAACTTGGAAACTGGAGTAGGGAGGAAGAAGCAAGGGAGAGGTCTAGGTAGAGAGATAGTGGTTGTGTTTCTTGTGAAAGAGAGTGATACACAACTCATTGCCAGCCCACAGTACTCTGGGAACTCTAAAAATTTCTTAAGTGGTTAAGATTCTTGACTTCCCCAGGACTCTCTGTTCAAGTGCACAAAAATCAGCCCTTGGCCATAAGAATCACATTATAAATGAGTAATAAGCATAGCATGTGGAAGTTCTTACAGAAGTTATCAATCTTTTTATTTGTGCTATACATCTGGAATGTGTATCAAAGCTCATCTCTTAGCGACTGGATAAAATATCTGAACTACGATTTACTCTCCTTGAGGATGGCACATTATACAGAAAGTTCTCAGCAGCTTTTGACAACTAGCTAGCAATGATTTTAAAAAGAAAATAAAAGTAAAGAAAGAAAGGAATAGTATGAAGTCCCTAGACAACACTGATGATCTGAGACTCAGATTTATTGTAAAGGATAAAAAATATATATTATCCTTAGGTCTGAGACTCTGTTTCCAGGCAATCAACTCAACATAATCCTCCACAGAACTCCCAACACTTCAATCCACTGCAAGAGAAATTGGGTGTGGTGGGCGTAACAGCAAATTGACATATTTTTCCTATAGAACCATGCAACAATTATTTCTGCAGCCAAATAGGACCTTAAACTGGTTATGAGTATCTTGATACCCAGACATCTGAAAAACCAAGTGAAAAGTGTTTCTATTACTACTGAACAACAGTCATTAAAGATGGCTGCAAAGATGAGTTTCTCCTTTGTTCCCTTAAATATCCAACTAATTCGGTCTTTCTTGAAAAGTTTCACACTTCTCAATTATTAGACTTTAAAATGCTTACCACTAACAATACTATCACAAATGACAATTTGGTATTCCAACTCTGCCAAAATAACTTCTCTTTTTCTTTTCTTTTCTTCCTAAACCAAACCATAATAAATTCTTATGCCTTGAGGCTGTTGTAATTCCCATATCGTTAAAATGAATACCCCAAATTAACTGCATCCATTAAGAAGAATAAATTTTGTATTTTCTTCTTTAAGCTATGTCTATATAATGATAAAAACCTGTTTTAAATAAGAACTCACACACTTGAATGCCTTAATGCCAAGGAACTACGTACATCCAGGTTTACTTCATTACTTTTTTAAAAGTCTTATTTTTCAACTAGTGATTAATTGACTCTTTAATTCTCAATTCTAGCTTCTATAAAGGAAAGTTTAGCTGCCTTAAAGACAAAATTCAAACATGTATATTTCAGAAATGGGGGGAAATATGGGGACATCAGTGTTGAACCCAAGGAAAAGAACATTTATTTATCCAAGGAAATTACGAAGAATGAATATTATGAGATTGGCCGCCTTTTCTTTCAAACTTGCATATTCTAACATCACACATGATACTTATGACATAATGTGTTAAATGCTGGCATTCTGGCCAAATGAGCATTTTGGGAGACTCTAGATACATAGATGGAATAGCTGAATAGTCTGTTTAGAATGCCCACCCTTTTAAATGAAAATACAGCCAAAATTCTATGATCTGATTTGTTTGAAACTATTAAATCCTGACAAAAAGCATTACTGCTTTGCCATTAAAATGTATAGAGTAGAGAGTGGGGTAGTTTATTTTATTTCCAGTGAAAAAACCTTACACCTTCTCATGCAATCACAAATTCTGGGGCACTGGTCAGGACAACTTTTAAAAGTTCCTCCTTTGCTATGTTATTCTCTATAGTACCTCCTTCTACATCACACTAACCTAAATTGTGGTTTCTAGAGAAATCTTAAGTTTGGTGAGCATACCAGGGACATTTCTTAGAGCTTATCAGTGATTTCCAGAGTGGTACCTGTTACCATTTAAATCTTCAGATGAAATAAAAGCTGCAGTTGTAGCCACCATCTTGAACTTGAAAAAAGTTGCTTTTTATACCCACCTTATTTATTTGATTCTCTATTAGTGTTAAAAGATGAGGATCCAGTTATTTTTAAATTACCGCTATAACTTTTCATTTCCTTACCAGAAGCGAGACTTGCAATTTCTTCAGAATCCTGATCTTTTACATATTTAGTTGTTAATTTCTGTGGCATAAACATTTGGCTTGGAATGTAAGCCAGATGGTCACTTCCACTGTCTTCCAACACAGAAGATGAATCTCTGCCCACACTCAGTTCCTGGCCAATGAAGCTGTTTTCTCCTGAAGAAATCTCATGTGGCTCAGGGGTAAATCTAGAAGATAAAAGGGAAAGTTTTAGGTGAACCTATATAACTTTGGGAAATACAAATAAAATATCCCAACAACTTAATATAGTTACTTAATTATTTCTTAGAAGAAAGACAACTGGGTGATAAAAATCTAAATTTATTTCAATCAAATAATTCATTATATTACAGGGGAATTCTACTAAACATGTAAAGAAGAACTAATACCTATCCTTCTAAAACTATTCCAAAAAATTCAAGAGGACAGAACACTCCCAAATTCATTCTACAAGGCCACCAGTACCCTGAAACCAAAACCAGACAAAGACATTACAAAGAAAGAAAATTACATGCCAATATCTTAGATGAGTACAGATACAAAAATTCTCAACAAAATATTAGCAAAATGAATACAACAGTATATAAGAGGATCATACACTGTGTCAAGTTGGATTTATTCCAGGGACACAAGAATGGTTCAAAATACACAAATTAATCAGTGTGATATGCCACATTAACAAAAGGAAGGACAAAAATCACATGATCATCTCAATATATGCAGAAAAAGCATTTGACAAAATTAAAAAAAAATTCAAATTCAAATCCATTCATGATAAAAACTCTCATCGAAGTGGATACAGAAGGAACATATCTCAACATAATAAAGACCATTTATGGCAAATCCACAGCTAACATCATATGCAGTGGTGGAAAGCTGAAAGGTTTTCCTCTAAATTTAGGGACAAGATAAGGCTATTTAACCACTTCTATTTAACATAGTTTTGGAAGCCCTAGAGACAGCAATCAGATAAGAAAAAGAATTAAAAGGCATTCAACTGGAAGGGAAGGAATAAAACTGTCCCTATTTGCAGATGGCATGATACTTTATATAGATACCCTAAAGTCTCTACCCGAAAACTATTAGAAACAATAAATGAATTAAGCAAAGCCACAGGACACGATTAATATACAGAAATCTGTTGCTTTTCTATACACTAATAATGAACTATCAGAAAGAGAGAGTGAAAAAACAATCCCATTTAAAATCACTTTGAAAAGGATAAAATACCAAGGAGGTAAAAGACCCATATTCTGAAAACAATAAAACATTGATAAGGAAATTAAAGATGATACAAAGAAATAGAAAGATATCCTGTGCCCTTGGATTGAAAGAATTAATATTGCTAAAATGACCATACTACCCAAAGCAGATTTAATGCAATTCCTATCAAAATACCCATGAAATTTTTCACAGAACTAGAACAAATAATCCTAAGATTCATATGAAATCACAAAAGACACTGAATTCCCAAAGCAAGCTTGAAAAAAAGAACAAAGCTGGAGATACCACCCTCCCAGACTTCTGACTATACTGCAGAGCTACAGTAATCAAAACAGCAAGGTACTGGCACAAAAACAGATACAGAGATCAATGGAACAGAATAGAGAGCCCAGAAATAAGCCCACACATTTATGGTCACTTAACCTAGCTACAACAAAAGAGGCAAGAATATGCAATGGAGAAAAGACAGTCTCTTCAATAAGTGCTGCTGGGAAAACTGGACAGCTACATGTAAAACAATGAAATTAGAACATTTTCTCACACCATATACACAAATGAACTCAAAATAGATTAAAGACCTAAATGTAAGACCAGAAGCCACAAAATTCCTACAAGAGAATATAGGCAAAACATTCTCTGACATAAATTGCAAGCAATATTTTTTTTGTCTCTGCCTCCTAAAGCAAAAGAAATAAAAGCAAAAATAAAGAAATTATTAAACTTAAAAGCTTTTGCACAGCAAAGGAAACAATTGACAAAACTAAAAGACAACCTATGGGGTGGGAGAAAATATTTGCAAATGATATGACTGATAAGGGGTTAATATTCAAAAGACATAAATAACTCATACAACTCAATATAAAAAAAAACAACCCAATTAAAAACTGGGCAAAAGAGCTAAATAGAAATTTCTCCAAAGAAGACATACAAATGGCCAGCAGGCACATGGAAAGATGCTCAACGTTGCTAATCATCAGAGAAATATAAACCAAACCCACAATGAGATAGCTCTGCACACCTGTCAGAATGGCTATCATCAAAAAGTCTACAAATAACAAATGTTGATGAGGATGTGGAGAAAAGGGAACCCTGTACACTGTTGGTAGGAATGTAAATTGGTGCAGCCATTATGGAAAACAGTATGGAGGTTCCTTAAAAAACTAAAAATAGAGCTACCATATGATCCAGAAATTTGCATCCTGAGCATACATCTGAAGAAACACAAACGCTAATTTGAAAAAATACATGAACCCCAATGTTCACAGCAGCACTATTTTCAATAGCCAATACATGGAAGCAACCCAAATGTCCATCAACAGATGACTGGCTTAAGAAGATGTGGTATATATACAATAGAATATTACTCAGCCATATAAAAGAATGAATTGTTGCCATTTGCAGCAACATGGATGGACCTAGAGAATATTATTCTTAGTTAAGTAAGTCAGAGAGAGAAAGACAAATACTGTATGACATCACTTATATGTGGAATCTAAAAAAATAATACAAACGAATGTATATAGCAAAACAGAAACAGATTCACAGATACAGAGAACAGACTAGTGGTTACCAGAGGGGGGGGGGGAGGAGAAGGTTAGGGGTAAGGGATTAAGAAATATAAACTACTGTGTATAAAATAGATAAGCAACAAGGATATTTTGTATAGCACAGGGACTTATAGCCATTATCTTGTAATAACTTTTAATTGAATATAATCTGTAAAAGTACTGAATAATTCTGCTGTACTCCTGAAACTCATATAATATTGTACATAAACTATACTTCATTAAAAAAAGCATATACTGATACATTTGTGTAAATTCCCATTTATCCTTCCCTTTCCTGCCATCTGCTTATAGCCTATGAAACACTACTTTGGAATAAATCAAGTCTGATTTGTCACAGAGTTTTAGATAAATGACAAGAAACCCATAGGTTACTTGGGACAACCAAATAATGTGTCTCAGTTTGATGTCAATCTCCACAGAAAATGTAGAAAATAGTCATTTAATCTACCATCAACTGCTCTGAGAAGAATAAAACTATATAAAATATATCTCATTGACACCATGCTTCCTAAAATGGTGTCTACATTTATATTCTTTGGAGTAAGAATGATAGTTTGAAAATAATGTGTTTTTATTTAGGTGATGGCAAAAAACAAATTCAATATAAGTTTATTCTTATTCTATTAATGCACCTTTATGCAATTTCAAGTCCATGTTTATGTTTGCATTGATACTGTTGTTTGGCACCCAGTGGTACTACTTTAACTGTTGAGAGTTAATGAGGAAAGGAAATAAAGTCAGACATAATATTATCAACAATACATTCACACCAAGCAAAAGCCAAATGATACGATGACTAGAGTAGGAATGAGCGTTTTGCAGTAGTGCAGGTGAAGACAAGTGCTGGGGAATCAAGCACTCACAGAACTGAGTGGGCAAGCTGAGAGCAGAGGTGACTCTGCAGCATGCATCGTGTTTTACACATTTTAACCAATATGCACCATATTATTAAATTTTTTTTTATTGAAGCATAGTTAATTTACAATGTTCTGTTAGCTTCAGGTATACAGTAAAGTGATTCATTTATACATACATATATATGTGTATATATATACATACATATGTGTATATATATATATATACATATATATGTATATTTTTTCAGATTCTTTTCCATTATAGGTTATTACAAGATATTGAGTATAGTTCTCTGTGCTATACAGTAGGTCCTTGTTGTTTACCTATTTTATATATAGTAGTATGTATATGTTAATCCCAAACTCCTAATTTATCCCCCTCCCCTGCACCTTTCCCCTTTGGTAACTGTAAGTTTATTTTCTAAGTCTGTGAGTCTACTTCTCTTTTGTAAATAAGTTCATTTGTATCATTTTTTAGATTACACATATAAGCAATATCATATGATATTTGTCTTTCTCTGTCTGACTTACTTCACTTAGTATGATAATCTCTAGGTCCACCCATGTTGCTGCAAATGGCATTATTTCATTTTTTATGGCTGAGTAATATTCCAGTGTGTGTGTGTGTGTGTGTGTGTGTGTGTGTGTGTGTGTGTATTATATCTTCTTTATCCGTTCATCTGTTGATGGACATTTAGGTTGTTTACATGCTTGGCTATAAAATTTCTTTTTTCAGTTTTTAGGAATTCTATTTTGGCAAAGCAGAATCATCTAATACATTAAATTACTGTTTTAAATTTGTGTCTTACTGAGTTTCCTTGGGTTTGACGTACGAATTTATTTTTGTTTGATAGTTGCATAGGAACTATACACATATGGTATTTGCAGCTAGATTTGTGTTTGTACATGTAAAATAACATTATATTAAAATGTAGTCCTGTAAGAATCGATTTTCCTTTAAATAAGAGTATTGTCTATTCCATGTTGGGAAACACTGCTTCACAGGACATCAGTGCCATATTGTCCTTCAGAGGGTGTGAGCTGCTGGACACTTCCTTGTTAAACTACTAAGTATAAATGAAACCTGACATGAGAGGAACATGTATTTGCATGAATTCTGAGGAACACTTCATCTTGCCATTTTGCATATATAGGATTTATGGGAAAGACTGCATCTATTTTGAGAAGCTATTTGCTTAATTGCAATCTGACAGGACAGGGCCATTATGGGCTAACTCTGGGCTTTCACAGGCTGTAGTCTGGGATCCAAGCTTGGTGAAATAGAGAGAAAAGCACAGAGCAACCAAATGGGCCATTCTCATTCTGTTTGAAGTTCAAGTCCATTCAGATTAATTATTTATATTTTCATGCAAGATAAAATTTTAAAGAAAATTATTTACATATGCAATGATATTGTGGGGTCTTTCATGCTGTTTTGGGAATGAAACAATGAATCACATGGAACCCCATACTTCAGTGAGACAAGACATTGGGATAAACTGTAATAAGTGCCTCAGCAGAGGTGTAAAACGTTATTAAAAAAGGGGCTTCCCTGGTGGCGCAGTGGTTGAGAGTCCGCCTGCAGATGCAGGGGACACGGGTTCGTGCCCCGGTCCGGGAGGATCCCACATGCCGCGGAGCGGCTGGGCCCGTGAGCCATGGCCGCTGAGCCTGTGCGTCCGGAGCCTGCGCTCCGCAAGGGGAGGGGCCACAACAGTGAGAAGCTCGCGTAACGCAAAAAAAAAAAAAAAAAAAAAAAAAGCTATTAAAAAAGGAAGAACTGTGGATTTTGACTGAGAGTAAAGATGGGCTTTGAAGAGGAGGCAGGTTTAATCAGGACCATGAAGGATGGGTAGGGTTTCACTGGAAGGAACAGGATCCCAGGCAGTGTGACCAGAGGTCCAGGAAGGTGAACTCTTGGACCTCTGGTCACACAAGGCAGATAAGAGTCTAGTGTGGCCAGAACTCAGAGCTTATGATGGGGAGAGATGAGAGGTAAGGTTAAGGTGGGTTGAGACTGAATTCTGGGGTAAATTTCAATATGGAAATTTCTGAGGAAACCATGAATTTTAAAGCAAAATTGTAATAAGCTCATGAGGATGTTACACAAACATCAATCCTGAAAGCATGCTTGTGTGCAACTTCTGCTACAGAAAATGGAATACATGAAGAGCCTTTCCTTCAGAGACCTTATCTGCCATCAGCCAGTTACACACCCCTCAGTCAATCAACAGTCACTTGTAAATATCAGAGCTTTCTAACTCACAGGAGATTGATACTTCGATTATCCTCTTCCTTTGAATTGATGAGTCTGCAGATGTTCTCAAGCATCAGTGGTGGGTACTGATTGAATCCTCCTAGTGAGAGAGGAAAATTATAGTGAGATTTTCAAACTAGAAATTGTATTTACTAGGGAAAGAGAACTCCAACAGGAATCTTCTTGAAACGATAAATGTCACTAAAGTATTTCAGCACAATTTGGCTTGGGTGAGAACAGAAAATAGTAGCAACTAGAAATAGCATTCAGGATTTGATTTTAGAACATTTTGCAGCCAAAGAATTACTGGGGTCATGGAAACGGACCTCCTCAAATTGTTCATTTAAGGGTTAATTGTGATGCAGAGACACGATTTCCATATGTTCAGGCTAACATAATTTTATTCTGATCCTATAATACATTTTCACTCAGACTTATGTTAATAGAAAAAGTAATATTTTATTACATGATGCTATTTCTGTGCTTCTGCATGAATTAACACTGATTTCCTAGGAGGAAAATAATCACAGGAAATATTTTAGCTTACTGACCTCAATAATATGTTTCTTTACCTCTTTCTATTGTTGTTCTATAAACTGTGGAATACTGAGAAATATATAATTTTCCCCTCATTCAGGAAAATAAATAGGTTTTAGTGAAAGGAAATCTTTGACCATTGAATGATCGAAGACTCCATGAAAATATCTCACAGAATGTTTATGGTTTTATAATAATCATATTTCTCTTGTTCTAAGATGAGCATTTTTTTCTATTTCTCTGAAATGAGACTATGTCTTCTAATCAATTGCAGTTGACAGTTGCTATTGGTGAGGAAGGATTCGTGATGCCATTGTTATCGCCTGTGCATGTGGGAACAACAAACGTGCCAGTACCAAAACTTGTAGAATTGGGGTCAGCAGTTTAGAAAAAATTCCCGGAAGTATTAGTAAAGGAGACTTTTAACCCCTACAAACCAAGTGGTTATGGGAAGACAGTGAACTGGATGTGTTTAACAACATTGCTCAGATGGAAATCAAAAGTAAGCTAGCTCTAATAATTGCAAAGCCTAATTTAAGAGCCCAGCAAGACCAGTTTTGTGTTATTTCATAGAGTCTTTTTAAAGTGCTGCTCCATTGGGTTGCACTGACATATACACACTACTATACATAAAATGGATAACTAATAAGGACCTACTGTATAGCACAGGGAACTCTTCTCAATACTCTGGGATGACCTGTATGGGAAAAGAATCTTAAAAAGAGTGGATTTATGTATATGTATGGCTGATTCACTTTGCTGTGCAGCAGGAGCTGGCACGGCATTTTAAATCAACTATACTCCAATAAAAATTAAATTAGGGCTTCCCTGGTGGCGCAGTGGTTGAGAGTCCGCCTGCCGATGCAGGAGACACGGGTTCGTGTCCCAGTCCGGGAAGATCTCACATGCCGTGGAGCAGCTGGGCCCGTGAGCCATGGCTGCTGAGACTGTGCATCCGGAGCCTGTGCTCCGCAACGGGAGAGACCACAGCAGTGAGGGACCTGCGTACCACAAAAAAAAAAAAAAAAAAAAAAAGTTAAATTAAAAAAAAGATTTTCTAAAAAAAATCCATCATCTATCTTGATGGTATAAAGAAAAATATTGCATGGGAAAAGATGGGTATCAATGACTCTGAGTCAAGAAAGAGCTCACAAAAGTCAAATTTTGACTAGAAGAAGTTTTAGGAATACCTTAACCAAGTCTATTTCACATATATTCCCTTTTTATGTATGCACAAGGGTGACATATCGTAGTCTGTCTAAAAGAACTCTTTTGAGGACTATAAAATAAAAAAACTCTAACAGGAAAGTCAGTATCAACATTTAACTGGAAGCACTTTTTCTTTCATTTTTCATAATACAGTGGTGCATTATACAATGGAAGGCATTTAGAGTTAAAGAAATAACATGATATTCCCAAAGGGGTAATTATTGGATTCTTCAGTCGAATATGAATTACAGGAGAAAGGGGAGGCTCCTTCTTCAATGAAGAGTGAACTTCCAAGACATTGTCACTATGGTGGTATTGAAGATTCCTTGAATACCAGGGTGACTTTGGAATCCTAGGGTAGTGGGATTGATTCCAACAGAACCTAACTCTACACTTGTCAGATTCCCAGAAAGAAAAGGTTCAGCTCTGATTCCATGGGATCCTCTAGAGCAGGATTTCTCAACCTCAATGCTATTGACATTTTGGGCTGGATTGTTCTTTGCTGTGGGGAGTGCCCTGTGCATTGTAGGATATTTGGCAGCATCCTCGGTCTCTACCCACTAAATACCAGTAGTATCCTCTCTCTTAGTTCTGACAACCAAAAGTGTCTCTTAGACATTTCCAAATGTCATCTGGGGGGCAAAATCATCCCCAGTTGAGAACCACCTCTCTAGAAAGAACATTTCTCAAATCACCTGTGGTGAAGGACAAGATATTTTTATTTCTAGCCTTTTGCAGACTGATACTTTTGGTTTATATCTTGTTCAATGAGACAATGTCCACTGTTTATACACTTGTATAATGTGGCAATGTCAAATTGCTTTAAAAGTTTCTAGATGCTTATTCTCAATTTCTGTATTTCTTTCTTTA
Organism: Hyperoodon ampullatus; assembly: GCF_949752795.1. Lineage (NCBI taxonomy): Eukaryota > Metazoa > Chordata > Mammalia > Artiodactyla > Ziphiidae > Hyperoodon > Hyperoodon ampullatus. Next base: position 73,349,331 of record NC_136918.1, on the reverse strand, counting down.
CTCATCAGTTTATGGACTAACACTGGTCCAATGGGTAATGTTTTGGAGTACATTGTCCTAGAACCTTTCTACTCAAAGTGTGATCTGTGGACCAGAAGCATTGACATCACTGAAGAACCTGTTAGAAATGCAGAATATTAGGCTCCATCCTACACATACTGAATCAGAACCTCCATTTTAACAAGATTCCTGTGCGGTCTGTATGCTCAGACTCTTTGGGAGCAGCACTCTCACACAGGTCTTCAGGGTACTCCAAGGTTGGAAATAAACCAGGTGTAGCAGGGAAAACTTTTATTTAAATGCTCAACCTGGAGACCACCTAAGAGCTGCTAGAAATTCTTTAAGTTGAGCAAGTGTAGTTCAGGGGATCTCCAGTTACTCTGTTCCTTCTAGTGCTGAGATTTTGGCTAAGAGACATTATATCATGAAAAAGGTCTAACCGCATTATGACCAAAGCATAAACAGGTTATAATCAAGATGTGTCCTATTCCTGTCCCCCTTTCACCATCTAATTCACATATTTTGGTTAGCTATAGATACAGAGGTATGTTAGGTTATCAATACTACTAACAAACACTAATTTATTAAAACAAAGAGAAAACAAAATAGTGACTTACGTCTCACTGAGTACACAAATGGCTTTAAAAACTTCACAACGTAATCCAGGTTTGGTTTATGAATTCTCCCAAGCTGTATCAGATGGTGATCAAGTGGGTGGCTGGCTAGCTCCTCCATGTCCTTCTTATGTGTAGAGCCCAGAGAAATCACAAATATGACATAGCCTTGACACTTGGCCCTCAGAGCCATCTTCTTTAAGAATTCCTTTCTCTCATGATTTTCTCCAGCGGAGACTACAAAGATGACACTATGTTTTCTCAGTTTGGATGTTCCTGGGAAGAGATCCTCCACAGTCCACAGTAGGGCATGGCCAATGGTGGATTCTCCATTTAGCTGTTGGAGGTAAGTCTGGATGTGCCTCTTCATTAGAGCTTGATTGTCGTAAGTTGTAAACTCAAACTCTGTTTTTACCACATCCTTCTTCCTCCCATCCCAAGGAGAGTAGCTCAACAAGGCAATCCTATCACCAGAGTCTGAGTTTACAGGGTCTGAGTCAATATCAAAGTTGTCAAGCATTGAGCTCACCAAGTCTTTGACATCCTTAAACTCATCACTTGTTATATTCCTAGAATAGTCTAAGAGGAAGGTGACATCCATGTATGAATTTTCAGGTAAGAAAATCTCTTTCTTCCAAGTATTTGGAAAACATTTATCTGAAAACACATAGAGACTTATCACTGGTTCAATGTTGGCACAGAAGACACTGTTGTTTGAGATCTTCAAGAGAGTAAGGGACTGATTACCAAAAATTAATCATCTGATCAATACCTCTTCAATCTCACATCATTTAAATTAATAAGGAATTTTCAACATCCCCATAATTTCTGTGGCCACTAGCAGACAATTTGGAAATGTCTTTGTTGAAAGCAGGTGTAAGTAACATGTATACTTAAAGTCTATAAGACATATCCAAACTCTTTTAGAAAATATTTTAGATGCTTTTGATACAAACTATCAAATTGTCCCCAGGAAAAGCCGAATCAATTGGGATAATCTTCTAAACCAATTTTCACATTCTATGGAAACTTCAAACATTACAGAGATTGAAACTCTGACATATGGTGTTGAAAGATTGGAAAACTTAAAATAGAATCTACAATCAAAAATATAATTCTTTGATAAAGGTAGATTTAATAACTCACCCAGAAGGCATTTAAGTGTTTCAGCACAATAAATTCTTCTCATTAGTCTTACCATAGCAAAGAGTACAGTGCCGAAGTCTTTCTAATGGTTCATATTCCCCATTTGGAGGAACAGGAAGCACCTGAAATGTTCCCGTGTTGTCAAACTGCATTGAAAAAGAAGTATATGCTTACTTGCTCATTTTCTTTAGTCATCATCAGGAATACACTGTGCACACACTTTAAGAGTTTGAAAAACACCTAACTAATCACCATCACCTTGCATTGTAGCCCATTGTTCTATTCAGTGCATCTTTATGCACACACAAACACACACACACACACACTATCCCCCCTTGATCCCAAACATAACCCAAGGAAGCATATAGAACAGGTATGAGCAAACCAATTTTATGATGAGGAAACTGCCACAAGTTAACCACAAGATTCACCCACTGGGGTAGATATTAATATCTCATTCTTATCTCCAAACCTGCAATTCTACACTGAATTTTCACACACTTCTGATTATGCACCAGCTGTTTATGTACTATACATCAGTTTCTGGGGTTGGGTCTTGCAGAAATTTTACATTCACAAGTTTCCTTTAGCCTCTTTAAGTAGTGATTCCAACTATTTCCAACCAATCACACTATCTAGAAGAAGGTATATCTTTCAGATGTCAAGTGGATTTCTCCAACCACAAATTCCAATTAAAAGTTTATTCCATATTACTCAGCCATAAAAAAAGTGAAATAATGCCATTTGCAGCAACACGGATGGGCCTAGAGATTATCATACTAAGTGAAGTCAGAAAGAGAAAGACAGATACCATGTGACATCACTAGTGGAATCTAAAATATGGCACAAATGAACATATCTACAAAACAGAAATAGACTCCCAGAGAAAGAGAGCAGACTTGTGATTGCCAAGGGGGGGGGGAGGGGAGGGATGGATTGGGAATTTGGGATTAGAAGGTGCAAACTATTATATATAGAATGGATAAACAACAAGGTCCTACTGTATAGCAAAGGGAAATATATTCAATATCCTGTGATAAACCATAATGGAAAAGTATATAAAAGAGAATGTATATGTATGCCTATATATATATGTGTGTGTATACAATATATATATATATATACATATATATATAACTGAATCATGTTCTGTACAGCAGAAATTAACACAGCATGTAAATCAACTATACTTCAATTTTTAAAAGGTCTATTCCAAAATGATGTAGACAGAGGACACTAAGTCTATTCAAAATTCTTGGTAGTACACTGCCTGATTTTGTCTGTCTCTTGGTTATATTTTTGCTTGGATACTCACTGAAATGGGCAATATATAGCATTCATTCATTCAGACTCAATAACTATATATTGGGCATTTACTCTGTATGAGACACCATGCAATACAGACACTTTAATTACAATAATAGAAATCTATCATTCCCAGGTGATGAGGGGATCTCTCAATCAACATAGATGCTCATGCATTTGTTCTTTCTCCCTTGGGAAATTAAAAGGTAGAAAAACCACTCCCTCTGTTTTTCTGTAAAGTGCTGACTGAACATTTGGTAATATTTATTATCATTCCAGCATTATAGTTGGAAAGTAGTTACTACATTCCTGCTCTCTAGTTTTTATGAAACTGGATACTTTGGGTGTTATTTTGTGTTTTACCTTGTTGGTTCCCCATGTAAAGATTAACTGCAACCTTGGTAATCAAGGACGTTTATTCACAGGAGTCAACCACATGTTCTTCATTCATCCATGCATTCATTCAACAAATATTTATTGAATGCCTACAATGTTAAATAGGTAATATTCTAGGTGCTGGGGATACAGAAATGAACAAAGCAGATAAAATCTCTATCCTACATTCTGGTGGGGGGACATATACCATAACAAAACTGATAAATAAATTATCTATGTTGGGAAGTAATTATTTTTATAGAAAATACTTCAAATTCCTACAATCCTTTCTGTCAGGATCTATTCTCCCTATGACTCCTATTTCCAAAATATTTATGCATACCTTACGAGCAGAGTGACTCTCTTCATGTTATAGAGGGCTTTTCTTTTTATAGTAGACATGTGTATTTGTGTAAAAATAGACCTTTATAACCTCTTGGATGACATAATGATTCCACCCAGGTCCAGGAGCATGTATCTCATGGATAATATGAGTAGATTTTAAAATAGCTGAACAGTAGATGGAGAAGTTCTTCAGTTTGCGGGGAGAAGGAGGGAAGCACAGATCCCATGAGAATCTGTGAATCCAAAAGTGATGGAACCTCTCTTGGGAAAAAGCTTCATACTCATCAAAGTTTTACACAACATTAAGGGTTCAAAAACCCCTAAACTTCACCCATTACAGGTTAAGACCAGCTGTTTAATGAGATACAGCTAGCAGATGACAGATTTGAGAAACACCAGGTTGGCAGAGGGCTGGTAAAGCATTATATTGAGAGCCCTAGTTCAAATCTTGATTTAGCCACTTAATAGCTGTACAAAATTGAAGAAGTCACTCAAACTCTCTGGGCCTCAGTTTCCTGATTTTTAAATGGAGATAACCTGCATTTACTTCAGAGGGTTGGAGAATGCCTGAGTGTGTATGTAAAGCTCTAGAGACAGTGCCTGGTGCCCAGCAGGACCTGAACAAAGGTGGCTGCTATCATTGGCTACTGTGCTTATTAAAGATTGGGTTTCATGGAACCTGGCAAAAATACAGCTGTGAAAATTGCAAAGGGAGACAAGAGGCCACATCTGTCCCCCTACTCCCCAGTATTCCCGTCCTGCCAGTATTACTATCTTAAAAATAAATACGTTGACCAGGGAAGTACTTACCCCAAAAGCCTCCTCAAGGGAAATCCTTTCATTAAAAGCAAAGACTGCAGGGCTGATATCCAGGGCACTAAACTCCATGGTGGCCATGATGATGGATGACCTACTGACAGATTGTCCATTGCTAAAAAACACAGCAACTCTCTGCACATTGGCTCCTGCTAACATACGCTTGAATATGTTCCGAGCCACAAACTTCATCGAGTTACCAATGTCTCGGACTTCCCTGGAGTTTTGATATTTAATTTGGGAAAGAAGCTGAAGGAGTTGCTTCTTGCTATGGTAGTCAGACTCACGGATAAAGTAGCTGGTGCCTGAGTCGAAGGAAACCACAACTCTTGCTCCCACAGGGCAATTATTTTCCCTGATGTGAAGGTCATTGACAATAGAAATGATGATGTCCCTCGTTTCATTAAATCTCTGCTCTGTGATATCGTAGGACTTGTCCAGGGCAAATACTAGCTCTGTTGGATACACTGGACACTTTTCTACAAAAATGAGAAGCAAAAGTATTAAGTTATTTCACTGGGTCAGAGCCTTTCCCATTCCCTTTACTCCAGTGAGATAGGTTGACACTGAGGTCTGGGAAAATGCAAGTGTCACGTAAACTCTAGAACCAGAGGTACCCACATGTAAAGAGAGGAAAAGACTCTCCTTTGTTAGCCTGAAGGTGTTACCTAAATACAGAGCAGTGATATTTTGCTATATAATGCTCAGACTTCACTGCCCACCATCAGTCTGCTATTTAAAAAGAAATTGGAAGGAGTATTTGAGCTGATGGAACTTCCTGTATCCTGATTGTGGTGATGATTACATGAATCTATGCATGTGTAAAAACTGAACAAAAGAGTGAATTTTACTGTATGGAAATTTTTTAAAGGAAACTATGGCTTATCAGAAAATCTGAAGGTAAGGTAACTCTCTTGCACTGTTGGTGGGAATGTAAATTGATACAGCCACTATGGAGAACTGTATGGAGGTTCCTTAAAAAACTAAAAATAGAGCTACCATATGATCCAGAAATCCCACTACTGGGCATATACCCTGAGAAAACCATAATTCAAAAAAAGTCATGTACCAGAATGTTCACTGCAGCTCTATTTACAATAGCCAGGACATGGAAGCAACCTAAATGCCCATCGACAGATGAATGGATAAAGAAGATGTGGTACATATATACAATGGAATATTACTCAGCCATAAAAAGGAACAAAATTGGGTCATTTGTAGAGACGTGGATGGATCTGGAGACTGTGATACAGAGTGAAGTAAGTCAGAAAGAGAAAAACAAATATCGTATATTAACGCATATATGTGGAACCTAGAAAAATGGTACAGATGAACCAGTTTGCAGGGCAGAAATAGAGACACAGATGTAGAGAACAAACATATGGACACCAAGGGGGGAAAGTGGTGGTGGGGGGTGGTGGTGTGATGAATTGGGAGATTGGGATTGACATGTATATACTAATATGTATAAAATGGATAACTAATAAGAACCTGCCGTATAAAAAAAATAAAATTCAAAAAAAATCTGAAAGTTTATTCTCTTCAAAAATCTTCAGAAATGATCTACTAATAATGATAAAGTCAGCTGGAAGATTTTCATCCACTTATGTGCAAATATTTATTGAGTATCCACCATGTGAAATGTAGGGTAACATGTGCTGTGAGATACATATGAAGATGAACAAATGCAAGTTTGTCCTCAAGGAGCTTGTCTGGGGAGGATCATGATACTGAAAGGTAGAGAGTGATTATTATTCTTCACAGGGATTCAGAGGACAAAGAGGCTGTTTCCAGAGAGAGGATTTCAGGGGCTTTGGGATGACAGCGAGGGTGGCAGGAGGAAGGGGGCAGCACAGAGGACCATGGCAGGCTTTCAACAAGCTATAATAAAGATGGGACTGTCTGCAATCTCCAGCTCAATCCTAATAGTCTTATGATGACTGCACTTTGGGAATTTCATAGGTAATCTGCCCTATGTATCAAACAAAACTTTTCAAAGTCCTTGTTAAAGTCTGAATACAGGAAGAGAAAATGAAATTATTTAAAAATTAAGCACCCCCTCAACTCCCCAATCTGTCTAACTCTCAAAATACATTAAACTCAAAATATAGCGTCTCCCAACCGTTGTTCCCAGTAACAGAAATAGAAGAGAAAGTGTTGATTTCGAGATGTATTTTGAATCAAGACATTTTGCTGCAAAGAAATTTTTAAAATATGCAAGCCAATAATGAACAAGAAAATGAGAAAAATGAACTATGCCTTATTTCTTAGCCCTATAGTAAAAATTATTAATGAAGTGGTAGATAGCATCTTCAGAGCTGACCTATCATCATGGATTTTCCCGGAAGGCAGCACCAGTTTCCATTTATTTTTAATCTCTCCCTTTCTTAGTGCCCAGCAGGGTACCTGATAAATTTAATTCAAACCCCTGAAGTGTTACTGAGTGCTTAAATTTACTAAATTTTTTTTTTTTTGGAATAAAGTGAATGGTGCCAAACTTTGGGATGAGCTCAAAGATCTGGTGGATCTATGTCAGCAGGCTTGTAGGAGACCAGGATCTCTTGGAGTTGACTTAACGGGCTCAGGGGTGACATCATCTGAGGGGTCTAAGGCACCATGGAACACCGACTGTAGTCTAGGCCCCAGGAAGACCATCCTCCATCCTCCGGTTCAGGCTGACGAGTGGTGGGCACATGGAGGTGAAAGGTGTGAATGGAGGTCAGAGAGAGGAAAGGAAACATCGCCTGTCCAAGGAGCCAGTGTCCACGGACTCAGCAGCAGATGGAGCAACAGAATGGGTCAGGCAGCGAGCAGCCCTGCACTGAATTGCCTAGCAACACAGGACCTACCCCGTGAAGAAAATGAGTTGGAAACTGTCAGGACCTGGAAAGAAAAGCAGTGTGAAGGGTCTGGGAGCTGGCGGTCAGCATTTTATAGTTAAGTCCAAACATGACACTTAAAATTATAGTCATAATAAGTGTCTGCACAGAAGGAAGAAGTCTCTTTTCCCATGGGGATGAGAGTTTCTTTTTTTTTCCTTTGTGAAGTGTTTATTCAAATACTTTGCCTATTTACTTTTTTTAAAATTTATTGAAGTATAGTTGATTTACAGTGTTGTGTTAGTTACAGCTAAATGTTCTATCTGCAGTACAAGTATCTTTAAAAAGTACTTTTGTTTCTTTCCTTCTTGTCGTCCTAGAAAAATCATTCAGTTCAGTCTAGGTAGACATTAGCTTAATTGATCAAACACTGAAAGCTAGGATGTTTGCTGGCTTCAGAAAATGCTCTCACATGCTCATGATTGCTGTACGATTTTACTGACCCCTCAGAAGCTCATCCATGAATGTCAGTGTAAGAACCTCTGTTCTAAACGACAACTGGGCATCTGTCCATCCATCCATCTATCCATCTATCCATCCATCCATTCATCCATCCAATGAACAGTTAAGTGTCTGCTGAATGCTGAGGTGGCCCACTGTGTACTGCTGGTATTAACCAGAACTGTCATGGCATCCATGATTCTACCCACTGGGGGCATATTTTCTTCCTGACCCAAATCAAGAAATATGCATCTCACTAAAAGATTCAGAGTCTTATTCTTCCATTTACAAGTGACAGCAGAAAACAGAAAATAATGCACAGCCATTTAAAAAGAGAGAGGAAGAGTTTCCAGCTAATGAATAGAGTAGGCAGCCCACATCCTACAGAAGATCAGAACTTTGGAGAGTAGGTTCCAAAAGACTGAGTTTAAGAATAACTTCGAGCAACTCCTTAAGGAGAGACTGAGGACCACAGGCATGAGACAGAGAAACCATGGTATACCAGACCAGCATGGCCAAACACAAGAGCAGGAGGATATGGGACCTCCAGGGAGAGCTCCAGAATCTGGAAAGGAGGCAAATCCAGACCAGTCCAGATTGACTCAGAGACCAGATTCTCACCTACATGACTAAGAATAGTCACCAGTTCCTTAATTCAAAAGAAAGAAAAGATTGTACCAGAGTATCCTTTACAGTGAGTTGATTATCATTCTACTACGGATTCAGTTTTCCACAAAACATCAATGTTTTTGATTTCTTTATAAAGTTGCAAGTTAAAGAACTCCTCAAGGTAGTCAGAAAACAATCACAATACACAAAACAAAGAAGCAGTTTCTCCTGTCCTTACACAATGCTTCCTGCACCTCACACACAAAATACAGATGCTGGCAACATTTAGTTCTTATTTGACTGTTCTCTTTAGGGGAGCGAGACATGTTAATGTCATCACAATAACACATAAGGCACTAAAATAGAGATATGGATATCTTGTCAGTGGGAGATGTGCCTGGCTCTGCCCAGGAACGTTTCTAGAGGTGCCATTTCTTTTGTAATTGAATCACAGTGGAAAGTTGCAATTTTATTTCCAAAGCTCCCCAGCGTCTATATCGTAAGGTCAGTAAAGCAAAAATAGTGGTTTGTGAAATTCTATCAACCTGTCAGGACACCTTAATGAAGCTTATGCATTCTCATCACTATTTTTAAACCTTCAGTAAAAATTAACAGTCACAACTCATATTTGCATTGAACTTTATAGTTTATGAAGAGCATTCACATTTGACTATCTGATCCTCACAGCTACCTTTTGAGGTGTTTCCAACAAGACATGTCATTCCCATTTTAGAAGGAAATTGAGAGACCCAGGGACTAGTCCAAGGGCACCCAAGTAGCAAGAAGCAGAGTCTGGACTTGAGCCAGTAATTCTGACTTTAAATTCTGTGCTCATTCCAGTGGGAACCCTAGGAAGCAGCACATGCCCCTTAGTTCTCATGAGTGTACTTACTCTCCGTCCAGGAGGGCCTTGGGGTCCTTGAGAGCCTTCCTCACCTTTCAAGCCTTCAGTGAGCTGCAGGTAGAAATATACATGAGTTTCTACATCCTCTATCCATGAAGACTACCTCAGCCTTAATGTGACTTTATAATTAAAAAAAAAATTTAGCAAAAGCAACTATTAATTCAAGTTAATCAAATTCCTTATGTGTAATATAAATTGCCATTTTTTTCCCCGCAGAACTCACAGAAAAATTAATTTTTCCAATAGTTCATTGTTAGTGTATAGAAACACAACTGATTTTTATATGTTTATTTTGTATCCTGCAACTTTACTGAATTTGTTTATTACTTCTAACAGTTTTTAATGAAGTCTTTAAGATTTTCTATCTATAAGATCATATCATCTGCAAACAGACACTTTTACTTCTTCCTTTCCAATTTGGATGACTTTTTTTTTTTTCTTGCCTAATTGCTTTAGCTAGGACTTCCAGTATTATGTTGAAAAGGAGTAGTAAGAGTGGACACCTATGTCTTGTTCCTGGTCTTAGCAGGAAAGCTTTCAGCCTTTCATTGTTGAGTGTGATATTAATTGTGGATTTTTCAAATATGGCCTATATTATGTTGAGGTACTTTCCTCCTATACCCAATTTGTTAAGAATTTTTATATTGAAAGGATGTTGAATTTTGTCAAATGTTTTTTCAGCATTTATTGAGATGATCATATGATTTTAATCTTTCATCCTAAATAGTCATTCTTAATTATTGGTAAACATCCATTTCCCTCTTAGCCTCTTCATTTAGTGATAAACTTTGCTCTGGCACTGGCTGTGCATTTAAATCTAAATTAGTCATAAGCTAGAATTGGCACTTTAAACAAGTGAATACACTAGAGCATACGGAGATCTAATAAAAAGCTGCCATCTGCAAAGAATCAAATAAGAAAAATAATTCCCCACATATATAAGGACATGGGTTGGCTGTATCATTCCCATAACTCAAGGTGATGGATATAGATGCTAATGAAATTTGTCCAGTCAGATGTAAAATATCTGTTGAATTGCATCTCTTTCATGCTGGTAATGACCATCGATATTACACTGAAACTTTAAAATGAAAGGATGCTTGTCTTGGCATTTTGGTTTTTTAATAAGTATAACACTCTATTCTGCACTTTGCTATTTAGAACATCTCAACAGCCTTCCTTAAAATGAATACCCCAGGTGACCTTGGCTCTGGGGACTGGAACTGTCAGAAAACGCTCCAGGACACAGTAGGAAGATGTCAGCTTCATTTCCACTCACAGGGTTAATATTCTGGGCTTTAACATGTGCCCTAGAAAAGACTGGAAGACACTGGCAATTTTTAGAATACCCTGTTATCAATCTGTAAATACTTAAAATAGTTCAGATTCATGGAACCATAGAATTTTAGAGCTGAAAGTAGCTTTTGTGTCATTAAGTTTAACTCCCATGTTATAGAAATAGAGACCTTGAAAAGATGTGTTGAAGATCACACAGCTAGGAAGTGACATTTCAGATGACCCTGGGTTGGATTGACAATCCACATTTATAATTACAACATAAAAGCCAGAATCTTCCAAAGAAACATTTATTATTTCTGGAATTATAGGTCACTTACTGTTAGTCCCCTATATCCTTTGGGTCCAGGCCCCCCAGGAATTCCAGGATCACCAACAACATCCTAAAGATTCAGATATAAGAAATCAAGATATTAAAATACTTGCTATGAAAGAATAAAAATAATTCTCTCCAAACAAAAATCTAATTGATCTTATAACTATATCATATATTAAATATTAAATGTCATTTCTTCTTGTCATTTAGAACTAAGTCATTGATACACCTAGATATTCTCCAAACTATTTTAATTTTCTGAGAATACAAATATTTATGCATCAATATCAATACAAAGGCTATCCAATTAGTTACTAAAAATACCTAAAGAAAAATGCTTGAAAATCAAGGAAAACATATGGGGTATTGACTACATAAAGTACTAAATAATGAATTACTTCCTAAATTCATGAATCATTTCTGAAAAAATTGAAGGTAAAAAGAAATTTATTCTGACTTTGGTGGAAAACTAATTTAACACTTATCAATATGCTAATTTACCATTTATCTGTAAATTGAAATATGCTAATTTTCTCTCTTTATCAGCAAATTAGAAAATTGGTCCTTTACAATGAGAACTCCTATCCTAACAGTTATTTATATAGTCCCTTCTTGAACCCTTCTCCACCTAAGGAAAGAATCTCTTTTGGTAATTCATCAATTAAAAGCACTTTTAAGGGAATCAAAAATTGGCTGTTTTCCTATACTGTAGTTGATTCAATTTACTTAGACATTCTATTTTTTAATCCATATTTTCTATTTTAATTTGAGCATCAATGATTGGAAGACATACAAGATACTTTTATTTATTTAATTTTTATTGATGTATAATTGATTTACAGTGTTGTGTTAGTTTCAAGTGTACAGCAAAATGACTCAGTTATACACACACACATATATAATATATATATATTCTTTTTCATATTGTTTTCCTTTATAAGTTTTTACAAAATATTGAGTGTAGTTCCCTGTGCTATATATACAGTAGGTCCTTGTTGTTTATCTATTTTATATATAGTATTGTATGTATGTTAATCTCGAACTCCTAATTTATCCCTCCCCCCTTCCGCTTTGGTAATCATAAATTTGTTTTCTATGTCTGTGGGTCTATTTCTGTTTTGTAAATAAGTTCATTTTTAAGGATGCTTTTTTTTTTAATAGATCTTATTACGGAATTCCAATGTATAAAACAGATATAACCTGAGCTACTCTGGTTGAAATGGAAGGAATGTCTTGTCGTAGAGCTTGGAGGTGAATTTCAGGCTGGTAGGCAATGAGGAATTCTAGTTATACTTTATATGCTCAAGAGAGTAGTGTTTGGGATTAACTGAAGCAGGTTAAAGTTGCAAGTAGGAGACTAATGAGAATATGGTAACCTTTCAGGTAAGAGGAAGTGAAGGCCATGATAATGAAGGGCAAAGTACAATAGCAGAAGGCAAGAGTTTTGCATGAGATCACCAGGGAAGAGAAATCAAGAAAAGGACTAAGGACCAAACTTGAGAGGGTACCTAGAGGTAGGGTTTCAAGACAAGGGACATCAGGCAGTGAAGGACAAATTTTCCAATTTAAAGGTTCATAGGAGTTAAGTATGGTCCTTTCTTCATAAAGCTCGGGCAAACCGATTGTCTTGCTTTTTTTTTTTCCCTGTTTCATTCAGATCCACAGACTTATCTTAATTCTCAAGTAGAAGGTCAAGATCATGGTAACTTTGACAAGTTATGTTCACAATACCTTTTGACCCATATCTCCAAGGAATCCTCTTCGGCCCTATGATTTTCAGCAGAGAACATAAATAAATTAACACACCATTTAACTGATTCACCAATTAAAGAAATAATTGTTTTCCATATTTACATTTACTCCTTTTCGTCCCATAGGACCATAGCCCAGAATGCCATAATCACCCTGTGAATATATCAGTTCATTTCAATTTCTCAAGAGTGAAAATTAATTGTAACCTATACTGGGGAGATTATGGTGTCAGGATAAAAGCACCAGAGACTTCCAGGTGGAGGGGGCCTGATGAACTTGAACTCTGGGAATATTCATGCCGTTTAGTTTTCCACACTTCCTGGTATATGCCCTGGTACTTCTTTGCTCAGCTCCACTGTGCAGACATGACAGGAGGCAGAGGGATGGTCATTTAGGACAGTGGAGTCAGTGGCAGTTACTTGCCTGGAAAATTAGGAGCTGGTCCAAAGAACACTGGGTGAGGAATTCCCCAAAAAGGAATCGTAAATGGACAATAAACATATTGAAAAATGTTATCTTCACTAGTAACCAAAGAAATGCAATTTGAAACATTAATGAGACATCATTTTTGTCAGTAAAATTGGTAAAGATGAAAAAAAAGAAAGTGACAATACCCATTGTTGGTGTGTATGCCCTGAAGTGAGCACTCTTCCTGCACAACACAAGGGTACATACGTCCTTGGAATTTTCCTAAGGACACTTTGCAATAGAGGTCAAAGCCTTAATTAAACATATACATATTCCTTGAACCAGCTATGCTACTTCTAGAAATTTCTATATAGAAATTAATTATGGTTTTTTCCAAAAACTTAGTTACATACAAGAATATTCATTGCTGTGCTATTTTAAGACAGTGAAAAACTGAAAGCAAACTAAATATCCAGTAATAAGAAGTTGGTCAAGTGAACTAAGGTATATACATTCAGTAGAATATTTTGAAGCTATTGAAAGTAACTTTGAGGGAAAAATATAATGATATGGAAGTATGCCCATGATACATTGTTAATAGGGAAAAGAATGTTTTTTTTTCTATCTCCAGGATATTAATGATAAATATTTCAAAATGGTGGGATTATGGGTAATTTTTCTTTCCCATTTCCCATGTTTTATGCTTAGTCAATTTTCTACAATATCTATGCCTAACATTTGTAATAAATGTTATTTTTGAAAAGAAATTAATTTTTTTCCTATTTTTTTCTTATACTGACTGCTTTATGAACTGAGACTCTGGTATAGCCAGAGCAACTAGAACAGATACCCTGTTTCTTGATCCTACTACCCTCTTGTCACTCTGGAGTTTTACAAGAAGTCACCTGATTTTCAACTGACATGGCCATATAGGTTGTTAAAATACTGAGCTCATCCATTATTCTCTCTGCATTCTCCTTTCCCTTTTGCTGTTCTCCCTTTGTTTAAGCAGACAGACTAGCTATAGAATGAGTGCTTCAGGGAGCAGGAGGAATGTCCCTACATCTTCCTAGGAGGTCCCAAAATACCTTCAGGACCCCAGGTGCTTAAGCTAATGGTGTCAGCCCCCTTCTTTTACTGAGCCCTTGGAGTTGCTAAAGGGTAAGAGTCCTAAAACCTCATACTTGCTTTCCTTGCTGTCCAGCTTGCCCCAGTGGCCCTGGATCTCCAGGAATTCCAGGTTCTCCCTAGTGAGACAAGGAAAGCTTTAGATCAGTAAAAATCAAACCTGGCTCCCACCATAGGACGTTCTGTCCACTAACTGGGGACACTCAGGGCTCTCGGTGAGGGTTCAATGCTCAGTAAGCAAGGGAGTGTAGGAAACAAATAATGATCTTCCCAAAGGCAAGCAGGAAACACCAGCACAGCCCAAAGCTGGACTCAGTACTGCTTTCCCAGTGTTATAGAAGGACTAAAGGAGAAGAGAAAGAGTGGAAAATTTACTCTAGGGAAAGTGGATTCATTTGCTGATTTATTCACCCATCCAACAGTTATTTATTGTCCTGGAAAAGGAACTGTTGAACATGACCGATGTGGTCCTGCCCTCACCAAGAATACTCTGTTTGGAACGAGAGACAATTAGGCAATTCTACACTGTGTATATTTACAGTAGAAGAAAAAATTCAGGGTGCTGTGGCAGTGGAGAGAAGGGGACTGTAAGTCAGATTTGGTGGGGTGGGCAGGCTGGCTGCCTGAAGGAAAGGAGCAGGGATGCTGAGGCTTAAAGGATAAGTTGTGAGAGCTGGAAGAAGGACTGAGGGAGGAGTGAGAATGGAGGAGGAAGGCACAGTGAGAAGCCTGGGCAGGCACACAGGAGGTAGATGAGCTAGGAAGCCTTAGAATTAAACAGGGTCAAAGGGTCTTCTAAGCTACTGGAAAATCTGGAGATTTTCCTAAGGGTCATCCGAAGTTAAGACCAGTGACATAATCTGTGGGACTCAAATGAAAGCATGGGCCCTTAACTCAAAAGCAAACTTTCCAGACTGTGATAGCAGAGCTTGAGTCCAAGTAGGGGTGCCTTCTAAGCGAGGCCCCCTGTGTGACTGAACGGGTCCCAGGCCCATGAAGCTGGCCCTGGGGGAGGGAGATGCTGAAAGATTTTGAGCAGGGGAGTGAGATTCTGAACAGCCAACGGTCTGTTCTCTAACAATCTCCAGTAAGGACATTTCTGAGAAGGTAGGTTGAGCTAGACCGAGAACTGCATGCATGAACAGATCTGAGTTCTGACATCCCCCATGACCCTGGCTGACTCTACCACCAAGTGCCTTGATGCATTCAGGAAACCAGCGAGTTGAGTTTATCAGTTGTTTCATGACAGGTGAATAAACCTCGTCTCTCCTAGTGAAATGGGGCAGTTTCAGAGAGGAAGGAAAAGAATATTGGCAGAAAGCTGGTGAGTGGTTGATTGTGCCTGGATCATGTGAAGAATTAACATGAAAATCAAGAAAAAAAATGGAGTTACTCTTTTCTCAGTATCTGAAATCTGTAAGAAATAACACTTACCTTTTCCCCCAAAAGTCCAGGCCTTCCAACACTCCCTTTATCTCCCACTGGCCTAGGAGCACCCTGAAAAAATATAGGAAACACAGATGTTGGTGCTACAGCAATTTGTACAAAACCTGTTAGATTAGTTTTGCTTTTCTTTGTGTCATTTATAACAATTTCTTGATGCCTCCTTAACAAGAAACCCAGCCTGAAACCAGGTGACTCAGGCTACAGTCTTGGTTAGAGGACCCCAAGTCTTCACTGGCAGTGACATCGCTAGTTCAAATGGGGGCTTAGTGAGAAATAAAAAAGGCACTCTTGACACAACACATGTTATTTCTGAATGTGACAAGTTTGTTATGGACTGATTTTGTTAGAACAAGACATTGTACTGTCATTGTCACTTTTGTGCTCTGTGCCATCCACACATATAAAATGGGATGTCAAATGTGTTTCAGTTTCCTGATCTGCAAAGGGGCAAAAAGGTCTTTCACAAATATGCTGGGAAGATAACTGAGCAAACATGGGTATCACTTGCCTTCTAAACTCTCGCTATCTGTGCTGAAAAACTGAATAGATTCAGAACTTTTTTTTTTTTTTTTTTTTGCGGTACGCGGGCCTCCCACTGCCGTGGCCTCTGCCGTTGTGCAGCACAGGCTCCGGACGCGCAGGCTCAGAGGCCATGGCTCACGGGCCCAGCTGCTCCGCGGCATGTGGGATCTTCCCAGGCCGGGGCACGAACCCATGTCCCCTGCATCGGCAGGCGGACTCTCAACCACTGCGCCACTAGGGAAGCCCCGATTCAGAACATTTTTAATACGAATCTCTCACCATCCAAACTCTCATTACTGACTGTCAGAAACTTGGGAATCAAGTAGTTTCAGAGGGTGAATTCAAAGCTGAACTTAAGAATCAAATAAATTTGGGTAACGAGGGATCTTTGCAGAGTCCATTTCAAATATCTATAGTCAATAGAGAAAGGCATGGCACCGATAATTTTTAAAAGTTAGAAAAAGCAGAATAATGTATCAGGTTTTGAAATGTTCATGAGTCAGCAAGATGTGCCTTCTTCTAAAGGCTTCCTTCAGGTGGATAAAGTGGGTTTGTGCATTCCAAGTCAAATCCCCGGGAAGGAGAAAGACGAATGTACAAGGAATCTGAGCTGTGCTAAAGATTTGTCCCCAGTTTGTCCCAAGTTAATCCCCAAATGAAATACTTCATACTAGATAATATAAAATAAACTCTACATGAAGATGTCTTTGAAGCAAGAGGAAAATGAAGGTTGGAGACCATTGACGGTACCATCTGAGTCACACACCTGAGGCCCTTTGTGCCCCTGGTTTCCCTTCTCTCTTTTCCTGATGCGAAGTCCATTTGACCCCTTTGGTGGTAACAAAAGAAACACAATGCAATGAAGTCAATGAAAACTGACTTTCTTCATTAGTGCTTTTGAAACACCTGCATGGAAAAGCATCTATCCAGACCTTCAAGCAGCTTTAACACTACGATTAAGCATGTCTCAGAAGAGGAGTTGACAGGAGACCCAGACTCAGTGGAGCAGCTCTTATGAAGGAATATCCTGCCTGGGTGTAAGACCTCAGCCCTCTTGGTCTGGGAGAAATGGAAAGGGAGGGAGAAATGGAAAAGAGACTAAAAGGAGAAATAAAGCCCATAGAAGAAGGAAGTGAGACATAAACAATAGGAAGATGGATTCCTTTGATGGGGCAGGTTACCTGGGCCAAAGTGCATCAATGTGTAAAAGAGAAAGCAAGTTAGCACAAAAGGACATTTTAGCAGCAGATCCCTGTCAGAGGAATTAAAGCATAGTTTTTTGGTCATATTTCCCATCAAATGCATGGTTCTCATATGGTTCTCTCACACAGAAAGAAAAACTAGAGGTGCTGGTATTGTTTCTCATCACCAAAGCAGCAGCTGTAAGATGTCCTGGCTGCCCAGTGCAAATGGTAGTTACAGCCCCTGGGCTGGCCTTGTTTCACAGCCTGAGCATCAAAGGGACCCTGGAGGGGCTGAGGGTAATGTCACCCCTCTCCCTAAAAAGTCTGGGGATGGATTTAGGCTGGTCCCATGGTTACTCATTCTGGAGGACACCAGAACCACTCAAGAGAATTCCAAATTCAGGCTTAGTATGAAGAATCTAGAACTTTCTAGAAGAAAAATGAACTCCTGGAAAGGTCTTAGAATGGACACATCTATGTAGGCAGGTCCTCCCAGAAAAGTTCAGGCTTAAAGTAGACTCCATCAGGTGACTATGTACCCATGTGTTGCAAACCATTCTCTAGGATGACCCTGGCATATTTCTGACATGGAAAAGAAACAGAGACGTCCTAATTCCAATGCCCATCTCACTAATGATATGACCAAGAAAAAATGCAGATGACTCACATGGAGACCTATCGGTGATATTCCAGAAGCACTGTCATCCCCTGTAAAGTCAGCTTTGGAAGAGGTGAGTAATAGTTGCCAATTCCTAACTTTCCTTCATCGGAGTCTGCGTGCAGGACTTCACTTAAGAAAAATCAATTTGTTGATCTGGATACTGATTACTAACATAGTATTAAGGTCTCAATAATTCACTATGACTAAAATGCAGACATGATGCCAGGTATACACAAGAGCAAGTCTTTCTTCTATCAGTGAGCTGCAAATTTTGACAGAGCAAAGTCACCCACCCTCAATGGGAAACGTAGAATCCCAGAGAAATGTACCATGGAGGAGGGTGGGGGCAGCTTCAAATTGTCTCAGTTATTTATTTTTATACAGAACTACATCTTCCCATCAGAATAACAGCATTATCAGTATTACAAATATTCCAGCATACCTGTGAGCCTTGTAATCCTTCGGCTCCTGATGTACCTTTAAGTCCAGGGTTCCCTGGTTCCCCCTGATGGATGAGTTTTCAGTGTTAAGATTCTCTTCACATGGTTTCCATATACGTTTTCTCTTCATAGTACCTAGGGCTTCAGAGCATGGTACCCAGGAACTATCTTGTCTGACTCTTGGCTCATGCCCTACTTGGTCTAGGATTGTACTCTTCCAAACTGTCTGAGAATTGAACTCCAGGTTACTTCTTACTCTAAGATAGAATTTCACTCTCTTGCTGTCAATGCCCAGGGTGTGTGAATAGCACAGCCTGCAGGGTTGCACAGGTCCCCTGTCTCTGAAATGTCTGTGAAGGAGGCTTGCCTTAGGTCAGGCCTGTCCTGTGTCTGGCAGTCTAACTGATCCCCCAGTCAATGGGGCTCATGTCCAGCGCTCAGCCCTTCCTACAGCAGCCGCATCAAATGCTAACTCATTGGCAGTACCATCTGCCTGTGAGACATCTCCTTGGCCTCACCTTCCACAGAGGACGGGGGTGGGGGGAAGGATACTCATCAAGGCACCCTGGGCCCCCCTCTGGCCTTCTCTTTACTGGATCAGAAAAGACAAAATGTTAGTGTGTGGGTGTCTGGATGGAGACTCCTTAGAGGCAACCCGACCTGTCTTGTCCCTGACAGACAGAGTAACGGCAGCTCGCAGAAATGGTTTCCCCGAAATCGCTCTCCAAAGACAAGTTTACACACTGGGCATTTAATTAACATTTGGAGGATTGATCGCAAACCAATCCAAAAGTCATTACAGACCTAGCTCCAGTCTGACAACCCTGACAATTATCCAGGAGGCTGTTTGGAGAATGAAATAATCCTGAAGCACCTGTCTGATACCTCCCCTCTCCAGCAAATCTTACAAAGTACTGTCTGCTGATCAGAGGTTTCCTGCATGAGAACAAGCTGTGCCATATCTCCCTGTCCTGGGTCCCTGATCATATCTTAGGGGGGAGTACAAACTCATTATACACAGTGCTTCCCATGGGCCCAGTGGAGTTAGACTCCATGGAATTCTCCAAGGAGGAAATGGCTGATGGGGTCAGGTCAGCTCTGTGCTGGTCCAAATGCCACCATCAGGGTTGTCTGAGAAAAGCTGGTCTGAAGCTAAAATCTGGCAGCACCTCTCCAGAAGCTACCTGAAGTTGCCAGTGCAGGCTCTCCAGCTAGTGGCTGTCTCTGCTTTCCAGAGTGTAGTCAAGCGGGAAGAAGATCCAAGCCCCAGATCCTAACTTTCTCCCTAAATAGCAGTGATGAGTCTACTCTCACCCCTCACCTCCCACCTCTGCCTTGTTGAGAAAGCGGCAGAACATCTCACCCATTGATCTACTTTGTGTGGTGATAAACAACTATGATTATTTTATGTACAAAGCAAATACTAAAAACTTTTTCCTACGTTCACTTGGAAAGGTAGCCATGGAAATGATTTCAGAGCAGCTGTTTTCTTTCAACTGTCCAGCTTCTGAACCTCCTTAGAATAAAACACCTGACCAAATATCACCTCCACCAGTTTGGCTGATGATTAGGATTCTTCCATGGAGTTTCTACCCCTCGATTCAGGTACTCTTTGCTTTTAAAGTGCAAATACCCTTTGGGAGAAGTTACCCATTGTAACTTGTCAGCTGTTTGTACCTTGATGTGACTCACAGAACTCTTGACAGATGAAAGCAGAGCAGAAACAGTACAGTTTGAAGCCACTGTTTCCATGATGTCATAATTCTGTCTACATTAAAAAGCAAGGATAAAATAGCATTCCTATTTTAGTAGCACAATGGTTAGGGACGTGTCCTCAGAAGTCAGGCAGCCTTGAGCTCACCCCTTCCCTTTAAAGCCTGGGTGGCACAGAGCAATTGCACAATAGGTCTGAGCCTGGCTGATTAGGAGTGAGACTACCTGGGTTCAAACCCCAGCTCTTCCATTTACCTATCCTGATCCTGTGCAACTTGTCCAAGGTTTCTTGCTTTTTCCCATCTGTAAAATGGATATAATAATAGTATCTACCTGATAGATTTGTTATGAGGATTAAACAAATCAATATTTAAAAGTGATTTGATTAGGACCTGGCACAAAATATGTGCTCTAGAAGTATAAATACTATTATTTATATGTATTCCTTGTGCCTGACAGGCCAAAGGCAATGGGCCTGGAACATGGTTTCAAATGCTCTGGTTCTTAGTACATGGATCCGTTGCTTTGTCAATAGCTGGGGCAACAATTAATTTACACAGGTTGAAATTCTGTCATGTGGGAGGAGATGTCTTAAGTTTGCTTGTGTTTTTAGAATTTGTCATCCATTTAAGATCCTCTGACCATCATAGAGAATTCTAGCCTTCACTGGAAAGGTGAAGGAGGGGGTAGAAAAGCCATTGTTTTATATCCATCCATGTTGATTTGTTTAATTACAAAGGAGGAGATGGGCAGCAAAGTGGGTGAGGATGAGGGAGGGAGGCTGAGAGCCTCCTGTCCATGGAGTGACTTAGTCATTGGCTGGTTTGTCCAAGTACTAATCCCCTACCCGACCCCACTTTTTTTTTTAAAGTGCCTGATTGATGATGACAGCTATAAAGCTATTTCAAACTAAAAGTATTTCTCTTAAACCAACAAAACTACATATTTATCTTTAAAATTTATAACATTTAGTTTATCTTGCTGCTCTCATGCTTCCTCTGATTAATTTTAATTCTCTTGTATGGAGAGGTGGGCAAAGTCCCAATGAATTTCACCAGAAGCACTGGGAGGTCTAAGCCATCCAACTGCAGACTCTTTCCCTTAAGAACTATGAGTCAAGATAAACAAAGGCAAGAGGAACTAAAACATTCATCCACTATCTCTCCCAGAGGGGGAGGCAATCAGCCATAGCTTTCAAAGTGGTGAGAAGATTCCAACTTTGTGACAGAAAAGGAAGCCAAGTATTTTCAGTGTCCTCGTGAACAAAACTCAGGGCCAAATCTACATTTGGACATTATTCTCTTTTGATGATCTCCATTCTGAGTGCATGCTGAAAGGGTTTCTAACACATTATAAATATCCTCTCTAACTTTGGTAGTCCACAAAGGGAAAAGTGATTTCTTTGTTGTTCCTTAAAAAGAAGCAGAAATCCAACATTTCTGTTTTAGGCTTGATATCACACGGGATGCTGTAAAATTACCACAGCATCTTCAGGTTGCCACTAGTTTGGCTCTAATCGCCAATGTTTTAGTTTATTCAGGAAGAATTTATCTGTAATTCTTCTTTCCCTTTGGCGACATATGAGGAGGAAGACAGCACATTTTCTTATTTCTTAATATTCTACAGAAGCTCAAAGATGCTAAGCTACTGGAGGAAGGTTTTTATGTGAAAGTCACTGGCTCTCTTCAAAGACATTTAAAAGTTTCTGGAAGGTGGAAAGGGAAAGGCAGACTGTCACAGTTGTTCTCAACCAGGGGTAATTTGCCCCACCACCGCATCCCCATTACCCCTGACTGACATTTGGCAAGATCTGCAGGCATTTTTGGACATCACAACTGGGGAGAAGTGGGTGTTACTGACATCTAGTGGGTAGAGACCAGGGATGCTGCAAAACATCCTATAATGCACAGGCTATCCCATCACAACAAAGAATTACCTGGCCCCAAATGACAACAGTGTCAGTGTATCTGCCCTGGATCAGCAAACTGCAGAGACACATATTCTGAATGCCTCTTGGCATCTCCAGGTGATAAGGAGGGGAAATAAATGTCCACGGAAATACTTACACTACTCCCTCTGGAACTAGGACTGCCTTGTGTCTCTTTCGGGCTGGTTCTACCCTAGAAACACAATTGTTCCCCCAAGATCATAAGGCAAAAGATTCTGAGTAAATGACAAAGACATCAGCATAAAAATCTCAAGCACTATTAAAAGAGAATAAATGTGTCATGTCAGAATGTTTCTGCATTATTAACCCTATTGGGTATATATCCATTAAAGAGGAAAATGGTATAGCAACATGCACTGCTAATGACCAATTTCCCCATAAAATAATATCACCTGCTAGAAACTTAATAACTTTGCCCATAACTTTGTAGTAGGTGTAACCTACTACAGGCATACCTTATTTTAAGAAAATAAGGCTCTTTTAAATGGGAACTTAGGGGTGATTGTTCAGTTAGAAAAACTGTTAAGTATTTTACTAAATAATTTAGACTTCAGGAAAGCCTTAGCTTGGTAACAGAATTAATCAACTCATATATGTAAAATAGGTCCAATTACTTGTCTTCCTTGTTTTCCTTTGGAGTCCTTTTGTCCTTTGATGTTATTGCTTTGTCCTGGATTACCCTAGGGGAAGATTTAAAAAATACTTTAGAATCAAGAAATATCAGCTTTTTTTTTTTTCAAAATGGTACAATATTAAGAACTAAACTAATTTGGGTTAAGTAACGAGAGGTGTGAGAAAATTCTCCATATTTGAAACTCACGAATTAAAAAAAAAATGAAACAATATTTCTCCAAGTCTGAAGGAGGCTTAGTGATAAATGAAGAATTAAAAGAGTGCTTGCTGCAGCTATGGCAATTTTCCCTTCTCTGTACTGGCAGCTTCACTGATGCACTCATCCAAACATGCTTATGCCAGTCTCTCAAAGGTGTAGTAAGATTCCCCTATAATCGAGTCTTCAAATAGGGAATCAATAAGGTTAGAAACCCAATAAGCAAAATTATGGAAATTTCATTCCCAAAGGAACTTGAAAGTCTCAAGATACATAAGGATGAATTAGATGGAATTTTAGTTCCCACCTCTGAATTTTTGACATAATCAGCCCAAATCAGATGCAGGTTTTCCCCAAACCAATAAGCCTTAGTCAACACCTACCACCCCCTCCCAAGACATGTCTTTGCCTACAGGTTAGCAGGAGACATGAGAAGTGTGGAGTAAACTACACAGTTAAGAGCCACTTGGGCCCCAGTAACTTACAGGATCCTCAGGGACGCCCTTCTCTCCATATCCCCCAGGAGGGCCTCTGGAACCTGGGCTGCCCCGAAAAAAATAAAATGAGCTTCTGAGTTAGCTTGTAGGAGAGTGTTAAAATGTCAAGGGTCGTGGTGTTTGGAGGGGACAAAATCAATCAGACAAAATGATCCACGTTCCTCTATCCCAGCCAGATTCCCTTTGACCTCTCAAACAGTACAAGGTCCAGTTTTAAGCCTATAGTCAGGATTATTTATAAAAAGGCTGGGAAAAGGGAAAACTTCTCATGGTCTAGCAGAGTACTGCTCAGCAGAACTTTCTGCAGAGACGGAAATGTTCTCCATCTGCACTGTCCAATATGGTAACCACTGGCCATAGTTGGCTGTCGAGCACACGAAATGTGGCTAATACAACTGAGAGCAGAATTTTTCATTTTAGTTAATTTGAATTTAAGTAGTTACATATTGCTAGTGGGTATCGTATTGGGCATCCCAGCCAGTCTAGCAACTTCTGACATCTGTAATTAAATTGTCCACTGGAAACTGCCACTGGGATGTTCCATGGTCACCTCAAACTCAACTGTTCCCAACTAAACTTGCCCAAGCTGGGATCCTTGCAGGTATTTTGACTGGCTTCTCATTCCCTGCTTCTCTGGTTACCTGGAGATCTGATATCCCGGAGTCAGAACTAGGGTGAGACAAACAAGGTACCTAGGGTGCAAAATTTAGGAAGGCACTCACGCTTTGCTTCACTCTGAGAATGAGTGCTTCCTTAAATTTTGTACACTAGGTCCTCATTCCAGCCTGGACCCTGTTACAACCTTCATGGGTCTTGTGTCTGTTGCTTTACTTGAAGGCTTCATCACTTCTCACCTTGATTATTACAGATCTGCCTCTCATATTTGTCTTGCATCTATGTCATCCCCAATGCATCCCCCACACTACTGTCACGGAATATTTCTAAAATGCAAATTTAACTGTGACCTCCCTACTTACAATTTTTCTAAGGCTCCCCATTCTTTAATGGCTAAAATCCAGACTCCTCCTCCATGGCTCACCAGTGCTTTCACCAGCTCTTCCCACCCGTTCATGAACCTCACCTTCCTCCACCTGTACCCTAAAGCTCACACCGAGCAGAACAACTTGCAGGGCCCCCAAGCCTCCATGTCTTTACTTATGCTGTTCCCTCTGTGTGGACTGCCCTTTCTCCACATCTTACTAATTCCTATTCATCTTCAGCTCAGGGATCATTTCCTCCAGGAAGGTTTCCTGCACTCCCTCCCCACCCTGCAGAGCTAGGTGCCCTTCTCTGGGCTCCCACCTAGTTACCTATAACATGACCCCAACCACATACTGTGTCGTCATTAGCTATTGGTATGTCTGTCTCTCCAACTACACCAGGGGATCCTTGAAGACAAGGACAGTGTGGTTCATCTCTGAGTCGTTAGCACATAACTTAGTGCCTGACACATGCCAGGTATTCAGAAGTATTTGATAAATAAGTGAATCAGAACATAAAAGGAGAGCCGCTTGGAACCAAGGAGGCACACATTAATGAGTGTCAAAATGATTTGAAAATAAAAAAATGTTTCTCTGTGATTTGCTACACCAAGGCCACCAAAATAATTTTGTCTCTTTCTCTTGCTTTTTATTTTTTTCTGATACAATAAAGAGAAGAGGTAAGCTGCTAACAGGCAAATGCATTCATTTGCAGACTTCTGAAAAACATGCTCATAGAAGATCCTTGCAAGTCTTGAATCTTTCTAGCTGGAAATTCTTGAAAACTGCATAGTTACCCACTTGCCCTAAATGGGGATGTAACATCTATTCAGTGGTAATAGGCTTCATTACTGTCAACTTTATTCCTCATAACCTGTGACACACAACAATGAAGACTATCTCTAACACCAAATTCTCCTTCTTTGATGTACTGAAAAGTGTTACCTGGGATCCTGGATCACCCTTTTCTCCCTTTTTCCCAGGAAGCCCATGAAAGCCCTAAAAGAAGACAAGGAAAACAAAATTCCCATTAAAGAAATAGATCAACCTCATGACGATTTTATGGTACTTGAGGAAAAAGGGTTTTACCTCTTCCCCATAGAGTCCATCAATCCCATCGTTTCCATGTTCTCCCTGAAAGACAAAGATGGGCAGCAGTCAGGTCAAGGGAGATCTCTGCCACGTGCTTATCAGTAAACTAAAGCCCATTAGGAAGTGAAATTGGACTGAAGAAGTAACTACAGTACCTTATATCCAGCAAATCCTTTGGCTCCCTGTAAAAGATTAAATATCTCTCACTGGCATGTCAAGGAGAATGTGGATTCACAGTCTGTTGGAGCAGGAAGGGGCTGGCTCCATTAAGAGAGTGATTTTGTATTTCTTTAGTAGCTTCTGGGTTTCCAACCACAAAGAGGTTACATGTGGAATTTAATAATGCTCAAGATTTGAGATGACTAAATAGACTTACTCTGCAGAAGAGGAAACTAACATGTAATTGGAGAAAGGGAAAGTGGGAGGGGGGATGGAAGAGAGAACACAGAAGAGGGAGGGGACAGAGGAGAGATGGAGAGGATGCCATAGAGAATTTAAAATACAATATTTACCTTTCGACTCCACTCCCCTGGACATCCTGCAATCCCTCTATTTCCTTGGGGTCCAGTGTCTCCTTGTCTTCCCTAAGAAAAGGTACCCAAACAGGTATCCAAAGTGACTCTTTTGCCAGAAGCTGCCAGCTGTTTACTTTTCAAGAGTGAAGCCAGAGCAGCTGGACACTCTGAGCTCTAGACAAAGCAAACTCTCCTGCAAATTCATTAATTAACTCTGTTTTTCCCCTCGATTCAGGCATTTTCCCTTCAGGGCTTTCTTACAGATCCAAGATCACACAAAGGTGTGGGATGGGCTCAGTTGCTTCCCTGCCCTTATCAGAAAGCACAGCCAAAGGTTTGAAGTCACTTCACTTCACAGCCACATTCCCAATGCTCCACTGATACATGTTGGCCCTAACATCTTGCCCAGGCCCTTACGCTGGCCTGGAAAACCCAAAATTGCTCACGGCAGAGAAGCAAGTTTGTGCCAGGGGACCAGAACTGAGTAGAAGCAGTTGATAGGAAATGACACTGCCCCAAGCCAGTGCTCATGGGAAGGACCACCAGGTTAAAGATCCCCAAAGTTAGAGCATCCACACAGGGAAGAGCACTCAAGGTCAATGACATGTGCCTCTCCCATTAGTCTGCCTTCTCCCAGGAAATATTTAAATACAGATAAGGGTTAGAATAAAATGAGTCTCAAGAGAAGAACGATATTGTGTTTCCTGAGAGCAGGAACCCCCAACTGTCTCTTCTCCCATTGTGTCCCTGGTGCCTGGTTCAGATCTGGGTGCACAGAAGGTGCTAATGGTTTGCTGTGTGGATAAATACTCATTTAGAAATGAACTTAGTTCTTTCTTTCCAGGTAGGTGAGGGGAGAGATGGTTTTCCTTTTGCTGCTTTGCTTTCTTTATTCTGAGGATTGTTCCCAGTAAAAGCAGGAGGCCTCACCTATGGCCACAGTTGCTGAGAGCCAGCTGTGGGCTCACAGTCAGGCATTGGGTGACACTCTTACCCTCACTCAAACCCTAGCTGGCTCAGTAGGCTCCATGACCCCTCTGCAGGTACAGGGTGGGTAAACTATAGTCTTAGAGGAATTTATAAGTGTTTACAGATGAGGAAACCGAGGGTCAAGAAGTTACATATCTTGTTAAGGTTTCACATCTAGATCAGCCCTTGACTGTCTGATTTGGGAACCTATAATTTTATTTATTTATTTATTTATTTATTTATTTTCAGATCTCAAAAATGATTTTATTATTATTATTTTTTTGAATTTTAGAATTTCATTTATTTTTTTATACAGCAGGTTCTTATTAGTTATCCATTTTATACATATTAGTGTATATATGTCAATCCCAATCTGGAAGCCTATACTTTTAATCACAACTTGCTGTGCAGATAAGGATTCTAAGGGGATGGAGATGCAGGCTGGATGTCTCCTAAGCTTTTCTTATCCCAATGGAGCCACCTAAGTGGTTTCAGTTCCTCCAAATCCATTTTTATAATTTGGTGAACCAAGTGAGAGTTCTGGTTTGGGGGTCAAAGATTGAGATTCGAAAACCACATGTGGCATGGGACCACGACACCATGTTTAGGGGGTGCTTTGCCAGCTTCTATTTCCATGTCCAAAGCACTGGGCTGCAGGTCCAGAGAGAGCCCTTCGCAAATAACCCAGCTTCACTGTGCGCAGGGGCAGGAAAGAGGATGCCCAGCTCACTGCCACCCACAAAATTGTGCCAGGCAAAATGTAGGTGAGCCTGCTCCCTCCTTCTCCCAAATAGTAGGTTTAGCAAGTGCCTCATGATTAAAACAAGGAAAAGGAAAAAAAAAAAAGAAAAGCAACTCATTTCTCCTCCCCCCAAACTACAAAAAATATATAAACAAAACCCCATTTATCCCTTCTGGAAAATAAAGCTTTTTTTATGAAAAAAGGAAATCAGTAAGTATGGCGGGCAGTGTGTCACGAAAACTTACAGGGTCTCCCTCCTCTCCCTTGTGTCCTCTGCTGCCTTTCAGACCTGGAAAACCCTGGGAGGAAAGAGAGAAAATTCGATCTTAATCATCTTCCATCAACTCAAACTTGTTACATTAGGCATTTTAAGCAAGACCCTCCCCCCAACCTGGTTGTGGTTTTTGCAGGTGTGGCTGTGAGTGTGAAGAGAGTCAGACAAGTTCTGGGGCTGGATTTTGTCCTTGTTATTGGCTCTGAAGCCCTCTGTGGAGGTGGCCTCCTGATGCCTACAGGAGGCTGAGTTTGAAATCCAGTGCAGCTCAGGGCTTCAGGGTCAGCCCTGTGCTTGGGAGTGTTGCATGGAGGACAGTGGTGGCCACCAGGACCCTTTCATCAGGCAAACTGATAACATTTCCAAAGAGATCATTTTACTTTCTTCTGCTTGTTTGAGAGTCCAAAAAAGAATAAGCCCTTCTCCAACAACAAGGTTACGCATATTTAAGTTGCTATCATCTCTCCCTCTGCGTTTAACTGCCTCGTGGTTTATTTTTGGCAAGGATTTCCTTTAAGGTTTGCTTTCCTCACCCTCTAACACAGGTCCGCACTGTCTGCTCAGTATACTGGGGAGTTCTGCTCTTGGAATAGAATTCTCGTAACAAGCAACATAATAAGAGACGAAACTGTGTTAAACAAAACACTGTAACTTAGTAAAAAGTCAAGGGGAGGGATAAATTAGGAGTTTGGGATTAACATATACACACTACTGTGTATAAAACAGATAAACAACAAGGACCTAAAGGGAGGTCCTTGATCAATTATCCTTTCACAAGGATGGACAATGCAGCACTGAGGAGCAAGAATCGTGTTTGAGCTCTTAAAATAAAATAGCCCAGACTCCTTTTCATTGTGATATCTAAAATGCATTTGAAAAGTGCATAAAAGTAAATAAAATATAAAGGTACAGCTTAATTATTATGAAGTGAACATCTGTGTCATCACCACCCAGGCCAAGAAATAGGACATGGCTGGTACCCAGACACAGCAGCTACCCAATCACAAACAACTCCCCATCCCTCCCCTGGGAACATACTCCTGCTTTTATGATAATATTTCCTGGACTTAAAAAAAAAAAAAAAACTTCACTACTTAATCATTCATCCCTAGACACTATGGGTTAGTTTTGCCTCTTTTCAAACTTTTTATAAATGAAATCATACCATATGTACTTTTCTGTGTTTTGCTTTTTTTTGGCCATTATTGTGTTTGTAAAATTTATCCCTGTTGTTATGTGTAGCTGTAGTTCATTCATTTTCAATACCTTAGAGCATTCTACTGAATTAAAATACCGTGATATATTTATCTATGCTATTGCTGTGTAATTGATCTTTCATAATCTTTTTTTAAGGGCTATTAATCTGCAGTGCTATGTTCTTTTTGCAGTTCAATCACATATCATTGTTGATGAAGCACAACTTTCCCCACCATTTCTAACACCTCTTGACACCTTTCAAACTGTCTAATGTGCAAAAGTGTAAATTGCAAAGCCAAGGAGCAACACCACCAAGGATACATAAGAGAAAAGGGAGTCATTCTTAATAGTAGCATCAAAAGTGAGCCTTCTGAACCCTCCTACACTGTTGGTGGGAATGTAAATTGGTGCAGCCACTATGGAAAACTGCATGGAGGTTCCTCAAAAAACTAAAAATAGAGTTGCCATATGATTCTGCAATCCCACTCCTGGGCATATATTTGAAAATACTCTAATTCAAAAAGACACATGCACCCCAATGTTCACAGCAGCACTATTCACAGTAGCCAAGACATGGAAGCAACCTAAAAGCCCATCAACAGAGGAGTGGATAAAGAATATGTGGTATATTTATACAATGGAATATTACTCAGCCATAAAAAATGAAATAATGCCATTTGCAGCAACATGGACGGACCCAGAGATTATCAGACCAAGTGAAGTAACTCAGAGAAAGAAAAATATCATGATATCACTTATACATGGAATCTAAGAAATGATACAAATGAATTTATTTACAAAACAGAAATAGACTCAGACATAGAAAACAAACTTATACTACCAAAGGGGAAGGAGGGAAGGGATAAATTAAGAGTATGGGATTAGCTTATACACACTACTATGTATAACATAGAGAAACAACAAGGTCCTACTATATAGTACAGGGAACTATATTCAATATCCCATGAAAAACCATAATGGAAAAGAATATGAAAAAGAATGTCTATATATGTATAACTGAATCACTTTGCTGTATTGTAGAAATTAACATAGCATTATAAATTAATACTTCAATAAAATGTATATTTTAAAAAATGTGAGCCCTTCTGATCTGGCTCCTACACCATAGAAGTCACACAAATGGCCCAAAGTAATTACATCAGCATCAAGCGAAGGTTGCAAACCCAGCTACTCAATCTCAGCTCCACCTACACCAAATCAAAGCCCATTAGGTAAAAGCATGTCACAACTGAATGGCACCTTTAAGGCTTGTGGTCCTCGGATCCCTTGAGGTCCTGGAGTCTGTGAACACTTGCAAAACGTACAGCAGCAAGTCCTCTCCGCAATGTTTCCCTGGAAAAAAGAAAAAATGGG
The DNA here is from genome assembly GCF_949752795.1 of Hyperoodon ampullatus. NCBI lineage: Eukaryota > Metazoa > Chordata > Mammalia > Artiodactyla > Ziphiidae > Hyperoodon > Hyperoodon ampullatus. The sequence goes on along the minus strand of NC_136918.1, from coordinate 73,318,614 downwards.
TGAGCAACTATGGTGAGGAACTTCATCACATAAGAACTGAATTGACATAAATCATAATTCACCACCTACAGCCTGTACTGTCTCATTGGGTGAGGGGCTGCAGAGAATAAGAGGTGCTTTTTGACTTAACCCTGAAGAGAGAGCACGAGATCAGTAACTGCACTGGTGACATATCTTTTCCAAGGAAATGACCTCTATTTATAGAAGGGGCACTCACTACACAGATGGCCACAGGCCAGGTGTGCACAAGACTGGTTGGTTCCTAGTTGACAGCTCTTGTTTCCTGGGATTTCAGCAGCATAAACTGTTGGGGGCTTTTGATTTGATTAGGGGTTGGTTGGATTTTAGCTTCCTATGCATTCATTTGGCGAGATGACAAAGGATGAAAGGGCATGGGGAAGCAAAAAACAATGCTCTGGGCTTTCACACTTTTTCATATGTTAAAGACCATGTAACTGAATTTAGGGCAAACAAGGGAATCTTTGGGAATACTCATCAGGATTCCAATTCCAATGTTCCCTGGGCATTTTGAATAATGGGTTTTTTTTCTTCAGCAACTCACCAGATACTATGATACCATATTGCCCAATTCTCTCATTCCAATGGTCAGGTGAATCCTGTAATCAAATCCTTTTCCAAATTCAAAGCTGGAAAACTCATCATGAGAGGTTGAGTTTAGGGAAACCACCAGCAAAGCGTCAAGCCCTAGGCAGTAAATACAACAGATATAAAACCCCAGGAATTGTACACAAAAAAGAAGGAAAGCCCATCTTATTTCCTTTCCAAGAGAAAGGAGTGTTCTTGATACTGAAGAACCCAACAGCGCTTTGCCTGCATCTTCAGTACACACATGAGGCACTGGTTCCTGACCTCGGCATGAAATCTAAGAAATCTTGCAGAAAAACACTAGCAGAAATTGTGTTTAATTCCTCACCACCAATCTTTTTTTTCCAACTTTATTGGAGTATAATTTCTTCACAATGGTGTGTTAGTTTCTGCTTTATAACAAAGTGAATCAGTTATACATATACATCTGTTCCCATAGTCCTTCCATCTTGTATCTCCCTCCCTCCCACCCTCCCTATCCCACCCCTCCAGGCGGTCACAAAGCAACGAGCTGATCTCCCTGTACTATGCGGCTGCTTCCCACTAGCTATCTACCTTACGTTTGGTAGTGTATATATGTCCATGCCTCTCTCTCGCTTTGTCACAGCTTACCCTTCCCCCTCCCCATATCCTCAAGTCCATTCTCAAGTAGGTCTGTGTCTTTATTCCTGTTTTACCCCTAGGTTCTTCATGACATTTTTTTTCTTAAATTCCATATATATGTGTTAGCATACGGTATTTGTCTTTCTCTTTCTGACTTACTTCACTCTGTATGACAGACTCTAGGTCTATCCACCTCATTACAAATAGCTCAATTTCGTTTCTTTTTATGGCTGAGCAATATTCCATTGTATATATGTGCCACATCTTCTTTATCCATTCATCCGATGATGGACACTTAGGTTGTTTCCATCTCTGAGCTATTGTAAATAGAGCTGCAATGAACATTTTGGTACATGACTCTTTTTGAATTATGGTTTTCTCAGGGTATATGCCCAGTAGCCTCACCACCAATCTTAATGCAGTTCTGGGGCATTTGAAAGCAATTTTTTAAGAAATGATATTGTTCAGCTTCAGAGCTCTTCTGAATTTTTTTTTAACATGGTAGTTAGTAACTTTTTTTAATTTATTTTTTTCACCATTTTTAAAAATTGAAGTATAGTTAATTTACAATGTTGTGTTAGTTTCTGGGGCACAGCAGAGTCATTCAGTTATATATATATATATATATATATATATATATATATATATATATATATATATATATATAACAGAATATATATATTTTTTCCATTATAGGTTATTATAAGATATTGAATATAGTCAATATCTGTGCTATACAGTAAGTCCTTGTTGTTCATCTATTTTATACATAGTTGTATGTATGTGTTAATCTCAAACTCCTAATTTATCTCCCCCACCACTATTCCCTTTGATAACCATAAGTTTGTTTTCTATGTCTATGAGTCTATTTGTGTTTTGTAAATAAGTTCATTTGTATCATTTTTTTAGATTCTGCATAAAAGTGATACCATATGATATTTGTACTTCTCTGTCTGATCTCCTTCACTTAGTATGATAATCTATAGGTCCATCCATGTTGCTGCAAATGGCATTATTTCATTCTTTTTTGTGGCTGAGTACTATTCCACTACATATATGTACCACATCTTCTTTATCCATTCATCTGTCGATGGATATTTAGGTTGTTTCCATGTCTTGGCTATTGTAAATAGTGCTGCTATGAACTGAATTTTTCTGAATGTAAATTAATCACAGTAATTTGTAAATTAATCACAAAATTTGTAAATAGAATGTAAATAGCTCTCAAATCATCTCTACTGCCAAACACCCTGGCAGCTGGGTGGGCCCTGGAAGCTTGAGGAATGCCTAGGGTGATTCCAGTCTCAGCTGAACTCCTGGCCATACCCAGGAATTCATTTATTCACCCATTCACTCACTCATTAATTCATTTGCTGGTCCATTTACTCTTTCCCTCCTTTCATTAAACAAATATTTGCTTATTAGGAGCCTATTATGTATTAATCATTGTACCAGGGAGAGGGTCAGGATGCTACAAAAACCTGAAGAAGAAGCTCCTAACTCGGTTTTGGAAGGTCACACAAGGTTTCTGCAAAGGACTGATGTCTAGACTGATCCTAAAGGATGAATGGAAGTTGGTCAAGAGAAAGAACCAGAGAAGGGAGGTGGTGAGAACTTGGGGGAAGCTGAGAGTGGGGAGAGTCCCAGGCAGAAGGAAAGAGGACATGCAAGGGTGGGGAGGGTGAGGTTGAAAAGGACATTGGAGGGAGAATGGAAAAAGTTCTGATGCTGGAACAGAGTGTGAGCAGCCAGGTAAAGCTGAGTGGGAAGTGGGGCCAGATCCTGTAAAGCCTCACAGGCCATATGAAGGAATTTGATATTCTAAGAACAGTGGAAATATATAGTAGGGATTCAAGAAGGGAAGGTGACACAACCAGGACATTTATGGCCCCTGGGAGTTTCCATGGAAGCTGAACACTGGAAGCCACGAGGGCTACACCAAGGAAGCCTCCAATAACATGCCCCACCTGCCAGTCACCTGCCTGCCTCCTGTCTCTGTATGTGACTCTCTGCTTCTGCATTTAGCTCCCAGCTCTTCTGAAACTATGACATGGACAGGGGAGGTATAGTGAGAAGTGCTTTTCAAAATCCATGCTGCAATCTATCCCATGGAAAATCAGACACAATAAGAAGTGTCTTAGGTTCCTAGAAGCAGAATCTGAGACAGGAATCTGTGTGTAAGTGGCTTACAGAGGGAGAGAGAGAAGCAGGAAAGGGAAGGGGAGGTTGTGAGCAAGGATGTGTCTCAGTAAAGTCCTCACCTGGGTCTGATTTCTGAGGGTCCCTGGAGTGTAGGCTGTACCAGAGTTGACCCACTTCAGGCAAGAGTGCTGGGTTTCTGTATCCCTCTGCAATAATTACCCCTGCTCCCATCCCTCAGGCGGGATGTGTGACCCCAACCTCCATTCCAAGCATCAGGTCACTGTTGGGGTCAGTCAAGGGCACACATCTATAGAAGATCACAGGTATAAGAACTTGGCTGTAGCATTTGCAGCCTTTGGGGGATAAGTGGGCAGCTGGTCAAGGGGGTTTGGGCAGGACACTAGCAGCAGTTGCTTCAAATGGCCAGGCAAATCCCAAATTCCAGAGCACCCTAGTAGGTACAGACTTGTTCAGCAGATTCCATGCTTCATCATTTACTTTTTCAATTTCAACTTTACCTGCTTCTCTGAGCCTGTCCGATTTATCTTCAAGCATTATTTTTCTTTCACCCCCAAGACCATCTGAAAAGATGAGTAATACCTGGAGAAAGAGGAAAGCATAGAATGGGGTGACATGAGAACAAAACATATAACTGGGAGGGAGAAACCAATACAAGAGCATAGAGATGGGAGCTAGAATGTGTCACAGATATTGTCCTCGGGATGCAGAGGTATCCTTAAACGTGTCCCAGATGGACTGCACGAACTGTGCATTCAGGTGAGTTGGCCCGTTGACAGTGACTTGCAGTAGGCTGTCAAATATTGTTTCCTGGTAGATTTGGAACTTGGCGGGGAATTTCTGGTCACTGTTCACCTTAAAGGCCACACTCACCTGTACCTCTGTGCCTGCCCTGCAGCTCACACCCCTGAGGGAGGTAATGTCCTCTAAGATGCCTGGGAGGTATGATTCCAGCCGGGGGTGGCCATGGAACAACGACTGCCCCAGCAGGTGAGTGGAAATGTCGAAGCTGACCACTATGTCCAGAAAGCAGTCTGGAGACCAAGGGAAATAAGGCCAAATTAATGAACAGACAGGAGCAAGGAAGGGCAGATGGGTCAGGAAAAGGGGAAGCAGTCATGGTCTAGGGCTAGAGGGTCTCTAGGACCCAAAAGTGTCCAAGAAGGAAAATACTGGCTGCTCGGTCAACATGTAGCACAGGTTCACCCTCCCCCTCCCCACCCTTGCATGTCCCATTCAAATGTTACATGTTTCAGTAACTGTTTGAAGTCTAATCATGGTTTAGTCTTATTCTCAGTGGCTGGCCTCGTGTGTGTGTGTGCGCGTGTGTGTGCATATTTTCTTCTTTTAATGATGACATATTATGATGCATATAATTATAACATATTAAACATTTCAATTGTCCTTAGAGTTTATTTAATCCAGAGGCCACCAACTCAGTTGGCGGCAAAGGCCGGGAGGGTAATGTCAACGAGTCAAGTGGGCAGGGAATGAGAAAATGAACGCAGAGCAACGACACATCTGTTCACCGTTCAGTTCCAGCTGAGAGTAGCCATGTGGGAAACGGGGCCTAATGTGGTTACGTTGTCTGATTTTTCAAAAAGAAACCTGAAATCTGCATTTTAATACAATATCTCCAGTTTGTAAAAGTTATCAATTAATTAAGAAGCTGTCAACACCAAATAGGACAAACCCAATTCAGCTACAAGTTGCCACTTGGTCACCCCTGACCCTGTCCAGTTGCTCATTTTACACAGGAGGAGATGGTCATGCATGGAGGTTGCTGTTGCTGAACCAGAGTGGGAACCCTGGCATTCTGATTCCAGTCCCGGGCTCCTCCACCACTGTCATCTGCCCCCAGTGAGCACCCCAATGGAGAGCTTGGAAAAACCAATGTGTTTTGTAAAAGAAGTTGCTTCCATCATAACGAGTCTATAAACAGAAGCACTCTGGGGAATTTCTGCCTGTTGTGCAAATTCCACAAAATATTAGCCTTCACTGTTGCTCTGTCCTCCCAACTCTCAGCCTCAAGTGTACAGAACCTGAGTCCCACGCGGCAACTCTCAGCTGGAGCTGAAAAATGACATCCTCATCAGGTGATCCGTGGCTCTGCGTTCATTTTCTTCACTCCCTGCCCACTTGACTCACTTCCATGACCCACCCGGCCTTTGTAGCCATCAGCATTGGTGAACTCTGGAAATTAAATAATCCCCAAGGACAACTCAAATCTTTACTATGTTATGATTATATGAATGCCATCATTCAAAGAAGAAAATGTACAGATGTGTGCTGACACATCTGACACAGATGGACCACACACACACACACATGCGCACTGAATCCCTTACAAGATGGTTTAACAAAGTTAAAATAGGAAAATGTCCAATCAGCAAATATTTATTTTACTTACTTCCTGTGGGATGCAGGGCATTGCTCTAGGACTTCCAGAAGCAGAGAGGGTAGAAATAGGAGGCTGAGTTCCAGGTGTTAGAGGAGTATAACCACTGGATTACATTAGGGGGCAGGGCTGACCAGGGGACACAACCCAGGGCCTCCTCCAGCCTCTGCACCCTTTCCCTGTCTCTGAAGGAGGCTGACCGATCTCGATTTCTGGAAACAGAGGAGATGTCTATTCTCACCACACACGTGTTCTGCTGGACTCACCCACAAACACCTTGGGAAATGGACAACTGGGAAGCTGCAATCAAATAATAACAAAGAAAGAGAAAGGGAGCACTCACTGGTTTTCCCTCAACTCTGGCAGATTTCACGGACCATTCTTTTTTTCACATCCACATTCTTTAGTTTATCAAAGTCTTTAAAAGTGATGATTTTTTCAGAATTGCCCGTTATCGACAAGAGCTGTTCCTTATAAACATCTCCTATGCCCAAAGCCAGAATGCAAATGCCACCTTCTCTCAGGGTCTTCGCTGCTTCTGCCACATCATAGCGGGGACCCCCAGATGTGATAACCACCAAAGTCTGAGGGACACCAGCCTTCCTTCTCCCACCAGTGGATTGCTCAAACATAACGCTCACTTGTTTCAGGGCCAAGTCCATTCGTGGAAGCCCGTTGCTCTTCGTCATAGTTTGAATTCAGACTTCCACTGGGTTTTAGTCAGAAAGTTTTGCAACTCAATAATTTCTTGGTAGTGGTTCCCAAATTGTGCTATCCCAATTTTCATCCTTTGAGACTGAATGTCAAAATTATCAATTAAGTCTGACAAGAAAGTTGTCATGGTAACAAAGTCTGAATCAGATACCATGTCAGAGCCATCACAAAAGAAAATCACATCGGCTTCTTGAATGTTACAGACTGAAGTTGAAAAAATAAATCAGTTACTGTTCTTGTGAGTCATTCTAAGTTTTCCCTTTGTTCAAATATTTAAATTGCTTTATGAAATCCTCACTTTCATGGCAAATTGAGATAAGGTAACAGACGAGAGAACCACGATTGGCCCTCAAAGAGAAGAAAAAATAGTGGGGACGAGAAAGCTAAAAGACTTTGTTTCAAATTTTAATTAATTACATGATTCATTTGAAAGGACACTGAACACTACTCTGAGAAAGAAAGTAAGATGTTTGACTAGGTTGAATATATTCTTTAAAAAGTCATTACAAAGGCTTGAACTCCCTTCAACATACCCATACTGGAACGTTCACCCAAGTCAAGTACCACTGTACTATTATTAGTAATCCTGTTACTATTAATGCTACCATTTTACATTTGTGTTGAAAATTATCATTTTAAAAACCTGTTTAGCATACAATAATGGTTAGTATTCATGATCACCTTGTGAGGAATTATTCTGTTTGTTAGGTAAAGAAATGGAATTCAGAGGTTAAGTAAGTTGCCTCAGAATACGCAATTACTATGCAGAGGAGCTGGTACCTAGGTCCCTTTTATCCTTAAATCCAGCACTTTTTTATATTACAAATTGTTTTAATAATATCATAACCCAAATATTAAAATTTCATGGACAAGTGTTAATAAACAGGGTACAGGGTCATCTCCCTGAAGTCCAGTGTGAAATGGTCCATAACCAAGGGATGATGCTCGGTTCCCTTCAAATGCGAAGGCTGGGATGGGGCAGCACTAAAGTGATCACTGAAGGTAACTGAGACGACGGAGCATGCATCACTGACTTCTACTGCCTGCTCTGCTTTCCCCCCTTTCTTTCTCAGCTGTGCCTCCCTAATAAACTTCTTGCATCCCAAACTCCATCTCAGCATGTACTCCAAAAAGACAGGTGTGGGAGATGAGAAGAAAGCAGTCCCCATATTCCTAGGAAAAGACTGTAGTCCTAGTAATGTCCTAGATTTGGTGAGGACCCAGTGATAAAAAAAGCCCAAGCCTGCCCAAGGAGCTCGTAGTCTTGTGATGGGTACAGGTAATGAAACAGCAAGTATGTGTTAAGTGCTACCACCAGGAGAAATAGAAGGTGCAGGAGTTGAGGACCACGGTGGGGACACTGCCAGGTGCTGGGTCAGGAAACTGGCAAACAAAGGCTGGATGTGACAGACAAGCTAGGTGCAGCCAAGGGAAGTGGCAGGCTCGTGGTGGGTAGAATGATGCATGCAAAGATGGAGGAATTTCAGGATGATGGGAAAGACTGTGAAATGGGGGACAGGAGATGAAGTGGGAGATGTCAGCAGGGGCTACGTGGATCACAGGAGTTTAGAAACTGTAACCTGTGAGCAGATCAGTGACACAGCCCATTGTGTATCAGAAAGATCACTCCGTGTTAAGGATGGTCTGGAAGGGAGCAGGACAGATGGCAAGGGTGGGAGTCTAGGGAAGGACCAGACAGGTGCAAGAATTGAGCTGGCCCCACTCCCTTGGGAAAAGTCATGTTTTCTTAAATACCATTATTCAGTATCTGAAACCAAGAAGCTGAATTTATTGCTTACTTAAGTAAAGTAGAGCTGTGGAGATCAGAAGTAGTTTCACCCAGCCTAGCAAATGCTGGTCCGACACAGCATATGGGGGGAGGTTTTGTTTGGGGCTGGACTATTTCACAGAGATGAGAGTGAGTTAATGTCAGTCATAGAAACATGATTTGTGTTGGACACAAAAGTAGGTTTCAAACTGGTAGAGAGGAAGGAAGGGAGGAGGAAAAGAAAAAGAGAAGGAAGTCAGAAGAAGGGAGGGAAGAGGAAAGAAGAAACGAAGTTAGCTGGTTGACTGATGCATCTGCCATGTCGGGAGGCCTGGGTTAATATCTCGCCAGGATTCCAGCCTTCCAAGGAGGCACAGAGATCTCCTAGATGACTTGTCAATATCTGCTGCTTTGAGGTCAGGTGGCAAATCTCACCCTTTCCTCCCTCAGATGTGATGCCTCCAGCCCCTCCTGCCCCGGGGTATCTCATGGATCAGCTTTGGCCCCTTCCCTACTGGTTCCTAGCAGCCAGTCTCTATTACCCCATTCCTGGCCTTTATCCAGAAAAGTTCACTATACCACTTGGACTTCCAATGGCCCTACAGGATGCCGACAATCCCATTTAGAGGCCCCTGGAACTTTGAAGACAAAAGTCTATCTGTTTAAACCATGAAACTCTCCACTTGAGTTTGGCCTGAAACTGATACCGAGTAGTTGCACTTGGGGCCATTAAGCAAACGGGCAGCACAGGCAGCCGTGAAATGAGGAAAGGTGAATATTGCCCTAAGAAGAGTCCTTTCTGCCAAGAAAAAGGAAACAGGGAGGCCAGATAGCAAGGACTGCTTCTGAAACCTTCTTGTATAATGTCTTCAGTATGGTGGCAAAGGACCTTTAGACTCTTGCTTAATCAATAATGCATTTCTTTCAGAGATGAGAAAAACTGGTAGCCTGAGCAGAGAAATGTTCATCCTGTGACACCCAGGTAATGGGAAGCCAAGTTATCATATATTTTTTGTGTAAACTTGTATTGCTATCCCTGTAGAAACTTTAACAGCCCAACTTACCCTCTTGTGCATTGGTACACATACTATCTTGCAGAGGCAGGTAAATATCTTTCAGTTTGTTGAAATTACTGACGTGGATAGTATAGCTTTTATTCCCTGCCATAGTCTCCAGTTCTTCTTGGTCAGCCTTTCCTACACCCACTGCATAGATGATGATGCCTTTGGCTTTTAATTTTGAAGCCATGTCACTGAGCTGATTTCGGTCATGGGATACCCCATCTGTGATGATGATCAGCATCTGCTTCACGTTTTGTTTGAGACGGCTGCCATGTTCCTCCATGAACATGTTGTTTGCATGCTGCAGAGTCCTGGCAGTGAAGGTATTCCCTTCCGCATCCCTGGGCCTCCTCAGATGCTCGATGATGGCTGATCTGTTTGAGTACGTATTGAGGTAGAAGAGAACCTCAGGATGATCTGAGTATCTGAGTGCTCCAAACTGAACTCTGTCCGGGCCAACATCTGATTTCTTCACCAAATGGATAGTGACGTTGATCATGCTTTCTTGGTCTTGGGGAAGGATGCTGCCTGAATGGTCCAGCACAAACACAATGTCTAACTGTCTAATCCTTTTACAATCTGAAAGGAGAAGAGAGCAGGCATCACAAACTTTCTGCTGTGTGTTTTGCACAGACAGACTAGAAGGGAAGAAACTATGTTTGCCACATCCCTCCCAAGTGCCAGATACTGTACTTCACTTAGGTACTGTTGCCATTTTAAAGAGAAAGAATTTGAGGGCTGAGAGATGTACAACTTGCCCATATCATGATTCCAAGGACACTGGCACCCTTATCTATATAACTCCATGATCAGATTGGTGCTCCTCACGCCTCCTGACTCTATTCTGCTAAATTTCATCGGGTCGTGCAACACCTTTTGCTAAGCAGGCTTTCAACTGGAAGGGAATGTCAGAAGGTAATTCAATGTAGTATAGTGGTGAGACACGATCAATGTTTGCCAGACTGGCCTGTAGTTTTGAAAGGGTCAGGGGCTCAGTGGATAAACTTGGAGTTTCATCCTGCTCCTTCAGGCTCCAGCTGTCTCCTCATTTTCTAGTAGAGAAAATTTCCCATGTGCACCATGCCTCTTTGTATTTATACGTATTCCTTCCCCTGACTTCTCAAACTGGAACCCAGAAAAGCCCACGTAGGGGGAGAGCTAAGTCTCCTGTCACCTCACCCCAGCCCCAAGCCCTCTTCCACATTAGAAGCCAAGCAACCACTCTGGCTCAGTCTCCAAAGTGTGAGCTTGTTTCCACTCTTTTCCTTCCCTAAGTAACTTAAGCACATGCTTCCCAAAGGTTCACCCTCCACCTGCCTATCTTACCTCCAATCCTTATTTCTGGCAATGAGGCCTCAAAATTTCAAGTCTCATCCAATGTGGATGAGCCCAGGCTATGTCAGAAAAAAAACCCAGTGTGATTTGGTGACTACTCATAACTTGATAAATATTTATGAACTGATCTAATGTATGAGTCAGCTAAAACTTCACCTCTTGCTATAGACAGGGTCTCCACAAACATTACATTTCTCAAAATGAAGAAAGGCCAGAAAGAGCCCTTTGGATTTCAAAGGTGGGGCCGTGGCCTTAAGGTAAGCCTTTCTTAGAATGTCTCCACAATCCCAAGAGTTTGGGAATCACTGCCATTCTTGGAGGAAGAAAAAAATTTCCAGTTAAGCTGTTGCAAGAGAAATCTTAGAGCTATTGCCTAAAGCTCAGAGTTTATACTAAGACATCTTATTTGTTAACTTTCTGAAATTTTGAAACACATAATCCTGAAGAACGAAGTCCAAAGGAGGCCTCTGTTGCCAGAGGAACAATATACAATTACTAATGTTTTGGTTTGTTCCCTTAGTTGTATCCAAAACACAGATAACAACAGCACGTGGTAGATTTAAAAGTTAACCTTACATGTGGATTTATAGCAAGATCTTACTCGAGTCATTAAAATTGATGGGCTCAAACTGAAGGTTGCTCAATTCAATTTGAAAAGGATTACAGTTTGTCAGATAAAAGTGATGACCTCAAGCAATTGTTTTAAGAAAAGTAGCAAATTAAAAATTTCCAAAGGGATAGACAGACGAACAGCTGATACATGATACTTAGGCGATAGAGAGTAAGAGAATAATGTGAAGTAATGAAAATATACACTATAACTTTAAAATACAGAGGATTTTTGTTGGGGGGATGCTGTGCTTAGGATATTGGTTTTAATTTAACTAAGAGGAAGATGAATTTGTATTTCTATTTACTGCTTAACAATGGTTATAGGTAGCCAAGAAACAATTTGGGGAATTATTTGGGATTAAAAATTGGCTCTGGAAAATCTAGGTATGCAGGTACTAAAGAGTTGGAAATTTAATGTAAAATTCTGAGACCTTTTTGGAATATATTTAAAGTCATTAAAATCAGAGTACATTTTGCCAAATTAGTTGACAAAACTTTTATTCTAGAATATGCCTTGGTATTTCGTATATATGTTCCTGAGGTCATGGGTATTTTAACATAGCATAGATAAGACCAAAATGTAATACCAAAGTCCAGTTGGAGGCCATGCCCAGTGTCCAAGTCACTGTTCACCCCATTATAAAGTCAACAGCTCACACCCTTGAGTCCTGCAGGATAACAGGGTCACTTACCATGAAGAGCACACACGTGGAAGATGAGTTTACTCTCTATTGCCTTTAGATCATCGAAGTTCTCAACTTGGAAGACCAGGCTGCCGTCCCCACTGATCTCCTCCAGGTGAGCTCTATTGGCCCCGTACACCCCCACAGAGAAGATGATCACACCTTTGTCCCGAAGAGATTTTGCAGGGTCTATCACATCATCTTGGGCTTCTCCATCAGTGATGAGGATGAGAAACTTTTTGACCATTGAACGGCCCCCCTTGGGCTCAGTGAAGTATGGATCCACAAAGGTTAGTGCACTTCCAGTAAAAGTGTTTTGGCTGATGGGAGACATTCTGTTTATTGCATCAGAAATTTCTTTTTGTGTATAGTATTTATCCAGCTGGAATTCTTCCCTCTTATAATCACTGAATTGAATGACACCAATTCGGGTTTTGTCTGGGCCAATCTGAACCTCAGCTAACAGGTTTTTCATGAAGGTTTTCATTTCCCCAAAATTTTCAGATCCTATACTGCTAGAACCATCCACCAGAAACATGATATCGAACTTCATGTATTCACATCCTGCATGTAATCAAAAAGACCAGAAATAAACCAGGTTGGAATTGTCCTCAGAATGTATAAAAGACAGTAAAGGAGAAATAAATCCTTTAATCAGAAAACATCTAAAATTAACTCAAGCAATTTCCATTGCATTTGAAAATTTTATCTGCTTCTTTTGTAGAAGCCTGCTGACTATAACCCTAAATCAGAAATTCATTGAAGATTACCTAAGAAGTTTTAGAGAAGAAATGCAACTTCAAAAGTATTTATTCATTCACTCACTTATGCATATATGCATTATGCATTTATTTATTCATAATTTTCGAAGTTTATGAAATAGAAAGCATCAGGTCATGCATTAAAGATGCAATGGTGATCAAAAAAGAAGGACAGAGAAAAGTAAGCAATTTTTGGCACTAATATGACTAATATGTCAGGGTTTTATGTATATTCTTGAAACACAAAATTCCAGGTAATCTTTTTTTTTTAATTCTAATATTCTATGATTTTTTTAATTAGTTTCTGCTTTATAACAAAGTGAATCAGTCATATATATATATCTGTTCCCACATCCCTTCCCTCATGCATCTCCCTCCCTCCCACCCTCCCCATCCCACCCCTCCAGGCGGTCACAAAGCACCGAGCTGATCTCCCTGTGCTCTGCAGCTGCTTCCCACTATCTATCTACCTTACGTTTGGTAGTGTATATATGTCCATGCCTCTCTTTCGCTTTGTCACAGTTTACCCTTCCCCCTCCCCATATCCTCAAGTCCATTCTCAAGTAGGTCTGTGTCTTTATTCCTGTTTTACCCCTAGGTTCTTCATGACATTTTTTTAAAATTCCATATATATGTGTTAGCATACGGTATTTGTCTTTCTCTTTCTGACTTACTTCACTCTGTATGACAGACTCTAGGTCTATCCACCTCATTACAAATAGCTCAATTTCGTTTCTTTTTATGGCTGAGTAATATTCCATTGTATATATGTGCCACATCCTCTTTATCCATTCATTGGATGATGGACACTTAGGTTGTTTCCAGCTCTGGGCAATTGTGAATAGAGCTGCAATGAACATTTTGGTACATGACTCTTTTTGAATTATGCTTTTCTCAGCGTATATGCCTAGTAGTGGGATTGCTGGGTCATATGGTAGTTCTATTTTTAGTTTTTTAAGGAACCTCCATACTGTTCTCCATAGTGGCTATACCAATTCACATTCCCACCAGCAGTGCAAGAGTGTTCCCTTTTCTCCACACCCTCTCCAGCATTTATTGTTTCTAGATTTCTTGATGATGGCCATTCTGACTGGTGTGAGATGATATCTCATTGTAGTTTTGATTTGCATTTCTCTAATGATTAATGATGTTGAGCATTCTTTCATGTGTTTGTTGGCAGTCTGTATATCTTCTTTGGAGAAATGCCTATTTAAGTCTTCTGCCCATTTTTGGATTGGGTTGTTTGTTTTTTTGCTATTGAGCTGCATGAGCTGTTCATAAATTTTGGAGATTAATCCTTTGTCAATTGCTTCATTTGCAAGTATTTTCTCCCCTTCTGAGGGTTGTCTTTTGGTCTTGTTTATGGTTTCCTTTGCTGTGGAAAAGCTTTGAAGTTTCATTAGGTCCCATTTGTTTATCTTTGTTTTTATTTCCATTTCTCTAGGAGGTGGGTCCAAAAGGATCTTGCTGTGATTTATGTCATAGAGTGTTCTGCCTATGTTTTCCTCTAAGAGTTTGATAGTTTCTGGCCTTACATTTAGGTCTTTAATCCATTTTGAGCTTATTTTTGTGTATGGTGTTAGGGAATGATCTAATCTCATACTTTTACATGTCCCTGTCCAGTTTTCCCAGCACCACTTATTGAAGAGGCTGTCCTTTCTCCACTGTACTTTCCTGCCTCCTTTATCAAAGATAAGTTGACCATATGTGCGTGGGTTTATCTCTGGGCTTTCTATCCTGTTCCATTGATCTATCTTTCTGTTTTTATGCCAGTACCACACTGTCTTGATTACTGTAGCTTTGTAGTATAGTCTGAAGTCAGGGAGCCTGATTCCTCCAGCTCCATTCTTCGTTCTCAAGATTGCTTTGGCTATTCGGGGTCTTTTGTTTTTCCAAACAAATTTTGAAATTTTTTGTTCTAGTTCTGTGAAAAATGCCAGTGGTAGTTTGATAGGGATTGCATTGAATCTGTAGATTGCTTTGGGTAGTAGAGTCATTTTCACAATATTGATTCTTCCAATCCAGGAGCATGGTATATCTCTCCATCTCTTTCTATCATCTTTAATTTCTTTCATGAGTGTCTTATAATTTTCTGCATACAGGTCTTTTGTCTCCTTAGGTAGGTTTATTCCTACATATTTTATTCTTTTTGTTGCAATGGTAAATGGGAGTGTTTTCTTGATTTCATTTTCAGATTTTTCATCATTAGTGTACAGGAATGCCAGAGATTTCTGTGCATTAATTTTGTATCCTGCTACTTTACCAAATTCATTGATTAGATCTAGTAGTTTTCTGGTAGCATCTTTAGGATTCTCTATGTATAATATCATGTCATCTGCAAACAGTGACAGCTTTACTTCTTCTTTTCAATTTGGATTCCTTTTATTTCCTTTTCTTCTCTGATTGCTGTGGCTAAAACTTCCAAAACTAGGTTGAATAAGAGTGGTGAGAGTGGGCAGCCTTGTCTTGTTCCTGATCTTAGTGGAAATGGTTTCAGTTTTTCACCATTGAGGACAATGTTGGCTGTGGGTTTGTCATATATGGCCTTTATTATGTTGAGGAAATTTCCCTGTATGCCTACTTTCTGCAGGGTTTTGATCATAAATGGGTGTTGAATTTTGTCAAAAGCTTTCTCTGCATCTATTGAGATGATCATATGGTTTTTCTCCTTCAACTTGTTAATATGGTGTATCACATTGATTGATTTGTGTATATTGAAGAATCCTTGCATTCCTGGAATAAACCCCACTTGATCATTGTGTATGATCTTTTTAGTGTGCTGTTGGATTCTGTTTGCTAGTATTTTGTTGAGGATTTTTGCATCTATGTTCATCAGTGATATTGGCCTGTAGTTTTCTTTCTTTGTGACATCCTTGCCTGGTTTTGGTATCAAGGTGATGGTGGCCTCGTAGAATGAGTTTGGGAGTGTTCCTTCCTCTGATATTGTTTGGAAGAGTTTGAGAAGGATGGGTGTTAGCTCTTCTCTAAATGTTTGATAGAATTCGCCTGTGAATCCTTCTGGTCCTGGGCTTTTGTTTGTTGGAAGATTTTTAATCGCAGTTTCAATTTCAGTGCTTGTGATTGGTCTATTCATATTTTCTATTTCTTCCTGATTGAGTCTTGGCAGGTTGTGCATTTCTAAGAATTTGTCCATTTCTTCCAGGTTGTCTATTTTATTGGCATAGAGTTGCTTGTAGTAATCTCTCATGATCTTTTGTATTTCTGCAGTGTCAGTTGTTACTTCTCCTTTTTCATTTCTAATTCTATTGATTTGAGTCTTCTCCCTTTTTTTCTTGATGAGTCTGGCTAATGGTTTGTCAATTTTGTTTCTCTTCTCAAAGAACCAGCTTTTAGTTTGGTTGATCTTTGCTATCGTTTCCTTCATTTCTTTTTCATTTATTTCTGATCTGATCTTTATGATTTCTTTCCTTCTGCTAACTCTGGGGGTTTTTTGTTCTTCTTTCTCTAATTGCTTTAGGTGCAGGGTCAGGTTGTTTACTCGAGATGTTTCCTGTTTCTTAAGGTGGGATTGTATTGCTATAAACTTCCCCCTTAGAACTGCTTTTGCTGCGTCCCATAGGTTTTGGGTCGTCGTGTCTCCATTGTCATTTGTTTCTAGGTACTTTTTAATTTCCTCTTTGATTTCTTCAGTGATCACTTCGTTATTGAGTAGTGTATTGTTTAGTCTCCATGTGTTTGTATTTTTTACAGATCTTTTCCTGTAATTGATGTCTAGTCTCATAACATTGTGGTCGGAAAAGATACTTGATACAATTTCAATTTTCTTAAATTTACCAAGGCTTGATTTGTGACCCAAGATATGATCTATCCTGGAGAATGTTCCATGAGCACTTGAGAAAAGTGTGTATTCTGTTGTTTTTCGATGGAATGTCCTATAAATATCAACTAAGTCCATCTTGTTTAATGTATCATTTAAAGCTTGTGTTTCCTTATTTATTTTCATTTTGGATGATCTGTCCATTGGTGAAAGTGGGGTGTTAAAGTCCCCTACTATGATTGTGTTACTGTCGATTTCCCCTTTTATGGCTGTTGGTATTTGCCTTAGGTATTGAGATGCTCCTATGTTGGGTGCATAAATATTTACAATTGTTATATCTTCTTCTTGAATCGATCCCTTTATCATTATGTAGTGTCCTTCTTTGTCTCTTCTAATAGTCTTTATTTTAAAGTCTATTTTGTCTGATATAAGAATTGCTACTCCAGCTTTCTTTTGATTTCCATTTGCATGGAATATCTTTTTCCATCCCCTTACTTTCAATCTGTATGTGTCTCTAGGTCTGAAGTGGGTCTCTTGTAGACAGCATATATATGGGTCTTGTTTTTGTATCCATTCAGCCACTCTGTGTCTTTTGGTGGGAGCATTTAGTCCATTTACATTTAAGGTAATTATTGATATGTATGTTCCTATTCCCATTTCCTTAATTGCTTTGGGTTCGTTATTGTAGGTATAGTCCTTCTGTTGTGTTTCTTGCCTAGAGAAGTTCCTTTAGCATTTGTTGTAAAGTTGGTTTGGTGGTGCTGAACTGTCTCAGCTTTTGCTTGTCTGTAAACGTTTTAATTCCTCCATCAAATCTGAATGAGATCCTTGCTGGGTAGAATAATCTTGGTTGCAGGTTTCTCTCCTTCATCATTTTAATTATGTCCTGCCACTCCCTTCTGGCTTGTAGAGTTTCTGCTGAGAGATCAGCTGTTAACCTGATGGGGATTCCCTTGTGTGTTATTTGTTGTTTTTCCCTTGCTGCTTTTAATATGATTTCTTTGTGTTTAATTTTTGACAGTTTGATTAATATGTGTCTTGGCATATTTCTCCTTGGATTTATTCTGTATGGGACTCTCTGTGCCTCCTGGACTTGATTAACTATTTCCTTTCCCATATTAGGGAAGTTTTCAACTATAATCTCTTCAAATATTTTCTCAGTCCCTTTCTTTTTCTCTTCTTCTTCTGGAACCCCTATAATTCGAATGTTGGTGCATTTAATGTTGTCCCAGAGGTCTCTGAGACTGTCCTCTGTTCTTTTATTCTTTTTTCTTCATTTTGCTCTGCAGCAGTTATTTCCCCTATTTTATCTTCCACCTCACTTATCCGTTCTTCTGCCGCAGTTATTCTGCTATTGATCCCATCTAGAGTATTTTTTATTTCATTTATTGTGTTTTTAATCGATGTTTGATTCATCTTTAGTTCTTCTAGGTCCTTGTTAACTGTTTCTTGCATATTGTCTATTCTATTTCCAAGATTTTGGATCTTGGGAATAGAATCTTGGATCAGCTTTACTATCATTATTCTGAATTCTTTTTCAGGTAGACTGCCTATTACCTCTTCA
The DNA here is from genome assembly GCF_949752795.1 of Hyperoodon ampullatus. NCBI lineage: Eukaryota > Metazoa > Chordata > Mammalia > Artiodactyla > Ziphiidae > Hyperoodon > Hyperoodon ampullatus. Next base: position 73,300,571 of record NC_136918.1, on the reverse strand, counting down.
TTTGTTAGGTCTGGTAGGTTTTTATCTTGCTCCTTCACCTCCTGTGTGTTTTTTTGTCTTCTCATTTTGCTTATGTTACTGTGTTTGGGGTCTCCTTTTTGCAGGCTGCAGATTCGTAGTTCCCGTTGTTTTTGGTGTCTGTCCCCAGTGGCTAAGGTTGTTTCAGTAGGTTGTGTAGGCTCCCTGGTGGGGGGGACTAATGCCTGTGTTCTGTTGGGTGAGGCTCGATCTTGTCTTTCTGGTGGACAGGTGGTGGACGTGGGTCTGGTGGTGTGTTTTGGGGTGCCTGTGGCCTTAATATGTTTTTAGGTAGCCTCTCTTCTAATGGGTGGGGTTGTGTTCCTGCCTTGCTAGTTGCTCGGCATAGGGTGACCAGCACTGTAGGTTGCTGGTCGTTGACTGAAGCTGGGTGCTGGTGTTGAGATGGAGATCTCTGGGAGATTTTCGCTGCTTGATATTATGTGGAGATGGGAGGTCTCTTGTGGACCCGTGTCCTGAAGTTGGCTCTCCCACTTCAGAGGCGCAGCACTGACTCCTGGCTGCGGCACCAAGAGCCTTTCATCCACCCGGCTCAGAATAACAGGGAGAAAAAGTAGAAAGAAAGAATTAGTAGAAGAAAGAAAGAGAGAGGGAAAGAAAGGAAGAAGGGAAGAAAGGAAGGAAGGAAGGAAGAAAGAAAGAAAGGAGGGAGGGAGGGAGGAAGGATGGAAAGAAAGAAAGAAAGAAAGGAGGGAGGGAGGGAGGAATGAAAGCAAAAGGAAGAGTGAATGGAAGAAGGGACGGAGGGAGGAAGGAAGGAAAGAAAGAAAGAAAGACAGGAGGGAGGGAGGGAGGAAGGAAAGAAAAAGAAAGTGGAAAGAAGTAGGGTGGGAGGGAGGAAAGAAAAAGAAAGAAGGAACAGAGGATCGCAGGGAGGGAGGGAGGAAGGGAAAGTAGGAAAAAAAGAAAGAGCAGGTAAAGTAAAATAGAATAAAGTATGAAATATAGTAGCGTTATTAAAATTAAAAAGTAATTATTGAAAAAAAATGGACAGATAGAACCCTGGGACATATAGTGGAAGCAAAGTTATACAGAGAGAATCTTAAACAGAAGATTACACATACACATTCACAAAAAGAGAGCAGGGGGAAAAATCAAAAATCTTGCTCTCCAAGTCCACCTCCTCAATTTGGGATAATTCGTGGTAAATAGAGGAAAAGGGTGAGAAGTCTGAAATCTTGCTCTCTAAGTCCACCTCCTTAATTTGGGATAATTCGTTGTAAAAAGAGGAAAAGGGGGGAAAGTCTTAAATCTTGTCCTCAAAGTCCACTTCCTCAATTTGGGATGATTCGCTGTCCATTTATGCACTCCACAGACGCAGGGCACATCAAGTGGACCGTGGAGCTTTAATCCGCTGCCTCCGAGGCTGCACAGAGAGATTTCCCTGTCTCTGCTCTCACAGCTCCCGGGTCTCAGCCTTGGACCTGGCCCCGCCTCTGTGCGTAGGTCGCCGGAGGGTGTCCTTTCTTCGCTCAGACAGGACGGGTTTAAAGGAGCCGCTGATTCGGGGGCTCTGGCTCACTCAGGCAGAGGGGGAGGGAGGGGAGCGCAGTGTGGGGCAGGCCTGCGGTTGCAGAGGCCGGCGTGACGTTGCAGCAGCCCGAGGCGCTCTGTGCGCTTTCCCGGGAAAGCCGTCCCCGGATCCCGGGACTCCGGCAGTGGCGGTGTGCACAGGCCCCCCGGAAGGCGGGACTGATAGTGACCCGCGCTCGCACACAGGCCCCACGGTGGCGGCGGCGGCAGTAGCAGCCCCAGCGTCCCACGCCCGTCTCCGAGGTCCGCGCCTTTAGCCGCGGCTCGCACCTTTCTCCGGCGCTTCCCCAAGCAGCCCTCTTAATGCCCTCTCCTCGCGCACCAGGAAACAAAAGGGAAAAAAGCCTCTTGCCTCTTCGGCAGCTCCAGACCCTTTCCCCGGACTCCCTCCGGGCTAGCCGTGGTGCACTAACCCCTTCAGGCTCTCTTCCTGCCGCCAGCCCCAGTCCTCTCTCTGCGCTCCAACTGAAAGCCGATACCCGAGCCTCAGCTCCCAGCCCCGCCCGCCCCGGCGGCCAAGCAGACAAGCCTCTCGGGCTGGTGTGTGCCTGAGGGCACCGATCCTCTGTGCCGGAATCTCTCCGCTTTGCCCTCCACACCCCTGTTGCTGTGCTCTCCTCCGCTACTCCGAAGCTTTCCCCCTCCGCCACCTGCAGTCTCCGCCCGCGAAGGGGCTTGTAGTGTGTGGAAACCTTTCCTCCTTCACGGCTCCCTCCCACTGGTGCAGGTCCCGTCCCTATCCTTTTGTCTCTGTCTATTCTTTTTTCTTTTGCCCTACCCAGGTATGTGGGGAGTTTCTTTCCTCTTGGGGGGTCTGAGGTCTTCTGTCAGCGTTCAGTAGGTGTTCTGTAGGAGTTGTTCCACGTGTAGATGAATTTCTGATGTATCTGTGGGGAGGAAGGTGATCTCCGCGTCTTACTCTTCCGCCATCTTCCTCCGGGCTCTCCCAGGTAATCTTTATATAGCATTATTTTCTGGGATAATTTAAAGTGATTTGGGGGGCGGGGACCTTCAAGATGGCAGAGGAGTAAGATGTGGAGATCACCTTCCTCCCCACAACTACATCAAAAATATATATACACGTGGAACAAATCCTATTGAATGATGACAAAAGAAAAAACAGAGACTAAAGGATAGGGATGAGACCTGCACCTCTGGGAGGGAGCTGTGAAGGAGTAAATGTTTCCACACACTAGGAAGCCCCTTCACTGGTAGAGACGGGGGGTGGAAGGGGAAAGCTTCGGACCCATGGAGGAGAGCACAGCAACAGGGGTGCAGAGGACAAAGAGAAGAAATCCCCTCAAAGAGGATCAGTGCTGACCAGCACTCACCAGCCTGAGAGGGTTGTCTGCTCACCCACCGGGATGGGTGGGGGCTGGAAGCTGAGGTTCCAGCTTCAGAGGTTAGATCCCAGGGAGAGGACTGGGGTTGGCTGCATGAACACAGCCTGAAGGGAGCTAGTGTGCCACACTTAGCCGGGAGGGAATCTGGAAAAAAGTCTGGACCTGCCTAACAGGCAAGAGATAATTATTTTGGGGTGCATGAGGAGAGGGGATTCCTTCCCTGTCCACCCACAGAAGGCAGAGCACCACCTAAATGAGCTCCAGAGCTGGGTGCGAGCTACAGAAAACAGCTCGGACCACAGAGATGGGCATGAAATGCTAATGCTGCTGCTGCAGCCACCAAGAATCCTGTGTGCAAACACAAGTCACTATTCACACCCCCTCAGGAGCCTGTGCAGCCCACCACTGCCAGGGTTCCGTGACCCAGGGACAACTTCCCTGGGAGAACACATGGTGCAACTCAGGCTGTTTCAATGTCATGGCAGCCTCTACCACTACAGGCTCGCCCCATGTTCCAATTATAACTACCATACCACACATCCCCCCAGCCTGAATCAGCCAGAGACATATAATCAGGTGCTGCTTTAACCCTGTCCTGTCTGGCTGGGAAAAGATGCCTGAGGGTGACCTACATGTAGAGGTGGGACCAAAACCAAAGCTGAACCCCAGGACCTGTGCGAACAAAGAAGACAAAAGGAAATCTCTCCATTCAGCATCAGGAGCAGTGGATTAAATCCCCACAAACAACTTCATGTACCCTGCATCTGTGGAATATCTGAATAGACAATGAATCATCCCAATATTGAGGCAGTAGACTTTGGGAGCAAATGTAGACTTGGGTTTGCTGTCTGCAACTGACTGGTTTCTGATTTTTATGTTTATCTTAGTATAGTTTTCAGCACTTGTTATCATTGGTGGATTGGTTTATTGGTTTTGTTTCTCTCTTCTTTTTATTATTATTATTATTTTATTTGAATAATTTTTAAAATTATTAAAAAAATTTTTTTCTTTTATTTTTTTCTCCCTTTTCTTCTGAGCCATGTGGCTGACAAGGTGTTGGTGCTCCCGCCTGGTGTCAGACATGAGCCATTGAGGTGGGAGAGTCGAGTGCAGGACATTGGACGACCAGAGGCCTCCAGGCCCCACATAATATCAATATGCGAGAGCTCTCCCAGATATCTCCATCTCAATGGTAAGACACAGTTCCACCCAATGGTCAGCAAGCTCCAGTGCTCGATGCCCTGTGACAAACAACTAGCAAGACAGGAAAACAACTCCACCCATTAGCAGAGAGTCTGTCTAAAATCATACTAAGTTTACAGACACCTAAAAACACACCACCAGTGCAGCCATGACTACCAGAAAGACGGGATCCAGCCCCACCCACCAGAAGACAGGCACCAGGCCCCTCCACCAGGAAGCCTACACAAGCCACTGAACCAACCTCACCCACTGGGGACAGACACCAAAAACAATGGGAACTGCAGCTGGTGAAAAGGAGACCCCAAACACAGTAAGTTAAACAAAATGAGAAAACAGACAAAAATGCATCAGATGAAGGAGCAAGGTAAAAACTCACAAGACCAAACAAATGAAGAGGAAATAGGCAGTCTACCTGAAAAAGAATTCAGAGTAATGATGGTAAAGATGATCCAAAATCTTAGAAATACAAGGGAGAAAATACAAGAAATGTTTAAGAAGGACCTAGAAAAACTAAAGAGCAAACAAACAACGATGTACAATATAATAAATGAAAGAAAAAAATTCTCTACAAGGAACCAATAGCAGAATAACTGAGGCAGGAGAATGGATAAGTGACCTGGAAGATAAAATAGTGGTAATAACTACTGCAGAGCAGAATAAAGTAAAAAGAATTAAAAGAATTGAGGACAGTCTCAGAGATCTCTGGGACAACACTAAATGCACCAACATTAGAATTACAGTGGTCTCAGAAGAAGAGGAGGAAAAGAAAGAGTCTGAGAAGATAACTTGAAGAGATTATACATGAAAACTTCACTAATATGGGAAAGGAAATAGTCAATCAAGTTCAGGAAGCACAAAGAGTCCCATACAGGATAAATCCAAGGAGAAACATGTAAAGACACATATTAAGCAAACTATCAAAAATTAAATACAAAGAAAAAGTATTAAAAGCAGCAAGGGAAAAGCAACGAATAACATACAAGGGAATCCCCATAAGGTTAACAACTGATCTTTCAGCAGAAACTCTGCAAGCCAGAAGGGAGTAGCAGGACATATTTAAAGTGATGAGAGCAAAAAACTACAACCAAGATTGCTCTACCCAGCAAGGATCTCATTCAGATTCGAATGGAGAAAATAAAAGCTTTAGAGACAAGCAAAAGTTAAGAGAATTCAGTACCACCAAACCAGCTAAACAGCAAATGCTAAAGGAACTTCTGTAGGAGGGAAACAAGAGGGAAAGAAAAGACTTAGAAAAACAAACCCAAAACATTAAGAAAATGGTAATAGGAAAATACATAATGATAATTACCTTACTTGTAAATGGATTAAATGCTCCAACCAAAAGACATACACTGGCTGAATGGAAACCAAAACAAGACCCATATATATGCTGTCTACCAGAGACCCACTTCAGACCTAGGGACACATACAGACTGAAAGTGAGGGGATGGAAAAAAGATATGCCATGCAAATGGAAATCAAAAGAAAGCTGGAGTAACAATTCTCATAGCAGACAAAATACTTTAAAATAAAGATTATTACAGGAGACAAAGAAGGACACGACATAATGATCAAGGGATCAATCCAAAAAGAAGATATAACAATTGTAAATATTTATACACCGAAAATAGGACAACTTCAATACATAAGGCAAATACTAACAGCCATAAAAGGGGAAATCGACAGTAACAAAACAATAGTGGGGGACTTACCCCACTTTCACCAATGGGCAGATAATCCAAAATGAAAATAAATAAGAAAACACAAGCTTTAAATGACACATTAAACAAATGGACTTAATTGATATTTATAGGACATTCCATCCAAAACAACAGATAACACCTTCTTCTCAAGTGCTCATGTAACATTCTCCAGGATAGATCAGGTCTTGCATCACAAATCAAGCCCTGGTAAATTTAAGAAAATCGAAGTCATATCAAGTATCTTTTTTGACCACAACTCTATGAGACTAGATATCAGTTACAGAAAAAAAGTTGTAAAAAACCAAACACATGGAGGATAAACAATACGCTACTAAATAGCCAAAGGATCACTGAGGAAATGAAGGGGCAAATCGAAAAATACCAGAAAACAAATGACAATGGAAACAGGACGATCCAAAACCTATAGGATACAGCAAAAGTAGTTCTAAGAGGGAAGTTTGTAAGAATAGAATCTTACCTCAAGGAACAACAACAAAAAAAACTCAAATGAACAACCTAAGATTATGCCTAAAGCAATTAGAGAAAGAAGAAAAACAAAACCCCAAGGTTAGCAGAAGGAAAGAAATCATAAAGATCAGATCAGAAATAAATGAAAAAGAAATGAAGGAAGCAATAGAAAAGATCAATAAAACTAAAGCTGGTTCTTTGAGAAGATAAACAAAATTGATAAAACTTTAGCCAGACTCATCAAGAAAAAAAGGGAGAAGACTCAAGTCAAGATATTTAGAAATGAAAAAGGAGAAGAAATAACTGACACTGAAGAAATACAAAGGATCATGAGAGATTGCTACAAGCAACTATATGCCAATAAAATGGACAACCTGGAAGAAACGGACAAATTCTTAGAAAAGCACAACCTTCTGAGACTGAACCAGGAAGAAATAGAAAATATGAACAAGTCAAAAGCACTGAAATTGAAACTGTGATTAAAAATCTTCCAAGAAACAAAAGCCCAGGACCAGGTGGCTTCAGAGGCGAATTCTATGAAACATTTAAAAAAGAGTTAACACCTGTTGTAATCAAACTCTTCCAAAATATAACAGAGGGAGGAACACTTCCAAACTCTTTCTGTGAGGCCACCATCACACTGATACCAAAACCAGACAAAGATGCCACAAAAAAGAAATCTACAGGTCAATATCATGGATGAACACAGATGCCAAAATCCTCAACAAAATACTAGCAAGCAGAATCAAACAGCACATTAAAAGGATGATACACCATGATCAAGTGGTGTTTATCCCAGGAATGCAAGGATTCTTCAGTATACACAAATCAATAAATGTAATAAACAATATTAACAAATTGAAGGATAAAACCCATATGATAATTTCAATAGATTCAGAAAAAACTTTTGTCAAAATTCAACACCCATTGAGGATAAAAACCTTCCAGAAAGTAGGCCTAGAGGGAACCTACCTCAACATAATAAAGGCCATATATGACAAACCCTCAGCCAACAACATTCTCAATGGTGAAAAACTGAAACCATTTCCTATAAGATCAGGAACAAGACAAGGTTGCCCACTCTCACCACTATTACTGAACATAGTTTTGGAAGTTTTAACCACAGCAATCAGAGAAGAAAAATAAATTTAAGGAATCCAAATCAGAAAAGAAGTAAAACTGTCACTGTTTGCAGATAACAATACTATACATAGAGAATCATAAAGATGCTACTAGAGCAGATCAATGAATTTGGCAAAGTAGCAGGATAAAAAAATGAATGCACAGAAATCTCTTGCATTCCTATACAGTAACAATGAAAAATCAGAAAGAGAAATTAAGGAAACACTCCCACTTACCATTGCAACAAAAAGAATAAAATATCTAGGAATAAACCTACCTAAGGAGTCAAAAGACCTGTATGCAGAAAACTATAAGACACTGATGAAAGAAATTAAAGATGATACAAACAGGGCTTCCCTGGTGGCGCAGTGGTTGAGAGTCCGCCTGCCGATGCAGGGGAAACGGGTTCGTGCCCCGGTCTGGGAAGATCCCACATGCCGCGGAGCGGCTGGGCCCGTGAGCCATGGCCGCTGGGTCTGTGCGTCCGGAGCCTGTGCTCCGCAACGGGAGAGGCCACAACAGTGGGAGGCCCACATACCGCAAAAAAAAAAAAAAAAAAAAAAAAAAAAAGATGATACAAACAGATGGAGAGATATACCATGGTCTTGGATTGGAAGAATCAACATTGTGAAAATGACTATACTTCCCAAAGTAATCTACAGATTCAATGCAATCCCTATCAAACTCCTAGTGACATTTTCCACAGACACTAGAAAAAAAATTTCACAATTTGTATGGAGACAAGAAAGACCCAAAAGCAATCCTGAGAAAGAAAAATGGAGCTGGAGGAATCAGGCTTCCTGACTTCAGACTATACTACAAAGCTACAGGAATCAAGACAGTATGGTACTGGCACAAAAACAGAAATATAGATCAAGGGAACAGGATAGAAATATCAGAGATAAACCCATGCACATATGGTCACCTTATCTTTGATAAAGGAGGCAAGAATATACAATGGAGAAAAGTAGCCTCTTTAATAAGTGGTGATGCAAAAACTGGACATCTACATGTAAAAGAATGAAATTAGAACACTCCCTAACACCATACCAAAAAATAAACTCAAAATGGATTAAACACCTATATGTAAGGCCAGACACTACAAAACTCTTAGAGGAAAACATAGGCAGAACACTCTATGACATAAATCACAGCAAGATCCTTTTTGACCCACCTCCTAGAGAAATGGAAATAAAAATAAAAATAAACAGGGCTTCCCTGGTGGCGCAGTGGTTGAGAGTCCGCCTGCTGGTGCAGGGGACATGGGTTCGTGCCCAGTCCGGGAAGATTCCACATGTTATAGAGCAGCTAGGCCCATGAGCCATGGCTGCTGGGCCTGTGCATCTGGAGCCTGTGCTCTGCAACAGGAGATGCTACAACAGTGAGAGGCCCATGTACCACAAAATAAATAAATAAATAAATAAAATAAACACATGGGATCTAATGAAACTTAAAAGCTTTTGCACAACAAAGGAAACCATAAACAAGACGAAAAGACAACCTTCAGAATAGGAGAATATATTTGCAAATGAAGCAACTGACAAAGGATTAATCTCCAAAATTTACCAGCAGCTCATGCATCTCAATTTCAAAAAAAACCAAAAAACCCAATCCAAAAATGGTCAGAAGACCTAAATAGACATTTCTCCAAAGGAGATATACAGATTGCCAACAAACACATGAAAGGATGCTCAACATCACTAATCATTAGAGAAATGCAAATCAAAACTGCAGTGAGGTATCACCTCACACTGGTTAGAACAGGCATCATCAGAAAATCTACAAAGAATAAATGCTGGAGAGGGTGTGGAGAAAAGGCAACCCCAATGCACTGTTGATGGGAATGTAAATTGATACAGCCACTATGGAGAAGAGTATGGAGGTTCCTTAAAAAATTACAAATAGAACTACCATATGACCCAGCAATCCCACTACTGGGCATATACCTTGAGAAAACCATAATCCAAAAAGAGTCATGTACCACAATGTTCATTGCAGCTATATTTACAACAGTCAGGACCTGGAAGCAACCTAAGTGCCCATCGATAGATGAATGGATAAAGAAGATGTGGCATATATACACAATGGAATATTACTCAGCCATAAAAAGAAACGAAATTGAGTTATTTGTAGTGTCGTGCATGGACCTAGAGTCTGTCATACAGAATGAAGTAAGTCAGAAAGAGAAAAACAAATACCATATGCTAGCACGTATATATGGAATCTAAAAAAAAAAAGTTTCTGACTAACCTACGGGCAGGACAGTAGTAAACATGCCGATGTTGAGAATGGACTTGAGGACGTTGGGAGCGGGAAGGACAAGCTGGGAAGAAGTGAAAGAGTAGCACTGACATATATATACTACCAAATGTAAAATAGATAGCTAATGGGAAGCAGCTGCCTAGCACAGGGAGATCAGCTCAGTGCTTTTTGACCAGTTAAAGGGGTGGGATAAGGAGCATGGGAGGGAGATGCAAGAGGGAGGGGATATGGGGATATATATATACATATAGCTAATTCACTTTGTTATACAGCAGAAACTAACCTAACATTGTAAAGCAATTATATGCCAATAAAGATGTTAAAACATAATAAAGTGATTTGATAAACACTACAAATCAATATTAGAAATTTGGGTGAAAAGCTTTTACTAGAGATAATAAGTACATTAGTAAGCACATATCCATTCAACATGGACTGTTCCTTTATTTATACATAAAATTTGTAGATAGCCTACTGACTGGAAGTGGATGTTTATATGCATATATATATGTATCTGTACATATATATATGCATAGAAGACCAAGTTCTATAAGCCATAAAAATGTGTTATTAATTCATGGTTCAGGAGTTGTGTGTGTATATATATATACATATATATGTATCATAGTATATATTTATATTACATATTCTATATATAGTGTAAATATATTTTCTTTAGCATGTATCTCCTTAGTCTTAACCCTTTTGTCTATCTGTTATCACTGCCATTCTTTTACCAGCCCCTCCCTCAATACTCACAGAAGCTATCCCATAGTATTTGAAAATGTATCATCATTTTCAAATGATGATACATTTGAAAGTGATGATACAGTATCAGCCATAGAAGAATTAAAAGATGCTATCTGTTTTTTAATAACTTGTATAAGGCTCACCAGAGAGTATTAAAACCATCATTTGAGATCCATGCTGCCCTGGAGCCATTTTGAAAGTTGTAAATAGGGAAGTTCCTGAAGACGTTTGTGGCCTTGGCAAAGCCCCAGCTCTGCAAAGTGTGGAAGGTTCTCTTCCATGAACACATGTCAAAAGAGGAGACTTTTACCTGTGGTTCAGTATTCACAGGATGTACCTCCTCATCTCTATTTGTGATGGAAGCTGCTTCTTGCCCTCTACCATCTCCCACTCTTCCATGTCAATAAAAGAGTTTCAACTAGGCAGATGGTCGCCCAGGTAAAGACTATATTTCCCAGGCTTCCTTGAAGCTAGCTGTGGCCCTGTGACTAAATTTTTGATAGTAGATATTAGCAGGACTGATTTGGCCACTTCTGGGACTTAACAATAAAACAATTGAGCATGGTGGGCTCCCCTGGCCCTATCTCCCTTTCCACAAATGCAGGGTGATGAGGACTGGAGCTCCATTTGACCTAGAGATGGGTGCTATGTGTTGAGTATGGACCAGCCTCTTTGCTAGACCTGGACTGCTTACCCTGGACTATTACACAAAAGATAAACAATATTCTATGTTGTGTAGTTTAGGGTCTTTTTGCTAGAACCACTTAACCTGTCCCTGAACCAATACACAGTGTCACTCCATCCACATGTGCTCTGAGACCAGTCAGTGGTTTCCAGGCCCTCCAGCATAGGGTCCTTAGTTTTCCTGCCTCTCTATTCACCATATTATGGCTCATTTCCTTGTCCACAGTTTGTCTCCCCCCCTCAGGTGTGCCAGGGTTTTGGCACCTGACCTGCCACTACCTGATCAACAAAAAACATACTGTCTTTCTTCAGCTTGGTCCATGGCTTTCTCCCTTGAGAAGACCTGAAGTACAATCTATTTTAGGTTTTCTGAAACCCTTTTACTTTCCTTGGCATCAACTCCAGGAAACGTCAGGGAACCTGTACTCTTACACTCATTCTAAGACATCCTGAAGACCCTACTCTACTACTGTCCATAACAGGAAGAAAAAAATCAATGAAGTTGTGATTTAGGATTTTGCTGTTAATGCTACTTATTTGCTGGTTTATTTTTCTTTGGATTTTAGTGACTCAGAAAAAATTCTAACACATTTTCACTTTTGTAAGTTCAAGTAAGTTAGAATTCTTTTCCCTTCCACATCAGTGAACACCTTGACCAACTTTTAAAATAGCCACGTTTTAAGTAGCACTTACCATGGGCTAAGCCCTCTTTTAAGTGCCCTGCATGTATTAGTACCTTTAAGATTCACAATATGCCTACACATCTGGGACAAAGGCAGGTAGACAGTAAGTAACCAATTCAAGGTCCACAGCCAATAATTGATAAATCTGGGTTGTGAACTTTGATGCTTTGACTCCATCATCCTTTATCTTAATCAATAAGTAACATGACTCTTGGCAGACAATATTTTCAGGTGCTAACACTCGCGGTAAACACACACCATCTTCAATTAGTAAGTGGCTATTATTATTTTTTTAAATTTTATTGAAGTATAGTTGATTAACAATGTCACGTTAGTTTCAGGTGTACAGCACAGTGATTCATATATATATATATATATATATATATATATATATATATATATATATATATATATATATATATATATATATACTTTTTCAGATTCTTTTCCCTTATAGGCTATTACAAAATATTGAGTACAGTCCCCTGTGCTATACAGTAGTAGGTTTTTGTTGTTTATTTTATATACAGTATGTGTTAAACCTAACCTCCTAAATTATCCCTTCCCTCCTTTTCCCCTTGGTAACCATAAGTTTGTTTTCTATGTCTGTGGGTCTACTTCTGTTTTGTAAATAAGTTCATTTGTATTTTTTTTAGATAAGTGGCTATTACTAACAAGAGAAATAACAATCAGGTGCAGGAATTTGCACATTGTTCTTCCTTACTTCTGTCACTTAATTTTAGTCAGAACAAAAATGCAAATACGTGTTTCTGTTATAAATAAAAATAAGCAAGGGTTACATATGTCCTAGGTATGCATTCATAATAGAGAAATAATGGTTGGTGTTTATTATGCTAAACCTATATGGATACTCTGATGTAGGTATTATCCTCATTTTCTAGATGAGGAAGTTCAAGGTTCAAGCAGTGAAGTGAGTTGAACCTTAATCTACTTAAAGCCAGAGCCCATTTTCTTTCCACTGTCCTCATCTGCCTGAATTAGTGTGTGTACACACACACACACACACACAAATAAAAAGTTTCTTATCCTCCACAGCAGTGGGCTTTGTCAAAGCAACGACATTCTTAGCAACCTTCACACTTATGGCTTTCGAAAAGGGCAGCTGTCTATAGAGGGATTCTCCAACCTTGGCAATTGGCTTAAAGTGAGGGGTTGAATCCCTCCACAGTTATAAAGGAAGTTAGCAAAATGTAAGCCAGACAACTGGTCACGTCATTCCTTGTTTCAGCCTATTAGTCCACCTGAAGCAACCAACGAAGTACAGAGAATAAAGTCTTTTTCTTTTGCTTACATTTCTCAGTGCAGATGCTGTGAACAACTTCATTTTTGATGTCTTTTAAAGAATCAAATTTCTGCCCAAAGTTAAGCCTTTCCTCTGTCCCAGCAATTTGTTGCAATTGTGTTCTGTTAGCCTCACCAATGCCGACCACGTGGATGGTGATGTGTTCAGCACTTAGTCTCTCAGCAGGTTCCAGGACACCATCCGTGGACATCCCATCAGTCAACACAATGAGGTAACAGGGTACCTCGCTCATCTTCTGCTTCCTCCCCTTCCTTATTAGTGGCAGAATGAAATCCAGGGCTGCCCCAGTAAGAGTTCTGCCTCCAAGTTGCTTGATGTTAGAAACAGCCTTTCTTAATGTCACATCATTAGGATAGTCACTGATATCAAATTCCACTTCCTTCTCGTGGGAATACTGCACAGCTCCAACTCGGACTTTGTCTGGGCAGATGCTAAACATCTCTATCACCGCCAACATAAATTCCTTGATTTGCTCAAAGTGTTTATTCTGAATGCTGCTTGAGCCATCAATGAGGAAATAGAGATCAGCCTCTTTTGTATCTACACAGCCTGCAAAAAAAATGGAAAGCAGAAATTGCATTCTCTGTTAACTATAAGAGAATCTGGAGAGAACATTGCAGGAGGGTTTGGAGAGGAGGATGAGGCTGCGCAGCTTCTAAAGAATGAGAACACTTCAGGTTTGCACAGAGCCTGGACACTTCGCTGTGCACATTCATACCCATTTTCTCCTTTGAAATTTACCACAACCGTCTGAGGAAATTGAAACTGAATGAGGCCTAGTGGTTTGTCTGAGGTCACACAGCCAGTGAATTAAAGAGTAAGGACGAGATTCCCAAGTCTCCAGGATTTTAGTTAAAATCGTTTTTCTGGTATTGACACCTGGCTTTTTAGTTTATGCCTTATCATTTCCTGAGAAATGGGACGGGATAGATGACCTTCTGTTCTTACTTCCCCAATAAACTCTTCTGTCCAGAACTAGAATATGTATTTAAAGCTAGAACCAGATCATATTACTCTTCTGCTTAAATGGTTTATCATTGTATTTAGAATTTAAAAATGAAAAATCAACCGATCTTTCCCCCTTCTTTTCTCTCTGACCCTATTTCCAGCAATTCTTCATCTTCCTCACTGTGTTCCAGCAACACTGGGCTTCTCCTGTACTCTAAATGTGCCCCAGGGCCTTTGCACCTGCCCTCTTTCCTGGAATATTCTTCCCCCCAAATCTTCATGACTGGTTCCTTCTCACCTCCTGGTCGTGCCAATTAAAATGTCAGTTCTTTAGAAGGGCTTCCCTTCTAGCTAAAGCACATTGATCATTGTCTATTTTATTAACCTGTCTATTTTCCTTATGATGCCCATTACTTTCTGAAATTACCTATTCATTTGTTCATGAGCACAGCCTGTCTCCTGTCACAGAATGTCAGTTCCATGAGGGCGAGACTTTGCCTAATTTTCTGCTTCTGCCCGGTAGGCCTGGTATATCACAGGATTTCAACAGAAAATTGTAAATAAAGGAGCTCTCAACGTTCCTTCCTTTGTTGAGCAGCTCCTCTGAAAATGTGCTTTAACTTTCCTAGTAGTCTATTTAAAACTCTATTTAACCATTTTTGAAGTTAGGTAGAAGGAAAAGCATACGTTTAAAATTTAGTTATGTGCACAATTTCCTGGTTGAGTATGTGAAAAGGTCTTTAAAATACAACACAATTTAGTCATTTCAGAAATATTTTCTTTCTTGATAGCTTTTGGCAATATATGGCTATTGACACTACTTCAGGCTATGAGGAGTTGGTCCTTAAGAAATCAGAAATACTGGAAATAAGTTTGATGCTGAGAATTAAACTATGAAATCTACATATAAAGTATTAAGGCAGGGACTACCCTAGTGGCACAGTGGTTAAGAATCCACCTGTCAATGCAGGGGACACGGGTTCAAGCCCTGGTTTGGGAAGATCCCACATGCCGCTAAGCAACTAAGCCCATGAGTCACAACTACTGAGCCTGCACTCTAGAGCTCACGGGCCACAATTACTGAAGCCTGTGCTCTGCAGCAAGAGAAGCCACTGCAATGAGAAGCCCATGCACCACAACGAAGAGTAGCCCCCGCTCCTTGCAACTAGAGAAAGCCCAAAGACCCAACACAGACAAAAATAAATAAATAAATTTATTTTAAAAAAAGTAGCAGGGCAAAGGTTAGCAGTTATCTGTAAAAGACAGGGGTGATGCCAGGCCACAAAAACTTGACAGCAACCAGAATGAATTGACTTACATATGCAATAAAGAAGAATGGTGGTTGGTAATGAAGAAGAGAAAAATTTGAGTCCAGGGGTAACCATGGCAATACCCATCCAACCCTGCCTGGAGCTGTGAGTCACATGTTGCTATTAAAATGTGATCTTAAACTGATTAAAATTAAATAAAATTTAAAAGTCAGCTCTTCAGTTGCAAAAGCCACATCTCAGGTGCTTAACAGTCCCATGTGGCTAGTGGCTATTATATTCGACAGTGTAATTACAGAATATATCCATCTAAAAAGTTCAAGTGCACAGGGTTGAAGAGAAATGTGTCTCCTGGCACAAGGCCTCACCTGCACAGTTATACAGAGAGATAGACAGAGATGTAGATATATATATATTTGATTTTAAAATAGTCATTCCCCTGATTAAATACCACTACACATTTCAGTCATAAAACTAACTCCCTTGCTCTGATTCCACATCCTCCAGCAGTCTTTTGATTACAGTTTAGCTTCTGACTTGTCTATATGTCTACAGGGAGAGACTATGTTGCTCAGTGGACATGAATGTCTAGGTCCCTGGGCACTAATATTTCCATTGCAGAGATAATTGTCAATCTTTTTCTATGCATAGCCTCTTGGTTTGGTTAATGTAAGTCTTTCCTTGCTTTAATGAAGTTCTATTTAATAAATTGAATACCTAGTGGTGCCAAAGGTGGTGGATACAGCAGGGACTAAGTCAGTAGAGGTTGGTTCTCTGTGTCTGACCATTCTGAAACTACAAAGCTGGCCACCCCACTGTAGACCATGGCAAATTCACTGAGGTAGTGGTTCTCAGATATTGCTAGAGTGAGTTTGTTGGGGAGTTTTCTAAAATCCAGGTGGCCTAGGCCCTACTTGCAGAGACTGAGTCATTGGGTTGGGCCACTGAATTATTAACAAGCTCCTCAGGAAGTCCTGATAAATTTACAGCAGACACTTCTGGTGCTCCGCCTGTATCCCCTCAAATCCTTTACCATTTTTGTGTAACCAGTTCCCAGCACTTTCATTCCAATAGCTAGCACCTGTGTCTGTGGGTGGGTGGGCTGTTCTCAGGTTGTTGAAACCCTTTTTGCTTGGTATTAAGCCAGAGGTGTCTGGAAATGTACATTCTCTTCTGTGTTCTGGCATATAAATTCTCGTTACATTGCCCCCTTACTAGGACAAATCTAAGCTTTAACCCACACTGTCTCTCAAATGGTCCTGTGGAATTGACCCTCCATGTGTCTTTGCTTATCATCCTGTCCTTCCTGGTCCCATATCCTCCCTTCTCTACCAATCTCCAGTTTTTCCTGGGTATATTTGTAATATATCAGTTTCACATGAATCCTTATCTGACATCTACATCTGAGGAACTCAATCTAAGTCAGGTACCAGTATTAGAGAGCCACTGAATTAATAAGAAGCCACTTACTGAGGTCTTATGGAAGATAAGGATGGCCCTTGTCCTAGCCTTGGTCCCATATCTTCCCATTTAGAAATTCTGTAATGACAATAATAGTTTTTTGTCACATAATTTCAAACTCTCTGAGAGAGATCACGATACACATCCCTCCTATTCCCAAAAAGTTGCTACTAGACCAAGGCAGCTGCCACTCTGAGAGACTCCTCTCTGTATCACTCAGGAGGTAATAGGGGACTGGTTTTTTGCTGCTATCTTGTAATGTATATATGCAAGAGGAAGTCAAGGGCTGGTCCAGGATTGCATCTTTAAACTTTCAATCGGCTAATCTGAATTTAAAATTAGCCTTTAACATCATTGGAGGATTCTTTTCCATGTGAGTGCTGCCAAATTTGAGTTCCAATTGTTTGGAAGCATTTTATCTGCAGGGAAGTGTCAGCAGATATCTCAGAATTAGATAAACTCGAAGTCACATCAAGTATCTTTTGGCAGTATGTCCTGGCATCTTTGAAAAGAACTTGGTGAAACTATAGCAGATTCAGTTGTGTATAAAGATATAAGTACAATGATGATCCCTGCAATACTTTTATAAGAGCGAAACATTGGCAATGACCTCTATATCCAACAATTTAGGACATGTTAAACAAATTATGTTATATCCATATATAACATGGATGGAATATTATTCCCAACCTAAAAAGTGATAGAAAAATGAATTATGTTATATCCATATATAACAGGATGGAATATTATTCCCAACCTAAAAAGAATATTGCCAAAAAATATTTAAGGAGATGGACAAAAGTTCATGTTATACGGTTGACAGAAAAGTGAATAAGGCATATCATACCGGCTATCCCCAATATCCATTCTCTTTTCTACACTAATTTAGTCCCCAATATTTGCCTAGGTACTTGGCTGCCCCAAGTAAAGACTACATTTTCTACCTCTCATTTTTACAATGAAGAGTGACATGTGACTAAGTTCTGGCCAATAGGATGTAAGCAAAGATGGTGAGTGTAATTCCTGGGAATATCCTTGAAGAAAAAAAGGGGGAAGCCTGTCTTTTCCTTCTCTTTTATAATTCTTGTTCTTGGATGTGAAGGTAATGCCAGGAGCTGTTATCTTGGATTATCATGCTGGGAATAGAGACCACAAAGAGCAGAAAAGTAACTTAGAAAGAGACAGGGTCCCTGATACTGTGTTGTACTACCCAGCTCCTTATACCTACCTTAGGACTTATTTGTGAAACAGAAATAAAAGATAGTTTTATCCTATTGAAATCATTGTTATTTTTTTCTTTAGTTAGTCACACTCAGAAGTAATTGTAACTGGTACAAGTTACCCAACAGTGTGTTCCTGCATTGTCCAATACGACAGCCTCCAGCATGTAGCTATTAAACTAAAAATTAAATTAAATTAAATTAAAAACACAGCTCTTCAGTTCCATTAGCCTCATTCCAAGTGCTCAATAGCCATGATTGGCTAGTGGCCTCCTTATTGAACAGTGAAGATAAAGAACATTTCTATCATTACAAAAAATTCTGTTTGGCAGTACTGATACACATAATGTCACATCGTTTTTCAAAAAATGTGTATGCATGTGTTTGTGTGTACATGAGTGTAGAGACAGAGAAGAGACTAAAAGATAAGAGAAATAAATGATAAGAATGGCTTTATCTGAAAGATAAGATCACAGGTGATTTTATTTTCTTCTTTATGTTCATCAACACTATCAAACTATTTTATAATTAACATTTTTTATATTTTATCGAGGTATGACTTATATGCTTAAAACATTTATCCACTGCAATCATTCAATGATTTTTAGGAAATTCATAAAGTTGTGCAACCATCACCAAAATCTAGTTTTAGAACATTTTCATAACTCCTAAAGTTCCCTTACCCAACTACAACAAGTCCTCACTCCTGCCCCAGCCCTAGACAACTGCTCATATTATTTTTATACTATGAACAGGATTTTTAAAGACATACCAGTTTTATCAAGTTCCATTTGTTCAGCATGAGTTGAAATTTGGGACCATATTTCATTCTGGAGCTTTTTCAAGAAGTTCTTACTGTAAATTTCCAAGTCTGCATAGGACTTCATCATGGAGATGGTCTGTCTTGGAGGGTAAGACACTATTTCTTCTAACTGGGTCTTGTTGGCCCCTTGGATGCCCATAGCAAACACAGTTACATCCTCCAACCAGAGATCCAGTGCAGCCTCATGCACCTTGTGATCTGATGGTCTGTCAGCGACCAGGACTGCAATCTGGGGCACTCCCTGTGCCCTTCCGCTGCCACTTGATACTGAGAAGCCTTCTCTACTCATCTTCTCAATGGCAGCACCAGCAGTGGATTTCCCAGCCCGCAGAGAAAGCTTCTGGATTTGCTTCTGAAATTCAGATTGGGTTATGCTTGAGCTCAGAAGAGAAAAAGCCTGAACTCTGTCACTGTAGCTCATAAGACCAAGCCACAGGCAGTCGTCTTTCACATCCATGGAGGAGGTGATATTCTTCAGGAATTTCTGCAGGTTCCTTAGATTCTGTTTGGTCCCAACAGACTCATCCACCAGGAGCATGAGGTGGGCAAGCGAATCTTTCTGACAGGCACTGGGGAAGGGGACTGTAGAGGGAGAAAAAGTAGGAATGTTAGTATACACCCCTGGCCCAGAGTGAGAAAGGCACTCTACAGATTGTCAGAAGGCGTTAGTGAAAATAGAGGCAGTCATGATGGATGCAGTTAGCACACTTTTTAGTGAACAAAGGATAAAAACTCTCAGCAAAATTTACATGGGCCATTGACCTCAGAGGGTTTGCAATGCTATTCCCTCTATCTGAAGAATGCTTCTTACGATTTTCCTACCACATCTCATCAGCATGTTCTTCATGAGCACCATCACCACCAGTATGACTACCACCACCACTACTACCACCAACAGCAAGCACCTCCACCAGCACCACCATCACCACCACTACCACCTCTACCTCCACCTCCACTACTACTTCAACCTGTACCACCTCTACCACCACCTCCACCACCACCATGGTCTTCGTGACCACCATCACCACCACTATGACTACCACCACTACCCCTCATCTTCAGCAACTCTACCACCTGAACTTTCAACACTATCACTACCACCACCTCCAAATCCACCACTATCAGTATGAACAACCACCACCACCACTTTCAAATGCTGAAATATAGGCATAAATTAGTAGAAATATACCTGACCTCAGGGAACTCACATTCTATGGGGAGGACAGATAAGTAAATTATGCTATTTCAGACCATAGTAAATGCTAACAAGGAAATAAAATAAGTGACTCAATTGAGTTACCCTATGTTGGGGATGTGGGATGAGAACTAACTGATCTGAGACATAAAAAGTCAGGGAAGACCTCTCTGAAAGGATTACATTTGGGTTGAGAAAGATGAAGAGAAAGATTGAACTACACATTGTGTGAAAGGAAGAAGAATTCTGGCAGAAAGAAAAGCAAGAAATAGAAACAAGCAAGAAGCCCAGAGTAGCCAGAGACAATGAGTGAGGGGAACAATCATGGTCAGAGGTCAGAGGGAAGCAGGGCCCAATCATATGGGGCTCAGATGATCTTATTTAAATCTTTTAAATATCACCCTAGTTCCTGAGGGGAGATAATGAATTCATTAAAATTCATTAAAAAAAATTGCCCTAGTCCAGGAAAGAGATAATGGCTCTTGGTCAAGAATAAAGCAGGTAAGACAGAACAACAAGAGTAGTTTTGATATATGAATTAGAGATAGAACAGAGAGAACTTGATGAGAAATTGAATATGAGTATTGGGAGACAGGAAGAAAGTGGTGAAAACTCCTGGGTTTTTGGCCTGAACAACTGAGTGGATATTGGTGGTATCTTTTTCCAAGATAGGGGAGATAGTGGGAAGAACAGGTTGGAGGGAGAAGTCAGGAGCTCCATTTCAGACATATTAAGTTTGCGATACTATTGAAGATGCCAGGTAAGCAGTTGGTTGTATAAATCTGGAATCCACAGGAGAGTATATCACATGCACAGAATGCCCACTCCAGGAACAAGTGGAGGAGTCACAACTGTGGGGGGTGTAGCCAAGAGATAAGCTCAATCTTGCCAAGAACTATACACAAAATTATGAGCTCTAGAAGCCAGAAGGCATGTTTTACTTATCTCTATCTCTCCAGTACCTGGTGCCTGTTGGGAGCTCAGAAATATTTGTGGAATTATAATAATTCTCATAAATCTACCAATGTACTCTGAACCTCACATAGTTGGCTAAAACAAACTTACAGCATGGCCCACTCAGCTCAGTATTTATTTGCAAAGAGCTATTACTATTAATGACAGTAAACTGCCAAACTCCATACAAGTCATCTCACCCATATCGTAAGGTAGATACTATTATCCTCACTTTATAGGTAAGGAAACTGAAGATCAGAGGTTAAGTAACTTACTCAAGGTCTCTAGCAGCCAAGCCAGGGTTTGAATCCAGACTCCAAAGCCCTTACTCTTAACCTCTAAAGGCAAGGATAGGGTCTTGACAAACAAAACCCTGTTGCACTGTATACTGCTGTGAAATAAATTAGGAGGAGTGAGAGAAACACAGATCAGTACACAAAGCCTTCTAAGAAGGTGGTAAAGTCCTATGGCCTTGGAAAGCTCAGGCTACCTACAGGGCTGTAATATCTCCAAGGTCCTCAGGGTGAAGGGTCACAGGAAAGTTTTTTTCTCTGGGAAGAGAAGCACATGTGCTGTAAGAACTTGCTATTTCTCCCAAGGCAGGAAGAGTGAGGAATGGGAAGACTGGAGGTAAAAGTACTCCCTGATGCTTCAGGGGCAGCACTAACTGTGACAGAGTCTTCTAGATACGTACCCAAACCTATTTCCTCTTCTTGCTCATAGGCCTAGACCTGATTTCTCAGCCTCACCTGCAATTAGGTGTGGCCATGGGACTGAGATCTGGCTAATGAAATGTGAGCAGAAGTAGTGTGTGTCTCTTCCAAGCTTAGCCCATAAAACCACATCTTGAGTGACGTTCCATCTTTTTTCCCTTCCACCAACTCTATACCAATTCCCAAGGCACCTTGAAAGTAATATTTGAAGATGAAAGAGCCACCGCCAACCTAATTATCTAAATAGAAGAAAGACAACTTGTCAACTTGAACACTGGCCCTATAGTGTTACAAGGGAAATAAATAAACTTCTTATGATTCAGGAAGTCTATTTGTTATTAAGGCCTAGGCTGGTCTGACTGCAAAATCAACCCATAGTGATAGCCAAGGAATTGGTGAATGATAGAGCAGGAAAAAATTTCAAGATCATTCCAACTCTCATACCTTATAAAGGAGGATGATGATGCAAGGCTCAGAGAGATGACATCACTTCCTCAAGTTCACAGCCAGCTAGTGGCATTGTCTGGACCTCTTGACCTGTGGTCAGGGCACTTTGTACCAAACCAGGTGGCTTCCTCAAGTCTTAGAACAAGATAACACCTACTTAGAATAGCCCCTCATCAACAATAGAGCACAGAGACAGCCAGGAAGATCCATTTTGCTTGGGGCTCTTTCTACCTCACTCTGGAGACAATGGCTGGGGCCCCTCATCAGTGCAGCACACTTACTGGGCACCTCCCATGAGTGTGTACTGGCCTGTTTCATCTGTTCATCAACAGTGCATGTGTAACTTCCTGTCTCACTTTACCCTTTCTTTACTAATGCTTTCTAGGATTACCTCCCACAGAAACTACTTGTACTCAAGGGTCTTCTGTTTCAGGTCTTCATGGAGAACTTGCTTAAGACATAAATAAAGCATTTTTCAAATGAGAAGCTGTAAGTCATGGGGGTAAAATTAGCCCTCCTTTCAGCCTAAGGGATCAAGACTGAAAGTTGATGAGAAGGAGGTCTTCTGCATTTCCACATGAAATACTGAGATTTCTGGTGAGTGGCACCATAGAGATAATAGGAGATGGCTCTCTGGACCAGATTACATGGGGATGGGACACCTCTTCAACCAAAGGCTTCCTTACCTACTGTATGAGAGTGGGCTGCTTCCTCCTTGTACTGAGCTGCATCCTTGAGAATCTGCATCACGTTTTGGGAGAACATGCTGAGATCTTGGACCGTCTGAAGACTGTAGTGGAACTGGCCTGTGGCCATGTCCTTCAGAGTCTCCTCAGGCATCCCCTGCATCCCCACTGAGATGATCCTCACCCCATCGCTGCGCAGCGCCTTGGAGGGCACTTCTATGGCATCCTCGGACTCAGTTGAAGCCAAGACCACCAGGATCAGAGTAAACTGTCTCCTGTCCCTCCCGTTTGAGAAGTAGGTCGTGTGCACCTCCTGGAGAGCATTCCCAATCCGCAAGGAACCGCTCAGGAACCTGAAGTTCTTCTTGAGGTGGTTCAACATGGGTCCTCTGTTCTTGAAGGTGTGAGCTGGAATTCTCCGTGGAGCCCATCGCTGTACTAGGCCAGGCCCACACGGTACTTGTGGGCCTCTATGGGGAGGTTGCTGATCATCTTGTTGATGAACACCTTCACAAATGGGAAGGATTTAATTCCCAAGTGGTTGGAGCTATCCACCAGAAACACCACATTGGCATACTCAGGGCCTGGCTCTATCAAAATAAAATGACAACAAACCCTTTGGGTCAAGAGGGATAGTTTTTGTACCCGCCTATCAGTCAGTCATCAGCTGCAGACTTCTCCCAAGAACTGGAGGGAAGGAGTGGAGGGTTACGGGTAAGGTGGCTCTGGGAAAGCCAAGGGCAAATGTCCTGAGAAAGAGGGGTACAGCCATGAGTTATTGCCATTGTAGGCAATATTCACAGCAGCTGGGGGTGGGGGAGTGTGTACCTGACTCATAAAGAGAGTCTGGACAAGGGGAGGCACCAGGAGCATTGACTTTAGCAGTCATGGTCAGCCACCTCCACCCACCCAGTTAGTGATCTACTGGTAAATGTTTAACTAAGCAGGACATTTCTTTCAAAATGATCCTGAAATTCACTAGGAAGTCTTAGGGTAGCATAGTGCAGGGTTAAAAATACTTCTTTGAATGATGTTTTTAGTAATTACAGAAAAGTAGAAAAACCTAGCTTTCATATTCCATATATGCATGTATGGAATATGAAAGCTTTTATATTGCTTATTTTATATATATATATGTATATATATATATATATATATATATATATATAATTTCCTCTGTGGTGTTCCTTTTTTCCTTTTCTTTCATTTATTAAAGCCAAGGTGCAAACTGACCCACAAAACGTATGGGTTGACTCTATTCATACAGACATGGAACATCAGGACTTCAAGAAATCAATGAATAATTAAAGGTTTTCCTAGCCAGGTGTAGAATAATACATGCCTTTTGCCCATGGCTTTCCATCATCCTTGAGAGCTTACATTTGCTTGATATAATATATTACCAACTACAAATAAATGCTGTCTGCTTTGATTTTTTTAGTAAAGAAATAAATTCCTTGTTTCTATTTATTAAAATAAAGATTTGTTGAGACATAAAATATTTATTTTCCTGATAATAATAAACATAAAATGTACTGGTACCTGGGCTCTGATATGTCAGTGTTTCAGTCCAAAGGGTGAGAACAAATACAATTAGCATGATCTTCATTTTGCTGGTGACGTTTTCTTGCTTTTACTCTGTAAAAAATGTTATTTACAATATAAAAAATCTCATTGTCTAACAAGAAATAACTACTGGTAAAGTTGGTTTAGAGCACAACACACTGTAAACACTGTATTTGTCAACAACGCCAGTTGTGTTTAAAACATTCATCAAGAGTTTGAGTATTTGTTGAAAATAGATAATGCTAATGTTTTCTGAGTCCTTACCATGGCTCAGATACTTTTCTCAGTGCTTTTTAAGCATCATCTTATTTAACCCTCACAACCATCTTACTGGGAGGTACAACTACTATACCCACGTGACAGATAAGGAAACAGGCACAAGTGACTTGGTAAGTGGTGGATCCATCATCCTAACCCAGAGAAGGTGATCGCAGAGCCCAAGTTCTTAACCACTGTGCCGTGAGGTTTATACAAAATCTTTGGACTCAGAACTTATGTAATCACTACTTTTGACCATCTGTTTTCATGTCAACAATGACTATTTTATATGTTCACAACTTGGCTCAAAAATCCAACAGTTACCCATGTTGTTTTCTTCATTAAACCCTTGTAAGAGCTGTTCCCTTATTTCTGGTTATACTCAGTTTTATAAATTACTTTAACTTCAGTA
Source organism: Hyperoodon ampullatus (assembly GCF_949752795.1). Lineage (NCBI taxonomy): Eukaryota > Metazoa > Chordata > Mammalia > Artiodactyla > Ziphiidae > Hyperoodon > Hyperoodon ampullatus. Next base: position 73,275,506 of record NC_136918.1, on the reverse strand, counting down.
TTTCTCTCCATGAGCACACAATCAGAAATCTTCATGAGAATTTATAAACTTACAGAAATTCCACCAAGTCAAAGTTGTTCTCTATTAATAGGGAAATCGATAAAATAACCAATACTTAAAAATAGAGATGCCTTCAATGAGATACCAAAGGTATAAGGACTGGATTTTATTCTAGAGGTGACCTTTCCATCAGTTACTTTAAAATTGCTAATCATGCGGGAAGACTGAGGGAATCACTGAAAACTTGATTTGGAAGTCACCCTATAGATCATTTAGACTAAACCCTTATTTTGCTAAGGAGGAAATCGAGGATCCCCAGTAGTTATTGGCTGAATCATGTTAGCGACGACTTTCAGATCTATACTCATCATATTTTAATATATTATATATTTTACTTATTCATTAATTTTATTATTGAGATATAATTCACATTCTACAAAATTTACCCTTTAAAGTGGACAATTCAATGTGTTTTAGTATATTAATAGTATTTGCATCCCAGCAGCAGCGATTTTAGGAAGTTCATTCTACCAAAAGGACACTGGTATTAGTTACTGCCATTTTAGATTCCTCCCTCTAGCCTATTAGTGCCAGAGGACTTACCCATTCACCAGCCAGTCAACACCAGGCCCAGGCCCAGGGGCCCTGCAGCCAGCCACCTGTGACCTGCCCCTATCCACCAGCAGGCCAGCCCCAGCCCCTGGACACCATAGGCTCCACAAGTAGCCACTGGGGACCCAGCCCTGCCCAAGAGCATGAGGCAGAGCCTGGCAACCAACTGGCCTGGAGTCCAGCCCTTCTTACCAGTGTGGCCAGTAGTAAGCCCCACCACAACAGAAGGACACATGCAGCCCAAATAGGGGGCACCCATAGAGCACATAGCTCTGGTGACCAGAAGGAAATGTGCTGCTGGGCCCCATAAGACATCTCCTACATAAGACCACTCCTCCAATATCAAAAATGTAACTTACCTACCTAATATATAGAAATAAAGACAGAGAATTAAGCAAAATAAATGACAGAAAAATATGTTCCAAATGAAGGAACAATACAAAATCCCAGATGAAGAACTAAGTGAAGAGACATAAGCAGTCTACTTGATAAAGAATTCAAGGTAATGATCATAAAGATGCTCAATGAACTCACAGGAAGAATGAATGAACACAGCAAGAATTTTAACAAAGAATTAGAAAATGTAAAGAAGAACCAAAGATAAGAATAAAATAACTGAAATAAAAAATACACTAAAAGGAATCAACAGTAGATATAATTTTCCAGAGGAACAGATCAGCAAATTGGGAGACAGTGGTGGAAATCACACAAGCTGAAAAGAAAGAAGAAAAAAGAATTTTTAAAAAATGAGGCTAGTTTTAGGGATCTCTGTGACAACATCACACATACTAATACTTGTATCATAGAAGTTCCAAAGGAATAGAGAGGGAGAAAGGGACAGATAACTTATTTGAATAAATAATAGCTGAAAACTTCCCTAACCTAGGAAAGGAAACAGACAAACAGATCTAGGAAGCACAGAGAGTCTAAAACTAGATGAACCCAAAGAGATCCACACAAAGACACATTGTAATTAAAATTGCAAAAATTAAAGATAAAGAGAGAATATTAAAAGAAGCAAGGAAAAAGCAGTTAGTTACATACAAGGGAACTCCCATAGACTATCAGCTGACTTTTCAGCAGAAACTATGCAAACCACAAGGGAGTGGCAGAATATATTTAAAGTGATGAAAGAAAAAACCTACAACCAAAAACACTCTACTCGGCAAGGCTATAATTAAGATTTGAATGACAGATCAAGAGTTTTGCAGATAAGTGAAAGCTAAAACAGTTCAGCACCTCTAAAACAGCTTTACAAGAACTGTTAAAAGGACATATCAAAGTATCAATAGAAAAGAAAATACCACAACTAGAAACATTAAAAATTACAAAAGGAAAAAATCTCATTGTAAAGGCAAATATACAGTAAAGGTAATAGATCAACCACTTATAAAGCTAGTAGGAAGGTTAATAGACAAAAGTAATAAAATTATCTATACCCACAATAAGTAGGTAAGGGATACACAAAACAAAAAGATGTAAAACATGATGTCAAAACATTAAATGTGTGGTTGGGGGAGTAAAAAGGCAGGGCAATTACAATGTGTTTGAACTTAAGAGATCATCAACTTGAAATATATATATATATATATATATATATATATATAATATAAATATATATATATAACTACATATATATTGCTATATATAAACCTCATAGTAACCACAAACCAAAAATCTATAATAGATACACACACAAAAAAAGGGAATCAAACATAATACTAAGTAAAGTCATCAAATCACCAGGGAAGAGAGCAAAAGCAGAAGAAAGGAACAAAGAAGAACTATGGATACAATCCCCAAACAGTTACCAAAATGACAATAAGTACAAACCTATCAATAATTATTTTAAATGTAAATGGAATAAATGATCTAATCTAAAGACATAGAGTAGCTGGATGGATTAAAAAACAAGAGCCATATATATGCTGACTACAAGAGACTCACTTCAGATCTAAAGGCACACACGGACTGAAAGTGAGGTGATGGAAAAGGTATTCCATGCAAATGGAAATGAAAAGAAAGCTGGGGTAGCAATACTTGTATCAGACAAAATAGACTTTAAAACAAGAGACAGAGAAGAGATATTACATTATGATAAAGGGATCAATCCAAGAAGAAAATATAACAATTATAAATATATATACACCCAACATAGGAGCACCAAAATACATAAAGCAAATATTAACAAATGTAAAGGAAAAAACTGACAGTAACACAATAATCATAGGAAACTTGAACACTCTACTTACTTCAATGGATAGATCATACAGGTAATCAACAAGGAAATACTGGCCTTAAATGACACATTAGACTAGATGGACTTAATAGATATTTACAGAACATTTCATTCAAAAACAACAGAATACACATTCTTTTCAAGTGCACATGGAACATTCTCCAAGATAGATCACATGCTAGGCCACAAAACAAGCCTCGATTAATTTAAGAAGACTGAAATCATATCAAGCATCTTTTCTGAAAACAGTGATGTGAGGCTAGAAATCAGCTACAAGAAAAGAACTGCAAAAAACACAAACACAGGAGGCTAAACAATATACTACTAAACAACCAATGGGTCACTGAAGAAATCAAAGAAGAAATCAGAAATACCCAGAGAAAAATCAAAATGGAAACACAACAACACAAAATCTATGGGATACAGCAAAGGCAGTTATAAGAGGAAAGTTTATAGTGATACAGCCTACTTCAAGAAACAAAAATAATCTCAAACAAACGACCTAGCCTTATGCCTAAAGGAACTAGAAAAACAAGGACACACAAAAGCCAATGTTAGTAAAAGGAATAAAAATAAAAATATTAGCAGAAATAAGTATATACAATGGAATATTACTCAGCCATAAAAAGAAACGAAACTGAGCTATTTGTAATGAGGTGGATAGACCTAGAGTCTGTCATACAGGGTGAAGTAAGTCAGAAAGAGAAAGACAAATACCGTATGCTAACACATATATATGGAATTTTAAAAAAAGTCATGAAGAACCTAGGGGTAAAACGGGAATAAAGACACAGACCTACTTGAGAATGGACTTGAGGATGTGGGGAGGGGGAAGGGTAAGCTGTGACAAAGCGAAAGAGAGGCATGGACATATATACACTACCAAACGTAAGGTAGATAGATAGTGGGAAGCAGCCGCAGAGCACAGGGAGATCAGCTCGTTGCTTTGTGACCGCCTGGAGGGGTGGGATGGGGAGGGTGGGAGGGAGGGAGATGCATGAGGGAAGGGATGTGGGAACAGATGTATATGTATGACTGATTCACTTTGTTATAAAGCAGAAACTAATAAAAAAAGTTAAACAAAGACTGAAAAATAATAGAAAAAATCAATGAAACTAAGATTCAGTTCTTTGAAAAGATAAACACAATTGATAAATCTTTAGCCAGAATCATCAAGAAAAAAAGACAGAGCCTAAATCAATAAAAGCAGAAATGACAGAGGAGAAGTTACAATGGACAGCACAGAAATACAAAGGATCATAAGAGACTACTATGAACAACTATATGCCAATAAAATGGACAACCTAGAAGAAATGGATAAATTCCTAGAAACATACAATCTCCAAAGACTGAATCAAGAAGAAATAGAAATTATGAACACACTGATTACCCCTAGTGAAATTGAATCAGTTATTTTTAAAAAATCTCAACAAACAAAAGTCCAGAACCAGAGGGCATCACAGGTAAATTCTACCAAACAATTAAGGAAGAGTTAACACTTGTCCTTCTCAAAATATTCCTCACCAAAATGAAGAGTATAAAATGCTTTCGAACTCATTCTATGAGGCCAGCAAAACCCTGATACCAAAACCAGAAAAAAACATCACAAGAAAGAAAATTACAGGCCAATATCACTAATGAACACAGATGCAAAAATCCTCAACAAAATATTAGCAAACTAAATCCAACAATACATTGATCAAGTGGGATTAATCTCAGGGTGAAAGTGTTTTTCAATATCAGTAAATCAATCAATGTGATACACCACAATACAAACTGAGGAATGAAACCCATATGATCATCTCAATAGATGCAGAAAAAGCTTTTGACAAAATTCAACATCGATTTATGATAAAAACTCTTCAGAAAGTGGATATAGAGGGAAACATACCTCAACATAATAAAGGCCACATATGAAAACTCCACAACATCACACACCATAGTGAAAAGTTGAAAGCATTCCCTCTAAGATCAGGAACAAGACAAGGATGTCCACTCTCACCACTTTTATTCAACACAGTATTGAAAGTCTTAGCCACAGCAATCAGACAGGACAAGAAATACAAGGAATCTAAATTGAAAAAGAACCATTAAAACTATAACTGTTTGCAGAAGACATGATATTATATATAGAAAATCCTAAAGATGTCCCCCAAAATTATGAGAACTAATAAATGAATTCAGTAAAGTTGCAGTATACAAAATTAACATACAGACATATGCTGTGTATCTATACACTAAAAACAAACTATCAAAGAGAAATTAAGAAAAGAATTCCATTTACAATTGCATCAAAAAGAATTAAATTCTAGGGATAAACCTAAATAAGGATGTAGAAGAGCTGTACTAGGAAAACTATAAGACAATGAAAGAAACTGAAGACAACACAAACAAATGGAAAGTTATACCATGCTCGTGGATTGGAAGAATTAATATTGTTAAAATGACCATACTCCCCAAGGCAATCTACAGATTCAGTGGAATCACTATCAAAATACGAATGAAATTTTCCCCCAGAACTAAAACAAATATTCTAAAATTTATATGAAAATGTAAATGACCCCAATTACCAAAACAATCTTGAGGAAGAAAAAAGCTGTATCAACCTCCCTGATTTCAAACTATACTACAAATGTACAGTAATCAAAACAGCATGGTACTGGCACAAAAACAGATACATAGATCAATGGAACAGAATAGAGCCCAGAAATGAACCCACATGTATATGGTCAATCTATGACAAAGTAAGCAAGAACATACAATGGGAAAGACAACTTCTTCAATAAATTATACTGGGAAAACTGGACAGCAACATGCAAAAGATATAATCTGGAGTACTTTCTCACACCACATACAAAAATAAACCCAAAATGGTTTAAATATCTAAATGCTAAGACCTGAAAACTGCTAGAAGAAAACATAGGCAGTACACTCTTTGACATCAGTCTTAGCAATATTTTTTTGATATGTTTCCTCAAGTAAAGGCAACAGAAATAAAAATAAACAAATGGGACTACATCAAACTAAAAAGCTTTTACACAGTGAAGTAAACTATTAACATAATTAAAGGCAGCATACTGAACGGGAGAAGATATTTTTAAACCATCTATCTGATAAGGGGTTAATATCAAAAATATACAAAGAACTCATACAACTTAGTATATTAAAAGAAAAACGACCCAATTAAAAAGTGGAAAGAGGACGCAAGTAGACATTTTTCCAAAGAAGACATACAGATGGCCAACAGACACATGAAAACATGCTCAATATCACTAATCATCAGAGAAATGCAAATCAAAGCCACAATGAGATAGCACGTCACACCTGCCAGAATGGCTATTATCAAAAAGTCTACAACTAACAAATGTTAGTGAGGATGTGGAGAAAAGGGAACGCTTGTACACTCTAGGTGGGAATATAAATTGGTACAACCACTATGGAAAACAGTATGGAGGTTCCTCAAAAAATTAAAAATAGAACTACCATACAATCTAGCAAATCCACTCCAGCTATTTTACTGTAGAAAACAAACCACTAATTTGAAAATATATATGCACCCTCATATTCACTGTACCGTCATTTACAATAGACAAGATATGCAAGCAATCTAAGTGTCTATCAATAGATGAATGGATAAAGAAGATGTGGTGTATATACACAATGAATATTACTCAGCCACGAAAAAAGAATGAAATCTTGCTGTTTGTGACAACATGGATGGAGCTAGAGGGTATTACGCTAAATGAAATAAGTCAAAAAGAGAAAGAGAAATAGTGTATGATTTTACTTATATTTGGAATTTAAAAAACAAAACAATGGAACAGAACATAGAATACAGAAAACAAACAGATAGTTGCCAGAGGAGAGGGGAGTGTGGGGACGAATTAAACAGGTGACAGGATCAAGAGGGTACAAACTTCCAGTTATAAAATAAATAAGTCATGGGGATACAATGTACAGCATAGGGAACATAATCAATAATATTGTAATAACTTTGTATGGTGAGAGATGTTAATTAGATTTATGTGGTGATCATTTTGTAATGTATAAAAATATTAAATCATTATGTCATATATCTGAAACTAACATAATATTGTAAAGCCAATAATATTTAAATTTTAAAAACTGATGAAGTCCAATTTGTCTATTTTTTTGTTCTTACTAGTGACTTTTGGTGTCATAGCTAAATCACCATTACCTACTCCACAGTCATGAAAATTTACTTTGTTTTTTCTTCTGAGAATTTTACAGTTTTATCATTTACATTTACATATCTGATCCATTTTGAGTTAACTTTGGTATATGGTTTGAGGTAGGGATACAACTCCATTCTTCTTCATGTGGATGTCCAGTTGTCCCAGCACCATTTGTTGAAAATTTGTTGAAATGACTTTTCTTTCACGATTGAATTATCTTGGCACCCATGTCAAAAAAAAATTTACTATAAGTATCTCAGTTTGTTCTTGGACTCCAAATACTATTCCTTGTATATATTCTTATGCCAGTACCACACAGTCTTGACCACTTTTGTAGGAAGCTTTTAAGTTGGAAAGTGGTGAGCCTTACAAACTTTTTCTTTTTCAAGATTGTTTTGGATATTCTGGGCCCCATGCATTTCAGTTTTTTTTTTTTAACATTCTTATTGGACTATAATTGCTTTACAATCGTGTGTTAGTTTCTGCTTTATAACACAGTGAATCAGTTATACATATACATATGTTCCCATATCTCTCCCCTCTTGCATCGCCCTCCCTCCCTCCCTCCCTATCCCACCCCTCTAGGTGGTCACAAACCACCAAGTTGATCTCCCTGTGCTATGTGGCTGCTTCCCACTAGCTATCTATTTTACGTATGGTAGTGTACATATGTCGATGCCACTCTCTCACCTTGTCACAGCTTACCCTTCCCCCTCTCCATATCCTCATGTCCATTCTCTAGTAGGTCTGTGTCTTTATTCCCGTCTTGCCCCTACGTTCTTCATGACCTTTTTTTTTCTCTCTTAGATTCCATATATGTGTGTTAGGATACAGTATTTGTTTTCTTTTTCTGACGTACTTCACTCTGTATGACAGACTCTAGATCCATCCATCTCACTACAAATAACTCAATTTCGTTTCTTTTTATGGCTAATATTCCATAGTATATATATGCCACATCTTCTTTATCCATTCATCTGTTGATGGACACTTAGGTGGCTTCCATGTCCTGGCTATTATAAATAGAGCTGCAATGGACATTTTGGTACATGACTCTCTTTTTTTTTTTTTTGGTATGCGGGCCTCTCACTGTTGTGGCCTCTCCCATTGCAGAGCACAGGTTCCGGAGGCGCAGGCTCTGCAGCCATGGCTCACAGGCCCCGCCACTCCGCAGCATATGGGATCTTCCCGGACCGGGGCACAAACCCATTTCACCTGCATCAGCAGGCAAACTCTCAACCACTGCGCCACCAGGGAAGACCCGACTCTTTGTGAATTATAGTTTTCTCAGGGTATATGCTGAGTGGTGGGATTGCTGGGTCGCATGGTAGTTCTATTTTTAGTTTTTTAAGGAAACTCCATACTGTTCTCCATAGTGGCTGTATCAATTTACATTCCCACCAACAGTGCAAGAGGGTTCCATTTTCTCCACACCCTCTCCAGCATTTATTGTTTCTAGATTTTTTGATGATGGCCATTCTGACCGCTGTGAGATGATATCTCATTGTCGTTTTGATTTGCATGTCTCTAATGATTAATGATGTTGAGCATTCTTTCATGTGTTTGTTGGCAATCTGTATATCTTCTTTGGAGAAATGTCTATTTAGGTCTTCTGCCCATTTTTGGATTGGGTTGTTTGCTTTTTTGCTATTGAGCTGCATGAGCTGCTTGTGAGATTTATCCTTTGTCTGTTGCTTCATTTGCAAATATTTTCTCCCATTCTGAGGGTCGTCTTTTGGTCTTCTTTATGGTTTCCTTTGCTGTGCAAAAGATTTGAAGTTTCATAAGGTCCCATTTGTTTATTTTTGTTTTTATTTCCATTTCTCTAGGAGGTGGGTCAAAAGGATCTTGCTGTGATTTATGTCATAGAGTGTTCTGCCTATGTTTTCCTCTAAGAGTTTGATAGTGTCTGGCCTTACATTTAGGTCTTTAAACAATTTTTATTTTATTTTTGTGTATGGTGTTAGGGAGAGTTCTAATTTCATACTTTTACATGTAACTGCCAGTTTTCCCAGCACCACTTATTGAAGAGGCTGTCTTTTCTCCACTGTATATTCTTGCCTCCTTTATCAAAGATAAGGTGACCATATGTGTGTGGGTTTATCTCTGGGCTTTCTATCCTGTTCCATTGATCTATATTTCTGTTTTTGTGCCAGTACCATACTGTCTGGATTACTGTAGCTTTGTAGTATTGTCTGAAGTCAGGGAGCCTGATTCCTCCAGCTCCATTTTTCATTCTCCAGATTGCTTCGACTATTTGGGGTCTTTTGTGTTTCCATACAAATTGTGAAACTTTCTGTGCTAGTTCTGTGAAAAATGCCAGTGGTATTTGGATAGGGATTGCACTGAATCTGTAGATTGCTTTCGGTATTAGAGTCATTTTCACAATGCTGATTCTTCCGATCCCAGAACATGGTATATGTCTCCATCTATTTGTATCATCTTTAATTTCTTTCATCAGTGTCTTATAATTTTCTGCTTCCAGGTCTTTTTTCTCCTTAGGTAGCTTTATTCCTAGATATTTTATTCTTTTTGTAGCAATGGTAAATGGGAGTGTTTTCTTAATTTCACTTTCAGATTTTTCATCATTAGTGTATAGGTATGCCAGAGATTTCTGAGTATTAATTTTCTATCCTGCTACTTTGCCAAATTCATTGATTAGCTGAGGTAGTTTACTGGTAGCATCTTTAGGATTCTCTATGTATAATATCATGTCATCTGCAAACAGTGACAGCTTTACTTCTTCTTCCCTGATTTGGATTCCTTTTATTTTTTTTCTTATCTGATAGCTGTGGCTAAAACTTCCAAAGCTATGTTGAATCATAGTGATGAGAGTGGGCAACATTGTCTTGTTCCTGAGCTTAGTGGAAATGGTTTCAGATTTTCACCACTGAGGACGATGTTGGCTGTGGGTTTGTCATATATGGCCTTTACTCTGTTGAAGAAAGTTCCCTCTATGCCTACTTTCTGCAGGGTTTTTTTTTTTAATTAAAAATGGGTGTTGAATTTTGTCAAAAGCTTTCTCTGCATCTATTGAGATGATCATATGGTTTTTCTCCTTCCGTTTGTTAATATGGTGTATCACACTGATTGATTTGCGTATCTTGAAGAATCCTTGCATTCCTGGAATAAACCCCACTTGATCATGGTGTATGATCCTTTTAATGTGCTGTTGAATTCTGTTTGCTAGTGTTTTGTTGAGGATTTTTGCATCTATGTTGATCAATGATATTGGCCTGTAGTTTTCTTTCTTTGTGACATCTTTTCCTGCTTTTGGTATCCGGGTTATGGTGACATCGTAGAATGAGTTTGGGAGTGTTCCTCCCTCTGCTATATTCTAGGAGAGTTTGAGAAGGATAAGTGTTAGCTCTTCTCTAAATGTTTGATAAAATTCGTCTGTGATGCCATCTGGTCCTGGGCTTTTGTTTGTTGGAAGATTTTAAATCACAGTTTCAATAACTGTGCTTGTGATTCGTCTGTTCATATTTTCTATTTCTTCCTCGTTCAGTCTCGGAAGGTTGTGCATTTTTAAGAATTTGTCCATTTCTTCCAGGTTGTCCATTTTTTTGGCATAGAGTTGCTTGTGGTAATCTCTCATGATCTGCAGTGTCAGTTGTTACTTCTCCTTTCTCATTTCTAATTCTATTGATTGGAGTCTTCTCCCTATTTTTCTTGATGAGCCTGGCTAACAGTTTATCAATTTTGTTTATCTTCTTAAAGAAATAGCTTTTAGTTTTATTGATCTTTGCTATTGTTTCCTTCACTTCTTTTTCCTTTATTTCTGATCTGATCTTTATGAATTCTTTCCTTCTGTTAACTCGGGATTTTTTGTTCTTCTTTCTCTAATTGCTTTGGGTCTTCTTTCTCTAATTGCTTTGGGTGCAAGGTTAGGTTGTTTATTTGAGATGTTTCCTGTGTCTTAAGGTAGGATTGTATTGCTATAAACTTCCCTCTTAGAACTGCTTTTGCTGCATCACACAGGTTTTGGGTCATCGTGTCTCCATTGTCATCTGTTTCTAGGTATTTTTTGATTTCCTCTTTGATTTCTTCAGTGATCACTTGGTTATTAAGTAGTGTATTGGTTAGCGTCTATGAGGTTGTATGTTTTATGTTTTGCTGTAATTGATATCTAGTCTCATAGCATTGTGGTCAGAAAAGATACTTGATACGATTTCAATTTTCTTAATTTACCAAGGCTTGATTTGTGACCCAAGATATGATCTATCCTGGAGAATGTTCCATGAGCACTTGAGAAGAATGTGTATCTGTTGTTTTTGGATGGAATATCCTACGAATATCAATTAAGTTCATGTTGTTTAATGTATCATTTAAACCTTGTGTTTCCTTATTTATTTTCATTTTGGATGATTTGTCCATTGGTAAAAGTGGGGTGTTAAAGTCCCCTACTGTGATTCTGTTATTGTTGATTTCCCCTTTTATGGGTGTTAGCATTGGCCTTATGTATTGCGGTGCTCCTATGTTGGGTGCATAAATATTTACGATTGTTATATCTTCTTCTTGGCTCAATCCCTTGATCATTATGTAGTGTCCTTCTTTGTCTCTTGTAATAGTCTTTATTTTAAACTCTATTTTTTCTAATATGAGAATTACTACTCCAGCTTTCTTTTGATTTCCATTTGCGTGGAAGGTCTTTTCCCATCCCCTCACTTTCAGTCTGTATGTGTCCCTAGGTTGAAGTGGGTCTGTTGTAGACAGCATATATATGGGTCTTGTTTTTGTATCCATTCAGCCAGTCTGTGTTTTTTGGTGGGAGCATTTAATCCATTTACATTTAAGGTAATTATTGATATGTATGTTCTTATTCCCTTTTTCTTAATTGTTTTGTGTTTGTTATTGTAGGTCTTTTCCTTGTCTTGTGTTTCCTGCCTAGAGAAGTTCCTTTAGCATTTGTTGTAAACCTGGTTTGGTGGTGCTGAACTCTCTCAGCGTTTGCTTGTCTGTTAAGGTTTTAATTTCTCCATCAAATCTGAATGAGATCCTTTCTGGGAATCTTGGTTGTGGGTTTTCCCCCTTCATCATTTTAAATATGTCCTGCCACTCCCTTCTCGCTTGCAGAGTTTCTGCTGAAAGATCAGCTGTTAACCTTATGTGGATACCCTTGTGTTAATTGTTGTTTTTCCCTTGCTGTCTTTAATATGTTTTCTTTGTATTTAATTTTTGATAGTTTGATTAATATTTGTCTTGGCGTGTTTCTCCTTGGATTTATCCTGTATGGGACTCTCTATGCTTCCTGGACTTGACTTCCTGGACTTCCTTTCCCATATTAGGGAAGCTTTCAACTATCATCTCTTCAAATATTTTCTCAGTCCCTTTCTTTTTCTCTTCTTCTTCTGGGAACCCTATAATTCGAATGTTGTTGCATTTAATGTTGTCCCAGAGTCTCTGAAACTGTCCTCAGTTCTTTTCATTCTTTTTTCTTTATTCTGCTCTGCAGTAGTTATTTCCACTACTTTATCTTCCAGGTCACTTATCCATCCTTCTGCCTCAGTTATTCTGCTATTGATCCCTTCTGGAGAATTTTTAATTTCATTTATTGTGTTGTTCATCATTGTTTGTTTCCTCTTTAGTTTTTCTAGGTCCTTGTTAAATGTTTCTCGTATTTTCTCTATTCTATTTCCAAGATCTTGGATCATCTTTACTATCATTATTCTGAGTTCTTTTTCAGGTAGACTGCCTATTTCCTTTTCATTTGTTTGGCCTGGTGGGTTTTTATCTTGCTCCTTCATCTGCTGTGTGTTTTGTTGTTGTTGTTGTTGTTGTTGTTTTCAGTATGCTGGCCTCTCACTGTTGTGGCCTCTCCCATTGTGAAGCATAGGCTCCAGATGCACAGGCTCAGTGGCCATGGCTCATGGTCCCAGCCACTCCACAGCATGTGGGATCTTCCCAGACTGGTCCACGAACCTGTGTCCCCTGCATTGGCAGGCGGACCCTCAATCACTGCACCACCAGGGAAGTGCTGCTATGTGTTTTTCTGTCTTCTCATTTTGCTTAACTTTGTTTTGGGTCTCCTTGTCGCAGGCTGCAGGTTCATAGTTCCCATTGTTTTTGGTGTCTCTCCCCAGTGGCTAAGGTTGATTCAGTGGGTTGTGTAGGCTTCCTGGTGGAGGGGACTAGTGCCTGTGTTCTGGTTTATGAGGGTGTATCTTGTCTTTCTGGTGGGCAGGTCTACGTCTTCTGGTGTGTTTTGGGGTGTCTGTGGCCTTATTATGATTTTAGGCAGCTACTCTGTTCATGGATGGGGCTGTGTTCCTGTCTTGCTAGTTGTTTGGCATAGGGTGTCCATCACTGTAGCTTTCTGGTCATTGAGTGAAGCTGGGTCTTGGCGTTCAGATGGAGATCTCTCGGAGATTTTCACCATATGTTATCACGTGGAGCTGGGAGGTCTCTTGTGGACCAGTGTCCTGAATTTGGCTCTCCCACCTCAGAGGCACAGCACTGTCTCCTGGCTGGAGCACCAAGAGCGTTTCATCCACATGGCTCAGAATAAAAGTGAGAATAAATAGAAAGAAAGAAAGAAAGAAAGAAGAAAGAAAGAGAGAGAGAGAAAGAAAGACAATAAAATAAAATAAAGTAAAGTAAAGTTATTAATATAAAAAATAAAAAATAATTATTAAGAAAAAATTTTTAAGAAGTAAGAAAAAAAACAGTTGGACAGAACCCTAGGACAAATGGTGAAAGCAAAGCTATACAGACAAAATCACACACAGAAGCATACACATACACACTCACAAAAAGAGAAAAATGGGAAAAAATAATATATCTTTGCTCCCAATGTCCACCTCCTCAATTTGGGATGATTCGTTGTCTATTCAGATATTCCACAGATGCAGGGTACATCAAGTTGATTGTGGAGCTGTAATTCGCTGCTTCTGAGGCTGCTGGGAGAAATTTCCCTTTCTCTTCTTTGTTCGCACAGCTCCCAAGGTTCAGCTTTGGATTTGGCCCCACCTCTGCATATAGGGCATCTGTTCTTCACTCAGACAGGATGAGGTTAAAGGCGCAGCTGATTTGGTGGCTCTGGGTCACTCAGGCCGGGCGGAGGGAGGGGTACAGAGTGTGGAGCGAGCCTGCGGCTGCAGAGGCCAGCATGATGTTGCACAGACTGAGGCGTGCCATGCATTCTCCCGGGGAAGTTGTCCCTGGATCCCGGGACCCTGGCAGTGGCAGGCTGCACAGGCTTCCGGAAGGGGAGGTGTGGATAGTGACCTGTGCTTGCTCACAGGCTTCTTGGTGGCTGCAGCAGCAGCCTTAGCATCTCATGCCTGTCTCTGGGGTCCACGCTGATAGCCACAGCTCACACCCATCTCTGGAGCTCCTTTAAGCAGCACTCTTAATCCCGTCTCCTCGCTCACCAGGAAACAGAGGGAAGAAAAAGTTTCTTGCCTCTTCGGCAGGTCCAGACTTCTTCCTGGACTCCCTCCCGGCTAGCCGTGATGCACTAGCCCCCTTCAGGCTGTGTTCATGCAGCCAACCCCAGTCCTCTCCCTGTGCTCCAACCGAAGCCCGAGCTTCAGCTCCAAGCCCCTGCCCACCCCCGCGAGTGAGCAGACAAGCCTCTCGGGCTGGTGAGTGCCAGTCAGCTCCGATCCTCTGTGCGGGAATCTCTCCACTTTGCCCTCCACACCCCTGTTGCTGTGCTCTCCTCCATGGCTCCCAAGCTCCCTCCCTTCGCCACCTGCAGTCTCCACCAGCGAAGGGGCTTCTAGTGTGTGGAAACCTTTCCTCCTTCACAGCTCCCTCTCACTGGTGCAGGTCCCATCCGTATTCTTTTGTCTGTGTTTTTTCATTTTTCTTTTTCCCTACCCAGGTACATGGGGAGTTTCTTGCCTTTTCGAGGTCTGAGGTCTTCTGCCAGTGTTCAGTAGGTGTTCTGTAGGAGTTGTTCCACATGTAGATGTATTTCTGATGTGTCTGTGTGGAAGAAGGTGATCGCGTCTTACTCTTCTGTCATCTTGAAACTCCTCCCTCACTAGTATTTTTTAAAAAGAATTTTACATATATATTCTTTCTGGCAAATTAGACATATTGTGCTGTAGTTATCTTTTCTTGTAGTGACCTTATCTGACTTTGGTATCAGCGTAATGCTAACCTCATAAAATGTGTTTGGAAGTGTTCCCTTCTCTTCAATTTTTTAGAAAAGTTTAAGAAAGATTTATATTAATTCTTCTTTAAATATTTGCTAGAATTCAAAGATGAAGTCACCTCATCTGGGGCTTTTCTGGGTTGGGAGGCTTTTGATTACTGATTCAATCTCCTTACTCGTTATTGGCTTGTTCAGATTTTCCATATCTTCATGGTTCAGTCCTGGCACATTATTTGTTTCTAGAAATTTATCTATTTCTTCTAAGTTTTCTGATTTGTTGGCATATAATTGTTCATAGTAATCTCTTATGATCCCTTGTATTTCTGTTGTAGCAGTTGTAATGTCTCCTCTTTCATTTATAGTTTTATTTATGAGTCCTCTTTTTTTTTCTTGGTGATCTAGCTAAAGGTTTCTTTATCTTTTAAAAAAAATACTCTTAGTTTGTTGATCTTCTCTATTGTTTTTCTATCCACTATTTCATTTGTTTCTGCTCTAATCTTTATTATTTCCTCCCTTCTGCTAACTTTGGCCTAAGTTACTTTCTCTATGTCCTTAAGGTGTAAGTTTATGTGAGATCTTTCTTTTTTCCTAATGTATGTGTTTATAGTGATAAACTTTCCTCTTCGAGCTGCTTTTTTTGCATCCCCTAAATTTCACTATGTTGTGTTCCCATTTCTATGGAGGCACTACCTGGGCCCTGTAATCAACTCCAGTCCAGCAAGGTTGTAGGTTGTGTTTCTCAGCAGGGCAGTGCCAGTGATTAGACTCTGTGATTGCGCAGGGTTGTGGCTGGGCTCTGTATTCGCTCTTGGTCTGGTGGACTCAGGTTGTGCTCTCAGCTGGATGGTATTAACTAGACTCCATGTTTAGGTGGGACCACAGACCAGGCTTCATGGTTGGACAGGGTCTTGGGCTGCTCTGCAGTCAGGCAGGGCCATCACTGTGTCTCAAAGTTGTGTGGGGTTGCAGGCTGGGCTCACAATCATGTAGTCTGAAGGCTACACTCTGCTGTTGGGTGACATGCTGCCTGGGATCTCTAGGTGGGTGGGGCGTCCCACTGTATCCTGTGGTTGAGTGGGGCTGGAGACTGTGTTCTGAGTTTGGGTAGGGTGACCATCTGGGCTTCCTGGTAAGTTGGAGCTACAGGCTATTCTCCACAATTAGACAGAGTCAATGGCTATACTCCCTACTTGGGCAAAGCCTCAGGCCCTGTTCAGCAATCAGGCAAGGCTGTAGGCTACACTCTAAGGCTGCCCAGGGTCATTGCTCCAAGGCTGCCCAGGGTCATTGCTCAGGGTCTGTCTCTCTGGAGAGAAGACTCTGCACACTGAATACTGGGCAGTAAACAGCTGGCCTCACTATTTCCTGTGGGGATGTTCAGCACATGTAAGCCAACCATGCAGAGATGTGAAACGAAACTCCCCAGCCATTTCCAGGAGACAAAATAGGAGAGTAATACTAGATTAATGAATAATTACCTCCTTTCTTTTGATTACATTCCTTTGGTCATAAATGTCTGTGAAGAAAAATTTCACACATTCTGAATGGTAAACTGTACTTTCTATGGGTGAGTCTGTTTTATAACATAAGACATGAAGTCTAAAAGTACTTGGGTGAAGTAAGAAAAAAAAGCTTAATTTATCAAAATACAAAGGTGCATGACAAAGCTTGCAACCTTCTGGCAAGTTCAGATGCTAAAGGAAAACAGCAATTATTTAGTAAGTTATAATAACTCAACAAAGGCACACTGGTGTAAGTCTTGAGCTCACGGGATGGGAAATAAGCATGTAATCAGTTTACTGGAAGTTTATACCACTAAATCTTAAATCAAACGCAGCACAAATGGCATTCTAAAACCACCAAGCTGAATTTCTCTCTTCCTCTCTTTTTGTAGCCAAAAGTGCCAGAGTTACTGAAAGATGGTAAGAAATAAAGGTCAGGTCATCTGCCGTCCTGTCCTTTACCCTGTTTCCCTTCTTTACAATGGCTGCCTTTCCACAGGCTCTGACCAGAATGTGGGGCTCCAGCAGAGGGAGAAGGATACAATTTAGGATTCACAACCTGCAGCCAGTAAGGTCCTAAAACCACACATGTGCCACCCACTCATTTCCTGCTGAGAATCTGAGGTCCAGCAGGGTTTTGTGGCATATCCAAGGTCACACAGCTAGTCCATGGCAGATTTGAGGCTTAAGATGTAGGTCTCAGCCTCCCTGGTGCTTTGGCTCATTTCTGGGAACACTGGGAAGGCACACTGGGTTTTTCCTCTCAGTATAGGGACCAGGAGGCCAGATAATTACCCAGTCTTATTTTTCTGGGGTTGTTACCCATATTGCAGATGCCACATTGCTCTGTTTCCCTTGGTTTTCATGCTTCTCCTGATTCTTCTATGGCACATTCAGAGAGTGTGTGCTATCTCACCCACACCCCCAAGTCTATCAACACACTCAGACCCCAACTTGAGATGCCCAGACTGCCAAGGAAATCCTCTTCTCTGGTGCTTGCTACACTTTGCTTTGTTCTGTGGTTACGGAACTACTCTTTAATCCCTCATTTTTTCTCCCCCACACCAAATAAAACACACACACACACACACACACACACTCACTACAAACACCTATAACCTTGATGAAGGCAGGATTTTGCTCTCCATTCCTCAGTATTGAATTTCCCACTTGCTTAGATCATTGCTGGCTCTATAGAGGGCTTTCAAGAAATAACTGTTAACAACCTAACCTTACATCTAAAGCAATTAGAAAAAGAAGAAGAAAAAAAAGCCTAAAGTTAGCAGAGGGAAAGAAATCATGAAGATCAGATCAGAAATAAATGAGAAAGAAATGAAGGAAATAAGAGCAAAGATCAATAAAACCAAAAGCTGTTTCTTTGAGAAGATAAACAAAATTTATAAGCCATTAGCCAGATTCATCAAGAAAAATAGGGAGAAGACCCAAATCAATAGAATTAGAAATGTAAAAGGAGAAGTAACAAATGGCACTGCAGAAATACAAAGGATCACGAGAGATTACTACAAGCAACTCTATGCCAATAAAATGGACAACCTGGAAGAAATGGACAAATTCATAGAAATGCACAACCTTCCAAGACTGAACCAGGAAGAAATAGAAAATATGAACAGACCAATCACAAGCACTGAAATTGAAACTGTGATTAAAAATCTTCCAACAAACAAAAGCCCAGGATCAGATGGCTTCACAGGCGACCTCTATCAATCATTTAGAGAAGTACTAACACCTATCCTTCTCAAACTCTTCCAAAATATAGGAGAGGGAGGAACACTCCCAAACTCATTCTATGAGGTCACCATCACCAGGATACCAAAAGCAGAAAAAGATGTCACAAAGAAAGAAAACTACAGGCCAATATCATTGATCAACATAGATGCAAAAATCCTCAACAAAACACTAGCAAACAGAATTCAACAGCACATTAAAAGGATCATACTCCATGATCAAGTGGGGTTTATTCCAGGAATGCAAGGATTCTTCAATATACGCAAATCAATCAATGTGATACACCATATTAACAAACAGAAGGAGAAAAACCATATGATCATCTCAGTAGATGCAGAGAAAGCTTTTGACAAAATTCAACACCCATTTATGATAAAAACCCTGCAGAAAGTAGGCACAGAAGGAACTTTCTTCAACAGAGTAAAGGCCATATATGACAAATCCACAGCCAACATCGTCCTCAATGGTGAAAAACTGAAAGCATTTCCACTAAGATCAGGAACAAGACAAGGTTGCCCACTCTCACCACTATTATTCAACATAGTTTTGGAAGTTTTACCCACAGCAATCAGAGAAGAGAAAGAAATAAAAGGAATCCAAATCGGAAAAGAAGAAGTAAAGCTGTCACTGTTTGCAGATGACATGATATTATACATAGAGAATCCTAAAGATGCTACTAGAAAACTACTAGAGCTAATCAATGAATTTGACAAAGTAGCAGGATACAAAATTAATGCACAGAAATCTCTGGCATTCCTATACACTAATGATGAAAAATCTGAAAATGAAATTAAGAAAATACTGCCATTTACCATTGCAACAAAAAGAATAAAATATCTAGGAATAAAGCTACCTAAGGAGACAAAAGACCCGGAAGCAGAAAATTATAAGACACTGATGAAAGAAATTAAAGATGATACAAATAGATGGAGAGGTATACCATGTTTTTGGGTTGGAAGAATCAACATTGTGAAAATGACTCTACTACCCAAAGCAATCTACAGATTCAATGCAATACCTATCAAACTACTTCTGGCATTTTTCACAGAAGTAGACCAAAAAATTGAACAATTTGTATGCAGACACGAAAGACCCTGAAGAGCCAAAGCAATCTTTTGAAAGAAAAGCGGAGCCTGAGGAATCAGGATCCCTGACTTCAGACTATACTACAAAGCTACAGTAATCAAGACAGTGTGGTACTGGCACAAAAACAGAAATATAGCTCAATGGAACAGGGTAGAAAGCTCAGAGATAAACCTACACACATATGGTCACCTTATCTTTGATAAAGGAGGCAAGAATATACAATGGAGAAAGGACAGCCTCTTCAATAAGTGGTGGTGGGAAAACTGGACAGCTACCTGTAAAAGAATGAAATTAGAACACTCCCTAACAGCATACACGAAGATAAACTCAAAATGGATTAAAGACCTAAATATAAGGCCAGACACTCTCAAACTGTTAGAGGAAAACATAGGCAGAACCGTCTATGACATAAATTACAGCAAGATCCTTTCTGACTCACCTCCTAGAGAAATGGAAATAAAAACAAAAATAAACAAATGGGACCTAATGAAACTTAAAGGCTTTTGCACAGCAAAGGAAACCATAAACAATATGAAAAGACAACCCTCAGAATGGGAGAAAATATTTGCAAATGAAGAAACTGACAAAGGGTTAATCTTCTATATTTACAAGCAGCACATGCAGGTCAGTATCAAAAAGAAAACAAACAACCCAATCCAAAAATGGGCAGAAGACCTAAATAGACATTTCTCCAAAGAAGATATACAGATTGCCAAAAAACACATGAAAGAATGCTCAACATTAATCATTAGAGAAATGCAAATCAAAACTACAATGAGATATCATCTCACACCGGTCAGATTGGCCATCATCAAAAAATCTAGAAACAATAAATGCTGGAGAGGGTGTGGAGAAAATGGAACCCTCTTGCAGTGTTGGTGGGAATGTAAATTGATACAGCCACTATGGAGAACAGTATGGAGGTTCCTTAAAAAACTAAAAATAGAACTGCTATATGACCCAGCAATCCCACTACTGGGCATATACCCTGAGAAAACCATAATTCAAAAAGAGTCATGTACCAAAATGTTCATTGCAGCTCTATTTACAATAGTCAGGTCATCAACAGATGTGTCCATCAACAGATGAATGGATAAAGAAGATGTGGCACATATATACAATGGAATATTACTCAGCCATAAAAAGAAATGAAATTGAGTTATTTGTAGTGAGGTGGATGGACATAGAGTCTGTCATACAGAGTGAAGTAAGTCAGAAAGAGAAAAACAAATATCATGTACTAGCACATATATATGGAATCTGACCAAAAAAAGAGGTCATGAAGAACCTAGGGGTAAGATGGGAATAAAGACACAGACCTACTACAGAATGGACTTAAGGATACAGGGAGGGGGGAGGGTAAGCTGGGACAAAGTGAGAGAGTGGCATGGACATATATACACTACCACACATAAAATAGATAGCTAGTGGGAATCAGCTGCATATCACAGGGAGATCAGCTCGGTGCTTTGTGACCACCTAGGGGGTGGGATTGGGAGTGTGGGAGAGAGGGAGATGCAAGAGGGAAGAGTTATGGGGACATATGTATATGTATATCTGATTCACTTTGTTATAAAGCAGAACCTAACACACCATTGTAAAGCAATTATACTCCAATAAAGATGTTAAAAAAAAGAAAGAAAGAACTGTTGAATTAATTACTGAGAAGCTGCTAGAAGCTCCATTAATCTAACCATTTTCACTCAACTGTCTAACATACTTCACATAGAAGCAAATCCAGGCACTTCTAAGAGCAAAAGGCCACATTTGGAGTATACTGAAATGGATAAATAATGTTGTATGCAAGAGAATCAAACTCCACCGATTTGAGCAGTTATGTGGCAAAGCTACATTGCCAGATTAGACCATTCCAGACAAGTACCCTGGAGCCTGCTCTGGCAGCAGAGGCTATGCAGTGTGGACAGTCCTGGTTCCACCCTTATAGTAAGCAGAGGCTTTCCAAATCCCCTGGGCTTAGTCCAGGGAGGAAGTAGATGGTGAGGGGTCAGGAGATCAGGCATCAGTACTTGGATCAGTATGTCTTTTAATACAGGCCAGGCAAATCAGGTGAGCAGTGAGGGGCCAGAGCTTCAGTTCAGTGCCACAAACATTTACTGAGTTACCATGCTGTGTAAGGCTCACTTCAGGCAACATGGGGAAATAAAAATTAAGGTGTAACCTTTGCCTAAAACAGAAGTAGAATCTTTGTCAGGCAAAGTGCAACTCATGATTTAGAACCTAACTCAGCAAAGTTTTCCTTCCTCTGCAATCTTATTGGACTTTGTTTATATCATTTCTCTACATTTATCTATACATGTCTACATGTATATGCATATGTGTATGCACAGGTGTATGTACATACATGCACATTTCTGATAGATTATTTATTTATCTATTCATTCAACAAACATCTCTTGAGTGCCAACTATGTTCTTGGCACTGTTGCAGGCAATCTGGCTTCAGTAGTGGACAAAACAGACAAAAGTCTTCACTCTTGTGAAACTTCCACTCTTGTTACAGACATGTCTGCCTCCCTCTCTAAGTAAACTTCTTTAAGCTGGGACTGTAGTGTGTTGGATATATCTTTACATGCCTAGTGGTTGGTACAGAGTGAGGACTCAGTAAGACCTAGAGATGATCATACTAAGTGAATTAAGCCAGACAGGGAAAGACAAGTATCATATGATATCGCTTATATGTGGAGTCTAAAAACAATTGTCCAATGAATTCATTTACAAAACAGAAATAGAGTTACAGATGTAGAAAACAAACTTATGGTTACCAAGGGGGAGAAAAGGGTGAGGGATAAATTGGGAGATTGAGATTGACACATACACATACTATACATAAAATAGATAACTATTAATAACCTACTGTATAGCACAAGGAACTCTGCTCAATACTCTGTAATGACCTCTATGGGAAAAGAATCAAAAACAGAGTGGATATATGTATATGTATAACTGATTCACCTTGCTGTACAGCAGAAACTAACACAAGATTGTAAATCAAGTATACTCCAATAAAAACTAATTTAAAAATGATACAAATGAAATTATATGCAGAACAGAAATAGACCCACAGACATAAAAAGTAAACTCCTAGGGATAAATTAGGAGTTTGGTATTAACATATACACACTACTATATATAAAATAAATAACCAACAAGGACCTACTGTATAGCACAGGGAACTGTACTCAATATTTTGTAATAACCTATATAGGAAAATAATCTGAAATATATATATATATATATATATACACACACATATATAACTTTGTATAACTGAATCACTTTGCTGTACACCTGAAACTAACAGAACATTGTAAATCAACTATACTTCAATAAATAAATAAACAAAACCAAAAAAGGAGAGAAGGAAATGAAGGAAGGTCTGCAAATACTTATCAAATGAAGCAAAATGAGGTATCATCTCCAATGAGGGATACACAAAGTACGTGGAAGTAGAGCAGAATTTAGGAAAAGCTTCAAGAAAAAGGTGGCATTTGGATTACACTTGAAGGATGCTTGTAACAGCAAAAGGCAAAGGTGATATGAGGAGGCAGTTCTGGTGTGTATGGTGCAGTGACTGCAAAGGCTCTGGACAGCAGCAAGCAGCAGTGTGTCTTGGAAGCTGCAGCTTCTGCTCTGGCTGTGGCACAGGATAGGAATGAGGCGTGGAAGACAAAAGATGTCAGGATGGCAGAGGGCTTTACATGCTCTGAGGAGCATTTGGGAATGAGACTGTTCCATTGGCAGTTGTGAGCTAATGATGGTTTTTGGCTGAAGGAAGAGTGGCAATGAGAAGCCCTAGTGATACTGAGGAAGGGATGGTTCTTTGTATCAGGTGAAGCTTGACTAGAGAGCCCCTTCATGTACTTTGCAACACCAAGAGGTCACATTATACACAAAGAGGAGAGATCAAGGACCCAACACAGTGAGGAGCCCATGGCTAGGGGACACAGTGCATCAGCACGAGGAAACAGATTCTCAAGTTTTCTTATTTGGGGAATGTCTGATATTCCATTCTAAGGACACCTTCTTCAGAACAAATCAGATTAAGACTGAAGGCAGGAATTCTTATGCCACCATCTCCTAAAACCAAGACAAATAAGGTGTATCAGAAACATGGACAGCAACTTAATTAGCAAATCTACCAGCTGTCACTCACCCAGTCAGTACCCAGCACTGCCATGTACAGATCATGGAACGGTAACAGATTCATGGGCACAAAGAGTAAAATGCATAAAACTTTCCCTCCAAGAGCATACAGCCTGCTTGGGGAGCCAGGGTAGTCGTGTGAAAAGATAAAATACAGTGAATATATCTTGAAAGAAAAAATGAGCATGGTACTTCAGAATAAATCATGAAGAATTCAGTTAGAATGAAGTTTGAAGAATAAGATACAACACTTTATGAAGAGATAGCAAAAGGAAACATACAAAAACACTTGATATACTCTAAGGGGATCTACAACTTTGATCAGGGGTGGTGGAAAGAATATTGAGGAATTGGAACTCATAATCCAAATTGTGAGTTCCTTCCTGAGACTTGGTTCCTAATTTATAAAACAAGAGGTCCGGACTTCACTATAAAATGCCCTCATTTTGTGAATTAGAACCTAGTTCTTCTGGGATTGATTGCAGGCTCTACTGAAGATCTGAAATGGGGTCCACCCATCCCCACAAAGTCTGGACCTTTCAGTCAAGACAGTCATCCTCCTTTCCAGAAAACACTGGTACATCCAGAAGGCTCCTCTAAGAGAGGCCCAAACATCTGAGATTTATATTTTTCAGGATTTATTACCCATCCATCATCCAATCCATAAGATTCTCACACACCAGATTTTTTGAATAAACATCTCCAGAGTAAAAATTGTCTTGCTTATCTTTTTAATACTTCCATTTGCCAAAACTTCCCATGGGAATAAATGACATTGGACTATAGTTGCCCTCCAAATCATGAAGCCCAAAAGTTAGCATCATCTACATCTACATTCTCAATGCTTGATTTTCACTGGATTTCAGTTTGCTTTAGTGTGGTTGTTTGATCTCCTTGGGGTCTGAGAGTGTGCCTCATCACCGGTGCTGCTGCTGAGAAAACAGAACATGGCTCTGCTCTTTCTTCTCTTTACAACTTCCTAAAAAGAGAACAGCTCTGGGCTCATGGTTTTGAACCTCGACTGCACACTGGAGAGCTACCAAAAATACTGATGCTTGGTCCCACTCCCAGAGTCTCTGACTCAATTGGTCAGAAGTATGGTCTGAACACTGGGATTCTTTTAAAGCACCCCAGGTGATTCTGATGTGTGGCCAAGGTTGAGAACCACCGGGTGAGGCCACCTTGAAGCAAGCCCTCTGGGGAACTCACAGAGTTATAGTCTCAAAGAGAAGAAAGTCTGGACCTCAAAGGCCTTATCTGTAAGTTGTGGTCAATAATGGCTGTAGCACTGTGTTGTTGAGAAGTTTACATGAAATCATGTATATAAAGCATCTCGTAGGAGACATCTGTTGATTTTGTTTGACCAATGTCCATTACTTTTCCTGTGGAACCCCTTTCCCTATTTTCAATCCCCATAGTTGCTGGAATCATGATCTCACCCCTACTTCAGGGAAGCACACCTGACCTAAGCAAGCATTGATATGGTCATCATGATTGACCCAAGGATGAGCACCTGACCTAGACCACCAGAGCCAATAAGCATCAGCCAATATATAGGTTTTTGCTAGACGTATTGAAAAAAGAAGTTCTTTTGCTGCTGAGGTTGCAAAACTGGTGGGATATAAGCCTGCAGCTTCTAGGATTATCTTGCCACCACGAAGGAGAACCCCAAGATCAAGAGAGAAATGTTTGTGATGACATCAACATCTTGATCAGCCTGACCAATCCCTGGACTTTTATAGGTATCTCAGCCAATAAATCCCATTTTGTGCTTGAGCTAATTTGAAAATTCACAAGTGAAAGAATGCTGTCTAACATGCACTTGGTAAATTTTGATGATGCTTGGATACCAGACCTGCTGGGAAATCCAAGACTGAGACCTCTCTGATGGTTCCTTCCTGCTGCAACTCTGCAGAACCAGACTCACTGAAGAGCTCTCAAATTTCCAGTCCCTCTATAGCTGACCAAACACCATAGAATCCACATTGTTTTTCTCTCTGCCCCAAGACTGAACAGTCCTTGTCTTAAGCACACATTTAAATTTCAACTACACTTCAAGACCTGCCTAGCCTAGTCTGCTCTTTGACTACTGCAGCCTCATCCACCTTCCACATTACCATCTGCCTCCAAAACACTCAAGTCTATAACACTATTTTTAACAGCCAATGTGCATATTTCATTCAGCCTTACTGTTTATTTCTGTGTACATGATTTGTTGTCCCATATTTAGTGTAAGTTTTAAAAGAAGGGACCATATTTTCCTTTAATTTGGGGTTCTCCTGATACAATGCAAAGCAAGTAAATGTTTGCTAAATTTAATTAAATGGATACAGTAATTTAGGAGGTAAAGGCCCAGTTAAGTAGGTAGAATATAATCCCAATTTTTTAAAATGTTGAATGCTTTTATTCCTAGGATATGGGGTTGAGGATATAATATTTAGTTCATTCTTAAATTAAAAATTATTTTTTCCGAGTAAAGCAGCATAAATTTGAGGGGGAAAATATCAAACATATGATGCGGTTCCCCAGGACAGTGCCAATTTATGCCACTTGTCCCAGTGTAGTGATTTAGCAGTACTTTCTTTCTTTCAACCCCTAGGACTGCCTGTTTCCTGTCTGGCATATAGGAGCTTGGAAGGCATCACTCCATCCTAAGAACAAGTAAGAAGCTGAAGAAACTGAAAGTCATTACATCTTCTTAGATCCATCAGAGAAGTGAGGTCTCAGGGCAAACCACTGCCCCAAATTGGAGAAACAGACAGGTGGATAGAGAGAATCATGACTTACAAGTGCAGAAACCCACATGCAAAAACCTCTGTGGGAACCAGTGCCCGGGTTGAGGAACTTGAACTATGATTGACAAATTACTGGAGGCTCAGTGTGGACAAATCTGAGAGTTAAAAATTCCAGGGTACGGCCCACTGTTAGAGTGGCAGCCACACGTGTAAGTTTTACCTCCTGTAGCTCTACCAAGTTCTCACAATGAAGATATGAGAAAAATTCCCTTGTGCTTCCAGCAGGGAGAGGTGAAAAATAACCATTTTGAAATATTCCAAAAAGTTCTAGTCTTCTTAACAAAACCTGCCCTCAGCAGAAACTGTTTTACCAGAGCCTAACCACATGGGATTTTACTAGAATTTAACCAACAACTTCCAGTGCCTAGTAGCCATCCTGTCCCACCTAAGGGGGTGAAAAAAACCTGAGAATCACCTGTGAAGTTCACAGTTCAGGAGGACAGGCTCACTAAAAGACTGAGACCTAGTCACAGGACTATAGCATGCTTCCCCTCCCTCCATGGCTCACCACCACATCACTAAATACTTACTGCCGTTCCTTTTATCCACTAGGTCTTATTCAGCTTTCAGCAAAAAATACTAAGGCATGATAAGAAGCAAAAAACACAATTTGAAGGGACAGACCAAGCATCAGAACCAGACTCATATATGGCAAGGATGCTGGAATTATCAGAGCAAGAATTTAAAATAACAATGATTTTTTAAAATTTGAAGATCTATAGCTTTATTCAACAATTCATCAATTGTGAAGCATCCCATCTAGTAAATAGGAGGACTCTCTGAAAATAAAAATGGTTAATATGCTAATGACTCTAATGGAAAAAGATAGTTTGCAAGAGCAGATGGGTAATGTAAGCAACAAATACAAGAGGTCAGAAACACTGTAACAGAAATGAAGAATGTCTTGATGGGCACATTAGTAGACTGGACACAGCTAAGGAAAGAATCTCTGAGCTTGAGGATATATCAATTGAAACTTTCAAAAATGAAAAGCAAATAAAAACTGAAACATTACATGTAAGAACTGGGGGATAACTATGAAAAGTGTAATATACGTGTAGTGGAAATACCAGCAGGAGAAGAAAGGAACAGAAGTATTTGAAACAATAATGACTGAGAATTTCCCCCAAGTTAATGTCAGACACCAAACCACAGATGCAGGAAGCTCAAAGAATACCAAGCAGGATAATCGCCAGAAAAAAACAAACAAGCAAACACATTATAGAGGAACAAAGATAAGCATTACATGTGACTTCTCAGTAATCACATGAGCAAGATGAGATTGGAGTGGACTATTTTAAACATGGAGAGAAAAAGATCCACCAACCTGGAATTTTGCACCCTGTGAAATTATCTTCAAGAGTTAAGGAAAAATAAAGACTTTCTCAAACAAACAAAAAAAATTAAGAGAATTTGTCACTAGCGTACCTGCTTTTCAAGAAATGTTCAAAGAAGCTCTTGAGTGAGAAGAAAAATAATATAGATCGGAAACTTGGATCTACATAAAAATGCATATTTTGTTTTCATCAGATACAGTAAGATGTACAGACACAAAAATTATTGTTATGAAGGAAGAAGTTTTTATTTTACTCAAAGCCCCCTAGAAGCAGGAGGCATAGCATACCATGCAGGGCCACACAGGGAAGCACTGGGGAGACATGAGCAGGCAGAGAGAGGAGGGTGGGAGCCTTATTGTGGTTTTCCTGGGAGGCAATGGGCAGGGCAAGGCAAGCAAGCTAAACAGACTTAGAAGTAGGTAGTTTGAGGAATCTCAGTGAGATCAAGGTGGTGGGAGTGGTCCCTAGTTGCCTAGCACATGGTCCTGGGGGGTTAGGAAAGAGTGAAGTGTCCCAGAGTTCAAGAGCCCAATAAGAGGAGGCAAGAGGGGGTGTGGACTCAGGATTCATTGGTTTGTACATCTGAGGAGTGCTTGCAGGCAAGTCCTTACTATTTCTAGGAATTAGTTAATCCTGGGGAAGGGTCAGCAAGGTCTCAGATTCCAGAGCATCAGGAATACAGAACTCACTACTATATATAAAATAGATAACCAATAAGGACCTACTGTATGGCAGAGGGAACTATACTCAATATTTTTAATAACCTATAAGGGAAAAGAATCTATCTTTCTATCTATATAGATAGATGGATATAGATATAGATAGATATAGATCTATCTATATCTATCTATCTATCATCTATCTATCTATCTATCTAAATCACTTTGCTGTACCCCTGAAACTAAAACAACATTGTAAATCAACTATACTTCAATGAAAAAAACAAAGGAATACAGAACATAAGAAAATAAAATTAATACAAGAGCAATGGAGAAGGAACAAGTTAAGTTAAAATAAAAACTTATTCTTCTAATTCTTTAATTAATCTAACAGACAAAAGCTTGTTCAAAGTAGTAATAATAACAATGTATTTGATTATTATAGCTTGTATATATTTGAAGTGAATGACACAATGATACAAGGGACAGGACAGAGGAGTTAGGGATACTTGGTTATTATAAGGTACTTGCAATTCCCATGAAATGATATAGTGTCATTTGAAAGAGGACTTGAATTAGTTGTAAACGCACATGGCAAATTTTAGGACAACCACTAAAAAAGTTTAAAAAAAGAAGGATAATTGATACACTAAGAAGGAGAAAAAACTGGAATCACATAAAATTCTCAATTAATTAAAACAGCAAAAGGCATAAAAGTAGAAGACACAAATACACACAAAGAACAAGATCAACAATAGAAAATTAACAAATATAGGTAGGTATAGTAACCCAATTATATCAATAATCACTTTACTTTATTTATTTATTTATTTATTTATTTATTTATATTTTTTATTAGTTTCTGCTTTATAACACAGTGAATCAGTCATACATATACAACTGTTCCCACATCCCTTCCCTCATGCATCTCCCTCTCTCCCACCCTCCCCATCCCACCCCTCCAGGCGGTGACAAAGCAACGAGCTGATCTCCCTGTGCTCTGCGGCTGCTTCCCACTATCTATCTACCTTACGTTTGGTAGTGTATATATGTCCATGCCTCTCTTTCACTTTGTCACAGCTTACCCTTCCCCCTCCCCACATCCTCAAGTCCATTCTCAAGTAGGTCTGTGTCTTTATTCCCGTTTTACCCCTAGGTTCTTCATGACAATTTTTTTTTAATTCCATATATATGTGTTAGCATATGGTATTTATCTTTCTCTTTCTGACTTACTTCACTCTGTATGACAGACTCTAGGTCTATCCACCTCATTACAAATAGCTCAGTTTCGTTTCTTTTTATGGCTGAGTAATATTCCATTGTATATAAGTGCCACATCTTCTTTATCCATTCATCTGATGATGGACACTTAGGTTGTTTCCAGCTCCGGGATATTGTGAATAGAGCTGCAATGAACATTTTGGTACATGACTCTTTTTGAATTATGCTTTTCTCAGGGTATAGGCCTAGTAGTGGGATTGCTGGATCACATGGTAGTTCTATTTTTAGTTTTTTAAGGAACCTCCATACTGTTCTCCATAGTGGCTGTACCAATTCACATTCCCACCAGCAGTGCAAGAGTGTTCCCTTTTCTCCACACCCTCTCCAGCATTTATTGTTTCTAGATTTCTTGATGATGGCCATTCTGACTGGTGTGAGATGATATCTCATTGTAGTTTTGATTTGCATTTCTCTAATGATTAATGATGTTGAGCATTCTTTCATGTGTTTGTTGGCAGTCTGTATATCTTCTTTGGAGAAATGCCTATTTAAGTCTTCTGCCCATTTTTGGATTGGGTTGTTTGTTTTTTTGCTATTGAGCTGCATGAGCTGCATATAAATTTTGGAGATTAATCCTTTGTCAGTTGCTTCATTTGCAAATATTTTCTCCCATTCTGAGGGTTGTCTTTTGGTCTTGTTTATGGTTTCCTTTGCTGTGCAAAAGCTTTGAAGTTTCATTAGGTCCCATTTGTTTATCTTTGTTTTTAGTTCCATTTCTCTAGGAGGTGGGTCCAAAAGGATCTTGCTGTGATTTATGTCATAGAGTGTTCTGCCTATGTTTTCCTCTAAGAGTTTGATAGTTTCTGGCCTTACATTTAGGTCTTTAATCCATTTTGAGCTTATTTTTGTGTATGGTGTTAGGGAATGATCTAATCTCATACTTTTACATGTCCCTGTCCAGTTTTCCCAGCACCACTTATTGAAGAGGCTGTCCTTTCTCCACTGTACATTCCTGCCTCCTTTATCAAAGATAAGGTGACCATATGTGCGTGGGTTTATCTCTGGGCTTTCTATCCTGTTCCATTGATCTATGTTTCTGTTTTTGTGTCAGTACCATACTTTCTTGATTACTGTAGCTTTGTAGTATAGTCTGAAGTCAGGGAGCCTGATTCCTCCAGCTCCGTTTTTCGTTCTCAAGATTGCTTTGGCTATTCGGGGTCTTTTGTTTTTCCAAACAAATTTTGAAATTTTTTGTTCTAGTTCTGTGAAAAATGCCAGTGGTAGTTTGATAGGGATTGCATTGAATCTGTAGATTGCTTTGGGTAGTAGAGTCATTTTCACAAGATTGATTCTTCCAATCCAGGAGCATGGTATATCTCTCCATCTATTTGTATCATCTTTAATTTCTTGCATCAGTGTCTTATAATTTTCTGCATACAGGTCTTTTGTCTCCTTAGGTAGGTTTATTCCTACATATTTTATTCTTTTTGTTGCAATGGTAAATGGGAGTGTTTTCTTGATTTCATTTTCAGATTTTTCATCATTAGTGTACAGGAATGCCAGAGATTTCTGTGCATTAATTTTGTATCCTGCTACTTTACCAAATTCATTGATTAGTTCTAGTAGTTTTCTGGTAGCATCTTTAGGATTCTCTATGTATAGTATCATGTCATCTGCAAACAGTGACAGCTTTACTTCTTCTTTTCCGATTTGGATTCCTTTTATTTCCTTTCCTTCTCTGATTGCTGTGGCTAAAACTTCCAAAACTAAGTTGAATAAGAGTGGTGAGAGTGGGCAGCCTTGTCTTGTTCCTGATCTTAGTGGAAATGGTTTCAGTTTTTCACCATTGAGGACAATGTTGGCTGTGGTTTTGTCATATATGGCCTTTATTATGTTGAGGAAAGTTCCCTCTATGCCTACTTTCTGCAGGGTTTTTTATCATAAATGGGTGTTGAATTTTGTCGAAATCTTTCTCTGCATCTATTGAGATGATCATATGGTTTTTCTCCTTCAACTTGTTAATATGGTGTATCACATTGATTGATTTGTGTATATTGAAGAATCCTTGCATTCCTGGAATAAACCCCACTTGATCATGGTGTATGATCCTTTTAATGTGCTGTTGGATTCTGTTTGCTAGTATTTTGTTGAGGATTTTTGCATCTATGTTCATCAGTGATATTGGCCTGTAGTTTTCTTTCTTTGTGACATCCTTGTCTGGTTTTGGTATCAAGGTGATGGTGCCCTCATAGAATGAGTTTGGGAGTGTTCCTTCCTCTGCTATATTTTGGAAGAGTTTGAGAAGGATGGGTGTTAGCTCTTCTCTAAATGTTTGATAGAATTCGCCTGTGAAGCCATCTGGTCCTAGGCTTTTGTTTGTTGGAAGATTTTTAATCACAGTTTCAATTTCAGTGCTTGTGGTTGGTCTATTCATATTTTCTATTTCGTCCTGATTCAGTCTTGGCAGGTTGTGCATGTCTAAGAATTTGTCCATTTTTTCCAGGTTGTCCATTTTATTGGCATAGAGTTGCTTGTAGTAATCTCTCATGATCTTTTGTATTTCTGAAGTGTCAGTTGTTACTTCTCCTTTTTCATTTCTAATTCTACTGATTTCAATAATCACTTTAAATGCCACTTGTCTAATTACTTCCATTAAAAGACAGAGATTATTAGAATGTATCAAAAAAGACCCTATTATATGTAGTTGAAGCCCACTTTAAATATAAAGACACATATAGATTAAATGAAAATGATTGAAAAATATATACCATGCTAAAAGATATAACCATGCTAATAAAAGAAAGGTTTGGTAGTTATATTAATTTCAAAGAGCTGACTTCTGAGCAAGGAAGATTATCAGTGATAAAGAGGGATGTTACATAATGATAAAGGGGTCAATTCTCCAAGAAGACATAGCAATCCTTAATGTATATGCACCTAACAACAAGGCACCAAAATAAGTGAGGTGAAAACCAATAGAACTGTAAGGATAAATAGATGAATCCACTATTTTAGTAGGAAACTTCAACATCCCTCTCTCAGAATTGGGCAGATCCAACAGACAGAAAATCAGTAAGGAAATAGTTGAACTCAATATCACCATCAGTCAGCTGGATAATTGACATCTATAAAATATTTCATTCAACAACTGCAAAATACACATTCTTCTTAAGCTCACATGGAACATTCACTGAGATAGACCACATTCTGGGCCATAAAACACACTTTAACAAATTTAAAGAAATACAGCTTGTACAACGTCTGCTCTTAGGCCACAATGGAATTAAACTAGAAACAAAACAAAACAAAACAAACAATAAAACTAGAAATCAATAATGATAGTTAGAAAATCCCAAAATACTTGGAGATTAAACAACACACTTTTAAATAACACATGGGTCAAGAAGAAATTATAAAAAAATCAAAAATATTTTGAACTAAATAAAAATGGAAAAACAACTTATCAGAATTTGTGGGATGCAGCAAAATTAGTATCTTAAAGGGAAATCCAAAGTGCTGAATGCGTATGTCAGAAAAGAAGATAGATCTAAAATCAATCATATAAGCATCATATAAACATCTGCCTTAAGAAAATTTTTAAAAAGAAGAGAAAATTAAATCTAAATTAAGGAGAAGAAAAGAAAATTTAATGCAACAGAAATCAATGACATTGAAAGCAGGAGATCAAGGGAGAAAAAAACTCAAGAAAACCAAAACCTGATTCTTTGAAAAGATGAATAAAATCTATAAGCCTCTAGCCAGGCTAACTAAGAAAAAAAGGACACAAATTACTTAAAGAGGGGACATCACTTAGATGACATGGACATTAGAAGGACATTAAATTCCATGATTGCAAGGAAGAGTATGAACAACTCTATGCTCACAAATTTATAACCTAGATGAAATGGACCAATTTTTGACAGACACAATCTGCCAAAACACACAAGAAGAAACAGACAATCAGAATAGGTCTATATCTATTAAAGAAATTGAATCAACAATTAATAACCTTCCAAAACATAATGCACCGGGCCCAGACAGCTTCACTGGTAAATTCCACCAAACATTTATATCAATTCTTTACAATTTCTTCCAGAAGATAGAAGCAGAAGAAATATTTCCTAAATCATTCTATGAAGCCAGAATTACCCTAATACCAAAGCCAAATAGAGACATTACAAAAACAAAACAAAAAAACCCAAAAAACCAAAACTACAAACCAGTATCTTTATGAGTATAGATGCAAAAATCTTCAAAAAAATGTTAGCAAGTCAAAGCCAACAATGTATAAAAAGAATAATATACCATGACAAAGTGGGATTTATTCCAGGAATGCAAGGCTGGTTCAACATTCAAAAATCACTTATATAATTCATCACATCAACAGGATAAAAAAGAAAAGTTACATGATCATATCAATAGAGGCAGAAAAAGCATCTGACAATGTAATACCTTATTCATGACTAAAAGAAAACAAAACAAACAAACAAACAAAACTTCTCAGCAAACTAGGAATAGAGGGAACTTCCTTAACATGGGCATACAGATTGGGAAGGAAGAAACATAACTGTTTTTGTTTGCAGGTGACGTGGTTATTTATGTTGAAAATCCTAAAGAATCCACAAAAATCTCCTGGAACTATGGCACTAGGATAAAAAGTTAATACACAAAAGCCAATTACTTTCCTATATTCCAGCAATGAATAACTGGAATTTGAAATTATAAACACAATACCATTTATATTAGCACCTCCAAAACTTAAATACTTATGTATAAATTTAACAAAATATGTACAAGATCTATATGAGGAAAACTATAAAACTCTGAGGAATGAATTAAATGAAGAATTAAATAAATGGAGAGGTATTCCATGTTTATGGATAGGAAGACTTAAGATTGTCAAGATATAAGTTTTTCCCAACTTGATCTATAGATTCAATGCAACCCCGATCAAAATCCCAGAAAGTTACTTTGTGGATATTGACAAACTGATTCTAAAATGTATACAGAGAGGCAAAAGACCCAGAATGACTTACACAATATTGAAGAAGAGGAACAAACTCAGAGGCCTGACAGTCCCGACTTCAAGATTTTTTATAAAGCTACAATAAGCAAGGCAGTGTAGTATTGTTAAAAGAATGGATCAGAATAGAGAGCCCAGAAATAGACTCACACAAATATAGTCAATGACCTTTGACAAAAGAGTAAGGACAATACAATGGAGAAATTATCATTTTTTTCAGCAAATCGTGCTGGAACAACTAGAAATCCACATGCAAGAAAACAAATCTAGACTAAGACATTATACCCTCCACATTAAGTCAAGGTGGACCATAAGCCTAAATGTAAAATGTAAAACTATGAAACACCTAGAAGATAACATAGGAGAAAATCTATACGACCTCAGGTTTGATAATGACTTTTTAGATGCCACATCAAAGGCAAGATCCATGAAAGAAAGAATACATATGCTGGGCTTCATGAAAATTAAAAACTACTGCTCTGCATAAGACACTGTCAGGAGAATGAGAAGACAAGTCACAGACTGAGAAAAAAATACTTGCAAAACACGTATCTGACAAAGGACTGTTATCCAAAATATACAAAGAACTCTTAAAACTCAACTGTAAGAAAAAGAACAGCCCAATTAAAAAATGGGCAAAGGTCTGAACAGACACCTCACCAAAGAAGATTTACTAGATAGCAAGTAAGCATATGAAAAGATGCTCCACATCGTATGCCATTAAGAAATTGCAAATTAAAACAATTAGATAACACCACACATCTATAGAATGGCAAAAATACAAAACACTGACAACCAAAATGCTGGCAAGGATAGGGAGAAACAGGAACTCTCATTCATTGCTGATGGGAATGCAACACAGTATAGCCCTTTTGGAAGACACATTGTTGGTTTCTTACAAAACTAAACATTTTCTTACCACACAATCCAGCAATCACACTCCTTAGTATTTAACCAAGTGAGTTGAAAACTTGTAGTCACACAAAACTCTTCACAGGGATAAGTTTATGGTAGATTTATTCATAATTGCCAAAACTTGGAAGCAACCAAGATGTCTTTCAATAGATAGATGGATAAATAAATTTTCGTACCATAGGTAAATAAATTTTGGTAAAACACACCATGGAATATTAGTCAGTGCTAAACAAGAAATGAACTAACAAGCCATGAAAAGACTTAGAGGAATCTTAAATGAATATTAGTAAGTGAAAGGAGCCAATTTGAAAAGGTTACCTTCTGTATGATTCAAATTATATGATATTCTGGCAAAAGAAACTGTGGAAATAGTAAAGAGACCAGTGGTTGTCAGGGTTTGTGAGGAGAGAGCAATGAACAGGTGGAGCACAGAGGAATTTTTAGGGCAGTAAAACTATTCTGTATGATAATATAATGGTGGATAAATGTCATTATCAATTTGTCAAAACCCATAGAACATACAACACCAAGAGCGAACTCTAATTTAAATTATGGACTTTTTGGGTGATGAAAATGTGTCAGTGTAGAGGACTTCCGGGTAAGATGGCGGAAGAGTAAGATGTGGAGATCACCTTCCTCCCCATGGATACACCAGAAATACAGCTACATGTGGAACAACTCCTACAGAACACCTACTGAACGCTGGCAGAAGACCCCAGACCTCCCAAAAGGCAAGAAACTCCCCACATACCTGGGTAGGGCAAAGCGGAGAGATTCCCGCACAGAGGAGCGGTGCCGAGCGGCACTCACCAGCCCAAGAGGCTTGTCTGCTCGCCCGCAGGGGCGGGCGGTGCTGGAAGCTGAGGCTCGGGCTTCGGTCAGAGCGCAGGGAGAGGACTGGGGCTGGCGGCAAGAACTCAGCCTGAAGGGGGCTAATGTGCCACAGCTAGCCGGGAGGGAGTCCGGGAAAACTCTGGAGCTGCCGAAGAGGCAAGAGACTTTTTCTTCCCTCTTGGTTTCCTGGTGCGCGAGGAAAGGGGATTAAGAGCGCTGCTTAAAGGGGCTCCACAGACGGGCGCGAGTCGCGGCTGAAAGCGTGGAGCCCAGAGACGGGCGTGGGATGCTGGGGCTGCTGCTGCTGCCACCAAGAAGCCTGTGTGCGAGTGCAGGTCACAGTCCACACAGCCCTTCCGGGAGCCTGTGCAGCCCGCCACTGCTGGGGTCCCAGGATCCAGGGGCGGCTTCCCTGGGAGAACGCACGGCGCGCCTCGGGCTGGTGCAATGTCACGCCGACCTCTGCCGCTGCAGGCTCACCCCGCACTCCGTGCCCCTCCCTCCCGCCCGGCCTGAGTGAGCCAGAGTCCCCGAAGAGGCTGCTCCTTTAACCCTGTCCTGTCTGAGCGAAGAACAGACGCCCTCCGGCGACCAAAATGCAGAGGCGGGGCCAAATCCAAAGCTGAGACCCAGGAGCTGTGAGAACAAAGAAGAGAAAGGGAAACCTCTCCCAGCAGCCTCAGAAGCAGCGGATTAAAGCTACACAATCAACTTGATGTACCCTGCATCTGTGGAATACACGAATAGACAACAAATCATGCCAAATTGAGGAGCCAGGAGTCAGTACTCTGCCTCTGAGGTGGAAGAGCCAACTTCAGGACACTGGTCCACAAGAAACCTCCCAGCTCCACATAATATCAAATGGCGAAAATCTTCCAGAGATCTCCATCTCAACACCAGCACCCAGCTTCACTCAACGACCAGCAAGCTACAGTGCTGGACGCCCTATACCAAACAACTAGCAAGACAGGAACACAATGCCACCCATTAGCAGAGAGGTGGCCTAAAATCATAAAAAGTCTGCAGACACCCCAAAACACACCACCAGACGTGGACCTGCCCACCAGAAAGACAAGATCTAGCCTCATCCACCAGAACACAGGCACTAGTCCCCTCCACCAGGAAGCCTACACAACCCACTAAACCAACCTTAGCCACTGGGGACAGACACCAAAAACAACGGGAAATACGAACCTGCAGCCTGCAAAAAGGAGACCCCAAACACAGTAACATAAGCAAAATGAGAAGACAGAAAAACACACAGCAGGTGAAGGAGCAAGATAAAAACCCACCAGACCTAACAAATGAAGAGGAAATAGGCAGTCTACCTGAAAAAGAATTCAGAATAATGATGGTAAAGATGATCCAAGATTCTATTTCCCAGATCCAAAATCTTGGAAATAGAATAGACAAAATGCAAGAAACAGTTAACAAGGACCTAGAAGAACTAAAGATGAATCAAACATCGATTAAAAACACAATAAATGAAATGAAAAATACTCTAGATGGGATCAATAGCAGAATAACTGAGGCAGAAGAACGGATAAGTGAGGTGGAAGATAAAATAGTGGAAATAACTGATGCAGAGCAAAATAAAGAAAAAAGAATGAAAAGAACAGAGTACAGTCTCAGAGACCTCTGGGACAACATTAAACGCACCAACATTCGAATTATAGGGGTTCCAGAAGAAGAAAAGAAAAAGAAAGGGACTGAGAAAATATTTGAAGAGATTATAGTTGAAAACTTCCCTAATATGGGAAAGGAAATAGTTAATCAAGTCCAGGAGGCACAGAGAGTCCCATACAGAATAAATCCAAGGAGAAATACGCCAAGACACATATTAATCAAACTGTCAAAAATTAAACACAAAGAAATCATATTAAAAGCAGCAAGGGAAAAACAACAAATAACACACAAGGGAATCCCCATCAGGATAACAGCTGATCTCTCAGCAGAAACTCTACAAGCCAGAAGGGAGTGGCAGGACATAATTAAAGTGATGAAGGAGAAAAACCTGCAACCAAGATTACTCTACCCAGCAAGGATCTCATTCAGATTTGATGGAGAAATTAAAACGTTTACAGACAAGCAAAAGCTGAGAGAGTTCAGCACCACCAAACCAGCTTTACAACAAATGCTAAAGGAACTTCTCTAGGCAAGAAACACAACAGAAGGAAAAGACCTACAATAACGAACCCAAAACAATTAAGAAAATGGGAATAGGAACATACATATCGATAATTACCTTAAATGTAAATGGACTAAATGCTCCCACCAAAAGACACAGATTGGCTGAATGGATACAAAAACAAGACCCATATATATGCTGTCTACAAGAGACCCACTTCAGACCCAGAGACACATACACACTGAAAGTAAGGGGATGGAAAAAGATATTCCATGCAAATGGAAACCAAAAGAAAGCTGGAGTAGCAATTCTCATATCAGACAAAATAGACTTTAAAATAAAGACTACTAGAAGAGAAAAAGAAGGACACTATATAATGATCAAGGGATCGATCCAAGAAGAAGATATAACAATTGTAAATATTTATGCACCGAACATAGGACCACCTCAATACATAAGGCAAATACTAACAGCCATAAAAGGAGAAATCGACAGTAACACAATCATAGTAGGGGACTTTAACACCCCACTTTCACCAATGGACAGATCATCCAAAATGAAAATAAATAAGGAAACACAAGCTTTAAATGATACATTAAACAAGATGGACTTAATTGATATTTATAGGACATTCCATCCAAAAACAACAGAATACACATTTTTCTCAAGTGCTCATGGAACATTCTCTAGGATAGATCATATCTTGGGTCACAAATCAAGCCTTGGTAAATTTAAGAAAATTGAAATTGTATCAAGTATCTTTTCCAACCACAATGCTATGAGACTAGATATCAATTACAGGAAAGCAGCTGTAAAAGTTAAAAACACATGGAGGCTAAACAATACACTACTTAATAACGAAGTGATCACTGAAGAAATCAAAGAGGAAATTAAAAAATACCTAGAAACAAATGACAATGGAGACACGACGACCCAAAACCTATGGGATGCAGCAAAAGCAGTTCTAAGAGGGAAGTTTATAGCAATACAATCCCACCTTAAGAAACAGGAAACATCTTGAATAAACAACCTAACCTTGCACCTAAAGCAATTAGAGAGAGAAGAACAAAAACATCCCAAAGTTAGCAGAAGGAAAGAAATCATAAAAATCAGATCAGAAATAAATGAAAAAGAAATGAAGGAAACGATAGCAAAGATCAATAAAACTAAAAGCTGGTTCTTTGAGAAGATAAACAAAATTGATAAACCATAAGCCAGACTCATCAAAAAAAAGGGAGAAGACTCAAATCAATAGAATTAGAAATGAAAAAGGAGAAGTAACAACTGACACTGCAGAAATACAAAAGATCATGAGAGATTACTATAAGCAACACTATGTCAATAAAATGGACAACCTGGAAGAAATGGACAAATTCTTAGAAATGCACAACCTGCCAAGACTGAATCAGGAAGGAATAGAAAATATGAAGAGACCAATCACAAGCACTGAAATTGAAACTGTGATAAAAAATCTTCCAACAAACAAAAGCCCAGGACCAGATGGCTTCACAGGCGAATTCTATCAAGCATTTAGAGAAGAGCTAACACCTATCCTTCTCAAACTCTTCCAAAATATAGCAGAGGGAAGAACACTCCCAAACTCATTCTACGAGGCCACCATCACCTTGATACCAAAACCAGACAAGGATGTCACAAAGAAAGAAAACTACAGGCCAATATCACTGATGAACATAGATGCAAAAATCCTCAACAAAATACTAGCAAACAGAATCCAACAGCACATTAAAAGGATCATACACCATGATCAAGTGGGGTTTATTCCAGGAATGCAAGGATTCTTCAATATACACAAATCAATCAATGTGATACACCATATTAACAAGTTGAAGGAGAAAAACCATATGATCATCTCAATAGATGCAGAGAAAGCTTTCGACAAAATTCAACACCCATTTATGATAAAAACCCTGCAGAAAGTAGGCATACAGGGAACTTTCCTCAACATAATAAAGGCCGTATATGACAAACCCACAGCCAGCATCGTCCTCAATGGTGAAAAACTGAAACCATTTCCACTAAGATCAGGAACAAGATAAGGCTGCCCACTCTCACCACTCTTATTCAACCTAGTTTTGGAAGTTTTAGCCACAGCAATCAGAGAAGGAAAGGAAATAAAAGGAATCCAAATCGGAAAAGAAGAAGTAAAGCTGTCACTGTTTGCAGATGACATGATACTATACATAGAGAATCCTAAAGATGCTACCAGAAAACTACTAGAGCTAATCAATGAATTTGGTAAAGTTGCAGGATACAAAATTAATGCACAGAAATCTCTGGCATTCCTATATACTAATGATGAAAAATCTGAAAGGGAAATCAAGGAAACACTCCCATTTACCATTGCAACAAAAAGAATAAAATATCTAGGAATAAACCTACCTAAGGAGACAAAAGACCTGTATGCAGAAAATTATAATACACTGATGAAAGAAATTAAAGATGACACAAATAGATGGAGAGATGTACCATGTTTTTGGATTGGAAGAATCAACATTGTGAAAATGACTCTACTACCCAAAGCAATCTACAGATTCAATGCAATCCCTTTCAAACTACCACTGGCATTTTTCACAGAACTAGAACAAAAAATTTCACAATTTGTATGGAAACACAAAAGACCCCGAATAGCCAAAGCAATCTTGTGAATGAAAAATGGAGCTGGAGGAATCAGGCTCCCTGACTTCAGACTATACTAGAAAGCTACAGTAATCAAGACAGTATGGTACTGGCACAAAAACAGAAAGATAGATCAATGGAACAGGATAGAAAGCCCAGAGATAAACCCACACACATATGGTCACCTTATCTTTGATAAAGGAGGCAGGAATGTACAGTGGAGAAAGGAGAGTCTCTTCAATAAGTGGTGCTGGGAAAACTGGACAGGGACATGTAAAAGTATGAGATTAGATCACTCCCTAACACCATACACAAAAATAAGCTCAAAATGGATTAAAGACCTAAATATAAGGCCAGACACTATCAAACTCTTAGAGGAAAACATAGGCAGAACACTCTATGACATAAATCACAGCAAGATCCTTTTTGACCCACCTCCTAGAGAAATGGAAATAAAGACAAAAATAAACACATGGGACCTAATGAAACTTAAAAGCTTTTGCACAGCAAAGGAAACCATAAACAAGACCAAAAGACAACCCTCAGAATGGGAGAAAATATTTGCAAATGAAGCAACCGACAAAGGATTAATCTCCAAAATTTATAAACAGCTCATGCAGCTCAATAGCAAAAAAACAAACAACGCAATCCAAAAATGGGCAGAAGACTTAAATAGACATTTCTCCACAGAAGATATACAGACTGCCAACAAACCCATGAAAGGATGCTCAACATCTTTACTCATTAGAGAAATGCAAATCAAAACTACAATGAGATATCATCTCACATCAGTCAGAATGGCCATCATCAAAAAATCTAGAAACAATAAATGCTGGAGAGGGTGTGGAAAAAAGGGAACACTCTTGCACTGCTGGTGGGAATGTTCATTGGTACAGCCACTATGGAGAACGGTATGGAGGTTCCTTAAAAAACTACAAATAGAACTACCATATGACCCAGCAATCCCACTACTGGGCATATACCCTGAGAAAACCATAATTCAAAAAGAGACATGTACCAAAA
Organism: Hyperoodon ampullatus; assembly: GCF_949752795.1. NCBI lineage: Eukaryota > Metazoa > Chordata > Mammalia > Artiodactyla > Ziphiidae > Hyperoodon > Hyperoodon ampullatus. Next base: position 73,233,286 of record NC_136918.1, on the reverse strand, counting down.
TGTTCATAGCAGCCCTATTTACAATAGCCCGGAGATGGAAACAACCTAAGTGTCCATCATCGGATCAATGGGTAAGGAAGATGTGGCACATATATACAATGGAATATTACTCAGCCATAAAAAGAAATGAAATTGAGCTATTTGTAATGAGGTGGATGGACCTAGAGTCTGTCATACAGAGTGAAGTAAGTCAGAAAGAGAAAGACAAATACTGTATGCTGACACATATATATGGAATTTAAGAAAAAAAAATGTCATGAAGAACATAGGGGTAAGACAGGAATAAAGACACAGACCTACTAGAGAATGGATTTGAGGATATGGGGAGGGGGAAGGGTAAGCTCTGACAAAGTGAAAGAGCGGCATGGACATATATACACTACCAAACGTAAGGTAGATAGCTAATGGGAAGCAGCCGCATAGCACAGGGAGATCAGCTCGGTGCTTTGTGACCGCCTGGAGGGGTGGGATAGGGAGGGTGGGAGGGAGACGCAAAAGGGAGGGGATATGGGAACATATGTATATGTATAACTGATTAAATTTGTTATGAAGCAAAAAAAAAAAAATGTGTCAGTGTAGGTTCATCATTTATAACCAATGTATCACTTTGGTGGGGGGAGGTTATGTGTGTGCATGTGTGGGGCCTGGGGGCATATGGAAACTCTCTGTACTTCCTGCTCAATTTTGCTGTGAACCTAAATAACCACCTTGGTTTGAGCATTAGGGATCTTTCAAGGATGATGGAAATACTCTGTGTATCGATTATGGTTACCTGGAATTATATATTTGCCAAAATGATTCTAATAATACACTTAAAATGGATGCATTATATTATATATGAATTATATCTCAATACTGTTGATGTGCCCAGTTTGGATGATAAATTATGTGATCATAAGCATTATGTACCAAGGGCAGGGTGGTGGGGGTCATCTTGCCTGGAGGTAGGCATAAAGGGGTGCACAGAGACTTTAAAAATATTAGTAAAACCAAGCTGACCCACTTCTTATTATCCCAATGAGCTCACAATTCTAATCAATGTTGGTAAAAATCTACTCCTTCCTAGCCGCGTGGACCACTTAACCACTCCTCCATGTTGGTAAACCACATGATACACATTCCCATCCCTAGAGACAAAACTCATACCAGTTTGGAAATAAATAGTCTTCCAGAAGGCTTCTTATGCTTAAATGAGTCATAATCTGTGATAGCTGAATTCCAAGAGTCTGAATCTTAAAATAGTTATTTTAGCCTAAGTGAAAATAGAACCATCATAGTACAAATTTGAGGGATCCAAGAATAAATCTGAAATTGTATGCCAAATTTGTAAACTATTATTTTTTTCTTAAAACTTTAGTAGCTGAATTATAAACAGTTGGCATTAGAGTTCAGGAACAATACTCTTAACACTGTCACCTGCTGAATTATTCCTGAGGCCACTGTGTTACATTCATGCCACACTAGGCAGATGTTTATTTGAAACTGATGTCTGAAGAAGAGCATACTATTTAGAGATTCTTTTTCCCTTAAAACTTCCTTTTGGTCCTCATTCTCTTTATATTCTTTGTGATGTCTGACATGAAGATAATTTAATGTAAATATCAGTTATTTGGTGATATTCCTTCTCTTAAAATTTTTAATGGACATAGTTGACATTCTCCCTTTAATAAGAAGAATTCACAAATAGAAATTATTTTTTTAAAAATTTCATGGTCGGGTGGAATTAAAAGTAAGATCCAGTTCATAAAGATAATTTTTTTTTAACATCATGAGTGCTAATACACTAAGCCAAGCATCAGCAAATTTTTCCTGTTAAGAACCAGATAGTAGGTATTAAGGGCTTTGTGTCCAGAACAAATACTCAATTCTGCCCCTGCAAAAGCAGCTGCAGACAACATGCAAACACACCAGCATGGTTACAGAACTGCATTCGAATTTCTGTGGGGCCTATCAACTTCTGCCTTATGGGCCCACTCATCATAAAAAATAAATTAAGGGCTTCCCTGGTGGCGCAGTGGTTGAGAGTCCGCCTGCCGATGCAGGGGACACGGGTTCGTGCCCCGATCCCGGAAGATCCCACATGCCGCGGAGCGGCTGGGCCCGCGAGCCATGGCCGCGGAGCCTGTGTGTGTCCGGAGCCTGTGCTCCGCAACGGGAGAGGCCACAGCAGTGAGAGGCCCACGTACAGAAAAAAAATAAATAAATAAATAAATAAATAAATAAATTAAAACTTATCTTTAAATAACTTTAGATACTTGAATTATTTTTTGTTTTAGGCAAAATTTAATAGAATTTTGTGGGTCTTAACTTTGCATTTCTTTTCTGATGTGAGAAAAAAAATAAATATTTTGACCCTGAAAATTTGGTGCTTTTCCTTCTGCCTTTTTAAAGAAATTAAGGCATTTCACGGGCTTCTGTGGGCCCTGTTCACTGTGCCATCTGTACCGAGTGGATAAGTCGGCCCTGTGTGGCTGCATTTCAATTAAACTTCGTTTGGCAGCAGGTTGCCAGCTCTGCACTAAATAATTAGATAAGTTTAGTATTATGATTTAATCTCTATTATTCTGCCTGGTATGAGTTTTTAAATTTTAAAAACAATTGTTGGCTCAATTATTCTTCCTAAATGTATCTACCTCATTCATACTTTAGTAATATTTATATTAGCCTTTAATCTATTTTCTTATTTATTTAATTGTTTGAAAGTCCTTAATAATTGTCACTGGGACTTCCCTGGTGGCGTAGTGGTTAAGAATCACCTGTCAATGCAGGGGAGACCGGTTCAATCCCTGGTCTGGGAAGATCCCACATGCTGTGGAGCAACTAAGCCTGTGTGCCACAACTACTGAGCCTGCACTCCAGAGCCCGCAAGCCACAACTATGGAGCCCGAGCGCCCCAACTACTGAAGCTAATCCTAACCCGTACACTAACACTAACCCGTACCCTAACACATACCCTAACCCTAACCAGTTGTTGTACCCTAACCTGTACCCTAAACCGTACCTGTTCACTAACCCTAACCCTAACCTTGACCGTTACCATAACCCTTATCCTAAACCGTACCCTAATCCTAACCCCTACAATAACACTAACCCATACCCTAACACATACCCTAACCCTAACCTGTTGTCGTACCCTAACCAGTTCCCTAAAACATAACCGTTCCATAACCCTAACCCTAACACGTACCCTAATCCTATAACGTACCCTAACCCTAAGCCATAGCCAGACCCTAACCTGTACCATAAACCTCACCCTAAATCTAACCCTAAACTGCACCCCAACACGTACCCTAATACTAACGCATACACTAACATTAACCCATACCCTAACACGTACCCTAACCCTACCCCATAGCCATACCCTAAACTGTACCCTAACCCTTTCCCGTAACCTAACCCTAACCCTAAACCATACCATAACTGGTATCCTAATCTTAACCAGTACTCTAAACTGTACATTAACCCTAAACTGTAGCCATACCCTAAACTGTACCTTAACCCTAACCCTGACCGTAACCCTAACCCTAAACCATACCCTAATCTGTACCTTAATCCTAACCTGTACCCTAACACTAAACTGTACCATGACCCATATCCTAACTCTAACCCGTACCCTAACCTGTACCCTAAACCATACACTAACCCTATCTCTAACCCTAAATCTAACCCTATCCCTAAGCCATACCCTAATCTTATCCCATACCGTAACACTAACCCGTACCCTAACACATACCCTACCCCTAACCCATAGCCATACACTAAACTGTACACTAAACCTAACCCATACTCTATCACTAACCCAAACCGGTATCCAAATCCTAACCAGCACCCTAACAGTAAACCATACCCTAACCCATACCTTAATACTAAACTGTAGCAATACCCTAAACTGTACCCTAACCCTAATCCATACCATAACCCAACCCTAACCCCACCTGTACACTAAACCGTACCCTAATCCTAACCTGTACCCAAAACATACCCTAACCTTAACCCATTGCCATACCTTAACCTGTACCCTAAATCGTACCCATGCCCTAACCCTAAGTCTAACCCGAACCCTAACCCTAAACCTTACACAAATCCTAACCCATACACTAAAACTAACCTGTACCCTAACACGTATCCTAACCTGAACCCATTGCCATACCCTAAACTGTAACCTAACCCTATCCTGTATCCTAACACTAACCCTAAACCATACCCTAACCCATACCCTAATGCTAACCCATACCCTAACACGTACCCTAACCCTAACACGTTACCGTACCCTAATCTGTAACCTAAACCATACCCATGCCCTAACATTAACCCTAACCCTAAACCTAACCCTTACCCTAACCAATATGCTAATCTTAACCCATACACTAACACTAACCATACCCTAACACGTACCCTAACCCTAACCTGCAGTCATACACTAAACTGTACCCTAACCCTATCCTGTAACCTTACCCTAACTCTAAACTGTACCCTAAACTGTATCCTAACGCTATCCCGCAGCCATACCCTAAAATGTACACTAACCCTAACCCTAACCAAAAACCTAACCCTAACCCTAACCCCTACCCTAATCCTAACCCGTAACCTAACACTAACCTGTACCCTAACCTTAACCCATACTGTACCCTAACCCATACCCTAAAACTAACCCTAAACCGTAGCAATGCCCTAAACTGTACCCTAACCCTAACCCATACTCTAGCCCTAACCCTAAGCCGTACCCTAAAGTGTACCCTAATCCTAACCCATACCCTAACACTAAACCAGAACCAAACACATATCCTAACCCTAACCCGTAGCTGAACCCTAACCTGTACCCTAACTGTAACCTGTGCCCTAACCCTAACACTAACCCTAAACCTAACACTAACCATAAACTGTACCCTAATCCTAACCAGTACCCTAACACTAAACTGTGCCCTAACCCGTAACTTAACCCTAAACTGTAGCCATACCCTAAACTGTACCCTAATGGTAACCCATACCCTAAGCCTGACCCTAACACTAACATTAACCCATACCCTAATCCTTACCTGTACCTAACACTAACAAGTACCATAACATGTACACTAACTGTAACCCATTGCTGTACATAAACCTGTACCATAAACCGTACCCATGCCCTAACCCTAACCCTAACCCTAACCCTTACCAAACCCATACCCTAATCCTAACCCATACCCTAACACTAAACCGTACCCTAACCTATATCCTAAACCGTATACTAACCCTAACCCTAAACCTAACCCTGACCCATACCCTAACACTAACCCGTACCCTAACCCTAACCCATACACTAACCCGTACCCTAACTGTAACCCATACTGTAACCCTAACCCGTACCTTAACACATACCCTAAACTTAACGAACAGCCATACCTTAATCTGTACCCTAACCCATGCCCTAAACCTATCCCTAACCCTAACCCGTACCCTAAACATAACCTGTACACTAACCCTAACCCTAACCCCTACCCTAACACATACCCTAAACTGTATTCCTTACAAATAATTTAATTTTTTAAAAATATTTTTCTGGGGTTAAAATATATTAGCAGAACAACAAAATAAAACAGAATGTAACCTGAGTGTCCCTCAAAAACGAAGTCTGAAATACTTGGTAATTCTGATCTATGGACTGTTATGTAGCCTATAAAAAGGGTGAGAGCTAAATCTGTTTTTCTGCAGTGAGAAAAATGATGTTCCAGACGTAAGGAACACCTGGAAAAAATGAGAAAGCTACACATTATGCTGGTCGTTTCAAGGAGTGGGAAAGGATGGCAAGTGGTAAAATATTTTCTTTTCCTTTAATCTTTTAAAATTTCACTTGTCCCAAAGAACTTGAATTATAATTGTACTTTTAAAAAGTAACAATGGAAACTTTAAAGAAAAAATATATATTGTGTATTAAATTACATTTCATAGAATTATTATCCCTGGATCATAATTCTGTTAGTACACCAGTATGGAGATTATTTCTTAATATTTAGGTGAGAACCATTTCCTTGTTTTTTAGAATAATTCTGTAAACTCATTTCCAGTTGTGGCACTCTTCCCCAAATCAAAGATTTAAGAAGGGAGATGCAAGCAGAATAATGATGAAAACACAAAGCAATACAACAGCAATAAAAAATTTCTACTTCCAATAACAGCTCAAGTTAGAAAGGAGTTTATATCTTCAGAACAAAAACATTCCTCCTTGACTTTCTAACTAGTCAAAATCTGTGTATTCTACAGAAAAGCTGTGATGTTATTCCCATAAAACTACCCTTTACTGCTTCTGCCTCCAGTAGATTTCCTAAGCACTATTTTTTTAAGGTACAGGTTAAAAGCAAAATCCTAATGTGATTTACTTATAATGTGTGTGCTCTTTGTCTTATCCTAGTGTCTAAAGTCCTCTCCATGGCTGGACTCCAAATAATATTCCTTTATCTGCTAAGTGATATCTGGAGAGTGGGAGAGGTTTAATAATTACCCTGAACCTAAAGTGTACCCAAAACCTAACCGTAACTCATACCCAACCCTAACACGTACACTAACCCTAATCCATACACTAAGCCTAACCTGTAACCTATCCCTAACCTGTACCCTAACCCTATCTCATACCCTAAACCTAAACCATAGCCATACCCTAAACCATACCCTAACATTAACCCTAACCCTAACCCTAAACTGTACCCTAACCAGTACCCTAATCCTAAACCGTATCCTAACACTAACCTGTACCCTAACCCATACAATACTGCTAACCTGTAACCTACACTGTACCCTAACTGTAACCCATACCCTAACACTAAGCCAAAACCTAACCCGTACCCTAATCCTACCCCATATCTTAACACTAACCCGTACCCTAAATCTAAACCATAGCCATACCCTAAACTGTACCCTAACCCTAACCCGTACTGTAATGCTAACACTAACCCTAACCTGTACCCTAAGCCGTACCCTAAATCTAACCCGTACCCTAAGACTAATCCATACCCTAACATGTACCCTAACCCTAACCCATTGCCATACCCTAACCTGTACCTTAAACCATAACCATGCCCTAACCCTAACCCTAACCCTACCCTTATCCTAACCTGTACCCTAATCCTAACCCATACACTAACACTGACCCGTACCCTAACCCATAGCCATACCCTAAACTGTACCCTAACCCTATACTGTAACCTAACCCTAAACCTAAACCTTACCCTAACCTGTACCCTAATCCTAACCCATACCCTAAGACTAAGCCGTACCCTACCCCTAAACTGTAGCCATACCCTAAACATTACCCTAACCCTAACCTGTACCCTAGCCCTAACCCTAACACTAACCAGTACCCTAACCTGTACCATAATCGTAACCTGTACCCTAACACTAAACTGTACCCTAACCCGTATCCTAAACCTAAACTGTAACCATACCCTAACCTGTACTCTAAATCGTACACTAACCCTAACCCTAACACTCACCCTAAACCTAACCCTAACCCATACCCTAATCCTAAAACCTACACTAACATTAAAGCGTACCCTAACCCTAAACCGTAGCCATACCCTAAACTGTACCCTAAACCTAACCCATAGTATAACCCTAACCCTAATCCAAAACCGTATCCTAAACAGTACCCTAAAACTAAACCGTACCCTAACACGTACCCTACCCTAAACTGTTGCCTTAACCTAACCTGTACCCTAAACCGTACCTGTGCCCTAACCCTAACCCTTACTCTAAACCATACCCTATCACTAACCTGTACCTAACACGTAAACTTACCCTAAACCTTTGCTGTACCCTAACCTGTACCCTAAACCGTACCTGTGCCCTAACCCTAAAACTAATGCTAAACTGTACCCTAACCCATACCATAATCCTAACCCATACCCTAAAACTAACCCATACCCTAACACATACCCTAACCATAACCCATAGCCATACCCTAAACCATACACTAACCCTAAACTGTAGCCATACCCTAAACTGTAACCTACCCCTAACCTGTACCATAACCCTAACCCTAAACCATACCCTAATCCTTACACGTATCCTAAAACTAACCCATATGCTTACACATACCCTAACCCTAAACCGTTACCATACCCTAACCTGTACCCTAAACCATACCCATTCCCTAACCCTAAACCTAACCCTAACTCTTACCATAAACCATACCTTAATCCTAACCCGTACACTAACACTAACCCGTACCCTAACAACTACCCTAACCCTAACCCTTAGCCATACACTAAACTGTACCCTACCCTATCCCATACCCTAACCCTAACCCTAATTCTAAACTGTAGCCATACCCTAAACTGTACCCTAACCCTAACCTGTACTGTAACCCTAACCCTAACCCATACCCTAAATCATATGCTAAACCTAACCCGTTCCCTAACACTAACTCGTACCCTAACACGTACCCTAACCCTAATCCATTACCATAACCTAACCTGTACCCTAAACCATACCCATTCCCTAACCCTAATCCTAACCCTATCCCTTACCCTAACACGTACCCTAATCCTAACCCATACACTAACAGTAACCCATACCCTAACACGTACCCTAACCCTAACCTGTAGCCATAACCTAAACTGTACCCTAACCCTATCCCTTACCCTAACCCTAACTGTACCTTAACCCGTAACCTAATCCTATCCCATACCCTAACACTAACCCATATGCTAACTCTTACCCTAACCCAACATGTTTCCATACCCTAATCTGTACCCTAAACCATACCCGTTCCCAACCCTAACCCTAACCTGTACCTTAATCCTAACCCCTACACTAACACTAACTCGTACCCTAACCCCTATTCTAACCCTAAACCATACCCATACCCTAAACTATACCCTAACCCTAATCCATACCCTAAACCACACACTAATCCTAACCCGTATCCTAACACTAACTCGTACCCTAACTCGTACCCTAACCCTAACCCGTTACCATACCCTAACTTGAACCCTAAACAGTACCCGTTCCCTAACCCTAACCCTAACCCTTACCCTGACCCATACTCTAATCCTAACCCATACACTAACACTAACCCATACCCTAACACATACCCTTAACCCTAACCCGTAGCCATACCCTAAAATGTACCCTAACCCTATCCCATACCCTAAACCTAAACCTAACCCTAACCCTAAACTGTACCCTAATCCTAACCAGTACCCTAACACTAACCCATACACTAACCCATACCCTAACCCTGAACCGTAGCCATACTGTAGACTGTACCCTAAGCCTAAGCCTAACCCTTACCCTAACCCTAAACTGTACCCTAACCCGTACCCTAATCCTAAACCGTACCCTAACACTAACCCATACCCTAACCCATACCATACCCCTATCCAATAGCCATATCCTAAACTGTACCCTAACCCTAACCCATATCCTAACCCTAAACCGTACCCTAGCCAGTACCCTAATTGTAACCCGTGTGCTAATACTTACCCCTAACTTACTTTTTTTTTGTATTTTAAACAATATTTTTCTGGGGTTAAAACAAATTAGCAGAATAACAAAATAAAACAGAAATTAACCTGCGTGTCCCTCAAAAAACGAAGTCTGAAATACTTGGTACTTCTGTTCTATGGGCTCTTTTGTAGCCTATAAAAATTGTGAGAGCTAAATCTGTTTTTCTATAGTGAGAAACATGTTGTTCCAGATGTACAGAACACCTGGATAAAATGAGAAATCTACACATAATGCTGGTCGTTTCAGGAAATTGGAAAGGATGGCAAGTGGTAAAATATTATCTTTTCCTTCAATCTTTTTAAATTTCACTTGTTACAAAGAACTTGAATTATAATTGCACGTTAAAAGAGTAACAATGGAAATTTAAAAGAAAATAAATATATAGTGTGTTTGATTACATTTCATAGAATTATGAAATGCTGCCGCCCTCTGGCTGTTACCTGCAAAAGCAGCTTCAAAACCTGTGCTAATTGTCACTTCATACAAACAAGTACTGCAGGGCTGTAAAGGAAACCTGCCCTCATAATGTCTTGAGGGAGGTAAAGGCCAAAATATTTCAAAATGTGGCACATATTTCAAGAAAACCATTTGAAGAAGTAAGCTGTAATAACAGTTTGAAAAATAAAAGGACATGCCTGGAAGCTCAATTTCAAGTGATTATGAGACACATGCAAATCCAACCACACAGAGGTATCAGCTCACACCACTCAGAATAACCATCAGCAAAGAAACTACAGACGATCAATGCTGAAGAGGTTGTGGAGAAATGCATACCCTCAATTTGAAGTGGGATGTAACCTGGTAAGAGCCACTAATGGGAACAGAATGGAGGTGACTTTAAAAGGTAAACCTTGAGCTACTATATGATCCAGGAGGCCCACTCCTGGGCCTATAACCCAAGAAGACAGAATTGGAAAGACACAGGCAGGCAAATCTGCACTGCAGCAGTGTTACAATATCCAAGACATGGAAGCAACCAAAAGTCCATCAACAGATGGGTGGACAAAGAAGAACCGCTACATGTAGAGATGGAATATTAGCTTGGTAAAAAATGAAACAATGCCATTTGCAGCACTGTAGATGAGTCTACAGGTAATCACACAACTTGTAGTAAGTGAGAAAGTGAAAGTCACCTAACGTATGATATCACTTACAGGTGTTACAAAAAAATTGATAACAATAAAGATATTTCCACAGAGAAAGGCAATCACAGATTCATTAAACAGGCTTATGGTTCCCCAAATCGAAAGGTGTGAGGATTAGATACACTACGATATTGGGGTTAACAGAGATATACAAACACATGTGAAATATATAATCACTAAAGACCTACGGAATACCAAGAGAAGACTACTCAACATTGTGTCATAACCTACATGGGAAAAGGATCCGAAGAATAAATATATGTACATGTGTGAAAGAACCACATCTTGAACACCTAGAACAAACAAAACATTGTAATCAAACTTGCTGCGATAAAAAATAAAAATTAAATTAAAAATATGAACAAGAAATAATGAGACATAAACTTAAAGGAATTTTTCCTAGCACATTCCATTCTAATTTTCAACCTAGGACAGGACTTCCATTAAGACTCTGTTGCCCTGGTAACCAGATTTGGTAAAGGAGAAATGCTGCCGCCTTGTGGCTGTTTCACACAACAGCAGCTTTAAACAAAGGGCTAATGGTCACTTAATATTCAAAATATGTGCAGGACTGTAAAGGACACCGGGCCTCAAAAAATTCCTGGGGTCATAAATTGACCAGAAAATTCAAAAGACGTCAACATTTCAAAAAGACAATGTCAAGAGGCATGTTTTGCGCACATTTTGTCTTTTCTTTCTTTTTCTTTTTGTTTAAAAAATGCATGGAATAATGCTCAATATCAGGAACTAATAAAGCCATGCAAATCTAATCTACAAAAACGTTCACCTTACTACTGTCAGAATGATCATCAGCAAAATAGTCTACAAAACATGAATGCTGAAAGGGTTTTAGAGAACTCTGTACCCTCTAGCTGCTGCTGGGACGTAAACTGGTAACAGCCAGTAGTGAGAAGAGAATGGCAGTGCGTTTAAAGTTAAAAATTGAGCTCATCACTCTGTAATAACCTACACGGGAAAGGAACCAAAGATGAATAGATAGATACATAGATATAATGAACCAGATTCTGTACACCTAGAACAAACACAACATTTTAATCAAATTTGCTCTGATAATAAATAAAAATTAAATTAAAAAAACAAACAAGAGGTAAGGAGATATAAGCTCTTGGGAGTGTGCCCTAGCACATTTCACTCTAATTTGCAGCCTACTAACACGATTTCCAGGAAGGCTCTGTTGCCCAAAAACACAGTTGGAAATGTAGAAATGCTGCCGCCTTGTGGCCGTTTCCCGCAAGAGCGGCTTTAAACCCACAGCTAATGGTCACTTAACATTCACAAGGACTCTGTTGTAAAGGACACCTGCCTTCAAAAACTGTCCTGAGGTGAGGAATGGCCAAAAAAATTCAAAAAAGGCAAATTTTTCAAGAAGGTAGAATGAAACGGTAAGTTTGATGTACTCTCTTGTTTAAAAAAGGAAAATGGATAGAAGCTCAAACTCAGGAATTATTAGACTCATGCAACTCTAATCTACAAAAGGGTTTCAACTCACACCACTCGACTGACCATCAGCAAAAAGTCTACAAAGAATAAATGCTGAAGGGGTCTGAGAGAACTGTGTACCCTCTAGCTGCAGAGGGGGATGTAAACTGGTAACAGTCAGTAGTGAGAACATAATGGAGGTGCGTTTAAAGGAAAAAGCTGAGTTACCACGTGATCTGGTAGGTCCTTTGATGTGCTTATCACCTGAGCAGACCAGAATGAAAAAGACACAGGCTGGCAATCCTGCACTGCAGGAACATTTAACATAGCCAAGACTTGGAAGAAACCAAAATGTCCATGAACAGAAAAATGCACAAAGAAGAAGTGGTCCATGTATACAATGGAATATTAGCCACGAAAAACAATGAAACAGTGTTGTTTGCACCAACATATAAAGACCTAGAGATAATCACCCTACTTGAAGTAAGAAAGAAACAGAAAGATAGATATCCTATGACATCACTTCTAGGTGTTACCTAAAAATTGATACCCATGAACTTATTTCCAAGAGAAGGAAAAGCATGGACTAAGAAAATAAAATTATGTTTAACCAAATGAAAAGGTGTAAGCAATGAATGAATTACGATATGGGGGTTAACAGACATGTACTAACACATATGAAAGATATAATCACAAAATACGTATGGAATACCAAGAGAGGTCTACTCAACACTCTGTAATAACCTACACGGGAAAGAATCCAAAGATGAATAGACAGATACATTGATATGATGAAACACATTCTGTACACCTAGGAGAAACAACATTTTAATCAAATTTTCTCTGATACCTAATAAAAATTAAATTTAAAAAACAAACAACAAGTAAGGAGATATAAGCTCTTGGGGGTTTGCGCTGGCACATTCCACTTTAATTTGAAGCCTACTAACACGATTTCCAGGAAGGCTCTGTTGCTCAAAAACCCAGGGTTGGAAATGTAGAAATGCTGCCGCCTTGTGGCTGTTTCCCGCAAGAGCGGCTTTAAACCCACAGCTAATGGTCACTTAACATTCACAAGGACTCAGGGCTGTAAAGGACACCTGCCCTAAACAACTGTGCTGAGGTAGGGAATGGCCAACAAAATTCAAATCAGGCAAATTTTTCAAGAAGATAGTATGAAGAGGTAAGTTTTACTCACTGTCTTTAAAAAAAAAGGAAAATGGATAAAAGCTCAACCACAGGAATTATTTCACTCATGCAAATCTAATCTACAAAAAGGTTTCAATTCACACAGGTTGACTGACCATCAACAAAAAGTCTACAAATAGTAAATGCTGAAGTGGTTTTTGAGAACTGTGTACCCTCTAGCTGCTGGTGAGATGTAAAGTGGTAACAGCCAATAATGAGAACAGAAAGGAGCTGCGTTTAAAAGTAAAAATTGAGCTACCATTCGATGCAACAGGCCCACCGCTGTGCCTCTCACCTGAGAAGACTAGAATCCAGAAGACAGAGACTGCAAAAGCTGCACTGCAGCCTTATTCACAATAGCCAAGACATGGAAGCAACCTAAATGTCCATCAACAGATGAATGGGTAAAGAAGAAGTGGTCCATGTACGCAATGGAATATTAGCCATGGAAAACAATGAAACACTGCTATTTGAGGTACCACAGATGAGCCTAGAGATAATCACAGAACATGAGGTAAGTTGGAAAGCAAAAGACATATATCCTATGATATCACTTATAGGTGTTACCTAACGACTGACAAAAATGGACATATTTCCACAGAGAAAGACACACAAAGACTTAAAAGACAAACTATGCATATCTAAAAGGAAAGGTGGTGGCGATGGATAAATTAAGATTAGGTTTACCATGCCTATACAAATACAGATTAAGTACATATATCAAAAAGCCCGAACAAGTAGCAAGGGAGGTGTACAGAACACTCTGTAATCCTTTACATGGGCAAAGGATCTGTACATGAATGGATATATATGATGTACGAATGAACCAGATTGTGTACACCTAGGACAAACTGTATTCTAATCATTACTCCAATTAAAACAATTAAAACAACGAACAAGAAGTAATGAGACATAAACTTCAGTGGCTTTTTCCTGGCACATTCCATTCTAATTTACAACCTAGTAACAGGACTTCCAGAAAGGCTCTGCTGCCCTGGTAACCAGATTTGAGAATGGAGAAATGCTGCCACCTTGTGGCCATTTCCCACAGCTCCTGCTTTAAACCCAGTGATAATGGTCACTAAATCTTCACAATCATTGCAGGCATGTAAATGACACCTGCTCTCAAAAAAAATCCTGGGGTCGAAAATCGATCACAAAATTCAAAAGAGGGCAACCTTCCAAGAAGCAAATTTCAAGAGGTATATTGTACTCACACTTTTTTTTCTAAATAAAAGAGAAAGTTGTGGAAAATGCTGAATATTAGGAATTATTAAAGACATGCAAATACAAATTACAAAAACCTATCAGCTCACACCAGTCATAATGGCCATGTGCAAACATTCTGCAAACAACAAATGCTGAAGGAGTTGTGGAAAAATGTGTATCCTCGGTGTTAATTGGGACGTGGTAAGAGCCACTAATGAAAACACAAGGGAGGTGCTTTGAAAAGGTAAACATTGAGCTACCCGTCAATGACTCAAACCCACTGTTGGGTCTATCATCTGAGAAAATGAGAATCAAAAGTCACAGGCTGCTGCTTCCCAGCTGGGTGCTTTGTGACTGCCTGGAGGGGTGGGATGGGGAGGGTGGGAGGGAGGGAGATGCATGAGGGAAGGGATGTGGGAACAGATGTATATGCATGACTGATTCACTTTGTTATAAAGCAGAAACTAATAAAAAAAAAAACATTCTGCAAAAAAAAAAAAAAAGTCACAGGCTGACAATACTGCACTCCAGCAATATTTACCATAGCCAACACTTGGAAGGAACAAATTGTCCATCAACAGAGGAATGCACAAAGAAGAAGTGGTCCATGTATGGAAGGAATATTACTCCACTAAAAAATATAAATTAAATTTACAAAACAGACATAAGTAAGGAGATGTAAGCTTTTGCGGGTATATCAGGGCACATTGCACTCTAATTTATAACTGAGGAACACCACTGGCAGGAAGGTCTGTTCCTAGGTACCAGAGTGGGGAATGTAGAAATGCTGCCGTCCTCTGGCCGATACCTGCAACAGCAGTTTTGAAATTTGTGCTAATGGGCACTTCAAATGCACAAGTACTGCAGGGCTGCAAATGAAGCCTGCCCTTAAAATGTCTTGATGCAGGTAAAGGCCAAAAAATTTCAAAATGAGGCACATACTTCAAGAAAACAATTTGAAGAAGTCAGCTGTAATAACAGTTTGAAAAATAAAAGGACATGCCTGAAAGCTCAATTTCAAGGGAGTATGAGACACATACAAATCCAACCACAAAGAGGTATCAGCTCACACCACTCAGAATAACCATCAGCAAAAAAAACTATAAACGATCAATGCTGAAGAAGCTTTGGAGAAATGCATACCCTCAATTTGAAGTGAGACGTAACCTGGTAAGAGCCACTAATGGGAACAGAATGGAGGTGCCTTTAAAAGGTAAACTTTGAACTACTATATGATCCAGCAGGCCCACTCCTCAGGCTATATCCTAAGAAGACAGAATTGGAAAGACACAGGCAGGCAAATCTGCACTGTAGAAGTACTACAATAGCCAAGACATGGAAGCAATCAAAACATCCATCAAGAGATGAGTGGACAGGGCCTCCCTGGTGGCGCAGTGGTTGAGAGTCCGCCTGCCGATGCAGGGGATACGGGTTCGTGCCCCGGTCTGGGAGGATCCCATATGCCGCGGAGCGGCTGGGCCCGTGAGCCATGGCCGCTGAGCCTGTGCATCCGGAGCCTGTGCTCCGCAACGGGAGAGACCACAACAGTGAGAGGCCCGTGTACCGCAAAAAAAAAAAAAAAAAAAAAGAGATGAGTGGACAAAGAAGAACTGGTACATGTACACATGGAATATTAGCCAAGGAAAAAAATGAAACAATGCCATTTGCAGGACCATAGAGGAGTCTAGAGGTAATCAGGCAAATGGTAGTAAGTGAGAAAGCGAAAGACACATATCCTATCATATCACTTATGGGTCTTACATAAAAATTGATACCAATGAAGATATTTCCAGAGAGAAAGGCAATCACAGATTCATTAAACAAACTTATGGTTCACCAAATGGAAAGGGTGAGGATTGGATACATTACGATATTGGGTTTAACAGATATACAAACACATGTGAAATATACAATCACCAAAAACCTATGGCATACCAAGAGAAGACTACTCAACACTGTGTCATAACCTACATGGGAAAAGGATCTGAAGAAGAATAGATATATGTATATGTGTAAAAGAACCACATCTTGCACACCTAGAACAAACAAAACATTGTAATCTAATTTGCTGTGATAAAAAATAAAAATTAAATTAAAAAAATGAACAAGAAGTAATGAGACATAATCTTAGGGGGCGTTTCCTGGCACATTCCGTTCTAATTTACAACCTACAACACAACTTCCATTATGGCTCTGTTGCCCTAGTAAGCAGATTTGGTAAGGAGAAGTGCTGCCGCCTTCTGGCCGTTTCACACAACAACGCTAATGGTCACTTAATATTCAAAATAATTGCAGGCCTGTAAATGACACCTGCCATCAAAAAAAAAATTCTGGGGTCGTAAATCGATCAGAAAATTCAAAAGACGTCAACATTTCAAGAAGAAAATTTCAAGAGGCATATTTTATGCACATTTTGTCTTTTCCTTTTTTTCTTTAAAATAAAAGGGAATTGAAAACTGTGCAACATCAGCAATTAATAAAGCCATGAAAATCCAATTACAGAAATGTTCATCTCATTGCCGTCAGAACGTTCTTCAGCAAAAAGTCTACAAAGAGTAAATGCTGAAGGGGTTTCAGAGAACTGTGTACCCTCTAGCTGCTGGGGGGATGTAAACTGGTAACAGCCAGTAGTGAGAACATAATGCAGGTACGTTTAAGGGTAAAAATTGAGCTACCATGTGATCTGGTAGGTCCTTTGATGCGCCTATCACCTGAGCAGGGCAGAATGGAAAACACACAGGCTGCTAATCCTTCACCACAGGTACATTTAACATAGACAAGACTTGGAAGAAACCAAAATATCCAGAAACAGAAAAAGGCACAAAGAGGAAGTGGTCCATGTAAACAGTGGAATACTAGCCATGGAAAACAATGAAACAGAGCCGTTTGCACCACCATAAAAGGACCTAGAGATAATCACCGAACTTGAAGTAAGAAAGAAACTGAAAGACAGATATCCTATGACATCACTTCTAGGTGTTACCTAAAAATTGATACTCATGAACTTATTTCCAAGAGAAGGAAAAGCATGGATTAAGAAAAACAATTATGTTTAACCAAATGGAAAGGTGTAAGGAATGAATGAATTACGTTATGGGGGTTAACAGAGATGTACTAATACATATGAAATATATAATCACAAAATACCTATGGAATACCAAGAGAGGTCTACTCAACACTTTGTAATAACCTACACGGGAAAGGATCCAAAGATACATAGACAGATACATTGATATAATGAACCACATTCTGTACACCTAGGAGAAACAAAATATTTTTTATCAAATTTGCGCTGATAATTAATAAAAATTAAATTTAAAAAACAAACAACAAATAAGGAGATATAAGCTCTTGGGGGTTTGCCCTGGCATATTCCACTCTAATCTGCAGCCTACTAACACGATTTCCAGGAAGCCTCTGCTACCCGAAAACCCAGAGCTGGAAATGTAGAAATGCTGCCGCCTTGTGGCCGTTTCTTGCAAGAGTGGCTTTAAACCCACAGCTAATGGTCACTTAACATTCACAAGGACTCAGGGCTGTAAAGGACACCTGCCCTAAACAATTGTGCTGAGGTAGAGAATGGACAATAAAATTTAAAACTGTCAAATTTTTCAAGAAGATAGTATGAAGAGGTAAGTTTGACTCACTCATTTTTTTAAAAAAGGAAAATAGGTAAAACCTCAACCTCAGGAATTATTAGACTCATGCAAATCTAATCTACAAAAAGGTTTCAACTCACACCACTCGACTGGCCATCAGCAAAAAGTCTACAAAGAATAAATGCTGAAGAGGTTTGAGAGAACTGTGTACCCTCTAGCTGCTGGTGAGATGTAAAGTGGTAACAGCCAATAATGAGAACAGAAAGGAGCTGCGTTTAGAAGTAAAAATTGAGCTACCATTCAATCCAGCAGTCACATCACTGGGCCCCTCACCTGAGAAGACCAGAATCGAGAAGACCCAGGCTGAAAAAGCTGCACGGCAGCCATATTCACAATAGACAAGACAGTGAAGCAATCAAAATGTCCATCAACAGATGAATGGATAAAGAAGAAGTGGTCCATGTACACAATAGAATATTAGCCATGGAACACAATGAAACACTGCTATTTGAGGCACCATAGATGACCTTGGAGATAATCACAGAACATGAGGTAAGCCAGAAAGCAAAAAACCTATATCCTATGATATCACTTGTAGGCGTTATCTAAAAACTAACACAAATGAACATATTTCCACAGAGAAAGACACTCACAGACTTAGAAATTAAGTATGCTTATCTAAAAGGAAAGGTGGGAGGAATGGATAAATTAAGATTAGCGTTACCATACATATACAAATACATATTATAAACATATATCAAAAAGACCGACCAGGGCTTCCCTGGTGGCGCAGTGGTTGAGAGTCCGCCTGCCGATGCAGGGGACGCGGGTTCATGCCCCGGTCTGGGAGGATCCCACGTGCCACAGAGCGGCTGGGCCCATGAGCCATGGCCATTGAGCCTGCGCATCCAGAGCCTGTGCTCCACAACGGGAGAGGCCACAACAGTGAGAGGCCCACGTATCGCAAAAAAAAAAAAAAAAAAAAAAAAAAGACCGACCATATAGCAAGGGAGGTCTATGGAACACTATGTAATATTTTATATGGGAAGAGGATCTGAACATGAATAGACATATATATATATATATTTATATATATATATATATAGTACAAATGAACAAGATTGTATACACTTGCACAAACAATATCTAATCATTACCCCGATTAAATAAAATTTAAAAACCAAGAAGAAGTAATGAGACATAAACTTATGGGCGTTTTTCCTGGCACATTCCATTCTAACTTACAACCTAGGAACACGACTTCCAGAAAGGCTCTGCTGCCCTAGTACCCAAATTTGGGAATGGAGAAATGCTGCCTCCTTGTGGCCGTTTCCCACAACAGCAGCTTTAAATCCAGTGCTAATGGTCACTAACTATTCACCAAACTTGCAGTTCTGTAATGACACCTGTCCTCCAAGAAAATCCTGGGGTCGAATATTGACCAAAAATTCAAAAGAGGGCAACCTTCCAAGAAAACAATTTCAAGAGATATATTGTACTCATAGTTTTTTTTTTAACAGAAAAGAAAAAGGCATGGAAAAATGATGAATTTTAGGAATTTTTACAGACATGAAAACCCAAATTACAAAAACCTATCAGGTCACAGCAGTCAGAATGGCCATTAGCAAAAATGCTGCAAACAATAAATGCTGAAGGGATTGTGGAGAAATTCGTACCCTCGGTTCTGAGGGGGACGTGGTAAGAGCCACTAATGAAAACACAATGGAGGTGCTTTGAAAAAGTAAACATTGAGCTACTAGTCAATCAGTCACACCCACTGTTGGGCCTATCACCTGAGAATATGACAATCAAAAAGTCACACGCTGGCAATCTTGCACTCCAGCAATATTTAATATAGCCAACACTTGGAAGCAAAGAAAATGTCCATCAACAGAGGAATGCACCAAGAAGTGGTCCATATACACAATGGAATATTACTCCAATAAAAATATAAATTAAATTTTAAAAACAAACAAAAGTAAGGAGACATCAGCTTTTAGGGGTTTATCCGGGCACATTCCACTCTAATTTATAACCGAGGAAGACCACTGGCCAGGAGGTCTGTTTCCCTAGTATCAGCATGGGGAATGAAGAAAGGCTGCTTCCCTCTGCCCGTTACCTGCAAAAGCAGCTTTAAAGCCTGTGCTAATGGTCACTTCATGTGAACAAGTACTGCAGGGCTGTAAATGAAACCTGCCCTCAAAATGTCTTGAGGGAAGTAATGGCCAATAAATTTCAAAATGTGACACATACTTTAAGAAAACACTTTGAAGAACTAAGCTGTAATCAGAGTTTGAAAAATAAAAAGGATATTCCTTAAAGCTCAATTTCAACGGATTATGAGTCACATGCAAATTCAACCACAAAGAGGTATCAGCTCACACCAGTCAGAATATCCATCAGCAAGAAAACTACAAACAATAAATGCTGAAGGTGGTGTGGAGAAATGCATACCCTCAACTTTAAGTGGGATGTAACCTGGAAAGAGCCACTAATGAGAAGAGAATCGTGGTGCATTTAAAAGGTAAACCCTGAGATATGATATGATACAGAAAGCCCACTCCTGGGCCTATAACATAAGAAGACAGAATTGGAAAGACACAGGCAAGCAAATGTGCATTGCAGCAGTATTACAATAGCCAAGAAATGGAGGCAACCAAAAAGTCCATCAAGAGGTGAGTGGACAAAGAAGAACTGGTACATGTACAGATGGAATATTAGCTAGGGAAAAAAATGAAACAATGCCATTTGCAGCACCATAGATGATTCTAGAGGTAATCAGGCAAATTGTACTAAGTCAGACAGCAAAAGACACGTATCCTATAATATCACTTATAGGTGTTAGCTAAAAATTGATACCAATGAAGATATTTCCACAGAGAAAGGCAATCACAGATTCATTAAATAAAGTTATGGTTCACCAAATGGAAAGGTGTGAGGATTGCATACATTAGGATATTGGGGTTAACATAGATATAGAAACACATGTGAAATATATAATCACCAAAGATCTATGGAATACCAAGAGAAAACAACTCAACATTGTTTCATAACCTGCATGAGAAAATGATCTGAAGAAGTATAGATACATGTATATTTGTAAAACAACCACATCTTGCACGCCTAGAACAAACAAAACATTTAAATCAAATTTCCTCTGATAAAAAACAAAAATTAAATTAAAAAAAGAACAAGAAGTAATGAGACATAAACTTAAGGGGCTTTTTGCTGGCACATTGCATTCTAATTTACAACCAGAACACGACTTCTATTAAAGCTCTGTCATCACTAATAAAGCAGCTTTATAAGCAATGTTGAAGGTAGCTTAAAAGAAGTCTCATTAATTATTGATAGTAACAAGAAAAAAAAAGTAAAAATCTCACTGCAAAAAGTACACATAGAGTAAGGATAGTAGATCAAACACTTATTAAACTTCTTTAAAGAATAAAAGACAACAATAGTATGTTTTTTTTTAAAAAGAGAGGGCCCAAATAAATCAGAAGTGAAAGAGATGATGTTACAACAGCCACTACAGAAATACAAAGTATCCTAATATACACACGGGGTAACTCAGGGCTCTGACTGGCCAGATCCCACTATCCATTCCCCTGTACATGACTTACAGGAGGCTTAGGAACTGAGGAGGGGGTCCCTGAGGAGAGGCAAAAGATAGAAGATATTAGGCATTAACATGACTGTATTCATCTTAAATGTGCCTGAACTACATTCACACGAGATGATTTTGTCCTGTATGTACATCGGCACCTCTAGTCGGAACTGCAGATCTTTGGCTTCACCACCTCTACTGACAGCATTAGCTTCACCTGCTGTGGACCATCTCCTATAGGATTTCTAGAACCACAAAGCATTGAAGCTTCACAGGACCCAGAGTCTGTGCAACTCCACTCTGAGTCTCAGAGTCTCAACTGCACTCAGAGACACAGAGTCTCAACAGAGACTCCACTCTTTGAGGGCACACACAAAGTAGTGTGCACATCAGGACCCAGGGGAAGGAGCAGTCACCCCGTAGGTGAATGATCAGACTTACCTGCTAGTTTTAAAGGGTCTCCTGCAGAGGTGGGGAGTGGTTGTGGCTCACCATGGGGACAAAAACACTGGCACCAGAAGTTCTGGGAAATACTCCTTGGTGTGAGCCCTCCCAGAGTCCGCCATTAGCCCCACTGAGAGCAAGGTAGGCTCCAGTGCTGGGTCGCCTCAGGACAATCAACTAACAGGGAGGGAACCTAGCCCCATGCGTCAGCAGACAAGTGGATTAAACTTTTTATTAAAGTTTTATTTAATCCACAGACAAGCAGATTAAAGCTCTGCCCACCAGAGCAACAGCCAGCTCTACCCACCACCAGTCCCTCCCATAAGGAAGCGTGCACAATCCTCTAAGATAGACTCATCCACTGGAGAGCAGACAGCAGAAGCAAGAAGAACTACAATTCTGCAGCCTGTGGAAGGAAAACCACATTCATAGAAAGATAGAAAAAATGAAAAGGCAGAGGACTTTATACCAGATCAAGGAACAAGATAAATCCCCAGAAAAACAATGAAATGAGGTGGGGATAGGCAAGCTTCCAGTAAAAGAATTTGGAATATAGATAGTGAAGATAAGCCAAGACCTTGGAAAAAGAATGGAGGCAAAGATCGAGAAGATGCAAGAAATGCTTAATAAAAACCTAGAAGACTTAAGGAACAAACACCTAGAAGAATTAAAGAACAGAGATGAACAATACAATAACTGAAATGAAAAATACACTAAAAGGAATCAGGAGCAGAATAACTGTGGCAGAAGAATGGATAAGTGACCTGGAAGACAGAAAGGTGGAAGTCACTGCCATGGAACAGAATAAAGAAAAAGAATGAAAATAAATGAAGACACACTGAGACATCTGGGACAACATTAAACGCAACAAAATTTGCATTATACGGGTCTCAGATGCAGAAGAGAGAGAGAAAGGACCTGAGAAAATATTTGAAGAGATTATAGTAGAAAATTTCCCTAGCATGGGAAAAGAAATAGCCACTGAAGTCCACGAAGCACAGAGAGTCCCAGGCAGGATAAACCAAAGGAGAAAAATGCTGAGATACATAGTAATCAAATTGACAAAAATTAAAGACAAAGAAAAATTATTGAAAGCAACAAGGGAAAAATGACAAATAACATACAATGGAACTCCCATAAGGTTAACAGCTGATTTCTCAGCAGAAAATCTACAAGCCAGAAGGGAGTGGCATGATAAATGTAAATTGATGAAAGGGAAAAACTTACCACCAAGAGTACTCCACCCAGCATGGATTTCATTCAGATTTGACAGAGAAATCAAAAGATTTACAGACAAGCAAAAGCTAAGAGAATTCAGCACCATGAAACCAGCTCTACAACAAATGCTAAAGGAACTTCTCTAAGTGGGAAACACAAGAGAAGAAAATGACCCACCAAGAAAAACCCATAACAACTAAGAAAATAGTAATAGGAACATACATATCAATAATTACCTTAGAGGTGAATGGATTAAATGCTCCACCAAAAGACACAGTCTCAGTGAATGGATACAAAAACAAGACCCATATATATGCTGTCTACAAGACACCCATTTCAGACCTAGGGACACATACAGACTGAAAGTGAGGGGATGGAAAAATATATTCCATGCAAATGAAAATCAAAAGAAAGTTGGAGTAGCAATACTCATATCAGATAAAATAGATTTTTTTTTACAAATTTAATCAGTTATACATATACATATGTTCCATATCCCCTCCCTTTTGCGTCTCCCTCCCACCCTCCCTATCCCACCCCTCCAGGCGGTCACAAAGCACCGAGCTGATCTCCCTGTGCTATGCGGCTGCTTCCCACTAGCTATCTACCTTACGTTTGGTAGTGTATATATGTCCATGCCGCTCTTTCACTTTGTCAGAGCTTACCCTTCCCCCTCCCCATATCCTCAAGTCCATTCTCTAGTAGGTCTGTGTCTTTATTCCTGTCTTACCCCTATGTTCTTCATGACATTTTTTTTCTTAAATTCCATATATATGTGTCAGCATACAGTATTTGTCTTTCTCTTTCTGACTTACTTCACTCTGTATGACAGACTCTAGGTCCATCCACCTCATTACAAATAGCTCAATTTCATTTCTTTTTATGGCTGAGTAATATTCCATTGTATATATGTGCCACATCTTCCTTACCCATTGATCCGATGATGGACACTTAGGTTGTTTCCATCTCCGGGCTATTGTAAATAGGGCTGCTATGAACATTTTGGTACATGTCTCTTTTTGAATTAAGGTTTTCTCAGGGTATATGCCCAGTAGTGGGATTGCTGGGTTATATGGTAGTTCTATTTGTAGTTTTTTAAGGAATCTCCATACCGTTCTCAATAGTGGCTGTACCAGTTCACATTCCCACCAGCAGTGCAAGAGTGTCCCCTTTTTTCCACACCCTCTCCAGCATTTATTGTTTCTAGATTTTTTGATGATGGCCATTCTGACTGGTGTGAGATGATATCTCATTGTAGTTTTGATTTGCATTTCTCTAATGAGTAAAGATGTTGAGCATCCTTTCATGTGTTTGTTGGCAGTCTGTATATCTTCTGTGGAGAAATGTCTATTTAGGTCTTCTGCCCATTTTTGGATGGGTTGTTTGTTTTTTTGTTATTGAGCTGCATGAGCTGCTTATAAATTTTGGACATGAATCCTTTGTCAGTTGCTTCATTTGCAAATACTTTCTCCCATTCTGAGGGTTGTCTTTTGGTCTTGTTTATGGTTTCCTTTGCAGTGCAAAAGCTTTTAAGTTTCATTAGGTCCAATGTGTTTATTTTTGTCTTTATTTCCATTTCTCTAGGAGGTGGGTCAAAAAGGATCTTGCTGTGATTTATGTCATAGAGTGTTCTGCCTATGGTTTCCTCTAAGAGTTTGAGAGTGTCTGGCCTTACATTTAGGTCTTTAATCCATTTTGAGCTTATTTTTGTGTATGGTGTTAGGGAGTGATCTAATCTCATACTTTTACATGTCCCTGAACAGTTTTCCCAACACCACTTATTGAAGAGGCTGTCCTTTCTCCACTGTACATTCCTGCCTCCTTTATCAAAGATAAGGTGACTATATGTGCATGGGTTTACCTCTGGGCTTTCTATCCTGTTCCATTGATCTATCTTTCTGTTTTTGTGCCAGTACCATACTGTCTTGATTACTGTAGCTTTGTAGTATAGTCTGAAGTCAGGGAGCCTGATTCCTCCAGCTCCATTTTTCGTTCTCAAGATTGCTTTGGCTATTCGGGGTCTTTTGTGTTTCCAAACAAATTGTGAAATTTTTTGTTCTAGTTCTGTGAAAAATGCCAGTGGTAGTTTGATAGGGATTGCATTGAATCTGTAGATTGCTTTGGGTAGTAGAGTCATTTTCACAATGTTGATTCTTCCAATCCAAGAACATGGTACATCTCTCCATCTATTTGTATCATCTTTAATTTCTTTCATCAGTGTCTTATAATTTTCTGCATACAGGTCTTTTGTCTCCTTAGGTAGGTTTATTCCTAGATATTTTATTCTTTTTGTTGCAATGATAAATGGGAGTGTTTCCTTGATTTCCCTTTCAGATTTTTCATCATTAGTATATAGGAATGCCAGAGATTTCTGTGCATTAATTTTGTATCCTGCAACGTTACCAAATTCATTGATTAGCTCTAGTAGTTTTCTGGTAGCATATTTAGGATTCTCTATGTATAGTATCATGTCATCTGCAAACAGTGACAGCTTTACTTCTTCTTTTCCGATTTGGATTCCTTTTATTTCCTTTTCTTCTCTGATTGCTGTGGCTAAAACTTCCAAAACTATGTTGAATAAGAGTGGTGAGAGTGGGCAGCCTTGTCTTGTTCCTGATCTTAGTGGAAATGCTTTCAGTTTTTCACCATTTAGGATGATGCTGGATGTGGGTTTGTCATATATGGCCTTTATTATGTTGAGGAAAGTTTCCTGTATGCCTACTTTCTGCAGGGTTTTTATCACAAATGGGTGTTGAATTTTGTCGAAAGCTTTCTCTGCATCTATTGAGATGATCATATGGTTTTTCTCCTTCAATTTGTTAATATGGTGTATCACGTTGATTGATTTGCGTATATTGAAGAATCCTTGCATTTCTGGAATAAACCCCACTTGATCATCGTGTATGATCCTTTTAATGTGCTGTTGGATTCTGTTTGCTAGTATTTTGTTGAGGATTTTTGCATCTATGTTCATCAGTGATATTGGCCTGTAGTTTTCTTTCTTTGTGACATCCTTGTCTGGTTTTGGTATCAAGGTGATGGTGGCCTCGTAGAATGAGTTTGGGAGTGTTCCTCCCTCTGCTATATTTTGGAAGAGTGTGAGAAGGATAGGTGTTAACTCTTCTCTAAATGCTTGATAGAATTCGCCTGTGAAGCCATCTGGTCCTGGGCTTTTGTTTGTTGGAAGATTTTTTATCACAGCTTCAATTTCAGTGCTTGTGATTGGTCTG
Source organism: Hyperoodon ampullatus (assembly GCF_949752795.1). Lineage (NCBI taxonomy): Eukaryota > Metazoa > Chordata > Mammalia > Artiodactyla > Ziphiidae > Hyperoodon > Hyperoodon ampullatus. The sequence continues at coordinate 73,206,723 of NC_136918.1, read as the reverse complement.
TTCATATGTTCTGTTTCTTCCTGATTCAGTCTTGGCAGGTTGTGCATTTCTAAGAATTTGTCCATTTCTTCCAGGTTGTCCATTTTATTGGCATAGAGTTGCTTATAGTAATCTCTCATGATCTTTTGTATTTCTGCAGTGTCAGTTGTTACTTCTCCTTTTTCATTTCTAATTCTATTGATTTGAGTCTTCTCCCTTTTTTTCTTGATGAGTCTGGCTAATGGTTTATCAATTTTGTTTATCTTCTCAAAGAACCAGCTTTTAGTTTTGTTGATCTTTGCTATCATTTCCTTCATTTCTTTATCATTTATTTCTGATCTGATTTTTATGATTTCTTTCCTTCTGCTAACTTTGGGATGTTTTTGTTCTTCTTTCTCTAATTGCTTTAGGTGCAAGGTTAGGTTGTTTATTCGAGATATTTTCTGATTCTTAAGGTGGGATTGTATTGCTATAAACTTCTTAGAACTGCTTTTGCTGCATCCCATAGGTTTTGGGTTGTCGTGTCTCCATTGTCATTTGTTTCTAGGTATTTTTTAATTTCCTCTTTGATTTCTTCAGTGATCACTTCGTTATTAAGTAGTGTGTTGTTTAGCCTCCAAGTGTTTGTATTTTTTATAGCTCTTTTCCTGTAATTGATATCTAGTCTCATAGCATTGTGGTCAGAAAAGATACTTGATACAATTTCAATTTTCTTAAATTTACCGAGGCTTGATTTGTGACCCAAGATATGATCAATCCTAGAGAATGTTCCATGAGCACTTGAGAAAAATGTGTATTCTGTTGTTTTTGGATGGAATGTCCTATAAATATCAATTAAGTCCATCTTGTTTAATGTATCATTTAAAGCTTTTGTTTCCTTATTTATTTTCATTTTGGATGATCTGTCCATTGGTGAAAGTGGGGTGTTAAAGTCCCCTACTATGATTGTGTTACTGTCGATTTCTCCTTTTGTGGCTTTTAGTATTTGCCTTATGTATTGAGGTGGTCCTATGTTCGGTGCATAAATATTTACAATTGTTATATCTTCTTCTTGGATCGATCCCTTGATCATTATGTAGTGTCCTTCTTTGTCTCTTCTAGTAGTCTTTATTTTAAAGTCTATTTTGTCTGATATGAGAATTGCTACTCCAGCTTTCTTTTGGTTTCCATTTGCATGGAATATCTTTTTCCATCCCCTTACTTTCAGTGTGTATGTGTCTCTGGGTCTGAAGTGGGTCTCTTGTAGACAGCATATATATGGGTCTTGTTTTTGTATCCATTCAGCCAATCTGTGTCTTTTGGTGGGAGCATTTAGTCCATTTACATTTAAGGTAATTATCGATATGTATGTTCCTATTCCCATTTTCTTAATTGTTTTGGGTTCGTTATTGTAGGTCTTTTCCTTCTGTTGTGTTTCTTGCCTAGAGAAGTTCCTTTAGCATTTGTTGTAAAGCTGGTTTGGTGGTGCTGAACTCTCTCAGCTTTTGCTTGTCTGTAAACGTTTTAATTTCTCCATCAAATCTGAATGAGATCCTTGCTGGGTAGAGTAATCTTGGTTGCAGGTTTTTCTCCTTCATCACTTTAATTATGTCCTGCCACTCCCTTCTGGCTTGTAGAGTTTCTGCTGAGAGATCAGCTGTTATCCTGATGGGGATTCCCTTGTGTGTTATTTGTTGTTTTTCCCTTGCTGCTTTTAATATGATTTCTTTGTGTTTAATTTTTGACAGTTTGATTAATATGTGTCTTGGCGTATTTCTCCTTGGATTTATTCTGTATGGGACTCTCTGTGCCTCCTGGACTTGATTAACTATTTCCTTTCCCATATTAGGGAAGTTTTCAACTATAATCTCTTCAAATATTTTCTCAGTCCCTTTCTTTTTCTTTTCTTCTTCTGGAACCCCTATAATTCGAATGTTGGTGCGTTTAATGTTGTCCCAGAGGTCTCTGAGACTGTACTCTGTTCTTTTCATTCTTTTTTCTTTATTTTGCTCTGCAGCAGTTATTTCCACTATTTTATCTTCCACCTCACTTATCCGTTCTTCTGCCGCAGTTATTCTGCTATTGATCCCATCTAGAGTATTTTTTATTTCATTTATTGTGTTTTTAATCGATGCTTGATTCATCTTTAGTTCTTCTAGGTCCTTGTTAACTGTTTCTTGCATTTTGTCTATTCTATTTCCAAGATTTTGGATCTGGGAAATAGAATCTTGGATCATCTTTACCATCATTATTCTGAATTCTTTTTCAGGTAGACTGCCTATTACCTCTTCATTTGTTAGGTCTGGTGGGTTTTTATCTTGCTCCTTCTCCTGCTGTGTGTTTTTATGTCTTCTCATTTTGCTTATGTTACTGTGTTTGGGGTCTCCTTTTTGCAGGCTGCAGGTTCGTAGTTTCCGTTGTTTTTTGTCTGTCCCCAGTGGCTAAGGTTGGTTTAGTGGGTTGTGTAGGCTTCCTGGTGGAGGGGACTAGTGCCTGTGTTCTGGTGGATGAGGCTGGATCTTGTCTTTCTGGTGGGCAGGTCCATGTCTGGTGGTGTGTTTTGGGGTGTCTGTGGACTTTTTATGATTTTAGGCAGCCTCTCTGCTAATGGGCGGCATTGTGTTCCTGTCTTGCTAGTTGTTTGGCATAGGCTGTCCAGCACTGTAGCTTGCTGGTTGTTGAGTGAAGCTGGGTGCTGGTGTTGAGATGGAGATCTCTGGAAGATTTTTGCCATTTGATATTATGTGGAGCTGGGAGGTCTCTTGTGGACCAGTGTCCTGAAGTTGGCTCTCCCACCTCAGAGGCACAGCACTGACTCCTGGCTCCTCAATTTGGGATGATTTGTTGTCTATTCATGTATTCCACAGATGCAGGGTACATCAAGTTGATTGTGTAGCTTTAATCCACTGCTTCTGAGGCTGCTGGGAGAGGTTTCCCTTTCTCTTCTTTGTTCTCACAGCTCCTGGGTCTCAGCTTCGGATTTGGCCCCGCCTCTGCGTGTAGGTCACGGAGGGCATCTTTTCTTCGCTCAGACAGGACAGGGTTAAAGGAGCAGCCTCTTCGGGGACTCTGGCTCACTCAGGCTGGGCGGGAGGGAGGGGCACGGAGTGCGGGGCGAGCCTGCAGCGGCAGAGGTCAGCGTGACGTTGCACCAGCCCGAGGCGCGCCATGCGTTCTCCCAGGGAAGCCGCCCCTGGATCCCGGGACCCCGGCAGTGGCGGGCTGCACAGGCTCTCGGAAGGGCGGTGTGGACAGTGACCTGCGCTCGCACACAGGCTTCTTGGCGGCGGCAGCAGCAGCACCAGCATCCCACGCCCATCACTGGGCTCCGCGCTTTCAGTCGTGACTCGCGCCCATCTGTGGAGCCCCTTTAAGCAGCGCTCTTAATCCCCCCTCCTCGCGCACCAGGGAACCAAGAGGGAAGAAAAAGTCTCTTGCCTCTTCAGCAGCTCCAGAGTTTTCCCGGACTCCCTTCCGGCTAGCTGTGGCACATTAGTCCCCTTCAGGCTGAGTTCTCGCCGCCAGCCCCAGTCCTCTCCCTGTGCTCTCGATAAAATAGATTTTAAAATAAAGAATGCTACAAGAGACAAGGAAGGACACTACATAATGATCAAGGGATCAATCCAAGAAGATATAACAATTATAAATATATATGTACCCAACATAGGAGCACCTCAATATATAAGGTAACTGCTAACAGCAATAAAAGAGGAAATCAACAGTAACACAATAATAGTGGGGGACTTTAACACCACACTTACACCAATGGAGATCATCCAGACAGAAAATTAATAAGGAAACACAAGCTTTAAATGACATAATAGACCAGATAGATTTAATGGATATTTATAGGACATTCCATCCAAAATCAGCAGATTAGAGGTTCTTCTCAATGGCACATGGAACATTCTCCATGATAGATCACATCTTGGATCACAAAAAAGCCTCAGTAAATTTAAGAAAACTGAAATCATATCAAGCAGCTGTTCCAACCACAGGTTATGAGATTAGAAATCAATTGCAGGGAAAAAAAACGTAAAAAAACACAAACACATGGAGGCTAAACAATACGTTACTAAATAACCAAGAGATCACTGAAGAAATAAAAGAGGAAATCAAAAACTACCTAGAGACAAATGACAACAAAAACACAATGATCCAAAACCTATGGGATGCAGCAAAAGCAGTTCTAAGAGGGAAGTTTATAGCAATAAAAGCTTACCTCAAGAAACCAGAAAAATCTCAAATAAACAATCTAACCTTATATCTAGAGGAACTAGAGAAATAAGAACAAAACACAAACTTAGTAGAAGGAAAGAAATCATAAAGATCAGAGCAGAAATAAATGAAATAAAAACAATAGCAAAGATCAATAAAACTAAAAGCTGGTTCTTTGAGAAGATAAACAAAAATGATAAACCTTTAGCCAGACTCAAGAAAAAGAGGGAGAAGCCCCAAATCAATAAAATTAGAAATGAAAAAGGAGAAGTTACAACAGACAATGCAGAAATACAAAGCATCCTAAGAGACAACTACAAGCAACTCTATGCCAATAAAATGGACAACCTGGAAGAAATGGACAAATTCTTAGAAAGGTATAACCTTCCAAGACTGAACCAGTAAGAAATAGAAAATATGAACAGACCAATCACAAGTAATGAAATTGAAACTGTGATTAAAAATCTTCCAACAAACAAAAGTCCAGAACCAGATGGCATCAGAAGTGAATTCTATCAAACATTTAGACAAGAGCTAACACCCAACCTTCTCAAACTCTTCAGAAATTTTCAGGGGAACGAACACTCCCAAACTCATTCTCTGAGGCCACCATCACCCTGTACTAAAACCAGACAAAGATACTACAGAAAAAGAAAATTAGAGATCAATATCACTGATCAATATAGATGTAAAAATCCTCAACAAAATACTAGGACACAGAATTGAACAATACATTAAAAGGATCATCTGCCATGATCAGGTGGGCTTTATCCCAGGGATGCAAGGATTTTTCAATATACACAAATAAATCAATGTGATACACCATATTAACAAATTGTAGAATAAAAATATGATCATCCCAATAGATGCAGGAAATGCTTTTGACAAAATTCAACACCCATTTATGATAAAAAGTCTCTAAAAAGTGGGCATAGAGGGAATCTACCTCAACATAATAAAGGCCATATATGACAAACCCACAGCAAACATCATTCTCAAAGGTGAAAAACTTAAAGCATTTCCTCTAAGATCAGGAACAAGACAAGGATGTCCACTCTTGCCACTATTATTCAACATAGTTTTGGAAGTCCTAGACACAAAATCAGAGAAGAAAAAGAAATAAAAAGGAATACAAATTGGGAAAGAATAAGTAAAATTGTCACTGTTTGCAAATGACACAATACTATACATAGAGAATCCTAAAGATGCCACCAGAAAACTACTAGAGCTAATCAATGAATTTGTTAAAGCTGCAGGATACAACATTAATGCACAAAAATCTCTTGCATTCCTATACACTAACAATGAAAGATCAGAAAGAGAAATTAAGGAAACAATCCCATTCACCATTGCAACAAAAAGAATAAAATACGTAAGAATGAACCTACCTAAGGAGGTAAAAGACCTGTACTCAGAAAACTATAAGACACTGCTAAAACAAATCAAAGATGATATAAACAGATGGAGGTATAAACCTTGTTCTTGGATTAAAAGAATCAATATTGTGAAAATGACTATACTACCCAAAGCAATCTACAGATTCAATGCAATCCCTATCAAACTACCACTTGCATTTTCTACAGAACTAGAACAAAAAAATCTTAAAATTTGTATGGAGACACAAAAGACCCCAAATAGCCAAAGCAGTCTTGAGGGAAATTAAAATAGCTGGAGGAATCAGACTTCCTGACTTCAGACTATACTAAAAAGCTACAGTAATCAAGACTATATGGTACTGGCACAAAAGCAGAAATATAGATCAATGGAACAGGAGAGAAAGCCCAGAGATAAACCTACGTACCTATGGCTAACTCATCTATGACAAAGGAGGCAAGGATATACAATGGAGAAAAGACAGTCTCTTCAGTAAGTGGTGCTGGGAAAACTGGACAGGTACACATAAAAGAATGAAATTAGAACACTCCATTACACCATACACAAAAATAAACTCAAAATAGATTAGAGATCTAAATGTAAGACCAGACACTATCAAACTCTTAGAGGAAAACATAGGCAGAACACTCTATGACATAAATCACAGCAAGATCCTTTTTGACCCACCTCCTAGAGAAACGGAAATAAAAACAAAAATAAACAAATGGGACCTAATGAAACATAAAAGCTTTTGCACAGCAAAGGAAAACATAAACAAGATGAAAAGACAACCCTCAGAAAGTGAGAAAATATTTTCAAATGAAGCAAATGAGAAAGGATTAATCTCCAAAATTTACAAGCAGCTCATGCAGCTCAATATCAGAAAAACAAACAACCCAATCCAAAAATGGGCAGAAAACCTAAATAGACATTTCTCCAAAGAAGATATAAAGATTGCCAACAAATAAATGAAAGGATCTGAACATCACCAATCATTAGAGAAATGTACATCAAAACTACAGTGAGATATCACCTCACAGCAGTCAGAATGGCAATCATCAAAAAATCTACAAACAATGAATGCTGGAGAGGCATTTATTGGAGAAAAGGGAACCCTCTTGCACTGTTGGTGGGAATGTAAATTGATACAGCCACTAGGGAGAACAGTATGGAGGTTTCTTAAAAAACTAAAAATAGAAGTATCATACGACACAGCAATCCAACTACTGGGCATTTACCCTGAGAAAACCATAATTCAAAAAGAGTTATGTACAACAATGTTCATTGCAGCTCTATTTACAATAGCCAGGACATGGAAGTAACCTAAGTGTCCATCAATGGATGAATGGATAAAGAAGATCTGGCATATATGTACAATGGAATATTATTCAGCCATAAAAAGAAATGAAATTGAGTTATTTGTAGTGAGGTGGATGGACTTTGAGTCTGTCCTACACAGTGAAGTAAGAAATAGAAAAACAAATACCGTATGCTAACAGAGACATATGAAATCTAAAAAAAAAAAAAAAGTTTATGAAGAACCTAGGGGCAGGACAGGATTAAGGACACAGACGTAGAGAAAGGACTTGAGGTCACGGGGAGGGGGAAGGGTAAGCTGGGATGAAGTGAGAGATTGGCATGGACATATATACATTACCAAATGTAACATCGATAGCTACCGGGAAGCAGCCACATAGCACAGGGAGATCAGCTCGGTGCTTTGGGACCACATAAAGGGGTGGGATACGGAGGGTGGGAGGGAGATGCAAGAGGGAGGGGATATGGTGATATATGTATATGTATAGCTGATTCACTTTGTTATACAGCAGAAACTAACACTCCATTGTAAAGCAATTATACTCCAATAAAGGTGTAAAAGGAAAAACAAAAAAAAGAAAAGAAAGCCCAGAGATAAACCTACACACCTATGGTCAACCAATCTATGAAAAAGGAGACAAGACTGTACAATGGAGAAAAGACAGTCTCTTCAATCAGTGGTGCTGGGAAAAATGGACAGTTACATGTAAAAGAATGAAATTAGAACACTCCCTAACACCATACACAAAAATAAATTCAAAATGGATTAGAGACCTTAATGTAAGACCGGACAGCATAAAACTCTTAGAGGAAAACATAGGAAGCATAATCTGACATAAATCACAGCAAGATCTTTTTTGATCCACCTCCTAGAGTAATGCAATAAAAAAGAAAAATAAACAAATGAGATCTAATGAAACGTAAAAGCTTTTGCAAAGCAAAGGAAACTACAAACAGGATGAAAAAACAACCCTCAGAATGGGTGAAAATATTTGCAAACAAATCAATGGACAAAGGATTAATCTCTAATATATATAAATAGTGCATGCATCTCAATATTAAAAAAACGAACAACCCAATACAAAAATGGGCAGAAGATCTAAATAGACATTTCTTCCAAGAAGACATAGAAATGGCCAAGAAGCACATGAAAAACTGCTCAACATCACTAATTATTAGAGAAATGCAAATCAAAACTACAATGAGGTATCACCTCACACCTGTTAGAATGGGCATCATCAGAAAATCTACAAACAACAAATGCTGGAGAGGGTGTGGAAAAAGGAACCCTCTTCTACTATTGGTGGGAATGTAAATTGATACAGTCACCATGGAGAACAGTATGGAGGTTCCTTAAAAAACTAAAAATAGAATTACCATATGATCCAGCAATCCCACTACTGGCCATATATCCAGAGAAAACCATAAATCAAAAAGACACATTCACCACAATGTTCATTGCAGCACTATTTACAATAGCCAGGTAATGGAAGCAACCTAAATGCCCACAGACAAAAGAATGGATAAAGATGTAGTACATATATAAAATGGAATATTAGCCAGCCATAAAAAAGGAATGAAATTGGGTCATTTGTAGAGACATCGATGGATCTAGAGACTGTCATACAGAGTGAAGTAAGTCAGAAAGAGAAAAACAAATATTGTATATTAATGCATATATGTGGAACCTAGAAAAATGGTACAGATGAACCGGTTTGCAGGGCAGAAATAGAGACACAGATGTAGAGAACAAACGTATGGACACCAAGGGGGGAAAGCCGTGGGGGGTGGTGGGATGAGTTGGGAGTTTGGGATTGACATATATACATTTATATGTATGAAATAGATAACCAATAAAAACTTGCTGTATAAAAAAATAAATAAAATTCAAAAATTAAAAAAATAAAATAAAATAAAATAAATGTTCTTCCCTTCACATAGATGTATTTATATGAATGAATTATTTCCATGTTTATATCTATAAATATAAAAAAGGGGAATAAAATCTACCTTGAATCAAAAAAGAAAAAAAAGAAAAAAGAAACAGAATCCACCACTTATACAGAGGAAAACCCTATCAGGGCACTTGCTCCTGTGGTAAAAAATTCTGAAGTTGGTCAGAGGTGGGGAATCATCTCCCATGCAGCCAGCAGGCCCCTGCAAGGAGCGTCCTCAGTGCAAAGCTGGGGGACCATGCCGAGGGGTCTCTTGAGTAAACGTGAGCTGAGCCCCAGGCCAGCTGCTGCTGAACTGTTCCCACCCTTCCCAGGTAAAGCACCTGAATATGTATAAGGACTTGAAAGCCTAGGGGAAGGGCCGTGGAGCCACATCAGTGACAGCACGCAGGCCACCTTGGTGCCTGCAGGCCAGCCAGGATGGTCCTGGCCCTGGGCACTCTTCTGGAAGCTTTCCATTTCCCTGCCTGAGATACCCTTCCTGTCCCGGCCCCCACTGCTTTTTTTCTTCCTCACCTCTGCCCGGAGAGAAATTCCAGTGGCAGGTATGGGTGACACATCCTCTTCTTTAGCAGGTGGAAGCCTGGCAACTCCTGCAGAAAGTCCAGCAGAGCCCCACTCACACCAGGCCACCCACAAAGCCGTGGCCCCTCACTCCCTCCCACCAGCCCAGTCCCAAGACTGCTGACCGGGCAGAGAATATGGCATCAGGCACAGCTGCAGGGGCTCTTGCTGCCTGGAGGGGTGTTTATATTGACCTCAACCCAGGCACACCTGGGGAGGGCTGGCCGGCAGGGTCAGGCTGCCCAGGTCAGCCAATCCTCGCCCCTCAGGGGCTCACAGTTGCGGAAAATGGACCTTGCTGACCCAGCCAGGTCCAAGGAACAGGTGTGGGCTCCTGAGAGTCAGGATAGACAAGGGGCTGCAGCTCTGTCTTGTTTTCTAATCATTTTATCTGGCCCATGAGTGGGAGACAACTTCAAGAAAACCCTCTCCTAATGAGAGGAACCCAGGAGTCAGGGAGAGGAGGGGTAGTGGGTGGAGACAGAAGCCTGGTGCCCCGGCTGCAGTGGAAGTCTCTGGAAGACCAGGCGGAGGGAGGCCACACAGAGTGATGCCCAGGGTCACAGACCTGTCGGAGCTGCTGTTTGTTAGTTCAAGTCCTGCTCTGAGGTGCTCTGTGTCAGCTCTGAGTGACAGGTGAGCTGGGGGTGCTCTGCAATGAGGGCTATGTGCACGGTTCCTGTGTGCCCAGCCCTGCTGGGGTACCTGTCCAGGGGAGCTCCGTATCCTGGGTGGGGCCTGACCACGAGAGCCCCATGGGCTGCTGGGTAGCTGCACAGGTGAGCTCCATACCCTGGGAGGGGCCTGAACCACGACAGCCCCGTGGGCTGCTGGGGACCTGCCCAAGATGAGCTCCATATCCTGGGAGGGGCGTGACCACGAGAGCCCCATGGGCTGCGGGGGAGAACTGCCCATGTGAGCTCCATATCCTGGGATTGGCCTGACCACGAGAGCCCCATGGCCTGCTGGGGACCTGGTAAAGGATGTCAGGACAGTCAGTGAAGCCACGGAGGATATACATCCAGTAGTTCCTAATTCCTACACCCTGCTGGTCATTCTACCATCCACCAGGACATGGTATTCTGTATTGGACTTCAATGGTGCCTTCTTCTGTATTCCATTAGACCTAGAGTCACAAGAAATTTTTGGCTTGTGAGTTGCAGGACTCAACATACAACAAAAACAATACTGCTGGGCCGTCCTGCCCCAAGGGTTCAAAAATTCCCACACCATCTTTGGGGAAGCGTTAGCTAAAGACCTAAAAGTTCTACCTCTGGAAAAGGGAACCCTCCTTCAATATGCAGACGACATTCTGATCGCCAGCCCTACTAAGGAGGCCTCTGAACTACCTAGCCAAGAAAGGATAGAAGGTATCCAAGAAGAAGGCTCAAATATCACAGATTAAGGTGACCTGCCTGGGCTTCATTCTCACAGAAGGACGGAGAAGCCTATCCCAGGAAAGGGAAGAAGCCATTTGCAGCCTTACCCCTTCTAAAACTAGAAGACAGCTTAGGGGTTCCTGGGGAGGCCGGGGTTTGCTGCATCTGGATCCCTAAGTACAGTCTAATAGCTAGGCCTCTATATGAAACACTGAAAGGAAAAGATGATGATCCTTTTGAATAGAATCCAGAAGCGGCCTTTCAAGAATGGAAACAGCAGTCAATTCAGACCCTTGCCCTGAAACTCCCTAATTTAGCTAAACCCTTTGACCTTTACATTCCTGGTCAAAGGTGAATCACTCTTGGAGTATTAGTGCAAAAACTGGGACCACGTGAAATGGAAAAGTGCAAGAATGCCCTCCAGGTAGGATAAACTATGGTCACCAAGGGCTTGGCCCATCACCCCATCTGGCCAGGATACTGGGGGTATCTAAAAACCTGGAAACCAGCAGCCCGCAGGGCCAGCTCCCTCCTAAGGGAAAAGGACCCCACGTGGTGATCCTAACCACCCACCATGCCCTGAAGTTGCAGGGGTCGCTCCGTGGGCACACTGAACACGAGTGAGGAGGCCCTCCAACTCCAACCTCCAGAGAGACAACCAGGGGCCCCCATGACGACTCATGTGACCATCACTTGACCTGGAGCTTCTCTCAGAAAACAAGAATAGTGTGCCCCAAAAGAGCAGACTACTGCTTGCAAGACTTACTGCACCCAGAGGGGAGCTAATAAGCTTGGCGGGGGAACCGTATATCACGCTGTCACCATAGAAAAGTCTACAGACACCGCGGTGACGGGGGCCAATAAGACTGGCTGGACTCCTGGCTACTTCAAAAGGCCGTTGACTCAGTGGCCATCATGGTCCTGGATCACCGCCGACCCTGGACTGTCTGGGAGTTGAGCAGGCAGGGCTCTGACACCTGGTGCTGTTTGTACTTTAATTCAGGGGCCTAATTGAAGAAAGTGCAGACTACTGGTCAGAGCATCTAGGCTGGCAGAAACCATCAGCCTAAGGTGGCCGAACAAATGTGGGGCGGGGTAAAACCAGACCCCCAGCGTCTCTGCGCATCTCTTTCCTGGACCCTTAAAGGTCATTAGAATCTATAACACTTCCAATGCTGGTGCTCAGGTGGACAAGCAGTGAGGCAGGAGGCCTGGGGACAATCAACCTCACCTGGAGGTTGCTGGGGAGAAGTTCTGTCCCTCCTCCTCAGGTATGAGGACTCCCAACTCAGCACGAAGCAGTTACAGAAGAGGGGTCTGCACCCTCAGCGCCCCAAGAATGAGGAACAGGACAAAAGGCAGAGGAGGTGTTTGTCACCAGCAAAGCCCATTAAAAATTCCTGGGAGATAAAAATAGAATCTGGGCAATAAAATAAAGTCTAACCTGTTTTTCCTCTGTGCTTTTTCTAATTTCACGTGCTCCTAGGGTTCTGCATGCAGAGGTCCTACACCCGGCACTTCAGACCCGATTTCCTAGTGCAGAATGGCTGGGTTGACACCTCAGCTCGTGGGGCCCCATGCAGACTCCGTGACATAGAGCCTGAGCTGCAGCCAACCCGGCCCTCGAGAGCTCCATCCCCCGAGAGCTCCGTCCCCTCCCTCCCGCTGACACTGCCGGGATCCCTACACAGTAGCCCAGCCCACAGCCCGCGGGGTAGCGCACGCTCTCACCTCTCCATTCTCTGATCAAAATATAAAGTTTCCTTTGTTTCTGAACCAAACAGTCTTGATCTGTTGGCTCCAATGACACTGGGCAGGGGGACCCTTGTTGGGGCCCACTCTGGAGGATCAGTAACAGAAATTGAGAACATAGTAACTTCAATGAACAGATGTGTGAGCCAAACTGTAATTAACATAGAGCAGTGTATAAGGCTCGGGTAAAATAAGATGTTTCTAAGACTTCCATTTGTTATTTCCATCACTTTAATATAAGCAAGTTCAGTGAAGACATTTGTCTTATTTGTCAGGTCAACATTAGAGAAATGAAGTGATTTCTTTCCAAGGATGTACATCTAATACTCTTGGCTGAAGCTTCAATCTTGTTTTGAATGCTTTTCCATTGAAAATGATACCTCTCTTTCAGCTCCCCCATTTCTGAGAAGTATAAAATCTTATAATTTATTATTACCAAAGGGGAAAGGTGGGAGGAGGGATAAATTAACAGTTTGGGATTAACACATACACACTGCTATGTATAAAATAGATCATCAACAAGGAACTACTGTATAGCACAGGGAACTACACTGAATATTTTGCAATAAGCTATAAGGGGGAATAATCTGAAAAAGAATAGATATTTTTATCAACATCATCTATCAATGACAGATAAAATGTAACCTAAGGGAGGCCGAAGGTGAGCGCTTCTGACCCTGAAGACTTCAATCATCTAAAGTTCGGACTCTGCCTATTTCCCAAGGCCCTTAATGAACATACGTGTAGCCATAGCTTAAAAATTCCCCAGTTTGGGGTTCGGGGAGGCACTGATTTGGAAAAATCGCTGGTGTTCTCCTTAGATGCACGGGACCCTTCCTACTGCTAAAACATGCCTGTCACACCCAGAGGATGGTACACCATTTGATCGGGAAGAGTTTGGAAAAGGCATCTCATCTCCTCATCTCTTGGTGCTCGGGTTCACTCCTCCAGCGTCTTTCCTAACAATCTCCCCACTTGGGGATGTCAGCATCGTCAACATCCTGTTGCTCACAGTTTGGAATTTGTCCAGAGGATGAAGCGGAAGGATGAGAAACAATGAGAGACAAATCCTAGGTGTTCGGACAGGCACATGTCACTCTAATTTCCAATCAGGAAGACGAACTGACCAAAGGCTAGGATTGCCCATGGAAACAGAATAGGGCTTGAGGAAATCCCGCTGTTTTGTGGCCCGTTCCCAAAAACACAAGTTGGAAAATGGAACCCAGTGGCACTAAAATTCACGAAACTGCAGAGTTGAAAATATCTATCGTCGAAAAACGTCTTGAGGTAAGTCACCGAAAAGGAATTGTAAGCAAGGGAGAATGGCAGGAAAGGGATTTGAAGAGGTAGAAAGGACTTGCCATTAAAGCACAAGAAAAGGGGCGGAACATCGCCAATGATGCAGTTAGCCAAAAAGGGCGTATGTGTTTTTTCTATTCAGAAAAATATGAAGAATATGAATATATACATATTCAAGAAAAGGGCATACACCCTTTTTAGCCAACCAAACAGGTGGGCAGTGGAAATCAATACTACAAAACGTATCACTTTGCATCAGTCAGAAGAGCCATCCTCATAAAGTGTAAACACCAGAAATACCGTACAGGGCGAGGAGAAAAGGGAGCCCTGTGAGGCTGATAGTGGAAATGTAAATTGCCAACGGCCACTCTGGAGAAGTGTATTGTGTTTATTAAAAATCTAAAAAATGAGCTACAGAGCATAGGGCACTTGCACTCATGGGCGTATATCTTGGGAAAAACAAAAATCGACAGGACACAGGCACCCCAACGTTTACCGCCTCTCTGTTTAAAAGAGCCTCGACTTGGATATAACCTAAATGTCCATGGAAGGAAAAAATGGATGAAAGAGATGTGGTACTTATGTAGAGTGGAATATTACTCAGCCTGGAAATCAATGAAATAAGGCCAGTTGCAAAAACTCTGGAGGAGTTACGTACGATCATTCTAAGTGACATAGTCAAAAAGAAAAAGACACATATCATAAAATATCACTTAAAGGTAGAATCAAAAATGTCTACATGGGCTTCCCTGGTGGGGCAGTGGTTGAGAGTCCACCTGCCGATGTAGGAGACACGGGTTCGTGTCCCGGTCCAGAAAGATCCCGCATGCTGCAGAGTGGCTGGGCCCGTGAGCCATGGCCGCTGAACCTGCGCGTCCGGAGCCTGTGCTCCACAAATGGAGGGGCCACAGCAGTGAGAGGCCCATGTACCACAAAAAAAAAAAAGTCTACACATGAAATAAATTACAAGACAGAAACATAGTCAAATATGTAGAAAACACACATAAGGCTGCTAAAGGGGAAAGGTGAGAAGGGGTGAGGCATTATCCAGGAGGTTGAAATTAGCAAAGATACCATTCCAAATACCAAAATGATAATCGACAAGGCCTACACGGTACCTCAAAGAACTGCACTCAGCACAATCAAGTCACCGGAAAAGAATATATACGACTGGTAAGAATCTGAAAAAGAATTTATTGATGTCTCTCTGTACATGAATCAAGTGGATGTACAGCAGCAAAAAACACAGCATTGAAAATCAGCTGTAACCAATATAATAATAAATTTAAATAAAATAAAAGACAGAGACACAGAAAAATTCTTACACTTTTGCTCAGGGGTTGTGATGCAACATGGATTGAACATACCTAGACCCACAGCAGGATGAGACATAAGGTTGGAAACTGTTCGTGCTAAGAGAATTAGTGAGGTTGGGTGAGGAAATGCAGACACTTAAAAGTAATACTGCCTGATACCCATTCCATGGGTCCAAAATCTGCAGGTTCAAGGGAATCTTCCTACAGCTAAAACATGCATGGGAAACCCAGAGGACTGTACACTGCATGATCAGGAAAGGTGTCTAAAATGCACCTAATTTTTCATCTCCTGGTGCTCGGATTCGCCATTCCAGCCACTTTACTAACAATCTCCCCACTTGGAGAATCAGAGCCTTTAACCTCATGTTTCGCACAGTTTGCAATTTGAACAGAGGATGAACAGGAAGAGGGGGAACCAATGAAAGACTACCTGTAGGTGTTTCGACAGGCAAATGTCACTCTAATTTCCCACCAGGAAGAAGAATTAACAAAAGGCTCAGCCTGCTGCCCCGGAACCAGAATAGGGCCTGAAGCAATCCTGCGGTTTTGTGGCCAGCTCACAAAAAAGTGAGTTCAAAAATGGAGCTCAGGGGCACTGCAATTCACAGACCTGCAGAGTTATAAATGACAAGTATTGTCCAAAAATATATTGAGGTTAGACAACGAAGAGGATTTGAAAGCAAGGCACAATGGCAGGAAAGAGATTTCAAGAGGTAGATTGGACTCGCCTTTAAAGCACATGAAAAGCAGCAGAACTTCGACAATGATGCAGTTGGCCAAAGAGAGCATATGCGTTTTTCCCTAATTATATTCAGAAAAAAACGCATACACCATTTTTGGCCAACAAAGCAAGCAGGCAATGCAAATCCGCACTTCAAAGAAGGCTCAATTCCCACCAGTCAAAAGGGCCATCCGAAAAAAGTGTAAAAACCAGAAATTCAGGACAGGCCATGGAGGACAGAGAGCCTTGTTATGCTGATGGGCGGGATATAAATTGCCAACAGCCACTCTGGAGAAGTGTATGGTGTTCCTAAAATATCTAAAAAACAGAGCTACAGAGCATATGGCACTTCCACTCATGGGCATATATCTTCGGAAGACTGAAATTCAACAAGACACAGGCACCACAAAGTTTAGGGCTACTCCGTTTACAAGAGCCTCGACTTCAGTACACCTTAAATATCCCAGGAAAGAGAAAAATGGGTAAAGAATTTGTGGTACTTATGTACAATGGAATATCACTCAGCCATGAAATCAATGTCACAAGGCCAGTAGCAGCATAATGAGTAGATTTAGGTACAATGATTCTAAGTGAAATAAGTCACACAGAAAAATAAACTTACCATAAGATATCACTATAGACGGAAGTAAACATCACTACACATGAACTGAATTAAAAAACAGAACAGAGTCACACATGGGGAAAACACACCTATGCCTGCTTAGGGGGAAAGGTGAGGTGGGGTGATGCATAACACAAGAGTTTGAAATTAGCACAGGTACCGTTCCATAAACCAAATATGTAATAGACAAGACCTACACCTTGCTCAATGAACTGGACTCAACACCCCTTATTCACCGCAGAAGAATATATCTGACTAGTAAGAATGTTAAAACCTATGTATTGATAGCTCTCTGTAAGTGAAACAAGTGTGTGTAAAGCAGCATAAACACAGCAGTGAAACTCAGCTACAACTGAATATAAAAATAAATTTCAAACACAAAACACAAAGACAGTGAAAGACAGAGAAATTCTTACAAAATTCTTTCAGGGGCTGTGATGCAACCTGGACTGACCACATCTACACCCACAGCTGGATGAGACATAAGGCTGGACACTCTTGGGGCTGAGAGGATTGGTGAGGTTGGGTGATCAAAGGCAGACCCTTTAAAGTAATACTGCATGCTACCTGTTCCATGGTTCAAGGGAATCTTCCTACAGCTAAAAGATGCATGGGAAACACAGAGGGTGGTACACCTTGTGATCGGGAAAGGTTTCCAAAATGCACCTCATTGTTCATCTCCTGATGCTCTGGTTCGCCATTCCAGCTTCTTTACTAACAATCTCCCCACTTGGAGAGTCAGCACCTTTAACCTCCTGTTTCACACTGTTTGCAATTTGTGCGGAGGATGAACGGGAAGAGTGGTAACCAATGAGAGACTACCCGTAGGTGTTTGGATGGGCACATGCCACTCTAATTTCCTATCAGGAAGAATTAACCAAAGGCTCACGCTGCGGCTCAGAACCAGAAGAGGGCCTGAAGCAATCCTGCGGTTTTGTGGCCAGCTCACAAAAAAGCGAGTTGAAAAACGGAGCTCAGGGGCACTGCAATTCACAAACCTGCAGAGTTATAAAGGACAACTATCGTCCAAAAATATATTGAGGTTAGACAACGAAGAGGATTTGAAAGCAAGGAAGAATTGCAGGAAACAGATTTCAACAGGTAGATTGGAGTCACCTTTAAAGCACATGAAAAGTGGCAGAACTTCAACAATGATGCAGTTGGCCAAAAAGGGCGTATGCGTTTTTTCCTGAATATATTCAGGAAAAATCACATACGCCCTTTTTGGCCAACCAAGCAAGAGGGCAATGCAAATCCGCACTACAATGAAGTCTCACTTCCCACCGGTCAAAAGGGCCATCCGAAAATAGTGTAAAAACCAGAAATGCAGGACAGGCCAAGGAGAACAGGGAGCCTTGTTATGCTAATGGGCGCGATGTAATTTGCCGACCGCCACTCTGGAGAAGTGCATGGTGTTTCCTAAAACATCTAAAAAACCGAACTACAGAGTCTAGGGCATTTCCACTCAGGGGAGTATATCTTGGGAAGACTAAAAATCAAGAAGACACAGGCACCCCAAAGTTTAGGGCTGCTCTGTTTACAAGAACCTCGACTTCAGTACACCTTAAATTTCCCAAGAAAGAGAAAAATGGATTAAAAAGTTGTGTTACTTATGTACAATGGAATATCACTCAGGCATGAAAGCAATGTCATAAGGCTAGTAGCAGCATAATGAGTGGATTTAGTTATGATGATTCTAAGTGAAATAAGTCACACAGAAAAAGAAACTTATCATAAGCTATCACTTACAGAGGGAAGATAAACATCGCTACACATGAACTACATTACAAAGCCAAACACAGTCACACATTTAGAAAACACAGTTATGCCTCTTTAAGGGGAAAGGTGAGGTGGGGTGATGCATAACACAAGAGTTTGAAATTAGCACAGATACCGTTCCATAAACCAAATATGTAATTGACAAGACCTACTCCTTGCTCAATGAACTGGACACAACACCCCCTATTCACCACAGAAGAATATATCTGACTAGAAAGAATCTTAACACCTATGTATTACTATCTCTCTGTAAGTGAATGAAGTGTGTGTAAACACAAGAACACAAACACAGTGAAAGAGAGAGAAATTCTTATAAAATTCTTTCAGGGGCTGTGATGCAACCTGTTCTAACCACATCTACACCCACAGCTGGATGAGACATAAGGCTGAACACTCTTGGGGCTGAGAGGATTGGTGAGGTTGGGTGAGCAAATACAGACCCTTTAAAGTAATACTGCATGCTACCCGTTCCATGGGTCCCAACTCTCCAGGTTCAAGAGAATCTTCCTACAGCTAAAAGAGGCACGGGAAACCCAGAGTGTGGTACACCATGTGATCGGGAAAGGTTTCTAAAACGCACCTCATTGTTCATCTCCTGGTACTCTGGTTGACCATTCCAGCCTCTTTACTAACAATCTCCCCACTTGGAGAGTCAACTCCTTTAACCTCCTGTTTTGCAGTTTGCAATTTGTGCAGAGGATGAACGGGAAGAGGGGGAACCAATGAGAGACTAGCTGTAGGTGTTTGGACGGGCACATGTCACTCTAATTTCCCATCAGGAAGAAGAATTAAACAAAGGCTCAGCCTGCCGCCCCAGAACCAGAATAGGGTCTGAAGCAATCCTGCAGTTTTGCAGCCAGCTCACAAAAAAGCGAGTTGAAACACCGAGTTCAGGGGCACTGCAATTGACAAACCTGCAGGGTTATAAAAGACAACTATGGTCCAAAAATATATTGAGGTTAGACAACAAAGAGGATTTGAAAGCAAGTCAGAATTGTAGGAAACAGATTTCAAGAGGTAGATTGGAGTCACCTTTAAAGCACATGAAAAGCGGCAGGACTTTGACAATGATGCAGTTGGCCAAAAAGGCATAAGCATATTTTCCTGACTATATTCCAGAAAAAACGCATATGCACTTTTTGGCCAACCAAGCAAGTGGGCAATACAAATCCACACTACAAAGAAGTATGACTTCCCACCGGTCAAATGGGCCATCCGAAAAAAAGTGTAAAAACCAGAAAGGCAGGACAGGCCATGGAGAACAGAGAGCCTTGTTACGCTGATGAGCGGGATGTAAATTGCCAACAGCCGCTCGGAAGAAGTGTATGGTGTTTCCTAAAACATCTAAAAAACAGAGCTACAGAGCATAGGGCACTTCGACTCATGGGCGTATATCCTGGGAACAGTAAATATCAAAAACACACAAACACCCCAAAGTTTAGGGCTGCTCTGTTTACAAGAACATCGACTTCGGTACACTTTAAATATCCCAGGAAAGAGAAAAATGGATAAAGAATTTGTGGTACTTATGTACAATGGAATATCACTCAGCCATGAAATCAATGTCACAAGGCCAGTAGCAGCATAATGAGTGGATTTAGGTACGATGATTCTAAGTGAAATAAGTCACACAGAAAAAGAAACTTATCATAAGATATCACTTATAGTGGGAATGTAAACATGGCTACACATGTACTGAATTACAAAACAGAACAGAGTCACACATTTAGAAAACACACTTATGCCTGCTTAAGGGGAAAGGTGAGGTGGGGTGATGCATAAAACAAGAGTTTGAAATTAGCACAGATACCGTTCCATAAACCAAATATGTAATACACAAAACCTACTCCTTACTCAGTGAAGTGGACTCAACACTCCCTAATCACCACAGAGGAATATATCTGACTATTAAAAATCTTAAAGCCTATGTATTGATATGTCTCTGTAAGTGAATCAAGTGTGTGTAGAGCAGCATAAACACAGCAGTGATAATCAGGTAAACCCCATTATAAAACTAAATTTCAAAAACAAAACACAAAGCAATGAAAGAGAGAGAATTTTACAAAATTATTTCAGGGGCTGTGATGCAACCTGGATTGACCACATCTACACCCACAGCTGGATGAGACATAAGGCTGGACACTCTTGGGGCTGTGAGGATTGGTGAGGTTGGGTGAGCAAAGGCAGACCCTTTAAAGTAATACTGCGTGCTACCCATTCCATGGGTCCCATATCTCCAGGTTCAAGGGAATCTTCCTACAGCTACAACATGCACGGGAATCCCAGATGATGGTACACCATGTGATTGGGAAACGTCTCTAAAACACACCTCTTTTTTCATTTCCTTGTGCTTGGGTTTGCCATTCCAGCCGCTTTACTAGCAATCTCTCCACGTTGAGAATCAGCAAATTTAACCTCCTGTTTTGTGCAGTTTTCAATTTGTCTTGAAACTGAACGGGAAGAGGGGGAACCGATGAGAGACTAGCTGCAGGTGTTTCGACAGGCATATGTCACTCTAATTTCCCATCAGGAAGAAGAATTAACCAAAGGGTCAGACTTCTGCCCTGGAACCAGAATAGGACGTGAAGCAATCCTGAGGTTTTGCGGCTAGCTCAGAAAAAAGCGAGCTGAAAAATGGATCTCAGGGGCACTGAAATTCACAAACCTGCAGAGTTATAAATGACAACTATGGTCCAAAAATATATTGAGGTTAGACAACGAAGAGGATTTGAAAGCAAGGAAGAATTGCAGGAAACAGATTTCAACAGGTAGATTGGAGTCACCTTTAAAGCACAGGAATAGCAGCAGAAATTCCACAATGATGCAGTTGGCCAAAAAGGGCGTATGCATTTTTTCCTGAATATATTCAGGAAAAATCACATACGCCCTTTTTGGCCAACCAAGCAAGCGGGCAATGCAAATCCTCACTACAACGAAGTCTCACTTCCCACCGGTCAAAAGGGCCATCCGGAAAAAAGTGTAAAAACCAGAAATGAAGGACAGGCCAAGGAGAACAGGGAGCCTTGTTATGCTAATAGGCGGCATGTAAATCCTGACAGCCACTCTGGAGAAGTGTATGGTGTTTCCTAAAACATATAAAAAACAGAGCTTCAGAGCCTAGGGCATTTCCACTCAGGGGAGTATATCTTGGGAAGACTAAAAATCAACAGGCCACAGGCACTCCAAAGTTTAGGGCTGCTCAGTTTACAAGAACCTCAACTACGGTACACCTTAAATTTCCCAAGAAAGAGAAAAATGGATAAAAAAGTTGTGTTACTTATGTACAATGGAATATCACTCAGGCATGAAAGCAATGTCATAAGGCTAGTAGCAGCATAATGAGTGGATTTAGGTATGATGATTCTAAGTGAAATAAGTCACACAGAAAAAGAAACTTATCATATGATATCACTTATAGAGGGAAGGTAAACATCACTACACATGAACTAAATTACAAAACCGAGCAGAGTCACACATTTAAAAAACACACTTATGCCTGCTTAAGGGGAAAGGTGAGGTGGGGTGATGCATAAAACAAGACTTTGAAATTAGCACAGATACCGTTCTATAAACCAGGTATGAAATAGACAAGACCTACTCCTTGCTTAGTGAACTGGATTCAACACCCCCTATTCACCGCAGAAGAATATATCTGACTAGTAAGAATCTTAACACCTATTTATTGATATCTCTCTGTAAGTGAATGAAGTGTGTGTAAATACAAAAACACAAAGACAGTGAAAGAGAGAGAAATTCTTACAAAATTCTTTCAGGGGCTGTGATGCAAACTGGACTGACCACATCTACACACACAGCTGGATGAGACATAAAGCTGGATACTCTTGGGGCTGAGAGGATTGTTGAGGTTGGGTGAGCAAAGGCAGACCCTTTAAAGTAATACTGTGTGCTACCTATTCCACGGGTCCCAACTCTCCAGGTTCAAGGGAATCTTCCTACAGCTAAAAGAGGCACGGGAAACCCAGAGGGTGGTACACTGTGAGATCAGGAAAGGTTTCTAAAACGCACCTCATTTTTCATCTCCTGGTGCTCTAGTTTGCCATTCCAGACACTTTACTAACAATCTCCCCACTTGGAGAGTCAGTGCCTTTAACCTCCGGTTTCACACTGTTTGCAATTTGTGCAGAGGATGAACGGGAAGAGGGGGAACCAATGAGAGACTAGCTGTAGGTGTTTGGACGGGCACATGTCACTCTAATTTCCCATCAGGAAGAAGAATTAAACAAAGGCTCAGCCTGATGCCCTGGAACCAGAATAGGGTCTGAAGCAATCCTGCGGTTTTGCGGCAAGCTCACAAAAAAGTGAGTTCAAAAACCCAGCTCAGGGACACTGCAATTCACAAACCTGCAGAGTTATAAAGGACAACTATGGTCCAAAAATATATTGAAGTTAGACAACGAAGACGATTTGAAAGCAAGGCAGAATTGCAGGAAACAGATTTCAAGAGGTAGATTGGAGTCACCTTTAAAGCACATGAAAAGCGGCAGCACTTCGACCATGATGCAGTTGGCCAAAAAGGGTGTATGCGTTTTTTCCTGAGTATATTCAATAAAAAACGCATATGCCCTTTTTGGCCAACCAAGCAAGCGGGCAAGGCAAATCCGCACTTCAAAGAAGTCTCAATTCCCACCAGTCAAAATCACCATCGGAAAAAAGTGTAAAACTAATAACGCAGGACAGGCCATGGAGAAAAGGGAGCCTTGTTAGGCTTATGGGAGGGATGTAAATTGTCAATGGCCACTCTGGAGAAGTGTTTGTTGTTTCCTGATTCATGTAGAAAAACAGAGTTACAGAGCATAGGGCACTTCAACTCATGGGCGTATATCTTCAGAAAACCAAAAATCGACAGGACTCAGGCACCCCAAAGTTTATGGTTTCTCTGTTTACAAGATCCTCAACTTCGGTACACCTTATATATCCTAGGAAAGAGAAAAATGGATAAAGAAGTTGTGACACTTATGTACAATTGAATATCACTCAGCCAATAAATCAATATCATAAGGCTAGTAGCATCATAATGACTGGATTTAGGCATGATGATTCTAACTGAAATGAGTGACACAGAAAAAGAAGCCTATCATAATATATCACTTATAGAGGGAATGTAAAAATCGCTACACATGAACTGAATTAAAAAACAGAACAGAGTCACACATTTAGAAAACACACTTATGCCTGCTTAAGGGGAAAGGTGAGGTGGGATGATGCCTAAAACCAGACTTTGAAATTAGCACAGATACCATTTCATAAACCAATTATGTAATAGACAAGACCTACTCCTTACTCAATGAACTGGACTCAACACTCCCTAATCACCGCAGAGGAATATATCTGACTAGTAAGAATCTTAAAAAGTATTTATTGATATCTCTCTGTAAGTGTATCAATTGGTTGTAAAGCGGCATAAACACAGCAGTGGAAATCAGCTAAACCCCATCATAAAAATAAATATATTCAGGAAAAACACATACGCACCTTTTGGCCATCCCAACAAGCGCAAAATGAAAATAAGCACTACAAAGAAGTGTCACTTCGCATTCATCAAAAGGGCCATCCTGGAAAAGTGTAAAACCAGAAATGCAGCACAGGCCATGGAGAAAAGGGAGCCTTGTTACGCTGATGGGGGGTGGGTGTAAATAGCAAATGGCCACTCTGGAGATGTGCATGGTGTTTCCTAAAACATCTAAAAAAACAGAGCTACAGAGCATACGGCACTTCTACTCTTGTGTGTACATCTTGGGAAAACCAAAAATAGACAGGACACAGGCACTCCTACGTTTAGTGCTGCTCTGTTTAGAAATACCTTGACTTAGGTACAACTTACATGTCCTTGAAAGTAAAAAAAATGGATAAAGAAGTTGTGGTACTTATGTACAATGGAATATTACTGAGCAATTAAATCTGTGAAATAAGGCCAGTTGCAGCAAATCATGGAGACTGAGGTACGATCATTCTCAGTGACATAAGTCAGACATAGAAAGAGACTTATCATAAGGTATCACTTACAGATGGTATCTAAAAATGGCTACACATGAACTCAATTACAAAACAGAAACAGAGTCACACATTTAGAAATCACACCTATGGCTGCTAAAGGAGAATGGTGGGGTGGGGTGATGCATAAACCAGGAGGATGGAATTAACATAGACACGGCTCCATAAACAAAATAGGTAATCGACAGGACCTACTGTATAGCTCAAAGAGCTGAACTCAGCACACTGTTTTCACCAGAAAACGATATATAAGACTGGTAAGAACCTGTAAAAGAATTTATTGATGTCTCTCTTTAAGTGAATAGATGTAGAGCAGGAAGAAACACAGTATTGAAAATCAGCTATACCCCATTATAAAATTAAATAACAAGAACAAAGAAAAAAGACAGTGAGAGAGAGAGAAATCCTTACAAAATCTGTTCAAGGTCTGTGATGCAACCTGGACTGAACTCATCTAGACACACAGCTGGATGGGACCTAAGGCTCTACACTCGTGGGTCTGAGAGGCTTGGTGAGGATGGGACAGCAAATTCAGCACTTTTAGAGTAATACTGCCTGGCCCCCATTCCATGGGTCCCATATCTCCAGGTGCAGGGGACCCTTCCTACAGCTAATACATGAATGGGACATCCAGAGGATGGTACACCATCTGTTTGGGGAGAGTTTGGGAAAGTTACCTCATCTCCAATTCTCCTTGTATTCGGGTTCCCCAGCTTCTTTCCTTAGAGTCTCCCTACTTTGGGAAGGCAGCACGCTCAACAGCTGGTTTTGCACAGCTTGGAATTTTCCGTGTGAAGAAGGGGAATTGGGGGATAGAATGAGACAAAAATCCTAGATGTTTGGACAGGCATATGCCACTCTAGTTTCCTAATCTGGAAGAAGAATTTCCCTATCCTTCAGGTGCCCCAGTAACAGGAATGGGTCTGTAGAAATCCTGCCCCTTTGTGGCTGCTTCCCTAAACAAGTTGAAAACTGGTGCTCAGGGGCACTGCAATTCACAAGCATGCCGGGTTGTAATTGACACCTCTAATGGAGTCATTTCTTGAGCCAAGTATTCGTAAAGGCCTTGTAAGCAAGACAGAATTGCAGGAAAAGGATTTCAAGAGGTAGTTTGCACTCGCCATTAAAGCACATGCAAAGCTGCTAAACATCACCAGTGATGCACTCTGCCAAAAAGGCCGTATGCGTTATTCCTTAGTATATTCAGGAAAACCTTTGCTCCATTTTTGGCCAACAAAACAGGTGGGCAATATAAATTAATACTACAAAGAGGTATCACTTCGCACCAGTCAGAATGGCCAAGCTAACAAAGTGTAAAACCTGAAATGCAGGACAGGGTGTGGAGAAAAGGGAACCCTGACAAACTGATGGTGGGAATGTAAATTGCTAACAGCCACTGTGGAGAAGTGGGTGGTGATTCCTTAAAAATCTAAAAAACAGAGCTTCAGAGCATATGGCGCTTCCACTCCTGGGCCTGTATCTTGGAAAAAAATGTAAATTGACAGGACCCAGGTACTCCAAAATTTATGCAGCCCTGTTTACAAGAGCCTCTACTTGGAAGCTACCTAAACGTCCTTGGAAGGAAGACTGGATAAAGAAATTATGGTAGATATGTACAATGGAATATTACTCAGCCATGAAATGAATGGAATAAGGCCATTTGCAGCCACTCGGAAAGACACAGATACATTCATACTAAGTGTCATAAATCAGACAATGATAAATATCATATGATATTACTTATCAGTGGAATCTAACAATTGATACAAAGGTACTATCTTACAACACAGAAACAGAGTCCCAGACTTAGGACACAAACTTATGGTTACCAAACTGGAAAGGTGTGTTGGAGGCATAAATCATGAGGCTGGAGTTAGTATATACATATTTACAGAGAGAAAACTTGTCATCAACATGGACCTGCTGTAGAGCACTTGGAACTCTTCTCAACACGCTTTAGTTACCTCAATGGGAAAATAATTCCAAAAAGAATATATAGTCATCTCTGTATAAATAAATCATGTTGGTGTATATCAAAAATGAACACAACACGGTAAATCAACTATACTCCATTATAAATTTAAAATTAAGTTATAGAAAAGAAAAATGATCACTAAATTCATTTAGTTGCGGTGAACATGCTAGTGTCACATCCCTGGATACAGACCCAATTTGGACCCAAGGCTGGACTGTTGTGGGCCTGAGGACCTCGGGAGGATATGCCAGCTAATTCAACCCCTTGAACATGAAGTACCTGGTCCCCTCTGCATGGGATCACAATCTCCAGATCTAAGTGTGCCCTCATACTACTAAACCAACCCTCTGACACCCAAACGATGGTGGACTCTCCAGGCTGGATGACATTTGTAAAATCACCTGGTTTCAACATATCCTGGTGTTTGGGTTCTGACCTCCCGACTCCTTCGTTAGGGTCATCCCACACGACAAGACAGCACCCTCAACAGGTGATTTTGCAGGGGTTTATACTTGTTCGGGGGATGAAGGGTAAGGGGGAAGAAGGAATGGGACAGAAGCCCTTACATGTTTGGTCAGGCGCATTCCACTCTAATTTAAAACCCAGGAACAGGACTTTCCCTACATCTAAGGTTGTGTCAGTAACCAGAGAGGGACAGTAGAAATCCAGGTGCCTTCTGTTTCCCGTAACAACAATTCTAAAATTGGACCTTATAGGCATTTCATATTCACAATGCCTGGGGAGCTGTAAATGACAACAGCCCTCAAAAAATGTCTTGGGGTAGGTAATCGAAATAGACTTCAAAACAAGGCAACCTTTCAATAACCCTTTTTCAAGGGGTAAATTTTACTCACACTGTTCAAAAAAAAAAAAGCACATAAGAAGATGCTCACCATTGCTTTATGTTAGACAAATGCAAATCAGATGTACAAAGAAGTATCACCTGGAACCACTCAGAATAGCCATCCTCACAATGTCTAGAAAAAAGAAATCCTTCGGAGGGTGTGGAAAAAAGAGAAACCTACTACTTATAATTATTATTTTTTTAATCTGCATTGGGTCTTCATTGCTGTGTGCAGCTTTTCTATAGTTGCAGCAAGCGGGGACTACTCATCGTTGTGGTACGCAGCCTTCTGTTTGTGGTGACTTCTCTTGTTGTGGAGCACAGGCTCTTGGCACACAGGCTTCAGAAGTTGTGGCACGTGGGCTCTAGAGTGCAGACTCAGTAGTTGTGGCACATGGGCTTAGTTGCTCTGTGGCATGTGGGATCTTCCTGGGCCAGGGCTCGAACCTGTGTCCCCTGCACTGGCAGACGGATTCTTTTTTTTTTTTTTTTTTGCGGTACACGGGCCACTCACTATTGTGGCCTCTCCCATTGTGGAGCACAGGCTCCGTACGCGCAGGCTCAGCGGCCATGGCTCACGGGCCCAGCCGCTCTGCGGCATGTGGGATCTTCCCGGACCTGGGGCACGAACCTGTGTCCCCTGCATCGGCAGGCGGACTCTCAACCACTGCGCCACCAGGGAAGCCCTGGCAGGGGGATTCCTAACCACTGTGCCACCAATACTTCGTTACTGGTGGAAATGCCAATTGGTAACAGCCACTATGGAGCACAGAATGGAGGTAACCATAGTAAGGGGAGGCAGAAGGGATAAACTGGAAATTGGGATTGACATATACACACTACTATATATAAAAGAGATAACAAATAAGGGCCTACTGTATAGCACAGGGAACTCTACTCAATACCCTGTAATGACCTGTATGGGAGAGGAATCCAAAAAGGATTGGATATATGTATAACTGCTTCACTCTGCTGTGCAGCAGAAAGTAACACAACATTGTAAACCAACTATACTCCAAAAACATTGAAATTGAAATGAAATGAAATAAAATAAAATAAAATAAAATAGAGCTACCAGATGATCCAGCAAGTTCACTCCTGTGCACATATCTGGAGGAAAGCATAAATCGGAAAGACACATCTTCCCCAATGTTTACTGCAACACTCTTTACAATAGCGAAGACATGGAAGCAACCAAAATGCCCATCAACATATGAATATAGGTAAAGAATATGTGATACATATATATAATGGAATATGACTCAGCCATAAAATAGAAGAAAATAATGCCAATTGCAGTAATATGGATGGACCTAGAGATGATTGTACTAAGTGAAGTAAGTCAGACACAGTAAGACAAATATTGTATGATATCACTTCTAGGTGGAACCTAAAAATTGATACAAATGAACTAACTTACAAAACAGAGGCAGACTCACAGACTTGGAAAACAAACTTATGGTTACCAAAGGGGAAAGGTGGGGGGTAGGGATAAATCAAGAACTCAGGGTAAACATATGAATACTACTATATATAACACAGATAAGCAACAAGGACCTACTGTATAGCACAGGGAACTCTACTCAATATTCTGGAAATACCTTTATCAGAAAAGAATCTGAAAAAGAATGAATATATGCATATGTGTAACTGAATCACTTGCTGTGCAGCTGAAATGAACATAACATTGTAAATCAACTATACTCCAATAAAATTTATATTACAAAATAAAGAAAATCACCTATATTTCAAAAGAAAAAAAGAATTCCCATATATTTTTATGGATTGATAGCTTACTTTTTTAGTGCTCAATATTATCCCATTACCAGAATATATTAATACTATATCATTTCATTCACCTATTGGAGGACACCTCAGTTTCATTCACATTTGGGCAATATTGAATTAGGTGCTATAAATATCCATATGCAGGTTTTCGTCTGGAAGTATGTTTTAAACTACTTTCAGTAAATATCCATGAGAACACTTGCCAGATGGTACAGTAATGGAATGTTCAATATTATAGCAAGTGTCAATCAGACTACCAAAGTAGCTGTATTATTTTTCATTTCCACCCAAAACAAAAGACATTTCCTATTGTTCCACATCCCCTACAGAATTTGTTCTTGTCATTGATCACATTTTAGCCATTCTAATGGTTAAAATCATATGTAATTGTATTGTTAATTTGCTTTTTCATGGCAGCATGTAATCTGGATTATTCTTCTGTATACTTATATGCATAGTGTCTATTTTCTTTGGTGAGGTGTCCATAAAGTATATTGGTCCACATTTTATTTAGGCTGCTTTCATTTTTTTCTACCCAATCTGTATTTATTAATTTTCGTGCCTTATTGCATTAGCAAGGACTTGGAGTAAAATATGGAAAAGGAGTCATGAAAGGGGACATCCTTGATTTTACCTGAACTTAGTGGAAAAGCTTCATGTTTTTGACCATTAATCATGATGTAAGATAAATGTTTCCTCTAGATCTTATCAACTTGAGAAAGCTCCAGTCTATTTCTTTAACTGAGAGTTTTTATGAAGAATGGGTGATAGATTTTTTCAAAGGTCTTCTGAATCTATTGATATGCTAATGATTGTCTTTAGGGTGTTGATATGATGGATATAGTTATTTGATTTTAGAATGTTGAACCAGCCTTGCATACCTGGGATTATTGCCTCTCATTCATGATATAAAATTCTCTCAAAATATTGTTGGATTCGATTTGTTAATATTTTGTTGAGGATTTTTGCATTGATGTTCCTGAGAGATATCGGTCAGTTTTCTTTACTATTCATATATTCCTTTAAGTTTGGATGTTGTGGATTTAGTGTCAGACATTCATTTGGGGAGATTCTCAGTCATTTAAAAAAATATTTTCTGTTCTTTGTTATCTTTATTCTCCTCCTGCTATACCCATTATATATAGGTAACAGCATTTTCATTGTTCCACAATTATTGATTACTCTGTTCTGTTGATTTCTTTCCTGCCCATTTTCTCTTTTCTTTTGAGATTTAAAGGTTTCTCTTGATATGTCTTCAAGCTCACAGATATTCCTCCTCAGCCAGCTCTTTCACTGCTAAAATAAAATACGAGAGACTTGGTATTTTATAAACAACAGAATATTTTTTTCTCATAATTGCTGAGGTGGAAAAGTTCAAGAACAAGTTACCAGGGGCTTCCCTGGTGGCACAGTGGTTAAGAATCTGCCTACCAATAAAGCGGACACGGGTATGAGTCCTGGTCTGGCAAGATCCCACATGCCATGGAACAACTAAGCTCATGCACCACAAATACTGAGTGTGTACTCTAGAGCCCACAGGCCACAACTACTGAGCCCGTTCCACAACTACTGAAACCTACACGCCTAGAGCCCATGCTCCACAACAAGAGAAGGCACCCAATGAGAAGCCTGCACACTGCAATAAAGACCCAATGCAACCAAAAAATTTATTTATTTATTTATTAAAAAAAATGAAAAAGTTGCCAGCTGACTCAGTGTCTGGTGAGGGACCAATATCTGGTTCATAATGTGGGTCTTCTCACTCAGCAATGAAATCGTGTGATGGGCATGAGATCTTCTGTGTGCTACATTTATTAGCTCACTAATCCCATGTTTGAGGTCTCTGGCCTCATGGCCTAATCACCTCCCAAAAGTCCCACCTCCTAATACCATCAACATGGGAGCTGGGTTTCAAAATTTTAAAATTAGAGGTACAAAATGTTCACATCATAACAGGGACCACAGAGTTAACTGAGTTTTCCTTCCATGTTAAAGGTTTGTAAATTTATATTTATTATATAATCCCAAAACCCTTGTTGTTTTTTTTAAGATTCTTTTCCCGTATATGCCAGTACACACCACTGAATAGAGTTCCCTGTGCTATAAAGCAGGTCCTTATCAATATTTATCTATTTTATATATACTAGTGTGTATAGGTCAGTCCCAAACTCCCAATTTATCCCTTCCCCACTTATCCCCTGGTAACCATAAGTTTGTTTTCTATATCCATGACTCTATTTCTGTTGTGTAAATTAGTTCATTTGTACCGTTTTTTTTTCTTTTTTAGATTCCTCATATAAGCAATATCAAATGATATCTGTCTTTCTGTGTCTGACTTGCTTCACTCAGTATAAAAATCTCTAGGTCCATCCATGTTGCTACAAAATCCTTAATTGTTAAGGATAACTCTCAATTTTTTCCAGTATCATCAGCAATTCTTTCTGGCAGACATGTGATAACACTTTTTAAACAGGGACATTGAGACCAAGGCTCCTGGCCTGCAAACAAACAAAACATCATTCATATAGTGAAAACTTTGCACATCAATGGATGAAAGCACTTGGTCTAAATCCTTTTGTAACCACTTCTGACAGAGGGCAGAGGAGTTTGACTCACTAATCTTCCTTATGTGCACTTCTTCCTAATGAGGTATTCCATCTAAAACTTATAAGAAGCGGGAATGCATCATGGAACGCACCAATCTCTACTACAGATTCCAAAGCAGCAAAAAAACAAAAACAAAAACATGATGAATCCATCCAAAGGGTTCTGTCCACATTGTTACAATAGTTTCCCTCGCACTGTGAACCCTTTTCAAACCCTATCACTTGAACCTACTTTTAGTTTTTTCAACAAAAATAATGTTAATCTGCAGTCACACACTCCAGTAATATTACACTATCCCTTGTGCAAGTATGTAGGGACTTGAGGAACTATGGGAGGTTATCATGAGAGGTTGCCTAGAGTAATTAGGACATTTCATTTAATGTTGCCTCTTCTCCCTAAGATGTCTGCTGTCCTCTTTTTTTTTGTAGCTACTAGCATTGAGAAAGTGACCAAGATAAGGCCCTTCTCTTTTACTGACCATGAATGCAGCTGTGATTAATCCCACAGACCTTGGTGCTTCCAGAATCCCCTGAACCTACAGACCTTCCATGCATGGCATGACATAGATAAGGATGGTGACATGTATACTTATATAGAGCATGCTATAAAATTTTCGAGTCTTCCTTTCCTCATAATTCCAAAGAATAGATTTCTTTGGATTTCTGATCAATGCTGCTGGAGTTGGTACATAAGTTGAGGGAGGTATCAGGGCACACCAAAAGAGAGGGTAACTGCACAGAAAATACAAGCAGGTATATTTCTGTGTAGTTTCAGGCAGCTTATTTGCTATATAAACCATGGTGACATGTTGACCCTTCCTCTTTCTACTAGTAGTACAACAAACATAAAGGATATTTAGGCTGCTTGTTTTATACCCACCTTTCTCAATTGATCTGCAGTCACATATAAGACAATGAAGGGCCCTTTCTACAATCTTAATCAATACTTGAGAACAAGAAAATGTCCAGATTTTTCCAGGGATTATTTTCATATTCCCCAATCAGACCTATGAAGAAACCTTACCTATTGTGTTTAATGAAGTCATATCTCTGACGGCATCCCATCATCAACAAAACTGGAAAGAAATTTGAAGGGCCTTAGATTTTACCATATTTGAAACTCCAATATTTTAGCCTGACACGTTTTTGGATTTTAGAAAAAAATATTTTAAATGAGACAAAAAATCATTTTTATGACACAAAAACACAACAATAGTTTTATATTTTTATCTGTTCCACTTGCACACAAAAGTCTCGTGGGGTTATGTAAGGCAGTTCTGTTGGGTGCTGTGCATGGTGCAAGTATGGATTAAAGCTTAGGAATCTTAAGCTTCAGTCACCTGAAACTTTTAAATTAGGATGCAAGCAATCCTGTCCAGCATTTGAACAGAGCAAGACACTGTCTTTATTTTATTTGCCAGGTAATTAATCTGTCCTTTACCCCAAGAAGAGAAACAACTGGCATCTTCCATCAATGTGTTGTACAAAAATCTTTGAACACAGAGTGCAAGCAGAGGCTGATACAAGATGTGAAAAAAACAATGAGAGACCCTTGTGGCATTTTCTCCTAACTTATTGCAATCTCCCATTTAAAATGTGGGAATAATCAATCTTCTGAGGAAAAAGGCCCAAGGAAGGTTTTTGTTTCTGTGGAATAATGGGATTGCTAAAGATTTTAGGAGGCAAGACGAATTAGTGAGAATGACCGTGAGAAATCAGAGAAAAGTCAGATCCATGGATGAAGTGATGTTTACCTCTGTGAATCAATGAGAAGTAGGAGCAAATGAAAAGGAAGCTGAATACAACATTTTCTGAATAAATTTAACCTTTCAGCTGTCATAGAAAAATTAATACACTATGATACAACATATTTAGTTTAGAAAGTTAACTTAAATTTAAAGTTTAATAATTAGATTTATTGAAGAAATGAAAACATATTTGTGGTTTAGAATAAATAATGTGTTCTGCTACAGATAAGAAGACTACATAAATAAATAGAAATAAGAGTAAATAAATAAATAGGAAAATATCAAATTAGATGTTATTAACATTAAAAACTGATACTCATCTAAAGAAAGAGAAGGAGAGACAGAAAGAGAGAAGAACTCATAGCAAGCATATATTAAAAACTCCTAAATAAGAAGTCTTCGGATGTTAAAAAAAAAAAATCTTCGGTAAGAAGATAATGTAATAGCAAAAATGGGGAAAATATACCAAAATATATTTCAAAAAAGAGAGTACAGAATGTTAAGTAAACATATCAAAAGATGCTTGGCTTCTTAGTAGTCAATTAAATGCAAAAAATGTGATACCTGGAATTATCACTCACCAACCAGAAAGTTCAAATGAAAATGACAGGTATCATCAAGTTTGACAAGAATGTGTATAATCCTTGAATCTAATTCACTGCTGCTGAGGATGAAAAATCATATAAATCTTTTGAAAATATTTAGAAATATCTAAAAAGATAAACACATGAAAGCTATGACTCGAAAATTTTACTATTACATGTATACTGAACAATAATTTACACACACACCACCAAAGCTCAAGTTCTAGGATTTATATACCAGTGCTATTCTCAATAGACACAAACTGAAAATCACTCATATTGTGATACACATTGGAATAAATTAATTAATAGTTAAATATTTACACTATGGAATCCTATTCAACAGTGGCAATGCATGATCACAACAACAGGCAACCACATAGGCATGTTCAAAAGCAACATAAAATTAAAAAGCCCAATCCAAAAGTGATTTTACTGTGCCATAACATTTATATAAAATACAAAATACAGGTAACATGATCTTTTTTTAGATAGAAGAACAATATTAAACGTTAAGGGGAGTCACTAGAATGGGACCGGTGGCCTCTGAGTATCTGGCAATTTTCTGTGCCTTTATCTAGAAGCTATGTATAGAGTGTATTCAGATTCTGAATTTTCTGAAATTTGTCATTTCCTTACAAACCATGCATGTTTTTACTTGTTTTTTACACATAACAAAAAGTAAAAACGATGGACTAGGGAAGGTAATTATATTAGCACTTTAATATCCATGCTTTTCAAGGTGGAAGTGAAAGGTATTAAATACTTGACATTGTGATTACTTCTTAAAAGCAAGGTGAAAATTTGAGATTAATAAATAAGACATACTTCTTCATATATAATCCTCAAACAAGAGGGGTAGAAAGGAGTATTGTTATTTTTTATTTAATACAGAATCGTTAAGATAGAAAATAATGAAAACAGACTAGGTTTAAAAAAGAGCACACTGGACTTACCTGGTGGCACAGTGGGTAAGAATTTGCCTGCCAATGCAGGGGACAGGGGTTCAATCCCTGGGCTGGGAAGATCCCACATGCCACAGAGCAACTAAGCCCGTGTGCCACAACTACTGAGCCTGTGCTCTAGAGCCAGCAAGCAACAACTATTGAGCCTGCATGACACAACTACTGAAGCCCATGCACCTAGAGCCCATACACCACAACAAGAGAAATGACCACAAGTAGAAGCCCGTGCACCACAACGATGAGTAACCCCTGATTGACACAACTAGAGAAACCTTGTGCAACAACGAAGACCCAACACAACCAAAAATAAATAAAATTAAATCTTTTGACTTCTGAGATGACTCACTCACATGGCTGTAGGTAAGAGGCATCAGTTCATTGCCACATGGATCTCTCATTAGGGCTGCTTGAGGGTCCTCATGACATGGCAGCTGGCTTACCCCAGGATGAGTGATCTAGCAGAAACCAAAGCAGAAGGTGCAATGTCTTTTATAACTTTGGAACCTGCACTTTGTCATTTCTGCAATTTCTTATTAGTTAAACAGCCTTTTTCAAGTGTGAGGGGCCACACAGGTACATGAAGACTGGGAGATAATTAGGGGATAATTAGGGCCATCTTGGAGGCTGGCTACCAAAGGGGCTGACTAGCTGAAGACTGAATTTTGTTTTCTTCACATCTGGAGAGAAAATGGTCAGTGAATCTCATTGGTGGTCTTTGAGATGTACCAAAGCTACCTCTTGCTCTCACCCCCAGCCGTGTGGCTGACAGGGTCTTGGTAGTCTGGCCGGGGGTCAGGCCTCTGCCTCTGGGTTGGGAGAGCCGAGGTCAGGACATTGGTCTAACAGAGACCTCTGGCACCTTGTAATATCAAATGGCGAAAGCCTCCTAGCGATATCCGTCTCAACGCTAAGACCCAGCTCCACTCAGAGACCAGCAAGATCCAGTGCTGGACATCCCATAACAAACAACTAGCAAGACAGGAATGCAGGCCCACCCATTATCAGAGAGGCTGCCTAAAATAATAATAAGGTCATAGACACCCCAAAACAAACCACCAGATATGGACCTGCCCACCAGAAAGACAAGATCCAGACACACCCACCAGAACACAGGCACCAGTCCCCTCCACCAGAAAGCCTACACAACCCACTGAACCAACCTTAGCCACTGGGGGCACACACCAAAAACAATGGGAAGTACGAATCTGCAGTCTGCAAAAAGGACACCCTAAACACAATCCCCCAAACCAAATGAGAAGACAGAGAAACACACAGCAGATGAAGGAGCAAGGTAAAATCCGACGAGAACAAACAAATGTAGGGGAAATAGGCAGTCTACTGGAAAAAGAATTCAGAGTAATGATAGTAAAGTTGATCCCAAATCTTGGAACTGGAATGGAGAATATACAAGATAATTTAACAAGGACCTAGAAGAACTAAAGAGCAAACAAACAATGATGAACTACAAAATACATGGAATTAAATATTCTCTAGAAGGAAACAATAGCAGAATAACTGAGGCAGAAAAACGGATAAATGACCTGGAAGACAAAATAGTGGAAATAAATATTGAAGAGCAGAATAAAGAAAAAAGAATGAAAAGAATTGAGGACAATCTGAGACACCTCTGGGACAACATTAAACACACCAACATTCTAATATAGGGGTCCCAGAAGTAGAAGAGAAAAAGAAAGAGACTGAGAAAACATTTGAAGAGATAATAGTTGAAAACTTCCCTAATATAGGAAAGGAAATCATTAATCAAGTCCAGGAAGTGCAGAGAGTCCATTACAAGATACACACAAGGAGAAACATGCCAAAACATATATTAATCAAACTATCAAAAATTAAATACAAAAAAATATTAAAAGCAGAGAGGGAAAAACAACAAATAACATACAAGGGAATCCCCATAAGGTTAACAGCTGAACTTTCAGAAGAAATTCTGCAAGCCAGAAGGGACTGGCAGGACATATTTAAAGTGATGAAAGGGGAAAAGCTACAACCAAGATTACTCGACCCAGAAAAGATCTCATTCAGATTTGACAGAGAAATGAAAACCTTACAGACAAGCAAAAGCTAAGAGAATTCAGCACCACCAAACCAGCTTTACAACAAATGCTAAAGGAACTTCTCCAGGCAGGAAACACGAGAGAAGGAAAACACCTACAATAACAAACCCAAAACAATTAAGAACATGGTAATAAGAACATACATATCAATAACTACCTTAAATTTAAATAGATTAAATGCTCCAACCAAAAGACATAGACTGGCTGAATGGATACAAAAACATGACCGGTGAATATGCAGTCTACAAGAGACCCACTTCAGACCTAGGGACACATACAGACTGAAAGATAGGGGATGGAATAAGATATTCCATGCAAATGGAAATCAAAAGAAAGCTAGAGTAGCAATTCTCATATCAGACAAAAAAGACTTTAAAATAAAGACTATTACAGGCAACAAAGAAGGACACTACATTGATCAAGGGATCAATCTAAGAAGAAGATATAACAATTGTACATATTTATGCGCTCAATATAGGAGCACCTCAATATATAAGGCAAATTCTAACAGCCATAAAAGGGGAAATTGACAATAAAACAATCATAGTAGGGGACTTTAGCACCCCTCTTTCACCAATGAACAGATCATCCAAAATGAAAATAAAGGAAACACAAGCTTTAAATGATACATTAAACAAGATGGACTTAATTGATATTTATAGGACATTCCATCCAAAAACAACAGAATACACTTTTTCTCAAGTGCTGGTGGAACATTCTCCAGGATAGATCATATCTTGAGTCACAGAAAACGCCTTGGTAAATTTAAGGAAATTGAAATTGTATCAAGTATCTTTTCCAACCACAATGCTATCAGACTAGATATCAATTACACGAAAAGATCTGTAAAAAGTATAAACACATGGACGCTAAACAATACACTACTTAATAACCAAGACATTACTGAAGAAATCAAAGAGGAAATAACAAAATACCTAGAAACACACGACAATGAAAACATGAAGACCCAAAACCTATGCGATGCAGCAAAATCAGTTCTAAGAGGGAGGTTTATAGCAATACAATCCTATGTCAAGAAGCAAGAAACGTCTACAATAAACAAGCTAACCTTACACCTAAAGCAATTAGAGAAAGAAAGAAAGAAAAAAAACCCCCAAAATCAGCAGAGGAAAGAAATCATAAAGATCAGATCAGAAATAAATGAAAAAGAAATGAAGGAAACAACAGCAAAGATCAAAAAAACTAAAAGCTGGTTCTCTGAGAAGATAAACAAAATTGATAAACCATTAGCCAGACTCATCAAGAAAAAAAGGGAGAAGACTCAAGTCAATAGAATTACAAATGAACAAGGAGAAGTAAAACTGACACTGCAGAAATACAAAGGATCATGAGAGATTACTGCAAGCAACTATATGCCAATAAAATGGACAACCTGGAAAAAATGGACAAATTCTTAGAAATGCACAACCTGCCAAGACTGAATCACGAAGAAATAGAAACTATAAACATACCAATCCCAAGCACTGAAATTGAAACTGTGATTAACAACCTTCCAACAAACAAAAGCCCAGGACCAGATGGCTTCACAGGCGAATTCTATCAAACACTTAGAGAAGAGCTAACACCTATCCTTCTCAAACTCTTTCAAAATAAAGCAGAGGGAGGAACTCTCCCAAACTTATTCTATGAGACCAACATCTCCCTGATACCAAAACCAGACAAAGATGTCACAAAGAAAGAAAACTACAGACCAATATCACTGATGAACATAGATGCAAAAATCGACAGCAATATACTAGCAAACAGAATCCAACAGCACATTAAAAGGATCATACACCAAGATCAAGTGGGGTGTATCCCAGGGATGCAAGGATTCTTCAATACATGCAAATCAATGTGATACACCATATTAAAAAACTGAAGGATAAAAACCATATGGTCATCTCAATAGATACAGAAACTGCTTTCGACAATATTAAACACCCATTTATGATAAAAAAAAACCCTCCAGAAAATAGGCGTAGAAGGAACTTTCCTCAACATAATAAATGCCATATATGACAAACACACAGCCAACATCGTTCTCAATGGTGAAAAAGTGAAACCATTTCCACCAAGTTCAGGAACAACACATGGTTGCCCACTCTCAACACTATTAATCAACACACTTTTGGAAACTTTTTTGTTTGTTTTTAAACATCTATGATTTTTATTTATTTTTATTTATTTATTTATTTATTTATTTTTTGCGGTACGCAGGCCTCTCACTGCTGTGGCCTCTCCCGTTGCAGAGCACAGGCTCCGGACAGGCAGGCTCAGTGGCCATGGTTCACGGGCCCAGCTGCCCCACGGCATGTGGGATCTTCCCGGACTGGGGCACGAACCCATGTCCCCTGCATTGGCAGGTGGACTCCCAACCACTGCGCCACCAAGGAAGCCCCACTGTTGGAATTTTTAGCTACAGCAACCAGAGAAGAAAAAGAAATAAAATAAATCCAAATTGGAAAAGAGGAAGTGAAGCTCTCACTGTTTGCAGATGACATGATACTATACATAGAGAATCCTAAAGATGCTACCAGAAACCTACTAGAGGTAATCAATGAATCTGGTAAGGTTGCAGCATACAAAATAATATACAGATATCTCTTTCATTCCTATACACTAAAGATGAAAAATCTGAAAGAGAAATTAAGGAAACACTCCTATTTACCACTGCAGCAAAAAGAATAAAATACCTAGGAATAAACCTACCTAAGGAGACAAAAGTCGTTTACTCAACAAACTATAAGACACCGATTAAAGAAATCAAAGATGACACAATCAGATAGAGAGATATACCATGTTCTTTAATTGGAAGAATCAACACTGTGAAGATGACTATACTACCCAAAGCAATCTATAGATTCAATGCAATCCCTATCAAACTACCAATGGAATTTTTCAGAGACCTGGTACAAAAAATTTCACAATTTGTATGGAAACACAAAAGACCCCGAACAGCAAAAGCAATCTTGAGAAGAAAAACAGCTGGAGGAATCAGGCTCCCTGACTTCAGACAATACTACAAAGCTACAGTAGTCAAGACAGTATGGTACTGACACAAAAACAGAAATATAGATCAAGGGAACAGGAGGGAAAGCCCAGAGATAAACCCATACACATATGGTCACCTTATTTTTGATAAAGGAGGCAAGAATATACAATGGAGAAATCACAGCCTCTTTAATAAGTGGTGCTGGGAAAACTGGGCAGCTACAGGTAAAAGAGTGAAATTAGAAGACTCCCTAACACCATACACAAAAATAAACTCAAAATGGATTAAAGACCTAAATGTAAGGCCAGACACTATAAAACTCTTAGGGGAAAACATAGGCAGAACACTCTATGACAGCAATCACAGCAAGATCTTTTTTGACCCACCTCCTAGAGAAATGGAAATAAAAACAAAAATAAACAAATGAGGGCTTCCCTGGTGGCGCAGTGGTTGAGAGTCCACCTGCCGATGCAGGGGACACGGGTTTGTGCCCCGGTCTGGGAAGATCCCACATGCCGCAGAGCGGCTAGGCCCGTGAGCCATGGCCACTGAGCCTGTGCTCCGGAGCCTGTGCTCCGCAAGGGGAGAGGCCACAACAGTGAGAGGCCCGCCTACCGCAAAAAAAAAAAAATAAAAAAATAAACAAATGAGACCTAATGAGACTTAAAAGCTTTTGCACAGCAAAGGAAAACGTAAACAAGATGAAAAGACAACCCTCAGAATAGGAAAAAATATTTGCCAATGAAGCAACTGACAAAGGATCAATCTCCAAACTTTACAAGCAGCCCATGCAGATCAATATCAAAAAAACAAAAAACCCCATCCATAAATGGGGAGAAGACCTAAATAGATATTTCTCCAAAGAAGACATAGAAATTGCCAACAAACACATGAAAGAATGCTCAACATCACTGAGCATTAGAGAAATGCAAATCAAAAATACTGTGAGGTATCACCACACACAGGTAAGAATGGCCATCATCAAAAAAATCTACAAACAATAAATGCTGCAGAAGTGTGGAGAAAAGGGAACCCTCTTGCACCATTGGTGGGAGTGTAAATTGATACAGCCACTATTGAGAACAGTATGGAGTTTCCTTAAAAACCTAAAAATAGAACTACCACTACCATGTGACACAGCAATCCCACTACTGGGCATATACCTGGAGAAAACCATAATTCAAAAAGAGTCATGTTCCACAATGTTCATTGCAGCTCTATTTGCAATAGCCAGGACATGGAAGCAATCTATGTGTCTATCAACTGATGAATGGATAAAGAAGATGTTGCACATCTTCAATATAAAATGGAATGTTACTCAGCCACAAAAAGAAATGAAATTGAGTTATTTGTAGTGAGGTGGATGGACCTAGAGTCTGTCATACAAAGTGAAGTAAGTCAGAAAGACAAAAACAAATACTGTATGCTAACACATACATATATATATAGAATCTAAAAAAAAAAAAGAAAAGAAATGGTTCAGAAGAACCTAGGGGCAGGACAGGAATAAAGACGCAGACATAGAGAATGGACTTGAGGACATGGGGAGGGGGAAGGGTAAGCTGGGACGAAGTGAGAGAGTGGCATGGACATATATACACTACGAAATGTAAAATAGATAACTAGTAAGAAACAGCTGCATAGCACAGGGAGATCAGCTCAGTGCTTTGTGACCACTTAGAGGGGTGGGATAGGGAGGGTGGGAGGAAGACACAAGAGGGAGGAGATATGGGGATATATGTATATGTATAGCTTGTTCACTTTGTTATAAAGCAGAAACTAACACACCATTGTAAAGCAATTATAGTCCAATAAGATGATATAAATAAATAAATAATTTATGCCCCCCCCCCCAAATTAAGACTTTTTAAAAAATAAATAAATAAAAAAGAGCACTCAGTAACATGGTAACTCTAAACCTAAGTATTTTCAGTACTATAGTAAATGTAACTGGATTAATATCTCCTATTAAAGTGTAATTTTTTATATTACGCACAACTAAAATTTTTTTACAATATACAGGTAAAATAAAAGAATTACATTAGAAAGGAGAAGACATTCCATGTATTTAAAAACAATAAGCATATAATATGCTTATAATAAGCATATAAGCATATATAATATCATATAATATATAAGCATATATAAGCATATAATATCATGCTTATAAGCATATAAAAAGCATCTTAGATAAAGCAGGCTTTAAGTTCAGAACAGTTTGTCATTATTGTAATTAGTATTATTATCCCAATTTCTTCAAAATATTTCAATACATTTTCTATTTGAAAAAATATTTTAATATTTTTTTCTTCACTCTTTTGTGGCCTAATACATGGTAAGTATTTAGGTGTTAGCATTACCTAAAAATATATGTTGTTTTTTTATAGCCGAACAAAACTGAATCAAGAAGAAATAGATAATGTGAACATACTGATCACTAAAAGCAAAATAGAATCTGTAATTAAAAAATACTCCCTACCAACAAAATTCCAGGATCAGATGGTTTCACAGGCAAATTCTACCAAATATACAAAGCAAAACTTACGCTGTTTCCTCTCAAAGTCTTTGAAAAGATTGAAGAGTAAGGAATACCTCCAAAGATATTCTATGAAGCCACAATCACCCTGATATCAAAAACAGATGGGGGGGCTTCCCTAGTGTCACAGTGGTTAAGAATCTGTCTGTCAATGCAGGGGACATAGGTTCGAGCCCTGGTCTGGGAAGATCCCACATGCCGCAGAGCAACGAAGCCTGTGTGCCACAACTACTGAGCCTGCGCTCTACAACCTAGGAGCCACAACTACTGAGCCTGATAGCCATAACTGCTGAAGCCTGCACACCTAGAACCCATGCTCTGCAACAAAAGAAGCCACCACAATGAACAGCCTGCACACCACAATGAAGAGTAGCCCCCGTTCGCCACAACTAGAGAGAGCCTGTGCACAGCAACGGACACCCAATGCATCCAAAAATAAATAAAGAAAGAAATTTACTAAAACAAACAAACAAACAAAAAAAGAGATGGGGACATTTCTGGTGGTACAGCAGTTAAGATTTCGCCTTCCAGTGCAGGGGGTGGGGCGGGTTCAATCCCTGATGGTGGAGCTAAGATCCCACATGCCTCA
The DNA here is from genome assembly GCF_949752795.1 of Hyperoodon ampullatus. Taxonomy (NCBI): domain Eukaryota; kingdom Metazoa; phylum Chordata; class Mammalia; order Artiodactyla; family Ziphiidae; genus Hyperoodon; species Hyperoodon ampullatus. The sequence goes on along the minus strand of NC_136918.1, from coordinate 73,163,755 downwards.
CAAACAAGAAACCAAAACATAAACAGAAGCAATATTGGAACAAATTCAATAAAGACTTAAAAAAAAAAGACAGAGTAAGACACTACCAAAAAAGAAAATTGAAGGCCAATATCTTTGATAAATATAGATGCAAAAATTCTCAACTGAATATTAGGAAACCGAATCTGACAACACATAAGAGGATCATACACCATGACCAAATTTGATTCACCCGAGTGTCACAAAGTTGTTTCAACATATGCAAATCAATCAACATGATACACCCCATCAACAAAGGAAAAACACAAAACAAATGATCATCTCAATAGATGCCGAAAAAGCATTTGAAAAACTTCAACATCCATTCACGATAAAAACACTTACCAGGGCTTCCCTAGTGGTGCAGTGCTTGAGACTCTGCCTGCCAATACAGGGGACACGGGTTTGTGCCCTGGTCCGGGAAGATCCCATATGCCGCGGAGCGGCTAGGTCCGTGAGCCATGGCCACTGAGCCTGCACGTCTGGAGCCTGTGCTCCGCAACTGGAGAGGTCACAACAGTAAGAGGCCCGCGTACCACAAAAAAAAAAAAAAAAACTTACCAAAGTGGGTATAGAGGAAACATATCTCAACATAATAAAAGCTATTTATGACAAACCCACAGCCAATATAATACTCAGTGTTCATAGGCTGAAAGACTTCCCCCTAAAATTTGGAACAAGAAAAGGATGCCCACTCTCACCTCTTCTCTTCAACATAGTATTGGAAGTCCTAGCCACAACAATCAGACAAGAAAAATAAATAAAATCTAACCACATTGGAAGGGAAGAGATAAAGTTGTCATTATATGCAGATGACATGATAATATATATAAAGGAAACCGTAAAAGTTCCACACAAAATCTACTAGAACTGAAAAACAAATTCACCAAATTAGCAGGGTACAAGATTAACGTACATAAATTGGTTGCATTTCTTGGTTTTCTGTTTTTTTTAAATTTATTTTGGCTACATTGGGTCTTCATTGCTGTGCATGGGCTTTCTCTAGTTGTGGCCAGTGGAGGCTAGTCTTCGTTGTGGTGCACAGGCTTCTCATTGCAGTGGCTTCTCTTGTTGCGGAGCACGGGCTCTAGGCACACGGGCTTAAGTAGTTGTGCCACACGGACTCAGTAGTTGTGGCTTACAGGCTCTAGTGTGCAGGTTAAGTACTTCTGGCACACAGGTCTAGTTGCTCCACGGCATGTGAGATCTTCCTGCACCAGGGCTCAAACCCATGTCCCCTGTATTGGCAGGCGGATTCTCAACCATGGAGCCTCCAGGGAAGTCCCTGGTTGCATTTCTTTACACTAACAATGAAATATCAGAAAGGAAATGTAAACAAGCAATCCTTTTTGAAATGGCATCCAAAAAAATAAAATACTTAGGAATAAACCTCACCAAGGAGGTGAAAGACTTATATGTTGAGAACTACAAAACATTAGTAAAGGAAACTGAAGATGATTTAGAGAAATGGAAAGACATCTCATGCTCTTGGATGGGAAGAATTAATACTGTTAAAATGGCTATACTACCCAAAGCAATCTACAGATTTAATGTGATCCCTATCAAACTGTCCATGACATTTTCCCCAGAATTAGAACAAATAAACCTAAAATGTATCTGGAACCATAAAAAGTCAGAACTGTCAACACAATCCCGAGGAAAAAGAACAAAGCAGGAGGCATAACCCTCATAAACTTCAAACAATACTACAAAGTTACAGTAATCAAAACCACATGGTATTGGCACAGAAAGAGATACATGGATCAATGGAATGGAATAGAGAGCCCAGAAATAATCCCACACACCTATGGTCAATTAGCCTTCGACAAAGGAGGCAAGAATATACAATGGGGAAAAGACAGTCTCTTTAGCAAGTGGTGTTTTGAAGGTTGGACAGCCGTATTAAAATCAGTGAAGTCAAAACATACCCTCACACCATACACAAAAATAAACTCAAAACGGCTTACATGCTTAAATATAAGATAGGACACCTTAAAACTCCTAGAAGAGAACATAAGCAAAACATTCTCTGACATAAATCATACCACAGTTTTCCTAGGTAGTTCTCCCTAGGCAGTATAAATACAGTAAGTCACCTACATAGGAACCTTCAAGTTGCAAACTTTCAAAGATGCAAACGTCTATTCACATGTCCAATCACGTAAGTTAGTTCACGTGCCTGGCATACATTGTCATGTGTGTGCATCCTCTATAAGTGGTTGTGCTTTTGTGTACTTTACAGTATTCTATAGAGTACAGTAGTACAGTACCTTTATTTCAAGCCCAAGATGTCTGGAAACAAGCGTAAAAGCAGTGGTGGAGTAGCTGGTACTGTTAAGAAGGGCCAAGCAATAATGATGGAAACAAAAGTGAAAGTAATTGAGAGAGTGGAGCAAGCCAAAAAGATGTTAGACATCGTGCATTCTGATAACATGAATCATTCAATCATTGGCACGAATCTAAAGAACAAGGACAAGATCATGGAACATGTGAAGTCTGCTGTGCTGATGATGTTGATGAAATATCGAAGAAGCCTGGAAAAGTGATGGAGGAGATGGAGAAAATTCTCAGTGTGCAGATGCAGGATCAATGTCAGCACTGAGTCCTGTTCAGCTTAATGCTGGTTCAAGAGAAAGCTAAAAGCCTTTATGAAGACTTGAAAAAGAAACATGGCAAAGAATCAGAGGGCACATCTTTTAATGCCAGCCATGGCTGATTTCATCGGTTCATGGCTGTAGCCAAACTACAAAATGTAAAAGTAAGTGGAGAGGCAGCAAGTGCAGATAGGGTAGCTGTCCGGGAACTTCCAGAAACACTTTGAGAAATTATTGATGGTGGTGTGTATTTGCCTAAGCAGGTTTTTAATGTGGATGAGACACTACTGTACTGGAAGAGGATGCCAGAGCTAAGTTACATCAGTAAGGAAGAAAAGTTGATGCCGGGCTGTAAATCAGCAAAGGATAGGCTAACTGTTGTTTGGTGGCAATGCTTCGGGTGAATTGAAGCTGAATCTTCTCTTAGTTTATCATTCAGAGAACCCAAGAACCCTTAAAAACTTAGCCAAGGGCTCTCTTCCTGTTGTGTTGAAGCATAACCCCAAATTCTGGATTACACAGGCCACGTTCCAGGACTGGTTTTGCCACCACTTTATCCCAGATGTAGAGAAATATTGCTTGGAGAAGGATGTTTCAGCAAAACATTCTTTTGCTGCTCGACAATGCTCTGGGCCTACACCCATCCATGGAGGATTTTATTCCAACTTCAAAGTAGTGTGTCTGTCACCGAATACTACGTTGCTCATCCAACCTATGGACCAGGGAGTTAGGGCAACTTTCAACAAGTATTATTCATGTCACACTTTTTGTCAGGCAGTAAAGGTATGTGACAAATCAGGAACAACCTAGGGACAACTTTGGAAGGAATATAATATCTACAAGACCATAGAAACATTGACTTTGCATGGTGCGAGGGTATGGTGGTCACCATGAATGGGGTTTGGAAGAACCTTTGCCCACAGTTTGTTCATGATTTTTGTGGATTTGAGAAGGTAGATCAGAAGTCCGAAGAGGTCTTCAGCAACGTAGTGACCCTCAGTGAGAAGCTGGAGCTAGATCTGAAAGAGGACGATTTCATTGAACTCCTTGCTGTGCAACATGAGGATCTTACTGATGGACTTGGAGGCCCAGAGAAAGGATGAAGAGGGACAGGAGGAAGAAGAAGTAACTGAAGAACTGAAGAGATTCACAACACAGAAAATGGCAGGGAAATCTTCTTTATTTGAGGAAGCACTGTTAGTTTTTGAGGCACAGGACCCAAACCTAGAATGGTACCCAAAGGTGGCAGCAGTCATTCAGAATGAAATCCAGTGCTACCTTGTCATCTATGATGAGAAAAAAAGAGCTACTACCCAGACATCAATGGATCATTTTTTCAAGAGGGTAGATAGAATTAAATCCAGCAAGGAACCAGAACTTGTGTCATCAACGTCAGTTATGAGTGAAATGGCAGCTTGCCCTCTGTCTCCTACTGCTGATAATCCTTCACCTCTACCTTCTCCCACCTCCTCTCCCTCCTCTACTCAGTAACTCTTCTCGCCTGTACCCTCGATGCCAGCCCGAGTATCCCAGCTGTTGTACTGTATTACTGTACTTTTGAAGTTACTGTACTGTAAGGTTAAAAATGTTTTCTTTATTTTTGTGTTTATTTTTAATGTATTGATTGTGTGAAGAGTATTATAAACCTATTACAGTACAATACCATATAGCCGACTGTGTAAGTTGGGTACCTAGGCTAACTTTATTGGACTTACAAACAAATTGGACTTACAAATGCACCCTTGGAACAGAACTTGTTCATATGTAGGGCACTTACTGTAAAAGCAAAAAAGAAACAGGAACTAATCAAACTTATAAGCTGTTGCACAGCAGAGGAAACCATAATCAAAATCAAAATACAAACTTTGGACTGGGAGAAAATATTAGCAAATGATGAGACTGACAAGGGCTTAATTTCCAAAGTATACAAACAGCTCATACAACTCAATAACAAAATAACAAGTAACTCAATGGAAAAATGGGTAGAAGACCTAAATAAATGTTTCTCCAAAGAAGACATACAGATAGCCAATAGGCACATGAAAAGATGCTCATCATCACTAATTATTAGAGAAACGCAAATCCAAATTACAATGAAGTATCACTTCACACTGATCAGAATGGCCATCATTAAAAAAATCTATAATTAACAAATGCTGGATGGGGTATGGAGAAAAGGGAACACTTCTACACTGTTGGTGGCCATGTAAGTTGGTGTAGCCACTATGGAAGACAGTATGGAGGTTCCTGAAAAAAACTATAAAGAGAGTTGCCATATGATCTAGCAATCCCACTTGTGGACATATATCTAGACAAAACTATAATTCAAAAAGATACATAAAACCCTATGTTCATAGTAGCACTATTTATAATAGCCAAGACATGGAAACAACTTAAATGTTCATTGAAAAATGAATGTATAAAGAAGGTGTGGTATAAGTATACAATAGATATTACTCAGACATAAAAAAGAATGAAATAATGCCATTTGCAGCAATATGGATGGACCTAGAGATAATGACACTAAGTGAAGTAAGTCAGAAAGAGAAAGACAAATACCATATGATATCACTTATATGTGGAATCGAAAACAGGACACAAATGAACATGTCAGCAAAACAGAAACAAACACACAGATATACAAAACAGAGTTGTGGTTGCCAAGGAGAGAGTGAAGGAAAGATTGGGAGTTTTGGAATAGCAGAAGCAAACTATTCTACATAGGATGGATAAACCACAAAAACCTACTGTATAGCAGAGGAAACTATATTCAATATCCTGTGATAAACCATAAGAGAAAAGAATATATATATATATGTATATATGAATCACTTTGCTGCACAGCAGAAATTAATACAACAATGTATAAAGGCTGCAGAGAGTGTGGAGAAAAGGGAACTCTCCTGCACTGTTGGTGGGAATGTAAACTGATACAGCCACTATGGAGAACAGTGTGGAGGTTCCTTAAAAGCTAAAAATAGAACTACCATATGACACAGCAATCCCACTACTGGGCATATACCCGGAGAAAACCATAATTCAAAAAGAGTCATGTACGAAAATGTTCACTGCAGCTCTATTTACAATAGCCCAGAGATGGAAACAACCTAAGTGTCCATCATACAATGAATTGATAAAGAAGATGTGGCACATATATACAATGGAATATTACTCAGCCATAAAAAGAAACGGAATTGAGCTATTTGTAATGAGATGGATAGACCTAGAGTCTGTCATACAGAGTGAAGTAAGTCAGAAAGAGAAAGACAAATACCGTATGCTAACACATATATATGGAATTCAAGAAAAAAAATGTCATGAAGAACCTAGGGGTAAAACAGGAATAAAGACACAGACCTACTTGAGAATGGACTTGAGGATATGGGGAGGAGGAAGGGGAAGCTGTGACAAAGCGAGAGAGAGACATGGACACATATACACTACCAAACGTAAGGTAGATAGCTAGTGGGAAGCAGCCGCATAGCACAGGGAGATCATCTCGCTGCTTTATGTCCCCCACAGTGGTGAGATATGGAGTGTGGGAGGGAACCTCAAGAGGGGGGGATATGGGGATATATGTATACATATAGGTGATTCACTTTGTTATAAAGCAGAAACTAATACAGTGTTATAAAGCAATTATACTCCAATAAACATGTATTTAAAAAACACTCAACATTGTAAATCAACTACACTAGAAAATATTTCTTAAGTGAAAAAGATTTTTTGAATGTAAGTTTTATTGTGTGTGTGTACCACAGGTTCAATATATATGAATTATGTCAAATTGATTACAATGTTTCTCAAAATAAAGAATTTTTGATATTCTACATCAGCTTCATAATATAAATGCAGAAATACTATATTATTTTTTCTAAAGTTCAGAAATAGCCATTTTGCTCATTCAGTATACTATAAACCACTAACTGTTAAAAAGGGATTCGTGACCTCTTTCTTCCAAAGAAATATTTCTGCAGTCACACAAGATAAATAGAATGTTCCACCATGAACTGACTTCCCACCTTAGTGACACCAGATGTGCATCCTGAAATCTCTTTCTTGCAAAAATGTCCAATTAGCATCCTAGCATTACAGAAAAGAAGTGTTTTTTTCCAGATCTCAAATTCCACACAACTTTATCAAGACATCATGTATGTTTTTTTTCACACACACAGACTGTATTTTATTTTTACAACAGAAAAATCAGGTGACACCAAACATTGTAAATGGATGACCACAACAAAAGAAAAAATGATTCCAATTACTGAACACGAAACACACTCATACTATGTCATAATATTGACATTCAATCAAGGAATCCTGCACTGTAACAGCTCCTTTACTTTGCAGTGAAAGACATCATGTATTTTTAAATTATCAGCACTCACCTGAGATCTTCAAAAATCAACAGAAACATAATTTTGTGTTCTCTTTAATTTATTCTGGTTCTAAGTGGTCATTTCTAAATGAAAGTATTTAAGTATGTTAACGTCACCTTATAACATCATATTTCAAATGACTACCATCTCTCCAAAGATGAAATATGAGGAACTCATAATTAGGCTCTCCAAAGTATTACTCTCTGAATCTGTATTACCCTTGTGCTGAACTCCATGCTGTTCATTATTCTCTGAGAATATTCTTTTTCTTGTATGGCCATCACATGCTCTTTCATTTCATGAACTTTTTTCCTACAATTTTATGCCTAGTTTATTTCTGAGAATATGCATTATTTCAGATTGATATTTATAGACACAAAGACTTCTCTATAATTCCCTGAGAGTTTCAAGAACTCCTTCTTCTTTTTTTTAATACCTAGAATCTGAAGCTCTCCACAAAGCATTACTAAAATTGCATTTACATAAGTATCTACATATTAATCACACATTAATGCATTTACAATAGTATTATGCTTTATTGCTAATTTTGGAGCATAAATGTAGCTGTCTTATTTACCATCCTCTTGGAAATCACTTTAATATTTGCACTTAGGACTTGAAAGAGAATGGATAAATAAAAACCTGAAGAATATGCAAATATAATTATATATTTCTCATAAAATTAGTTGATTATCTAACCTTTATCCAGAAAAAAGAAGAGCCCAGATACTCTGCAGGCATGACACTGGAGAATGTGTGGTCTTCCAGCAAGAAAACATGCAGTAATCCATATGGCAGAGTTTACTGTGACCAGCTGGGGTTACTGACCTATGCATTCCTTACACGCAACATATCAGGAGTGGAAAAAGGGAATTTGTCAGTTGTGGCAATAAGCTTAATGAAGATTTGTAGCAGGTCATGCTCATATATTCAACACAGGTAGAATCAAACCTTTGCTCAATTCTGGTAGATCTAAGTCTGTATCTGTTACCTTGTCTTTAACGAGGAAATGTCAGAACTTACAAAAAAAAAGCGTTTTGTTTGTTTGTTTCTTTTAATTACAGTCACAGTGAGTAAGACATAGCTCAGAACAGTTAATGTGACTTAGTGATTCTCTCATCAGGAAATACAGTTTCTACTTCCCTGTTTATTCTCCACATCCTGTAGTAAGTTAAGTTACAATGAAAGATAAATCTACAGGGTGAAAAGAAAAGAAAACTTACATGTGTTGATAAGATCATTCTGACAGGTTTTACCACGTATGTCAGTGTTTCTGGCAATGGACACAAGCCAGAGCTCCCTACTCTGATATTTTCACTGATGTCATTCCCCTTGATCCTCAATTTGAAAGTGGACAAAAATGTTCTATGTTTTCTTCTTTAAGAAATTAAATAAAGAATGCTTTCTAGACATGATCCTCTAATGATTTTCAGTCAGTGGTCATCAAGAGAGGAAAAGCACAGAATCTCATCCCCACAGAAGGGTGACATTCAGTCAGGTAAGAAAATTCTCCCCAAAATCAGAGCTTCATCTTTAACATGCAATCAGAGGCTTTCACAGGTTCTTCATCACTCTGCACTCAGCCCTACCATATGGGATTGGCTCTGAGAATCTCACATCAGATGACTGACAAACATGTCATAGTACACTGATCTGGGACCACATCCTGCCTCTCTTAATGATCTCCCGCAGAGACATTGCAATATTCTAGGATATTTCCGGGAGCCCTCTACTCTATACAGGTACACTTCCAAGTAGAAACAGAAGCTTTGATTCTCACTGGGGCCCTTGCTCTGTCCAACCAACCTCTCTAGAAATATGATGTTCTAATCTCTCCTGATTAGAAGATTTCAAGGTCTCTCCCTGTGCTACTTTAGTAAAGGTAAAAGAGAAACAACAAAGAGAAAACTAAGCAGGGAGCAATATATAAGATTCCTTTACTTAATTTATTTATCTGATATACCCAAATATTGAGAAATATAGATTCATTTCATAATGGTCAAGAAAAGAGGAGGAGGAACCTCTATGCCATTTTATATATAAAATGGAATCAATATTGCATAAGCTCCAGCTTAAGCTTAGCTATGAGGTACTAACTCTTCTCATAAAGAAGCAATAGTTCTCCATCATTTGAAGCACACTGAGGACTCAGACAGCTGGACACTGAGGGTGTAGTCTCCTCACTCGAATTCTGTACCTGCATCACAGAGCAATGAAATATTCCCAAAGAATTATTAAGGATGAGGTAGGGAGCCAAAATAAAACAGATGAATCCATAGTCTGCCCTACCATCTGTTCTGCTGGATATTACCACCATCTTGGCCCAATATGACCTTCCCACTTTTCTCTGGGCCTCCCTACTTTCCACCTCCATCCTCTCATTATATCTTACCTACACTTGGAAACGACTCTAGTTTTTCCACTGATCTTTATCAACAAGTAATCCAAAGAGCAACTGTGTATGTAACTCCTTAGAAACCTCAGGTCTGACTCAGTAATACATGACTTTCGAAGTCCAAAGTTTTCCTAATTCTCTTTATTATTTTTTTTTTCTAATTTCCATGTACTTACACTCTCGGGACCTCCACCGTTCTCAGATTCGTCTTCCCTGCAAAATCTGTCAACCTAGACATAGACTTAAGTACCACCCTCTAATTATCTCCTAGGGAATCCAGTTTTTAAAAAAGCCTCAACAAGCCTTACGGACTTTATTAAAGACTCTTTAAGATAACCCATGGGACATGGCAATACATCCACAGATATCTATTTAATACACCCTCAGGGTAATATTTTTTTCTTTTTTATAAAGTCTCTTCTGTCCAATGAAGACTCTCAGCTCTTCTTCTTCAACATATGCAGTGTCTCACCCTTCTGATTACTCTCCGCTCTTTCCCAGGGCCACTCCCTCTCATGATATTACATTCTTTCCCAATTTTGGATGTTAGTAAAATCAAATAACATAAAATATAACTTTTTAATTATTATAAAGTGCACCGTTCAGTGATATTAAATACATTCATATTATTGGGTGATGAACATCACCATTTACCTTTCTAATTCTTTTCTATGTTTTAAAACTGTAACTCTATATCCTTTAAACATAACTTTCCTTTTTGTTCCATAACCACCTGAAAAGCATCATTACCCTCCCAATTTCTATGGTTTTGACTACACTAAGTACCCCATATAATTGAAATAAGTAGTTGTATTGTTATGACTCACTAAAAGTCACAAAAATGGCACTTTGGTAGCTAAATTTCCTCAAGATTCTTCCATGTTGTAGCATATTCCTAGATCTTTTCCTTCTTAACAGTGAATAATATTGTATTACATGGGTATACCACACTTTGCTTATCCAAGAACTAGTGGATGAACACTTAGGTTGCTTTCATATTTTAGCTGCTGTGATTATCACTGCTCTAAACACTGGAGTACAAATATTTCTTTAAGACTCAGATTTCAATTCCTTTGGGTATACCTCATAGTAAAATTCCTGGATCATGTAGTAATTCTATTTTTCAATATCTGAAAAATTGCCATACTCTTTTGCAAAGCAGCTGTATCATTCTACATTCCCACTGACATAGCACAATGCTTCCAACTCCCTCACATCCTCACCAATACGTTTTCTGCTTGTGCTTGTGTGTGTATGCATGCACACAAATATATAAACATGCATTTAGTGACATGGAGCATCTATTCAAGTGCTTACTCATTTGTACATCTTTTTGAAGGACCATCTATTCAAGTCCTCTATCCATTTTTGAATCAGGGTGTTTGCTTTTTATTGAGTTGTAGGAGTTCTCTGTATATTCTAAATAGAAATCTCTTGTCAGATAGATGGCTTTCAAATATTCTCTCCCATCTTGTGCGTTGCCATTTTATTCTGTTTACATTTCTTTGATACACATTTTTTTAAATTATGTACTGCAAATTGTTTATTTTTTTGTTAGATGTAGCTTTTTTGTTCCTTCATTTCACATTGAGGAAGACACTGCCAAATCCAATGTCATGAAGCTCTTGTCCTGTGTCTTCTTCTAAGACTTTTTATTTTATTAGGTCTTATATTTAGTTTCTTGATACATTTTCATTAATTTTTGCATATGATGTTAGGTAAGGGTCCATCTTCCTTCTTTTGCGTGTTGACAACAAGACTTCTAAGCACCATTTGTTGAAAATACTATCCTTTCTACTTTGAAAAGTCTTGGCAACTTGTCAAAAATCATTTGGCCATATATCAGGGTTTATTTCTGGGTGTTCTATTCTATTCTATTGGTCTTAAATAAGGGAGAAAATAGTATAACCTATCCAGGTTGGTGAAGAACATAAAGAAAGACCAGGACTGAGAATTAGGAGGGCAATATAAAACAGCAGGGTGTAAAAGACAGTGTGAGAGAAGATCTTTTATTTGCAAGTTCATGGAAATATAATCATGTTAATCTACTAAACGCCTGACTTTGAACAATATGGTAAATGTGCTAGCAAGAAACATAACACTTATCCATCTCTGGGAAATATAGTATGGGCATAAAGATAAACTACACACAAATATATTAAAAAGGGAAGGGTTTTCATGGTTTGAGAATATTGTGGGATTTGAAATACAATTTACTTCTGTTCTACCATTGTCTCTAAAATTTATCAAAGTGTATATACAAGCAATTCCAATTCTGGTAATGTGCTTGACAGGTTTATATATGAACTTCAGCAGACCAGTAAATGTACATTCATAGGAGGACTGTTCCCTAATCCAAAAAACAAAACACAAAAACTGGAAAGACTTGAGTTCACTTTGTCAACACACATACAGATGCAGTGATGGTTAACGGTCCAAAAACAGAAGGTGAGCATGGGTGCAAGAGGTTAATCCCCAGGCTGAGGTGGGATGCAGAGTTTGAGGGTAACACAGGTAGAAAAGGCTTTTGTCCTATCCTTGATTTTTGAGGTATGGAAATTCACAGGTCAACCTTCATTTCAAAATGAATGAATGCACTATTCAATTTTTTAAAACAGGAGAAGTAAACATGAGTGATAATAAATTTCAAACTGTCGCTAATCAAATAAGATACTAAGAAAAATTAAATAATATGACTTAAGAATGAAGTGGAGAGATTTTCCAAGATGGTAGCATTCAAAGCCCCAGAGCTTGATGCCTCTCATGGGCACACCAAAGTCACAACTGTTTACAGAACAGCAATTGATGAAAAATGCCGAGACCTACCATAAAAGATGTGTTAGAGCTAAAGATATAAGGAAGGCACCTCGGCAAGACAGGAAGGAAGGGCAAAATCTCAACAGAGTCAAGACCCATACCACCAGGTGGGTGGCCCACAAATGGGAGAATAATTACAATTTCTGAGGTGCTCCCAAGTAGCAAGGGAGTATGAACCCAACATCAGGCTCCCAAGCCCAGGGATCCTGTACTGGAAAGAAGAGTTCCTAGAAAGTTGGGCTTTGAAGACCAGTAGTGCTCATTTTCCAGAGAGCCAGAGGGTTGTGGAAATAGAGATTCCACACTTAAATGATGCTCACAGGGCTTCCCTAGTGGGGCAGTGGTTGAGAGTCCGCCTGCCAATGCATGGGACACAGGTTCGTGCCCCGGTCCGGGAGGATCCCACATGCCGCGGGGCGGCTGGACCCATGAGCCATGGCCGCTGAGCCTGCACATCTAGAGCCTGTGCTTTGCAATGGGAGAGGCCACAACGGTGAGAGGCCCGCGTACCGCAAAAAAAAGAAAAGATGCTCACAAAATCCCACATGACCCGAGAATCAGAACAGAAGCAGTCATTTGAAAGGATCCTGGGTCACACTTACCTCCTGATCTTGGAGAGTCTCCCAGAGAGGCAAGAGGCACTACAGCACAGCCTCTGGGACACAGACACTGGCAGCAGCCATTTGTGGGAGCTCCTTCTACCTCGTGGCCACTGGTGCCAGCAAGCATAATTTCAGAATCCTCCCTCTATCTTTTTAGCCTCAGGACCTAGCCCTACCCATTTCCACCAGACTATAGACACAAGTACACTGATGCTGCAGGTCAAGCAATTAACTGAGCAGGGGCATAGCCCCATCCACCAGCAAACAGGCTGCCTTCAGACCCTCTCAGTGCACAGCTGCCCCTGGACATGGGCCCAGCCACCAAAAGCCCTAGGACGAGCCTCCACACCTCAGTGGACAGGCACCAGCCACAGAGTCCCTGGCCCCTCTGACAAGTGAGCCTGCTCTGGCCTTGGAATCAGCCTCACTGTTGGCAGGTGATTACTGCACAGGGACTGGATGGAGCTTGGACCTACCTAAGAGCAAACCTGCTCTAGCAGTGGGGTCAGCCTCATACACCAACAGGCACACACCAGCTCCTGGAATACCACAGCCCAGCAGCCTGTGTGACCAGAACACTCACTTGCAGGCCAGAAGCAGCCATGGACTCAGCTGGGTCCTGACCCTGCCCATCAGAATGCCAACACAAGATTAGGGATACCCTAGACCCTGCAGATAGCTGTGTCAGGACCAGTGATCCAACACCAACTCTGTGACTCCTGGGCCTTGCAGCCAGAACTTAGGACCTGTGTCTTCCTCCCAGTAGCCAGCATAGCCCCAGGACCAGTGACTGGGCACTAACCCTGATATCACCTGGACTGCAATTCTACCCATAAGTGAACCAGCACTAGATTTGGTGTCGCCCAGAGTTGTGCAGCCAGCTGCCTTATGATTTAGCCTCTCCAAGCAACACAGACAGCCTCCATACAAGGCAGAGTCTGGCAAACAAGCACTCTGGGGGCAGCCAAGCCTACCAGACCACACACAGTAGTCAGCCTACCACAACAGAAGAGCCCAAGCAGCCCACATAAGGGGTACACCTAGAACATAGAGTTCTAGTGACCAGGGGACAGTGGGCTGCTGGGACACATAGGACCTCTCCTACAAAAGGCCACTTCTCCAAGGTCAGGAAATTTAATGAACCTACTACATACATAGCAATAAAAACAGCAAGTTAAGAAAAATGAGGTAACACAGAAACACTATCCAAATGAAGGAACAAGATAAGAACTCAGAAGAAGATCTAAGTGAAGTGAAGACAGCCAATCTCCTCAACAAAGAGTTCAAGGTAATGACTATAAAGATGATCAAAGAATTCAGGAGAAGAATGGACGACGAGAGCAAGAAGCTAGATTTTTTTTAAAACAGTTAGACCATTAATGAACAACAAAACAGAGATGAGGAATACAATAACTGAAATGAAAAATACACTAAAAGGAAACTACTGTGGACTAAATGATACAGAGGAATGCATCAGAAAACTGAAGGATAGAGTACTGGCAATCACTGAAGATGAATGGTAAAACAATAGATTAAAATGAAATGAGGAAATTTGAACAGACATGTGAAACAACATCAAGTGTACTAATATTTTCATTATACTGGTCCCAGAAGCAAAAAGGAAAGAGAAAGCAATGTAGAACATACCTGAAGACATAAGAGCTGAAAACTTCCGTAACCTGGGAAAGAAAACAGACATCCAAGTCCAGTAAACACAGTAAGGCCCAAACAGGATCAACCCAAAGAGGACCACACCAAGACTCATTGTAATTAAAATGGCAAAAAATAAAGATAAAAAAACACTATTAAAAGGAGCAAAGGAAAAGCAACAAGTTACAAACATGGGAACTTGCATAAAGTTATCAGCTGAGTTTTAAGGATAACCTCTGCATGCTGGAAGGGAGTGGTATGATATATTTAAAGTCATGAAAGGAAAAAGCCTACAACCAAAAATACTCTACCCAGCAAGGCTCTCCTTCAGATTTGATGGTAAGATCTAAAGTTTTACAGAGAAGCAAAACTAAAAGAGCTCAGAATCGCCAAACCAGCTTTATGAGAAATCTTAAAGGGGCTTTTCTCAGTGAAGAAGAAAAGGCCACGACTGAAACATAAAAATTAGGAAAGGAAACTTACCAAAGGAAAAACCTCATTGGATACGGCAAATATTCAACAAAGGCAGTAAATCAACCATGTACACAGCTAATAGGAAGGATGAAAGAAAACAGTAATAAAATCATCTATATTCACAATAAGAAGTTAAGGGACACACAAAACAAGTAGATGTAAAATATAAGGTCAAATTCAGTAACTGTGGGGGAGCAGAGTAACAATGCAGGGTTGTTAGTGTCCATGTGAAATTAAGAGCTCAGCCACTTAAATAATCACACACACACACACACACACACACACACACAGAACTGAAAGAAATCCAAACATAATATTAAAGATAGTCCTCACATCACAGATGAAGGGAATAAAAGGGGAAGAAAGGAACACTGAAGAAATTAAAGAGGGATTCTAAAAATACCCAAGACAAATGAAAATGAACACACAATGATCCAAAATCTATGGGACACAGCCAATGCAGTTCACAGGGGGAAGTTATAGTGATACAAGTTTATTCTTAGGAAACAAGAAAAATAGCAAATAAACAAACTAACATTACACCTGAAGGAATTAGAAAAAGAAGAAAAAACAAAACTCAAAGCTGTCAGGAAGAAAAATATTAAGAAAACAATACCATATGCAATCACACCAAAAAGAATAAGATACCTAGGAACAAACACACCTAAGCAGGTAAAAGACGTACTCAGAAATCTACCAGCCATTGGTGAAAGAAGTTGAAAGCAACAGAAAAAGATGGGAAAATATAGCAGGTGCATGGACTGGAAGAATTAATACCATTAAAATAACCATACTACCAGACAATCTACAGATTTAATGCAACCCCTATCAGAACACCAAAGCATTTTCACAGAACTTGAAAAAGTAATTTTAAAATTTGTATAGAAACACAAAGACCCCAAATAGCCAAAAAATCTTGAGAAAGATCAGAGCTGGAGGCACCATGCACCTTGACTTCAGATTATACTGCAAAGCGACAGTAATCAAAGAGAATCGCACCAGAGCAAAAACAGACACAAAGATCACTGGAATAGAATAGAGATCCCAGAAATAAGCCCACACAATTATATTTAATTGATTTATGACAAAGCAGGCAATATGGAGAAAAAACTGTCAATTCAATAAGTGGTACTGGGAAAACTGGTCAGCTACATGGAAAAGAATAAAATTAGAGTATTTTAGCACACCATATATAAAATAAACACAAAACTGAATAAAGACCTAAATGTAGGACCATAAAACCCCTAGAGGAAAATACAGAACATTCTTCAACATAAATGATAGCAACAGTTTTACGTTCAGTCTACTAAGTCAAATGAAACAAAAGCAAAAATAAACAAATGGGACTTCACTAAACTTAAAATATTTTGCACAGCAAAGGACACCAAAGACAAAATGAAAAGACAACCTGCTGAAGGAGCGACAATATTTGCATATGATAAGAGGTTAACACCAAAAAGATGACCAAGCAAGAGTTCATATCTAAACTACAGAAACAACACATACAACTCAATATCAGAACAACACACAAAATCATTTTTTTAAAAAATGAGAAGACCTAAATAGACATTTTTCCAAGGAAAAAATACAGATAGACAGCCAGAACTCACAAAGATGCTAAACATAGATAATCGGCAATAAAATGCAAATCAAAACAATGAGATATATCACCTCAGTCTTGTCAGAATGGCTGTCATCAAAAAGGTCACAAATAACAAAGGTTAGTGAGGATGTGGAGAAAGGGAAACTCTTGTACACTCTTGATGTGAATGTGAAGAAGTGCAGTTACTGCGGAAAGCAGAATGGAGGTTCCACAAAAAACTAAAAATAGAACTATCATAATATCCAGCAATTTCACTCTTGGGTATATCAGAAGAAAACAAAAACACTATTTCAAAAAATTAACTGCACACCAATGTTCATAACAGTGATATTTGCCATAGCCAAGATATAGAGTCAAACTAAGTGTTGATCAATAGGTTAGGGGATAAAAAATATTTTTTATGATGACTTCAGCAAAAAATGAAATTTTATTTACCATTTGCAAGAACATGGATGGACTTGGAGGGTATTATGCTTAGTAAAATAAGCTGCAGAGAAAACAAGGCTGGTAGGTTATGACTTACACTTGGCATCTAAAAAGTTGAATGCAACAACAACAAAACAGACTCACAGATTAAAGAACAGACTAGTGGTTACCAGCAGGGAGAGAAAGGGTGGAGGAGCAAAATAGTGGTAGGAGATTCTGAGGAATAATCCACTATGTATAAAATCAATAATCTACAGTGATGTACTGTATAGCATGGGGAATAGAGCCACTCTTTTATAATAAGTATAAATGGAGAACAACCTAAACATTTATGAATCACTATGTTGTACCTCTGAAACTAATATAATAATGTAAATTAAGTATAGATCAATAAAATATAAAGTAAGAAAAAATAAAGTGGAGACACAGATTATTAGATAGAAATCAATTAAATAAACGTAACTTTTGGAAATCAAGGAATTAAAAAACAACATGTAAGACACAACATTGGCATTTAAAGTGTACGATCTATTCATTTAAAAGAAATCATTTAAGTGGTGAAAAATGGTATCCATTCTCACAATTTTGTATATCTAGGATAAATTATTATCTACAAAATTATGTTACAAATATTCACTCAAAAAGAAAGAGAAAATTTGGGTTAACCCATTTTAGTATACAAATTTAACATCAAAGTCTCTATGTAACATTGATTTGAATAAGTTCTGTTAGCCACTTATAGTTTCTTTGTGACGTAAAATCTTTTAAAGCATAAAAATCAGCCTTTCTACATCATTCCATTAGACATACATAGAAGTTAAAAGAAGTGAGAAGACAGAAAAATCAACCAGGAAGGTGAATTTACTGAGAAACAGTCATTCGTTCTCCCTCCTCCTTTCCTTTTCCTCCTTTTCCAGGTCTCTTTCGGTTCCAATCAAGAAAAGTCTTGAGAATTCTGAGAATATTTCTTTGAGGGCTTCAAATCACCATACCTACATCCTCTGCCACAACTACACATATGGGAACAAAAATAAACCTCTGCTATCTACTCATGTAGGAGGGATTCATGCAAAATAAACTCCTACATGGAGACCAACAGGTGAGTTTTCTACCTGTTCTTTATAATGTCCTTCCATCATAGTAAACCCCACACATTATGAGGCAGAAGGAGTTATGTGAGCTCTTCCTTGAAGTCAAAAAACTTGCATTCATTTCAAGTACCCGGTGATCATAGGGTACAGAGAGGGAAGGTGCCATCCCCCTTGGGGGGGGCCATGAATGGGCTCCCGCAACCATGCACCTCCTGATGTACAGATTCTGGAGAAACAAAGGGCAGTCACACTGCCGTCAGCCTGTCAGGCTGTCGGGCCACTGGGCAACCCCACCAGCCTGGAAGTGCCCCATCAGTTGCTGAAAGCAAAACTCTGTCCCCCCTGTGAAGCCAGGCAATTTGGGCCAGAGAGCCAGAGGAGACCGGTAATCAACTCCTCTGCTCTGCTCACCTCCTTGGGGTTACAGCAACCCCATCTCCAAACCCAACTCTGATCCTGGAGTGCCAAAGTGGGAGTGCAGGTGGGCTCTGACAGTATTTCAGTGCCCTCTGGGAAGCCCCCTAGTTTGAATATGATTTGAGTTTGATCCTGTGAAACCATCAGAACTTCCCACCAGAGATAAATGAGGAGATTCTGGCCTTTATTAGTACGCACGGTGAACACGGTTGTCCTGGCTGTACTTGCCAACCCTCCTGTTTTACCCACCTACTTTTATCCACCTTCCTCCCTGTGAGTACCTTTGACAAACCCTGAGCTCAGACTCCTGACCTATTACAGTGACTTTGTCAGTCTTTCTTTGAAAATGGACAGGTAGAGCTTCCCTGCTGGCACAGTGGTTGAGAGTCCGCCTGCAATGCGGGGGACAGGGGCTTGTGTCCCGGGCCGGGAGGATCCCACATGCCACGGAGCGGCTGGGCCCGTGAGCCATGGCCACTGAGCCTGCACATCCGGAGCCTGTGCTCCACAATGGGAGGGACAACAACAGTGAGAGGCCCGCTTACCTCAAAAAAAAAAGGACAGGTAATAAAATGAATTTAACCTAGAAGCAGCAGCTCAGTAAGGGAAATAAAATCATCAGAAGTTATCTAATCACAGCCACAGCCATTCAGGGCTCTGTCTTATCTGCTGGGGCATAAGAATGGGACCTTCCTAAACTTGAAGAGCATCCAGTCAAATAAGTAAAGGTGTCGCTCACCTCTGGCTCTTGGAGGGATTCCTAGGCAGTTTACCCAGTGTATAATAACTGCAAAACACGGTCATGGTTTTGAAACACCTATGTTCCAGGAAAGCTCTTTGGGGTGCTTGGGGAAGGTTTCTTTTTGACATCAAGCAAAAAATAAATCACCAAGCTCTTTGAGCACAGGGCTTCTTAAGAGGGAGGGAGAAGGAAGGAATGGGCAGAAAAGAGGATCTCCTCTGAAGTGAAGGTCATTTTTCCCAAAGAGTAGGATTTAGTCTCAGTTTAAGGAGAACAGTTTTAAATAGCTGGGACAGCTCCAAACTGCAGTTTAGGGAATGAGTGCTTCAAAAGAACAGTGCTTTAAAAGTCCTGGCAAGGCAGCAAGAGGATGAAGAGTTGGTTTTGCATAGTTTTGAACACAGGAGTAAAGAAACAGAGGCATCTCTGACTAAAAGGCCCTGAGATCCTATGGAATCAATGGGTCAGTTGCAGGGGGCAGGGGTTGTGGGGGATGATATTTCTCTCTCAACGTCTCCCAGGGCAGCCACCCCTCCCTACCCCAGCCCCCTACTCCCTTCACCCTTCCTCCCTCCACTGTTGGGACCCCAGGGACAGCACTTCTTAAGCTGGAGTGCTCAGACACCATCTCTGCAGTCTCAATTCTTCCTGGAGCGTGGCAAGTTCTGGGACAGGAAGCCAGGTCTGCAAGGCCGCTGGGGTGCAGTCGGACCTGGAGGCCTGGAGGGGAACTGGAGCCCTGAAGCCCACCCACGTCCTTGAAGCCGAGGGAGGAACACATCCTCCTAACAGTACTTCTCGGGTCAGCGTGCTCCCCACACTATGGTGATCCATACTCACTTGAGGCAGCAAGGACTGCCTCTAACTGGCCCCCTCGATTCCGCCTTAAGGGTCCTCACACATATGTGACAGCGCAGGCCCTGGATGTCTTCAGTCAACTGAGGTCAGTGCTGCTGGGGTCCCTCCAGGCCCTCCCTCTGGGACTGTATCTAATAGAAGAAAGAGCACAGAGGAACTGGCTGAATCAAGGGACCTGGGAGCCTGGGTATGAGTTTGAAGACCAAGAACCTAAGGCACAATTACAAATTATTGGAAACTCTTGTGGGGTGTGTGGGCAGAGGTTAGGAGGCTGAGAGGCTGAGTCGACCTGGTGAGTCCAGGCCCAGGACACCACACAGCCCCGCCCCCCTTCCCTGCCATCAGACAAGGGGTGTGGCGACTCCGGCCGGGACTCTGCACTTCCCCCTCCCTGATTCTCCTCCAGAAGAGCAGGTGGCCCCGCTCTGAGGGCAGCGGCAGGACAATGCGCCAAGTCCTCCTGCACTAAGGCGCTACTGGAAGCTCTTCCTGAACAGCAGTGCTGGCTTGGAGTGAACCTGTGCACCGCCAAAGTTGGTCTCGTCCTGCAACTGAGGGACTCAGGCTTTGTCAGCTGCCCTGGCTTTAAATCAATCAGCCTCCCCTTTAAGTCAGGTGAGCCGACTTTAAATCACTGTGTGCCCCTCAAGCCGGCAACTTCAAAAGTTGGGAACTCCACTTTGATCCCAGCACCTCACATAGCTGAATGCACACTGTAGTCACCCCCAAGCCTGGCTTAGAGGCAAGATATAAGGTAAGGGGATGGGTGTGCACTCATAGTGATGAGAGTGTACTTCATGTACCAGAAGGATCTAGGTACTCTGGGGTACAGCAAGCAGTGCATGATACAGCAGCTCCCTGGCAAAGCTGGTAATGCACAGGGAGAACAGGCACACCCATGCGTGCAGAGGTTCCAGGACGGGAGCTGGGGCACAGCCAGCCGGGAGGGTGTGAAAGTGGAGGATCTGAGGCTCCTTGAGAAAGGCAGACACAGAGGATGGATGAGAAACAAAGACCAGAAGAAATATGGATTTGAAAAACACATGCTGCTCTTGAAATTGGGGTGGGGGCACCCCAGATTTGAGTCTTCTTACTCCCCAGTACCTAGTGCTTTGGCATTTGCCCAATTACTTATAAAATTTACTGATAATATCTAACCCATAGAATACTGCATTTGTAGTGGTATTGCGTGATAATGTTTCTATAGTGGATTAATCTTTTCTACAAGAAAAACGTACACTATCTGAAATAAATTAAAACCCCTCTTTATAAAGTACTATATCGGACTTCCCTGGTGGCGCAGTGGTTAAGAATATGCCTGCCAATGTAGGGGACATGGGTTCGAGCCCTGATCAGGGAAGTTCCCACATGCAGTGGGGCAGCTATGTCCATGCGCCACAACTACTGAGCTGCAGGCCACAACTACTGAAGCCCCCGTGCCTAGAGCCGGTGCTCCACAACAAGCACAGCAAGAGAAGCCACCGCAATGAGAAGCCCGCGTACCACAACAAAGAGTAGCCCCGCCTCACCACAACTAGAGAAAGCCCGCGCATAGCAACGAAGCCAAAAATTAATTAATTAATTATTTTTTTAAAAAGTGCTATATCCTTCTGTACAACTTCTCTGGGAAGAACAGAGAGATGGCGTGGGAGAGTGAGAAAGACCAATATTTAGTGCACATCTCTCATGCAGGTGCTCTGCTGGCTCAGATACATTTATCCCCACTTTACAAAGGAGGAAATAAGCTCAGAGAGGTTTAGTAATTTTCCCAAAGCCAAACAGCTATTGAGTGGCAGAACCAAGATCTGAACCAAGTTTGTTACCTTCAAAGCCTAAGTCCTCATCACAACAAAACTCAAGTAATATTTACATTTATCGAATTACATTGCAACCTGGGGAGCTCTTGGCACAATCCTAAATAAGAGAGAAAGAAAGAAATAGCGTTGTTCCTACAGTCAACCAAAATTTTTGGAGCAGCTGCTAGATGCCTGGTCCTTTTTGAGGTTCAGCAGTGATCACGACAGGAAGAGTCCTGCTTTCATGGGTGTAACTTGGGTGAGGGATTTCACCTTGCTGGGCCTCTGTCTTCTCATCTGGAAAATGGGACGGGTGTTCCTCATTTTCTGGGATTGTCCAGCCCTCATATTCTCTGATTCCATAAGAAGCATTTGTTTTCCTGTTTCTTTAAAATTCATTCAGGCCGTGAGCCGTGATGAATGTTGTTAGCTGCTCCCCAAATCACTCTATTCCCACCCTTTTCCTGTGATCAGGTCTTTCCCGAAACATGACTCACAATCAGTCAAGTCACAGAACGTAAGGGGCACCCAGCAGAAAAATTCCAACCCTTGCTTTTCAGGAGCTCTGTGGTCTACCTGCCAGGTAAACTTAACTCACCTGGCACAAGGTGGCCATCCCTGTTTTCACATCAACATGATCTCAGGCGCAAACCTCCTTGTTTTTCCATTTTGTCTTTAAGTTACTTGCTGAAACAACTGTACAAATATGACAAAGATATAAATTCAGGCATCTTCTGCCCCCAGTGCCTACTAATAAATTATTTTCTGCCACTTTAATGATAAAGATAGAACATTTCAACATTCTGCTGCCCTTATTATTTGTCATTTTTGTTGATATTTCTATTGAATACCTCTTTCAATATTTTAACAATGGAACATTTATTTATGTTGTTCCAGACCCAGCCTTTAGTGGTAAATGTTTTGTTGTTATATTTCTATTATGTTTCATTTAAAAATCATTATCCTATTTAAATGGATTAAGTCAATTCTATAGGCATTTATCATGATATTGATGAAATTAATACATAGAGGGCAGTAGTACAAGTTGATTGGACTTGAGAACCTCTATTAGCACAGTTACGTATAAATATTATCTACATGTAAACCAAAGTACATGCTGAGTGAGATTCTCCGACTCTTTTTCACTGTCTGCCCCTCAAGTCTGTGAGAAATGGAATATTTCTTGCCATCTCCGTAAACAAAGGATGTCACAGTCTTCAGCACTTGCAGCCCTCAGTGTGAGCCGCGGGCCCTGTGGAACTCAGGATATGCAAATACAGAATGCAGGCCCCCGGAGCGCTGAGATGCATATGAAAGGAAGGAATTCAGTGAGCCCAGACTCTGGCATCTTCGCAGACAAAGAAAAGCGCTACACTCCTCACATTGAGAGAGCTGGTTTTCCTGAGTTAACAATCACCTGTTGATGGTCCCCATTACCTGCGCCAGTCCCCTGCCCGTCCCCTCCCCCCACCCCACCCCGGTACTTTAGCTCAGGGAGGAAGGAGCACAGAGGGACTCGGCTGAATAAGGGGTCTATGAGCCTCGGGAGGAGTTTTCAGCCGCTTTCCCCGCAGTCGGGAGGAGGGGCGCTGACCCTGCAGCCGGACCCTGCGCCTCGCTTGCCCCGTTTCCCCTCAGGACGCTCAGGCCGACCCCCTCCCCACGCCCCCCAGGCCCCGCGAGCCAGGCCGAGGGCAGGGGCGAGGAGGGACCGAAGTTCCCCGGGACCAGACGCTGGGGGCAGCCCTTTCTGCACAGCAGCGGCGGGTGGCAGCGAACCCCTGCCCCTCAGAAGCTGGTCTTGTGCTGCCACCCGGGCACCGGACCAGGCGGAGGGTCGGCGCCCACTTACCTGGCCCACTGTCCGCATGACTGTCACAGCTTCGGCCGCCGGGGCCCCTCCAGAGCTGGCAGCCTCAGTGAGGCCGCCCTTCCCTCGGGCTCCGGGGCACTTCCGTGACGGCGGAGGGAAGATACCCCGAGCCGGGAGTTCCAGCTCTGCGGAAACGCGGGCTCCGTTCTGGGCGCAGGGGGTGGGACCGCTCTGCCCCGAGGCCTTCTGGGAGGGACGGGGGCGCCGGGGGAGGGAGCCGCCGGGAGCGCAGGGCCCCGTCGGGGGTCCTGGAGGGGCGGCCCGGCCTGGGGGCCCCGCCCACTGTGACCGCAGCCCAGGCCTTTTTCCTGGAATCCTACACAAAAAAGTTAGAAAGATACACGGTCTATAGTAAATATTCACAAATGATTGTTGCTACTGTGCTTACTACCCTATTAAAGGTGTAAAGTCCATAAAACACTTTAAGTTCAAAATTAAATATGAATTTTTACCTTTCTAATTATGTCTCTGCTATTCACAATTGTCATTAATGAATGAGAGACTGTGGCATCACTAGTTAAAAATGAGCTTGTTAAAAAAATAGAACTCAGGCCCACCGGACCCACTGAATCACAATCTGCACTTTTACAATGTCCCCAGTGTACTTGTGTACCCATGAATAGTTGAAAGGTACATTTCTACCTTGACATGTCTTTTCTGTCTGAGAAATACACACATTTTATCCAATTTGATATAAATAAAACACTCAAAAATGCATATGCCTGTGTTGAAACCATCATTTTATCATTTCTTTTCCAGATAAGTATACTCTCTATACTGGTTTTGTGGATCACATGCCACACTCTTCTCTTGTAGTTAGAAATAAGGTGGAGAA
The DNA here is from genome assembly GCF_949752795.1 of Hyperoodon ampullatus. Taxonomy (NCBI): domain Eukaryota; kingdom Metazoa; phylum Chordata; class Mammalia; order Artiodactyla; family Ziphiidae; genus Hyperoodon; species Hyperoodon ampullatus. The sequence continues at coordinate 73,139,185 of NC_136918.1, read as the reverse complement.
AGTTACTTTGTAAAAAATATATATATATATATATATATATATATATTAGTGGATAATTGAAGACACTCTTCTAAATTAAAACCAATTCTCTTAACTTGCTGTTTCTTTCTTGGGTCACATTATGAACTCTTCCCAGGGCCACATGGCATGTATACTTTTAATTTCAGGGACTGCTGACATTCCAGGATATGGCCATAGTTTTCTCTCAAGAGGAGTGAGAATGCCTGGACCAAGATCAGTGGGAATTGTACAGGGATGTGATGTTAGAGAAGTATAGGAACCTGCTCTCCTTGGGTGAGGATATCTTCCTTCCAGAATTCCTTATCCAACCACAGGATTTAGAGTCCTTCATTTGTAGAATGCCTCCTGGAATCTTCTGCTTCCTACAATAGGGTTTCAGATACAACGTTTCAGGAAATATTGGGAGTTTGTGGGTATAATTTATCTTATTCTTTTAAAATTGCAGCCTCCCTCAGCCACATAGCACAGGGAGAGCAACTCTGTGCTTTGTGACCACCTAGAGGGGTGGGATAGGGAGGGTGGGAGGGAGGGAGATGCAAAAGGGAAGAAATATGGGAACTTATGCATATGTATAACTGATTCACTTTGTTATAAAGCAGAAAATAACACATCATTGTAAAGCAATTATACTCCAATAAAGATGTTAAAAATAATAAAAAATAAAATAAATTTGCAGCCTCCCTTTTAGTATACTCTGTAACTGCTTGGGATGTGTCTATATGAACTGTGTACTATATGCTTCTGTTATAGTCCTTACAATATTTTATTGTCTTATTTTCTGTAACAATTTTCCATGGATTATTTGGGCTTAAGGTATATTAAAAGGGAGACTGCAATTCTGGGACTTCCCTGGTGATACAGTGGTTAAGAATTCACCTGCCAATGCAGGGGACACGGGTTTGATCCCCGGTCTGGGAAGATTCCACGTGCCACAGAGCCACTAAGCCAGTGGGCCACAACTACTGAGCCTGTGCAGCACAACTACTGAAGCCAGTGTGCCTTGAGCCCGTGCGCCATTTATTTTTTGGAGAATAAAACCACCTGGGAGTGATTAAAATTTAGACCAGCTAGTCAAAATGCTTTATCACCTGTTCTTCTAAAACACTGATCAACGGAACAAGTTTTACTAGGGATAACAGTGTAATTGTATTCTGGAGTTCATTTCAGCAATATGGTTTATGACCTTGATGCTGGATCGCAACATTTCAATGGTATAACTGCTATTAATTGTCTGTTTGTTCAACGATTAAAGTCTCACATGATCTGAGTTCAGACTGGAATCATACTGGTTGCTTCCTGTCTATTGCAGATTTCTTCCAGTATGAAAGGACAAGAGCAATACAGCTTACTTTACAAAATGTCTGCAAACTAAATGATGATGTAATCTACATTCAATTAATTTATACATACCCTACTGTAGAACCGGGTTTGTTACGGTGGCAGAGCCCGGTAATTATGTAAAACTGAAACCTTTATCTGCACTGGTTCAAGTCCTCCTCCAAAGAATATGTTTATAATCAACATTCTTTCACAAATGACCCAATTTAATTCACCATAGCATTCCTCATATTAACTAAATGGAAAATCCTAGGCTATATACAAATCCAGAAAGGGCCAAAAATCATCAGCCCCCATGGATTATTGGAACCCATTGCTGAGGCATTTAAATTTCATATTAAAGAACCACTATGTCCATCAACATTATCTATTTATATATTATTGCCCCAATGCTAGCCTTAACCCTCGCTCTCACAACATGAATTCCTCTTCCCATATATTATCCACTAATTAATATAAATGTAGGCATATTAGTTATATTAGCCATATCACACCTAGTCATTTATTCCACCCTCAGATCTGGATGAGCTTCACATTCAAAATACTCACTCACTGGAGCTCTAGGGACAGTAGCACACACAATCTCATATGAAGTAATGTAACAGTTATTCTTTTCTCAGTCTTACTGATAAATGGATCATTTACACTTTCAACAGTAATTATTACACGAGAACACCTATGACTAATTTTCTCCTGACCCCTACCGAGAATTTGATTATCTCCACAGTAGCAGAAATCCAATGAAGCCCCACTAGATTTAACAGAAGTATAATCAAAACCTGTATATGTCTTCAATGTAGAAAATGTAGCAGGCCCATTCACCTCGTCCTTCCTAGAGAATATGTCAATTTCTTTATAGTAAACATTTCCACAACAATCTATTTTTAGGGGCATTCGACAATCCCTAGGTGCCAGAATTATATACAGCCCAAGTCATCATTAAAACACATCTAACAATCTCCTTTCTATGAATTTGAGCATCCTACCCAGAAGTTTGATATGATCAACGTATACATCTCTTATAAAAAGTTTTTTTACTACTAACATTAGCCCTTTGTATATGAGAGTTTTCACTACCTGTCATCATACCAGGGAACCCACCACAATCTTAAGAAGTATGTCTGACAAAAGAGTTACTTTGATAGAGGAAATCATAGAGGTTTCAATGCTCTTATTCCTGGAATTGAGTTCTTCCTAAGAATTTTACATTCTCCATGCTACCACATTACACCACATGCTATATAGTAAGGTTCTCTAAGTAAGGTTCAGGCCCATACCCCCAAAATATTGTTGTACATCCTTCCTGTACTAATAAACTCTCATTGTTTTTACTATCATTCTACTGACTATTATCTCAGGAAATATAATTGTAAAACAAATTCACACTGGATAATGGTATCCCCATTCTAATAAAAAACACGAACCCATAAGCTACAGAAGCATCCAACAAATATTTCCTAAAACAATCTACCACATCAATACTACTTATAATGGCTATTATCATTAATCTAATATACTCTGGTCAAAGAACACAATGAATAACAAAAATCTTTAATCCAGCAGCATCCACTCTCATGACAATCGCCCTTGTCACAAAAGTAGGACTTTCCCCATTTCATTTCTGAGTGCCTGAAGTCACACAAGGCATCCCATGAACAGCAGGCCTGATGCTATCAGCCTGACAAAATTGCACCCCTATCAGTTTTATATCACATGTCACCATCCATCAAGCTAAATATACTATTAATCATAGTGATATTATAAATCATAGCTGGAGGCTAATGCCTACTTAGAAATAGCTATGGCTAAGTATGACTTAGCCATACTCACCTGGAAAAAATTACACCCTCCTCGTCAATTGCCCATATAGGATGAATAACAGCTGTTATAATGTATATTCAGATTATAACAATCCTAAACATACTAATTTATATCACAACAACACTCTCCTTATTTCTGCCCAGATAACATACCACAAGAGTATCATTATCACACACATGAGATAAAACACCTCCCATCACAATCCTTTTCCTCACCATTATAGTACCATTAGGACATCACCCACCACTATCAGGGTTTTTACCCAAATGAATAATTATCCAAGAGATAACAAAAATGACAACAGCATTTTACCAACACTAATAGCCATCATAGCACTCCTCAGCATATATTTTTACTTGCAGCTAACACACTCCACATCACTAACTATATTCTCTTCATGAAACAACACAAAAACAAAACAATTTGAACATACAAAGAAATAACCTTCCTATCATTACCTATCATAATACCCACATGATTACTACACATAACACCCATTCTATTGGTGCCGGACTAGGAATTTAAGTTAGTTCAGACCAAGAGCCTTCAAAACCCTAAACAAGTAAAATTTACTTAATTCCTAAAAATAAGGATTGCAAGACTTTATCCTATATCAATTGAATGTAAAGCAAACATTGTAATTAAGCCAAATCTTTATGAGATTTATGAGTTTTAACCCCAGGAAACTTTAGTTAACAGGCAAATCCTCTAGTCAACTGGCTTCAGTCTACTTCTCCTTCATTTGAGAAAGAAAAAAGAGGCAGGAAAATCACCAGCAGAATTGAAGCTGCTTCTCTGAAGTTACAATTCAATTTGTTGATTCACCACAGGGTTTGCCAGAAAGGGGGTTCAAACTCTGTCTGTAGATTTACCATCTAATGCTAGCTCAATCATTTTACCTCTGTTCATACACTGCTGATTATTTTCAACAAACAACAAAGATATTGGCATTTTATATTTACTATTTGGTGCTTGAGATGGAGCAGCAGGCAGCACCTTAAGTATATTAATCCAGGCTGAGCTATGCTAACCTGGAGCGCTACTTGGAAATGCCCAAGTCTGTAAGGTAGTCATAACAGTCCCTGCACTTGTAATAATTTTCTTTATAGTTGTACCCATTATGATTGCAGGGTTTGAAAACTGACTTGGGCCACTAATAACTGGGGCACCTGAGGTAGCATTTCCCCAAATAAATCATATAAACTTTTGACTAATTCCCCCATCATTCTTACTCCTACTCATATCACCAATAGTAGAAGCTGGTTCTGTTACAAGTGGAACTGTATATTCAGCTCTAGCCTGAAATCTGGCCCACTCAGGAGCCTCTGTTGACCTAACCATTTTCTCCTTACATTTGGCAGGAATCCCTTCAATTCTTGGTGTTATTACTTTTATTGGTATAGTCTTTCATACAAAACCAGCAGTCACATCCCAATACCAAACACCATTATTTGTTTAATCTTCCCCAACTATAGCCATATTACTATAATTACCAATGTCAGTCCAAGCAGCCAGAACTGCCATACTGTTAAGAGATAGAAATCTCAACACTACTTTCTTTGACCCTGCAGGAGGAGACTGCATACTATACCAACACCTATTTTGATTCTTTGGTCACCCTGAGTCTCTATTCATGGCCTACCAAGGTTTGTTATAAACTCACATATCATTTCGTACTATTTAGGACAAAAAGTGCCTTTCAGCTATTTGGGAATATTATGAGTCATGTCCACTGGCTTTTTAGGATTTCTCTTGTGGGCTCATCATATGTTTACCATAGGGATAGCTGTCGATTCAGGAGCATACTTTGCATCAGCTACCGTAATTACTTCTATCCCTACAGAGTAAAAGTATCTAGCTGATTAGCAACTCTTTAAAAATTTTTTTTTCCTGGCTGCATTGTGTCTTCATTGCTGCACGCAGGCTTTCTCTAGTTCCGGTGAGCGGGGGTTACTCTTCATTGCGGTGCGCGGCCTTTGCATTGCAGTGGCTTCTCTTGATGCAGAGCATGGGCTCTAGGCAAGTGGGCTTCAGTAGTTGTGGCTCGCAGGCTTTAGAGAGTAAGCTCAGTAGCTGTGGCGCATAGGCTTTGTTGCTCTGCGGCATGTGGGTTCTTCCCAGACGAGGGCTCGAACCAGTGTACCCGGCATTTGCAGATGAATTCTTAACCACTGCGTCACCAGGGAAGTCCCTGATTAGCAACTCTTCACGGAGGTAATATTATATGACTTCCCACTATATTATGAGTTTTAGGCTTGATTTTTCTTTTTACACTAGGTGGTTTGACAGGAATCATCTTAGCCAACTCATCCCCAGACATTGTCCTCCAGGATACATACTATGTAGTAGCACACTTCCATGACCTAATGTCCATGGGAGCAGTCTTCAATATTATAGGAGGCTTCCTAAACTGATTCCCACTATTCTCAGGTTATACACTTAACTCAGCATGAGCAAAAATTCACTTCACAAGTATATTTGTAGTAGTAAATATGACTTCCTGCAGCACTCTCTTGGCCTCTCAGGGATGTCACTACATTACCCTGAGTACCCTAATGCATAGACAACATGAAATATTTGGTCTTTAGGCTCATTCATCTCAGTAGCAGCAGTAATGTTAATAATCTTCATACTTTGAAAAGCTTTTGCATCCAAACGAGAAGCCTCAGCAATGGAAACTGCTACTCATAACCTAGAATGGTTACACGGATGCCCTCCACAATATCCTATGTTTGAAGATCCTACTTATGTAAATGCAAAACAAGGAAGGACTCAATTCTTTTTCAAGCAGTTTGAAGCCAACAGCATAACAATTATGTCTTTCTCAATAAATGAGATAAAAATGAAAAGTAATGTAAATTTTTCAAACTTAACTCATGGCTAAAATCCTGTATATCTCTAATGCCTTAGATTTCATCTAGGCTCTTAAGATGCAACATCACCGATTATGGAAGAACTTTTACACTTTCATCATCACACATTAATAGTTATTTTTAAAATAAGTTCTCTAGTCCTCTATATTATTTCACTAATATTGACAACTAAACTAACTCATACATGTACAATAGATGCACAGGTAGAGAAAATTTGAACAATTTACCAGCCATTATTGTAATGTTAATTGCCCTATCATCATTGTGAATCCTTTACATGATACATGAAGTCAATAACTCTTCCCAAACCGTAAAAACTATGGGTCAGTAATGATACTGAAACTACAAATACACAGATTATGAAGATTTAAATGTTGACTCCTCTGTAATCCCCACATCAGACCCAAAACAAGGAGAATAATGACTAATAGAAGTCAACACCAAGTAGTATACAGATAGTCATTGAATATTAGTTTCATCTGAAAATGTTTTACACTCCTGAGTTGTTCCATCTTAGGCCTAAAAAGAGGTGCTATCCCAGGATGCCTAAATTAAAGAATCCTAATACCAACAGGACCAGGGCTATGTTGTGGACAATGATCAGTAGAGGTTGTTTTCCTGAGTTCAAAGACAGGTCCGAGGGATATGGCTGAGATATGGGTGAATCTGGAGCCAATGGAGATGCACTCTTCAAGCTCCAGGATAGGAATGGGGCCTATAGAGTCCCAGGCCACTCAAGACACCCTCCCGAGCAGGATCTTGACAACATTCCCTGTCTGTGATGAGACAGCCTTAGCACTTTTTATGCCCCAATGCTGTGTCCTATGTGGGTCCCATGCTCTTGTGACCACACCCCACACTCTGCAGGTCCATGCTACAGGGTCCTTCGTGCCTCAGGAGTAGAGACCACACAGCAAGCAGTTCCCTCCCCAACCAGCAGGAGGAAGGGAGGAGAGCAGGGGCACCAGGGGAATCTCACTCAGACAACACCCCAGGGATGCCAGCGGGGACAGTGATGATGCAGATGAGGCACAGACCAAGAGATGGAACCAGAGGGCCCAACAGGCAGCTGGTCAGGTCCTGGCTCATCTGCTCCATGGACACCTTTGTCCCTCATACACCCCCTTCCTCATACACCCTCTCCTTAAATGCAGATTCTTCAGATGCAAACAGGAACAGTTTCAGACTGAAAGTCAGCTCTTCCAAAATGACCCATCAGCAAACACTGCAGGATTCCACTCCAGTGGTTGCCTTGGAGTCGACCACTCAGGGACTGAAGTGGATATCGGTGCCAGGGGCAGTGAGAGGGAATGGGGAGTGAGACTTTCATGGTTGTGGAATTTTGGTTTTGCAAGGTGAAAAGTTCTACAGATGGTGGTGATAGCTCCATGAGAAAGTGAATATATCTGATGCCTCAGAAATGTGCACTTAAAAGGGTGATGATGGTAAAGCGTATGTGACGTGTGTTTTATTTCACTTAAAATTAATTCTTAAAATAATGTCTAGTTAATTGATATTCCATTTTGACTCCCCTTCATCACAAATGTTGGGGGCCCAAACACAGTCCACCAGCTGAGAGACCACCATGGCACCCTCACATGGTACATGGGGTCCATTCTTAGACGGGGCTAGTCTGTACTCACCTGACCTCTGTCCAGGGGGACCCATGCAGTGGTGACCCCCATAGATTAGATATATGATATGCTATGATATTAATATGATACCACCAAGCATTGTCCCTCACCAGACCACAGAGCAGCAAGCCACTCAAACATGTCTGACCTCATATGAATGTGACAAGATTAAGAGAACAAAAGGAACCACAGCTTAATCAGGGCAACACCCTTGATGCAGATATTGGAAATCGCAAAGGGGTCAAGACACACTGCAGGCAAAGAGCACATACGCTGTCTCCCCATACATGTGATCCTGACCCATGCAGATGTGGTGAGACCCATACAATCCCCACAGCCTATACCTAGGGTCACACATCCAAACTCACCACAGTGACCCTCCTCCCCAGACCCTTCACCTGGGGTCACACGTCCCCTTGGTCAGGACACAATGGCTCTGCTGGTTGCCCCCCTAATGTGGAAAAAAGCTGGGTTCCTGGGACCTCCTGGGATGGGAAAAAGTGTAAGGTGGTTCTCCTCTCCCCACACTTGTCTCAGAGAACTCCTCTTCTCACCTTGGTTCTGTGTGATTTTAACTGTTTTTAAAGCTTTCATTCTAGAGTTGAACACACTACCTTGGTTTTGGCAGGCTCAGTCCTTTCTCGCCTCACTTACATGTTGAGAAAGCTCACAGGAGAACAGCGCTGAAAGCCGAGGGGCAGCTCTGGACGCTGCTGAGTAGGGACAGTAGACTGGAAGGAGAGCTCAGCAGCAGCCTCAGCTGTTGCCCATCGGCCTTTTGCCCAATCTGTGTGCCCTGCAATCAATTCACCAGCTAAACCAGCCTCCCTACACAACATGCACGTGCTGGTAAATTGGAAATATTGCCAGGTAGCCCTCCTGAGGATTCTCCACGAGCCCCAGGGAATGTGAACCTTGCAGCGATTAAGACTAAGGCCCCAGGCTTCCCTGGTGGTGCAGTGGTTGAGAGCCCACCTACTGATGCAGGGGGCATGGGTTCATGTCCTGGTCCGGAAGATCCCACATGCCGCGGAGCAGCTGGGACCATGAGCCATAGCTGCTGAGCCTGCATGTCCGGAGCCTGTGCTCCATAATGGGAGAGGCCACAACAGTGAGAGGCCCGCATACCACACACACAAAAAAAACAAAAAACAAAAACTAAGGCCCCGACCATAGCACTGAACCTTGGGAGAACCAGGTAACCACACTCAGAAGAGAGGTTATTACGTAGACAAGCCCACCTCAGCTCCAGACCCCAGACATCTAAGCGCTGACCTTCAGATGCAGGCATGGAGCCTCCCAGTACCTGGCCAGGGCAGGTCTCTACCTAGGTCCCCATAGTCCTAGAGTACACAGAACATGGTCAGGTCTAAATCTTCTTATTATAGAGATCACATGGTCAGCTCTAAACATAATCAGTAGACAGGACATGCAGAGGTCTAAGTCTACCCTGCAGACAGAACTTGATCATGTTGAAACTAGCTTAGGGCTGATCTCATAGTAGGTACAGATCACACACTTGGGTCTCTCATCTTTGGACACCCACATCAGGAAACAGAACAAAATCTTTGTCATTAAATATTTCAACAGGCAAAACAAAAATGTTACCAATTTATCTGGTCACCTGATGGTCAGGATCCACGGGTGAGCCACGATCTTCTTGTAGTCCAGCCCAGTCTCCTGCAAGGACAGACAAGAAGTGGCCTGATTCCAGACTCCCAGGTTTCCAGAAGGAGGCGGCCACACTGGAAGCCCAGGCAGGACAGTCCTGCGTGGTCCAGGCCAGGAGATCCGGTCTGTCCATTCCGCTGGCCGAATCTGGGCGGGACACTCAGGACTGCTGAGAGCCCTGCACTCAGGTCCTGGTTCCCTGCAGCGTGTGAGAGGGGCGTGGGGCTGGAGGGGGGGTGGTTGATGGCTCCTATGGCTCCTGGTCATGTGAACTCATGCGCTGGGGCTGACAACCAGCACAGGCACTGCGCTGCCTTCGAGGGGAGACACGGGGAGAGGTAGGGGCACAGAAGCCATTGGAGAGGAGAACCCACTGTGGAACTCCTTGCACACTGGCTTGTCCCCACCCGAGGATGCACCTGCCCATCATGGGCCCCATGTCACCCCTCACCCCACCGCCCCCGAGGGCAGGGTGCTGCTCTTTCAAAAGCACAGGGTCGAGGGGGGAGGAGGAAGATGGCGGAAGAGTAAGAAGTGGAGATCACCTTCCTCCCCACAGATACACCAGAAATACATCTACACGTGGAACAACTCCTACAGAACACCTACTGAGTGCTGGCAGAAGACCTCAGACCCCCCAGAAGGCAAGAAACTCCCCCACATACCTGGGTAGGGCAGAAGAAGAAAGAAAAAAAAACAGAGACAAAAGAATACGGATAGGACCTGCACCAGTGGGAGGGAGCCATGAAGGAGGAAAGGTTTCCACACACTAGAAGACCCTTCGAGGGTGGAGACGGCAGGTGGTAGAGGGGGGAAGCTTTGGAGCCACGGAGGAGAGAGCAGCCACAGGGGTGCAGAGGGCAAAGTGGAGATATTCCCGCAGAGAGGATCGGAGCCGACCGGCACTCACCAGCTAGACAGGATTGTCTGCTCCCTCACCAGGGAGGGTGAGGCTGGGAGCTGAGGCTCGGGCTTTGGTCGGAGCACAGGGAGAGGACTGGGGTTGGCAGCGTGAACACAACCTGAAGGGGTTAGAGCACCACGGCTAGCCAGGAGGGAGTCCGGGAAAAAGTCTGGAGCTGCTGAAGAGGCAAGAGACTATTTCTTCCCTGTTTCCTGGTGTGCGAGGAGAGGAGATTCAGAGCACCACGTAAACGAGCTCCAGAGACGGGCACGAGCCGTGGCTATCAGCGCGGACCCCAGAGACGGGCATGAGATGCTAAGGCTGATGCTGCCGCCACCAAGAAACCTCTGTGTGAGCACAGGTAACTCTCCACACTTTCCCTCCTGGGAGCCTGTGCAGCCCGCCACTGCCAGGGTCCCATGATCCAGGGACAGCTTCCCTGGGACAACCCACGGCGTGTCTCAGGCTGGTGCAATGTCACGCCAGCCTCTGCTGCTGCAGGCTCATCCCACACTCCCTGACCCTGCCTCCCCCTGGCCTGAGTGAGGCAGAGCCCCTGAATCAGCGGCTCCTTTAACCCCGTCCTGTCTGAGCAAAGAACACATGCCCTCAGGAGACTTACACGCAGAGGCGGGGCCAAATCCAAAGCTGAACCCCAGGAGCTGTGCGAAAAAAAGAAAAGAAAGGGAAATTTCTCCCACCAGCCTCAGAAGCAGCAGGGTAAATCTCCACAATCAACTTGATATACCCTGCACCTGTGGAATACCCGAATAGACAATGAATCATCCCAAATTGAGGAGGTGGACTTTGAGAACACTATATATGATTTTTCCCCTTTTCCTCTTTTTGTGAGTGTGTATGTGTATGCTTCTGTGTAAGATTTTGTCTGTATAGCTTTGCTTTCACCATTTGTCCTAGGGTTCTGTCCGACCGTTTTTCTTTTGTTATTTTTTTTTACTTAAATTTTTTTCCTTAATAATTATTTCTTATCTTTTATTTTAATAACTTTACTTTTTATCTTACTTTATTTTATCCTCTCTCTTTCTTTCTTTCTTTCTACTTTTTCTCCCTTTTATTCAGAGCTGTGTGGATAAAAGGTTCTTGGTGCTGCAGCCAGGAATCACTGCTGTGCCTCTGAGGTGGGAGAGCCAACTTCAGGACACTGGTCCACAAGAGACCTCCCAGCTCCACATAATATCAAATGGCGAAAATCTCCTAGAGATCTCCATCTCAACACCAAGAACCAGCTTCACTCAACGACCAGCAAGCTATAGTGCTGGACACCCTATGCCAAACAACTAGCAAGACAGGAACACAACCCCACCCATTAGCAGAGAGGCTGCCTAAAATCATAATAAGTCCACAGACACCCCAAAATACACCAAATGACGTGGACTTGCCCACCAGAAAGACAAGATCCAGCCTCATCCACCAGAACACAGGCACTAGACCCCTCCACCAGGAAGCTTACACAACACGCTGAAACAACCTTAGCCACTGGGGAGAGACACTAAAAACAATGGGAACTACGAACCTGCAGCCTGCAAAAAGGAGACCCCAAACACAGTAAGATAAGCAAAATGAGAAGACATAAAAACACACAGAAGATGAAGGAGCAAGGTAAAAACCCACCAGACCTAACAATGAAGAGGAAATAGACAGTCTACCATAAAAAGAATTCAGAATAATGATAGTAAAGATGATCCAAAATCTTGGAAATAAAATAGAGAAAATGCAAGAAACATTTAACAAGGACCTAGAAGAACTAAAGAGGAAACAAGCAACAATGAACAACACAATAAATGAAATTAAAATGACTCTAGAAGGGATCAGTAGCAGAATAACTGAGGCAGAAGAACGGATAAGTGACCTGGAAGATAAAATAGTGGATATAACTACTGCAGAGCAGAATAAAGAAAAAAGAATGAAAAGAACAGAGGACAGACTCAGAGACCTCTGGGACAACATTAATCACACAAACATTTGAATTATAGGGGTCCCAGAAGAAGAAGAGAAAAACAAAGGGACTGAGAAAATATTTGAAGAGATTATAGTTGAAAACTTCCCTAATATGGGAAAGGAAATAGTTAATCAAGTCCAGGAAGCACAGAGAGTCCCATACAGAATAAATACAAGGAGAAACACGCCAAGACACCTATTAATCAAACTATCAAAAATTAAGTACAAAGAAAACATATTAAAAGCAGCAAGGGAAAAACAACAAATAACACACAAGGGAATCCCCATAAGGTTAACAGCTGATCTTTCAACAGAAACTCTGCAAGCCAGAAGGGAGTGGCAGGACATATTTAAAGTGATGAAAGAGAAAAACATGTAACCAAGATTACTCTAACCAGCAAGGATCTCACTCAGATTTGATGGAGAAATTAAAACCTTTACAGACAAGCAAAAGCTGAGAGAGTTCAGCACAACAAAACCAGCTTTACAACAAATGCTACAGGAACTTCTCTAGGCAAGAAACACAAGAGAAGGAAAACACTTACAATAAGAAACCCAAAACAATTCAGAAAATGGGAATAGGAACATACATATTAATAATTACCTTAAATGTAAATGGATTAAATGCTCCCACAAAAAGACAGACTGCCTGAATGGACACAAAAACAAGACCCATATATATGCTGTCTATAAGACACCCACTTCAGACTTAGGGACGCATACAGACTGAAAGTGAGGGGATGGAAAAATATATTCCATGCAAATAGAAATCAAAAGAATGTCAGAGTAGCAATTATCATATCAGAAAAAATAGACTTTAAAATAAAGACTATTACAAGAGCCAAAGAAGGACACTACATAATGATCAAGGGATTGATCCAAGAAGAAGATATAGCAATTGTAAATAATTATGCACCCAAGATAGGAGCACTTCAATATATAAGGAAAATAGTAACAGCCATAAAAGGGGAAATCGACAGTAACACATTCATAATCGGGGACTTTAACACCTCACTTTCATCAAAGGATAGATCATCCAAAAGGAAAATAAATAAGGAAACACAAGCTTTAAATTATACATTAAACAAGATGGACTTGACTGATATTTATAGGACATTCCATCCAAAAACAACAGAATAAACATTTTTCTGAAGTGCTAATCAAACATTCTCCAGGATAACTCATATCTTTGGTCACAAATAAAGCCTTGGTAAATTTAAGAAAATTGAAATTGTATCAAATATCTTTTCCAACTACAATGCTATGAGGCTAGATATCAATTACAGGAAAAGATCTGTAAAAAATAAAAACACATGGAGGCTAAACAATACACTGCTGAATAACGAAGTGATCACTGAAGAAATCAAAGAGGAAATCAAAAAATACCTAAAAACAAATGACAATGGAGACATGATGACCCAAAACCTGTGGGAGGCAGCAAAAGCAGTTCTAAGAGGGAAGTTTATAGAAATACAATCCTACCTTAAGAAACAGAAAACATCTCGAATAAACAACCTGACCTTGCACCTAAAGCAATTAGAGAAAGAAGAACAACCCACCCCCCAAATTTAGGAGGAGGAAAGAAATCATAAAGATCAGATCAGAAATAAATGAAAAAGAAATGAAAGAAATGATAGCAAAGATCAATAAAACTAAAAGCTTGTTCTTTGAGAAGATAAACAAAATTGATAAACCATTAACCAGACTCATCAAGAAAAAAAAGGGAGAAGACTCAAGTCAATAAAATAAGAAATAAAAAAGGAGAAGTAACAAATGACACTGCAGAAATACAAAAGATCATGAGAGATTACTACAAGCAACTCTATACCAATAAAATGGACAACCTGGAAGAAATGGACAAATACTTAGAAATGCAGAATGTTCCGAGACTGAACCAGGAAGAAATAGAAAATATGAACAGACCAATCACAAGCACTGAAATTGAAACTGTGATTAAAAATCTTCCAACAAACAAAAGCCCAGGACCTGATGCTTCACAGGCGAATTCTATCAAACATTTAGAGAAGAGCTAACATCTATCCTTCTCAAACTCTTCCAAAATATAGCAGAGGGAGGAACACTCCCAAACTCATTCTACGAGGCAAGCATCACCCTGATACCAAAACCAGACAAGGATGTCACAAAGAAAGAAAACTACAGGCCAATATCACTGATGAACATAGATGCAAAAATCCTCAACAAAATACTAGCAAACAGAATCCAACAGCACATTAAAAGGATCATACACGATGATCAAGTGGGGTTTATTCCAGGAATGCAAGGATTCTTCAATATACGCAAATCAATCAACGTGATACACCATATTAACAAATTGAAGGAGAAAAACCATATGATCATCTCAATAGATACAGAGAAAGCTTTCGACAAAATTCAACACCCATTTGTGATAAAAACCCTGCAGAAAGTAGGCATACAGGAAACTTTCCTCAACATAATAAAGGCCATATATGACAAACCCACATCCAGCATCATCCTAAATGGTGAAAAACTGAAACCATTTCCACTAAGATCAGGAACAAGACAAGGTTGCCCACTCTCACCACTCTTATTCAACAGAGTTTTGGAAGTTTTAGCCACAGCAATCAGAGAAGAAAAGGAAATAAAAGGAATCCAAATCGGAAAAGAAGAAGTAAAGCTGTCACTGTTTGCAGATGACATGATACTATACATAGAGAATCCTAAAGAGGCTACCAGAAAACTACTAGAGCTAATGAATGAATTTGGTAAAGTAGCAGGACACAACATTAATGCACAGAAATCTCTGGCATACCTATACACTAATGATGAAAAATCTGAAAGTGAAATCAAGAAAACACTCCCATTTATCATTGCAACAAAAAGAATAAAATATCTAGGAATAAACCTACCTAAGGAGACAAAAGACCTGTATTCAGAAAATTATAAGACACTGATGAAAGAAATTAAACATGATACAAATAGATGGAGAGATATACCATGTTCTTGGATTGGAAGAATCAACATTTTGAAAATGACTCTACTACCCAAAGCAATCTACAGATTCAATGCAATCCTTATCAAACTACCAATGGCATTTTTCACAGAACAAAAAATTTCACAATTTGTATGGAAACACAAAATACTCTGAATAGCCAAAGCAATCTTGAGAACGAAAAACAGAGCTGGAGGAATCAGGCTACTTGACTTCAGATTATACTACAAAGCTACAGTAAACAAGACAATATAGTACTGGCACAAAAACAGAAAGATAGATCAATGGAACAGGATAGAAAGCCCAGAGATAAACCCACACACATATGGTCACATTTTTGATAAAGGAGGCAAGAATATACAGTGGAGAAAAGACAGCCTCTTCAACATGTGGTGCTGGAAAAACTGGACAGGTACATGTAGAAGTATGAGATTAGAACACTCCCTAACACCATACACAAAAATAAGCTCAAAATGGATTAATGACCTACATGTAAGGCCAGGAACTATCAAACTCTTGGGGGAAAACATAGCCAGAACACCATATGACATAAATCACAGAAAGATCCTTTTTGACCCACCTCCTAGAGAAATGGAAACAAAAACAAAAATAAACAAATGGGACCTAATGAAATTTAAAAACTTTTGCACAGCAAAGAATACCATAAACAAGACCAAAAGGCAACCCTCAGAATGGGAGAAAATATTTGCAAATGAAACAACTGACAAAGGATTAATCTCCAAAATTTACAAGCAGCTCATGCAGCTCAGTAAAAAAAAGCAAAGAACCCAATCCAAAAATGGGCAGAAGACCTAAATAGACATTTCTCCAAAGAAGATATACAGACTGCCAACAAACACATGAAAGAATGCTCAACATCATTAATCATTAGAGAAATGCAAATCAAAACGACAATGAGATATCATCTCACACTGGTCAGAATGGCCATCATCAAAAAATCTAGAAACAATAAATGCTGGACAGGGTGTGGAGAAAAGGGAACACTCTTGCACTGTTGGTGGGAATGTGAATTGGTAGAGCCACTATGGAGAACAGTATGGAGGTTCCTTAAAAAACTACAAATAGAACTACCATACAACCCAGCAATCCCACTACTGGGCATATACCCGGAGAAAACCATAATTCAAAAAGAGTCATGTACCAAAATGTTCATTGCAGCTCTATTTACAATAGCCAGGACATGGAAGCAACCTAAGTGTCCATCATCGTATGAATGGATAAAGAAGATATGGCACATATATACAAAGGAATATTACTCAGCCATAAAAAGAAACGAAATTGAGTTATTTGTAGTGAGGTGGATGGACCTAGAGTCTGTCATACAGAGTGAAGTAAGTCAGAAAGAGAAAGACAAATACTGTATGCTAACACATATATGTGGTATCTAAGGGAAAAACATGTCACAAATAACCTAGGGGTAAGACGGGAATAAAGACACAGACCTACTAAAGAATGGACTTGTGGATATTGGGAGGGGGAAGGTTAAGCTGGGACAAAGTGAGAGAGTGGCATGGACATATATACACTACGAAACTTAAAATACATAGCTAGTGGGAAGCAGCCGCATAACACAGGGAGATCAGCTCAGTGCTTTGTGACCACCTAGAGGGGTAGGAGAGGGAGGGTGGGAGGGAGGGAGATGCAAGAGGGAAGAGATATGGGAACATATGTATATGTGTAACTGATTCACTTTGTTATAAAGCAGAAACTAACTCACCATTGTAAAGCAATTATACTCCAATAAAGATGTTAAAATAAAATTTAAAAATAGATAATTTGGACAAAAAATAAAAATAAAAAGCCTAATTCATAAAAAAAAAAGCACAGGATCTCATATGACGGAGACCCAGTGGGAGCTGTCACCCGACCCCCCACTATTGATGCTGCATTTGGGAGAATGCACCCCTTTGACTGGACGATGGGATCTTTGAGGAAAGAGGTGGTGGCCCCATCCAAATCGGGGCCAGGCTGAGAGATGGGAAACCAGGAGCCAAGTTCAGGACCTGGAGGCCAGGCCAACAGGAGGGATACCCCCAACCCTGGCCAGCCTCTCCAACTGTGACATTGTAGCTTTAGGGGAGCTGGGGCAGGTGACTGAATGTAATAGGGGTCTAAACTGGACCCTGAATGGAGCTTAAAGAAGGTGTGAAGGATGTTACTGAGACAGTGACAGTCATTGGAAGACAGACTCTGTGTCAGGACATCCTGCTCTATCCATTTAAATCCCTGAGATCTGTGACCTTTACGTGGCTACACAGGATTGTTAGAGCAGGTGTGTGTGGACATATCTGGGTCACAATTTAGTCTGCAACCAACTTTCAGGTGGTTCCAGCAAACACACAGGTGTGTGCACAGGCAAGCACAGCACACACACAAACATATGCACGTGCACAGCGCAAATATATTCACACACTAGCATATGAACACACATGCACGCATATGCCCATGCACACACCAACGTGTGCAAGTGCACATACCTATGCACATGCACAGCATATGTATGCAAACAGGCACATGCACACGCATAGCACAGACACAGGGACTAAAGTGAATACCATAAAGCATTAATTCCTGAAGACAAGTGAAGCTGACATGTATTCTTCCCTTTTTCTTAGCTTTGATGTTTTTCACAATTAAACGTTTAAAAAAAAGTTAATGGCAAATGACTTTTGATTCATAGGATGTTCTGACATTATTCTACAAATATTATGACATGAGAAATGAATGTAGATATTACATGTGTCCACTAATGGATGAATGGAGAAGCAAAACATGGTCCATCCTTACAAGGGAATGTTATTCAGCCTAAAAAGGAAGACGATTCTGACACAGGCTGCAGCAGGGATGAACCTTGAGGGCATTATGCTCAGTGATGTAAGCTAGACACAAAAAACCAAACAGTGCTTGATCCACTCATACAAGGCCCCTTAAGCAGTCAGAACCATAGAGACAGAAACTAGGATTGTGGGTACCAGGGGCTGAGGGAGGGAGAATGAGGAGTAAGTGTTTAATGGGGAGTTTCAGTTTTGCAGGATGAAAAATTTCTGGAGGAGGATGGTGGTCAGGGTTGCACAGCAGTGCAAATTACTTCATGACCCTGAAATGTGCCCTTAAAAACGGTTAAGATAGTAAATTTTATGTTATGTGTATTTGACCACAATTTTAAAAACTTTGTAAAAACAACAGGAAATGGTCCATGAATACAGCAAGGTGCACAACTTCACTAACAACCGAGGGATTAAAACCATAAGAAAAATACTGTGCATACACCTACCACAATGGCATACATGAAAGACATAGTATGAAATACCAGCAGGATGTGGAGCAATGGAAAGCCTGGTGCGCAGCAGGGGGTGCAACCACTTCTGAAACAATCGGGCCTCAGAGAGTGCAGTCCGTGCACACAGACCAACAGTTCTCCTCCCAGATGAACACAAACACCCCAGCCCTGCACCAGGACACACGGACTCCGCAGCCACAGGAGCCAAACCTGAAAGAACCTGAAGACCATCACAAGCGGATGCAGAAATTATCCATGCACACTCCTATGAAGGAATATTCCACAGGAATGGAGTACATTTTGTTTAAAGGTAGTAAAACTATAAATATTATTTTTTTAAAAAACTATGTTCACAAGATGAAAGAATCTCATGGACACAATGCTGAGCCATCAAGAGCAATAAAGCAGCATGAATGGTACACCCACTTACAGACTTTGGAACTAGGCAAAGCTGGGCTGCGTTACTTAGGGATGCGTGCTTGGGCATAAATTATAAGGACAAGTCACTGACACAAAATCAGGAGAACAGCTACCTCACGGTAGGGAGGACACTCTGACAAGGGAAGGGCATTCCTGGGTGTCCACTCATCATGTTCTGTTTCTTGATATTTATGATTTTCTCTACACATGTATAACTTAATCTTTAATATGTACTTACAGCTTATCATTTTTCTTTATTAAAAAGGGGATCTCCCCAGCAAAGGAGAAAGAGACCTGCTTCTCCCAGGGAAGAAAAGGAATAGTTTCTATGAGTGAAATCTCGATACCATGGCTGCTTCAAACATCAAGCCTGACAGCAACCCCCATGAGAGGGGCACTGGGGCCATGACACTCAGAAGGAGGTTCTGGGGCCTCAGTCCTGGGTCACTGCCTCTAAGGAGTCCACGGCACCTGGTTAAAGTTCTCAGTCCTTCTGTGCACGACGCTTTTGCCTTGGTTGCTCTGTCACAGCTCAACTGGCACCACCGCTGGGAGAGAATGAAGAAACATGCAGAAAAGGGAGCAGAGCTTCAAGCTGACCCACGTCCTTCTATGGAGAAGATGCCACAGTCCCTAAGAGAGGACAGCAAGGCCACAGATTCCAGCTTCTCTGCCGGAGGCCTAGCCAAATTAGTGCCCCATGCTTCTGATGCCACCGGGAGAATTTCGCAAGGTACCCTCAGGCCACCTGGTTGGACACATCGGGCTTTCAGACACACAGGTCCTGTCCAACACCGCATATCTGTTATGACATTCTGGAGGTGGCCCTGGAATCCTCCAGGTTTCACTTTTGATAATATTATTATTGATGGTGCATTTCTTTACCACACAACAGGAACATAACTGGTGCCTGGCAAACCTCCCTGATCTCTTCGGCGGGGTTTCCCCTGGGCTTGACCTCAACCCTGAGCTACTAGCCCATCAGGATCTTTCCTGCAGGGTCTCCCCTGGGTTCACCCATGGGCGCTGGCTGCTCAAACAACACACCTCCAAGACGCCGGTGGGAGACCAAAGCCTTCCCCCGGCACATCACTAGTGCATGGCACACCTCCTCGATCTCTTCCACGGGGTCTCCCATGGGCTACCCCGAGGCCCTGAGCAACTCACCCATAAGCATCACTTCCACGGCGTCTCTCCTGGGCACGCCCTCGGCCCTCAGCTACAAGCCCATCAGCATGTCATCTGCGGTGTCTCCCCTGGGCTCTCCCATGGCCCCAAGCTGCTCACCGAACACTCCTCCGAGAACCCCACGGGAGACTGAAGCCAGCCCCAGGGATATCACTGGTGCCCTGCACACCTCCCTGATCTCTTCCGTGGTGTCTCCCCGGGGCAGGCATTCGTCCCTGAGATACTCACCCATCAGCATCTCTTCCATGGGGTCTCCCCTGGGTTCGCCCATGGGCCCCGGCTGCTCACGCAACACCCATCAGAGATCCCGACGGGAGACAGATGTCAGTCCCCGGGATATCACTGTTGCCTTGCACACCTCCCCTATCTATTCCACAGTGTCTGACGTGGGCTCACCTTCAGCCCTGAGCTACTCACCCATTAGCACCTCTTCCGTGGTGTCTACACTGGGCTCTCCTGTGGCACCCTGCAGCTCACCCAACACCCCTGCAAAACCCCAGTGGGAGACTGAATCAAGCACCTGGGACATGACTGGTACCTGTCATACCTCCCTGATCTCTTCCACGGGTTCTCCCCTGGGCTCACCCTCGTCCCTGAGGTACTCGCCTGTCAGCATCTCTTCTGCAGGGTCTCCCATGGCCTCACCCGAGGCCCCCAGCTCCTCGTCGCAGTGGGGGACTGAATTGAGACCGTGGGGCACCACTAATCCCTGGTGGACGTCACCCATCTCTTCCACTAGGTCACCACGGGGCTCACCCACAGCACCCTGGGACTGTCTTCTGGACCCCAGATCCTCCCTCACCAACCCCAAATTTCTGCCCGAGTCGGCTCGTCCCAGACAAGAAAGCCCTGTCAGCTCACAGACCTCAGAGCTTTACTCCCCTTCATTTCCCCTTTATCCAGCAGTGAGTCGCGGATATTTTCGAGGCTTGCCATTCTCACCTGGTTTCACACTGGGATACACCCATGGCCTCACTGACACTCTACCTTGTGGTTTCTTGACCCCAGCCGTGGGCCAAAGGCCAGGCCCACATGAGTCTGGGTCTTGCCTGTTTCTCCACGGCGCCAGTCACTGTCACACACCTCCCCGTGGAAGAGACTTTCGTGCATCCCGCTGGCACACAAACCCTTGCCCTAAACCTTGCTATTGTCACCCACTGGCTCTCAAGAGAGAATGGTCTCAAGGCTGTCCGCAGCACTCCTGCGCTTATCGGCAGGATGCTCTCAACCTCCCACCCCCAGGACCCTGTGGCAGGAACCCCCAGCCTGCTGGCGTCCTTGTGGGTGACACTGCAGATGGTGGGGACCACGGCCCCGACCCCACCACCACATGCACCCACCCGCATGGGTTCGTTTCCTGGCTGGATTCACCTCCTGGCTTCTAGGGGACTTCTTGTGGTGGGGGGGCGTGGTGTGAGCAGTGGAGACAGGACGATTCTTTTTTTTCCATCACCCTCTCCCATGCCTCCCCACTCCCTCTCCCGCCCTTCCTTCCCATCGTCTCTCATCCCCCTTTCCAACCAGCATGAAGCTGCTTGGAGGAACCTTGTCTCTTTTCAGAAGGAGAGGAACACGGGTTCTGGCTGGAAGGGGCACCCGCTCACCCACTCTTGGGTCATTGCAGAACTCTAAAGGATACATTCAGTAGGTGATGGCAATTAACACAGGGAGTTCCATGATGGATGGCCTTCTGGGAGGCAATCCCGACTTACATGTGGCGGTGAAAACGTGTGTCAGATAAAGTGTTCCACTGCCCTCCCCCAGTACCGTGGAGTGGGAACTAATCCCATGAGAAGGAAAGACAGAATTCGAGCCATTCCTCTAGGGAGAATCCATCCCGCAAATCAACATCCCCAGACGGGACACTCATACGAGGTCTGTATTTCCCTGCTGACGTCCTGTCCAGTTTTCTCCCCGCCGAGTACTTTGTGAACGACCAAGTGCAGAAGAGCCACTTGACAGAGGAGAAAGTTGGTGGGCAGGCACTCCAAAGGTCAATTCCATTCTGGGAAATGGAGGCTACAAGAAACAAACTTCAATGGACGTCCGCAGTAAATATCACGTTATGGATATATTTACCATGATAAAGCTCGGGAATTCAAAAAATAAAAAAATACAAAAAAGAGAGAGAGAGAAAAAGGCATATGGAAAAGTGATTAAGTGGCTCTTTCCGGAAATAACCCTACGGGTAAAAAGAGACACAGCTGTCCACCAAAGCCTAAAGGTTGTGAAAAACACTGCCACACAAAATGCAGTCCCATTCTTTGATGTTAAGGTGTGCAAAAAGGTGAGAGATAAGGTTCCTTGGATGAGAAATTCTCCAAGAGATTAGAAATCACGAGACAGTAAATCTCTAAAAACCTCGGGGGGTGAGGAACTCCTTCTCCAGTCCTGTGTGTTCTGCACCGTGTCTAGTGGAGTTTGTCCAGCACTCACGTTTCTTCCCCTTGTCCCTGAGGGAAGTCGAACAATACTCAAAAATCGGAGAGAGGTGTGACGTGTGAGGTTGTCCTCAGGCAATGGAGTAAACGCCCTTTGATTTACAGAGGAATCCCTGGAATAGTAGTTTGGAAGTTTTGTTTCTACAGCAGCACTGTATTTGAATTTCCCTTTTTCATACAAAGCCAAAATGAAAGCAAACAAAGAATCAAATGAACAAACTCACACCCAACAAGATGCCTTCGGGTATCATCCTGTCATCCTGCATTTCTCACAGGGCACTTCCTCTGACAACACTCCCAGTAGGAATGCAGAATTCAGCCCTGTGACTCTTTAAAATTGTTTTTTGGTAATTTAAGTTCTTTCATGAAACGTTCAATCTACTTTAATTTTTTTTCAGTTTTTCTTGTTTTATCGGCACCCTAACCGCTAAATAATAGAGATCTCTCTCCCTGCTTTGTGAATTATCTTGTGAGCCAGAAACAAGGATACCGAAGAATGGGAAATTTCAGTATACAAAGAAACTATGGAAAAGTAGGCGATGCCACTTGCACTACTGTCAAATGTATTTGACCTTATCGAAAGGGGAGTGAGCTAGGTCCCATGAAATGTAGGGGATGAAGAAAAGGAAATTACGGAGTCCGATAGATACATGTATACATACAAAGATAGATAGAGAGGTAAGACATCCATACTCACATATCTATTATATACACATAGAAATATGATGGCTAATATTAGATGGATATTATACAATCTTTACTTTACAGCAATTCTCACCTGCCCGCCCCTCCTCCCCTCCCATTTTATGGCCAAGGTCTGCTCGTACGGGGTGCAAAGGCACTGAGCTCAAAAAGGAGTCTCTGCCTCCCAAAGCATGGGGAATAGAAATGAAAACTGACATGTGGAGGCTTCCATGGGGGAAAACACACATTCTGCCTGGGCATTATCATCCATTCTTCATGACGCCCTGATCCACACATTGGGAAGGATAGGAAGCATTGTGTATATAGCCTGTCTTTTCCTCTAGAAATAGTACAATATCTGACTCCGTGTTCCACTACCGGAGTTTCTTCAGTTGAATTTGGGTGAGCATGCAAGATTGTGATGGGAGAGATCCTTTATATTTCAAGGTAATTCTGAAACAGAGAGGGATGAAAGTACATCGTTCTGCTGGAGATGTGGTTCATAAAGATGGCCATGCAATGGGTCAACGTGACACTGACATCACCACTGGAATTGATGATCAATCACACACCCACATAAAAGATGAAATACATGAAAGTGTTCGAATACCCAGCCATGTAGTTTCCACCAGTCTAGTGGAGGAGGAATAGAACTCATCTCTTGTCACAGGGGAAAGCCTGTTTTTCAGAAGTGGCCATGCTCTCCTTGAGGTTCCAATGCCTGTAGGAAAAATATTACATGAAGGAATCCCATCATCGTATTATGAACCCACCCCTTCTTTTCCTTCCCATTTCTATTGCTTTCGCTGCTCTCTGTGGAGATTGGGTGTGGCGGCAGACCTCAGTGACGTTGCTGTTTGCACCAAAATACGGAAAGAAGGGAGGCCCTAGGAAACACACCCCGAGGAAAGTTTATTAAATAGTAAATATTACTACGTTCTCTTTACTTTGCTATATCACGTTCTGTATGCTTTTCCAAGATAAAACTTGTGGAATTCAGAGGGAAAAAAATTAAGTGGCTCACTCCGAAAATAAACATAGTGCTAAAAATATGTCCGCAGAAGGCTGAAGTGTTTGAAAACACTACATCACAAGTTGCAGTCGCATCCTTTGATGTAAGGATGTAGGGAGGTGTGGCAAAAAAGGTGAGAGATAAAATTCCCAGGGTGAGAAAGACTCAGGGAGATCACTTGACCTTAAAGCCCTTTAGAAGTCAGGGGAGTTTTCCAGCACCTACCGTTTTTAGAACCCAATAAGAGGTGGGAGAATCAGAGCTGAATTTCAGGTTGGATTCCTACACATTTACTGTTCACCTTATCCCCTCAATTAATTTCCTGACCTGTGTAGGGTAGGAGTAACGGCCTACTGGATGTCTGTGCATGTTTTTGTAGTCTCACGTAGGCGTACTATTAAAATAGAAGAATGGCTTCACGTACACAACAGTCTACCTTTACCTCTCTCTTCCATACACACGCTCCACCCGTAATTCGAACATACCAGCTTGTCGGCGTCCAGACCTCTTTCCCGGGACACTAGACGTGGTTGCCAAATCTTGACTCTTGGCGATCAGTTGTGCGATGTACATGGCAGAGCTGCGATCTCTTCGAGGTGCTACCTCTTTTCAGGTCTTTGGGAGGAAATCCCTGACCTGTGCCCGATTGACCTGTGCCCTGTGCCCAGGCACCCTGTGCCTGGGTGATCAGGCGGTGCTTCCACTCTTCATTTGGTTGCAAAAATCGACCGACTGTTTTGCATTTTCGATTCCTTCCTCCCCTGTTCCAGAGCAGCATCCGCTCCACACCCACCAACCCACGCTCACACCTGCCCCCCCCGGCAAACAGAATTCTTGTCACACCCTGAGTGCACCCCCATCCCAAGTGAAACTTTCTCTCTAGGTTTTGTTTTCGGTTTCTGTCTTAAAACAAACACTAAAATGTCTGTGGAGCCCTTTAACCTTCTAGTTAGCACAGTGGGCTGGGGGTAGGTGGCGGTGGCGTGAGGTGGTGGTGGTCCTGAGATTCTTCTTCTAGATCCCCGCTCCACACAAGCCTGCCTTGCCCTATTATCAACATCTCCCACTCCCATCCCCACCGGCTGAACCCACATGGCCACATCCGAAGCCAAAGCCATTCTCCACCGTCTGCCTTCAAGTTGTGGACCATTTTAGCCCCCTCTCTAATCAAGAGAGTCCTCTTCTCTGTGGCAGAGCCAGGCCCACACACCTATGGCGGGCTGGTGGAAGGAGCGGTGAAGCTCCGCCCCTTCCCCGCTCAATCCCCGCCCACACCCCCAGCGAGGCTATTTAACGCCTCACCCAGCGGGTCTCTGGGCACAGTGCTTCAGAGGAGGACGGACCCGGTGGTCTGAGTTTCTGCACGTACCCGGTGCTGACGGCGTCCTGCGACCTGGAAGCCCACTCCCAAGACAGAAAAACGGAACGCTTTGGTAAGTGAAATCTCTGTCTGTCTCCTTTGTTCATATCTGCGTCCCTGTGGAGGACGCATTCCCTCCCCACAAGACAACCCCCACCCCGACCCCCGCACAAACAGCCCCCACCTCCCCGGCCCCCATTCCTCTCTTCAGGGGAGGGGGCAGAGTGTCCTAAAAGTAGCAGGTTTCTCCACCATGTCTGCATCTGAGGAGACAGGGACCATGTCCTTCTCGACCCCTGAGGGATCCCCCAGCGTTGACAACCCAAACGATGGTCTGGAACCTTCCAGCCTCTCAGACTCAGGCGGGGATTCCTCACTTGGGACTTTCCAGCTGGAATTTCCATCCTTCCCCAGTGCGACCAGCCCGGCTTCAACTCTCCCTCTACCGTGCGACTTTGACTTCCCGTTTCCCCCTAAAGAGCACAGGGAACAGTCACGAGACTCCATGGACTCCACGCCAAATTCTTCCCTCATGGTTTCCACACTGTCACGCGGCTTTACGATAATGTACCACAGGATCCTACTATCATCGCCTAGTCCTGCATGCCCAGCCCTCAGGGATTGCCCCCTGGCCCCCAGCTGCTCACCTTCCACCAACCCTCCGAGACCATGGAGGGAGAGAGAGGCCAGCCCCGAGGGCAACACTGGTGTCTGGCACACCTCCCCGATCTCTTCTGCGGGGCCTCCACTGGGCTCGCCCCCGGCCCTGAGCTACTCGCCCATCAGCATCTCTTCCGCGGGGCCTCCCCTGGGCTCGCCCTCGGCCCTGAGCTACTCGCCCATCAGCATCTCTTCCGCGGGGCCTCCCCTGGGTTCACCCGTGGGCCCCAGTTGTTCACCCAACAACCCTCTGAGACCCCGACGGGAGACCGAAGCCAGCCCACGGGACAACACTGGTGCCAGGCACACCTCCCCGATCTCTTCCTTGGGGTCTCCCATGGGCTCGCTCTCAGCCCTGAGCTACTCGCCGATCAGCATCTCTTCCGCCGGGTCTCCCTTTGGTTCACCCGTGGGCCCCGGCAGCTCGCCCAACACCCATCCGAGACCCCGGCGTGAGACCGAAGCCAGCACCCGGGACATCACTCGTTCCTGGCCCACCTCCCCAATCTCTTCCGCGACGTCTCCCCTGGGTTCACCCTCGGCCATGAGCTATTCGCCCATTAGCAACTCTTCCGTGGGGTCTCCCCTCGCTTCACCAGTGGGCCCCGGCTTCTCTCCCAACACCCATCTGAGATACCAACGGGAGACTGAAGCCTGCCCCCGGCACATAACTAGTGCCTGGCACACCTCCCCGGTCTCTTCCACGGGGTCTCCCCTGGGCTTGCCCTCGGCCCTGAGCTTCTCGCCCATAAGCATCTCTTCCACGGCGTCTCGCCTGGGCTCGCCCTCGGCCCTCAGCTACACGCCCATCAGCATGTCTTCCACGGTGTCTCCACTGGGCTCTCCCGTGGCCCCCGGCTGCTCACCGAACACTCCTCCGAGACCCCGACGGGAGACCGAAGCCAGCCCCTGGGATATCACTCATGCCTTGCACACCTCCCCGATCTCTTCCGTGGGGTCACCCCTGGGCTGGCATTCGGCCCTGAGATACTCGCCCATCAGCATCTCTTCCATGGGGTCTCCCCTGGGTTCACCCGTGGGCCCCGGCTGCTCACGCAACACCCATTCGAGATGCCGATGGGAGACCGACGCCAGCCCCCGGGATATCACTGGTGCGTTGCACACCTCCCCTATCTCCTCTGCGGGGTCTCCCGTGGGCTCACCTTTGGCCCTGAGCTACTCAACCATCAGCACCTCTTCTCTGGTGTCTCCCCTGGGCTCTCCCGTGGCCCCCTGCTGCTCGCCCAACAACCCTGCGAGGCCCCAGCAGGAGACCGAATCAAGCACCCGGGACATGACTGGTACCTGTCACACCTCCCCGATCTCTTCCACGGGTTCTCCCCTGGGCTCATTCTTGTCCCGGAGCTACTCGCCTGTCAGCACCTCTACTGCAGGGTCTCCCCTGGCCTCACCAGTGGCCCCCAACTCCTCGTCCCAGTGGGGGACTGAATCGAGACCGCGGGGCACCACTAATCCCTGGCAGACCTCCCCCATCTCTTCCAGTGGGTCCCCACTGGGCTCGCCCACAGTTCCCTGGGACTGTCTCGTGGACCCCAGCTCCTCTCTCACCACCCCCAAATTTCTGCCCGAGTCGGCTCGTCCCAGACAAGAAAGCCCTGTCAGCTCACAGACCTCAGAGCTTTACTCCCCTTCGTTTCCCCTTTATCCAGCAGTGACTCGCGGATATTTTCGAGGCTTGCCATTCTCACCTGGTTTCACACTGGGATACACCCATGGCCTCACTGACACTCTACCTTGTGGTTTCTTGACCCCAGCCGTGGGCCAAAGGCCGGGCCCACACGAGCCTGGGTCTTGCCTGTTTCTCCATGGCGCCAGTCACTGTCACACACCTCCCCGTGGAAGAGACTTTCGTGCATCCCGCTGGCGCACACACCCTTGCCCTTCACCTTGCTATTGTCACCCACTGGCTCTCGAGAGAGAACGGTCTCGAGGCTGTCCTCAGCACCCCTGCGCTTACCGGCGGGACCCTCTCACCCTCCCACCCCCAGGACCCTGTGGCCGGCACCCCCAGCCTGCTGGCGTCCTTGTGGGTGACACTGCAGATGGCGGGGACCACGGCCCCCACCCCGCCACCACACGCGCCCACCCGCATGGGCTCGTTTCCTGGCTGGAATCATCTCCTGGCTTCTAGGGGACTTCTTGTGGTGGGGGGGCGTGGTGTGAGCAGTGGAGACAGGACGATTCTTTGTTTTTTTCCATCACCCTCTCCCATGCCTCTCCACTCCCTCTCCCGCCCTTCCTTCCCATCGTCTCTCATCCCCCTTTCCAACCAGCATGAAGCTGCTTGGAGGAACCCTGTCTCTTTTCAGAAGGAGAGGGACACGGGTTCCGGCTGGAAGGGGCACCCGCTCACCCACACCAGGGTCATGGCAGAATTCTAAAGGATACTTTCCGTGGGTGATGGCGAATAACACAGGGAGTTCCATGACGGAGGGCCTTCTGGGAGTCCATCCCGACCTAGATGCGTGTGTCAGATAAAGAGTACTCCACTGCCCTCCCCCAGTACCGTGGAGTGGGAACTAATCCCATGAGAAGGAAAGACAGAATTCGAGCCATTTCTCTAGGGAGAATCCATCCCGCAAATCAACATCCCCAGACGGGACACGCACACGAGGTCTGTATTTCCCTGCTGACGTCCTGTCCAGCTTTCTCCCCGCCGAGTACTTTGTGAATGACCAAGTGCAGAAGAGCCACTTGACAGAGGAGAAATCTGGTGGACAGGCACTCCAAAGGTCAATTCCATTCGAGGTAATGGAAGCCACATGAAACACACTTCAACGGACGTGCGCAGTAAATATCACGTTATGGATATATTTACCATGATGAAGTTCGGGAATTCAAAAAATAAAAAAATACAAAAAAGAGAGAGAGAGAAAAAGGCATATGGAAAAGTGATTAAGTGGCTCTTTCCGGAAATAACCCTACGGGTAAAAAGAGACACAGCTGTCCACCAAAGCCTAAAGGTTGTGAAAAACACTGCCACACAAAATGCAGTCCCATTCTTTGATGTTAAGGTGTGCAAAAAGGTGAGAGATAAGGTTCCTTGGATGAGAAATTCTGCATGAGATCGGAGATCACGAGACAGTAAAGCTCTAAAAAAGTCGGCGGAGCGAGGAACTCCTTCTCCAGTCCCGTGTGTTCCGCACCGTGTCCAGTGGAGTTTGTCCAGCACTCACGTTTCTTCCCCTTGTTCCTGAGGGAAGTCGAACAATACTCAAAGTTCGGAGAGAGGTGTGACGTGTGAGGTTGTCCCCAGGCAATGGAGTAAACGCCCTTTGATTTACAGAGGAATCCCTGGAATAGTAGTTTGGAAGTTTTGTTTCTACAGCAGCACTGTATTTGAATTTCCCTTTTTTGTACAAAGCCAAAATAAAAGCAAACAAAGAATCAAATGAACAACCTCACACCCAACAACGTGCCTTCGGGTATCATCCTGTCATCCTCCGTTTCTCACAGGGCACTTCCTCTGACAACACTCCCAGTAGGAATGCAGAATTCAGCCCTGTGACTCTTTAAAATTGTTTTTTGGTAATTTGAGTTCTTTCATGAAACGTTCAATCTACTTTTTTTTTTCAGTTTTTCTTGTTTTATGGGCACCCTAACCCCTAAATAATAAAGATCTCTCTCCCTGCTTCCTGACTGATCTTGTGAGCCAGAAACAAAGATACTGAGGAATGGGAAATTTCAGTATACGTAGAAACTATGGAAAAGTAGGCGATGCCTTTAGGACTAAAGTCAAATTTATTTGACCTTACCGAAAGGGGAGTGAGCTAGGTCCCATGAACTGTAGGGAATGAAGAAAAGGAAACTATGGAGTCCAATAGATACATGTATACATACAAAGATAGATAGAGAGGTAAGACATCCATACTCACATATCTATTATATACACATACAAAGATGATGGCTATTATTAGATGGATATTTTACAACCTGTTATTTTACAGCAATTCTCACCTGCCCGCAACTCCTCCCCTCCCATTTTATGGCCAAGGTCGTGCTCGTACGGGGTGCAAAGGCACTGAGCTCAAAGAGGAGTCTCTGCCTCCCAAAGCATGGGGAATAGAAATGAAAACTGACATGTGGAGGCTTCCATGGGGGAAACCGCACATTCTGCCTAGGCATTATCATCCATTCTTCATGACGCCCTGATCCACACATTGGGAAGGATAGGAAGCATTGTGTATATAGCCTGTCTTTTCCTCTAGAAATAGTACAATATCTGACTCCGTGTTCCACTACCGGAGTTTCTTCAGTTGAATTTGGGTGAGCGTGCAAGATTGTGATGGGAGAGATCCTTTATATTTCAAGGTAATTCTGAAACAGAGAGGGATGAAAGTACATCGTTCTGCCGGTGATGTGGTTCACGAGGATGGCCATGCAATGGGTCAACGTGACACTGACATCACCACTGGAATTGATGATCAATCACACACCCACATAAAAGATGAAATACATGAAAGTGTTCGAATACCCAGCCATGTAGTTTCCACCAGCCTAGTGGAGGAGGAATAGAACTCATCTCTTGTCACAGGGGAAAGCCTGTTTTTCAGAAGTGGCCATGCTCTCCTTGAGGTTCCAATGCCTGTAGGAAAAATATTACATGAAGGAATCCCATCATCGTATTATGAACCCACCCCTTCTTTTCCTTCCCATTTCTATTGCTTTCGCTGCTCTCTGTGGAGATTAGGTGTGGCGGCGGACCTCGGTGACGTTCCTGTTTGCACCAAAATATGGAAAGAAGGGAGGCCCTAGGAAGTACACCCCGAGGAATGTTCATTAAATAGTAAATATTACTACGTTCTCTATACTTTGCTATATCACGTTCTGTATGCTTTTCCAAGATAAAACTTGTGGAATTCAGAGGAAAAAAAATTAAGTGGCTCATTCCGAAAATAAACATAGTGCTAAAAATATGTCCGCAGAAGGCTGAAGTGTTTGAAAACACTACATCACAAGTTGCAGTCGCATCCTTTGATGTAAGGATGTAGGGAGGTGTGGCAAAAAAGGTGAGAGATAAAATTCCCAGGGTGAGAAAGACTCAGGGAGATCACTTGACCTTAAAGCCCTTTAGAAGTCAGGGGAGTTTTCCAGCACCTACCGTTTTTAGAACCCAATAAGAGGTGGGCGAATCAGAGCTGAATTTCAGGTTGGATTCCTACACATTTGCTGTTCACCTTATCCCCTCAATTAATTTCCTGACCTGTGTAGGTAGGAGTAATGGCCTACTGGATGTCTGTGCAGGTTTTTGTAGTCTCACGTAGGCGTACTATTAAAATAGAAGAATGGCTTCACGTACACAACAGTCTACCTTTACCTCTCTCTTCCATACACACGCTCCACCCGTAATTCGAACATACCAGCTTGTCGGCATCCAGACCTCTTTCCCGGGACACTAGACGTGGTTGCCAAATCTTGATTCTTGGCGATCAGTTGTGCGATGTACATGGCAGAGCTGCGATCTCTTCGAGGTGCTACCTCTTTTCAGGTCTTTGGGAGGAAATCCCTGACCTGTGCCCGATTGACCTGTGCCCTGTGCCCAGGCACCCTGTGCCTGGGTGATCAGGCGGTGCTTCCACACTTCATTTGGTTGCAAAAATCGACCGACTGTTTTGCATTTTCGATTCCTTCCTCCCATGTTCCAGAGCAGCATCCGCTCCACACCCACACACCACGCTCACACCCGCCCCCCCGGCACACAGAATTCTTGTCACACCCTGAGTGCACACCCCCACAAGTGAAACTTTCTCATAGCACTGAATAAGATGTATCGATGTATCGGTCTTAATCTATGACATACCACTTCCTACATACCACACACTGGATCTGCTGTGAACGTGCTGAAATTGGCCTGAATGTTCTCTCTTCTCTGTGTGTCCTTCTTTAGAAAACATGGGAAGTGAGGCCAGGCGAAAGAGGACTTTGATCTCTCCTTCTCAAACAAGGGTCCTTATGCATGCCTTTCAGAGGGATCGATTTCCATCTATTGCTTCCAGGGAAGAATTGGCTCCCCAGACAGGAATACCCGAACCTCGAATCCAGGTAAGTTCTCGACCAGCGGGTGGAACTTGGCTTCTCCCAAGAGAAAGGATTGTTAACCCTTGTGACGGGATGCTGCCGGATATATGTAGGCTTGGAGAGGGGGATTAGGAGGACGTTCCCTTCATCCTATGAATAAGCCAAGGAGGCTGACCTGAAGGCATCCATTTCCAGAAGAGGAGAGAGCAATGGAAGTCCTGGGCAGCCAGGGAGGGGCCTGAGGTTGTAGCTGGGCAATGACGGCTCTCCTAAAAGCCAGGGGTGGGGTGGGGTGCTGATGGGTGGGGTGGGTCCTGTGTTGCCCTGACGTCCTCCCGCATTTTCAAGAGCCAAGGCGAAAGCTTTAGGGAAAATGGCCCTTAGATGAGGCCCACCAGTACTTGCCATGGGACTGACAGATTGGAGGGCGCGGAAGGGCAGGGCAGGGTGGACTGGGTCGGGCCGGGAATGGGGCGGCTGCAAGTTGATCTGGACTGTCACGCTGCTAATATTCCTGTCACCCCATATGGTTCCCTAGGTATGGTTCCAGATCCGAAGAGCTCGGCACCCAAAGCAGAGCGCTAGTGGGCCTGTGAATGCCCTGGCCGAAGGCCCAGATGCCACATCAGCTGTGACTGCCCCGTCGGACCAAAGTCCCTGGCCCACTGTCCATAGCACCTCTCATCATTATCCTCCCTCTCATGCCCCTGAGAGCATGCAATCCTTTGCTGCGGCCACTCCTGTTTTCTCCCCCTCCTTTCTTGTGCGAGGTGCTGCCTCTGGGTGCTGTGTGGGCCAGCCGTTGATGTTCATCGTGGTCCAGCCCAGCCTGGCAGCACTTCAGGGATGCCAGAACCCACAGCCTCTTCCGGCCACAGTTCCGTGGGTACACATGCTCTCATCGCCAGTGGGCAGCCTGCCCAGCGGGGCATCGGGCTGCCTGCACCGTCAGAGACAGACTTCTGGCAGCAGCAGGCAACCTCAGGTGAAGAGACACCTCCCCAGCTGGAGCAACAGCCCCAGCACTCAGCCCTTCCAGGCTCCTCAAGCCTCCTGGACGAACTCTTGTCAGACGAGGATATTCTGGACAAGGCACGCACTTTTCTGAAGGCGGACACTGAGGAAGAGGAACTTGCGGCAACCCTCGAAGCCCCCCTCAGCGAGGAAGAATTCCAGGCCCTGCTCGACATGCTGCCAGGCTCCCCAGTGCCACAGGTTTAGGGGGAGTAAGGAAGGCCTTCCCCCGAGCCCCTTTCAAGCCTCCTTTCCTGAGAGGCAGAGCCATGGGGGAGAGAAAGAACAAGGAATAAGCAACGCTCATGATAGTGTCTGGCAGGGAGACCAAGGCAAGAAGACTGTCGACAGCAATTGTGCTGTGCCCACGAGCGATGCCATGCTCCACACAGACTGTCATGAAGCATGGGCACCAGAAGGGACACCCTCTCTGAAGCCTCAAGGAATTCTAGCCGTTCAATGATAACGAGGAGGACCCAACGCTGAACTGGATTTCCCCGTTGTATGTGACATTCCATTGATCCAATCAATAAATCTTGGCACTCACTTCAAGTTCTCGGTTGTGCTTCGGTCGCTTTGTATTCTCCTGCGTTTCCTTGGGGAGGTGAAATCCCTCCCTTGGCCTGGGACAGCATGGGAGGATGGTCCAGATGCCCGTGTCTAGTCCCGTAGCTTGTAGCCACAAATACACCTTAGTGGAATCACGAAAACACTCTCACAGTGACAACCTTCACTTGCTTTCTGGGTGCATGGTGTGGAAGGGTTCCTCGAGGGCATTGCCTTTGTACAGAAGGACAGAACTCTGCAAAAACTTTCATTGCCAGGGCTCATAGTAACCACTGTGCCCAGTATATTATGCAGGCAAATAATCTCTCTCTGTCCCTCTCTCTCTCCTATTGTGTGTCCACAGCCACACGCTACACGCACACACCTCTCAAAAGATAAGCCTAGTTACAACTAAAGTGATGCACAAATGAACTGAAAAGCCAAATCCATGTGGCATCGTAACGTCGTCGCAGATCATCCCTTCCACTGCTTCTTTCAAAACTATTTTCCAACACATGTGCCTCGTACCCTCTGTGTTGAGTGATTCTCGACTGGCTGAATCCGTGCGCCCCATGTTCAGCATGGGTGTGTCAGTGGCACGAAACATTAAAATAATCTGAGAGTTGCCACTTGAATGTCTATACAACAATGAATCTGATTCTCTAGCTACACCTGCATACGGGTCTCTAGCTCTAATGTGTGCATATCTCGGCAGATGCATGTAGTCCACAACTCCCTCCCACTCACACCCCAGTCTTAGGCTCCCCTTTCTCCAGAGCTCTAGAGCAATATACAGCCCTCTCTCTTTCTCTCTCTCTCCTTCTCCCTGTCTCTGTCTCTCTCTCTCTGTCACTGTCTCTCTCTGTCTCTCTCTCTCTGTCTCTCTCTCTCTCTCCTTCCTTTCATTTTGAAGAAAGGAAACATCAGTTTCAAGAGCCACACAGGGGCATAGGGCTTCTGGGGAAAAAATCTGGACACGGTAACCTCAGGACAAGTAGGACTGAAGATGTGGAAAGAGACAGCTTATGGAAATGTTTGTGCTTTCAAGAGGGCGGGAAGAACACTGGGTCACAGTGTGCCGGGAAACACTGAGATGCTTGTGGGTGGCAGGACTTGCACAGAGTCTAGCTAGAGCTAGGAGCTGGGGCTTTACCATATTGGTTGTCCAATGCTGGCCACTCCAGAGAAACCTCGGATCCCAGGAACGAACAACGTTACCTCCACAGTGAGGTCACCTGTGTATAAACACACCTGGGGCCACTCAGGATTCCCTGGTTGTCATGCAGATCACAGTTTCTCCTCTCCCAAGCAACCTTTCCCCACCTGGATTGTCCAGGAGGGAGCCGGTCCAGCTCTGGCAGGCAGTGCCTTCTGGGAGGAGCCAGCAAATCCCATGTTTCAGTGATTATCTCACTCCAAACTTCATAGTTCTCGGGAAAAAGCACTCCGATCCAACAAGATGGTCACGCCTCCCTCTGATCTCAGTTACTTCAGGACGAGGGACCAAGACATGCACCTCCTCAGGACATCCTCCTGGGCCTCCTGAGACTTTCACACACCTACTGGTCCCGCTGACATCCGTCCACAGGTACCAGGTGACAACCGTCCTTAGTGGGTGCAGAAAATCAAACACACAGATCACACAAACACCCCCTCTCAAACACACACACACACACACACACACACACACACACACACCAGCCATATTTTAATGAATTGCTGGTATAATTACTCTGATTCCCAACTGTTTCTAAATAAGCTCTCTGTCCTCATGTTAATCCACATGGTGGCAAAAGAACCTTGTTGGCAAAGGAACACATTAAAGATGGTTCTGTGTTTCTGTGTGGGGTTTTTTGTTTGGTTGGTTTTTAACTCTTCTATTCTGTGCAGCACAAATTCACTGAAAATGTTGGGATGGCTGTCCTTGGAATGCAAAGCTTTCCTTTCAAACCCAGCTGTGTCATCATCCATCATCTAACTAGCTTCATATCCCTCTCCTTCCCCTTCCCCTTCCACATCCCCTTCCCTTTCACCTTCCCATTCTCCTTCTTCTTGGCACACATACCAGTTGACCAGTGAATGCAAAACTGACTTTGTCTTCTGGACGCCAAGGACAAGCACTGAAAATATCTTCCTTTTCTTGTGAAACCTCTACGTGTGGCGTGCCCCTTTCTCTGGTCTCACCATGGCATATGAGCAAGGGGGTGGGTTTCAGGGTACCTGAAATAGTCCCAAACTGTTGAGGACCATGGGTAGACCCTCGATAAGCACTCAAGCTTAGTATGTGAATTATCGGGAACTCAAAACGCAGCCAAGGAAATACTTTAGGAGTGGGAGGCAATGACGTCCTGGGGGTGATGAGCGAAGTGGGAATGGTACTCGAGGCAAGCTAGGCTCTAGGTTCTCTCTGCATTTGGGAAAGTACAGTGACACACCTACGCATGAGGGACTCAGAGTTGGGGAATTCCACAGAGAGCAAAAGTATGTGTGGAATGTGGAAAGGTGTGAAAACGAGAGAGCACTGGACCCCAAGCTTTCTGTGAAAGGAGGACGAGGCCGGCAGCTTCAAAGGGACCTGGGAGTTTCCGAACACGCCTTCCATTCCAACACCCACTTGCCTCATTGGATTCCTTCCAGGTTCTCAATTTTCAAGGAAGGGTTCCCCACCATCTGAGGCTATTTACATAAATAGGGGCGGGGCATCCTCCTCCATTATAAATTCTGAGCTTCTGAGTACTGAACAGTTGGCCAGCAGTTTCCTTGCCATCCGTTTGGGTCTCCCACTATGGATTCGTCCAGCTCGTCCGTCACATACAGCACCTCCAGAGGTACGTTGCCCTCAGCATCTGGGCTCTGGGGTTGGATCATCCAAATACACTCATGCACCTCCCCACCCCAACGGTTGGTCACCACGAAGATTGAAGTTTCCCAATGACCACCAACTGGCACAGACAGATATGCTGGGACATGTTTCTGGAATCAGTTGTGCAAAAGGATGCCCCTTGGTTTGGGCATTTCACGTACATATTTCTGGTTTGCTGGTTCTTTTGTTTTCCTTCTTGAAATCGACATGGAAGTTGGTAGCCCTGTTGCCTGACAATGGCTTCTCTACCAAAAATCCCAGCCTGTGGTTGCAGTGAATGGCACACGAGTGTTTGAAAACGTTCCCAACTAAACTGACACTCTTTTCCAGTTGACCGTGTTTGGGATTTTGAGTTGGTTTTGCATGTTCTATTCTTGCTGTTGTTACGGATTTGCTCCCTTTGGTTTCATGTTCCATTTGAAGTGGTTAACTTCTATGGTGTCCATGGAAAGAATCCACATCCAGTATGTATTGGGAATAGAAAAAGAGAGTTTTTCTTTGAGCACAACTGAAAGCTAGAGTCTGGGAAAGAGATTCCAGGAGCGCTCGAACTGTCTCTAATTGGACTCCAAGGTAGGCACTGCAGGAGTCTCCGGAAAACCAAAATCCACAGTGTGACACATCCGTTCCTTGAGTGCTTTCCAAAGATTTTCCTTG
This sequence comes from Hyperoodon ampullatus, assembly GCF_949752795.1. Classification (NCBI taxonomy): domain Eukaryota; kingdom Metazoa; phylum Chordata; class Mammalia; order Artiodactyla; family Ziphiidae; genus Hyperoodon; species Hyperoodon ampullatus. The sequence goes on along the minus strand of NC_136918.1, from coordinate 73,101,808 downwards.
GAGCTGGCAGGAAGGAAGGGCGCTTTTAAAGGAAGTCCCCTATAGGGGTCCGAAACCATTGCCTTGCTTTGCCTCCTTCCATGGGGAGACTTGGTGATGACACTACGTCACCAGCTGCCAGCTGGTAGAGAAGGTAGCCCTTGCAGAAGGGTTGGTGTTGTCCTAGAGTTGGAGAGAGTTCAGGAAACTCAAGATGTCAGGGGTGTGCTGGACGTGCCTGAAACCACACCCACCCTGGCCATCACAGCTGGCTCCCGCCTTAGAAGGCAGGCAAGGAGCACCCATCTATTCCCTTACCACCAGGAAGACGCAACCTCAAATAGGACAGGGGTGGGGGAAGCCCTTCAAGGCTGCCCAACTTAATGAATAGCAGGAGCACACGGCGAGTCAGCATGACCTCGGTGCCTAGAAAGGGAAACCCATCTTCCGAGGAGTACCGGGCGGTTGTGTGTGTGTGGGTGGGTGGGCACCATCAGACGGGTCACCACTCTGGTCCTTATCTCAGAAAGCTAGGTCTTCTAAACAATCTTCTTGTGCGTTCTGTGTCGGGGGTTGGCTTGTGTGTTTGTCTGGCTTCGTTTGGCTTTCGTCTCATTTCCTTTCAAATAGTGAAAATGCAGGTACTCTGTGCAAATGACAGGCCAGAAGCCACACTCCTCTCATTAGCATAGAGGTCGAGGTAAATCTGGTAGAAGCCATCAAGACTTTCCCAGGCCTCCACAAGTGGAAAATCCTTCCACCCATTTTGGTCACGTTAGCCTGTTTTTCTAGGGCTCTCCCCTTCTGTTTGCATGGCGTCCTGTGGATCCTTGGCGAGTAGTGAGGGGATCCCCATAGCCTTGACCCTCAGCTTAGCTTGAGCCCCCATGGTCCCACTAAGCGTGGCTTTTGGGGTGTACCCATGGTTGTTCCAAATGCAGAGTCTTCCCCTGGCTTAGAGATTTTTCAAGTGGCACAAGGACCAGCGCTTGACTGGTACCATTGGTTTGAACCTCCATGGATTCGCCCCTGACACATTCCCCCTTTTCTCTCCCACAGGCCGACTCTCAAGACCATTGCAAAGGAGGAGGCTTGTTCTCAGGCTGAATCAGAAGGACACCCTGCAAGCACTCTTTCAACAGAACTCTTACCCTGGGATAACGACCAGAGAACGGCTGTCGCGAGAACTGGGCATTGCAGAAAGCAGAATTCAGGTACGTCCGAGTCTCTCGATCCATTCTCCCTCTCGGGGTCCATGTCCAGACGCAAGTCACCCTATGCCCGTTGGAGTCCTTGCTCTTGGGGCTTCCTCTTCGGGGTGTTCCAGACAGAAGGGACTCGAATCTTGGCAAGGAACGTGGCTCCCTTTGGGAAACGCAGCCAGACTGAGCTGTGTGGCGAGCGGTCCATTCAAATGGGTGGTTAAGGAAAAGGGCGAGGGGCCAAGGAAGCAGGGGGGCCTGGTGGTGCCAAGGAGGTGTTCCCTTAATGGCTGGCCTCCTAGGAACTAGCTGTGCTGAAGACTTCCCTCTCTGGGTAGGTTGGAGAGGAGTCACCAAAGGTAGGAACACCCCTCCTGCGACCATACGAAGCATCACCAAAGACTGATTGACATTCCCTATGAACACTTTTGCTCAGGGTGTCAAATTTTCCACACACCACCATCAGAAACGTCTAAAAGCATGCACACACACACGCACACAAGCACAGGCCCATACTGCAGGTCAGGCTCGGGGAATGAGGTAGCATGCACACTGCTTCACTGTTGAAGACAAGGACACATATTCTGAAGATGGGGAGCGGGTTCATAAGAGCCTCCTGACCTCACAGTGATGGAGGCATGTAGTCCCTGAGAAGTAACTGTCAATGAGTAGTTCCCAGGCAGCATGGGAAGAGTAGTTTTCATGGGGGCACTTACTAATGTATATGATTGCATGTCATGAGACAGTACTGCCTCTGGGGACATAAGAGAGGCAGGGAAACATGAATCGGGGATGGACCAGACCGAAGGGGAGGCAAAGAGACCAAATGAGGGAAAGCAGATGGAGCCTGAGAGCCTGGGACAGAGACAGAGAGACGGGAAGGCAGGCAGGCAGTCAGGTGGGCAGGCAGGCGGGTGGCAACAGAGACAGATGTCAACAGGTACATGCAGAGAATCGTAGACAGAGACCAAAAGAGCCACAGAGAAACTGGTAGTTTTGGTGAGAATGGTTGGGGCGTGGGAGAGAGAGAGAGAGAGAGGTACCTATCCATCCCATTCTGACTGTGGGAAAGCAAGCATTGCCTCCTCCTGTGTCACAAGTCATTACTCTGGGCACCAGTAAGGTGACTCGAAGAGGAAGGATTGTTTTCATGGACACAGATTGTGTATAATGGAATCTGGTGCACTTCTTCACAGGTGAAAGCTGGAGTCTACATTCTACGTGCTAGTAAGAGTTCAGTCCCTGTGCACTGTAAATATTTCCACTCGGGTCAGACGGGCCATACTGGGTCTCCATTAGTCGGCTTGTTGCTGGCTGGCTGGCTGGCTGGTGCGTTTGTGCATTTGTTTTATGGTGCATCCCTGCAATACATAGTGGAAGTACGTGCATAAGCATTGAAAGACAAGGCTTTCTTTCTTTGTACCCAGGTTTGGTTTCAAAACCAGCGAAGAAGATGCCTAAAGCAGAGCCGATTGCTGTCGGAGAATGGCTTCAAAGGAGGGCAGTCGCAGTCACTGCGGCCGCCACCACCTGAGGCTTTGACTCGAGGTAAGTTCCCAGCATTCGTAAGTCATTTCCCCAGAGCATCTCTATGAGACAGAATCATCTCTGGACGTGGATGACCATGGGAGGCCAAGAACGCTTCAGAGAGGATACCATGATATCTTGGGTTCTTGCCCCATTCCTGTTCCACACAGGATCATCATGCCCCTGTTGGAGGGTGGGGAGATGCATGGCCAGGAAGGCTTGGAATCTTTGGGTCTGGAACCTGCCTGGATGTGCAGAAATCCCTTCTTCCATCACATGGGGCATTTTCACATAGCACTGAATAAGATGTATCGATGTATCGATCTTAATCTATGACATACGTCTTCCTACATACCACGCACTGGATCTGCTGTGAACGTGCTGAAATTGGCCTGACTGTCCTCTCTTCTCTGTGTGTCCTTCTTTAGAAAACTTGGGAAGAGAGGCCAGGCGAAAGAGGACTTTGATCTCTCCTTCTCAAACAAGGGTCCTTGTGCAAGCCTTTGAGAGGGATCGATTTCCATCTATTGCTGCCAGGGAAGAATTGGCTCACCAGACAGGAATACCCGAACCTCGAATCCAGGTAAGTTCTCCACCAGTGGGTGGAACTTGGCTTCTCCAAAGAGAAAGGAGTGTTAACCATTGCGACGGGTTGCTGCTGGCTATATGTAGGCTTGGAGAGGGGGGATTGGGAGGACGTTCTCTTCATCCTATGAATACGCCAAGGGGGCTGACCTGAAGGCATCCATTTCCAGAAGAGGAGAGGGCAATGGAAGTCCTGGGCAGCCAGGGAGGGGCCTGAGGTTGTAGCTGGGCAATGACGGCTCTCCTCAAAGGCAGGGGTGGGGAGGGGTGGGGAGGGGTGGGGAGGGGTGGGGTGGGTCCTGTGTTGCCCTGACGTCCTCCCGCATTTTCAAGAGCCAAGAAGAAAGCTTTAGGGAAAATGGCCCTTAGATGAGGCCCACCAGTACTTGCCATGAGCCTGACAGATTGGAGGGTGCGGAAGGGCAGGGCAGAGTGGACTGGGGCGGGCCGGGAATGGGGCGGCTGCAAGTTGATCTGGACTGTCACGCTGCTAATGTTCCTGTCACCCCATGTGGTTCCCTAGGTATGGTTCCAGAACCGAAGAGCTCGGCACCCAAAACAGAGCGCTTGTGGGCCTGTGAATGCCCTGGCCGTAGGCCCAGATGCCACATCAGCCGTGACTGCCCCGTCAGACCAAAGTCCCTGGCCCACTGTCCATAGCACCTCTCATCATTATCCTCCCTCTCATGCCCCTGAGAGCATGCAATCCTTTGCTGCGGCCACTCCTGTTTTCTCCCCCTCCTTTCTTGTGCCAGGGGCTGCCTCTGGGTGCTGTGTGGGCCAGCCGTTGATGTTCATCGTGGTCCAGCCCAGCCTGGCAGCACTTCACGGATGCCAGAACCCACAGCCTCTTCCGGCCACAGTTCCGTGGGGTGAAGGGACACATGCTCTCATCGCCAGTGGGCAGCCTGCCCAGGGGGGCATCGGGCTGCCTGCACCGCCAGAGACAGACTTCTGGCAGCAGCAGGCAACCTCAGGTGAAGACACACCTCCCCAGCTGGAGCAACAGCCCCAGCACTCAGCCCTTCCAGGCTCCTCAAGCCTCCTGGACGAACTCTTGTCAGACGAGGATATTCTGGACAAGGCACGCCCTTTTCTGAAGGCGGACACTGAGGAAGAGGAACTTGTGGCAACCCTCGAAGCCCCCCTCAGCGAGGAAGAATTCCAGGCCCTGCTCGACATGCTGCCAGGCTCCCCAGTGCCACAGGTTTAGGGGGAGTAAGGAAGGCCTTCCCCCGAGCCCCTTTCAAGCCTCCTTTCCTGGGAGGCAGAGCCATGGGGGAGAGAAAGAAGAAGGAATAAGCAACGCTCATCATAGTGTCTGGCAGGGAGACCAAGGCAAGAAGACTGTCGACAGCAATTGCGCTGTGCCCACGAGCGATGCCATGCTCCACACAGACTGTCATGAAGCATGGGCACCAGAAGGGACACCCTCTCTGAAGCCTCAAGGAATTCTAGCCGTTCATTGGTAACGATGAGGACCCAACGCTGTACTGGATTTCCCCGTTGTATGTGACATTCCATTGATCCAATCAATAAATCTTGGCACTCACTTCAAGTTCTCGGTTGTGCTTTGGTCGCTTTGTATTCTCCTGCGTTTCCTTGGGGAGGTGAAATCCCTCCCTTGGCCTGGGACAGCATGGGAGGATGGTCCAGATGCCCGTGTCTACTTCCGTAGCTTGTAGCCACAAATACACCTTAGTGGAATCACGAAAACACTCTCACAGTGACAACCTTCACTTGCTTTCTGGGTGCATGGTGTGGAAGGGTTCCTCGAGGGCATCGCCTTTGTACAGAAGGACAGAACTCTGCAAAAACTTTCATTGCCAGGGCTCATAGTAACCACTGTGCCCAGTATATTATGCAGGCAAATAATCTCTCTCCGTCCCTCTCTCTCTCCTATTGTGTGTCCACAGCCACATGCTACACGCACACACCTCTCAAAAGATAAGCCTAGTTACAACTAAAGTGATGCACAAATGAACTGAAAAGCCAAATCCATGTGGCATCGTAACGTCATCGCAGATCATCCCTTCCACTGCTTCTTTCAAAACTATTTTCCAACACATGTGCCTTGTACCCTCTGTGTTGAGTGATTCACGACTGGCTCAATCCGTGCACCCCATGTTCAGCATGGGTGTGTCAGTGGCACGAAACATCAAAATAATCTGAGAGTTGCCACTTGAATGTCTATACAACAATGAATCTGATTCTCTAGCTACACCTGCATCCGGGTCTCTAGCTCTAATGTGTGCATATCTCGGCAGATCCATCTAGTCTTCAACTCCTTCCCAGTCACACCCCAGTCTTAGGCTCCCCTTTCTCCAGAGCTCTAGAGCAATATACAGCCCTCTCTCTTTCTCTCTCTCTCTCCCTCTCCCTCTGTCTGTCTCTCTCTCTCTGTCACTGTCTCTCTCTGTCTCTCTGTCTCTCTCTCTCTGTCTGTCTCTCTCTCGCTCCTTCCTTTCATTTTGCAGAAAGGAAACATCAGTTTCAAGAGCCACACAGGGGGCATAGGGCTTCTGGGGAAAGAATCTGGCCACGCTAGCCTCAGGACAAGTAGGACTGAAGATGTGGAAAGAGACAGCTTATGGAAAAGTTGGTGCTTTCAAGAGGGCGGGAGGAACACTGTGTCACAGTGTGCCTTGAAACACTGAGATGCTTGTGGGTGGCAGGACTTGCACAGACTCTAGCTAGAGCTAGGAGCTGGGGCTTTACCATATTGGTTGTCCAATGCTGGCCACTCCAGAGAAACCTCGGAGCCCAGGAACGGGCAGCGTTACCTCCACAGGGAGGCCACCTGTGTATAAACACACCTGGGGCCACTCAGGATTCCCTGGTTGCCATGAAGATCACAGTTTCTGCTCTCCCAAGCAACCTTTCCCAACTTGGATTGTCCAAGAGGGAGCCGGTCCAGGTCTGGCAGGCAGTGCCTTCTGGGAGGAGCCAGCAAATCCCATGTTTCAGTGATTATCTCACCCAAAACTTCATAGTTCTCGGGAAAAACCACCCCGATCCAACAAGATGGTCACGCCTCCCTCTGATCTCAGTTACTTCAGGACAAGTGACCAAGACATGCACCTCTTCAGGACATCCTCCTGGGCCTCCTGAGACTTGCACACACCTACTGGTCCCGCTGACATCCGTCCACAGGTATCAGCTGACAACCATCATAGTGGGTGCAGAAAATCAAACACACAGATCACACAAACACCCCCTCACACACACACACACACACACACACACACACACACACACACACCAGCCATATTTTAACGAATTGCTGGTGTAATTACTCGGATTCCCAACTGTTTCTAAATAAGCTCTCTGTCCTCATGTTAATCCACGTGGTGGCAAAAGAACCCTGTTGGCAAAGGAACACATTAAAGATGGTTCTGTGTTTCTGTGTGGGGTTTTTTGGTTGGTTTGTTTTTAACTCTTCTATTCTGTGCAGCACAAATGCACCGAAAATGTTGGGATGGCTGTCCTTGGAATGCAAAGCTTTCCTTTCAAACCCAGCTGTGTCATCATCCATCATCTAACTAGCTTCATATCCCTCTCCTTCCCCTTCCCCTTCCACATCCCCTTCCCTTTCACCTTCCCATTCTCCTTCTTCTTGGCACACATGCCAGTTGACCAGTGAATGCGAAACTGACTTTGTCTTCTGGACGCCAAGGACAAGCACTGAAAATAACTTCCTTTTCTTGTGAAATCTCTACGTGTGGTGTTCCCCTTTCTCTGGTCTCTCCATGGCATATGAGCAAGGGGGTGGGTTTCAGGGTACCTGAAATAGTCCCAAACTGTTGAGGACCATGGGTAGACCCTCGATAAGCACTCAAGCTTAGTATGTGAATTATCGGGAACTCAAAACGCAGCCAAGGAAATACTTTAGGAGTGGGAGGCAATGACGTCCTGGGGGTGATGAGCGAAGTGGGAATGGTACTCGAGGCAAGCTAGGCTCTAGGTTCTCTCTGCATTTGGGAAAGTACAGTGACACACCTACGCATGAGGGTCTCAGAGTTGGGGAATTCCACAGAGAGCAAAAGTATGTGTGGAATGTGGAAAGGTGTGAAAACGAGAGAGCACTGGACCTCAAGCTTTCTGTGAAAGGACGACGAGGCCGGCAGCTTCAAAGGGACCTGGGAGTTTCCGAACACGCCTTCCATTCCAACACCCACTTGCCTCATGGGATTCCTTCCAGGTTCTCAATTTGCAAGGAAGGGTTCCCCACCATCTGAGGCTATTTACATAAATAGGGGCGGGGCATCCTCCTCCATTATAAATTCTGAGCTTCTGAGTACTGAACAGTTGGCCAGCAGTTTCCGTGTCATCCGTTAGGGTCTCCCACTATGGATTCGTCCAGCTCGTCCGTCACATACAGCACCTCCAGATGTACGTTGCCCTCAGCATCTGGGCTCTGGGGTTGGATCATCCAAATACACTCATGCGCCTCCCCACCCCAACGGTTGGTCACCACGAAGATTGAAGTTTCCCAATGACCACCAATTGGCACAGACAGATATGTTGGGACATGTTTCTGGAATCAGTTGGGCAAAAGAATGCACCTTGGTTTGGGCATTTCACGTACATATTTCTGGTTTGCTGGTTCGTTTGTTTCCCTTCTTGAAATCGACATGGAAGTTGGTAGCCCTGTTGCCTGACAATGGCTTCTCTACCAAAAATCCCAGCCTGTGGTTGCAGTGCATGGCACACGAGTGTTTGAAAACGTTCCCAACTAAACTGACACTCTTTTTCAGTTGACCGTGTTTGGGATTTTGAGTTGGTTTTGCATGTTCTATTCTTGCTGTTATTACGGATTTGCTCCCTTTGGTTTCATGTTCCATTTGAAGTGGTTAACTTCTATGGTGTCCATGGAAAGAATCCACATCCAGTATGTATTGGGAATAGAAGAAAAAGAGAGTTTTTCTTTGAGCACAACTGAAAGCTAGAGCCTGGGAAAGAGATTCCAGGAGCACTCGAACTGTCTCTAATTGGACTCCAAGTTAGGCACTGCAGGAGTCTCTGGAAAGCCAAAATCCGCAGTGTGACACATCCGTTCCTTGAGTGCTTTCCAAAGATTTTCCTTGGAGCTGGCAGGAAGGAAGGGCGCTTTTAAAGGAAGTCCCCAATAGGGGTCCGAAACCATTGCCTTGCTTTGCCTCCTTCCATGGGGAGACTTGGTAATGACACTAGGTCACCAGCTGCCAGCTGCTAGAGCAGGTAGCCCTTGCAGAAGGGTTGGTGTTGTCCTAGAGTTGGAGAGAGTTCAGGAAACTCAAGATGTCAGGGGTGTGCTGGACGTGCCTGAAACCACACCCACCCTGGCCATCACAGCTGGCTCCCGCCTTAGAAGGCAGGAAAGGAGCACCCATGTATTCCCTTACCACCAGGAAGACGCAACCTCAAATAGGACAGGGGTGGGGGAAGCCCTTCAAGGCTGCCCAACTGAATGAATAGCAGGAGCACACGGCGAGTCAGCATGACCTCGGTGCCTAGAAAGGGAAACCCATCTTCCGAGGAGTACCGGGCGGTTGTGGGTGTGTGGGTGGGTGGGCACCATCAGACGGGTCACCACGCTGGTCCTTATCTCAAAAAGCTAGGTCTTCTAAACAATCTTCTTGTGCGTTCTGTGTCGGGGGTTGGCTTGTGTGTTTGTCTGGCTTCGTTTGGCTTTCGTCTCGTTTCCTTTCAAATAGTGAAAACGCAGGTACTCTGTGCAAATGACAGGCCAGAAGCCACACTCCTCTCATTAGCATAGAGGTCGAGGTAAATCTGGTAGAAGCCATCAAGACTTTCCCAGGCCTCCACAAGTGGAAAATCCTTCCACCCATTTTGGTCACGTTAGCCTGTTTTTCTAGGGCTCTCCCCTTCTGTTTGCATGGCGTCCTGTGGATCCTTGGCGTGTAGTGAGGGGATACCCATAGCCTTGACCCTCAGCTTAGCTTGAGCCCCCATGGTCCCACTCAGTGTGTCTTTTGGGATGTACCCACGGTTGTTCCAAATGCACAGTCTTCCCCTGGCTTAGAGATTTTTCAAGTGGCACAAGGACCAGCGCTGGACTGGTACCATTGGTTTGAACCTCCATGGATTCGCCCCTGACACATTCCCCCTTTTCTCTCCCACCAGCCGACTCTCAAGACCATTGCAAAGGAGGAGGCTTGTTCTCAGGCTGAATCAGAAGGACACCCTGCAAGCACTCTTTCAACAGAATCCCTACCCCGGGATAACGACCAGAGAACGGCTGTCGCGAGAACTGGGCATTGCAGAAAGCAGAATTCAGGTACGTCCTAGTCTCTCGAACCATTCTCCCTCTCGGGGTCCATGTCCAGACGCATGTCACCCTACGCCCGTGGGAGTCCTTGCTCTTGGGGCTTCCTCTTCGGGGTGTTCCAGACAGAAGGGACTCGAATCTTGGCAAGGAACGTGGCTCCCTTTGGGAAACGCAGCCATACTGATCTGTGTGGTGAGCGGTCCATTCAAATGTGTGGTCAAGAAAAAGGGTGAAGGGCCGCGGAAGCAGGGGGCCTGGTGGTGCCAAGGAGGTGTTCCCTTAATGGCTGGCCTCCTAGGAACTAGCTGTGCTGAAGACTTCCCTCTCTGGGTAGGTTGGAGAGGAGTCACCAAAGGTAGGAACACCCCTCCTGCAACCATACGAAGCGTCGCCAAAGACTGATTGACAATCCCTATGAACACTTTTGCTCAGGGTGTCAAATTTTCCACACACCACCATCAGAAACGTCTAAAAGCATGCACACACACACGCACACAAGCACAGGCCCATACTGCAGGTCGGCCTCGGGGAATGAGGTAGCATGCACACTGCTTCAGTGTTGAAGACAAGGACACATATTCTGAAGAAGGGGAGCGGGATCATAAGAGCCTCCTGACCTCACAGTGATGGAGGCATGTAGTCCCTGAGAAGTAACTGTCAATGAGTAGTTCCCAGGCAGCATGGGAAGAGTAGTTGTCATGGGGGCACTTACTAAGGGATATGATTGCGTGTCATGAGACAGTACTGCCTCTGGGGACATAAGAGAGGCAGGGAAACATGAATCGGGCATGGACCAGACCGAAGGGGAGGCAAAGAGACCAAATGAGGGAAAGCAGATGGAGCCTGAGAGCCTGGGACAGAGACAGAGAGAGGGGAAGGCAGGCAGGCAGTCAGGTGGGCAGGCAGGCGGGTGGCAACAGAAACAGATGTCAACAGGTACATGCAGAGAATCGTAGACAGAGACCAAAAGAGCCACAGAGAAACTGGTAGTTTTGATGAGAACGGGTGAGGCGTGGGAGAGAGAGAGAGAGAGGGGTACCTAACCATCCCATTCTGACTGTGGGAAAGCAAGCATTGTCTCCTCCTGTGTCACAAGTCATTACTCTGGACACCAGTAAGGTGACTCGAAGAGGAAGGATTGTTTTCATGGACACAGATTGTGTATAATGGAATCTGGTGCACTTCTTCACAGGTGAAAGCCGGAGTCTACATTCTACGTGCTAGTAAGAGTTCAGTCCCTGTGCACTGTAAATATTTCCACTCGGGGCAGACGGGCCATACTGGGTCTCCATTAGTCGGCTTGTTGCTGGCTGGCTGGCTGGCTGGTGCGTTTGTGCGTTTGTTTTATGGTGCATCCCTGCAATACATAGTGGAAGTACGTGCATAAGCATTGAAAGACAAGGCTTTCTTTCTTTGTACCCAGGTTTGGTTTCAAAACCAGCGAAGAAGATGCCTAAAGCAGAGCCGATTGCTGTCGGAGAATGGCTTCAAAGGAGGGCAGTCGCAGTCACTGCGGCCGCCACCACCTGAGGCTTTGACTCGAGGTAAGTTCCCAGCATTCGTAAGTCATTTCCCCAGAGCATCTCTATGAGACAGAATCATCTCTGGACGTGGATGACCATGGGAGGCCAAGAACGCTTCAGAGAGGATACCATGATATCTTGGGTTCTTGCCCCATTCCTGCTCCACACAGGATCATCATGCCCCTGTTGGAGGGTGGGGAGATGCATGGCCAGGAAGGCTTGGAATCTTTGGGTCCGGAACCTGCCTGGATGTGCAGAAATCCCTTCTTCCATCACATGGGGCATTTTCACATAGCACTGAATAAGATGTATCGATGTATCGATCTTAATCTATGACATACCAATTCCTACATACCACACACTGGATCTGCTGTGAACGTGCTGAAATTGGCCTGAATGTCCTCTCTTCTCTGTGTGTCCTCCTTTAGAAAACTTGGGAAGAGAGGCCAGGCGAAAGAGGACTTTGATCTCTCCTTCTCAAACAAGGGTCCTTGTGCAAGCCTTTGAGAGGGATCCATTTCCAACTATTGCTGCCAGGGAAGAATTGGCTCACCAGACAGGAATACCCGAACCTCGAATCCAGGTAAGTTCTCCACCAGTGGGTGGAACTTGGCTTCTCCAAAGAGAAAGGAGTGTTAACCATTGCGACGGGTTGCTGCTGGCTATATGTAGGCTTGGAGAGGGGGGATTGGGAGGACGTTCCCTTCATCCTATGAATACGCCAAGGGGGCTGACCTGAAGGCATCCATTTCCAGAAGAGGAGAGGGCAATGGAAGTCCTGGGCAGCCAGGGAGGGGCCTGAGGTTGTAGCTGGGCAATGACGGCTCTCCTCAAAGGCAGGGGTGGGGAGGGGTGGGGAGGGGTGGGGTGGGTCCTGTGTTGCCCTGACGTCCTCCCGCATTTTCAAGAGCCAAGGCGAAAGCTTTAGGGAAAATGGTCTTTAGATGAGGCCCACCAGTACTTGCCATGAGCCTGACAGATTGGAGGGTGCGGAAGGGCAGGGCAGAGTGGACTGGGGCGGGCCGGGTTGGGGCGCCTGCAAGTTGATCTGGACTGTCATGCTGCTAATGTTCCTGCCACTCCATATGGTTCCCTAGGTATGGTTCCAGAACCGAAGAGCTCGGCACCCAAAGCAGAGCGCTAGTGGGCCTGTGAATGCCCTGGCCGAAGGCCCAGATGCCACATCAGCCATGACTGCCCCGTCGGACCAAAGTCCCTGGCCCACTGTCCATAGCACCTCTCATCATTATCCTCCCTCTCATGCCCCTGAGAGCATGCAATCCTTTGCTGCGGCCACTCCTGTTTTCTCCCCCTCCTTTCTTGTGCCAGGGGCTGCCTCTGGGTGCTGTGTGGGCCAGCCGTTTATGTTCATCGTGGTCCAGCCCAGCCTGGCAGCACTTCACGGATGCCAGAACCCACAGCCTCTTCCGGCCACAGTTCCGTGGGGTGAAGGGACACATGCTCTCATCGCCAGTGGGCAGCCTGCCCAGGGGGGCATCGGGCTGCCTGCACCGCCAGAGACAGACTTCTGGCAGCAGCAGGCAACCTCAGGTGAAGACACACCTCCCCAGCTGGAGCAACAGGACCAGCACTCGGCCCTTCCAGGCTCCTCAAGCCTCCTGGACGAACTCTTGTCAGACGAGGATATTCTGGACAAGGCACGCCCTTTTCTGAAGGCGGACACTGAGGAAGAGGAACTTGTGGCAACCCTCGAAGCCCCCCTCAGCGAGGAAGAATTCCAGGCCCTGCTCGACATGCTGCCAGGCTCCCCAGTGCCACAGGTTTAGGGGGAGTAAGGAAGGCCTTCCCCCGAGCCCCTTTCAAGCCTCCTTTCCTGAGAGGCAGAGCCATGGGGGAGAGAAAGAAGAAGGAATAAGCAACGCTCATCATAGTGTCTGGCAGGGAGACCAAGGCAAGAAGACTGTCGACAGCAATTGCGCTGTGCCCACGAGCGATGCCATGCTCCACACAGACTGTCATGAAGCATGGGCACCAGAAGGGACACCCTCTCTGAAGCCTCAAGGAATTCTAGCCGTTCATTGGTAACGATGAGGACCCAACGCTGTACTGGATTTCCCCGTTGTATGTGACATTCCATTGATCCAATCAATAAATCTTGGCACTCACTTCAAGTTCTCGGTTGTGCTTTGGTCGCTTTGTATTCTCCTGCGTTTCCTTGGGGAGGTGAAATCCCTCCCTTGGCCTGGGACAGCATGGGAGGATGGTCCAGATGCCCGTGTCTACTTCCGTAGCTTGTAGCCACAAATACACCTTAGTGGAATCACGAAAACACTCTCACAGTGACAACCTTCACTTGCTTTCTGGGTGCATGGTGTGGAAGGGTTCCTCGAGGGCATCGCCTTTGTACAGAAGGACAGAACTCTGCAAAAACTTTCATTGCCAGGGCTCATAGTAACCACTGTGCCCAGTATATTATGCAGGCAAATAATCTCTCTCCGTCCCTCTCTCTCTCCTATTGTGTGTCCACAGCCACATGCTACACGCACACACCTCTCAAAAGATAAGCCTAGTTACAACTAAAGTGATGCACAAATGAACTGAAAAGCCAAATCCATGTGGCATCATAACGTCGTCGCAGATCATCCCTTCCACTGCTTCTTTCAAAACTATTTTCCAACACATGTGCCTTGTACCCTCTGTGTTGAGTGATTCACGACTGGCTCAATCCGTGCACCCCATGTTCAGCATGGGTGTGTCAGTGGCACGAAACATTAAAATAATCTGAGAGTTGCCACTTGAATGTCTATACAACAATGAATCTGATTCTCTAGCTACACCTGCATCCGGGTCTCTAGCTCTAATGTGTGCATATCTCGGCAGATCCATCTAGTCTTCAACTCCTTCCCAGTCACACCCCAGTCTTAGGCTCCCCTTTCTCCAGAGCTCTAGAGCAATATACAGCCCTCTCTCTTTCTCTCTCTCTCTCCCTCTCCCTCTGTCTGTCTCTCTCTCTCTGTCACTGTCTCTCTCTGTCTCTCTGTCTCTCTCTCTCTGTCTGTCTCTCTCTCGCTCCTTCCTTTCATTTTGCAGAAAGGAAACATCAGTTTCAAGAGCCACACAGGGGGCATAGGGCTTCTGGGGAAAGAATCTGGCCATGCTAGCCTCAGGACAAGTAGGACTGAAGATGTGGAAAGAGACAGCTTATGGAAAAGTTGGTGCTTTCAAGAGGGCGGGAGGAACACTGTGTCACAGTGTGCCTTGAAACACTGAGATGCTTGTGGGTGGCAGGACTTGCACAGACTCTAGCTAGAGCTAGGAGCTGGGGCTTTACCATATTGGTTGTCCAATGCTGGCCACTCCAGAGAAACCTCGGAGCCCAGGAACGGGCAGCGTTACATCCACAGGGAGGCCACCTGTGTATAAACACACCTGGGGCCACTCAGGATTCCCTGGTTGCCATGAAGATCACAGTTTCTGCTCTCCCAAGCAACCTTTCCCAACTTGGATTGTCCAAGAGGGAGCCGGTCCAGGTCTGGCAGGCAGTGCCTTCTGGGAGGAGCCAGCAAATCCCATGTTTCAGTGATTATCTCACCCAAAACTTCATAGTTCTCGGGAAAAACCACCCCGATCCAACAAGATGGTCACGCCTCCCTCTGATCTCAGTTACTTCAGGACAAGTGACCAAGACATGCACCTCTTCAGGACATCCTCCTGGGCCTCCTGAGACTTGCACACACCTACTGGTCCCGCTGACATCCGTCCACAGGTATCAGCTGACAACCATCATAGTGGGTGCAGAAAATCAAACACACAGATCACACAAACACCCCCTCACACACACACACACACACACACACACACACACACACACACACCAGCCATATTTTAACGAATTGCTGGTGTAATTACTCGGATTCCCAACTGTTTCTAAATAAGCTCTCTGTCCTCATGTTAATCCACGTGGTGGCAAAAGAACCCTGTTGGCAAAGGAACACATTAAAGATGGTTCTGTGTTTCTGTGTGGGGTTTTTTGGTTGGTTTGTTTTTAACTCTTCTATTCTGTGCAGCACAAATGCACCGAAAATGTTGGGATGGCTGTCCTTGGAATGCAAAGCTTTCCTTTCAAACCCAGCTGTGTCATCATCCATCATCTAACTAGCTTCATATCCCTCTCCTTCCCCTTCCCCTTCCACATCCCCTTCCCTTTCACCTTCCCATTCTCCTTCTTCTTGGCACACATGCCAGTTGACCAGTGAATGCGAAACTGACTTTGTCTTCTGGACGCCAAGGACAAGCACTGAAAATAACTTCCTTTTCTTGTGAAATCTCTACGTGTGGTGTGCCCCTTTCTCTGGTCTCTCCATGGCATATGAGCAAGGGGGTGGGTTTCAGGGTACCTGAAATAGTCCCAAACTGTTGAGGACCATGGGTAGACCCTCGATAAGCACTCAAGCTTAGTATGTGAATTATCGGGAACTCAAAACGCAGCCAAGGAAATACTTTAGGAGTGGGAGGCAATGACGTCCTGGGGGTGATGAGCGAAGTGGGAATGGTACTCGAGGCAAGCTAGGCTCTAGGTTCTCTCTGCATTTGGGAAAGTACAGTGACACACCTACGCATGAGGGTCTCAGAGTTGGGGAATTCCACAGAGAGCAAAAGTATGTGTGGAATGTGGAAAGGTGTGAAAACGAGAGAGCACTGGACCTCAAGCTTTCTGTGAAAGGACGACGAGGCCGGCAGCTTCAAAGGGACCTGGGAGTTTCCGAACACGCCTTCCATTCCAACACCCACTTGCCTCATGGGATTCCTTCCAGGTTCTCAATTTTCAAGGAAGGGTTCCCCACCATCTGAGGCTATTTACATAAATAGGGGCGGGGCATCCTCCTCCATTATAAATTCTGAGCTTCTGAGTACTAAACAGTTGGCCAGCAGTTTCCGTGTCATCCGTTAGGGTCTCCCACTATGGATTCGTCCAGCTCGTCCGTCACATACAGCACCTCCAGAGGTACGTTGCCCTCAGCATCTGGGCTCTGGGGTTGGATCATCCAAATACACTCATGCACCTCCCCACCCCAACGGTTGGTCACCACGAAGATTGAAGTTTCCCAATGACCACCAATTGGCACAGACAGATATGTTGGGACATGTTTCTGGAATCAGTTGGGCAAAAGAATGCACCTTGGTTTGGGCATTTCACGTACATATTTCTGGTTTGCTGGTTCGTTTGTTTTCCTTCTTGAAATCGACATGGAAGTTGGTAGCCCTGTTGCCTGACAATGGCTTCTCTACCAAAAATCCCAGCCTGTGGTTGCAGTGAATGGCACACGAGTGTTTGAAAACGTTCCCAACTAAACTGACACTCTTTTCCAGTTGACCGTGTTTGGGATTTTGAGTTGGTTTTGCATGTTCTATTCTTGCTGTTATTACGGATTTGCTCCCTTTGGTTTCATGTTCCATTTGAAGTGGTTAACTTCTATGGTGTCCATGGAAAGAATCCACATCCAGTATGTATTGGGAATAGAAGAAAAAGAGAGTTTTTCTTTGAGCACAACTGAAAGCTAGAGCCTGGGAAAGAGATTCCAGGAGCACTCGAACTGTCTCTAATTGGACTCCAAGTTAGGCACTGCAGGAGTCTCTGGAAAGCCAAAATCCGCAGTGTGACACATCCGTTCCTTGAGTGCCTTCCAAAGATTTTCCTTGGAGCTGGCAGGAAGGAAGGGCGCTTTTAAAGGAAGTCCCCAATAGGGGTCCGAAACCATTGCCTTGCTTTGCCTCCTTCCATGGGGAGACTTGGTAATGACACTAGGTCACCAGCTGCCAGCTGCTAGAGCAGGTAGCCCTTGCAGAAGGGTTGGTGTTGTCCTAGAGTTGGAGAGAGTTCAGGAAACTCAAGATGTCAGGGGTGTGCTGGACGTGCCTGAAACCACACCCACCCTGGCCATCACAGCTGGCTCCCGCCTTAGAAGGCAGGAAAGGAGCACCCATGTATTCCCTTACCACCAGGAAGACGCAACCTCAAATAGGACAGGGGTGGGGGAAGCCCTTCAAGGCTGCCCAACTGAATGAATAGCAGGAGCACACGGCGAGTCAGCATGACCTCGGTGCCTAGAAAGGGAAACCCATCTTCCGAGGAGTACCGGGCGGTTGTGGGTGTGTGGGTGGGTGGGCACCATCAGACGGGTCACCACGCTGGTCCTTATCTCAAAAAGCTAGGTCTTCTAAACAATCTTCTTGTTCGTTCTGTGTCGGGGGTTGGCTTGTGTGTTTGTCTGGCTTCGTTTGGCTTTCGTCTCGTTTCCTTTCAAATAGTGAAAACGCAGGTACTCTGTGCAAATGACAGGCCAGAAGCCACACTCCTCTCATTAGCATAGAGGTCGAGGTAAATCTGGTAGAAGCCATCAAGACTTTCCCAGGCCTCCACAAGTGGAAAATCCTTCCACCCATTTTGGTCACGTTAGCCTGTTTTTCTAGGGCTCTCCCCTTCTGTTTGCATGGCGTCCTGTGGATCCTTGGCGTGTAGTGAGGGGATACCCATAGCCTTGACCCTCAGCTTAGCTTGAGCCCCCATGGTCCCACTCAGTGTGTCTTTTGGGATGTACCCACGGTTGTTCCAAATGCACAGTCTTCCCCTGGCTTAGAGATTTTTCAAGTGGCACAAGGACCAGCGCTGGACTGGTACCATTGGTTTGAACCTCCATGGATTCGCCCCTGACACATTCCCCCTTTTCTCTCCCACCGGCCGACTCTCAAGACCATTGCAAAGGAGGAGGCTTGTTCTCAGGCTGAATCAGAAGGACACCCTGCAAGCACTCTTTCAACAGAATCCCTACCCCGGGATAACGACCAGAGAACGGCTGTCGCGAGAACTGGGCATTGCAGAAAGCAGAATTCAGGTACGTCCGAGTCTCTAGATCCATTCTCCCTCTCGGGGTCCATGTCCAGACGCATGTCACCCTACGCCCGTGGGAGTCCTTGCTCTTGGGGCTTCCTCTTTGGGGTGTTCCAGACAGAAGGGACTCGAATCTTGGCAAGGAACGTGGCTCCCTTTGGGAAACGCAGCCATACTGATCTGTGTGGTGAGCGGTCCATTCAAATGTGTGGTCAAGAAAAAGGGTGAGGGGCCGCGGAAGCAGGGGGCCTGGTGGTGCCAAGGAGGTGTTCCCTTAATGGCTGGCCTCCTAGGAACTAGCTGTGCTGAAGACTTCCCTCTCTGGGTAGGTTGGAGAGGAGTCACCAAAGGTAGGAACACCCCTCCTGCGACCATACGAAGCGTCGCCAAAGACTGATTGACAATCCCTATGAACACTTTTGCTCAGGGTGTCAAATTTTCCACACACCACCATCAGAAACGTCTAAAAGCATGCACACACACACGCACACAAGCACAGGCCCATACTGCAGGTCGGCCTCGGGGAATGAGGTAGCATGCACACTGCTTCAGTGTTGAAGACAAGGACACATATTCTGAAGAAGGGGAGCGGGATCATAAGAGCCTCCTGACCTCACAGTGATGGAGGCATGTAGTCCCTGAGAAGTAACTGTCAATGAGTAGTTCCCAGGCAGCATGGGAAGAGTAGTTGTCATGGGGGCACTTACTAAGGGATATGATTGCGTGTCATGAGACAGTACTGCCTCTGGGGACATAAGAGAGGCAGGGAAACATGAATCGGGCATGGACCAGACCGAAGGGGAGGCAAAGAGACCAAATGAGGGAAAGCAGATGGAGCCTGAGAGCCTGGGACAGAGACAGAGAGAGGGGAAGGCAGGCAGGCAGTCAGGTGGGCAGGCAGGCGGGTGGCAACAGAGACAGATGTCAACAGGTACATGCAGAGAATCGTAGACAGAGACCAAAAGAGCCACAGAGAAACTGGTAGTTTTGATGAGAACGGGTGAGGCGTGGGAGAGAGAGAGAGAGAGGGGTACCTAACCATCCCATTCTGACTGTGGGAAAGCAAGCATTGTCTCCTCCTGTGTCACAAGTCATTACTCTGGACACCAGTAAGGTGACTCGAAGAGGAAGGATTGTTTTCATGGACACAGATTGTGTATAATGGAATCTGGTGCACTTCTTCACAGGTGAAAGCCGGAGTCTACATTCTACGTGCTAGTAAGAGTTCAGTCCCTGTGCACTGTAAATATTTCCACTTGGGGCAGACGGGCCATACTGGGTCTCCATTAGTCGGCTTGTTGCTGGCTGGCTGGCTGGCTGGTGCGTTTGTGCGTTTGTTTTATGGTGCATCCCTGCAATAGATAGTGGAAGTACGTGCATAAGCATTGAAAGACAAGGCTTTCTTTCTTTGTACCCAGGTTTGGTTTCAAAACCAGCGAAGAAGATGCCTAAAGCAGAGCCGATTGCTGTCCGAGAATGGCTTCAAAGGAGGGCAGTCGCAGTCACTGCGGCCGCCACCACCTGAGGCTTTGACTCGAGGTAAGTTCCCAGCATTCGTAAGTCATTTCCCCAGAGCATCTCTATGAGACAGAATCATCTCTGGACGTGGATGACCATGGGAGGCCAAGAACGCTTCAGAGAGGATACCATGATATCTTGGGTTCTTGCCCCATTCCTGTTCCACACAGGATCATCATGCCCCTGTTGGAGGGTGGGGAGATGCATGGCCAGGAAGGCTTGGAATCTTTGGGTCCGGAACCTGCCTGGATGTGCAGAAATCCCTTCTTCCATCACATGGGGCATTTTCACATAGCACTGAATAAGATGTATCGATGTATCGATCTTAATCTATGACATACCAATTCCTACATACCACACACTGGATCTGCTGTGAACGTGCTGAAATTGGCCTGAATGTCCTCTCTTCTCTGTGTGTCCTCCTTTAGAAAACTTGGGAAGAGAGGCCAGGCGAAAGAGGACTTTGATCTCTCCTTCTCAAACAAGGGTCCTTGTGCAAGCCTTTGAGAGGGATCCATTTCCAACTATTGCTGCCAGGGAAGAATTGGCTCACCAGACAGGAATACCCGAACCTCGAATCCAGGTAAGTTCTCCACCAGTGGGTGGAACTTGGCCTCTCCAAAGAGAAAAGAGTGTTAACCATTGCGACGGGTTGCTGCTGGCTATATGTAGGCTTGGAGAGGGGGGATTGGGAGGACGTTCCCTTCATCCTATGAATACGCCAAGGGGGCTGACCTGAAGGCATCCATTTCCAGAAGAGGAGAGGGCAATGGAAGTCCTGGGCAGCCAGGGAGGGGCCTGAGGTTGTAGCTGGGCAATGACGGCTCTCCTCAAAGGCAGGGGTGGGGAGGGGTGGGGAGGGGTGGGGTGGGGTGGGTCCTGTGTTGCCCTGACGTCCTCCCGCATTTTCAAGAGCCAAGGCGAAAGCTTTAGGGAAAATGGTCTTTAGATGAGGCCCACCAGTACTTGCCATGAGCCTGACAGATTGGAGGGAGCGGAAGGGCAGGGCAGAGTGGACTGGGGCGGGCCGGGTTGGGGCGCCTGCAAGTTGATCTGGACTGTCATGCTGCTAATGTTCCTGCCACTCCATATGGTTCCCTAGGTATGGTTCCAGAACCGAAGAGCTCGGCACCCAAAGCAGAGCGCTAGTGGGCCTGTGAATGCCCTGGCCGAAGGCCCAGATGCCACATCAGCCGTGACTGCCCTGTCGGACCAAAGTCCCTGGCCCACTGTCCATAGCACCTCTCATCATTATCCTCCCTCTCATGCCCCTGAGAGCATGCAATCCTTTGCTGCGGCCACTCCTGTTTTCTCCCCCTCCTTTCTTGTGCCAGGGGCTGCCTCTGGGTGCTGTGTGGGCCAGCCGTTGATGTTCATCGTGGTCCAGCCCAGCCTGGCAGCACTTCACGGATGCCAGAACCCACAGCCTCTTCCGGCCACAGTTCCGTGGGGTGAAGGGACACATGCTCTCATCGCCAGTGGGCAGCCTGCCCAGGGGGGCATCGGGCTGCCTGCACCGCCAGAGACAGACTTCTGGCAGCAGCAGGCAACCTCAGGTGAAGACACACCTCCCCAGCTGGAGCAACAGCACCAGCACTCAGCCCTTCCAGGCTCCTCAAGCCTCCTGGACGAACTCTTGTCAGACGAGGATATTCTGGACAAGGCACGCCCTTTTCTGAAGGCGGACACTGAGGAAGAGGAACTTGTGGCAACCCTCGAAGCCCCCCTCAGCGAGGAAGAATTCCAGGCCCTGCTCGACATGCTGCCAGGCTCCCCAGTGCCACAGGTTTAGGGGGAGTAAGGAAGGCCTTCCCCCGAGCCCCTTTCAAGCCTCCTTTCCTGAGAGGCAGAGCCATGGGGGAGAGAAAGAAGAAGGAATAAGCAACGCTCATCATAGTGTCTGGCAGGGAGACCAAGGCAAGAAGACTGTCGACAGCAATTGCGCTGTGCCCACGAGTGATGCCATGCTCCACACAGACTGTCATGAAGCATGGGCACCAGAAGGGACACCCTCTCTGAAGCCTCAAGGAATTCTAGCCGTTCATTGGTAACGATGAGGACCCAACGCTGTACTGGATTTCCCCGTTGTATGTGACATTCCATTGATCCAATCAATAAATCTTGGCACTCACTTCAAGTTCTCGGTTGTGCTTTGGTCGCTTTGTATTCTCCTGCGTTTCCTTGGGGAGGTGAAATCCCTCCCTTGGCCTGGGACAGCATGGGAGGATGGTCCAGATGCCCGTGTCTACTTCCGTAGCTTGTAGCCACAAATACACCTTAGTGGAATCACGAAAACACTCTCACAGTGACAACCTTCACTTGCTTTCTGGGTGCATGGTGTGGAAGGGTTCCTCGAGGGCATCGCCTTTGTACAGAAGGACAGGACTCTGCAAAAACTTTCATTGCCAGGGCTCATAGTAACCACTGTGCCCAGTATATTATGCAGGCAAATAATCTCTCTCCGTCCCTCTCTCTCTCCTATTGTGTGTCCACAGCCACATGCTACACGCACACACCTCTCAAAAGATAAGCCTAGTTACAACTAAAGTGATGCACAAATGAACTGAAAAGCCAAATCCATGTGGCATCATAACGTCGTCGCAGATCATCCCTTCCACTGCTTCTTTCAAAACTATTTTCCAACACATGTGCCTTGTACCCTCTGTGTTGAGTGATTCACGACTGGCTCAATCCGTGCACCCCATGTTCAGCATGGGTGTGTCAGTGGCACGAAACATTAAAATAATCTGAGAGTTGCCACTTGAATGTCTATACAACAATGAATCTGATTCTCTAGCTACACCTGCATCCGGGTCTCTAGCTCTAATGTGTGCATATCTCGGCAGATCCATCTAGTCTTCAACTCCTTCCCAGTCACACCCCAGTCTTAGGCTCCCCTTTCTCCAGAGCTCTAGAGCAATATACAGCCCTCTCTCTTTCTCTCTCTCTCTCCCTCTCCCTCTGTCTGTCTCTCTCTCTCTGTCACTGTCTCTCTCTGTCTCTCTGTCTCTCTCTCTCTGTCTGTCTCTCTCTCGCTCCTTCCTTTCATTTTGCAGAAAGGAAACATCAGTTTCAAGAGCCACACAGGGGGCATAGGGCTTCTGGGGAAAGAATCTGGCCACGCTAGCCTCAGGACAAGTAGGACTGAAGATGTGGAAAGAGACAGCTTATGGAAAAGTTGGTGCTTTCAAGAGGGCGGGAGGAACACTGTGTCACAGTGTGCCTTGAAACACTGAGATGCTTGTGGGTGGCAGGACTTGCACAGACTCTAGCTAGAGCTAGGAGCTGGGGCTTTACCATATTGGTTGTCCAATGCTGGCCACTCCAGAGAAACCTCGGAGCCCAGGAACGGGCAGCGTTACATCCACAGGGAGGCCACCTGTGTATAAACACACCTGGGGCCACTCAGGATTCCCTGGTTGCCATGAAGATCACAGTTTCTGCTCTCCCAAGCAACCTTTCCCAACTTGGATTGTCCAAGAGGGAGCCGGTCCAGGTCTGGCAGGCAGTGCCTTCTGGGAGGAGCCAGCAAATCCCATGTTTCAGTGATTATCTCACCCAAAACTTCATAGTTCTCGGGAAAAACCACCCCGATCCAACAAGATGGTCACGCCTCCCTCTGATCTCAGTTACTTCAGGACAAGTGACCAAGACATGCACCTCTTCAGGACATCCTCCTGGGCCTCCTGAGACTTGCACACACCTACTGGTCCCGCTGACATCCGTCCACAGGTATCAGCTGACAACCATCATAGTGGGTGCAGAAAATCAAACACACAGATCACACAAACACCCCCTCACACACACACACACACACACACACACACACACACACACACACACCAGCCATATTTTAACGAATTGCTGGTGTAATTACTCGGATTCCCAACTGTTTCTAAATAAGCTCTCTGTCCTCATGTTAATCCACGTGGTGGCAAAAGAACCCTGTTGGCAAAGGAACACATTAAAGATGGTTCTGTGTTTCTGTGTGGGGTTTTTTGGTTGGTTTGTTTTTAACTCTTCTATTCTGTGCAGCACAAATGCACCGAAAATGTTGGGATGGCTGTCCTTGGAATGCAAAGCTTTCCTTTCAAACCCAGCTGTGTCATCATCCATCATCTAACTAGCTTCATATCCCTCTCCTTCCCCTTCCCCTTCCACATCCCCTTCCCTTTCACCTTCCCATTCTCCTTCTTCTTGGCACACATGCCAGTTGACCAGTGAATGCGAAACTGACTTTGTCTTCTGGACGCCAAGGACAAGCACTGAAAATAACTTCCTTTTCTTGTGAAATCTCTACGTGTGGTGTGCCCCTTTCTCTGGTCTCTCCATGGCATATGAGCAAGGGGGTGGGTTTCAGGGTACCTGAAATAGTCCCAAACTGTTGAGGACCATGGGTAGACCCTCGATAAGCACTCAAGCTTAGTATGTGAATTATCGGGAACTCAAAACGCAGCCAAGGAAATACTTTAGGAGTGGGAGGCAATGACGTCCTGGGGGTGATGAGCGAAGTGGGAATGGTACTCGAGGCAAGCTAGGCTCTAGGTTCTCTCTGCATTTGGGAAAGTACAGTGACACACCTACGCATGAGGGTCTCAGAGTTGGGGAATTCCACAGAGAGCAAAAGTATGTGTGGAATGTGGAAAGGTGTGAAAACGAGAGAGCACTGGACCTCAAGCTTTCTGTGAAAGGACGACGAGGCCGGCAGCTTCAAAGGGACCTGGGAGTTTCCGAACACGCCTTCCATTCCAACACCCACTTGCCTCATGGGATTCCTTCCAGGTTCTCAATTTTCAAGGAAGGGTTCCCCACCATCTGAGGCTATTTACATAAATAGGGGCGGGGCATCCTCCTCCATTATAAATTCTGAGCTTCTGAGTACTAAACAGTTGGCCAGCAGTTTCCGTGTCATCCGTTAGGGTCTCCCACTATGGATTCGTCCAGCTCGTCCGTCACATACAGCACCTCCAGAGGTACGTTGCCCTCAGCATCTGGGCTCTGGGGTTGGATCATCCAAATACACTCATGCACCTCCCCACCCCAACGGTTGGTCACCACGAAGATTGAAGTTTCCCAATGACCACCAATTGGCACAGACAGATATGTTGGGACATGTTTCTGGAATCAGTTGGGCAAAAGAATGTACCTTGGTTTGGGCATTTCACGTACATATTTCTGGTTTGCTGGTTCGTTTGTTTTCCTTCTTGAAATCGACATGGAAGTTGGTAGCCCTGTTGCCTGACAATGGCTTCTCTACCAAAAATCCCAGCCTGTGGTTGCAGTGAATGGCACACGAGTGTTTGAAAACGTTCCCAACTAAACTGACACTCTTTTCCAGTTGACCGTGTTTGGGATTTTGAGTTGGTTTTGCATGTTCTATTCTTGCTGTTATTACGGATTTGCTCCCTTTGGTTTCATGTTCCATTTGAAGTGGTTAACTTCTATGGTGTCCATGGAAAGAATCCACATCCAGTATGTATTGGGAATAGAAGAAAAAGAGAGTTTTTCTTTGAGCACAACTGAAAGCTAGAGCCTGGGAAAGAGATTCCAGGAGCACTCGAACTGTCTCTAATTGGACTCCAAGTTAGGCACTGCAGGAGTCTCTGGAAAGCCAAAATCCGCAGTGTGACACATCCGTTCCTTGAGTGCCTTCCAAAGATTTTCCTTGGAGCTGGCAGGAAGGAAGGGCGCTTTTAAAGGAAGTCCCCAATAGGGGTCCGAAACCATTGCCTTGCTTTGCCTCCTTCCATGGGGAGACTTGGTAATGACACTAGGTCACCAGCTGCCAGCTGCTAGAGCAGGTAGCCCTTGCAGAAGGGTTGGTGTTGTCCTAGAGTTGGAGAGAGTTCAGGAAACTCAAGATGTCAGGGGTGTGCTGGACGTGCCTGAAACCACACCCACCCTGGCCATCACAGCTGGCTCCCGCCTTAGAAGGCAGGAAAGGAGCACCCATGTATTCCCTTACCACCAGGAAGACGCAACCTCAAATAGGACAGGGGTGGGGGAAGCCCTTCAAGGCTGCCCAACTGAATGAATAGCAGGAGCACACGGCGAGTCAGCATGACCTCGGTGCCTAGAAAGGGAAACCCATCTTCCGAGGAGTACCGGGCGGTTGTGGGTGTGTGGGTGGGTGGGCACCATCAGACGGGTCACCACGCTGGTCCTTATCTCAAAAAGCTAGGTCTTCTAAACAATCTTCTTGTTCGTTCTGTGTCGGGGGTTGGCTTGTGTGTTTGTCTGGCTTCGTTTGGCTTTCGTCTCGTTTCCTTTCAAATAGTGAAAACGCAGGTACTCTGTGCAAATGACAGGCCAGAAGCCACACTCCTCTCATTAGCATAGAGGTCGAGGTAAATCTGGTAGAAGCCATCAAGACTTTCCCAGGCCTCCACAAGTGGAAAATCCTTCCACCCATTTTGGTCACGTTAGCCTGTTTTTCTAGGGCTCTCCCCTTCTGTTTGCATGGCGTCCTGTGGATCCTTGGCGTGTAGTGAGGGGATACCCATAGCCTTGACCCTCAGCTTAGCTTGAGCCCCCATGGTCCCACTCAGTGTGTCTTTTGGGATGTACCCACGGTTGTTCCAAATGCACAGTCTTCCCCTGGCTTAGAGATTTTTCAAGTGGCACAAGGACCAGCGCTGGACTGGTACCATTGGTTTGAACCTCCATGGATTCGCCCCTGACACATTCCCCCTTTTCTCTCCCACCGGCCGACTCTCAAGACCATTGCAAAGGAGGAGGCTTGTTCTCAGGCTGAATCAGAAGGACACCCTGCAAGCACTCTTTCAACAGAATCCCTACCCCGGGATAACGACCAGAGAACGGCTGTCGCGAGAACTGGGCATTGCAGAAAGCAGAATTCAGGTACGTCCGAGTCTCTAGATCCATTCTCCCTCTCGGGGTCCATGTCCAGACGCATGTCACCCTACGCCCGTGGGAGTCCTTGCTCTTGGGGCTTCCTCTTTGGGGTGTTCCAGACAGAAGGGACTCGAATCTTGGCAAGGAACGTGGCTCCCTTTGGGAAACGCAGCCATACTGATCTGTGTGGTGAGCGGTCCATTCAAATGTGTGGTCAAGAAAAAGGGTGAGGGGCCGCGGAAGCAGGGGGCCTGGTGGTGCCAAGGAGGTGTTCCCTTAATGGCTGGCCTCCTAGGAACTAGCTGTGCTGAAGACTTCCCTCTCTGGGTAGGTTGGAGAGGAGTCACCAAAGGTAGGAACACCCCTCCTGCGACCATACGAAGCGTCGCCAAAGACTGATTGACAATCCCTATGAACACTTTTGCTCAGGGTGTCAAATTTTCCACACACCACCATCAGAAACGTCTAAAAGCATGCACACACACACGCACACAAGCACAGGCCCATACTGCAGGTCGGCCTCGGGGAATGAGGTAGCATGCACACTGCTTCAGTGTTGAAGACAAGGACACATATTCTGAAGAAGGGGAGCGGGATCATAAGAGCCTCCTGACCTCACAGTGATGGAGGCATGTAGTCCCTGAGAAGTAACTGTCAATGAGTAGTTCCCAGGCAGCATGGGAAGAGTAGTTGTCATGGGGGCACTTACTAAGGGATATGATTGCGTGTCATGAGACAGTACTGCCTCTGGGGACATAAGAGAGGCAGGGAAACATGAATCGGGCATGGACCAGACCGAAGGGGAGGCAAAGAGACCAAATGAGGGAAAGCAGATGGAGCCTGAGAGCCTGGGACAGAGACAGAGAGAGGGGAAGGCAGGCAGGCAGTCAGGTGGGCAGGCAGGCGGGTGGCAACAGAGACAGATGTCAACAGGTACATGCAGAGAATCGTAGACAGAGACCAAAAGAGCCACAGAGAAACTGGTAGTTTTGATGAGAACGGGTGAGGCGTGGGAGAGAGAGAGAGAGAGGGGTACCTAACCATCCCATTCTGACTGTGGGAAAGCAAGCATTGTCTCCTCCTGTGTCACAAGTCATTACTCTGGACACCAGTAAGGTGACTCGAAGAGGAAGGATTGTTTTCATGGACACAGATTGTGTATAATGGAATCTGGTGCACTTCTTCACAGGTGAAAGCCGGAGTCTACATTCTACGTGCTAGTAAGAGTTCAGTCCCTGTGCACTGTAAATATTTCCACTCGGGGCAGACGGGCCATACTGGGTCTCCATTAGTCGGCTTGTTGCTGGCTGGCTGGCTGGCTGGTGCGTTTGTGCGTTTGTTTTATGGTGCATCCCTGCAATAGATAGTGGAAGTACGTGCATAAGCATTGAAAGACAAGGCTTTCTTTCTTTGTACCCAGGTTTGGTTTCAAAACCAGCGAAGAAGATGCCTAAAGCAGAGCCGATTGCTGTCCGAGAATGGCTTCAAAGGAGGGCAGTCGCAGTCACTGCGGCCGCCACCACCTGAGGCTTTGACTCGAGGTAAGTTCCCAGCATTCGTAAGTCATTTCCCCAGAGCATCTCTATGAGACAGAATCATCTCTGGACGTGGATGACCATGGGAGGCCAAGAACGCTTCAGAGAGGATACCATGATATCTTGGGTTCTTGCCCCATTCCTGTTCCACACAGGATCATCATGCCCCTGTTGGAGGGTGGGGAGATGCATGGCCAGGAAGGCTTGGAATCTTTGGGTCCGGAACCTGCCTGGATGTGCAGAAATCCCTTCTTCCATCACATGGGGCATTTTCACATAGCACTGAATAAGATGTATCGATGTATCGATCTTAATCTATGACATACCAATTCCTACATACCACACACTGGATCTGCTGTGAACGTGCTGAAATTGGCCTGAATGTCCTCTCTTCTCTGTGTGTCCTCCTTTAGAAAACTTGGGAAGAGAGGCCAGGCGAAAGAGGACTTTGATCTCTCCTTCTCAAACAAGGGTCCTTGTGCAAGCCTTTGAGAGGGATCCATTTCCAACTATTGCTGCCAGGGAAGAATTGGCTCACCAGACAGGAATACCCGAACCTCGAATCCAGGTAAGTTCTCCACCAGTGGGTGGAACTTGGCCTCTCCAAAGAGAAAGGAGTGTTAACCATTGCGACGGGTTGCTGCTGGCTATATGTAGGCTTGGAGAGGGGGGATTGGGAGGACGTTCCCTTCATCCTATGAATACGCCAAGGGGGCTGACCTGAAGGCATCCATTTCCAGAAGAGGAGAGGGCAATGGAAGTCCTGGGCAGCCAGGGAGGGGCCTGAGGTTGTAGCTGGGCAATGACGGCTCTCCTCAAAGGCAGGGGTGGGGAGGGGTGGGGAGGGGTGGGGTGGGGTGGGTCCTGTGTTGCCCTGACGTCCTCCCGCATTTTCAAGAGCCAAGGCGAAAGCTTTAGGGAAAATGGTCTTTAGATGAGGCCCACCAGTACTTGCCATGAGCCTGACAGATTGGAGGGAGCGGAAGGGCAGGGCAGAGTGGACTGGGGCGGGCCGGGTTGGGGCGCCTGCAAGTTGATCTGGACTGTCATGCTGCTAATGTTCCTGCCACTCCATATGGTTCCCTAGGTATGGTTCCAGAACCGAAGAGCTCGGCACCCAAAGCAGAGCGCTAGTGGGCCTGTGAATGCCCTGGCCGAAGGCCCAGATGCCACATCAGCCGTGACTGCCCTGTCGGACCAAAGTCCCTGGCCCACTGTCCATAGCACCTCTCATCATTATCCTCCCTCTCATGCCCCTGAGAGCATGCAATCCTTTGCTGCGGCCACTCCTGTTTTCTCCCCCTCCTTTCTTGTGCCAGGGGCTGCCTCTGGGTGCTGTGTGGGCCAGCCGTTGATGTTCATCGTGGTCCAGCCCAGCCTGGCAGCACTTCACGGATGCCAGAACCCACAGCCTCTTCCGGCCACAGTTCCGTGGGGTGAAGGGACACATGCTCTCATCGCCAGTGGGCAGCCTGCCCAGGGGGGCATCGGGCTGCCTGCACCGCCAGAGACAGACTTCTGGCAGCAGCAGGCAACCTCAGGTGAAGACACACCTCCCCAGCTGGAGCAACAGCACCAGCACTCAGCCCTTCCAGGCTCCTCAAGCCTCCTGGACGAACTCTTGTCAGACGAGGATATTCTGGACAAGGCACGCCCTTTTCTGAAGGCGGACACTGAGGAAGAGGAACTTGTGGCAACCCTCGAAGCCCCCCTCAGCGAGGAAGAATTCCAGGCCCTGCTCGACATGCTGCCAGGCTCCCCAGTGCCACAGGTTTAGGGGGAGTAAGGAAGGCCTTCCCCCGAGCCCCTTTCAAGCCTCCTTTCCTGAGAGGCAGAGCCATGGGGGAGAGAAAGAAGAAGGAATAAGCAACGCTCATCATAGTGTCTGGCAGGGAGACCAAGGCAAGAAGACTGTCGACAGCAATTGCGCTGTGCCCACGAGCGATGCCATGCTCCACACAGACTGTCATGAAGCATGGGCACCAGAAGGGACACCCTCTCTGAAGCCTCAAGGAATTCTAGCCGTTCATTGGTAACGATGAGGACCCAACGCTGTACTGGATTTCCCCGTTGTATGTGACATTCCATTGATCCAATCAATAAATCTTGGCACTCACTTCAAGTTCTCGGTTGTGCTTTGGTCGCTTTGTATTCTCCTGCGTTTCCTTGGGGAGGTGAAATCCCTCCCTTGGCCTGGGACAGCATGGGAGGATGGTCCAGATGCCCGTGTCTACTTCCGTAGCTTGTAGCCACAAATACACCTTAGTGGAATCACGAAAACACTCTCACAGTGACAACCTTCACTTGCTTTCTGGGTGCATGGTGTGGAAGGGTTCCTCGAGGGCATCGCCTTTGTACAGAAGGACAGAACTCTGCAAAAACTTTCATTGCCAGGGCTCATAGTAACCACTGTGCCCAGTATATTATGCAGGCAAATAATCTCTCTCCGTCCCTCTCTCTCTCCTATTGTGTGTCCACAGCCACATGCTACACGCACACACCTCTCAAAAGATAAGCCTAGTTACAACTAAAGTGATGCACAAATGAACTGAAAAGCCAAATCCATGTGGCATCATAACGTCGTCGCAGATCATCCCTTCCACTGCTTCTTTCAAAACTATTTTCCAACACATGTGCCTCGTACCCTCTGTGTTGAGTGATTCACGACTGGCTCAATCCGTGCACCCCATGTTCAGCATGGGTGTGTCAGTGGCACGAAACATTAAAATAATCTGAGAGTTGCCACTTGAATGTCTATACAACAATGAATCTGATTCTCTAGCTACACCTGCATCCGGGTCTCTAGCTCTAATGTGTGCATATCTCGGCAGATCCATCTAGTCTTCAACTCCTTCCCAGTCACACCCCAGTCTTAGGCTCCCCTTTCTCCAGAGCTCTAGAGCAATATACAGCCCTCTCTCTTTCTCTCTCTCTCTCCCTCTCCCTCTGTCTGTCTCTCTCTCTCTGTCACTGTCTCTCTCTGTCTCTCTGTCTCTCTCTCTCTGTCTGTCTCTCTCTCGCTCCTTCCTTTCATTTTGCAGAAAGGAAACATCAGTTTCAAGAGCCACACAGGGGGCATAGGGCTTCTGGGGAAAGAATCTGGCCACGCTAGCCTCAGGACAAGTAGGACTGAAGATGTGGAAAGAGACAGCTTATGGAAAAGTTGGTGCTTTCAAGAGGGCGGGAGGAACACTGTGTCACAGTGTGCCTTGAAACACTGAGATGCTTGTGGGTGGCAGGACTTGCACAGACTCTAGCTAGAGCTAGGAGCTGGGGCTTTACCATATTGGTTGTCCAATGCTGGCCACTCCAGAGAAACCTCGGAGCCCAGGAACGGGCAGCGTTACATCCACAGGGAGGCCACCTGTGTATAAACACACCTGGGGCCACTCAGGATTCCCTGGTTGCCATGAAGATCACAGTTTCTGCTCTCCCAAGCAACCTTTCCCAACTTGGATTGTCCAAGAGGGAGCCGGTCCAGGTCTGGCAGGCAGTGCCTTCTGGGAGGAGCCAGCAAATCCCATGTTTCAGTGATTATCTCACCCAAAACTTCATAGTTCTCGGGAAAAACCACCCCGATCCAACAAGATGGTCACGCCTCCCTCTGATCTCAGTTACTTCAGGACAAGTGACCAAGACATGCACCTCTTCAGGACATCCTCCTGGGCCTCCTGAGACTTGCACACACCTACTGGTCCCGCTGACATCCGTCCACAGGTATCAGCTGACAACCATCATAGTGGGTGCAGAAAATCAAACACACAGATCACACAAACACCCCCTCACACACACACACACACACACACACACACACACACACCAGCCATATTTTAA
Source organism: Hyperoodon ampullatus (assembly GCF_949752795.1). Classification (NCBI taxonomy): domain Eukaryota; kingdom Metazoa; phylum Chordata; class Mammalia; order Artiodactyla; family Ziphiidae; genus Hyperoodon; species Hyperoodon ampullatus. The sequence continues at coordinate 73,070,129 of NC_136918.1, read as the reverse complement.
CGAATTGCTGGTGTAATTACTCGGATTCCCAACTGTTTCTAAATAAGCTCTCTGTCCTCATGTTAATCCACGTGGTGGCAAAATAACCTTGTTGGCAAAGGAACACATTAAAGATGGTTCTGTGTTTCTGTGTGGGGTTTTTTGGTTGGTTTGTTTTTAACTCTTCTATTCTGTGCAGCACAAATGCACCGAAAATGTTGGGATGGCTGTCCTTGGAATGCAAAGCTTTCCTTTCAAACCCAGCTGTGTCATCATCCATCATCTAACTAGCTTCATATCCCTCTCCTTCCCCTTCCCCTTCCACATCCCCTTCCCTTTCACCTTCCCATTCTCCTTCTTCTTGGCACACATGCCAGTTGACCAGTGAATGCGAAACTGACTTTGTCTTCTGGACGCCAAGGACAAGCACTGAAAATAACTTCCTTTTCTTGTGAAATCTCTACGTGTGGTGTGCCCCTTTCTCTGGTCTCTCCATGGCATATGAGCAAGGGGGTGGGTTTCAGGGTACCTGAAATAGTCCCAAACTGTTGAGGACCATGGGTAGACCCTCGATAAGCACTCAAGCTTAGTATGTGAATTATCGGGAACTCAAAACGCAGCCAAGGAAATACTTTAGGAGTGGGAGGCAATGACGTCCTGGGGGTGATGAGCGAAGTGGGAATGGTACTCGAGGCAAGCTAGGCTCTAGGTTCTCTCTGCATTTGGGAAAGTACAGTGACACACCTACGCATGAGGGTCTCAGAGTTGGGGAATTCCACAGAGAGCAAAAGTATGTGTGGAATGTGGAAAGGTGTGAAAACGAGAGAGCACTGGACCTCAAGCTTTCTGTGAAAGGACGACGAGGCCGGCAGCTTCAAAGGGACCTGGGAGTTTCCGAACACGCCTTCCATTCCAACACCCACTTGCCTCATGGGATTCCTTCCAGGTTCTCAATTTTCAAGGAAGGGTTCCCCACCATCTGAGGCTATTTACATAAATAGGGGCGGGGCATCCTCCTCCATTATAAATTCTGAGCTTCTGAGTACTAAAGAGTTGGCCAGCAGTTTCCGTGTCATCCGTTAGGGTCTCCCACTATGGATTCGTCCAGCTCGTCCGTCACATACAGCACCTCCAGATGTACGTTGCCCTCAGCATCTGGGCTCTGGGGTTGGATCATCCAAATACACTCATGCACCTCCCCACCCCAACGGTTGGTCACCACGAAGATTGAAGTTTCCCAATGACCACCAATTGGCACAGACAGATATGTTGGGACATGTTTCTGGAATCAGTTGGGCAAAAGAATGCACCTTGGTTTGGGCATTTCACGTACATATTTCTGGTTTGCTGGTTCGTTTGTTTTCCTTCTTGAAATCGACATGGAAGTTGGTAGCCCTGTTGCCTGACAATGGCTTCTCTACCAAAAATCCCAGCCTGTGGTTGCAGTGAATGGCACACGAGTGTTTGAAAACGTTCCCAACTAAACTGACACTCTTTTCCAGTTGACCGTGTTTGGGATTTTGAGTTGGTTTTGCATGTTCTATTCTTGCTGTTATTACGGATTTGCTCCCTTTGGTTTCATGTTCCATTTGAAGTGGTTAACTTGTATGGTGTCCATGGAAAGAATCCACATCCAGTATGTATTGGGAATAGAAGAAAAAGAGAGTTTTTCTTTGAGCACAACTGAAAGCTAGAGCCTGGGAAAGAGATTCCAGGAGCACTCGAACTGTCTCTAATTGGACTCCAAGTTAGGCACTGCAGGAGTCTCTGGAAAGCCAAAATCCGCAGTGTGACACATCCGTTCCTTGAGTGCTTTCCAAAGATTTTCCTTGGAGCTGGCAGGAAGGAAGGGCGCTTTTAAAGGAAGTCCCCAATAGGGGTCCGAAACCATTGCCTTGCTTTGCCTCCTTCCATGGGGAGACTTGGTAATGACACTAGGTCACCAGCTGCCAGCTGCTAGAGCAGGTAGCCCTTGCAGAAGGGTTGGTGTTGTCCTAGAGTTGGAGAGAGTTCAGGAAACTCAAGATGTCAGGGGTGTGCTGGACGTGCCTGAAACCACACCCACCCTGGCCATCACAGCTGGCTCCCGCCTTAGAAGGCAGGAAAGGAGCACCCATGTATTCCCTTACCACCAGGAAGACGCAACCTCAAATAGGACAGGGGTGGGGGAAGCCCTTCAAGGCTGCCCAACTGAATGAATAGCAGGAGCACACGGCGAGTCAGCATGACCTCGGTGCCTAGAAAGGGAAACCCATCTTCCGAGGAGTACCGGGCGGTTGTGGGTGTGTGGGTGGGTGGGCACCATCAGACGGGTCACCACGCTGGTCCTTATCTCAAAAAGCTAGGTCTTCTAAACAATCTTCTTGTTCGTTCTGTGTCGGGGGTTGGCTTGTGTGTTTGTCTGGCTTCGTTTGGCTTTCGTCTCGTTTCCTTTCAAATAGTGAAAACGCAGGTACTCTGTGCAAATGACAGGCCAGAAGCCACACTCCTCTCATTAGCATAGAGGTCGAGGTAAATCTGGTAGAAGCCATCAAGACTTTCCCAGGCCTCCACAAGTGGAAAATCCTTCCACCCATTTTGGTCACGTTAGCCTGTTTTTCTAGGGCTCTCCCCTTCTGTTTGCATGGCGTCCTGTGGATCCTTGGCGTGTAGTGAGGGGATACCCATAGCCTTGACCCTCAGCTTAGCTTGAGCCCCCATGGTCCCACTCAGTGTGTCTTTTGGGATGTACCCACGGTTGTTCCAAATGCACAGTCTTCCCCTGGCTTAGAGATTTTTCAAGTGGCACAAGGACCAGCGCTGGACTGGTACCATTGGTTTGAACCTCCATGGATTCGCCCCTGACACATTCCCCCTTTTCTCTCCCACCGGCCGACTCTCAAGACCATTGCAAAGGAGGAGGCTTGTTCTCAGGCTGAATCAGAAGGACACCCTGCAAGCACTCTTTCAACAGAATCCCTACCCCGGGATAACGACCAGAGAACGGCTGTCGCGAGAACTGGGCATTGCAGAAAGCAGAATTCAGGTACGTCCGAGTCTCTAGATCCATTCTCCCTCTCGGGGTCCATGTCCAGACGCATGTCACCCTACGCCCGTGGGAGTCCTTGCTCTTGGGGCTTCCTCTTTGGGGTGTTCCAGACAGAAGGGACTCGAATCTTGGCAAGGAACGTGGCTCCCTTTGGGAAACGCAGCCATACTGATCTGTGTGGTGAGCGGTCCATTCAAATGTGTGGTCAAGAAAAAGGGTGAGGGGCCGCGGAAGCAGGGGGCCTGGTGGTGCCAAGGAGGTGTTCCCTTAATGGCTGGCCTCCTAGGAACTAGCTGTGCTGAAGACTTCCCTCTCTGGGTAGGTTGGAGAGGAGTCACCAAAGGTAGGAACACCCCTCCTGCGACCATACGAAGCGTCGCCAAAGACTGATTGACAATCCCTATGAACACTTTTGCTCAGGGTGTCAAATTTTCCACACACCACCATCAGAAACGTCTAAAAGCATGCACACACACACGCACACAAGCACAGGCCCATACTGCAGGTCGGCCTCGGGGAATGAGGTAGCATGCACACTGCTTCAGTGTTGAAGACAAGGACACATATTCTGAAGAAGGGGAGCGGGATCATAAGAGCCTCCTGACCTCACAGTGATGGAGGCATGTAGTCCCTGAGAAGTAACTGTCAATGAGTAGTTCCCAGGCAGCATGGGAAGAGTAGTTGTCATGGGAGCACTTACTAAGGGATATGATTGCGTGTCATGAGACAGTACTGCCTCTGGGGACATAAGAGAGGCAGGGAAACATGAATCGGGCATGGACCAGACCGAAGGGGAGGCAAAGAGACCAAATGAGGGAAAGCAGATGGAGCCTGAGAGCCTGGGACAGAGACAGAGAGAGGGGAAGGCAGGCAGGCAGTCAGGTGGGCAGGCAGGCGGGTGGCAACAGAGACAGATGTCAACAGGTACATGCAGAGAATCGTAGACAGAGACCAAAAGAGCCACAGAGAAACTGGTAGTTTTGATGAGAACGGGTGAGGCGTGGGAGAGAGAGAGAGAGAGGGGTACCTAACCATCCCATTCTGACTGTGGGAAAGCAAGCATTGTCTCCTCCTGTGTCACAAGTCATTACTCTGGACACCAGTAAGGTGACTCGAAGAGGAAGGATTGTTTTCATGGACACAGATTGTGTATAATGGAATCTGGTGCACTTCTTCACAGGTGAAAGCCGGAGTCTACATTCTACGTGCTAGTAAGAGTTCAGTCCCTGTGCACTGTAAATATTTCCACTGGGGGCAGACGGGCCATACTGGGTCTCCATTAGTCGGCTTGTTGCTGGCTGGCTGGCTGGCTGGTGCGTTTGTGCGTTTGTTTTATGGTGCATCCCTGCAATAGATAGTGGAAGTACGTGCATAAGCATTGAAAGACAAGGCTTTCTTTCTTTGTACCCAGGTTTGGTTTCAAAACCAGCGAAGAAGATGCCTAAAGCAGAGCCGATTGCTGTCCGAGAATGGCTTCAAAGGAGGGCAGTCGCAGTCACTGCGGCCGCCACCACCTGAGGCTTTGACTCGAGGTAAGTTCCCAGCATTCGTAAGTCATTTCCCCAGAGCATCTCTATGAGACAGAATCATCTCTGGACGTGGATGACCATGGGAGGCCAAGAACGCTTCAGAGAGGATACCATGATATCTTGGGTTCTTGCCCCATTCCTGTTCCACACAGGATCATCATGCCCCTGTTGGAGGGTGGGGAGATGCATGGCCAGGAAGGCTTGGAATCTTTGGGTCCGGAACCTGCCTGGATGTGCAGAAATCCCTTCTTCCATCACATGGGGCATTTTCACATAGCACTGAATAAGATGTATCGATGTATCGATCTTAATCTATGACATACCAATTCCTACATACCACACACTGGATCTGCTGTGAACGTGCTGAAATTGGCCTGAATGTCCTCTCTTCTCTGTGTGTCCTCCTTTAGAAAACTTGGGAAGAGAGGCCAGGCGAAAGAGGACTTTGATCTCTCCTTCTCAAACAAGGGTCCTTGTGCAAGCCTTTGAGAGGGATCCATTTCCAACTATTGCTGCCAGGGAAGAATTGGCTCACCAGACAGGAATACCCGAACCTCGAATCCAGGTAAGTTCTCCACCAGTGGGTGGAACTTGGCCTCTCCAAAGAGAAAGGAGTGTTAACCATTGCGACGGGTTGCTGCTGGCTATATGTAGGCTTGGAGAGGGGGGATTGGGAGGACGTTCCCTTCATCCTATGAATACGCCAAGGGGGCTGACCTGAAGGCATCCATTTCCAGAAGAGGAGAGGGCAATGGAAGTCCTGGGCAGCCAGGGAGGGGCCTGAGGTTGTAGCTGGGCAATGACGGCTCTCCTCAAAGGCAGGGGTGGGGAGGGGTGGGGAGGGGTGGGGTGGGTCCTGTGTTGCCCTGACGTCCTCCCGCATTTTCAAGAGCCAAGGCGAAAGCTTTAGGGAAAATGGTCTTTAGATGAGGCCCACCAGTACTTGCCATGAGCCTGACAGATTGGAGGGTGCGGAAGGGCAGGGCAGAGTGGACTGGGGCGGGCCGGGTTGGGGCGCCTGCAAGTTGATCTGGACTGTCATGCTGCTAATGTTCCTGCCACTCCATATGGTTCCCTAGGTATGGTTCCAGAACCGAAGAGCTCGGCACCCAAAGCAGAGCGCTAGTGGGCCTGTGAATGCCCTGGCCGAAGGCCCAGATGCCACATCAGCCGTGACTGCCCCGTCGGACCAAAGTCCCTGGCCCACTGTCCATAGCACCTCTCATCATTATCCTCCCTCTCATGCCCCTGAGAGCATGCAATCCTTTGCTGCGGCCACTCCTGTTTTCTCCCCCTCCTTTCTTGTGCCAGGGGCTGCCTCTGGGTGCTGTGTGGGCCAGCCGTTTATGTTCATCGTGGTCCAGCCCAGCCTGGCAGCACTTCACGGATGCCAGAACCCACAGCCTCTTCCGGCCACAGTTCCGTGGGGTGAAGGGACACATGCTCCCATCGCCAGTGGGCAGCCTGCCCAGGGGGGCATCGGGCTGCCTGCACCGCCAGAGACAGACTTCTGGCAGCAGCAGGCAACCTCAGGTGAAGACACACCTCCCCAGCTGGAGCAACAGCACCAGCACTCAGCCCTTCCAGGCTCCTCAAGCCTCCTGGACGAACTCTTGTCAGACGAGGATATTCTGGACAAGGCACGCCCTTTTCTGAAGGCGGACCCTGAGGAAGAGGAACTTGTGGCAACCCTCGAAGCCCCCCTCAGCGAGGAAGAATTCCAGGCCCTGCTCGACATGCTGCCAGGCTCCCCAGTGCCACAGGTTTAGGGGGAGTAAGGAAGGCCTTCCCCCGAGCCCCTTTCAAGCCTCCTTTCCTGAGAGGCAGAGCCATGGGGGAGAGAAAGAAGAAGGAATAAGCAACGCTCATCATAGTGTCTGGCAGGGAGACCAAGGCAAGAAGACTGTCGACAGCAATTGCGCTGTGCCCACGAGCGATGCCATGCTCCACACAGACTGTCATGAGGCATGAGCACCAGAAGGGACACCCTCTCTGAAGCCTCAAGGAATTCTAGCCGTTCATTGGTAACGATGAGGACCCAACGCTGTACTGGATTTCCCCGTTGTATGTGACATTCCATTGATCCAATCAATAAATCTTGGCACTCACTTCAAGTTCTCGGTTGTGCTTTGGTCGCTTTGTATTCTCCTGCGTTTCCTTGGGGAGGTGAAATCCCTCCCTTGGCCTGGGACAGCATGGGAGGATGGTCCAGATGCCCGTGTCTACTTCCGTAGCTTGTAGCCACAAATACACCTTAGTGGAATCACGAAAACACTCTCACAGTGACAACCTTCACTTGCTTTCTGGGTGCATGGTGTGGAAGGGTTCCTCGAGGGCATCGCCTTTGTACAGAAGGACAGAACTCTGCAAAAACTTTCATTGCCAGGGCTCATAGTAACCACTGTGCCCAGTATATTATGCAGGCAAATAATCTCTCTCCGTCCCTCTCTCTCTCCTATTGTGTGTCCACAGCCACATGCTACACGCACACACCTCTCAAAAGATAAGCCTAGTTACAACTAAAGTGATGCACAAATGAACTGAAAAGCCAAATCCATGTGGCATCATAACGTCGTCGCAGATCATCCCTTCCACTGCTTCTTTCAAAACTATTTTCCAACACATGTGCCTCGTACCCTCTGTGTTGAGTGATTCACGACTGGCTCAATCCGTGCACCCCATGTTCAGCATGGGTGTGTCAGTGGCACGAAACATTAAAATAATCTGAGAGTTGCCACTTGAATGTCTATACAACAATGAATCTGATTCTCTAGCTACACCTGCATCCGGGTCTCTAGCTCTAATGTGTGCATATCTCGGCAGATCCATCTAGTCTTCAACTCCTTCCCAGTCACACCCCAGTCTTAGGCTCCCCTTTCTCCAGAGCTCTAGAGCAATATACAGCCCTCTCTCTTTCTCTCTCTCTCTCCCTCTCCCTCTGTCTGTCTCTCTCTCTCTGTCACTGTCTCTCTCTGTCTCTCTGTCTCTCTCTCTCTGTCTGTCTCTCTCTCGCTCCTTCCTTTCATTTTGCAGAAAGGAAACATCAGTTTCAAGAGCCACACAGGGGGCATAGGGCTTCTGGGGAAAGAATCTGGCCACGCTAGCCTCAGGACAAGTAGGACTGAAGATGTGGAAAGAGACAGCTTATGGAAAAGTTGGTGCTTTCAAGAGGGCGGGAGGAACACTGTGTCACAGTGTGCCTTGAAACACTGAGATGCTTGTGGGTGGCAGGACTTGCACAGACTCTAGCTAGAGCTAGGAGCTGGGGCTTTACCATATTGGTTGTCCAATGCTGGCCACTCCAGAGAAACCTCAGAGCCCAGGAACGGGCAGCGTTACATCCACAGGGAGGACAACCTGTGTATAAACACACCTGGGGCCACTCAGGATTCCCTGGTTGCCATGAAGATCACAGTTTCTGCTCTCCCAAGCAACCTTTCCCAACTTGGATTGTCCAAGAGGGAGCCGGTCCAGGTCTGGCAGGCAGTGCCTTCTGGGAGGAGCCAGCAAATCCCATGTTTCAGTGATTATCTCACCCAAAACTTCATAGTTCTCGGGAAAAACCACCCCGATCCAACAAGATGGTCACGCCTCCCTCTGATCTCAGTTACTTCAGGACAAGTGACCAAGACATGCACCGCTTCAGGACATCCTCCTGGGCCTCCTGAGACTTGCACACACCTACTGGTCCCGCTGACATCCGTCCACAGGTATCAGCTGACAACCATCATAGTGGGTGCAGAAAATCAAACACACAGATCACACAAACACCCCCTCACACACACACACACACACACACACACACACACACACACACACACACACACACACCAGCCATATTTTAACGAATTGCTGGTGTAATTACTCGGATTCCCAACTGTTTCTAAATAAGCTCTCTGTCCTCATGTTAATCCACATGGTGGCAAAAGAACCTTGTTGGCAAAGGAACACATTAAAGATGGTTCTGTGTTTCTGTGTGGGGTTTTTTGGTTGGTTTGTTTTTAACTCTTCTATTCTGTGCAGCACAAATGCACCGAAAATGTTGGGATGGCTGTCCTTGGAATGCAAAGCTTTCCTTTCAAACCCAGCTGTGTCATCATCCATCATCTAACTAGCTTCATATCCCTCTCCTTCCCCTTCCCCTTCCACATCCCCTTCCCTTTCACCTTCCCATTCTCCTTCTTCTTGGCACACATGCCAGTTGACCAGTGAATGCGAAACTGACTTTGTCTTCTGGACGCCAAGGACAAGCACTGAAAATAACTTCCTTTTCTTGTGAAATCTCTACGTGTGGTGTGCCCCTTTCTCTGGTCTCTCCATGGCATATGAGCAAGGGGGTGGGTTTCAGGGTACCTGAAATAGTCCCAAACTGTTGAGGACCATGGGTAGACCCTCGATAAGCACTCAAGCTTAGTATGTGAATTATCGGGAACTCAAAACGCAGCCAAGGAAATACTTTAGGAGTGGGAGGCAATGACGTCCTGGGGGTGATGAGCGAAGTGGGAATGGTACTCGAGGCAAGCTAGGCTCTAGGTTCTCTCTGCATTTGGGAAAGTACAGTGACACACCTACGCATGAGGGTCTCAGAGTTGGGGAATTCCACAGAGAGCAAAAGTATGTGTGGAATGTGGAAAGGTGTGAAAACGAGAGAGCACTGGACCTCAAGCTTTCTGTGAAAGGACGACGAGGCCGGCAGCTTCAAAGGGACCTGGGAGTTTCCGAACACGCCTTCCATTCCAACACCCACTTGCCTCATGGGATTCCTTCCAGGTTCTCAATTTTCAAGGAAGGGTTCCCCACCATCTGAGGCTATTTACATAAATAGGGGCGGGGCATCCTCCTCCATTATAAATTCTGAGCTTCTGAGTACTAAACAGTTGGCCAGCAGTTTCCGTGTCATCCGTTAGGGTCTCCCACTATGGATTCGTCCAGCTCGTCCGTCACATACAGCACCTCCAGAGGTACGTTGCCCTCAGCATCTGGGCTCTGGGGTTGGATCATCCAAATACACTCATGCACCTCCCCACCCCAACGGTTGGTCACCACGAAGATTGAAGTTTCCCAATGACCACCAATTGGCACAGACAGATATGTTGGGACATGTTTCTGGAATCAGTTGGGCAAAAGAATGCACCTTGGTTTGGGCATTTCACGTACATATTTCTGGTTTGCTGGTTCGTTTGTTTTCCTTCTTGAAATCGACATGGAAGTTGGTAGCCCTGTTGCCTGACAATGGCTTCTCTACCAAAAATCCCAGCCTGTGGTTGCAGTGAATGGCACACGAGTGTTTGAAAACGTTCCCAACTAAACTGACACTCTTTTTCAGTTGACCGTGTTTGGGATTTTGAGTTGGTTTTGCATGTTCTATTCTTGCTGTTATTACGGATTTGCTCCCTTTGGTTTCATGTTCCATTTGAAGTGGTTAACTTCTATGGTGTCCATGGAAAGAATCCACATCCAGTATGTATTGGGAATAGAAGAAAAAGAGAGTTTTTCTTTGAGCACAACTGAAAGCTAGAGCCTGGGAAAGAGATTCCAGGAGCACTCGAACTGTCTCTAATTGGACTCCAAGTTAGGCACTGCAGGAGTCTCTGGAAAGCCAAAATCCGCAGTGTGACACATCCGTTCCTTGAGTGCTTTCCAAAGATTTTCCTTGGAGCTGGCAGGAAGGAAGGGCGCTTTTAAAGGTAGTCCCCTATAGGGGTCCGAAACCATTGCCTTGCTTTGCCTCCTTCCATGGGGAGACTTGGTAATGACACTAGGTCACCAGCTGCCAGCTGCTAGAGCAGGTAGCCCTTGCAGAAGGGTTGGTGTTGTCCTAGAGTTGGAGAGAGTTCAGGAAACTCAAGATGTCAGGGGTGTGCTGGACGTGCCTGAAACCACACCCACCCTGGCCATCACAGCTGGCTCCCGCCTTAGAAGGCAGGAAAGGAGCACCCATGTATTCCCTTACCACCAGGAAGACGCAACCTCAAATAGGACAGGGGTGGGGGAAGCCCTTCAAGGCTGCCCAACTGAATGAATAGCAGGAGCACACGGCGAGTCAGCATGACCTCGGTGCCTAGAAAGGGAAACCCATCTTCCGAGGAGTACCGGGCGGTTGTGGGTGTGTGGGTGGGTGGGCACCATCAGACGGGTCACCACGCTGGTCCTTATCTCAAAAAGCTAGGTCTTCTAAACAATCTTCTTGTTCGTTCTGTGTCGGGGGTTGGCTTGTGTGTTTGTCTGGCTTCGTTTGGCTTTCGTCTCGTTTCCTTTCAAATAGTGAAAACGCAGGTACTCTGTGCAAATGACAGGCCAGAAGCCACACTCCTCTCATTAGCATAGAGGTCGAGGTAAATCTGGTAGAAGCCATCAAGACTTTCCCAGGCCTCCACAAGTGGAAAATCCTTCCACCCATTTTGGTCACGTTAGCCTGTTTTTCTAGGGCTCTCCCCTTCTGTTTGCATGGCGTCCTGTGGATCCTTGGCGTGTAGTGAGGGGATACCCATAGCCTTGACCCTCAGCTTAGCTTGAGCCCCCATGGTCCCACTCAGTGTGTCTTTTGGGATGTACCCACGGTTGTTCCAAATGCACAGTCTTCCCCTGGCTTAGAGATTTTTCAAGTGGCACAAGGACCAGCGCTGGACTGGTACCATTGGTTTGAACCTCCATGGATTCGCCCCTGACACATTCCCCCTTTTCTCTCCCACTGGCCGACTCTCAAGACCATTGCAAAGGAGGAGGCTTGTTCTCAGGCTGAATCAGAAGGACACCCTGCAAGCACTCTTTCAACAGAATCCCTACCCCGGGATAACGACCAGAGAACGGCTGTCGCGAGAACTGGGCATTGCAGAAAGCAGAATTCAGGTACGTCCTAGTCTCTCGAACCATTCTCCCTCTCGGGGTCCATGTCCAGACGCATGTCACCCTACGCCCGTGGGAGTCCTTGCTCTTGGGGCTTCCTCTTCGGGGTGTTCCAGACAGAAGGGACTCGAATCTTGGCAAGGAACGTGGCTCCCTTTGGGAAACGCAGCCATACTGATCTGTGTGGTGAGCGGTCCATTCAAATGTGTGGTCAAGAAAAAGGGTGAGGGGCCGCGGAAGCAGGGGGCCTGGTGGTGCCAAGGAGGTGTTCCCTTAATGGCTGGCCTCCTAGGAACTAGCTGTGCTGAAGACTTCCCTCTCTGGGTAGGTTGGAGAGGAGTCACCAAAGGTAGGAACACCCCTCCTGCAACCATACGAAGCGTCGCCAAAGACTGATTGACAATCCCTATGAACACTTTTGCTCAGGGTGTCAAATTTTCCACACACCACCATCAGAAACGTCTAAAAGCATGCACACACACACGCACACAAGCACAGGCCCATACTGCAGGTCGGCCTCGGGGAATGAGGTAGCATGCACACTGCTTCAGTGTTGAAGACAAGGACACATATTCTGAAGAAGGGGAGCGGGATCATAAGAGCCTCCTGACCTCACAGTGATGGAGGCATGTAGTCCCTGAGAAGTAACTGTCAATGAGTAGTTCCCAGGCAGCATGGGAAGAGTAGTTGTCATGGGGGCACTTACTAAGGGATATGATTGCGTGTCATGAGACAGTACTGCCTCTGGGGACATAAGAGAGGCAGGGAAACATGAATCGGGCATGGACCAGACCGAAGGGGAGGCAAAGAGACCAAATGAGGGAAAGCAGATGGAGCCTGAGAGCCTGGGACAGAGACAGAGAGAGGGGAAGGCAGGCAGGCAGTCAGGTGGGCAGGCAGGCGGGTGGCAACAGAGACAGATGTCAACAGGTACATGCAGAGAATCGTAGACAGAGACCAAAAGAGCCACAGAGAAACTGGTAGTTTTGATGAGAACGGGTGAGGCGTGGGAGAGAGAGAGAGAGAGAGGTACCTAACCATCCCATTCTGACTGTGGGAAAGCAAGCATTGTCTCCTCCTGTGTCACAAGTCATTACTCTGGACACCAGTAAGGTGACTCGAAGAGGAAGGATTGTTTTCATGGACACAGATTGTGTATAATGGAATCTGGTGCACTTCTTCACAGGTGAAAGCCGGAGTCTACATTCTACGTGCTAGTAAGAGTTCAGTCCCTGTGCACTGTAAATATTTCCACTCGGGGCAGACGGGCCATACTGGGTCTCCATTAGTCGGCTTGTTGCTGGCTGGCTGGCTGGCTGGTGCGTTTGTGCGTTTGTTTTATGGTGCATCCCTGCAATAGATAGTGGAAGTACATGCATAAGCATTGAAAGACAAGGCTTTCTTTCTTTGTACCCAGGTTTGGTTTCAAAACCAGCGAAGAAGATGCCTAAAGCAGAGCCGATTGCTGTCCGAGAATGGCTTCAAAGGAGGGCAGTCGCAGTCACTGCGGCCGCCACCACCTGAGGCTTTGACTCGAGGTAAGTTCCCAGCATTCGTAAGTCATTTCCCCAGAGCATCTCTATGAGACAGAATCATCTCTGGACGTGGATGACCATGGGAGGCCAAGAACGCTTCAGAGAGGATACCATGATATCTTGGGTTCTTGCCCCATTCCTGTTCCACACAGGATCATCATGCCCCTGTTGGAGGGTGGGGAGATGCATGGCCAGGAAGGCTTGGAATCTTTGGGTCCGGAACCTGCCTGGATGTGCAGAAATCCCTTCTTCCATCACATGGGGCATTTTCACATAGCACTGAATAAGATGTATCGATGTATCGATCTTAATCTATGACATACCAATTCCTACATACCACACACTGGATCTGCTGTGAACGTGCTGAAATTGGCCTGAATGTCCTCTCTTCTCTGTGTGTCCTCCTTTAGAAAACTTGGGAAGAGAGGCCAGGCGAAAGAGGACTTTGATCTCTCCTTCTCAAACAAGGGTCCTTGTGCAAGCCTTTGAGAGGGATCCATTTCCAACTATTGCTGCCAGGGAAGAATTGGCTCACCAGACAGGAATACCCGAACCTCGAATCCAGGTAAGTTCTCCACCAGTGGGTGGAACTTGGCCTCTCCAAAGAGAAAGGAGTGTTAACCATTGCGACGGGTTGCTGCTGGCTATATGTAGGCTTGGAGAGGGGGGATTGGGAGGACGTTCCCTTCATCCTAAGAATACGCCAAGGGGGCTGACCTGAAGGCATCCATTTCCAGAAGAGGAGAGGGCAATGGAAGTCCTAGGCAGCCAGGGAGGGGCCTGAGGTTGTAGCTGGGCAATGACGGCTCTCCTCAAAGGCAGGGGTGGGGAGGGGTGCGGAGGGGTGGGGTGGGTCCTGTGTTGCCCTGACGTCCTCCCGCATTTTCAAGAGCCAAGGCGAAAGCTTTAGGGAAAATGGTCTTTAGATGAGGCCCACCAGTACTTGCCATGAGCCTGACAGATTGGAGGGTGCGGAAGGGCAGGGCAGAGTGGACTGGGGCGGGCCGGGTTGGGGCGCCTGCAAGTTGATCTGGACTGTCATGCTGCTAATGTTCCTGCCACCCCATATGGTTCCCTAGGTATGGTTCCAGAACCGAAGAGCTCGGCACCCAAAGCAGAGCGCTAGTGGGCCTGTGAATGCCCTGGCCGAAGGCCCAGATGCCACATCAGCCGTGACTGCCCGGTCGGACCAAAGTCCCTGGCCCACTGTCCATAGCACCTCTCATCATTATCCTCCCTCTCATGCCCCTGAGAGCATGCAATCCTTTGCTGCGGCCACTCCTGTTTTCTCCCCCTCCTTTCTTGTGCCAGGGGCTGCCTCTGGGTGCTGTGTGGACCAGCCGTTGATGTTCATCGTGGTCCAGCCAGCCTGGCAGCACTTCACGGAAGCCAGAACACACAGCCTCTTCCGGCCACAGTTCTGTGGGGTGAAGGGACACATGCTCTCATCGCCAGTGGGCAGCCTGCCCAGGGGGGCATCGGGCTGCCTGCACCGCCAGAGACAGACTTCTGGCAGCAGCAGGCAACCTCAGGTGAAGAGACACCTCCCCAGCTGGAGCAACAGCCCCAGCACTCAGCCCTTCCAGGCTCCTCAAGCCTCCTGGACGAACTCTTGTCAGACGAGGATATTCTGGACAAGGCACGCCCTTTTCTGAATGCGGACCCTGAGGAAGAGGAACTTGCGGCAACCCTCGAAGCCCCCCTCAGCGAGGAAGAATTCCAGGCCCTGCTCGACATGCTGCCAGGCTCCCCAGTGCCACAGGTTTAGGGGGAGTAAGGAAGGCCTTCCCCTGAGCCCCTTTCAAGCCTCCTTTCCTGGGAGGCAGAGCCATGGGGGAGAGAAAGAAGAAGGAAAATGCAGCGCTCATCATAGTGTCTGGCAGGGAGACCAAGGCAAGAAGACTGTCGACAGCAATTGCGCTGTGCCCACGAGCGATGCCATGCTCCACACAGACTGTCATGAAGCATGGGCACCAGAAGGGACACCCTCTCTGAAGCCTCAAGGAATTCTAGCCGTTCAATGATAACGAGGAGGACCCAACGCTGAACTGGATTTCCCCGTTGTATGTGACATTCCATTGATCCAATCAATAAATCTTGGCACTCACTGCAAGTTCTCGGTTGTGCTTCGGTCGCTTTGTATTCTCCTGCGTTTCCTTGGGGAGATGAAATCCCTCCCTTGGCCTGGGACAGCATGGGAGGATGGTCCAGATGCCCGTGTCTAGTCCCGTAGCTTGTAGCCACAAATACACCTTAGTGGAATCACGAAAACACTCTCACAGTGACAACCTTCACTTGCTTTCTGGGTGCATGGTTTGGAAGGTTTCCTCGAGGGCATCCCCTTTGTACAGAAGGACAGAACTCTGCAAAAACTTTCATTGCCAGGGCTTATAGTAACCACTGTGCCCGGTATATTATGCAGGCAAATAATCTCTCTCCGTCCCTCTCTCTCTCCTATTGTGTGTCCACAGCCACACGCTACACGCACACACCTCTCAAAAGATAAGCCTAGTTACAACTAAAGTGATGCACAAATGAACTAAAAAGCCAAATCCATGTGGCATCGTAACGTCGTCGCAGATCATCCCTTCCACTGCTTCTTTCAAAACTATTTTCCAACACATGTGCCTCGTACCCTCTGTGTTGAGTGATTCTCGACTGGCTCAATCCGTGCGCCCCATGTTCAGCATGGGTGTGTCAGTGGCACGAAACATTAAAATAATCTGAGAGTTGCCACTTGAATGTCTATACAACAATGAATCTGATTCTCTAGCTACACCTGCATCCGGGTCTCTAGCTCTAATGTGTGCATATCTCGGCAGATCCATCTAGTCCTCAACTCCCTCCCAGTCACACCCCAGTCTTAGGCTCCCCTTTCTCCAGAGCTCTAGAGCAATATACAGCCCTCTCTCTTTCTCTCTCTCTCCCTCTCCCTCTCTCTGTCACTGTCTCTCTCTGTCTCTCTGTATCTCTCTCTCTGTCTCTCTCTCTCTGTCTCTGTCTCTCTCTCTCTCTCTCTCTCTCCTTCCTTTCGATTTGCAGAAAGGAAACATCAGTTTCAAGAGCCACACAGGGGGCATAGGGCTTCTGGGGAAAGAATCTGGCCACGGTAGCCTCAGGACAAGTAGTACTGAAGATGTGGAAAGAGACAGCTTATGGAAAAGTTGGTGCTTTCAAGAGGGCGGGAGGAACACTGGGTCACAGTGTGCCGGGAAACACTGAGATGCTTGTGGGTGGCAGGACTTGCACAGACTCTAGCTAGAGCTAGGAGCTGGGGCTTTACCATATTGGTTGTCCAATGCTGGCCACTCCAGAGAAACCTCGGAGCCCAGGAACGGGCAGCGTTACCTCCACAGGGAGGCCACCTGTGTATAAACACACCTGGGGCCACTCAGGATTCCCTGGTTGCCATGCAGATCACAGTTTCTGCTCTCCCAAGCAACCTTTCCCCACCTGGATTGTCCAGGAGGGAGCCGGTCCAGCTCTGGCAGGCAGTGCCTTCTGGGAGGAGCCAGCAAATCCCATGTTTCAGTGATTATCTCACCCAAAACTTCATAGTTCTCGGGAAAAACCACCCCGATCCAACAAGATGGCCACGCCTCCCTCTGATCTCAGTTACTTCAGGACGAGGGACCAAGACATGCACCTCTTCAGGACATCCTCCTGGGCCTCCTGAGACTTGCACACACCTACTGGTCCCGCTGACATCCGTCCACATGTACCAGCTGACAACCGTCCTTAGTGGGTGCAGAAAATCAAACACACAGATCACACAAACACCCTCTCACACACACACACACACACACACACACCAGCCATATTTTAACGAATTGCTGGTGTAATTACTCTGATTCCAACTGTTTCTAAATAAGCTCTCTGTCCTCATGTTAATCCACGTGGTGACAAAAGAACCTTGTTGGCAAAGGAACACATTAAAGATGGTTCTGTGTTTCTGTGTCGGGTTTTTTGGTTGGTTTGTTTTTAACTCTTCTATTCTGTGCAGCACAAATGCACCGAAAATGTTGGGATGGCTGTCCTTGGAATGCAAAGCTTTCCTTTCAAACCCAGCTGTGTCATCATCCATCATCTAACTAGTTTCATATCCCTCTCCTTCCACTTCCCCTTCCACATCCCCTTCCTTTTCACCTTCCCATTCTCCTTCTTCTTGGCACACATGCCAGGTGACCAGTGAATGCGAAACTGACTTTGTCTTCTGGACGCCAAGGACAAGCACTGAAAATAACTTCCTTTTCTTGTGAAACCTCTACGTGTGGCGTGCCCCTTTCTCTGGTCTCTCCATGGCATATGAGCAAGGGGGTGGGTTTCAGGGTACCTGAAATAGTCCCAAACTGTTGAGGACCATGGGTAGACCCTCGATAAGCACTCAAGCTTAGTATGTGAATTATCGGGAACTCAAAACGCAGCCAAGGAAATACTTTAGGAGTGGGAGGCAATGACGTCCTGGGGGTGATGAGCGAAGTGGGAATGGTACTCGAGGCAAGCTAGGCTCTAGGTTCTCTCTGCATGTGGGAAAGTATAGTGACACACCTACGCCTGAGGGACTCAGAGTTGGGGAATTGCACAGAGAGCAAAAGTATGTGTGGAATGTGGAAAGGTGTGAAAACGAGAGAGCACTGGACCCCAAGCTTTCTGTGAAAGGAGGACGAGGCCGGCAGCTTCAAAGGGACCTGGGAGTTTCCGAACACGCCTTCCATTCCAACACCCACTTGCCTCATGGGATTCCTTCCAGGTTCTCAATTTGCAAGGAAGGGTTTCCCAGCATCTGAGGCTATTTACATAAATAGGGGCGGGGCATCCTCCTCCATTATAAATTCTGAGCTTCTCAGTACTGAACAGTTGGCCAGCAGTTTCCGTGCCATCCGTTTGGTTCTCCCACTATGGATTCGTCCAGCTCGTCCGTCACATACAGCACCTCCAGAGGTACGTTGCCCTCAGCATCTGGGCTCTGGAGCTGGATCATCCAAATACACTCATGCACCTCCCCACCCCAACGGTTGGTCACCACGAAGATTGAAGTTTCCCAATGACCACCAATTGGCACAGACAGATATGCTGGGACATGTTTCTGGAATCAGTTGGGCAAAAGGATGCACCTTGGTTTGGGCATTTCACGTACATATTTCTGGTTTGCTGGTTCGTTTGTTTTCCTTCTTGAAATCGACATGGAAGTTGGTAGCCCTGTTGCCTGACAATGGCTTCTCTACCAAAAATCCCAGCCTGTGGTTGCAGTGAATGGCACACGAGTGTTTGAAAACGTTCCCAACTAAACTGACACTGTTTTCCAGTTGACCGTGTTTGGGATTTTGAGTTAGTTTTTTTTTTTTTTTTTTTTTTTTTTTTTTTAGTTTCTGCTTTAAAACAAAGTGAATCAGTCATACATACACATCTGTTCCCCCATCCCTTCCCTATTGCGTCTCCCTCCCTCCCACCCTCCCTATCCCACCCCTCCAGGCGGTCACAAAGCACTGAGCTGATCTCCCTGTGTTATGCGGCTGCTTCAGACTATCTATCTACCTTACGTTTTGTAGTGTATATATAACCATGCCTCTCTTTCGCTTTGTCACAGCTTACCCTTCACCATCCCCATATCCTCAAGTCCGTTCTCAAGTAGGTCTGTGTCTTTATTCCCGTTTTACCCCTAGGTTCTTCATGACATTTTTTTTTAATATTCCATATATGTGTGTTAGCATACGGTATTTGTCTTTCTCTTTCTGACTTACTTCACTCTGTATGACAGACTCTAGGTCTATCCACCTCATTACAAATAGCTCAGTTTTGTTCCTTTTTATGGCTGAGTAATATTCCATTGTATATATATGCCACATCTTCTTTATCCATTCATCTGATGATGGACACTTAGGTTGTTTCCAGCTCCGGGATATTGTGAATAGAGCTGCAATGAACATTTTGGTACATGTCTCTTTTTGAATTATGGTTTTCTCAGGGTATATATGCCTAGTAGTGGGATTGCTTGGTCATATGGTAGTTCTATTTTTAGTTTTTTAAGGAACCTCCATACTGTTCTCCATAGTGGCTGTACCAATTCACATTCCCACCAGCAGTGCAAGAGTGTTCCCTTTTCTCCACACCCTCTCCAGCATTTATTGTTTCTAGATTTCTTGATGATGGCCATTCTGACTGGTGTGAGATGATATCTCATTGTAGTTTTGATTTGCATTTCTCTAATGATTAATGATGTTGAGCATTCTTTCATGTGTTTGTTGGCAGTCTGTATATCTTCTTTGGAGAAATGCCTATTTAAGTCTTCTGCCCATTTTTGGATTGGGTTGTTTGTTTTTTTGCTATTGAGCTGCATGAGCTGTTTATAAATTTTGCAGATTAATCCTTTGTCAGTTGCTTCATTTGCAAGTATTTTCTCCCCTTCTGAGGGTTGTCTTTTGGTCTTGTTTATGGTTTCCTTTGCTGTGCAAAAGCTTTGAAGTTTCATTAGGTCCCATTTGTTTATCTTTGTTTTTAGTTCCACTTCTCTAGGAGGTGGGTCCAAAAGGATCTTGCTGTGATTTATGTCATAGAGTGTTCTACCTATGTTTTCCTCTATGAGTTTGATAGTTTCTGGCCTTACATTTAGGTCTTTAATCCATTTTGAGCTTATTTTTGTGTATGGTGTTAGGGAATGATCTAATCTCATACTTTTACATGTCCCTGTCCAGTATTCCCAGCACCACTTATTGAAGAGGCTGTCCTTTCTCCACTGTACATTCCTGCCTTCTTTATCAAAGATAAGTTGGCCATATGTGTGTGGGTTTATCTCTGGGCTTTCTGTCCTGATCCACTGATCTATCTTTCTGTTTTTATGCCAGTACCACACTGTCTTAATTACTGTAGCTTTGCAGTATAGTCTGAAGTCAGGGAGCCTGATTCCTCCAGCTCCGTTTTTCGTTCTCAAGATTGCTTTGGCTATTCGGGGTCTTTTGTTTTTCCAAACAAATTTTGAAATTTTTTGTTCTAGTTCTGTGAAAAATGCCAGTGGTAGTTTGATAGGGATTGCATTGAATCTGTAGATTGCTTTGGGTAGTAGAGTCATTTTCACAATATTGATTCTTCCAATCCAGCAGCATGGTATATCTCTCCATCTATTTGTATCCTCTTTAATTTCTTTCATCAGTGTCTTATAATTTTCTGCATACAGGTCTTTTGTCTCCTAAGGTAGGTTTATTCCTAGATATTTTATTCTTTTTGTTGCAATGGTAAATGGGAGTGTTTTCTTGATTTCATTTTCAGATTTTTCATCATTAGTGTACAGGAATGCCAGAGATTTCTGTGCATTAATTTTGTATCCTGCTACTTTACCAAATTCATTGATTAGCTCTAGTAGTTTTTCGGTAGCATCTTTAGGATTCTCTATGTATAGTATCATGTCATCTGCAAACAGTGACAGCTTTACTTCTTCTTTTCCAATTTGGATTCCTTTTATTTCCTTTTCTTCTCTGATTGCTGTGGCTAAAACTTCCAAAAGTATGTTGAATAAGAGTGGTGAGAGTGGGCAGCCTTGTCTTGTCCCTGATCTTAGTGGAAATGGTTTCAGTTTTTCACCATTGAGGACAATGTTGGCTGTGGGTTTGTCATATATGGCCTTTATTATGTTGAGGAAAGTTCCCTCTATGCCTACTTTCTGCAGGGTTTTTATCATAAATGGGTGTTGAATTTTGTCGAAAGCTTTCTCTGCATCTATTGAGATGATCATATGGTTTTTCTCCTTCAACTTGTTAATATGGTGTATCACATTGATTGATTTGCATATATTGAAGAATCCTTGCATTCCTGGAATAAACCCCACTTGATCATGGTGTATGATCCTTTTAATGTGCTGTTGCATTCTGTTTGC
Organism: Hyperoodon ampullatus; assembly: GCF_949752795.1. Taxonomy (NCBI): domain Eukaryota; kingdom Metazoa; phylum Chordata; class Mammalia; order Artiodactyla; family Ziphiidae; genus Hyperoodon; species Hyperoodon ampullatus. The sequence continues at coordinate 73,049,345 of NC_136918.1, read as the reverse complement.
TAGTATTTTGTTGAGGATTTTTGCATCTATGTTCATCAGTGATATTGGCCTGTAGTTTTCTTTCTTTGTGACATCCTTGCCTGGTTTTGGTATCAAGGTGATGGTGGCCTCGTAGAATGAGTTTGGGAGTGTTCCTTCCTCTGATATTGTTTGGAAGAGTTTGAGAAGGATGGGTGTTAGCTCTTCTCTAAATGTTTGATAGAATTCGCCTGTGAAGCCATCTGGTCCTGGGCTTTTGTTTGATGGAAGATTTTTAATCACAGTCTCAATTTCAGTGCTTGTGATTGGTCTATTCATATTTTCTATTTCTTCCTGATTGAGTCTTGGCAGGTTGTGCATTTCTAAGAATTTGTCCATTTCTTCCAGGTTGTCCATTTTATTGGCATAGAGTTGCTTATAGTAATCTCTCATGATCTTTTGTATTTCTGCAGTGTCAGTTGTTACTTCTCCTTTTTCATTTCTAATTCTATTGATTTGAGTCTTCTCCCTTCTTTTCTTGATGAGTCTGGCTAATGGTTTGTCAATTTTGTTTATCTTCTCAATGAACCAGCTTTTAGTTTGGTTGATCTTTGCTATTGTTTCCTTCATTTCTTTTTCATTTATTTCTGATCTGATCTTTATGATTTCTTTCCTTCTGCTAACTTTGGGGGTTTTTTGTTCTTCTTTCTCTAATTGCTTTAGGTGCAGGGTCAGGTTGTTTACTCGAAATGTTTCCTGTTTCTTAAGGTGGGATTGTATTGCTATAAACTTCCCCCTTAGAACTGCTTTTGCTGCGTCCCATAGGTTTTGGGTCGTCGTGTCTCCATTGTCATTTGTTTCTAGGTATTTCTTAATTTCCTCTTTGATTTCTTCAGTGATCACTTCGTTATTGAGTAGTGTATTGTTTAGCCTCCATGTGTTTGTATTTTTTACAGATCTTTTTCTGTAATTGATGTCTAGTCTCATAGCATTGTGGTCAGAAAAGATACTTGATACAATTTCAATTTTCTTAAATTTACCAAGGCTTGGTTTGTGACCCAAGATATGATCTATCCTGGAGAATGTTCCATGAGCACTTGAGAAAAATGTGCATTCTGTTGTTTTTGGATGGAATGTCCTATAAATATCAACTAAGTCCATCTTGTTTAATGTATCATTTAAAGCTTTTGTTTCCTTATTTATTTTCATTTTGGATGATCTGCCCATTGGTGAAAGTGGGGTGTTAAAGTCCCCTTCTATGATTGTGTTACTGTCGATTTCCCCTTTTATGGCTGTTAGTATTTGCCTTATGTATTGAGGTGCTCCTATGTTGGGTGCATAAATATTTACAATTGTTATATCTTCTTCTTGGATCGATCCCTTTATCGTTATGTAGTGTCCTTCTTTGTCTCTTCTAATAGTCTTTATTTTAAAGTCTATTTTGTCTGATATAAGAATTGCTACTCCAGCTTTCTTTTGATTTCCATTTGCATGGAATATCTTTTTCCATCCCCTTACTTTCAATCTGTATGTGTCTCTAGGTCTGAAGTGGGTCTCTTGTAGACAGCATATATATGGGTCTTGTTTTTGTATCCATTCAGCCAATCTGTGTCTTTTGGTGGGAGCATTTAGTCCGTTTACATTTAAGGTAATTATTGATATGTATGTTTCTATTCCCATTTCCTTAATTGCTTTGGGTTCGTTATTGTAGGTATATTCCTTCTGTTGTGTTTCTTGCCTAGAGAAGTTCCTTTAGCATTTGTTGTAAAGCTGGTTTGGTGGTGCTGAACTCTCTCAGCTTTTGCTTGTCTGTAAATGTTTTAATTTCTCCATCAAATCTGAATGAGATCCTTGCTGGGTAGAGTAATCTTGGTTGCAGGTTTCTCTCCTTCATCACTTTAATTATGTCCTGCCACTCCCTTCTGGCTTGTAGAGTTTCTGCTGAGAGATCAGCTGTTAACCTGATGGGGATTCCCTTGTGTGTTATTTGTTGTTTTTCCCTTGCTGCTTTTAATATGATTTCTTTGTGTTTAATTTTTGACAGTTTGATTAATATGTGTCTTGGCGTATTTCTCCTTGGATTTATTCTGTATGGGACTCTCTGTGCCTCCTGGACTTGATTCACTATTTCCTTTCCCATTTTAGGGAAGTTTTCAACTATAATCTCTTCAAATATTTTCTCAGTCCCTTTCTTTTTCTCTTCTTCTTCTGGAACCCCTATAATTCGAATGTTGGTGGGTTTAATGTTGTCCCAGAGATCTCTGAGACTGTCCTCTATTCTTTTCATTCTTTTTTCTTTATTTTGCTCTGCATCAGTTATTTCCACTATTTTATCTTCCACCTCACTTATCCGTTCTTCTGCCTCAGTTATTCTGCTATTGATCCCATCTAGAGTATTTTTCATTTCATTTATTGTGTTTTTAATCGATGCTTGATTCATCTTTAGTTCTTCTAGGTCCTTGTTAACTGTTTCTTGCATTTTGTCTATCCTATTTCCAAGATTTTGGATCATCTTTACTATCATTATTCTGAATTCTTTTTCAGGTAGACTGCCTATTGCCTCTTAATTTGTTAGGTCTGGTAGGTTTTTATCTTGCTCCTTCACCTGCTGTGTGTTTTTCTGCTTTCTCATTTTGCTTATGTTACTGTGTTTGGGGTCTCCTTTTTGCAGGCTGCAGATTCGTAGTTCCCGTTGTTTTTGGTATCTGTCCCCCGTGGCTAAGGTTGTTTCAGTAGGTTGTGTAGGCTTCCTGGTGGGGGGGACTAATGCCTGTGTTCTGGTGGTTGAGGCTCGATCTTGTCTTTCTGGTGGACAGGTCCACGTCTGGTGGTGTGTTTTGGGGTGCCTGTGGCCTTATTCTGTTTTTAGGTAGCCTCTCTGCTAATGGGTGGGGTTGTGTTCCTGCCTTGCTAGTTGCTTGGCATAGGGTGACCAGCACTCTAGCTTGCTGGTCGTTGACTGAAGCTGGGTGCTGGTGTTGAGATGGAGATCCCTGGGAGATTTTCGCTGCTTGATATTATATGGAGCTGGGAGGTCTCTTGTGGACCCGTGTCCTGAGGTTGGCTCTCCCACTTCAGAGGCGCAGCACTGACTCCTGGCTGCAGCACCAAGAGCCTTTCATCCACCCGGCTCAGAATAACAGTGAGAAAAAGTAGAAAGAAAGAATTAGTAGAAGAAAGAAAGAGAGAGGGAAAGAAAGGAAGAAGGGAAGAAAGGAAGGAAGGAAGGAAGAAAGAAAGAAAGGAGGGAGGGAGGGAGGAAGGATGGAAAGAAAGAAGGAAAGAAAGGAGGGAGGGAGGGAGGAACGAAAGCAAAAGGAAGAGTGAATGGAAGAAGGGAGGGAGGGAGGAAGGGAAGGTAGGAAAAAAAGAAAGAGCAGGTAAAGTAAAATAGAATAAAGTATGAAATATAGTAGCGTTATTAAAATTAAAAACTAATTATTGAAAAAAAAAACACGGACCGATAGAACCCTGGGACATATGGTGGAAGCAAAGCTATACAGAGAGAATCTTACACAGAAGATTACACATACACATTCACAAAAAGAGAGCAGGGGGAAAAAATCAAAAATCTTGCTCTCCAAGTCCACCTCCTCGATTTGGGATAATTCGTTGTAAAAAGAGGAAAAGGGCGAGAAGTCTGAAATCTTGCTAAGTCCACCTCCTTAATTTGGGATAATTCGTTGTAAAAAGGGGGGAAAGTCTTAACTCTTGTCCTCAAAGTCCACTTCCACAATTTGGGATGATTCGCTGTCCATTCATACACTCCACAGACGCAGGGCACATCAAATGGACTGTGGAGCTTTAATCCGCTGCCTCCGAGGCTGCACAGAGAGATTTCCCTGTCTCTGCTCTCACAACTCCCGGGTCTCAGCCTTGGACCTGGCCCCGCCTCTGCGCGTAGGTCGCCGGAGGGCGTCCATTCTTCGCTCAGACAGGACGGGTTTAAAGGAGCCGCTGATTCGGGGTCTCTGGCTCACTCAGGCAGAGGGGAGGGAGGGGAATGCCCTCTCCTCGCGCACCAGGCAACAAAAGGGAAAAAAGTCTCTTGCCTCTCCGGTAGCTCCAGACCCTTTCCCCGGACTCCCTCCGGGCTAGCACTAACCCCTTCAGGCTCTCTTCCTGCCGCCAGCACCAGTCCTCTCCCTGCGCTCCGACTGAAAGCCGATACCCGAGCCTCAGCTCCCAGCCCCGCCCGCCCCGGCAGCTGAGCAGACAAGCCTCTCGGGCTGGTGTGTGCCTGAGGGCACCGATCCTCTGTGCCAAATCTCTCCGCTTTGCCCTCTGCACCCTGTTGCTGTGCTCTCCTCCGCTACTCCGAAGCTTCCCCCTCTGCCACCTGCAGTCTCCGACCGCGAAGCGGCTTGTAGTGTGTAGAAACCTTCCCTCCTTCACGGCTCCCTCCCACTGGTGCAGGTCCCGTCCATATCCTATTGTCTCTGTTTATTCTTTTTTTCTTTTGACCTACCCAGGTATGTGGGGAGTTTCTTGCCTTTTGGGGGGTCTGAGGTCTTCTGTCAGCGTTCAGTAGTTGTTCTGTTGGTGTTGTTCCACGTGTAGATGAATTTCTGATGTATCTGTGGGGAGGAAGGTGATCTCCGCGTCTTACTCTTCCTCCAACTTCCTCCGGCTCCTTGAGTTGGATTTGCATGTTCTATTCTTGCTGTTGTAACGGATTTGCTCCCTTTGGTGTCATGTTCCATTTGAAGTGGTTAACTTGTATGGTGTCCATGGAAAGAATCCACATCCAGTATGTATTGGGAATAGAAAAAGAGAGTTTTTCTTTGAGCACAACTGAAAGCTAGATCCTGGGAAAGAGATTCCAGGAGCACTCGAACTGTCTCTAATTGGACTCCAAGGTAGGCACTGCAGGAGTCTCTGCAAAGCCAAAATCCACAGTGTGACACATCCGTTCCTTGAGTGCTTTCCAAAGATTTTCCTTGGAGCTGGCAGGAAGGAAGGGCGCTTTTAAAGGAAGTCCCCTATAGGGGTCCGAAACCATTGCCTTGCTTTGCCTCCTTCCATGGGGAGACTTGGTAATGACACTAGGTCACCAGCTGCCAGCTGCTAGAGCAGGTAGCCCTTGCAGAAGGGTTGGTGTTGTCCTAGAGTTGGAGACAGTTCAGGAAACTCAAGATGTCAGGGGTGTGCTGGACGTGCCTGAAACCACACCCACCCTGGCCATCACAGCTGGCTCCCGCCTTAGAAGGCAGGAAAGGAGCACCCATGTATTCCCTTACCACCAGGAAGACGCAACCTCAAATAGGACAGGGATGGGGGAAGCCCTTCAAGGCTGCCCAACTGAATGAATAGCAGGAGCACACGGCGAGTCAGCATGACCTCGGTGCCTAGAAAGGGAAACCCATCTTCCGAGGAGTACCGGGCGGTTGTGGGTGTGTGGGTGGGTGGGCACCATCAGACGGGTCACCACGCTGGTCCTTATCTCAAAAAGCTAGGTCTTCTAAACAATCTTCTTGTTCGTTCTGTGTCGGGGGTTGGCTTGTGTGTTTGTCTGGCTTCGTTTGGCTTTCGTCTCATTTCCTTTCAAATAGTGAAAATGCAGGTACTCTGTGCAAATGACAGGCCAGAAGCCGCACTCCTCTCATTAGCATAGAGGTCGAGGTAAATCTGGTAGAAGCCATCAAGACTTTCCCAGGCCTCCACAAGTGGAAAATCCTTCCACCCATTTTGGTCACGTTAGCTTGTTTTTCTAGGGCACTCTCCTTCTGTTTGCATGGCGTCCTGTGGATCCTTGGCGAGTAGTGAGGGGATCCCCATAGTCTTGACCCTCAGCTTAGCTTGAGACCCCATGTTCCCACTCAGCGTGGCTTTTGGGGTGTACCCACGGTTGTTCCAAATGCAGAGTCTTCCCCTGGCTTAGAGATTTTTCAACTGGCACAAGGACCAGCGCTGGACTGGTACCATTGGTTTGAACCTCCATGGATTCGCCCCTGACACATTCCCCCTTTTCTCTCCCACAGGCCGACTCTCAAGAACATTGCAAAGGAGGAGGCTTGTTCTGAGGCTGAATCAGAAGGACACCCTGCAAGCACTCTTTCAACAGAACCCCTACCCCGGGATAACGACCAGAGAACGGCTGTCGCGAGAACTGGGCATTGCAGAAAGCAGAATTCAGGTACGTCCTAGTCTCTCGAACCATTCTCCCTCTCGGGTTCCATGTCCAGACGCAAGTCACCCTACGCCCGTGGGAGTCCTTGCTCTTGGGGCTTCCTCTTCGGGGTGTTCCAGACAGAAGGGACTCGAATCTTGGCAAGTAACGTAGCTCCCTTTGGGAAACGCAGCCAGACTGAGCTGTGTGGCAAGCGGTCCATTCAAATGGGTGGTCAAGAAAAAGGGTGAGGGGCCGCGGAAGCAGGGGGGCCTGGTGGTGCCAAGGAGGTGTTCCCTTAATGGCTGGCCTCCTAGGAACTAGCTGTGCTGAAGACTTCCCTCTCTGGGTAGGTTGGAGAGGAGTCACCAAAGGTAGGAACACCCCTCCTGCGACCATACGAAGCGTCGCCAAAGACTGATTGACAATCCCTATGAACACTTTTACTCAGGGTGTCAAATTTTCCACACACCACCATCAGAAACGTCTAAAAGCATGCACACACACACGCACACAAGCACAGGCCCATACTGCAGGTCGGCCTCGGGGAATGAGGTAGCATGCACACTGCTTCACTGTTGAAGACCAGGACACATATTCTGAAGATGGGGAGCGGGTTCATAAGAGCCTCCTGACCTCACAGTGATGGAGGCATGTAGTCCCTGAGAAGTAACTGTCAATGAGTAGTTCCCAGGCAGCATGGGAAGAGAAGTTTTCATGGGGGCACTTACTAAGGGATATGATTGCATGTCATGAGACAGTACTGCCTCTGGGGACATAAGAGAGGCAGGGAAACATGAATCGGTCATGGACCAGACAGAAGGGGAGGAAAAGAGACCAAATGAGGGAAAGCAGATGGAGCCTGAGAGCCTGGGACAGAGACAGAGAGAGGGGAAGGCAGGCAGGCAGTCAGGTGGGGAGGCAGGCGCGTGGAAACAGAGACAGATGTCAACAGGTACATGCAGAGAATCATAGACAGAGACCAAAAGAGCCACAGAGAAACTGGTAGTTTTGATGAGAGCGGGTGGGGCGGGGGAGAGAGAGAGAGAGAAGTACCTATCCATCCCATTCTGACTGTGGGAAAGCAAGCATTGCCTCCTCCTGTGTCACAAGTCATTACTCTGGACACCAGTAAGGTGACTCGAAGAGGAAGGATTCTTTTCAGGGACACAGATTGTGTATAATGGAATCTGGTGCACTTCTTCGCAGGTGAAAGCCAGAGTCTACATTCTACGTGCTAGTAAGAGTTCAGTCCCTGTGCACTGTAAATATTTCCACTGGGGGCAGACGGGCCATACTGGGTCTCCATTAGTCGGCTTGTTGCTGGCTGGCTGGCTGGCTGGTGCGTTTGTGCGTTTGTTTTATGGTGCATCCCTGCAATAGATAGTGGAAGTACATGCATAAGCATTGAAAGACAAGGCTTTCTTTCTTTGTACCCAGGTTTGGTTTCAAAACCAGCGAAGAAGATGCCTAAAGCAGAGCCGATTGCTGTCGGAGAATGGCTTCAAAGGAGGGCAGTCGCAGTCACTGCGGCCGCCACCACCTGACTCGAGGTAAGTTCCCAGCATTCGTAAGTCATTTCCCCAGAGCATCTCTATAAGACAGAATCATCTCTGGACGTGGATGACCATGGGTGGCGAAGAACGCTTCAGAGAGGATACCATGATATCTTGGGTTCTTGCCCATTCCTGCTCCACACAGGATCATCATGCCCCTGTTGGAGGGTGGGGAGATGCATGGCCAGGAAGGCTTGGAATCTTTGGGTCCGGAACCTGCCTGGATGTGCAGAAATCCCTTCTTCCATCACATGGGGCATTTTCACATAGCACTGAATAAGATGTATCGATGTATCGATCTTAATCTATGACATACCACTTCCTACATACCACACACTGGATCTGCTGTGAACGTGCTGAAATTGGCCTGACTGTCCTCTCTTCTCTGTGTGTCCTCCTTTAGAAAACTTGGGAAGAGAGGCCAGGCGAAAGAGGACTTTGATCTCTCCTTCTCAAACAAGGGTCCTTGTGCAAGCCTTTGAGAGGGATCGATTTCCATCTATTGCTGCCAGGGAAGAATTGGCTCACCAGACAGGAATACCCGAACCTCGAATCCAGGTAAGTTCTCCACCAGTGGGTGGAACTTGGCTTCTCCCAAGAGAAAGGAGTGTTAACCATTGCGACGGGTTGCTGCTGGCTATATGTAGGCTTGGAGAGGGGGGATTGGGAGGACGTTCCCTTCATCCTATGAATACGCCAAGGGGGCTGACCTGAAGGCATCCATTTCCAGAAGAGGAGAGGGCAATGGAAGTCCTGGGCAGCCAGGGAGGGGCCTGAGGTTGTAGCTGGGCAATGACGGCTCTCCTCAAAGGCAGGGGTGGGGAGGGGTGGGGAGGGGTGGGGTGGGTCCTGTGTTGCCCTGACATCCTCCCGCATTTTCAAGAGCCAAGGCGAAAGCTTTAGGGAAAATGGCCCTTAGATGAGGCCCACCAGTACTTGCCATGAGCCTGACAGATTGGAGGGTGCGGAAGGGCAGGGCAGAGTGGACTGGGGCGGGCCGGGAATGGGGCGGCTGCAAGTTGATCTGGACTGTCACGCTGCTAATGTTCCTGTCACCCCATATGGTTCCCTAGGTATGGTTCCAGAACCGAAGAGCTCGGCACCCAAAGCAGAGCGCTAGTGGGCCTGTGAATGCCCTGGCCGAAGGCCCAGATGCCACATCAGCCGTGACTGCCCCGTCGGACCAAAGTCCCTGGCCCACTGTCCATAGCACCTCTCATCATTATCCTCCCTCTCATGCCCCTGAGAGCATGCAATCCTTTGCTGCGGCCACTCCTGTTTTCTCCCCCTCCTTTCTTGTGCCAGGGGCTGCCTCTGGGTGCTGTGTGGGCCAGCCGTTGATGTTCATCATGGTCCAGCCCAGCCTGGCAGCACTTCAGGGATGCCAGAACCCACAGCCTCTTCCGGCCACAGTTCCGTGGGGTGAAGCGACACATGCTCTCATCGCCAGTGGGCAGCCTGCCCAGGGGGGCATCGGGCTGCCTGCACCGCCAGAGACAGACTTCTGGCAGCAGCAGGCAACCTCAGGTGAAGAGGCACCTCCCCAGCTGGAGCAACAGCCCCAGCACTCAGCCCTTCCAGGCTCCTCAAGCCTCCTGGACGAACTCTTGTCAGACGAGGATATTCTGGACAAGGCACGCCCTTTTCTGAATGCGGACCCTGAGGAAGAGGAGCTTGCGGCAACCCTCGAAGCCCCCCTCAGCGAGGAAGAATTCCAGGCCCTGCTCGACATGCTGCCAGGCTCCCCAGTGCCACAGGTTTAGGGGGAGTAAGGAAGGCCTTCCCCCGAGCCCCTTTCAAGCCTCCTTTCCTGAGAGGCAGAGCCATGGGGGAGAGAAAGAAGAAGGAATAAGCAACGCTCATCATAGTGTCTGGCAGGGAGACCAAGGCAAGAAGACTGTCGACAGCAATCGCGGTGTGCCCATGAGCGATGCCATGCTCCACACAGACTGTCATGAAGCATGGGCACCAGAAGGGACACCCTCTCTGAAGCCTCAAGGAATTCTAGCCGTTCAATGATAACGAGGAGGACCCAACGCTGAACTGGATTTCCCCGTTGTATGTGACATTCCATTGATCCAATCAATAAATCTTGGCACTCACTTCAAGTTCTCGGTTGTGCTTCGGTCGCATTGTATTCTCCTGCGTTTCCTTGGGGAGGTGAAATGCCTCCCTTGGCCTGGGACAGCATGGGAGGATGGTCCAGATGCCCGTGTCTAGTCCCGTAGCTTGTAGCCACAAATACACCTTAGTGGAATCACGAAAACACTCTCACAGTGACAACCTTCACTTGCTTTCTGGGTGCATGGTGTGGAAGGGTTCCTCGAGGGCATTGCCTTTGTACAGAAGGACAGAACTCTGCAAAACTTTCATTGCCAGGGCTCATAGTAACCACTGTGCCCGGTATATTATGCAGGCAAATAATCTCTCTCCGTCCCTCTCTCTCTCCTATTGTGTGTCCACAGCCACACGCTACACGCACACACCTCTCAAAAGATAAGCCTAGTTACAACTAAAGTGATGCACAAATGAACTGAAAAGCCAAATCCATGTGGCATCGTAACGTCATCGCAGATCATCCCTTCCACTGCTTCTTTCAAAACTATTTTCCAACACATGTGCCTCGTACCCTCTGTGTTGAGTGATTCTCAACTGGCTCAATCCGTGCGCCCCATGTTCAGCATGGGTGTGTCAGTGGCACGAAACATTAAAATAATCTGAGAGTTGCCACTTGAATGTCTATACAACAATGAATCTGATTCTCTAGCTACACCTGCATCCGGGTCTCTAGCTCTAATGTGTGCATATCTCGGCAGATCCATCTAGTCCTCAACTCCCTCCCAGTCACACCCCAGTCTTAGGCTCCCCTTTCTCCAGAGCTCTAGAGCAATATACAGCCCTCTCTCTTTCTCTCTCTCTCCCTCTCCCTCTCTCTGTCACTGTCTCTCTCTGTCTCTCTGTATCTCTCCCTCTGTCTCTCTCTCTCTGTCTCTCCCTCTCCCTCTCTCTCTCCTTCCTTTCATTTTGCAGAAAGGAAACATCAGTTTCAAGAGCCACACAGGGGGCATAGGGCTTCTGGGGAAAGAATCTGGCCACGGTAGCCTCAGGACAAGTAGTACTGAAGATGTGGAAAGAGACAGCTTATGGAAAAGTTGGTGCTTTCAAGAGGGCGGGAGGAACACTGGGTCACAGTGTGCTGGGAAACACTAAGATGCTTGTGGGTGGCAGGACTTGCATAGACTCTAGCTAGATCTAGGAGCTGGGGCTTTACCATATTGGTTGTCCAATGCTGGCCACTCCAGAGAAACCTCGGAACCCAGGAACGGGCAGCGTTACCTCCACAGGGAGGCCACCTGTGTATAAACACACCTGGGGCCACTCAGGATTCCCTGGTTGCCATGCAGATCACAGTTTCTGCTCTCCCAAGCAACCTTTCCCCACCTGGATTGTCCAGGAGGGAGCCGGTCCAGCTCTGGCTGGCAGTGCCTTCTGGGAGGAGCCAGCTAATCCCATGTTTCAGTGATTATCTCACCCAAAACTTCATAGTTCTCGGGAAAAACCACCCCGATCCAGCAAAATGGTCACGCCTCCCTCTGATCTCAGTTACTTCAGGACGAGGGACCAAGACATGCACCTCCTCAGGACATCCTCCTGGGCCTCCTGAGACTTGCACACATCTACTGGTCCCGCTGACATCCGTCCACATGTACCAGCTGACAACCGTCCTTAGTGGGTGCAGAAAATCAAACACACAGATCACACAAACACCCCCTCACACACACACACACACACACACACACACACACACACACACACACACCAGCCATATTTTAACGAATTGCTGGTGTAATTTCTCTGATTCCCAACTGTTTCTAAATAAGTTCTCTGTCCTCCTGTTAATCCACGTGGTGGCAAAAGAACCTTGTTGGCAAAGGAACACATTAAAGATGGTTCTGTGTTTCTGTGTGGGGTTTTTTGGTTGGTTTGTTTTTAACTCTTCTATTCTGTGCAGCACAAATGCACCGAAAATGTTGGGATGGCTGTCCTTGGAATGCAAAGCTTTCCTTTCAAACCCAGCTGTGTCATCATCCATCATCTAACTAGCTTCATATCCCTCTCCTTCCCCTTCCCCTTCCACATCCCCTTCCCTTTCACCTTCCCATTCTCCTTCTTCTTGGCACACATGCCAGGTGACCAGTGAATGCGAAACTGACTTTGTCTTCTGGACGCCAAGGACAAGCACTGAAAATAACTTCCTTTTCTTGTGAAACCTCTACGTGTGGCGTGCCCCTTTCTCTGGTCTCTCCATGGCATATGAGCAAGGGGGTGGGTTTCAGGGTACCTGAAATAGTCCCAAACTGTTGAGGACCATGGGTAGACCCTCGATAAGCACTCAAGCTTAGTATGTGAATTATCGGGAACTCAAAACGCAGCCAAGGAAATACTTTAGGAGTGGGAGGCAATGACGTCCTGGGGGTGATGAGCGAAGTGGGAATGGTACTCGAGGCAAGCTAGGCTCTAGGTTCTCTCTGCATTTGGGAAAGTACAGTGACACACCTACGCATGAGGGACTCAGAGTTGGGGAATTCCACAGAGAGCAAAAGTATGTGTGGAATGTGGAAAGGTGTGAAAACGAGAGAGCACTGGACCCCAAGCTTTCTGTGAAAGGAGGACGAGGCCGGCAGCTTCAAAGGGACCTGGGAGTTTCCGAACACGCCTTCCATTCCAACACCCACTTGCCTCATGGGATTCCTTCCAGGTTCTCAATTTGCAAGGAAGGGTTCCCCACCATCTGAGGCTATTTACATAAATAGGGGCGGGGCATCCTCCTCCATTATAAATTCTGAGCTTCTGAGTACTGAACAGTTGGCCAGCAGTTTCCGTGCCATCCGTTTGGGTCTCCCACTATGGATTCGTCCAGCTCGTCCGTCACATACAGCACCTCCAGAGGTACGTTGCCCTCAGCATCTGGGCTCTGGGGTTGGATCATCCAAATACACTCATGCACCTCCCCACCCCAACGGTTGGTCACCACGAAGATTGAAGTTTCCCAGTGACCACCAACTGGCACAGACAGATATGCTGGGACATGTTTCTGGAATCAGTTGGGCAAAAGGATGCACCTTGGTTTGGGCATTTCACGTACATATTTCTGGTTTGCTGGTTCGTTTGTTTTCCTTCTTGAAATCGACATGGAAGTTGGTAGCCCTGTTGCCTGACAATGGCTTCTCTACCAAAAATCCCAGCCTGTGGTTGCAGTGAATGGCACATGAGTGTTTGAAAACGTTCCCAACTAAACTGATACTCTTTTCCAGTTGACCGTGTTTGGGATTTTGAGTTGGTTTTGCATGTTCTATTCTTGCTGTTGTTACGGATTTGCTCCCTTTGGTTTCATGTTCCATTTGAAGTGGTTAACTTCTATGGTGTCCATGGAAAGAATCCACATCCAGTATGTATTGGGAATAGAGGAAAAAGAGAGTTTTTCTTTGAGCACAACTGAAAGCTAGAGCCTGGGAAAGAGATTCCAGGAGCACTCGAACTGTCTCTAATTGGACTCCAAGGTAGGCACTGCAGGAGTCTCTGGAAAGCCAAAATCCGCAGTGTGACACATCCGTTCCTTGAGTGCCTTCCAAAGATTTTCCTTGGAGCTGGCAGGAAGGAAGGGCGCTTTTAAAGGAAGTCCCCTATAGGGGTCCGAAACCATTGCCTTGCTTTGCCTCCTTCCATGGGGAGACTTGGTGATGACACTACGTCACCAGCTGCCAGCTGCTAGAGCAGGTAGCCCTTGCAGAAGGGTTGGTGTTGTCCTAGAGTTGGAGAGAGTTCAGGAAACTCAAGATGTCAGGGGTGTGCTGGATGTGCCTGAAACCACACCCACCCTGGCCATCACAGCTGGCTCCCGCCTTAGAAGGCAGGAAAGGAGCACCCATGTATTCCCTTACCACCAGGAAGACGCAACCTCAAATAGGACAGGGGTGGGGGAAGCCCTTCAAGGCTGCCCAACTGAATGAATAGCAGGAGCACACGGCGAGTCAGCATGACCTCGGTGCCTAGAAAGGGAAACCCATCTTCCGAGGAGTACCGGGCGGTTGTGGGTGTGTGGGTGGGTGGGCACCATCAGACGGGTCACCACGCTGGTCCTTATCTCAAAAAGCTAGGTCTTCTAAACAATCTTCTTGTGCGTTCTGTGTCGGGGGTTGGCTTGTGTGTTTGTCTGGCTTCGTTTGGCTTTCGTCTCATTTCCTTTCAAATAGTGAAAACGCAGGTACTCTGTGCAAATGACAGGCCAGAAGCCGCACTCCTCTCATTAGCATAGAGGTCGAGGTAAATCTGGTAGAAGCCATCAAGACTTTCCCAGGCCTCCACAAGTGGAAAATCCTTCCACCCATTTTGGTCACGTTAGCCTGTTTTTCTAGGGCTCTCCCCTTCTGTTTGCATGGCGTCCTGGGGATCCTTGGCGAGTAGTGAGGGGATCCCCATAGCCTTGACCCTCAGCTTAGCTTGAGCCCCCATGGTCCCACTCAGCGTGGCTTTTGGGGTGTACCCACGGTTGTTCCAAATGCAGAGTCTTCCCCTGGCTTAGAGATTTTTCAAGTGGCACAAGGACCAGCGCTGGACTGGTACCATTGGTTTGAACCTCCATGGATTCGCCCCTGACACATTCCCCCTTTTCTCTCCCACAGGCCGACTCTCAAGACCATTGCAAAGGAGGAGGCTTGTTCTGAGGCTGAATCAGAAGGACACCCTGCAAGCACTCTTTCAACAGAACCCCTACCCCAGGGTAACGACCAGAGAACGGCTGTCGCGAGAGCTGGGCATTGCAGAAAGCAGAATTCAGGTACGTCCGAGTCTCTCGATCCATTCTCCCTCTCGGGGTCCATGTCCAGACGCAAGTCACCCTACGCCCGTTGGAGTCCTTGCTCTTGGGGCTTCCTCTTCGGGGTGTTCCAGACAGAAGGGACTCGAATCTTGGCAAGGAACGTGGCTCCCTTTGGGAAACGCAGCCAGACTGAGCTGTGTGGCGAGCGGTCCATTCAAATGGGTGGTCAAGAAAAAGGGTGAGGGGCCGCGGAAGCAGGGGGGCCTGGTGGTGCCAAGGAGGTGTTCCCTTAATGGCTGGCCTCCTAGGAACTAGCTGTGCTGAAGACTTCCCTCTCTGGGTAGGTTGGAGAGGAGTCACCAAAGGTAGGAACACCCCTCCTGCGACCATACGAAGCGTCGCCAAAGACTGATTGACAATCCCTATGAACACTTTTGCTCAGGGTGTCAAATTTTCCACACACCACCATCAGAAACGTCTAAAAGCATGCACACACACACGCACACAAGCACAGGCCCATACTGCAGGTCGGCCTCGGGGAATGAGGTAGCATGCACACTGCTTCACTGTTGAAGACAAGGACACATATTCTGAAGATGGGGAGCAGGTTCATAAGAGCCTCCTGACCTCACAGTGATGGAGGCATGTAGTCCCTGAGAAGTAACTGTCAATGAGTAGTTCCCAGGCAGCATGGGAAGAGTAGTTGTCATGGGGGCACTTACTAAGGGATATGATTGCGTGTCATGAGACAGTACTGCCTCTGGGGACATAAGAGAGGCAGGGAAACATGAATCGGTCATGGACCAGACCGAAGGGGAGGCAAAGAGACCAAATGAGGGAAAGCAGATGGAGCCTGAGAGCCTGGGACAGAGACAGAGAGAGGGGAAGGCAGGCAGGCAGTCAGGTGGGCAGGCAGGCGGGTGGCAACAGAGACAGATGTCAACAGGTACATGCAGAGAATCATAGACAGAGACCAAAAGAGCCACAGAGAAACTGGTAGTTTTGATGAGAACGGGTGGGGCGTGGGGGAGAGAGAGAGAGAGAGAGGTACCTATCCATCCCATTCTGACTGTGGGAAAGCAAGCATTGTCTCCTCCTGTGTCACAAGTCATTACTCTGGACACCAGTAAGGTGACTCGAAGAGGAAGGATTGTTTTCATGGACACAGATTGTGTATAATGGAATCTGGTGCACTTCTTCACAGGTGAAAGCTGGAGTCTACATTCTACGTGCTAGTAAGAGTTCAGTCCCTGTGCACTGTAAATATTTCCACTGGGGGCAGACGGGCCATACTGGGTCTCCATTAGTCGGCTTGTTGCTGGCTGGCTGGCTGGCTGGTGCATTTGTGCGTTTGTTTTATGGTGCATCCCTGCAATAGATAGTGGAAGTACGTGCATAAGCATTGAAAGACAAGGCTTTCTTTCTTTGTACCCAGGTTTGGTTTCAAAACCAGCGAAGAAGATGCCTAAAGCAGAGCCGATTGCTGTCGGAGAATGGCTTCAAAGGAGGGCAGTCGCAGTCACTGCGGCCGCCACCACCTGAGGCTTTGACTCGAGGTAAGTTCCCAGCATTCGTAAGTCATTTCCCCAGAGCATCTCTATGAGACAGAATCATCTCTGGACGTGGATGACCATGGGAGGCCAAGAACGCTTCAGAGAGGATACCATGATATCTTGGGTTCTTGCCCCATTCCTGCTCCACACAGGATCATCATGCCCCTGTTGGAGGGTGGGGAGATGCATGGCCAGGAAGGCTTGGAATCTTTGGGTCCGGAACCTGCCTGGATGTGCAGAAATCCCTTCTTCCATCACATGGGGCATTTCCACATAGTACTGAATAAGATGTATCGATGTATCGATCTTAATCTATGACATACCACTTCCTACATACCACACACTGGATCTGCTGTGAACGTGCTGAAATTGGCCTGAATGTCCTCTCTTCTCTGTGTGTCCTCCTTTAGAAAACTTGGGAAGAGAGGCCAGGCGAAAGAGGACTTTGATCTCTCCTTCTCAAACAAGGGTCCTTGTGCAAGCCTTTGAGAGGGATCGATTTCCATCTATTGCTGCCAGGGAAGAATTGGCTCACCAGACAGGAATACCCGAACCTCGAATCCAGGTAAGTTCTCCACCAGTGGGTGGAACTTGGCTTCTCCCAAGAGAAAGGAGTGTTAACCATTGCGACGGGTTGCTGCTGGCTATATGTAGGCTTGGAGAGGGGGGATTGGGAGGACGTTCCCTTCATCCTATGAATACGCCAAGGGGGCTGACCTGAAGGCATCCATTTCCAGAAGAGGAGAGGGCAATGGAAGTCCTGGGCAGCCAGGGAGGGGCCTGAGGTTGTAGCTGGGCAATGACGGCTCTCCTCAAAGGCAGGGGTGGGGAGGGGTGGGGAGGGGTGGGGTGGGTCCTGTGTTGCCCTGACGTCCTCCCGCATTTTCAAGAGCCAAGGCAAAAGCTTTAGGGAAAATGGCCCTTAGATGAGGCCCACCAGTACTTGCCATGAGCCTGACAGATTGGAGGGTGCGGAAGGGCAGGGCAGAGTGGACTGGGGCGGGCCGGGAATGGGGCGGCTGCAAGCTGATCTGGACTGTCACGCTGCTAATGTTCCTGTCACCCCATATGGTTCCCTAGGTATGGTTCCAGAACCGAAGAGCTCGGCACCCAAAGCAGAGCGCTAGTGGGCCTGTGAATGCCCTGGCCGAAGGCCCAGATGCCACATCAGCTGTGACTGCCCCGTCGGACCAAAGTCCCTGGCCCACTGTCCATAGCACCTCTCATCATTATCCTCCCTCTCATGCCCCTGAGAGCATGCAATCCTTTGCTGCGGCCACTCCTGTTTTCTCCCCCTCCTTTCTTGTGCCAGGGGCTGCCTCTGGGTGCTGTGTGGGCCAGCCGTTGATGTTCATCGTGGTCCAGCCCAGCCTGGCAGCACTTCAGGGATGCCAGAACCCATAGCCTCTTCCGGCCACAGTTCCGTGGGGTGAAGGGACACATGCTCTTATCGCCAGTGGGCAGCCTGCCCAGGGGGGCATCGGGCTGCCTGCACCGCCAGAGACAGACTTCTGGCAGCAGCAGGCAACCTCAGGTGAAGAGAGACCTCCCCAGCTGGAGCAACAGCCCCAGCACTCAGCCCTTCCAGGCTCCTCAAGCCTCCTGGACGAACTCTTGTCAGACGAGGATATTCTGGACAAGGCACGCCCTTTTCTGAATGCGGACCCTGAGGAAGAGGAACTTGCGGCAACCCTCGAAGCCCCCCTCAGCAAGGAAGAATTCCAGGCCCTGCTCGACATGCTGCCAGGCTCCCCAGTGCCACAGGTTTAGGGGGAGTAAGGAAGGCCTTCCCCCGAGCCCCTTTCAAGCCTCCTTTCCTGGGAGGCAGAGCCATGGGGGAGAGAAAGAAGAAGGAATAAGCAACGCTCATCATAGTGTCTGGCAGGGAGACCAAGGCAAGAAGACTGTCGACAGCAATTGCGCTGTGCCCACGAACGATGCCATGCTCCACACAGACTGTCATGAAGCATGGGCACCAGAAGGGACACCCTCTCTGAAGCCTCAAGGAATTCTAGCCGTTCAATGATAATGAGGAGGACCCAACGCTGAACTGGATTTCCCCGTTGTATGTGACATTCCATTGATCCAATCAATAAATCTTGGCACTCACTTCAAGTTCTCGGTTGTGCTTTGGTCGCTTTGTATTCTCCTGCGTTTCCTTGGGGGGGTGAAATCCCTCCCTTGGCCTGGGACAGCATGGGAGGATGGTCCAGATGCCCGTGTCTAGTCCCGTAGCTTGTAGCCACAAATACACCTTAGTGGAATCACGAAAACACTCTCACAGTGACAACCTTCACTTGCTTTCTGGGTGCATGGTGTGGAAGGGTTCCTCGAGGGCATTGCCTTTGTACAGAAGGACAGAACTCTGCAAAAACTTTCATTGCCAGGGCTCATAGTAACCACTGTGCCCAGTATATTATGCAGGCAAATAATCTCTCTCCGTCCCTCTCTCTCTCCTATTGTGTGTCCACAGCCACACGCTACACGCACACACCTCTCAAAAGATAAGCCTAGTTACAACTAAAGTGATGCACAAATGAACTGAAAAGCCAAATCCATGTGGCATCGTAACGTCATCGCAGATCATCCCTTCCACTGCTTCTTTCAAAACTATTTTCCAACACATGTGCCTCGTACCCTCTGTGTTGAGTGATTCTCAACTGGCTCAATCCGTGCGCCCCATGTTCAGCATGGGTGTGTCAGTGGCACGAAACATTAAAATAATCTGAGAGCTGCCACTTGATTGTCTATACAACAATGAATCTGATTCTCTAGCTACACCTGCATCCGGGTCTCTAGCTCTAATGTGTGCATATCTCGGCAGATCCATCTAGTCCTCAACTCCCTCCCAGTCACACCCCAGTCTTAGGCTCCCCTTTCTCCAGAGCTCTAGAGCAATATACAGCCCTCTCTCTTTCTCTCTCTCTCCCTCTCCCTCTCTCTGTCACTGTCTCTCTCTGTCTCTCTGTATCTCTCTCTCTGTCTCTCTCTCTCTGTCTCTCTCTCTCTCTCTCTCTCTCTCTCTCTCTCTCTCCTTCCTTTCGATTTGCAGAAAGGAAACATCAGTTTCAAGAGCCACACAGGGGGCATAGGGCTTCTGGGGAAAGAATCTGGCCACGGTAGCCTCAGGACAAGTAGTACTGAAGATGTGGAAAGAGACAGCTTATGGAAAAGTTGGTGCTTTCAAGAGGGCGGGAGGAACACTGGGTCACAGTGTGCCGGAAACACTGAGATGCTTGTGGGTGGCAGGACTTGCACAGACTCTAGCTAGAGCTAGGAGCTGGGGCTTTACCATATTGGTTGTCCAATGCTGGCCACTCCAGAGAAACCTCGGAGCCCAGGAACGGGCAGCGTTACCTCCACAGGGAGGCCACCTGTGTATAAACACACCTGGGGCCACTCAGGATTCCCTGGTTGCCATGCAGATCACAGTTTCTGCTCTCCCAAGCAACCTTTCCCCACCTGGATTGTCCAGGAGGGAGCCGGTCCAGCTCTGGCAGGCAGTGCCTTCTGGGAGGAGCCAGCAAATCCCATGTTTCAGTGATTATCTCACCCAAAACTTCATAGTTCTCGGGAAAAACCACCCCGATCCAACAAGGTGGCCACGCCTCCCTCTGATCTCAGTTACTTCAGGACGAGGGACCAAGACATGCACCTCCTCAGGACATCCTCCTGGGCCTCCTGAGACTTGCACACACCTACTGGTCCCGCTGACATCCGTCCACATGTACCAGCTGACCACCGTCCTTAGTGGGTGCAGAAAATCAAACACACAGATCACACAAACACCCCCTCACACACACACACACACACACACACACACACACACACACCAGCCATATTTTAACGAATTGCTGGTGTAATTACTCTGATTCCCAAGTGTTTCTAAATAAGCTCTCTGTCCTCATGTTAATCCACGTGGTGGCAAAAGAACCTTGTTGGCAAAGGAACACATTAAAGATGGTTCTGTGTTTCTGTGTGGGGTTTTTTGGTTGGTTTGTTTTTAACTCTTCTATTCTGTGCAGCACAAATGCACCGAAAATGTTGGGATGGCTGTCCTTGGAATGCAAAGCTTTCCTTTCAAACCCAGCTGTGTCATCATCCATCATCTAACTAGCTTCATATCCCTCTCCTTCCCCTTCCCCTTCCACATCCCCTTCCCTTTCACCTTCCCATTCTCCTTCTTCTTGGCACACATGCCAGGTGACCAGTGAATGCGAAACTGACTTTGTCTTCTGGACGCCAAGGACAAGCACTGAAAATAACTTCCTTTTCTTGTGAAACCTCTACGTGTGGCGTGCCCCTTTCTCTGGTCTCTCCATGGCATATGAGCAAGGGGGTGGGTTTCAGGGTACCTGAAATAGTCCCAAACTGTTGAGGACCATGGGTAGACCCTCGATAAGCACTCAAGCTTAGTATGTGAATTATCGGGAACTCAAAACGCAGCCAAGGAAATACTTTAGGAGTGGGAGGCAATGACGTCCTGGGGGTGATGAGCGAAGTGGGAATGGTACTCGAGGCAAGCTAGGCTCTAGGTTCTCTCTGCATTTGGGAAAGTACAGTGACACACCTACGCATGAGGGACTCAGAGTTGGGGAATTCCACAGAGAGCAAAAGTATGTGTGGAATGTGGAAAGGTGTGAAAACGAGAGAGCACTGGACCCCAAGCTTTCTGTGAAAGGAGGACGAGGCCGGCAGCTTCAAAGGGACCTGGGAGTTTCCGAACACGCCTTCCATTCCAACACCCACTTGCCTCATGGGATTCCTTCCAGGTTCTCAATTTGCAAGGAAGGGTTCCCCACCATCTGAGGCTATTTACATAAATAGGGGCGGGGCATCCTCCTCCATTATAAATTCTGAGCTTCTGAGTACTGAACAGTTGGCCAGCAGTTTCCGTGCCATCCGTTTGGGTCTCCCACTATGGATTCGTCCCGCTCGTCCGTCACATACAGCACCTCCAGAGGTACGTTGCCCTCAGCATCTGGGCTCTGGGGTTGGATCATCCAAATACACTCATGCACCTCCCCACCCCAACGGTTGGTCACCACGAAGATTGAAGTTTCCCAGTGACCACCAACTGGCACAGACAGATATGCTGGGACATGTTTCTGGAATCAGTTGGGCAAAAGGATGCACCTTGGTTTGGGCATTTCACGTACATATTTCTGGTTTGCTGGTTCGTTTGTTTTCCTTCTTGAAATCGACATGGAAGTTGGTAGCCCTGTTGCCTGACAATGGCTTCTCTACCAAAAATCCCAGCCTGTGGTTGCAGTGAATGGCACACGAGTGTTTGAAAACGTTCCCAACTAAACTGATACTCTTTTCCAGTTGACCGTGTTTGGGATTTTGAGTTGGTTTTGCATGTTCTATTCTTGCTGTTGTTACGGATTTGCTCCCTTTGGTTTCATGTTCCATTTGAAGTGGTTAACTTCTATGGTGTCCATGGAAAGAATCCACATCCAGTATGTATTGGGAATAGAGGAAAAAGAGAGTTTTTCTTTGAGCACAACTGAAAGCTAGAGCCTGGGAAAGAGATTCCAGGAGCACTCGAACTGTCTCTAATTGGACTCCAAGGTAGGCACTGCAGGAGTCTCTGGAAAGCCAAAATCCGCAGTGTGACACATCCGTTCCTTGAGTGCCTTCCAAAGATTTTCCTTGGAGCTGGCAGGAAGGAAGGGCGCTTTTAAAGGAAGTCCCCTATAGGGGTCCGAAACCATTGCCTTGCTTTGCCTCCTTCCATGGGGAGACTTGGTGATGACACTACGTCACCAGCTGCCAGCTGCTAGAGCAGGTAGCCCTTGCAGAAGGGTTGGTGTTGTCCTAGAGTTGGAGAGAGTTCAGGAAACTCAAGATGTCAGGGGTGTGCTGGATGTGCCTGAAACCACACCCACCCTGGCCATCACAGCTGGCTCCCGCCTTAGAAGGCAGGAAAGGAGCACCCATGTATTCCCTTACCACCAGGAAGACGCAACCTCAAATAGGACAGGGGTGGTGGAAGCCCTTCAAGGCTGCCCAACTGAATGAATAGCAGGAGCACACGGCGAGTCAGCATGACCTCGGTGCCTAGAAAGGGAAACCCATCTTCCGAGGAGTACCGGGCGGTTGTGGGTGTGTGGGTGGGTGGGCACCATCAGACGGGTCACCACGCTGGTCCTTATCTCAAAAAGCTAGGTCTTCTAAACAATCTTCTTGTGCGTTCTGTGTCGGGGGTTGGCTTGTGTGTTTGTCTGGCTTCGTTTGGCTTTCGTCTCATTTCCTTTCAAATAGTGAAAACGCAGGTACTCTGTGCAAATGACAGGCCAGAAGCCGCACTCCTCTCATTAGCATAGAGGTCGAGGTAAATCTGGTAGAAGCCATCAAGACTTTCCCAGGCCTCCACAAGTGGAAAATCCTTCCACCCATTTTGGTCACATTAGCCTGTTTTTCTAGGGCTCTCCCCTTCTGTTTGCATGGCGTCCTGGGGATCCTTGGCGAGTAGTGAGGGGATCCCCATAGCCTTGACCCTCAGCTTAGCTTGAGCCCCCATGGTCCCACTCAGCGTGGCTTTTGGGGTGTACCCACGGTTGTTCCAAATGCAGAGTCTTCCCCTGGCTTAGAGATTTTTCAAGTGGCACAAGGACCAGCGCTGGACTGGTACCATTGGTTTGAACCTCCATGGATTCGCCCCTGACACATTCCCCCTTTTCTCTCCCACAGGCCGACTCTCAAGACCATTGCAAAGGAGGAGACTTGTTCTGAGGCTGAATCAGAAGGACACCCTGCAAGCACTCTTTCAACAGAACCCCTACCCCGGGATAACGGCCAGAGAACGGCTGTCGCGAGAGCTGGGCATTGCAGAAAGCAGAATTCAGGTACGTCCGAGTCTCTCGATCCATTCTCCCTCTCGGGGTCCATGTCCAGACGCAAGTCACCCTACGCCCGTTGGAGTCCTTGCTCTTGGGGCTTCCTCTTCGGGGTGTTCCAGACAGAAGGGACTCGAATCTTGGCAAGGAACGTGGCTCCCTTTGGGAAACGCAGCCAGACTGAGCTGTGTGGCGAGCGGTCCATTCAAATGGGTGGTCAAGAAAAAGGGTGAGGGGCCGCGGAAGCAGGGGGGCCTGGTGGTGCCAAGGAGGTGTTCCCTTAATGGCTGGCCTCCTAGGAACTAGCTGTGCTGAAGACTTCCCTCTCTGGGTAGGTTGGAGAGGAGTCACCAAAGGTAGGAACACCCCTCCTGCGACCATACGAAGCGTCGCCAAAGACTGATTGACAATCCCTATGAACACTTTTGCTCAGGGTGTCAAATTTTCCACACACCACCATCAGAAACGTCTAAAAGCATGCACACACACACGCACACAAGCACAGGCCCATACTGCAGGTCGGCCTCGGGGAATGAGGTAGCATGCACACTGCTTCACTGTTGAAGACAAGGACACATATTCTGAAGATGGGGAGCGGGTTCATAAGAGCCTCCTGACCTCACAGTGATGGAGGCATGTAGTCCCTGAGAAGTAACTGTCAATGAGTAGTTCCCAGGCAGCATGGGAAGAGTAGTTGTCATGGGGGCACTTACTAAGGGATATGATTGCGTGTCATGAGACAGTACTGCCTCTGGGGACATAAGAGAGGCAGGGAAACATGAATCGGTCATGGACCAGACCGAAGGGGAGGCAAAGAGACCAAATGAGGGAAAGCAGATGGAGCCTGAGAGCCTGGGACAGAGACAGAGAGAGGGGAAGGCAGGCAGGCAGTCAGGTGGGCAGGCAGGCGGGTGGCAACAGAGACAGATGTCAACAGGTACATGCAGAGAATCATAGACAGAGGCCAAAAGAGCCACAGAGAAACTGGTAGTTTTGATGAGAACGGGTGGGGCGTGGGAGAGAGAGAGAGAGAGAGGTACCTATCCATCCCATTCTGACTGTGGGAAAGCAAGCATTGCCTCCTCCTGTGTCACAAGTCATTACTCTGGACACCAGTAAGGTGACTCGAAGAGGAAGGATTGTTTCCATGGACACAGATTGTGTATAATGGAATCTGGTGCACTTCTTCACAGGTGAAAGCTGGAGTCTACATTCTACGTGCTAGTAAGAGTTCAGTCCCTGTGCACTGTAAATATTTCCACTGGGGGCAGACGGGCCATACTGGGTCTCCATTAGTCGGCTTGTTGCTGGCTGGCTGGCTGGCTGGTGCATTTGTGCGTTTGTTTTATGGTGCATCCCTGCAATAGATAGTGGAAGTACGTGCATAAGCATTGAAAGACAAGGCTTTCTTTCTTTGTACCCAGGTTTGGTTTCAAAACCAGCGAAGAAGATGCCTAAAGCAGAGCCGATTGCTGTCGGAGAATGGCTTCAAAGGAGGGCAGTCGCAGTCACTGCGGCCGCCACCACCTGAGGCTTTGACTCGAGGTAAGTTCCCAGCATTCGTAAGTCATTTCCCCAGAGCATCTCTATGAGACAGAATCATCTCTGGACGTGGATGACCATGGGAGGCCAAGAACGCTTCAGAGAGGATACCATGATATCTTGGGTTCTTGCCCCATTCCTGCTCCACACAGGATCATCATGCCCCTGTTGGAGGGTGGGGAGATGCATGGCCAGGAAGGCTTGGAATCTTTGGGTCCGGAACCTGCCTGGATGTGCAGAAATCCCTTCTTCCATCACATGGGGCATTTTCACATAGCACTGAATAAGATGTATCGATGTATCGATCTTAATCTATGACATACCACTTCCTACATACCACACACTGGATCTGCTGTGAACGTGCTGAAATTGGCCTGACTGTCCTCTCTTCTCTGTGTGTCCTCCTTTAGAAAACTTGGGAAGAGAGGCCAGGCGAAAGAGGACTTTGATCTCTCCTTCTCAAACAAGGGTCCTTGTGCAAGCCTTTGAGAGGGATCGATTTCCATCTATTGCTGCCAGGGAAGAATTGGCTCACCAGACAGGAATACCCGAACCTCGAATCCAGGTAAGTTCTCCACCAGTGGGTGGAACTTGGCTTCTCCCAAGAGAAAGGAGTGTTAACCATTGCGACGGGTTGCTGCTGGCTATATGTAGGCTTGGAGAGGGGCGATTGGGAGGACACTCCCTTCATCCTATGAATACGCCAAGGGGCTGACCGGAAGGCATCCATTTCCAGAAGAGGAGAGGGCAATGGAAGTCCTGGGCAGCCAGGGAGGGGCCTGAGGTTGTAGCTGGGCAATGACAGCTCTCCTCAAAGGCAGGGGTGGGGAGGGGTGGGGAGGGGTGGGGTGGGTCCTGTGTTGCCCTGACGTCCTCCCGCATTTTCAAGAGCCAAGGCGAAAGCTTTAGGGAAAATGGCCCTTAGATGAGGCCCACCAGTACTTGCCATGAGCCTGACAGATTGGAGGGTGCGGAAGGGCAGGGCAGAGTGGACTGGGGCGGGCCGGGAATGGGGCGGCTGCAAGTTGATCTGGACTGTCACGCTGCTAATGTTCCTGTCACCCCATATGGTTCCCTAGGTATGGTTCCAGAACCGAAGAGCTCGGCACCCAAAGCAGAGCGCTAGTGGGCCTGTGAATGCCCTGGCCGAAGGCCCAGATGCCACATCAGCCGTGACTGCCCCGTCGGACCAAAGTCCCTGGCCCACTGTCCATAGCACCTCTCATCATTATCCTCCCTCTCATGCCCCTGAGAGCATGCAATCCTTTGCTGCGGCCACTCCTGTTTTCTCCCCCTCCTTTCTTGTGCCAGGGGCTGCCTCTGGGTGCTGTGTGGGCCAGCCGTTGATGTTCATCGTGGTCCAGCCCAGCCTGGCAGCACTTCAGGGATGCCAGAACCCACAGCCTCTTCCGGCCACAGTTCCGTGGGGTGAAGGGACACATGCTCTCATCGCCAGTGGGCAGCCTGCCCAGGGGGGCATCGGGCTGCCTGCACCGCCAGAGACAGACTTCTGGCAGCAGCAGGCAACCTCAGGTGAAGAGACACCTCCCCAGCTGGAGCAACAGCCCCAGCACTCAGCCCTTCCAGGCTCCTCAAGCCTCCTGGACGAACTCTTGTCAGACGAGGATATTCTGGACAAGGCACGCCCTTTTCTGAATGCGGACCCTGAGGAAGAGGAACTTGCGGCAACCCTCGAAGCCCCCCTCAGCGAGGAAGAATTCCAGGCCCTGCTCGACATGCTGCCAGGCTCCCCAGTGCCACAGGTTTAGCGGGAGTAAGGAAGGCCTTCCCCCGAGCCCCTTTCAAGCCTCCTTTCCTGGGAGGCAGAGCCATGGGGGAGAGAAAGAAGAAGGAATAAGCAACGCTCATCATAGTGTCTGGCAGGGAGACCAAGGCAAGAAGACTGTCGACAGCAATTGTGCTGTGCCCATGAGCGATGCCATGCTCCACACAGACTGTCATGAAGCATGGGCACCAGAAGGGACACCCTCTCTGAAGCCTCAAGGAATTCTAGCCGTTCAATGATAACGAGGAGGACCCAACGCTGAACTGGATTTCCCCGTTGTATGTGACATTCCATTGATCCAATCAATAAATCTTGGCACTCACTTCAAGTTCTCGGTTGTGCTTTGGTCGCTTTGTATTCTCCTGCGTTTCCTTGGGGAGGTGAAATCCCTCCCTTGGCCTGGGACAGCATGGGAGGATGGTCCAGATGCCCGTGTCTAGTCCCGTAGCTTGTAGCCACAAATACACCTTAGTGGAATCACGAAAACACTCTCACAGTGACAACCTTCACTTGTTTTCTGGGTGCATGGTGTGGAAGGGTTCCTCGAGGGCATTGCCTTTGTACAGAAGGACAGAACTCTGCAAAAACTTTCATTGCCAGGGCTCATAGTAACCACTGTGCCCGGTATATTATGCAGGCAAATAATCTCTCTCCGTGCCTCTCTCTCTCCTATTGTGTGTCCACAGCCACACGCTACACGCACACACCTCTCAAAAGATAAGCCTAGTTACAACTAAAGTGATGCACAAATGAACTGAAAAGCCAAATCCATGTGGCATCGTAACGTCATCGCAGATCATCCCTTCCACTGCTTCTTTCAAAACTATTTTCCAACACATGTGCCTCATACACTCTGTGTTGAGTGATTCTCAACTGGCTCTATTCGTGCGCCCCATGTTCAGCATGGGTGTGTCAGTGGCACGAAACATTAAAATAATCTGAGAGTTGCCACTTGATTGTCTATACAACAATGAATCTGATTCTCTAGCTACACCTGCATCCGGGTCTCTAGCTCTAATGTGTGCATATCTCGGCAGATCCATCTAGTCCTCAACTCCCTCCCAGTCACACCCCAGTCTTAGGCTCCCCTTTCTCCAGAGCTCTAGAGCAATATACAGCCCTCTCTCTTTCTCTCTCTCTCCCTCTCCCTCTCTCTGTCACTGTCTCTCTCTGTCTCTCTGTATCTCTCTCTCTGTCTCTCTCTCTCTGTCTCTCTCTCTCTCTCTCTCTCTCTCTCCTTCCTTTCGATTTGCAGAAAGGAAACATCAGTTTCAAGAGCCACACAGGGGGCATAGGGCTTCTGGGGAAAGAATCTGGCCACGGTAGCCTCAGGACAAGTAGTACTGAAGATGTGGAAAGAGACAGCTTATGGAAAAGTTGGTGCTTTCAAGAGGGCGGGAGGAACACTGGGTCACAGTGTGCCGGGAAACACTGAGATGCTTGTGGGTGGCAGGACTTGCACAGACTCTAGCTAGAGCTAGGAGCTGGGGCTTTACCATATTGGTTGTCCAATGCTGGCCACTCCAGAGAAACCTCGGAGCCCAGGAACGGGCAGCGTTACCTCCACAGGGAGGCCACCTGTGTATAAACACACCTGGGGCCACTCAGGATTCCCTGGTTGCCATGCAGATCACAGTTTCTGCTCTCCCAAGCAACCTTTCCCCACCTGGATTGTCCAGGAGGGAGCCGGTTCAGCTCTGGCAGGCAGTGTCTTCTGGGAGGAGCCAGCAAATCCCATGTTTCAGTGATTATCTCACCCAAAACTTCATAGTTCTCGGGAAAAACCACCCCGATCCAACAAGATGGCCACGCCTACCTCTGATCTCAGTTACTTCAGGACAAGGGACCAAGACATGCACCTCCTCAGGACATCCTCCTGGGCCTCCTGAGACTTGCACACACCTACTGGTCCCGCTGACATCCGTCCACATGTACCAGCTGACAACCGTCCTTAGTGGGTGCAGAAAATCAAACACACAGATCACACAAACACCCCCTCACACACACACACACACACACACACACACACACACACACACACACACACACCAGCCATATTTTAACGAATTGCTGGTGTAATTACTCTGATTCCCAACTGTTTCTAAATAAGCTCTCTGTCCTCATGTTAATCCACGTGGTGGCAAAAGAACCCTGTTGGCAAAGGAACACATTAAAGATGGTTCTGTGTTTCTGTGTGGGGTTTTTTGGTTGGTTTGTTTTTAACTCTTCTATTCTGTGCAGCACAAATGCACCGAAAATGTTGGGATGGCTGTCCTTGGAATGCAAAGCTTTCCTTTCAAACCCAGCTGTGTCATCATCCATCATCTAACTAGCTTCATATCCCTCTCCTTCCCCTTCCCCTTCCACATCCCCTTCCCTTTCACCTTCCCATTCTCCTTCTTCTTGGCACACATGCCAGGTGGCCAGTGAATGCGAAACTGACTTTGTCTTCTGGACGCCAAGGACAAGCACTGAAAATAACTTCCTTTTCTTGTGAAACCTCTACGTGTGGCGTGCCCCTTTCTCTGGTCTCTCCATGGCATATGAGCAAGGGGGTGGGTTTCAGGGTACCTGAAATAGTCCCAAATTGTTGAGGACCATGGGTAGACCCTCGATAAGCACTCAAGCTTAGTATGTGAATTATCGGGAACTCAAAACGCAGCCAAGGAAATACTTTAGGAGTGGGAGGCAATGACGTCCTGGGGGTGATGAGCGAAGTGGGAATGGTACTCGAGGCAAGCTAGGCTCTAGGTTCTCTCTGCATTTGGGAAAGTACAGTGACACACCTACGCATGAGGGTCTCAGAGTTGGGGAATTCCACAGAGAGCAAAAGTATGTGTGGAATGTGGAAAGGTGTGAAAACGAGAGAGCACTGGACCCCAAGCTTTCTGTGAAAGGAGGACGAGGCCGGCAGCTTCAAAGGGACCTGGGAGTTTCCGAACACGCCTTCCATTCCAACACCCACTTGCCTCATGGGATTCCTTCCAGGTTCTCAATTTGCAAGGAAGGGTTCCCCACCATCTGAGGCTATTTACATAAATAGGGGCGGGGCATCCTCCTCCATTATAAATTCTGAGCTTCTGAGTACTGAACAGTTGGCCAGCAGTTTCCGTGCCATCCGTTTGGGTCTCCCACTATGGATTCGTCCAGCTCGTCCGTCACATACAGCACCTCCAGAGGTACGTTGCCCTCAGCATCTGGGCTCTGGGGTTGGATCATCCAAATACACTCATGCACCTCCCCACCCCAACGGTTGGTCACCACGAAGATTGAAGTTTCCCAGTGACCACCAACTGGCACAGACAGATATGCTGGGACATGTTTCTGGAATCAGTTGGGCAAAAGGATGCACCTTGGTTTGGGCATTTCACGTACATATTTCTGGTTTGCTGGTTCGTTTGTTTTCCTTCTTGAAATCGACATGGAAGTTGGTAGCCCTGTTGCCTGACAATGGCTTCTCTACCAAAAATCCCAGCCTGTGGTTGCAGTGAATGGCACACGAGTGTTTGAAAACGTTCCCAACTAAACTGATACTCTTTTCCAGTTGACCGTGTTTGGGATTTTGAGTTGGTTTTGCATGTTCTATTCTTGCTGTTGTTACGGATTTGCTCCCTTTGGTTTCATGTTCCATTTGAAGTGGTTAACTTCTATGGTGTCCATGGAAAGAATCCACATCCAGTATGTATTGGGAATAGAGGAAAAAGAGAGTTTTTCTTTGAGCACAACTGAAAGCTAGAGCCTGGGAAAGAGATTCCAGGAGCACTCGAACTGTCTCTAATTGGACTCCAAGGTAGGCACTGCAGGAGTCTCTGGAAAGCCAAAATCTGCAGTGTGACACATCCGTTCCTTGAGTGCCTTCCAAAGATTTTCCTTGGAGCTGGCAGGAAGGAAGGGCGCTTTTAAAGGAAGTCCCCTATAGGGGTCCGAAACCATTGCCTTGCTTTGCCTCCTTCCATGGGGAGACTTGGTGATGACACTACGTCACCAGCTGCCAGCTGCTAGAGCAGGTAGCCCTTGCAGAAGGGTTGGTGTTGTCCTAGAGTTGGAGAGAGTTCAGGAAACTCAAGATGTCAGGGGTGTGCTGGATGTGCCTGAAACCACACCCACCCTGGCCATCACAGCTGGCTCCCGCCTTAGAAGGCAGGAAAGGAGCACCCATGTATTCCCTTACCACCAGGAAGACGCAACCTCAAATAGGACAGGGGTGGGGGAAGCCCTTCAAGGCTGCCCAACTGAATGAATAGCAGGAGCACACGGCGAGTCAGCATGACCTCGGTGCCTAGAAAGGGAAACCCATCTTCCGAGGAGTACCGGGCGG
Source organism: Hyperoodon ampullatus (assembly GCF_949752795.1). Lineage (NCBI taxonomy): Eukaryota > Metazoa > Chordata > Mammalia > Artiodactyla > Ziphiidae > Hyperoodon > Hyperoodon ampullatus. Next base: position 73,018,861 of record NC_136918.1, on the reverse strand, counting down.
TTGTGGGTGTGTGGGTGGGTGGGCACCATCAGACGGGTCACCACGCTGGTCCTTATCTCAAAAAGCTAGGTCTTCTAAACAATCTTCTTGTGCGTTCTGTGTCGGGGGTTGGCTTGTGTGTTTGTCTGGCTTCGTTTGGCTTTCGTCTCATTTCCTTTCAAATAGTGAAAACGCAGGTACTCTGTGCAAATGACAGGCCAGAAGCCGCACTCCTCTCATTAGCATAGAGGTCGAGGTAAATCTGGTAGAAGCCATCAAGACTTTCCCAGGCCTCCACAAGTGGAAAATCCTTCCACCCATTTTGGTCACGTTAGCCTGTTTTTCTAGGGCTCTCCCCTTCTGTTTGCATGGCGTCCTGGGGATCCTTGGCGAGTAGTGAGGGGATCCCCATAGCCTTGACCCTCAGCTTAGCTTGAGCCCCCATGGTCCCACTCAGCGTGGCTTTTGGGGTGTACCCACGGTTGTTCCAAATGCAGAGTCTTCCCCTGGCTTAGAGATTTTTCAAGTGGCACAAGGACCAGCGCTGGACTGGTACCATTGGTTTGAACCTCCATGGATTCGCCCCTGACACATTCCCCCTTTTCTCTCCCACAGGCCGACTCTCAAGACCATTGCAAAGGAGGAGGCTTGTTCTGAGGCTGAATCAGAAGGACACCCTGCAAGCACTCTTTCAACAGAACCCCTACCCCGGGATAACGGCCAGAGAACGGCTGTCGCGAGAGCTGGGCATTGCAGAAAGCAGAATTCAGGTACGTCCGAGTCTCTCGATCCATTCTCCCTCTCGGGGTCCATGTCCAGACGCAAGTCACCCTACGCCCGTTGGAGTCCTTGCTCTTGGGGCTTCCTCTTCGGGGTGTTCCAGACAGAAGGGACTCGAATCTTGGCAAGGAACGTGGCTCCCTTTGGGAAACGCAGCCAGACTGAGCTGTGTGGCGAGCGGTCCATTCAAATGGGTGGTCAAGAAAAAGGGTGAGGGGCCGCGGAAGCAGGGGGGCCTGGTGGTGCCAAGGAGGTGTTCCCTTAATGGCTGGCCTCCTAGGAACTAGCTGTGCTGAAGACTTCCCTCTCTGGGTAGGTTGGAGAGGAGTCACCAAAGGTAGGAACACCCCTCCTGCGACCATACGAAGCGTCGCCAAAGACTGATTGACAATCCCTATGAACACTTTTGCTCAGGGTGTCAAATTTTCCACACACCACCATCAGAAACGTCTAAAAGCATGCACACACACACGCACACAAGCACAGGCCCATACTGCAGGTCGGCCTCGGGGAATGAGGTAGCATGCACACTGCTTCACTGTTGAAGACCAGGACACATATTCTGAAGATGGGGAGCGGGTTCATAAGAGCCTCCTGACCTCACAGTGATGGAGGCATGTAGTCCCTGAGAAGTAACTGTCAATGAGTAGTTCCCAGGCAGCATGGGAAGAGAAGTTTTCATGGGGGCACTTACTAAGGGATATGATTGCATGTCATGAGACAGTACTGCCTCTGGGGACATAAGAGAGGCAGGGAAACATGAATCGGTCATGGACCAGACAGAAGGGGAGGAAAAGAGACCAAATGAGGGAAAGCAGATGGAGCCTGAGAGCCTGGGACAGAGACAGAGAGAGGGGAAGGCAGGCAGGCAGTCAGGTGGGGAGGCAGGCGCGTGGAAACAGAGACAGATGTCAACAGGTACATGCAGAGAATCATAGACAGAGACCAAAAGAGCCACAGAGAAACTGGTAGTTTTGATGAGAGCGGGTGGGGCGGGGGAGAGAGAGAGAGAGAAGTACCTATCCATCCCATTCTGACTGTGGGAAAGCAAGCATTGCCTCCTCCTGTGTCACAAGTCATTACTCTGGACACCAGTAAGGTGACTCGAAGAGGAAGGATTCTTTTCAGGGACACAGATTGTGTATAATGGAATCTGGTGCACTTCTTCGCAGGTGAAAGCCAGAGTCTACATTCTACGTGCTAGTAAGAGTTCAGTCCCTGTGCACTGTAAATATTTCCACTGGGGGCAGACGGGCCATACTGGGTCTCCATTAGTCGGCTTGTTGCTGGCTGGCTGGCTGGCTGGTGCGTTTGTGCGTTTGTTTTATGGTGCATCCCTGCAATAGATAGTGGAAGTACATGCATAAGCATTGAAAGACAAGGCTTTCTTTCTTTGTACCCAGGTTTGGTTTCAAAACCAGCGAAGAAGATGCCTAAAGCAGAGCCGATTGCTGTCGGAGAATGGCTTCAAAGGAGGGCAGTCGCAGTCACTGCGGCCGCCACCACCTGACTCGAGGTAAGTTCCCAGCATTCGTAAGTCATTTCCCCAGAGCATCTCTATAAGACAGAATCATCTCTGGACGTGGATGACCATGGGTGGCGAAGAACGCTTCAGAGAGGATACCATGATATCTTGGGTTCTTGCCCATTCCTGCTCCACACAGGATCATCATGCCCCTGTTGGAGGGTGGGGAGATGCATGGCCAGGAAGGCTTGGAATCTTTGGGTCCGGAACCTGCCTGGATGTGCAGAAATCCCTTCTTCCATCACATGGGGCATTTTCACATAGCACTGAATAAGATGTATCGATGTATCGATCTTAATCTATGACATACCACTTCCTACATACCACACACTGGATCTGCTGTGAACGTGCTGAAATTGGCCTGACTGTCCTCTCTTCTCTGTGTGTCCTCCTTTAGAAAACTTGGGAAGAGAGGCCAGGCGAAAGAGGACTTTGATCTCTCCTTCTCAAACAAGGGTCCTTGTGCAAGCCTTTGAGAGGGATCGATTTCCATCTATTGCTGCCAGGGAAGAATTGGCTCACCAGACAGGAATACCCGAACCTCGAATCCAGGTAAGTTCTCCACCAGTGGGTGGAACTTGGCTTCTCCCAAGAGAAAGGAGTGTTAACCATTGCGACGGGTTGCTGCTGGCTATATGTAGGCTTGGAGAGGGGGGATTGGGAGGACGTTCCCTTCATCCTATGAATACGCCAAGGGGGCTGACCTGAAGGCATCCATTTCCAGAAGAGGAGAGGGCAATGGAAGTCCTGGGCAGCCAGGGAGGGGCCTGAGGTTGTAGCTGGGCAATGACGGCTCTCCTCAAAGGCAGGGGTGGGGAGGGGTGGGGAGGGGTGGGGTGGGTCCTGTGTTGCCCTGACGTCCTCCCGCATTTTCAAGAGCCAAGGCGAAAGCTTTAGGGAAAATGGCCCTTAGATGAGGCCCACCAGTACTTGCCATGAGCCTGACAGATTGGAGGGTGCGGAAGGGCAGGGCAGAGTGGACTGGGGCGGGCCGGGAATGGGGCGGCTGCAAGTTGATCTGGACTGTCACGCTGCTAATGTTCCTGTCACCCCATATGGTTCCCTAGGTATGGTTCCAGAACCGAAGAGCTCGGCACCCAAAGCAGAGCGCTAGTGGGCCTGTGAATGCCCTGGCCGAAGGCCCAGATGCCACATCAGCCGTGACTGCCCCGTCGGACCAAAGTCCCTGGCCCACTGTCCATAGCACCTCTCATCATTATCCTCCCTCTCATGCCCCTGAGAGCATGCAATCCTTTGCTGCGGCCACTCCTGTTTTCTCCCCCTCCTTTCTTGTGCCAGGGGCTGCCTCTGGGTGCTGTGTGGGCCAGCCGTTGATGTTCATCATGGTCCAGCCCAGCCTGGCAGCACTTCAGGGATGCCAGAACCCACAGCCTCTTCCGGCCACAGTTCCGTGGGGTGAAGGGACACATGCTCTCATCGCCAGTGGGCAGCCTGCCCAGGGGGGCATCGGGCTGCCTGCACCGCCAGAGACAGACTTCTGGCAGCAGCAGGCAACCTCAGGTGAAGAGGCACCTCCCCAGCTGGAGCAACAGCCCCAGCACTCAGCCCTTCCAGGCTCCTCAAGCCTCCTGGACGAACTCTTGTCAGACGAGGATATTCTGGACAAGGCACGCCCTTTTCTGAATGCGGACCCTGAGGAAGAGGAGCTTGCGGCAACCCTCGAAGCCCCCCTCAGCGAGGAAGAATTCCAGGCCCTGCTCGACATGCTGCCAGGCTCCCCAGTGCCACAGGTTTAGGGGGAGTAAGGAAGGCCTTCCCCCGAGCCCCTTTCAAGCCTCCTTTCCTGAGAGGCAGAGCCATGGGGGAGAGAAAGAAGAAGGAATAAGCAACGCTCATCATAGTGTCTGGCAGGGAGACCAAGGCAAGAAGACTGTCGACAGCAATCGCGGTGTGCCCATGAGCGATGCCATGCTCCACACAGACTGTCATGAAGCATGGGCACCAGAAGGGACACCCTCTCTGAAGCCTCAAGGAATTCTAGCCGTTCAATGATAACGAGGAGGACCCAACGCTGAACTGGATTTCCCTGTTGTATGTGACATTCCATTGATCCAATCAATAAATCTTGGCACTCACTTCAAGTTCTCGGTTGTGCTTCGGTCGCATTGTATTCTCCTGCGTTTCCTTGGGGAGGTGAAATGCCTCCCTTGGCCTGGGACAGCATGGGAGGATGGTCCAGATGCCCGTGTCTAGTCCCGTAGCTTGTAGCCACAAATACACCTTAGTGGAATCACGAAAACACTCTCACAGTGACAACCTTCACTTGCTTTCTGGGTGCATGGTGTGGAAGGGTTCCTCGAGGGCATTGCCTTTGTACAGAAGGACAGAACTCTGCAAAACTTTCATTGCCAGGGCTCATAGTAACCACTGTGCCCGGTATATTATGCAGGCAAATAATCTCTCTCCGTCCCTCTCTCTCTCCTATTGTGTGTCCACAGCCACACGCTACACGCACACACCTCTCAAAAGATAAGCCTAGTTACAACTAAAGTGATGCACAAATGAACTGAAAAGCCAAATCCATGTGGCATCGTAACGTCATCGCAGATCATCCCTTCCACTGCTTCTTTCAAAACTATTTTCCAACACATGTGCCTCGTACCCTCTGTGTTGAGTGATTCTCAACTGGCTCAATCCGTGCGCCCCATGTTCAGCATGGGTGTGTCAGTGGCACGAAACATTAAAATAATCTGAGAGTTGCCACTTGAATGTCTATACAACAATGAATCTGATTCTCTAGCTACACCTGCATCCGGGTCTCTAGCTCTAATGTGTGCATATCTCGGCAGATCCATCTAGTCCTCAACTCCCTCCCAGTCACAACCCAGTCTTAGGCTCCCCTTTCTCCAGAGCTCTAGAGCAATATACAGCCCTCTCTCTTTCTCTCTCTCTCCCTCTCCCTCTCTCTGTCACTGTCTCTCTCTGTCTCTCTGTATCTCTCCCTCTGTCTCTCTCTCTCTGTCTCTCCCTCTCCCTCTCTCTCTCCTTCCTTTCATTTTGCAGAAAGGAAACATCAGTTTCAAGAGCCACACAGGGGGCATAGGGCTTCTGGGGAAAGAATCTGGCCACGGTAGCCTCAGGACAAGTAGTACTGAAGATGTGGAAAGAGACAGCTTATGGAAAAGTTGGTGCTTTCAAGAGGGCGGGAGGAACACTGGGTCACAGTGTGCTGGGAAACACTAAGATGCTTGTGGGTGGCAGGACTTGCATAGACTCTAGCTAGATCTAGGAGCTGGGGCTTTACCATATTGGTTGTCCAATGCTGGCCACTCCAGAGAAACCTCGGAACCCAGGAACGGGCAGCGTTACCTCCACAGGGAGGCCACCTGTGTATAAACACACCTGGGGCCACTCAGGATTCCCTGGTTGCCATGCAGATCACAGTTTCTGCTCTCCCAAGCAACCTTTCCCCACCTGGATTGTCCAGGAGGGAGCCGGTCCAGCTCTGGCTGGCAGTGCCTTCTGGGAGGAGCCAGCTAATCCCATGTTTCAGTGATTATCTCACCCAAAACTTCATAGTTCTCGGGAAAAACCACCCCGATCCAGCAAAATGGTCACGCCTCCCTCTGATCTCAGTTACTTCAGGACGAGGGACCAAGACATGCACCTCCTCAGGACATCCTCCTGGGCCTCCTGAGACTTGCACACATCTACTGGTCCCGCTGACATCCGTCCACATGTACCAGCTGACAACCGTCCTTAGTGGGTGCAGAAAATCAAACACACAGATCACACAAACACCCCCTCACACACACACACACACACACACACACACACACACACACACACACACACCAGCCATATTTTAATGAATTGCTGGTGTAATTTCTCTGATTCCCAACTGTTTCTAAATAAGTTCTCTATCCTCCTGTTAATCCACGTGGTGGCAAAAGAACCTTGTTGGCAAAGGAACACATTAAAGATGGTTCTGTGTTTCTGTGTGGGGTTTTTTGGTTGGTTTGTTTTTAACTCTTCTATTCTGTGCAGCACAAATGCACCGAAAATGTTGGGATGGCTGTCCTTGGAATGCAAAGCTTTCCTTTCAAACCCAGCTGTGTCATCATCCATCATCTAACTAGCTTCATATCCCTCTCCTTCCCCTTCCCCTTCCACATCCCCTTCCCTTTCACCTTCCCATTCTCCTTCTTCTTGGCACACATGCCAGGTGACCAGTGAATGCGAAACTGACTTTGTCTTCTGGACGCCAAGGACAAGCACTGAAAATAACTTCCTTTTCTTGTGAAACCTCTACGTGTGGCGTGCCCCTTTCTCTGGTCTCTCCATGGCATATGAGCAAGGGGGTGGGTTTCAGGGTACCTGAAATAGTCCCAAACTGTTGAGGACCATGGGTAGACCCTCGATAAGCACTCAAGCTTAGTATGTGAATTATCGGGAACTCAAAACGCAGCCAAGGAAATACTTTAGGAGTGGGAGGCAATGACGTCCTGGGGGTGATGAGCGAAGTGGGAATGGTACTCGAGGCAAGCTAGGCTCTAGGTTCTCTCTGCATTTGGGAAAGTACAGTGACACACCTACGCATGAGGGACTCAGAGTTGGGGAATTCCACAGAGAGCAAAAGTATGTGTGGAATGTGGAAAGGTGTGAAAACGAGAGAGCACTGGACCCCAAGCTTTCTGTGAAAGGAGGACGAGGCCGGCAGCTTCAAAGGGACCTGGGAGTTTCCGAACACGCCTTCCATTCCAACACCCACTTGCCTCATGGGATTCCTTCCAGGTTCTCAATTTGCAAGGAAGGGTTCCCCACCATCTGAGGCTATTTACATAAATAGGGGCGGGGCATCCTCCTCCATTATAAATTCTGAGCTTCTGAGTACTGAACAGTTGGCCAGCAGTTTCCGTGCCATCCGTTTGGGTCTCCCACTATGGATTCGTCCCGCTCGTCCGTCACATACAGCACCTCCAGAGGTACGTTGCCCTCAGCATCTGGGCTCTGGGGTTGGATCATCCAAATACACTCATGCACCTCCCCACCCCAACGGTTGGTCACCACGAAGATTGAAGTTTCCCAGTGACCACCAACTGGCACAGACAGATATGCTGGGACATGTTTCTGGAATCAGTTGGGCAAAAGGATGCACCTTGGTTTGGGCATTTCACGTACATATTTCTGGTTTGCTGGTTCGTTTGTTTTCCTTCTTGAAATCGACATGGAAGTTGGTAGCCCTGTTGCCTGACAATGGCTTCTCTACCAAAAATCCCAGCCTGTGGTTGCAGTGAATGGCACACGAGTGTTTGAAAACGTTCCCAACTAAACTGATACTCTTTTCCAGTTGACCGTGTTTGGGATTTTGAGTTGGTTTTGCATGTTCTATTCTTGCTGTTGTTACGGATTTGCTCCCTTTGGTTTCATGTTCCATTTGAAGTGGTTAACTTCTATGGTGTCCATGGAAAGAATCCACATCCAGTATGTATTGGGAATAGAGGAAAAAGAGAGTTTTTCTTTGAGCACAACTGAAAGCTAGAGCCTGGGAAAGAGATTCCAGGAGCACTCGAACTGTCTCTAATTGGACTCCAAGGTAGGCACTGCAGGAGTCTCTGGAAAGCCAAAATCCGCAGTGTGACACATCCGTTCCTTGAGTGCCTTCCAAAGATTTTCCTTGGAGCTGGCAGGAAGGAAGGGCGCTTTTAAAGGAAGTCCCCTATAGGGGTCCGAAACCATTGCCTTGCTTTGCCTCCTTCCATGGGGAGACTTGGTGATGACACTACGTCACCAGCTGCCAGCTGCTAGAGCAGGTAGCCCTTGCAGAAGGGTTGGTGTTGTCCTAGAGTTGGAGAGAGTTCAGGAAACTCAAGATGTCAGGGGTGTGCTGGATGTGCCTGAAACCACACCCACCCTGGCCATCACAGCTGGCTCCCGCCTTAGAAGGCAGGAAAGGAGCACCCATGTATTCCCTTACCACCAGGAAGACGCAACCTCAAATAGGACAGGGGTGGGGGAAGCCCTTCAAGGCTGCCCAACTGAATGAATAGCAGGAGCACACGGCGAGTCAGCATGACCTCGGTGCCTAGAAAGGGAAACCCATCTTCCGAGGAGTACCGGGCGGTTGTGGGTGTGTGGGTGGGTGGGCACCATCAGACGGGTCACCACGCTGGTCCTTATCTCAAAAAGCTAGGTCTTCTAAACAATCTTCTTGTGCGTTCTGTGTCGGGGGTTGGCTTGTGTGTTTGTCTGGCTTCGTTTGGCTTTCGTCTCATTTCCTTTCAAATAGTGAAAACGCAGGTACTCTGTGCAAATGACAGGCCAGAAGCCGCACTCCTCTCATTAGCATAGAGGTCGAGGTAAATCTGGTAGAAGCCATCAAGACTTTCCCAGGCCTCCACAAGTGGAAAATCCTTCCACCCATTTTGGTCACGTTAGCCTGTTTTTCTAGGGCTCTCCCCTTCTGTTTGCATGGCGTCCTGGGGATCCTTGGCGAGTAGTGAGGGGATCCCCATAGCCTTGACCCTCAGCTTAGCTTGAGCCCCCATGGTCCCACTCAGCGTGGCTTTTGGGGTGTACCCACGGTTGTTCCAAATGCAGAGTCTTCCCCTGGCTTAGAGATTTTTCAAGTGGCACAAGGACCAGCGCTGGACTGGTACCATTGGTTTGAACCTCCATGGATTCGCCCCTGACACATTCCCCCTTTTCTCTCCCACAGGCCGACTCTCAAGACCATTGCAAAGGAGGAGGCTTGTTCTGAGGCTGAATCAGAAGGACACCCTGCAAGCACTCTTTCAACAGAACCCCTACCCCAGGGTAACGACCAGAGAACGGCTGTCGCGAGAGCTGGGCATTGCAGAAAGCAGAATTCAGGTACGTCCGAGTCTCTCGATCCATTCTCCCTCTCGGGGTCCATGTCCAGACGCAAGTCACCCTACGCCCGTTGGAGTCCTTGCTCTTGGGGCTTCCTCTTCGGGGTGTTCCAGACAGAAGGGACTCGAATCTTGGCAAGGAACGTGGCTCCCTTTGGGAAACGCAGCCAGACTGAGCTGTGTGGCAAGCGGTCCATTCAAATGGGTGGTCAAGAAAAAGGGTGAGGGGCCGCGGAAGCAGGGGGGCCTGGTGGTGCCAAGGAGGTGTTCCCTTAATGGCTGGCCTCCTAGGAACTAGCTGTGCTGAAGACTTCCCTCTCTGGGTAGGTTGGAGAGGAGTCACCAAAGGTAGGAACACCCCTCCTGCGACCATACGAAGCGTCGCCAAAGACTGATTGACAATCCCTATGAACACTTTTGCTCAGGGTGTCAAATTTTCCACACACCACCATCAGAAACGTCTAAAAGCATGCACACACACACGCACACAAGCACAGGCCCATACTGCAGGTCGGCCTCGGGGAATGAGGTAGCATGCACACTGCTTCACTGTTGAAGACAAGGACACATATTCTGAAGATGGGGAGCAGGTTCATAAGAGCCTCCTGACCTCACAGTGATGGAGGCATGTAGTCCCTGAGAAGTAACTGTCAATGAGTAGTTCCCAGGCAGCATGGGAAGAGTAGTTGTCATGGGGGCACTTACTAAGGGATATGATTGCGTGTCATGAGACAGTACTGCCTCTGGGGACATAAGAGAGGCAGGGAAACATGAATCGGTCATGGACCAGACCGAAGGGGAGGCAAAGAGACCAAATGAGGGAAAGCAGATGGAGCCTGAGAGCCTGGGACAGAGACAGAGAGAGGGGAAGGCAGGCAGGCAGTCAGGTGGGCAGGCAGGCGGGTGGCAACAGAGACAGATGTCAACAGGTACATGCAGAGAATCATAGACAGAGACCAAAAGAGCCACAGAGAAACTGGTAGTTTTGATGAGAACGGGTGGGGCGTGGGGGAGAGAGAGAGAGAGAGAGGTACCTATCCATCCCATTCTGACTGTGGGAAAGCAAGCATTGTCTCCTCCTGTGTCACAAGTCATTACTCTGGACACCAGTAAGGTGACTCGAAGAGGAAGGATTGTTTCCATGGACACAGATTGTGTATAATGGAATCTGGTGCACTTCTTCGCAGGTGAAAGCCAGAGTCTACATTCTACGTGCTAGTAAGAGTTCAGTCCCTGTGCACTGTAAATATTTCCACTGGGGGCAGACGGGCCATACTGGGTCTCCATTAGTCGGCTTGTTGCTGGCTGGCTGGCTGGCTGGTGCGTTTGTGCGTTTGTTTTATGGTGCATCCCTGCAATAGATAGTGGAAGTACATGCATAAGCATTGAAAGACAAGGCTTTCTTTCTTTGTACCCAGGTTTGGTTTCAAAACCAGCGAAGAAGATGCCTAAAGCAGAGCCGATTGCTGTCGGAGAATGGCTTCAAAGGAGGGCAGTCGCAGTCACTGCGGCCGCCACCAGCTGACTCGAGGTAAGTTCCCAGCATTCGTAAGTCATTTCCCCAGAGCATCTCTATGAGACAGAATCATCTCTGGACGTGGATGACCATGGGAGGCCAAGAACGCTTCAGAGAGGATACCATGATATCTTGGGTTCTTGCCCCATTCCTGCTCCACACAGGATCATCATGCCCCTGTTGGAGGGTGGGGAGATGCATGGCCAGGAAGGCTTGGAATCTTTGGGTCCGGAACCTGCCTGGATGTGCAGAAATCCCTTCTTCCATCACATGGGGCATTTTCACATAGCACTGAATAAGATGTATCGATGTATCGATCTTAATCTATGACATACCACTTCCTACATACCACACACTGGATCTGCTGTGAACGTGCTGAAATTGGCCTGACTGTCCTCTCTTCTCTGTGTGTCCTCCTTTAGAAAACTTGGGAAGAGAGGCCAGGCGAAAGAGGACTTTGATCTCTCCTTCTCAAACAAGGGTCCTTGTGCAAGCCTTTGAGAGGGATCGATTTCCATCTATTGCTGCCAGGGAAGAATTGGCTCACCAGACAGGAATACCCGAACCTCGAATCCAGGTAAGTTCTCCACCAGTGGGTGGAACTTGGCTTCTCCCAAGAGAAAGGAGTGTTAACCATTGCGACGGGTTGCTGCTGGCTATATGTAGGCTTGGAGAGGGGGGATTGGGAGGACGTTCCCTTCATCCTATGAATACGCCAAGGGGGCTGACCTGAAGGCATCCATTTCCAGAAGAGGAGAGGGCAATGGAAGTCCTGGGCAGCCAGGGAGGGGCCTGAGGTTGTAGCTGGGCAATGACGGCTCTCCTCAAAGGCAGGGGTGGGGAGGGGTGGGGAGGGGTGGGGTGGGTCCTGTGTTGCCCTGACGTCCTCCCGCATTTTCAAGAGCCAAGGCGAAAGCTTTAGGGAAAATGGCCCTTAGATGAGGCCCACCAGTACTTGCCATGAGCCTGACAGATTGGAGGGTGCGGAAGGGCAGGGCAGAGTGGACTGGGGCGGGCCGGGAATGGGGCGGCTGCAAGTTGATCTGGACTGTCACGCTGCTAATGTTCCTGTCACCCCATATGGTTCCCTAGGTATGGTTCCAGAACCGAAGAGCTCGGCACCCAAAGCAGAGCGCTAGTGGGCCTGTGAATGCCCTGGCCGAAGGCCCAGATGCCACATCAGCCGTGACTGCCCCGTCGGACCAAAGTCCCTGGCCCACTGTCCATAGCACCTCTCATCATTATCCTCCCTCTCATGCCCCTGAGAGCATGCAATCCTTTGCTGCGGCCACTCCTGTTTTCTCCCCCTCCTTTCTTGTGCCAGGGGCTGCCTCTGGGTGCTGTGTGGGCCAGCCGTTGATGTTCATCGTGGTCCAGCCCAGCCTGGCAGCACTTCAGGGATGCCAGAACCCACAGCCTCTTCCGGCCACAGTTCCGTGGGGTGAAGGGACACATGCTCTCATCGCCAGTGGGCAGCCTGCCCAGGGGGGCATCGGGCTGCCTGCACCGCCAGAGACAGACTTCTGGCAGCAGCAGGCAACCTCAGGTGAAGAGACACCTCCGCAGCTGGAGCAACAGCCCCAGCACTCAGCCCTTCCAGGCTCCTCAAGCCTCCTGGACGAACTCTTGTCAGACGAGGATATTCTGGACAAGGCACGCCCTTTTCTGAATGCGGACCCTGAGGAAGAGGAACTTGCGGCAACCCTCGAAGCCCCCCTCAGCGAGGAAGAATTCCAGGCCCTGCTCGACATGCTGCCAGGCTCCCCAGTGCCACAGGTTTAGGGGGAGTAAGGAAGGCCTTCCCCCGAGCCCCTTTCAAGCCTCCTTTCCTGGGAGGCAGAGCCATGGGGGAGAGAAAGAAGAAGGAATAAGCAACGCTCATCATAGTGTCTGGCAGGGAGACCAAGGCAAGAAGACTGTCGACAGCAATTGCGCTGTGCCCACGAGCGATGCCATGCTCCACACAGACTGTCATGAAGCATGGGCACCAGAAGGGACACCCTCTCTGAAGCCTCAAGGAATTCTAGCCGTTCAATGATAACGAGGAGGACCCAACGCTGAACTGGATTTCCCCGTTGTATGTGACATTCCATTGATCCAATCAATAAATCTTGGCACTCACTTCAAGTTCTCGGTTGTGCTTTGGTCGCTTTGTATTCTCCTGCGTTTCCTTGGGGAGGTGAAATCCCTCCCTTGGCCTGGGACAGCATGGGAGGATGGTCCAGATGCCCGTGTCTAGTCCCGTAGCTTGTAGCCACAAATACACCTTAGTGGAATCACGAAAACACTCTCACAGTGACAACCTTCACTTGCTTTCTGGGTGCATGGTGTGGAAGGGTTCCTCGAGGGCATTGCCTTTGTACAGAAGGACAGAACTCTGCAAAAACTTTCATTGCCAGGGCTCATAGTAACCACTGTGCCCGGTATATTATGCAGGCAAATAATCTCTCTCCGTCCCTCTCTCTCTCCTATTGTGTGTCCACAGCCACACGCTACACGCACACACCTCTCAAAAGATAAGCCTAGTTACAACTAAAGTGATGCACAAATGAACTGAAAAGCCAAATCCATGTGGCATCGTAACGTCATCGCAGATCATCCCTTCCACTGCTTCTTTCAAAACTATTTTCCAACACATGTGCCTCATACCCTCTGTGTTGAGTGATTCTCAACTGGCTCAATCCGTGCGCCCCATGTTCAGCATGGGTGTGTCAGTGGCACGAAACATTAAAATAATCTGAGAGCTGCCACTTGATTGTCTATACAACAATGAATCTGATTCTCTAGCTACACCTGCATCCAGGTCTCTAGCTCTAATGTGTGCATATCTCGGCAGATCCATCTAGTCCTCAACTCCCTCCCAGTCACACCCCAGTCTTAGGCTCCCCTTTCTCCAGAGCTCTAGAGCAATATACAGCCCTCTCTCTTTCTCTCTCTCTCCCTCTCCCTCTCTCTGTCACTGTCTCTCTCTGTCTCTCTGTATCTCTCTCTCTGTCTCTCTCTCTCTGTCTCTCTCTCTCTCTCTCTCTCTCTCTCTCTCCTTCCTTTCGATTTGCAGAAAGGAAACATCAGTTTCAAGAGCCACACAGGGGGCATAGGGCTTCTGGGGAAAGAATCTGGCCACGGTAGCCTCAGGACAAGTAGTACTGAAGATGTGGAAAGAGACAGCTTATGGAAAAGTTGGTGCTTTCAAGAGGGCGGGAGGAACACTGGGTCACAGTGTGCCGGGAAACACTGAGATGCTTGTGGGTGGCAGGACTTGCACAGACTCTAGCTAGAGCTAGGAGCTGGGGCTTTACCATATTGGTTGTCCAATGCTGGCCACTCCAGAGAAACCTCGGAGCCCAGGAACGGGCAGCGTTACCTCCACAGGGAGGCCACCTGTGTATAAACACACCTGGGGCCACTCAGGATTCCCTGGTTGCCATGCAGATCACAGTTTCTGCTCTCCCAAGCAACCTTTCCCCACCTGGATTGTCCAGGAGGGAGCCGGTCCAGCTCTGGCAGGCAGTGTCTTCTGGGAGGAGCCAGCAAATCCCATGTTTCAGTGATTATCTCACCCAAAACTTCATAGTTCTCGGGAAAAACCACCCCGATCCAACAAGATGGCCACGCCTACCTCTGATCTCAGTTACTTCAGGACGAGGGACCAAGACATGCACCTCCTCAGGACATCCTCCTGGGCCTCCTGAGACTTGCACACACCTACTGGTCCCGCTGACATCCGTCCACATGTACCAGCTGACAACCGTCCTTAGTGGGTGCAGAAAATCAAACACACAGATCACACAAACACCCCCTCACACACACACACACACACACACACACACACCAGCCATATTTTAACGAATTGCTGGTGTAATTACTCTGATTCCCAACTGTTTCTAAATAAGCTCTCTGTCCTCATGTTAATCCACGTGGTGGCAAAAGAACCCTGTTGGCAAAGGAACACATTAAAGATGGTTCTGTGTTTCTGTGTGGGGTTTTTTGGTTGGTTTGTTTTTAACTCTTCTATTCTGTGCAGCACAAATGCACCGAAAATGTTGGGATGGCTGTCCTTGGAATGCAAAGCTTTCCTTTCAAACCCAGCTGTGTCATCATCCATCATCTAACTAGCTTCATATCCCTCTCCTTCCCCTTCCCCTTCCACATCCCCTTCCCTTTCACCTTCCCATTCTCCTTCTTCTTGGCACACATGCCAGGTGACCAGTGAATGTGAAACTGACTTTGTCTTCTGGACGCCAAGGACAAGCACTGAAAATAACTTCCTTTTCTTGTGAAACCTCTACGTGTGGCGTGCCCCTTTCTCTGGTCTCTCCATGGCATATGAGCAAGGGGGTGGGTTTCAGGGTACCTGAAATAGTCCCAAACTGTTGAGGACCATGGGTAGACCCTCGATAAGCACTCAAGCTTAGTATGTGAATTATCGGGAACTCAAAACGCAGCCAAGGAAATACTTTAGGAGTGGGAGGCAATGACGTCCTGGGGGTGATGAGCGAAGTGGGAATGGTACTCGAGGCAAGCTAGGCTCTAGGTTCTCTCTGCATTTGGGAAAGTACAGTGACACACCTACGCATGAGGGACTCAGAGTTGGGGAATTCCACAGAGAGCAAAAGTATGTGTGGAATGTGGAAAGGTGTGAAAACGAGAGAGCACTGGACCCCAAGCTTTCTGTGAAAGGAGGACGAGGCCGGCAGCTTCAAAGGGACCTGGGAGTTTCCGAACACGCCTTCCATTCCAACACCCACTTGCCTCATGGGATTCCTTCCAGGTTCTCAATTCGCAAGGAAGGGTTCCCCACCATCTGAGGCTATTTACATAAATAGGGGCGGGGCATCCTCCTCCATTATAAATTCTGAGCTTCTGAGTACTGAACAGTTGGCCAGCAGTTTCCGTGCCATCCGTTTGGGTCTCCCACTATGGATTCGTCCAGCTCGTCCGTCACATACAGCACCTCCAGAGGTACGTTGCCCTCAGCATCTGGGCTCTGGGGTTGGATCATCCAAATACACTCATGCACCTCCCCACCCCAACGGTTGGTCACCACGAAGATTGAAGTTTCCCAATGACCACCAACTGGCACAGACAGATATGCTGGGACATGTTTCTGGAATCAGTTGGGCAAAAGGATGCACCTTGGTTTGGGCATTTCACGTACATATTTCTGGTTTGCTGGTTCGTTTGTTTTCCTTCTTGAAATCGACATGGAAGTTGGTAGCCCTGTTGCCTGACAATGGCTTCTCTACCAAAAATCCCAGCCGGTGGTTGCAGTGAATGGCACACGAGTGTTTGAAAACGTTCCCAACTAAACTGATACTCTTTTCCAGTTGACCGTGTTTGGGATTTTGAGTTGGTTTTGCATGTTCTATTCTTGCTGTTGTTACGGATTTGCTCCCTTTGGTTTCATGTTCCATTTGAAGTGGTTAACTTCTATGGTGTCCATGGAAAGAATCCACATCCAGTATGTATTGGGAATAGAGGAAAAAGAGAGTTTTTCTTTGAGCACAACTGAAAGCTAGAGCCTGGGAAAGAGATTCCAGGAGCACTCGAACTGTCTCTAATTGGACTCCAAGGTAGGCACTGCAGGAGTCTCTGGAAAGCCAAAATCCGCAGTGTGACACATCCGTTCCTTGAGTGCCTTCCAAAGATTTTCCTTGGAGCTGGCAGGAAGGAAGGGCGCTTTTAAAGGAAGTCCCCTATAGGGGTCCGAAACCATTGCCTTGCTTTGCCTCCTTCCATGGGGAGACTTGGTGATGACACTACGTCACCAGCTGCCAGCTGCTAGAGCAGGTAGCCCTTGCAGAAGGGTTGGTGTTGTCCTAGAGTTGGAGAGAGTTCAGGAAACTCAAGATGTCAGGGGTGTGCTGGATGTGCCTGAAACCACACCCACCCTGGCCATCACAGCTGGCTCCCGCCTTAGAAGGCAGGAAAGGAGCACCCATGTATTCCCTTACCACCAGGAAGACGCAACCTCAAATAGGACAGGGGTGGGGGAAGCCCTTCAAGGCTGCCCAACTGAATGAATAGCAGGAGCACACGGCGAGTCAGCATGACCTCGGTGCCTAGAAAGGGAAACCCATCTTCCGAGGAGTACCGGGCGGTTGTGGGTGTGTGGGTGGGTGGGCACCATCAGACGGGTCACCACGCTGGTCCTTATCTCAAAAAGCTAGGTCTTCTAAACAATCTTCTTGTGCGTTCTGTGTCGGGGGTTGGCTTGTGTGTTTGTCTGGCTTCGTTTGGCTTTCGTCTCATTTCCTTTCAAATAGTGAAAACGCAGGTACTCTGTGCAAATGACAGGCCAGAAGCCGCACTCCTCTCATTAGCATAGAGGTCGAGGTAAATCTGGTAGAAGCCATCAAGACTTTCCCAGGCCTCCACAAGTGGAAAATCCTTCCACCCATTTTGGTCACGTTAGCCTGTTTTTCTAGGGCTCTCCCCTTCTGTTTGCATGGCGTCCTGGGGATCCTTGGCGAGTAGTGAGGGGATCCCCATAGCCTTGACCCTCAGCTTAGCTTGAGCCCCCATGGTCCCACTCAGCGTGGCTTTTGGGGTGTACCCACGGTTGTTCCAAATGCAGAGTCTTCCCCTGGCTTAGAGATTTTTCAAGTGGCACAAGGACCAGCGCTGGACTGGTACCATTGGTTTGAACCTCCATGGATTCGCCCCTGACACATTCCCCCTTTTCTCTCCCACAGGCCGACTCTCAAGACCATTGCAAAGGAGGAGGCTTGTTCTGAGGCTGAATCAGAAGGACACCCTGCAAGCACTCTTTCAACAGAACCCCTACCCCGGGGTAACGACCAGAGAACGGCTGTCGCGAGAGCTGGGCATTGCAGAAAGCAGAATTCAGGTACGTCCGAGTCTCTCGATCCATTCTCCCTCTCGGGGTCCATGTCCAGACGCAAGTCACCCTACGCCCGTTGGAGTCCTTGCTCTTGGGGCTTCCTCTTCGGGGTGTTCCAGACAGAAGGGACTCGAATCTTGGCAAGGAACGTGGCTCCCTTTGGGAAACGCAGCCAGACTGAGCTGTGTGGCGAGCGGTCCATTCAAATGGGTGGTCAAGAAAAAGGGTGAGGGGCCGCGGAAGCAGGGGGGCCTGGTGGTGCCAAGGAGGTGTTCCCTAAATGGCTGGCCTCCTAGGAACTAGCTGTGCTGAAGACTTCCCTCTCTGGGTAGGTTGGAGAGGAGTCACCAAAGGTAGGAACACCCCTCCTGCGACCATACGAAGCGTCGCCAAAGACTGATTGACAATCCCTATGAACACTTTTGCTCAGGGTGTCAAATTTTCCACACACCACCATCAGAAACGTCTAAAAGCATGCACACACACACGCACACAAGCACAGGCCCATACTGCAGGTCGGCCTCGGGGAATGAGGTAGCATGCACACTGCTTCACTGTTGAAGACAAGGACACATATTCTGAAGATGGGGAGCGGGTTCATAAGAGCCTCCTGACCTCACAGTGATGGAGGCATGTAGTCCCTGAGAAGTAACTGTCAATGAGTAGTTCCCAGGCAGCATGGGAAGAGTAGTTGTCATGGGGGCACTTACTAAGGGATATGATTGCGTGTCATGAGACAGTACTGCCTCTGGGGACATAAGAGAGGCAGGGAAACATGAATCGGTCATGGACCAGACCGAAGGGGAGGCAAAGAGACCAAATGAGGGAAAGCAGATGGAGCCTGAGAGCCTGGGACAGAGACAGAGAGAGGGGAAGGCAGGCAGGCAGTCAGGTGGGCAGGCAGGCGGGTGGCAACAGAGACAGATGTCAACAGGTACATGCAGAGAATCATAGACAGAGGCCAAAAGAGCCACAGAGAAACTGGTAGTTTTGATGAGAACGGGTGGGGCGTGGGAGAGAGAGAGAGAGAGAGGTACCTATCCATCCCATTCTGACTGTGGGAAAGCAAGCATTGCCTCCTCCTGTGTCACAAGTCATTACTCTGGACACCAGTAAGGTGACTCGAAGAGGAAGGATTGTTTCCATGGACACAGATTGTGTATAATGGAATCTGGTGCACTTCTTCACAGGTGAAAGCTGGAGTCTACATTCTACGTGCTAGTAAGAGTTCAGTCCCTGTGCACTGTAAATATTTCCACTGGGGGCAGACGGGCCATACTGGGTCTCCATTAGTCGGCTTGTTGCTGGCTGGCTGGCTGGCTGGTGCATTTGTGCGTTTGTTTTATGGTGCATCCCTGCAATAGATAGTGGAAGTACGTGCATAAGCATTGAAAGACAAGGCTTTCTTTCTTTGTACCCAGGTTTGGTTTCAAAACCAGCGAAGAAGATGCCTAAAGCAGAGCCGATTGCTGTCGGAGAATGGCTTCAAAGGAGGGCAGTCGCAGTCACTGCGGCCGCCACCACCTGAGGCTTTGACTCGAGGTAAGTTCCCAGCATTCGTAAGTCATTTCCCCAGAGCATCTCTATGAGACAGAATCATCTCTGGACGTGGATGACCATGGGAGGCCAAGAACGCTTCAGAGAGGATACCATGATATCTTGGGTTCTTGCCCCATTCCTGCTCCACACAGGATCATCATGCCCCTGTTGGAGGGTGGGGAGATGCATGGCCAGGAAGGCTTGGAATCTTTGGGTCCGGAACCTGCCTGGATGTGCAGAAATCCCTTCTTCCATCACATGGGGCATTTTCACATAGCACTGAATAAGATGTATCGATGTATCGATCTTAATCTATGACATACCACTTCCTACATACCACACACTGGATCTGCTGTGAACGTGCTGAAATTGGCCTGACTGTCCTCTCTTCTCTGTGTGTCCTCCTTTAGAAAACTTGGGAAGAGAGGCCAGGCGAAAGAGGACTTTGATCTCTCCTTCTCAAACAAGGGTCCTTGTGCAAGCCTTTGAGAGGGATCGATTTCCATCTATTGCTGCCAGGGAAGAATTGGCTCACCAGACAGGAATACCCGAACCTCGAATCCAGGTAAGTTCTCCACCAGTGGGTGGAACTTGGCTTCTCCCAAGAGAAAGGAGTGTTAACCATTGCGACGGGTTGCTGCTGGCTATATGTAGGCTTGGAGAGGGGGGATTGGGAGGACGTTCCCTTCATCCTATGAATACGCCAAGGGGGCTGACCTGAAGGCATCCATTTCCAGAAGAGGAGAGGGCAATGGAAGTCCTGGGCAGCCAGGGAGGGGCCTGAGGTTGTAGCTGGGCAATGACGGCTCTCCTCAAAGGCAGGGGTGGGGAGGGGTGGGGAGGGGTGGGGTGGGTCCTGTGTTGCCCTGACGTCCTCCCGCATTTTCAAGAGCCAAGGCGAAAGCTTTAGGGAAAATGGCCCTTAGATGAGGCCCACCAGTACTTGCCATGAGCCTGACAGATTGGAGGGTGCGGAAGGGCAGGGCAGAGTGGACTGGGGCGGGCCGGGAATGGGGCGGCTGCAAGTTGATCTGGACTGTCACGCTGCTAATGTTCCTGTCACCCCATATGGTTCCCTAGGTATGGTTCCAGAACCGAAGAGCTCGGCACCCAAAGCAGAGCGCTAGTGGGCCTGTGAATGCCCTGGCCGAAGGCCCAGATGCCACATCAGCCGTGACTGCCCCGTCGGACCAAAGTCCCTGGCCCACTGTCCATAGCACCTCTCATCATTATCCTCCCTCTCATGCCCCTGAGAGCATGCAATCCTTTGCTGCGGCCACTCCTGTTTTCTCCCCCTCCTTTCTTGTGCCAGGGGCTGCCTCTGGGTGCTGTGTGGGCCAGCCGTTGATGTTCATCGTGGTCCAGCCCAGCCTGGCAGCACTTCAGGGATGCCAGAACCCACAGCCTCTTCCGGCCACAGTTCCGTGGGGTGAAGGGACACATGCTCTCATCGCCAGTGGGCAGCCTGCCCAGGGGGGCATCGGGCTGCCTGCACCGCCAGAGACAGACTTCTGGCAGCAGCAGGCAACCTCAGGTGAAGAGACACCTCCCCAGCTGGAGCAACAGCCCCAGCACTCAGCCCTTCCAGGCTCCTCAAGCCTCCTGGACGAACTCTTGTCAGACGAGGATATTCTGGACAAGGCACGCCCTTTTCTGAATGCGGACCCTGAGGAAGAGGAACTTGCGGCAACCCTCGAAGCCCCCCTCAGCGAGGAAGAATTCCAGGCCCTGCTCGACATGCTGCCAGGCTCCCCAGTGCCACAGGTTTAGGGGGAGTAAGGAAGGCCTTCCCCCGAGCCCCTTTCAAGCCTCCTTTCCTGGGAGGCAGAGCCATGGGGGAGAGAAAGAAGAAGGAATAAGCAACGCTCATCATAGTGTCTGGCAGGGAGACCAAGGCAAGAAGACTGTCGACAGCAATTGCGCTGTGCCCACGAGCGATGCCATGCTCCACACAGACTGTCATGAAGCATGGGCACCAGAAGGGACACCCTCTCTGAAGCCTCAAGGAATTCTAGCCGTTCAATGATAACGAGGAGGACCCAACGCTGAACTGGATTTCCCCGTTGTATGTGACATTCCATTGATCCAATCAATAAATCTTGGCACTCACTTCAAGTTCTCGGTTGTGCTTTGGTCGCTTTGTATTCTCCTGCGTTTCCTTGGGGAGGTGAAATCCCTCCCTTGGCCTGGGACAGCATGGGAGGATGGTCCAGATGCCCGTGTCTAGTCCCGTAGCTTGTAGCCACAAATACACCTTAGTGGAATCACGAAAACACTCTCACAGTGACAACCTTCACTTGCTTTCTGGGTGCATGGTGTGGAAGGGTTCCTCGAGGGCATTGCCTTTGTACAGAAGGACAGAACTCTGCAAAAACTTTCATTGCCAGGGCTCATAGTAACCACTGTGCCCGGTATATTATGCAGGCAAATAATCTCTCTCCGTCCCTCTCTCTCTCCTATTGTGTGTCCACAGCCACACGCTACACGCACACACCTCTCAAAAGATAAGCCTAGTTACAACTAAAGTGATGCACAAATGAACTGAAAAGCCAAATCCATGTGGCATCGTAACGTCATCGCAGATCATCCCTTCCACTGCTTCTTTCAAAACTATTTTCCAACACATGTGCCTCATACCCTCTGTGTTGAGTGATTCTCAACTGGCTCAATCCGTGCGCCCCATGTTCAGCATGGGTGTGTCAGTGGCACGAAACATTAAAATAATCTGAGAGCTGCCACTTGATTGTCTATACAACAATGAATCTGATTCTCTAGCTACACCTGCATCCAGGTCTCTAGCTCTAATGTGTGCATATCTCGGCAGATCCATCTAGTCCTCAACTCCCTCCCAGTCACACCCCAGTCTTAGGCTCCCCTTTCTCCAGAGCTCTAGAGCAATATACAGCCCTCTCTCTTTCTCTCTCTCTCCCTCTCCCTCTCTCTGTCACTGTCTCTCTCTGTCTCTCTGTATCTCTCTCTCTGTCTCTCTCTCTCTGTCTCTCTCTCTCTCTCTCTCTCTCTCTCCTTCCTTTCGATTTGCAGAAAGGAAACATCAGTTTCAAGAGCCACACAGGGGGCATAGGGCTTCTGGGGAAAGAATCTGGCCACGGTAGCCTCAGGACAAGTAGTACTGAAGATGTGGAAAGAGACAGCTTATGGAAAAGTTGGTGCTTTCAAGAGGGCGGGAGGAACACTGGGTCACAGTGTGCCGGGAAACACTGAGATGCTTGTGGGTGGCAGGACTTGCACAGACTCTAGCTAGAGCTAGGAGCTGGGGCTTTACCATATTGGTTGTCCAATGCTGGCCACTCCAGAGAAACCTCGGAGCCCAGGAACGGGCAGCGTTACCTCCACAGGGAGGCCACCTGTGTATAAACACACCTGGGGCCACTCAGGATTCCCTGGTTGCCATGCAGATCACAGTTTCTGCTCTCCCAAGCAACCTTTCCCCACCTGGATTGTCCAGGAGGGAGCCGGTCCAGCTCTGGCAGGCAGTGTCTTCTGGGAGGAGCCAGCAAATCCCATGTTTCAGTGATTATCTCACCCAAAACTTCATAGTTCTCGGGAAAAACCACCCCGATCCAACAAGATGGCCACGCCTACCTCTGATCTCAGTTACTTCAGGACGAGGGACCAAGACATGCACCTCCTCAGGACATCCTCCTGGGCCTCCTGAGACTTGCACACACCTACTGGTCCCGCTGACATCCGTCCACATGTACCAGCTGACAACCGTCCTTAGTGGGTGCAGAAAATCAAACACACAGATCACACAAACACCCCCTCACACACACACACACACACACACACACACACCAGCCATATTTTAACGAATTGCTGGTGTAATTACTCTGATTCCCAACTGTTTCTAAATAAGCTCTCTGTCCTCATGTTAATCCACGTGGTGGCAAAAGAACCCTGTTGGCAAAGGAACACATTAAAGATGGTTCTGTGTTTCTGTGTGGGGTTTTTTGGTTGGTTTGTTTTTAACTCTTCTATTCTGTGCAGCACAAATGCACCGAAAATGTTGGGATGGCTGTCCTTGGAATGCAAAGCTTTCCTTTCAAACCCAGCTGTGTCATCATCCATCATCTAACTAGCTTCATATCCCTCTCCTTCCCCTTCCCCTTCCACATCCCCTTCCCTTTCACCTTCCCATTCTCCTTCTTCTTGGCACACATGCCAGGTGACCAGTGAATGCGAAACTGACTTTGTCTTCTGGACGCCAAGGACAAGCACTGAAAATAACTTCCTTTTCTTGTGAAACCTCTACGTGTGGCGTGCCCCTTTCTCTGGTCTCTCCATGGCATATGAGCAAGGGGGTGGGTTTCAGGGTACCTGAAATAGTCCCAAACTGTTGAGGACCATGGGTAGACCCTCGA
Organism: Hyperoodon ampullatus; assembly: GCF_949752795.1. Lineage (NCBI taxonomy): Eukaryota > Metazoa > Chordata > Mammalia > Artiodactyla > Ziphiidae > Hyperoodon > Hyperoodon ampullatus. Next base: position 72,995,463 of record NC_136918.1, on the reverse strand, counting down.
TAAGCACTCAAGCTTAGTATGTGAATTATCGGGAACTCAAAACGCAGCCAAGGAAATACTTTAGGAGTGGGAGGCAATGACGTCCTGGGGGTGATGAGCGAAGTGGGAATGGTACTCGAGGCAAGCTAGGCTCTAGGTTCTCTCTGCATTTGGGAAAGTACAGTGACACACCTACGCATGAGGGACTCAGAGTTGGGGAATTCCACAGAGAGCAAAAGTATGTGTGGAATGTGGAAAGGTGTGAAAACGAGAGAGCACTGGACCCCAAGCTTTCTGTGAAAGGAGGACGAGGCCGGCAGCTTCAAAGGGACATGGGAGTTTCCGAACACGCCTTCCATTCCAACACCCACTTGCCTCATGGGATTCCTTCCAGGTTCTCAATTCGCAAGGAAGGGTTCCCCACCATCTGAGGCTATTTACATAAATAGGGGCGGGGCATCCTCCTCCATTATAAATTCTGAGCTTCTGAGTACTGAACAGTTGGCCAGCAGTTTCCGTGCCATCCGTTTGGGTCTCCCACTATGGATTCGTCCAGCTCGTCCGTCACATACAGCACCTCCAGAGGTACGTTGCCCTCAGCATCTGGGCTCTGGGGTTGGATCATCCAAATACACTCATGCACCTCCCCACCCCAACGGTTGGTCACCACGAAGATTGAAGTTTCCCAATGACCACCAACTGGCACAGACAGATATGCTGGGACATGTTTCTGGAATCAGTTGGGCAAAAGGATGCACCTTGGTTTGGGCATTTCACGTACATATTTCTGGTTTGCTGGTTCGTTTGTTTTCCTTCTTGAAATCGACATGGAAGTTGGTAGCCCTGTTGCCTGACAATGGCTTCTCTACCAAAAATCCCAGCCGGTGGTTGCAGTGAATGGCACACGAGTGTTTGAAAACGTTCCCAACTAAACTGATACTCTTTTCCAGTTGACCGTGTTTGGGATTTTGAGTTGGTTTTGCATGTTCTATTCTTGCTGTTGTTACGGATTTGCTCCCTTTGGTTTCATGTTCCATTTGAAGTGGTTAACTTCTATGGTGTCCATGGAAAGAATCCACATCCAGTATGTATTGGGAATAGAGGAAAAAGAGAGTTTTTCTTTGAGCACAACTGAAAGCTAGAGCCTGGGAAAGAGATTCCAGGAGCACTCGAACTGTCTCTAATTGGACTCCAAGGTAGGCACTGCAGGAGTCTCTGGAAAGCCAAAATCCGCAGTGTGACACATCCGTTCCTTGAGTGCCTTCCAAAGATTTTCCTTGGAGCTGGCAGGAAGGAAGGGCGCTTTTAAAGGAAGTCCCCTATAGGGGTCCGAAACCATTGCCTTGCTTTGCCTCCTTCCATGGGGAGACTTGGTGATGACACTACGTCACCAGCTGCCAGCTGCTAGAGCAGGTAGCCCTTGCAGAAGGGTTGGTGTTGTCCTAGAGTTGGAGAGAGTTCAGGAAACTCAAGATGTCAGGGGTGTGCTGGATGTGCCTGAAACCACACCCACCCTGGCCATCACAGCTGGCTCCCGCCTTAGAAGGCAGGAAAGGAGCACCCATGTATTCCCTTACCACCAGGAAGACGCAACCTCAAATAGGACAGGGGTGGGGGAAGCCCTTCAAGGCTGCCCAACTGAATGAATAGCAGGAGCACACGGCGAGTCAGCATGACCTCGGTGCCTAGAAAGGGAAACCCATCTTCCGAGGAGTACCGGGCGGTTGTGGGTGTGTGGGTGGGTGGGCACCATCAGACGGGTCACCACGCTGGTCCTTATCTCAAAAAGCTAGGTCTTCTAAACAATCTTCTTGTGCGTTCTGTGTCGGGGGTTGGCTTGTGTGTTTGTCTGGCTTCGTTTGGCTTTCGTCTCATTTCCTTTCAAATAGTGAAAACGCAGGTACTCTGTGCAAATGACAGGCCAGAAGCCGCACTCCTCTCATTAGCATAGAGGTCGAGGTAAATCTGGTAGAAGCCATCAAGACTTTCCCAGGCCTCCACAAGTGGAAAATCCTTCCACCCATTTTGGTCACGTTAGCCTGTTTTTCTAGGGCTCTCCCCTTCTGTTTGCATGGCGTCCTGGGGATCCTTGGCGAGTAGTGAGGGGATCCCCATAGCCTTGACCCTCAGCTTAGCTTGAGCCCCCATGGTCCCACTCAGCGTGGCTTTTGGGGTGTACCCACGGTTGTTCCAAATGCAGAGTCTTCCCCTGGCTTAGAGATTTTTCAAGTGGCACAAGGACCAGCGCTGGACTGGTACCATTGGTTTGAACCTCCATGGATTCGCCCCTGACACATTCCCCCTTTTCTCTCCCACAGGCCGACTCTCAAGACCATTGCAAAGGAGGAGGCTTGTTCTGAGGCTGAATCAGAAGGACACCCTGCAAGCACTCTTTCAACAGAACCCCTACCCCGGGGTAACGACCAGAGAACGGCTGTCGCGAGAGCTGGGCATTGCAGAAAGCAGAATTCAGGTACGTCCGAGTCTCTCGATCCATTCTCCCTCTCGGGGTCCATGTCCAGACGCAAGTCACCCTACGCCCGTTGGAGTCCTTGCTCTTGGGGCTTCCTCTTCGGGGTGTTCCAGACAGAAGGGACTCGAATCTTGGCAAGGAACGTGGCTCCCTTTGGGAAACGCAGCCAGACTGAGCTGTGTGGCGAGCGGTCCATTCAAATGGGTGGTCAAGAAAAAGGGTGAGGGGCCGCGGAAGCAGGGGGGCCTGGTGGTGCCAAGGAGGTGTTCCCTAAATGGCTGGCCTCCTAGGAACTAGCTGTGCTGAAGACTTCCCTCTCTGGGTAGGTTGGAGAGGAGTCACCAAAGGTAGGAACACCCCTCCTGCGACCATACGAAGCGTCGCCAAAGACTGATTGACAATCCCTATGAACACTTTTGCTCAGGGTGTCAAATTTTCCACACACCACCATCAGAAACGTCTAAAAGCATGCACACACACACGCACACAAGCACAGGCCCATACTGCAGGTCGGCCTCGGGGAATGAGGTAGCATGCACACTGCTTCACTGTTGAAGACAAGGACACATATTCTGAAGATGGGGAGCGGGTTCATAAGAGCCTCCTGACCTCACAGTGATGGAGGCATGTAGTCCCTGAGAAGTAACTGTCAATGAGTAGTTCCCAGGCAGCATGGGAAGAGTAGTTGTCATGGGGGCACTTACTAAGGGATATGATTGCGTGTCATGAGACAGTACTGCCTCTGGGGACATAAGAGAGGCAGGGAAACATGAATCGGTCATGGACCAGACCGAAGGGGAGGCAAAGAGACCAAATGAGGGAAAGCAGATGGAGCCTGAGAGCCTGGGACAGAGACAGAGAGAGGGGAAGGCAGGCAGGCAGTCAGGTGGGCAGGCAGGCGGGTGGCAACAGAGACAGATGTCAACAGGTACATGCAGAGAATCATAGACAGAGGCCAAAAGAGCCACAGAGAAACTGGTAGTTTTGATGAGAACGGGTGGGGCGTGGGAGAGAGAGAGAGAGAGAGGTACCTATCCATCCCATTCTGACTGTGGGAAAGCAAGCATTGCCTCCTCCTGTGTCACAAGTCATTACTCTGGACACCAGTAAGGTGACTCGAAGAGGAAGGATTGTTTCCATGGACACAGATTGTGTATAATGGAATCTGGTGCACTTCTTCACAGGTGAAAGCTGGAGTCTACATTCTACGTGCTAGTAAGAGTTCAGTCCCTGTGCACTGTAAATATTTCCACTGGGGGCAGACGGGCCATACTGGGTCTCCATTAGTCGGCTTGTTGCTGGCTGGCTGGCTGGCTGGTGCATTTGTGCGTTTGTTTTATGGTGCATCCCTGCAATAGATAGTGGAAGTACGTGCATAAGCATTGAAAGACAAGGCTTTCTTTCTTTGTACCCAGGTTTGGTTTCAAAACCAGCGAAGAAGATGCCTAAAGCAGAGCCGATTGCTGTCGGAGAATGGCTTCAAAGGAGGGCAGTCGCAGTCACTGCGGCCGCCACCACCTGAGGCTTTGACTCGAGGTAAGTTCCCAGCATTCGTAAGTCATTTCCCCAGAGCATCTCTATGAGACAGAATCATCTCTGGACGTGGATGACCATGGGAGGCCAAGAACGCTTCAGAGAGGATACCATGATATCTTGGGTTCTTGCCCCATTCCTGCTCCACACAGGATCATCATGCCCCTGTTGGAGGGTGGGGAGATGCATGGCCAGGAAGGCTTGGAATCTTTGGGTCCGGAACCTGCCTGGATGTGCAGAAATCCCTTCTTCCATCACATGGGGCATTTTCACATAGCACTGAATAAGATGTATCGATGTATCGATCTTAATCTATGACATACCACTTCCTACATACCACACACTGGATCTGCTGTGAACGTGCTGAAATTGGCCTGACTGTCCTCTCTTCTCTGTGTGTCCTCCTTTAGAAAACTTGGGAAGAGAGGCCAGGCGAAAGAGGACTTTGATCTCTCCTTCTCAAACAAGGGTCCTTGTGCAAGCCTTTGAGAGGGATCGATTTCCATCTATTGCTGCCAGGGAAGAATTGGCTCACCAGACAGGAATACCCGAACCTCGAATCCAGGTAAGTTCTCCACCAGTGGGTGGAACTTGGCTTCTCCCAAGAGAAAGGAGTGTTAACCATTGCGACGGGTTGCTGCTGGCTATATGTAGGCTTGGAGAGGGGGGATTGGGAGGACGTTCCCTTCATCCTATGAATACGCCAAGGGGGCTGACCTGAAGGCATCCATTTCCAGAAGAGGAGAGGGCAATGGAAGTCCTGGGCAGCCAGGGAGGGGCCTGAGGTTGTAGCTGGGCAATGACGGCTCTCCTCAAAGGCAGGGGTGGGGAGGGGTGGGGAGGGGTGGGGTGGGTCCTGTGTTGCCCTGACGTCCTCCCGCATTTTCAAGAGCCAAGGCGAAAGCTTTAGGGAAAATGGCCCTTAGATGAGGCCCACCAGTACTTGCCATGAGCCTGACAGATTGGAGGGTGCGGAAGGGCAGGGCAGAGTGGACTGGGGCGGGCCGGGAATGGGGCGGCTGCAAGTTGATCTGGACTGTCACGCTGCTAATGTTCCTGTCACCCCATATGGTTCCCTAGGTATGGTTCCAGAACCGAAGAGCTCGGCACCCAAAGCAGAGCGCTAGTGGGCCTGTGAATGCCCTGGCCGAAGGCCCAGATGCCACATCAGCCGTGACTGCCCCGTCGGACCAAAGTCCCTGGCCCACTGTCCATAGCACCTCTCATCATTATCCTCCCTCTCATGCCCCTGAGAGCATGCAATCCTTTGCTGCGGCCACTCCTGTTTTCTCCCCCTCCTTTCTTGTGCCAGGGGCTGCCTCTGGGTGCTGTGTGGGCCAGCCGTTGATGTTCATCGTGGTCCAGCCCAGCCTGGCAGCACTTCAGGGATGCCAGAACCCACAGCCTCTTCCGGCCACAGTTCCGTGGGGTGAAGGGACACATGCTCTCATCGCCAGTGGGCAGCCTGCCCAGGGGGGCATCGGGCTGCCTGCACCGCCAGAGACAGACTTCTGGCAGCAGCAGGCAACCTCAGGTGAAGAGACACCTCCCCAGCTGGAGCAACAGCCCCAGCACTCAGCCCTTCCAGGCTCCTCAAGCCTCCTGGACGAACTCTTGTCAGACGAGGATATTCTGGACAAGGCACGCCCTTTTCTGAATGCGGACCCTGAGGAAGAGGAACTTGCGGCAACCCTCGAAGCCCCCCTCAGCGAGGAAGAATTCCAGGCCCTGCTCGACATGCTGCCAGGCTCCCCAGTGCCACAGGTTTAGGGGGAGTAAGGAAGGCCTTCCCCCGAGCCCCTTTCAAGCCTCCTTTCCTGGGAGGCAGAGCCATGGGGGAGAGAAAGAAGAAGGAATAAGCAACGCTCATCATAGTGTCTGGCAGGGAGACCAAGGCAAGAAGACTGTCGACAGCAATTGCGCTGTGCCCACGAGCGATGCCATGCTCCACACAGACTGTCATGAAGCATGGGCACCAGAAGGGACACCCTCTCTGAAGCCTCAAGGAATTCTAGCCGTTCAATGATAACGAGGAGGACCCAACGCTGAACTGGATTTCCCCGTTGTATGTGACATTCCATTGATCCAATCAATAAATCTTGGCACTCACTTCAAGTTCTCGGTTGTGCTTTGGTCGCTTTGTATTCTCCTGCGTTTCCTTGGGGAGGTGAAATCCCTCCCTTGGCCTGGGACAGCATGGGAGGATGGTCCAGATGCCCGTGTCTAGTCCCGTAGCTTGTAGCCACAAATACACCTTAGTGGAATCACGAAAACACTCTCACAGTGACAACCTTCACTTGCTTTCTGGGTGCATGGTGTGGAAGGGTTCCTCGAGGGCATTGCCTTTGTACAGAAGGACAGAACTCTGCAAAAACTTTCATTGCCAGGGCTCATAGTAACCACTGTGCCCGGTATATTATGCAGGCAAATAATCTCTCTCCGTCCCTCTCTCTCTCCTATTGTGTGTCCACAGCCACACGCTACACGCACACACCTCTCAAAAGATAAGCCTATATATGTCCATGCCGCTCTTTCACTTTGTCACAGCTTACCCTTCCCCCTCCCCATATCCTCAAGTCCATTCTCTAGTAGGTCTGTGTCTTTATTCCTGTCTTACCCCTATGTTCTTCATGACCTTTTTTTTTCTTAAATTCCATATATATGTGTCAGCATACAGTATTTGTCTTTCTCTTTCTGACTTACTTCACTCTGTATGACAGACTCTAGGTCCATCCACCTCATTACAAATAGTTCAATTTCATATACACTACCAAACGTAAGGTAGATAGCTAGTGGGAAGCAGCCGCATAGCACAGGGAGATCAGCTCGGTGCTTTGTGACCGCCTGGAGGGGTGGGATAGGGAGGGTGGGAGGGAGACGCAAAAGGGAGGGGATATGGGAACATATGTATACATATAACTGATTAAATTTGTGATAAAGCAAAAAATAAAAATAAAAATAAAAAAAAAATAAAAAAAAAAAAAAGATAAGCCTAGTTACAACTAAAGTGATGCACAAATGAACTGAAAAGCCAAATCCATGTGGCATCGTAACGTCATCGCAGATCATCCCTTCCACTGCTTCTTTCAAAACTATTTTCCAACACATGTGCCTCATACCCTCTGTGTTGAGTGATTCTCAACTGGCTCAATCCGTGCGCCCCATGTTCAGCATGGGTGTGTCAGTGGCACGAAACATTAAAATAATCTGAGAGCTGCCACTTGATTGTCTATACAACAATGAATCTGATTCTCTAGCTACACCTGCATCCAGGTCTCTAGCTCTAATGTGTGCATATCTCGGCAGATCCATCTAGTCCTCAACTCCCTCCCAGTCACACCCCAGTCTTAGGCTCCCCTTTCTCCAGAGCTCTAGAGCAATATACAGCCCTCTCTCTTTCTCTCTCTCTCCCTCTCCCTCTCTCTGTCACTGTCTCTCTCTGTCTCTCTGTATCTCTCTCTCTGTCTCTCTCTCTCTGTCTCTCTCTCTCTCTCTCTCTCTCTCTCCTTCCTTTCGATTTGCAGAAAGGAAACATCAGTTTCAAGAGCCACACAGGGGGCATAGGGCTTCTGGGGAAAGAATCTGGCCACGGTAGCCTCAGGACAAGTAGTACTGAAGATGTGGAAAGAGACAGCTTATGGAAAAGTTGGTGCTTTCAAGAGGGCGGGAGGAACACTGGGTCACAGTGTGCCGGGAAACACTGAGATGCTTGTGGGTGGCAGGACTTGCACAGACTCTAGCTAGAGCTAGGAGCTGGGGCTTTACCATATTGGTTGTCCAATGCTGGCCACTCCAGAGAAACCTCGGAGCCCAGGAACGGGCAGCGTTACCTCCACAGGGAGGCCACCTGTGTATAAACACACCTGGGGCCACTCAGGATTCCCTGGTTGCCATGCAGATCACAGTTTCTGCTCTCCCAAGCAACCTTTCCCCACCTGGATTGTCCAGGAGGGAGCCGGTCCAGCTCTGGCAGGCAGTGTCTTCTGGGAGGAGCCAGCAAATCCCATGTTTCAGTGATTATCTCACCCAAAACTTCATAGTTCTCGGGAAAAACCACCCCGATCCAACAAGATGGCCACGCCTACCTCTGATCTCAGTTACTTCAGGACGAGGGACCAAGACATGCACCTCCTCAGGACATCCTCCTGGGCCTCCTGAGACTTGCACACACCTACTGGTCCCGCTGACATCCGTCCACATGTACCAGCTGACAACCGTCCTTAGTGGGTGCAGAAAATCAAACACACAGATCACACAAACACCCCCTCACACACACACACACACACACACACACACACACACACCAGCCATATTTTAACGAATTGCTGGTGTAATTACTCTGATTCCCAACTGTTTCTAAATAAGCTCTCTGTCCTCATGTTAATCCACGTGGTGGCAAAAGAACCCTGTTGGCAAAGGAACACATTAAAGATGGTTCTGTGTTTCTGTGTGGGGTTTTTTGGTTGGTTTGTTTTTAACTCTTCTATTCTGTGCAGCACAAATGCACTGAAAATGTTGGGATGGCTGTCCTTGGAATGCAAAGCTTTCCTTTCAAACCCAGCTGTGTCATCATCCATCATCTAACTAGCTTCATATCCCTCTCCTTCCCCTTCCCCTTCCACATCCCCTTCCCTTTCACCTTCCCATTCTCCTTCTTCTTGGCACACATGCCAGGTGACCAGTGAATGCGAAACTGACTTTGTCTTCTGGACGCCAAGGACAAGCACTGAAAATAACTTCCTTTTCTTGTGAAACCTCTACGTGTGGCGTGCCCCTTTCTCTGGTCTCTCCATGGCATATGAGCAAGGGGGTGGGTTTCAGGGTACCTGAAATAGTCCCAAACTGTTGAGGACCATGGGTAGACCCTCGATAAGCACTCAAGCTTAGTATGTGAATTATCGGGAACTCAAAACGCAGCCAAGGAAATACTTTAGGAGTGGGAGGCAATGACGTCCTGGGGGTGATGAGCGAAGTGGGAATGGTACTCGAGGCAAGCTAGGCTCTAGGTTCTCTCTGCATTTGGGAAAGTACAGTGACACACCTACGCATGAGGGACTCAGAGTTGGGGAATTCCACAGAGAGCAAAAGTATGTGTGGAATGTGGAAAGGTGTGAAAACGAGAGAGCACTGGACCCCAAGCTTTCTGTGAAAGGAGGACGAGGCCGGCAGCTTCAAAGGGACCTGGGAGTTTCCGAACACGCCTTCCATTCCAACACCCACTTGCCTCATGGGATTCCTTCCAGGTTCTCAATTTGCAAGGAAGGGTTCCCCACCATCTGAGGCTATTTACATAAATAGGGGCGGGGCATCCTCCTCCATTATAAATTCTGAGCTTCTGAGTACTGAACAGTTGGCCAGCAGTTTCCGTGCCATCCGTTTGGGTCTCCCACTATGGATTCGTCCAGCTCGTCCGTCACATACAGCACCTCCAGAGGTACGTTGCCCTCAGCATCTGGGCTCTGGGGTTGGATCATCCAAATACACTCATGCACCTCCCCACCCCAACGGTTGGTCACCACGAAGATTGAAGTTTCCCAATGACCACCAACTGGCACAGACAGATATGCTGGGACATGTTTCTGGAATCAGTTGGGCAAAAGGATGCACCTTGGTTTGGGCATTTCACGTACATATTTCTGGTTTGCTGGTTCGTTTGTTTTCCTTCTTGAAATCGACATGGAAGTTGGTAGCCCTGTTGCCTGACAATGGCTTCTCTACCAAAAATCCCAGCCGGTGGTTGCAGTGAATGGCACACGAGTGTTTGAAAACGTTCCCAACTAAACTGATACTCTTTTCCAGTTGACCGTGTTTGGGATTTTGAGTTGGTTTTGCATGTTCTATTCTTGCTGTTGTTACGGATTTGCTCCCTTTGGTTTCATGTTCCATTTGAAGTGGTTAACTTCTATGGTGTCCATGGAAAGAATCCACATCCAGTATGTATTGGGAATAGAGGAAAAAGAGAGTTTTTCTTTGAGCACAACTGAAAGCTAGAGCCTGGGAAAGAGATTCCAGGAGCACTCGAACTGTCTCTAATTGGACTCCAAGTTAGGCACTGCAGGAGTCTCTGGAAAGCCAAAATCCGCAGTGTGACACATCCGTTCCTTGAGTGCCTTCCAAAGATTTTCCTTGGAGCTGGCAGGAAGGAAGGGCGCTTTTAAAGGAAGTCCCCTATAGGGGTCCGAAACCATTGCCTTGCTTTGCCTCCTTCCATGGGGAGACTTGGTGATGACACTACGTCACCAGCTGCCAGCTGCTAGAGCAGGTAGCCCTTGCAGAAGGGTTGGTGTTGTCCTAGAGTTGGAGAGAGTTCAGGAAACTCAAGATGTCAGGGGTGTGCTGGATGTGCCTGAAACCACACCCACCCTGGCCATCACAGCTGGCTCCCGCCTTAGAAGGCAGGAAAGGAGCACCCATGTATTCCCTTACCACCAGGAAGACGCAACCTCAAATAGGACAGGGGTGGGGGAAGCCCTTCAAGGCTGCCCAACTGAATGAATAGCAGGAGCACACGGCGAGTCAGCATGACCTCGGTGCCTAGAAAGGGAAACCCATCTTCCGAGGAGTACCGGGCGGTTGTGGGTGTGTGGGTGGGTGGGCACCATCAGACGGGTCACCACGCTGGTCCTTATCTCAAAAAGCTAGGTCTTCTAAACAATCTTCTTGTGCGTTCTGTGTCGGGGGTTGGCTTGTGTGTTTGTCTGGCTTCGTTTGGCTTTCGTCTCATTTCCTTTCAAATAGTGAAAACGCAGGTACTCTGTGCAAATGACAGGCCAGAAGCCGCACTCCTCTCATTAGCATAGAGGTCGAGGTAAATCTGGTAGAAGCCATCAAGACTTTCCCAGGCCTCCACAAGTGGAAAATCCTTCCACCCATTTTGGTCACGTTAGCCTGTTTTTCTAGGGCTCTCCCCTTCTGTTTGCATGGCGTCCTGGGGATCCTTGGCGAGTAGTGAGGGGATCCCCATAGCCTTGACCCTCAGCTTAGCTTGAGCCCCCATGGTCCCACTCAGCGTGGCTTTTGGGGTGTACCCACGGTTGTTCCAAATGCAGAGTCTTCCCCTGGCTTAGAGATTTTTCAAGTGGCACAAGGACCAGCGCTGGACTGGTACCATTGGTTTGAACCTCCATGGATTCGCCCCTGACACATTCCCCCTTTTCTCTCCCACAGGCCGACTCTCAAGACCATTGCAAAGGAGGAGGCTTGTTCTGAGGCTGAATCAGAAGGACACCCTGCAAGCACTCTTTCAACAGAACCCCTACCCCGGGGTAACGACCAGAGAACGGCTGTCGCGAGAGCTGGGCATTGCAGAAAGCAGAATTCAGGTACGTCCGAGTCTCTCGATCCATTCTCCCTCTCGGGGTCCATGTCCAGACGCAAGTCACCCTACGCCCGTTGGAGTCCTTGCTCTTGGGGCTTCCTCTTCGGGGTGTTCCAGACAGAAGGGACTCGAATCTTGGCAAGGAACGTGGCTCCCTTTGGGAAACGCAGCCAGACTGAGCTGTGTGGCGAGCGGTCCATTCAAATGGGTGGTCAAGAAAAAGGGTGAGGGGCCGCAGAAGCAGGGGGGCCTGGTGGTGCCAAGGAGGTGTTCCCTAAATGGCTGGCCTCCTAGGAACTAGCTGTGCTGAAGACTTCCCTCTCTGGGTAGGTTGGAGAGGAGTCACCAAAGGTAGGAACACCCCTCCTGCGACCATACGAAGCGTCGCCAAAGACTGATTGACAATCCCTATGAACACTTTTGCTCAGGGTGTCAAATTTTCCACACACCACCATCAGAAACGTCTAAAAGCATGCACACACACACGCACACAAGCACAGGCCCATACTGCAGGTCGGCCTCGGGGAATGAGGTAGCATGCACACTGCTTCACTGTTGAAGACAAGGACACATATTCTGAAGATGGGGAGCGGGTTCATAAGAGCCTCCTGACCTCACAGTGATGGAGGCATGTAGTCCCTGAGAAGTAACTGTCAATGAGTAGTTCCCAGGCAGCATGGGAAGAGTAGTTGTCATGGGGGCACTTACTAAGGGATATGATTGCGTGTCATGAGACAGTACTGCCTCTGGGGACATAAGAGAGGCAGGGAAACATGAATCGGTCATGGACCAGACCGAAGGGGAGGCAAAGAGACCAAATGAGGGAAAGCAGATGGAGCCTGAGAGCCTGGGACAGAGACAGAGAGAGGGGAAGGCAGGCAGGCAGTCAGGTGGGCAGGCAGGCGGGTGGCAACAGAGACAGATGTCAACAGGTACATGCAGAGAATCATAGACAGAGGCCAAAAGAGCCACAGAGAAACTGGTAGTTTTGATGAGAACGGGTGGGGCGTGGGAGAGAGAGAGAGAGAGAGGTACCTATCCATCCCATTCTGACTGTGGGAAAGCAAGCATTGCCTCCTCCTGTGTCACAAGTCATTACTCTGGACACCAGTAAGGTGACTCGAAGAGGAAGGATTGTTTCCATGGACACAGATTGTGTATAATGGAATCTGGTGCACTTCTTCACAGGTGAAAGCTGGAGTCTACATTCTACGTGCTAGTAAGAGTTCAGTCCCTGTGCACTGTAAATATTTCCACTGGGGGCAGACGGGCCATACTGGGTCTCCATTAGTCGGCTTGTTGCTGGCTGGCTGGCTGGCTGGTGCATTTGTGCGTTTGTTTTATGGTGCATCCCTGCAATAGATAGTGGAAGTACGTGCATAAGCATTGAAAGACAAGGCTTTCTTTCTTTGTACCCAGGTTTGGTTTCAAAACCAGCGAAGAAGATGCCTAAAGCAGAGCCGATTGCTGTCGGAGAATGGCTTCAAAGGAGGGCAGTCGCAGTCACTGCGGCCGCCACCACCTGAGGCTTTGACTCGAGGTAAGTTCCCAGCATTCGTAAGTCATTTCCCCAGAGCATCTCTATGAGACAGAATCATCTCTGGACGTGGATGACCATGGGAGGCCAAGAACGCTTCAGAGAGGATACCATGATATCTTGGGTTCTTGCCCCATTCCTGCTCCACACAGGATCATCATGCCCCTGTTGGAGGGTGGGGAGATGCATGGCCAGGAAGGCTTGGAATCTTTGGGTCCGGAACCTGCCTGGATGTGCAGAAATCCCTTCTTCCATCACATGGGGCATTTTCACATAGCACTGAATAAGATGTATCGATGTATCGATCTTAATCTATGACATACCACTTCCTACATACCACACACTGGATCTGCTGTGAACGTGCTGAAATTGGCCTGACTGTCCTCTCTTCTCTGTGTGTCCTCCTTTAGAAAACTTGGGAAGAGAGGCCAGGCGAAAGAGGACTTTGATCTCTCCTTCTCAAACAAGGGTCCTTGTGCAAGCCTTTGAGAGGGATCGATTTCCATCTATTGCTGCCAGGGAAGAATTGGCTCACCAGACAGGAATACCCGAACCTCGAATCCAGGTAAGTTCTCCACCAGTGGGTGGAACTTGGCTTCTCCCAAGAGAAAGGAGTGTTAACCATTGCGACGGGTTGCTGCTGGCTATATGTAGGCTTGGAGAGGGGGGATTGGGAGGACGTTCCCTTCATCCTATGAATACGCCAAGGGGGCTGACCTGAAGGCATCCATTTCCAGAAGAGGAGAGGGCAATGGAAGTCCTGGGCAGCCAGGGAGGGGCCTGAGGTTGTAGCTGGGCAATGACGGCTCTCCTCAAAGGCAGGGGTGGGGAGGGGTGGGGAGGGGTGGGGTGGGTCCTGTGTTGCCCTGACGTCCTCCCGCATTTTCAAGAGCCAAGGCGAAAGCTTTAGGGAAAATGGCCCTTAGATGAGGCCCACCAGTACTTGCCATGAGCCTGACAGATTGGAGGGTGCGGAAGGGCAGGGCAGAGTGGACTGGGGCGGGCCGGGAATGGGGCGGCTGCAAGTTGATCTGGACTGTCACGCTGCTAATGTTCCTGTCACCCCATATGGTTCCCTAGGTATGGTTCCAGAACCGAAGAGCTCGGCACCCAAAGCAGAGCGCTAGTGGGCCTGTGAATGCCCTGGCCGAAGGCCCAGATGCCACATCAGCCGTGACTGCCCCGTCGGACCAAAGTCCCTGGCCCACTGTCCATAGCACCTCTCATCATTATCCTCCCTCTCATGCCCCTGAGAGCATGCAATCCTTTGCTGCGGCCACTCCTGTTTTCTCCCCCTCCTTTCTTGTGCCAGGGGCTGCCTCTGGGTGCTGTGTGGGCCAGCCGTTGATGTTCATCGTGGTCCAGCCCAGCCTGGCAGCACTTCAGGGATGCCAGAACCCACAGCCTCTTCCGGCCACAGTTCCGTGGGGTGAAGGGACACATGCTCTCATCGCCAGTGGGCAGCCTGCCCAGGGGGGCATCGGGCTGCCTGCACCGCCAGAGACAGACTTCTGGCAGCAGCAGGCAACCTCAGGTGAAGAGACACCTCCCCAGCTGGAGCAACAGCCCCAGCACTCAGCCCTTCCAGGCTCCTCAAGCCTCCTGGACGAACTCTTGTCAGACGAGGATATTCTGGACAAGGCACGCCCTTTTCTGAATGCGGACCCTGAGGAAGAGGAACTTGCGGCAACCCTCGAAGCCCCCCTCAGCGAGGAAGAATTCCAGGCCCTGCTCGACATGCTGCCAGGCTCCCCAGTGCCACAGGTTTAGGGGGAGTAAGGAAGGCCTTCCCCCGAGCCCCTTTCAAGCCTCCTTTCCTGGGAGGCAGAGCCATGGGGGAGAGAAAGAAGAAGGAATAAGCAACGCTCATCATAGTGTCTGGCAGGGAGACCAAGGCAAGAAGACTGTCGACAGCAATTGCGCTGTGCCCACGAGCGATGCCATGCTCCACACAGACTGTCATGAAGCATGGGCACCAGAAGGGACACCCTCTCTGAAGCCTCAAGGAATTCTAGCCGTTCAATGATAACGAGGAGGACCCAACGCTGAACTGGATTTCCCCGTTGTATGTGACATTCCATTGATCCAATCAATAAATCTTGGCACTCACTTCAAGTTCTCGGTTGTGCTTTGGTCGCTTTGTATTCTCCTGCGTTTCCTTGGGGAGGTGAAATCCCTCCCTTGGCCTGGGACAGCATGGGAGGATGGTCCAGATGCCCGTGTCTAGTCCCGTAGCTTGTAGCCACAAATACACCTTAGTGGAATCACGAAAACACTCTCACAGTGACAACCTTCACTTGCTTTCTGGGTGCATGGTGTGGAAGGGTTCCTCGAGGGCATTGCCTTTGTACAGAAGGACAGAACTCTGCAAAAACTTTCATTGCCAGGGCTCATAGTAACCACTGTGCCCGGTATATTATGCAGGCAAATAATCTCTCTCCGTCCCTCTCTCTCTCCTATTGTGTGTCCACAGCCACACGCTACACGCACACACCTCTCAAAAGATAAGCCTAGTTACAACTAAAGTGATGCACAAATGAACTGAAAAGCCAAATCCATGTGGCATCGTAACGTCATCGCAGATCATCCCTTCCACTGCTTCTTTCAAAACTATTTTCCAACACATGTGCCTCATACCCTCTGTGTTGAGTGATTCTCAACTGGCTCAATCCGTGCGCCCCATGTTCAGCATGGGTGTGTCAGTGGCACGAAACATTAAAATAATCTGAGAGCTGCCACTTGATTGTCTATACAACAATGAATCTGATTCTCTAGCTACACCTGCATCCAGGTCTCTAGCTCTAATGTGTGCATATCTCGGCAGATCCATCTAGTCCTCAACTCCCTCCCAGTCACACCCCAGTCTTAGGCTCCCCTTTCTCCAGAGCTCTAGAGCAATATACAGCCCTCTCTCTTTCTCTCTCTCTCCCTCTCCCTCTCTCTGTCACTGTCTCTCTCTGTCTCTCTGTATCTCTCTCTCTGTCTCTCTCTCTCTGTCTCTCTCTCTCTCTCTCTCTCTCTCTCTCCTTCCTTTCGATTTGCAGAAAGGAAACATCAGTTTCAAGAGCCACACAGGGGGCATAGGGCTTCTGGGGAAAGAATCTGGCCACGGTAGCCTCAGGACAAGTAGTACTGAAGATGTGGAAAGAGACAGCTTATGGAAAAGTTGGTGCTTTCAAGAGGGCGGGAGGAACACTGGGTCACAGTGTGCCGGGAAACACTGAGATGCTTGTGGGTGGCAGGACTTGCACAGACTCTAGCTAGAGCTAGGAGCTGGGGCTTTACCATATTGGTTGTCCAATGCTGGCCACTCCAGAGAAACCTCGGAGCCCAGGAACGGGCAGCGTTACCTCCACAGGGAGGCCACCTGTGTATAAACACACCTGGGGCCACTCAGGATTCCCTGGTTGCCATGCAGATCACAGTTTCTGCTCTCCCAAGCAACCTTTCCCCACCTGGATTGTCCAGGAGGGAGCCGGTCCAGCTCTGGCAGGCAGTGTCTTCTGGGAGGAGCCAGCAAATCCCATGTTTCAGTGATTATCTCACCCAAAACTTCATAGTTCTCGGGAAAAACCACCCCGATCCAACAAGATGGCCACGCCTACCTCTGATCTCAGTTACTTCAGGACGAGGGACCAAGACATGCACCTCCTCAGGACATCCTCCTGGGCCTCCTGAGACTTGCACACACCTACTGGTCCCGCTGACATCCGTCCACATGTACCAGCTGACAACCGTCCTTAGTGGGTGCAGAAAATCAAACACACAGATCACACAAACACCCCCTCACACACACACACACACACACACACACACACACACACACACACCAGCCATATTTTAACGAATTGCTGGTGTAATTACTCTGATTCCCAAGTGTTTCTAAATAAGCTCTCTGTCCTCATGTTAATCCACGTGGTGGCAAAAGAACCCTGTTGGCAAAGGAACACATTAAAGATGGTTCTGTGTTTCTGTGTGGGGTTTTTTGGTTGGTTTGTTTTTAACTCTTCTATTCTGTGCAGCACAAATGCACCGAAAATGTTGGGATGGCTGTCCTTGGAATGCAAAGCTTTCCTTTCAAACCCAGCTGTGTCATCATCCATCATCTAACTAGCTTCATATCCCTCTCCTTCCCCTTCCCCTTCCACATCCCCTTCCCTTTCACCTTCCCATTCTCCTTCTTCTTGGCACACATGCCAGGTGACCAGTGAATGCGAAACTGACTTTGTCTTCTGGACGCCAAGGACAAGCACTGAAAATAACTTCCTTTTCTTGTGAAACCTCTACGTGTGGCGTGCCCCTTTCTCTGGTCTCTCCATGGCATATGAGCAAGGGGGTGGGTTTCAGGGTACCTGAAATAGTCCCAAACTGTTGAGGACCATGGGTAGACCCTCGATAAGCACTCAAGCTTAGTATGTGAATTATCGGGAACTCAAAACGCAGCCAAGGAAATACTTTAGGAGTGGGAGGCAATGACGTCCTGGGGGTGATGAGCGAAGTGGGAATGGTACTCGAGGCAAGCTAGGCTCTAGGTTCTCTCTGCATTTGGGAAAGTACAGTGACACACCTACGCATGAGGGACTCAGAGTTGGGGAATTCCACAGAGAGCAAAAGTATGTGTGGAATGTGGAAAGGTGTGAAAACGAGAGAGCACTGGACCCCAAGCTTTCTGTGAAAGGAGGACGAGGCCGGCAGCTTCAAAGGGACCTGGGAGTTTCCGAACACGCCTTCCATTCCAACACCCACTTGCCTCATGGGATTCCTTCCAGGTTCTCAATTCGCAAGGAAGGGTTCCCCACCATCTGAGGCTATTTACATAAATAGGGGCGGGGCATCCTCCTCCATTATAAATTCTGAGCTTCTGAGTACTGAACAGTTGGCCAGCAGTTTCCGTGCCATCCGTTTGGGTCTCCCACTATGGATTCGTCCAGCTCGTCCGTCACATACAGCACCTCCAGAGGTACGTTGCCCTCAGCATCTGGGCTCTGGGGTTGGATCATCCAAATACACTCATGCACCTCCCCACCCCAACGGTTGGTCACCACGAAGATTGAAGTTTCCCAATGACCACCAACTGGCACAGACAGATATGCTGGGACATGTTTCTGGAATCAGTTGGGCAAAAGGATGCACCTTGGTTTGGGCATTTCACGTACATATTTCTGGTTTGCTGGTTCGTTTGTTTTCCTTCTTGAAATCGACATGGAAGTTGGTAGCCCTGTTGCCTGACAATGGCTTCTCTACCAAAAATCCCAGCCGGTGGTTGCAGTGAATGGCACACGAGTGTTTGAAAACGTTCCCAACTAAACTGATACTCTTTTCCAGTTGACCGTGTTTGGGATTTTGAGTTGGTTTTGCATGTTCTATTCTTGCTGTTGTTACGGATTTGCTCCCTTTGGTTTCATGTTCCATTTGAAGTGGTTAACTTCTATGGTGTCCATGGAAAGAATCCACATCCAGTATGTATTGGGAATAGAGGAAAAAGAGAGTTTTTCTTTGAGCACAACTGAAAGCTAGAGCCTGGGAAAGAGATTCCAGGAGCACTCGAACTGTCTCTAATTGGACTCCAAGTTAGGCACTGCAGGAGTCTCTGGAAAGCCAAAATCCGCAGTGTGACACATCCGTTCCTTGAGTGCCTTCCAAAGATTTTCCTTGGAGCTGGCAGGAAGGAAGGGCGCTTTTAAAGGAAGTCCCCTATAGGGGTCCGAAACCATTGCCTTGCTTTGCCTCCTTCCATGGGGAGACTTGGTGATGACACTATGTCACCAGCTGCCAGCTGCTAGAGCAGGTAGCCCTTGCAGAAGGGTTGGTGTTGTCCTAGAGTTGGAGAGAGTTCAGGAAACTCAAGATGTCAGGGGTGTGCTGGATGTGCCTGAAACCACACCCACCCTGGCCATCACAACTGGCTCCCGCCTTAGAAGGCAGGAAAGGAGCACCCATGTATTCCCTTACCACCAGGAAGACGCAACCTCAAATAGGACAGGGGTGGGGGAAGCCCTTCAAGGCTGCCCAACTGAATGAATAGCAGGAGCACACGGCGAGTCAGCATGACCTCGGTGCCTAGAAAGGGAAACCCATCTTCCGAGGAGTACCGGGCGGTTGTGGGTGTGTGGGTGTGTGGGCACCATCAGACGGGTCACCACGCTGGTCCTTATCTCAAAAAGCTAGGTCTTCTAAACAATCTTCTTGTGCGTTCTGTGTCGGGGGTTGGCTTGTGTGTTTGTCTGGCTTCGTTTGGCTTTCGTCTCATTTCCTTTCAAATAGTGAAAACGCAGGTACTCTGTGCAAATGACAGGCCAGAAGCCGCACTCCTCTCATTAGCATAGAGGTCGAGGTAAATCTGGTAGAAGCCATCAAGACTTTCCCAGGCCTCCACAAGTGGAAAATCCTTCCACCCATTTTGGTCACGTTAGCCTGTTTTTCTAGGGCTCTCCCCTTCTGTTTGCATGGCGTCCTGGGGATCCTTGGCGAGTAGTGAGGGGATCCCCATAGCCTTGACCCTCAGCTTAGCTTGAGCCCCCATGGTCCCACTCAGCGTGGCTTTTGGGGTGTACCCACGGTTGTTCCAAATGCAGAGTCTTCCCCTGGCTTAGAGATTTTTCAAGTGGCACAAGGACCAGCGCTGGACTGGTACCATTGGTTTGAACCTCCATGGATTCGCCCCTGACACATTCCCCCTTTTCTCTCCCACAGGCCGACTCTCAAGACCATTGCAAAGGAGGAGGCTTGTTCTGAGGCTGAATCAGAAGGACACCCTGCAAGCACTCTTTCAACAGAACCCCTACCCCGGGGTAACGACCAGAGAACGGCTGTCGCGAGAGCTGGGCATTGCAGAAAGCAGAATTCAGGTACGTCCGAGTCTCTCGATCCATTCTCCCTCTCGGGGTCCATGTCCAGACGCAAGTCACCCTACGCCCGTTGGAGTCCTTGCTCTTGGGGCTTCCTCTTCGGGGTGTTCCAGACAGAAGGGACTCGAATCTTGGCAAGGAACGTGGCTCCCTTTGGGAAACGCAGCCAGACTGAGCTGTGTGGCGAGCGGTCCATTCAAATGGGTGGTCAAGAAAAAGGGTGAGGGGCCGCGGAAGCAGGGGGGCCTGGTGGTGCCAAGGAGGTGTTCCCTAAATGGCTGGCCTCCTAGGAACTAGCTGTGCTGAAGACTTCCCTCTCTGGGTAGGTTGGAGAGGAGTCACCAAGGGTAGGAACACCCCTCCTGCGACCATACGAAGCGTCGCCAAAGACTGATTGACAATCCCTATGAACACTTTTGCTCAGGGTGTCAAATTTTCCACACACCACCATCAGAAACGTCTAAAAGCATGCACACACACACGCACACAAGCACAGGCCCATACTGCAGGTCGGCCTCGGGGAATGAGGTAGCATGCACACTGCTTCACTGTTGAAGACAAGGACACATATTCTGAAGATGGGGAGCGGGTTCATAAGAGCCTCCTGACCTCACAGTGATGGAAGCATGTAGTCCCTGAGAAGTAACTGTCAATGAGTAGTTCCCAGGCAGCATGGGAAGAGTAGTTGTCATGGGGGCACTTACTAAGGGATATGATTGCGTGTCATGAGACAGTACTGCCTCTGGGGACATAAGAGAGGCAGGGAAACATGAATCGGTCATGGACCAGACCGAAGGGGAGGCAAAGAGACCAAATGAGGGAAAGCAGATGGAGCCTGAGAGCCTGGGACAGAGACAGAGAGAGGGGAAGGCAGGCAGGCAGTCAGGTGGGCAGGCAGGCGGGTGGCAACAGAGACAGATGTCAACAGGTACATGCAGAGAATCATAGACAGAGGCCAAAAGAGCCACAGAGAAACTGGTAGTTTTGATGAGAACGGGTGGGGCGTGGGAGAGAGAGAGAGAGAGAGGTACCTATCCATCCCATTCTGACTGTGGGAAAGCAAGCATTGCCTCCTCCTGTGTCACAAGTCATTACTCTGGACACCAGTAAGGTGACTCGAAGAGGAAGGATTGTTTCCATGGACACAGATTGTGTATAATGGAATCTGGTGCACTTCTTCACAGGTGAAAGCTGGAGTCTACATTCTACGTGCTAGTAAGAGTTCAGTCCCTGTGCACTGTAAATATTTCCACTGGGGGCAGACGGGCCATACTGGGTCTCCATTAGTCGGCTTGTTGCTGGCTGGCTGGCTGGCTGGTGCATTTGTGCATTTGTTTTATGGTGCATCCCTGCAATAGATAGTGGAAGTACGTGCATAAGCATTGAAAGACAAGGCTTTCTTTCTTTGTACCCAGGTTTGGTTTCAAAACCAGCGAAGAAGATGCCTAAAGCAGAGCCGATTGCTGTCCGAGAATGGCTTCAAAGGAGGGCAGTCGCAGTCACTGCGGCCGCCACCACCTGAGGCTTTGACTCGAGGTAAGTTCCCAGCATTCGTAAGTCATTTCCCCAGAGCATCTCTATGAGACAGAATCATCTCTGGACGTGGATGACCATGGGAGGCCAAGAACGCTTCAGAGAGGATACCATGATATCTTGGGTTCTTGCCCCATTCCTGCTCCACACAGGATCATCATGCCCCTGTTGGAGGGTGGGGAGATGCATGGCCAGGAAGGCTTGGAATCTTTGGGTCCGGAACCTGCCTGGATGTGCAGAAATCCCTTCTTCCATCACATGGGGCATTTTCACATAGCACTGAATAAGATGTATCGATGTATCGATCTTAATCTATGACATACCACTTCCTACATACCACACACTGGATCTGCTGTGAACGTGCTGAAATTGGCCTGACTGTCCTCTCTTCTCTGTGTGTCCTCCTTTAGAAAACTTGGGAAGAGAGGCCAGGCGAAAGAGGACTTTGATCTCTCCTTCTCAAACAAGGGTCCTTGTGCAAGCCTTTGAGAGGGATCAATTTCCATCTATTGCTGCCAGGGAAGAATTGGCTCACCAGACAGGAATACGCGAACCTCGAATCCAGGTAAGTTCTCCACCAGTGGGTGGAACTTGGCTTCTCCCAAGAGAAAGGAGTGTTAACCATTGCGACGGGTTGCTGCTGGCTATATGTAGGCTTGGAGAGGGGGGATTGGGAGGACGTTCCCTTCATCCTATGAATACGCCAAGGGGGCTGACCTGAAGGCATCCATTTCCAGAAGAGGAGAGGGCAATGGAAGTCCTGGGCAGCCAGGGAGGGGCCTGAGGTTGTAGCTGGGCAATGACGGCTCTCCTCAAAGGCAGGGGTGGGGAGGGGTGGGGAGGGGTGGGGTGGGTCCTGTGTTGCCCTGACGTCCTCCCGCATTTTCAAGAGCCAAGGCGAAAGCTTTAGGGAAAATGGCCCTTAGATGAGGCCCACCAGTACTTGCCATGAGCCTGACAGATTGGAGGGTGCGGAAGGGCAGGGCAGAGTGGACTGGGGCGGGCCGGGAATGGGGCGGCTGCAAGTTGATCTGGACTGTCACACTGCTAATGTTCCTGTCACCCCATATGGTTCCCTAGGTATGGTTCCAGAACCGAAGAGCTCGGCACCCAAAGCAGAGCGCTAGTGGGCCTGTGAATGCCCTGGCCGAAGGCCCAGATGCCACATCAGCCGTGACTGCCCCGTCGGACCAAAGTCCCTGGCCCACTGTCCATAGCACCTCTCATCATTATCCTCCCTCTCATGCCCCTGAGAGCATGCAATCCTTTGCTGCGGCCACTCCTGTTTTCTCCCCCTCCTTTCTTGTGCCAGGGGCTGCCTCTGGGTGCTGTGTGGGCCAGCCGTTGATGTTCATCGTGGTCCAGCCCAGCCTGGCAGCACTTCAGGGATGCCAGAACCCACAGCCTCTTCCGGCCACAGTTCCGTGGGGTGAAGGGACACATGCTCTCATCGCCAGTGGGCAGCCTGCCCAGGGGGGCATCGGGCTGCCTGCACCGCCAGAGACAGACTTCTGGCAGCAGCAGGCAACCTCAGGTGAAGAGACACCTCCCCAGCTGGAGCAACAGCCCCAGCACTCAGCCCTTCCAGGCTCCTCAAGCCTCCTGGACGAACTCTTGTCAGACGAGGATATTCTGGACAAGGCACGCCCTTTTCTGAATGCGGACCCTGAGGAAGAGGAACTTGCGGCAACCCTCGAAGCCCCCCTCAGCGAGGAAGAATTCCAGGCCCTGCTCGACATGCTGCCAGGCTCCCCAGTGCCACAGGTTTAGGGGGAGTAAGGAAGGCCTTCCCCCGAGCCCCTTTCAAGCCTCCTTTCCTGGGAGGCAGAGCCATGGGGGAGAGAAAGAAGAAGGAATAAGCAACGCTCATCATAGTGTCTGGCAGGGAGACCAAGGCAAGAAGACTGTCGACAGCAATTGCGCTGTGCCCACGAGCGATGCCATGCTCCACACAGACTGTCATGAAGCATGGGCACCAGAAGGGACACCCTCTCTGAAGCCTCAAGGAATTCTAGCCGTTCAATGATAACGAGGAGGACCCAACGCTGAACTGGATTTCCCCGTTGTATGTGACATTCCATTGATCCAATCAATAAATCTTGGCACTCACTTCAAGTTCTCGGTTGTGCTTTGGTCGCTTTGTATTCTCCTGCGTTTCCTTGGGGAGGTGAAATCCCTCCCTTGGCCTGGGACAGCATGGGAGGATGGTCCAGATGCCCGTGTCTAGTCCCGTAGCTTGTAGCCACAAATACACCTTAGTGGAATCACGAAAACACTCTCACAGTGACAACCTTCACTTGCTTTCTGGGTGCATGGTGTGGAAGGGTTCCTCGAGGGCATTGCCTTTGTACAGAAGGACAGAACTCTGCAAAAACTTTCATTGCCAGGGCTCATAGTAACCACTGTGCCTGGTATATTATGCAGGCAAATAATCTCTCTCCGTCCCTCTCTCTCTCCTATTGTGTGTCCACAGCCACACGCTACACGCACACACCTCTCAAAAGATAAGCCTAGTTACAACTAAAGTGATGCACAAATGAACTGAAAAGCCAAATCCATGTGGCATCGTAACGTCATCGCAGATCATCCCTTCCACTGCTTCTTTCAAAACTATTTTCCAACACATGTGCCTCATACCCTCTGTGTTGAGTGATTCTCAACTGGCTCAATCCGTGCGCCCCATGTTCAGCATGGGTGTGTCAGTGGCACGAAACATTAAAATAATCTGAGAGCTGCCACTTGATTGTCTATACAACAATGAATCTGATTCTCTAGCTACACCTGCATCCAGGTCTCTAGCTCTAATGTGTGCATATCTCGGCAGATCCATCTAGTCCTCAACTCCCTCCCAGTCACACCCCAGTCTTAGGCTCCCCTTTCTCCAGAGCTCTAGAGCAATATACAGCCCTCTCTCTTTCTCTCTCTCTCCCTCTCCCTCTCTCTGTCACTGTCTCTCTCTGTCTCTCTGTATCTCTCTGTCTGTCTCTCTCTCTCTGTCTCTCTCTCTCCCTCTCTCTCTCTCTCTCCTTCCTTTCGATTTGCAGAAAGGAAACATCAGTTTCAAGAGCCACACAGGGGGCATAGGGCTTCTGGGGAAAGAATCTGGCCACGGTAGCCTCAGGACAAGTAGTACTGAAGATGTGGAAAGAGACAGCTTATGGAAAAGTTGGTGCTTTCAAGAGGGCGGGAGGAACACTGGGTCACAGTGTGCCGGGAAACACTGAGATGCTTGTGGGTGGCAGGACTTGCACAGACTCTAGCTAGAGCTAGGAGCTGGGGCTTTACCATATTGGTTGTCCAATGCTGGCCACTCCAGAGAAACCTCGGAGCCCAGGAACGGGCAGCGTTACCTCCACAGGGAGGCCACCTGTGTATAAACACACCTGGGGCCACTCAGGATTCCCTGGTTGCCATGCAGATCACAGTTTCTGCTCTCCCAAGCAACCTTTCCCCACCTGGATTGTCCAGGAGGGAGCCGGTCCAGCTCTGGCAGGCAGTGCCTTCTGGGAGGAGCCAGCAAATCCCATGTTTCAGTGATTATCTCACCCAAAACTTCATAGTTCTCGGGAAAAACCACCCCGATCCAACAAGATGGCCACGCCTCCCTCTGATCTCAGTTACTTCAGGACGAGGGACCAAGACATGCACCTCCTCAGGACATCCTCCTGGGCCTCCTGAGACTTGCACACACCTACTGGTCCCGCTGACATCCGTCCACATGTACCAGCTGACAACCGTCCTTAGTGGGTGCAGAAAATCAAACACACAGATCACACAAACACCCCCTCACACACACACACACACACACACACACACACACACACACACACACACACACACACCAGCCATATTTTAACGAATTGCTGGTGTAATTACTCTGATTCCCAAGTGTTTCTAAATAAGCTCTCTGTCCTCATGTTAATCCACGTGGTGGCAAAAGAACCCTGTTGGCAAAGGAACACATTAAAGATGGTTCTGTGTTTCTGTGTGGGGTTTTTTGGTTGGTTTGTTTTTAACTCTTCTATTCTGTGCAGCACAAATGCACCGAAAATGTTGGGATGGCTGTCCTTGGAATGCAAAGCTTTCCTTTCAAACCCAGCTGTGTCATCATCCATCATCTAACTAGCTTCATATCCCTCTCCTTCCCCTTCCCCTTCCACATCCCCTTCCCTTTCACCTTCCCATTCTCCTTCTTCTTGGCACACATGCCAGGTGACCAGTGAATGCGAAACTGACTTTGTCTTCTGGACGCCAAGGACAAGCACTGAAAATAACTTCCTTTTCTTGTGAAACCTCTACGTGTGGCGTGCCCCTTTCTCTGGTCTCTCCATGGCATATGAGCAAGGGGGTGGGTTTCAGGGTACCTGAAATAGTCCCAAACTGTTGAGGACCATGGGTAGACCCTCGATAAGCACTCAAGCTTAGTATGTGAATTATCGGGAACTCAAAACGCAGCCAAGGAAATACTTTAGGAGTGGGAGGCAATGACGTCCTGGGGGTGATGAGCGAAGTGGGAATGGTACTCGAGGCAAGCTAGGCTCTAGGTTCTCTCTGCATTTGGGAAAGTACAGTGACACACCTACGCATGAGGGACTCAGAGTTGGGGAATTCCACAGAGAGCAAAAGTATGTGTGGAATGTGGAAAGGTGTGAAAACGAGAGAGCACTGGACCCCAAGCTTTCTGTGAAAGGAGGACGAGGCCGGCAGCTTCAAAGGGACCTGGGAGTTTCCGAACACGCCTTCCATTCCAACACCCACTTGCCTCATGGGATTCCTTCCAGGTTCTCAATTTGCAAGGAAGGGTTCCCCACCATCTGAGGCTATTTACATAAATAGGGGCGGGGCATCCTCCTCCATTATAAATTCTGAGCTTCTGAGTACTGAACAGTTGGCCAGCAGTTTCCGTGCCATCCGTTTGGGTCTCCCACTATGGATTCGTCCAGCTCGTCTGTCACATACAGCACCTCCAGAGGTACGTTGCCCTCAGCATCTGGGCTCTGGGGTTGGATCATCCAAATACACTCATGCACCTCCCCACCCCAACGGTTGGTCACCATGAAGATTGAAGTTTCCCAATGACCACCAACTGGCACAGACAGATATGCTGGGACATGTTTCTGGAATCAGTTGGGCAAAAGGATGCACCTTGGTTTGGGCATTTCACGTACATATTTCTGGTTTGCTGGTTCGTTTGTTTTCCTTCTTGAAATCGACATGGAAGTTGGTAGCCCTGTTGCCTGACAATGGCTTCTCTACCAAAAATCCCAGCCTGTGGTTGCAGTGAATGGCACACGAGTGTTTGAAAACGTTCCCAACTAAACTGATACTCTTTTCCAGTTGACCGTGTTTGGGATTTTGAGTTGGTTTTGCATGTTCTATTCTTGCTGTTGTTACGGATTTGCTCCCTTTGGTTTCATGTTCCATTTGAAGTGGTTAACTTCTATGGTGTCCATGGAAAGAATCCACATCCAGTATGTATTGGGAATAGAAGAAAAAGAGAGTTTTTCTTTGAGCACAACTGAAAGCTAGAGCCTGGGAAAGAGATTCCAGGAGCACTCGAACTGTCTCTAATTGGACTCCAAGGTAGGCACTGCAGGAGTCTCTGGAAAGCCAAAATCCGCAGTGTGACACATCCGTTCCTTGAGTGCCTTCCAAAGATTTTCCTTGGAGCTGGCAGGAAGGAAGGGCGCTTTTAAAGGAAGTCCCCTATAGGGGTCCGAAACCATTGCCTTGCTTTGCCTCCTTCCATGGGGAGACTTGGTGATGACACTACGTCACCAGCTGCCAGCTGCTAGAGCAGGTAGCCCTTGCAGAAGGGTTGGTGTTGTCCTAGAGTTGGAGAGAGTTCAGGAAACTCAAGATGTCAGGGGTGTGCTGGATGTGCCTGAAACCACACCCACCCTGGCCATCACAGCTGGCTCCCGCCTTAGAAGGCAGGAAAGGAGCACCCATGTATTCCCTTACCACCAGGAAGACGCAACCTCAAATAGGACAGGGGTGGGGGAAGCCCTTCAAGGCTGCCCAACTGAATGAGTAGCAGGAGCACACGGCGAGTCAGCATGACCTCGGTGCCTAGAAAGGGAAACCCATCTTCCGAGGAGTACCGGGCGGTTGTGGGTGTGTGGGTGGGTGGGCACCATCAGACGGGTCACCACGCTGGTCCTTATCTCAAAAAGCTAGGTCTTCTAAACAATCTTCTTGTGCGTTCTGTGTCGGGGGTTGGCTTGTGTGTTTGTCTGGCTTCGTTTGGCTTTCGTCTCATTTCCTTTCAAATAGTGAAAACGCAGGTACTCTGTGCAAATGACAGGCCAGAAGCCGCACTCCTCTCATTAGCATAGAGGTCGAGGTAAATCTGGTAGAAGCCATCAAGACTTTCCCAGGCCTCCACAAGTGGAAAATCCTTCCACCCATTTTGGTCACGTTAGCCTGTTTTTCTAGGGCTCTCCCCTTCTGTTTGCATGGCGTCCTGGGGATCCTTGGCGAGTAGTGAGGGGATCCCCATAGCCTTGACCCTCAGCTTAGCTTGAGCCCCCATGGTCCCACTCAGCGTGGCTTTTGGGGTGTACCCACGGTTGTTCCAAATGCAGAGTCTTCCCCTGGCTTAGAGATTTTTCAAGTGGCACAAGGACCAGCGCTGGACTGGTACCATTGGTTTGAACCTCCATGGATTCGCCCCTGACACATTCCCCCTTTTCTCTCCCACAGGCCGACTCTCAAGACCATTGCAAAGGAGGAGGCTTGTTCTGAGGCTGAATCAGAAGGACACCCTGCAAGCACTCTTTCAACAGAACCCCTACCCCGGGGTAACGACCAGAGAACGGCTGTCGCGAGAGCTGGGCATTGCAGAAAGCAGAATTCAGGTACGTCCGAGTCTCTCGATCCATTCTCCCTCTCGGGGTCCATGTCCAGACGCAAGTCACCCTACGCCCGTTGGAGTCCTTGCTCTTGGGGCTTCCTCTTCGGGGTGTTCCAGACAGAAGGGACTCGAATCTTGGCAAGGAACGTGGCTCCCTTTGGGAAACGCAGCCAGACTGAGCTGTGTGGCGAGCGGTCCATTCAAATGGGTGGTCAAGAAAAAGGGTGAGGGGCCGCGGAAGCAGGGGGGCCTGGTGGTGCCAAGGAGGTGTTCCCTAAATGGCTGGCCTCCTAGGAACTAGCTGTGCTGAAGACTTCCCTCTCTGGGTAGGTTGGAGAGGAGTCACCAAGGGTAGGAACACCCCTCCTGCGACCATACGAAGCGTCGCCAAAGACTGATTGACAATCCCTATGAACACTTTTGCTCAGGGTGTCAAATTTTCCACACACCACCATCAGAAACGTCTAAAAGCATGCACACACACACGCACACAAGCACAGGCCCATACTGCAGGTCGGCCTCGGGGAATGAGGTAGCATGCACACTGCTTCACTGTTGAAGACAAGGACACATATTCTGAAGATGGGGAGCGGGTTCATAAGAGCCTCCTGACCTCACAGTGATGGAGGCATGTAGTCCCTGAGAAGTAACTGTCAATGAGTAGTTCCCAGGCAGCATGGGAAGAGTAGTTGTCATGGGGGCACTTACTAAGGGATATGATTGCATGTCATGAGACAGTACTGCCTCTGGGGACATAAGAGAGGCAGGGAAACATGAATCGGTCATGGACCAGACCGAAGGGGAGGCAAAGAGACCAAATGAGGGAAAGCAGATGGAGCCTGAGAGCCTGGGACAGAGACAGAGAGAGGGGAAGGCAGGCAGGCAGTCAGGTGGGCAGGCAGGCGGGTGGCAACAGAGACAGATGTCAACAGGTACATGCAGAGAATCATAGACAGAGACCAAAAGAGCCACAGAGAAACTGGTAGTTTTGATGAGAACGGGTGGGGCGTGGGGGAGAGAGAGAGAGAGAGGTACCTATCCATCCCATTCTGACTGTGGGAAAGCAAGCATTGCCTCCTCCTGTGTCACAAGTCATTACTCTGGACACCAGTAAGGTGACTCGAAGAGGAAGGATTGTTTCCATGGACACAGATTGTGTATAATGGAATCTGGTGCACTTCTTCACAGGTGAAAGCTGGAGTCTACATTCTACGTGCTAGTAAGAGTTCAGTCCCTGTGCACTGTAAATATTTCCACTGGGGGCAGACGGGCCATACTGGGTCTCCATTAGTCGGCTTGTTGCTGGCTGGCTGGCTGGCTGGTGCATTTGTGCGTTTGTTTTATGGTGCATCCCTGCAATAGATAGTGGAAGTACGTGCATAAGCATTGAAAGACAAGGCTTTCTTTCTTTGTACCCAGGTTTGGTTTCAAAACCAGCGAAGAAGATGCCTAAAGCAGAGCCGATTGCTGTCGGAGAATGGCTTCAAAGGAGGGCAGTCGCAGTCACTGCGGCCGCCACCACCTGAGGCTTTGACTCGAGGTAAGTTCCCAGCATTCGTAAGTCATTTCCCCAGAGCATCTCTATGAGACAGAATCATCTCTGGACGTGGATGACCATGGGAGGCCAAGAACGCTTCAGAGAGGATACCATGATATCTTGGGTTCTTGCCCCATTCCTGCTCCACACAGGATCATCATGCCCCTGTTGGAGGGTGGGGAGATGCATGGCCAGGAAGGCTTGGAATCTTTGGGTCCGGAACCTGCCTGGATGTGCAGAAATCCCTTCTTCCATCACATGGGGCATTTTCACATAGCACTGAATAAGATGTATCGATGTATCGATCTTAATCTATGACATACCACTTCCTACATACCACACACTGGATCTGCTGTGAATGTGCTGAAATTGGCCTGACTGTCCTCTCTTCTCTGTGTGTCCTCCTTTAGAAAACTTGGGAAGAGAGGCCAGGCGAAAGAGGACTTTGATCTCTCCTTCTCAAACAAGGGTCCTTGTGCAAGCCTTTGAGAGGGATCGATTTCCATCTATTGCTGCCAGGGAAGAATTGGCTCACCAGACAGGAATACCCGAACCTCGAATCCAGGTAAGTTCTCCACCAGTGGGTGGAACTTGGCTTCTCCCAAGAGAAAGGAGTGTTAACCATTGCGACGGGTTGCTGCTGGCTATATGTAGGCTTGGAGAGGGGGGATTGGGAGGACGTTCCCTTCATCCTATGAATACGCCAAGGGGGCTGACCTGAAGGCATCCATTTCCAGAAGAGGAGAGGGCAATGGAAGTCCTGGGCAGCCAGGGAGGGGCCTGAGGTTGTAGCTGGGCAATGACGGCTCTCCTCAAAGGCAGGGGTGGGGAGGGGTGGGGAGGGGTGGGGTGGGTCCTGTGTTGCCCTGACGTCCTCCCGCATTTTCAAGAGCCAAGGCGAAAGCTTTAGGGAAAATGGCCCTTAGATGAGGCCCACCAGTACTTGCCATGAGCCTGACAGATTGGAGGGTGCGGAAGGGCAGGGCAGAGTGGACTGGGGCGGGCCGGGAATGGGGCGGCTGCAAGTTGATCTGGACTGTCACGCTGCTAATGTTCCTGTCACCCCATATGGTTCCCTAGGTATGGTTCCAGAACCGAAGAGCTCGGCACCCAAAGCAGAGCGCTAGTGGGCCTGTGAATGCCCTGGCCGAAGGCCCAGATGCCACATCAGCCGTGACTGCCCCGTCGGACCAAAGTCCCTGGCCCACTGTCCATAGCACCTCTCATCATTATCCTCCCTCTCATGCCCCTGAGAGCATGCAATCCTTTGCTGCGGCCACTCCTGTTTTCTCCCCCTCCTTTCTTGTGCCAGGGGCTGCCTCTGGGTGCTGTGTGGGCCAGCCGTTGATGTTCATCGTGGTCCAGCCCAGCCTGGCAGCACTTCAGGGATGCCAGAACCCACAGCCTCTTCCGGCCACAGTTCCGTGGGGTGAAGGGACACATGCTCTCATCGCCAGTGGGCAGCCTGCCCAGGGGGGCATCGGGCTGCCTGCACCGCCAGAGACAGACTTCTGGCAGCAGCAGGCAACCTCAGGTGAAGAGACACCTCCCCAGCTGGAGCAACAGCCCCAGCACTCAGCCCTTCCAGGCTCCTCAAGCCTCCTGGACGAACTCTTGTCAGACGAGGATATTCTGGACAAGGCACGCCCTTTTCTGAATGCAGACCCTGAGGAAGAGGAACTTGCGGCAACCCTCGAAGCCCCCCTCAGCGAGGAAGAATTCCAGGCCCTGCTCGACATGCTGCCAGGCTCCCCAGTGCCACAGGTTTAGGGGGAGTAAGGAAGGCCTTCCCCCGAGCCCCTTTCAAGCCTCCTTTCCTGGGAGGCAGAGCCATGGGGGAGAGAAAGAAGAAGGAATAAGCAACGCTCATCATAGTGTCTGGCAGGGAGACCAAGGCAAGAAGACTGTCGACAGCAATTGCGCTGTGCCCACGAGCGATGCCATGCTCCACACAGACTGTCATGAAGCATGGGCACCAGAAGGGACACCCTCTCTGAAGCCTCAAGGAATTCTAGCCGTTCAATGATAACGAGGAGGACCCAACGCTGAACTGGATTTCCCCGTTGTATGTGACATTCCATTGATCCAATCAATAAATCTTGGCACTCACTTCAAGTTCTCGGTTGTGCTTTGGTCGCTTTGTATTCTCCTGCGTTTCCTTGGGGAGGTGAAATCCCTCCCTTGGCCTGGGACAGCATGGGAGGATGGTCCAGATGCCCGTGTCTAGTCCCGTAGCTTGTAGCCACAAATACACCTTAGTGGAATCACGAAAACACTCTCACAGTGACAACCTTCACTTGCTTTCTGGGTGCATGGTGTGGAAGGGTTCCTCGAGGGCATTGCCTTTGTACAGAAGGACAGAACTCTGCAAAAACTTTCATTGCCAGGGCTCATAGTAACCACTGTGCCCGGTATATTATGCAGGCAAATAATCTCTCTCCGTCCCTCTCTCTCTCCTATTGTGTGTCCACAGCCACACGCTACACGCACACACCTCTCAAAAGATAAGCCTAGTTACAACTAAAGTGATGCACAAATGAACTGAAAAGCCAAATCCATGTGGCATCGTAACGTCATCGCAGATCATCCCTTCCACTGCTTCTTTCAAAACTATTTTCCAACACATGTGCCTCATACCCTCTGTGTTGAGTGATTCTCAACTGGCTCAATCCGTGCGCCCCATGTTCAGCATGGGTGTGTCAGTGGCACGAAACATTAAAATAATCTGAGAGTTGCCACTTGATTGTCTATACAACAATGAATCTGATTCTCTAGCTACACCTGCATCCGGGTCTCTAGCTCTAATGTGTGCATATCTCGGCAGATCCATCTAGTCCTCAACTCCCTCCCAGTCACACCCCAGTCTTAGGCTCCCCTTTCTCCAGAGCTCTAGAGCAATATACAGCCCTCTCTCTTTCTCTCTCTCTCCCTCTCCCTCTCTCTGTCACTGTCTCTCTCTGTCTCTCTGTATCTCTCTCTCTGTCTCTCTCTCTCTCTCTCTCTCTCTCTCTCTCTCTCTCTCTCTCCTTCCTTTCGATTTGCAGAAAGGAAACATCAGTTTCAAGAGCCACACAGGGGGCATAGGGCTTCTGGGGAAAGAATCTGGCCACGGTAGCCTCAGGACAAGTAGTACTGAAGATGTGGAAAGAGACAGCTTATGGAAAAGTTGGTGCTTTCAAGAGGGCGGGAGGAACACTGGGTCACAGTGTGCCGGGAAACACTGAGATGCTTGTGGGTGGCAGGACTTGCACAGACTCTAGCTAGAGCTAGGAGCTGGGGCTTTACCATATTGGTTGTCCAATGCTGGCCACTCCAGAGAAACCTCGGAGCCCAGGAACGGGCAGCGTTACCTCCACAGGGAGGCCACCTGTGTATAAACACACCTGGGGCCACTCAGGATTCCCTGGTTGCCATGCAGATCACAGTTTCTGCTCTCCCAAGCAACCTTTCCCCACCTGGATTGTCCAGGAGGGAGCCGGTCCAGCTCTGGCAGGCAGTGCCTTCTGGGAGGAGCCAGCAAATCCCATGTTTCAGTGATTATCTCACCCAAAACTTCATAGTTCTCGGGAAAAACCACCCCGATCCAACAAGGTGGCCACGCCTCCCTCTGATCTCAGTTACTTCAGGACGAGGGACCAAGACATGCACCTCCTCAGGACATCCTCCTGGGCCTCCTGAGACTTGCACACACCTACTGGTCCCGCTGACATCCGTCCACATGTACCAGCTGACAACCGTCCTTAGTGGGTGCAGAAAATCAAACACACAGATCACACAAACACCCCCTCACACACACACACACACACACACACACACACACACACACACACACACACCAGCCATATTTTAACGAATTGCTGGTGTAATTACTCTGATTCCCAACTGTTTCTAAGTAAGCTCTCTGTCCTCATGTTAATCCACGTGGTGGCAAAAGAACCCTGTTGGCAAAGGAACACATTAAAGATGGTTCTGTGTTTCTGTGTGGGGTTTTTTGGTTGGTTTGTTTTTAACTCTTCTATTCTGTGCAGCACAAATGCACCGAAAATGTTGGGATGGCTGTCCTTGGAATGCAAAGCTTTCCTTTCAAACCCAGCTGTGTCATCATCCATCATCTAACTAGCTTCATATCCCTCTCCTTCCCCTTCCCCTTCCACATCCCCTTCCCTTTCACCTTCCCATTCTCCTTCTTCTTGGCACACATGCCAGGTGACCAGTGAATGCGAAACTGACTTTGTCTTCTGGACGCCAAGGACAAGCACTGAAAATAACTTCCTTTTCTTGTGAAACCTCTACGTGTGGCGTGCCCCTTTCTCTGGTCTCTCCATGGCATATGAGCAAGGGGGTGGGTTTCAGGGTACCTGAAATAGTCCCAAACTGTTGAGGACCATGGGTAGACCCTCGATAAGCACTCAAGCTTAGTATGTGAATTATCGGGAACTCAAAACGCAGCCAAGGAAATACTTTAGGAGTGGGAGGCAATGACGTCCTGGGGGTGATGAGCGAAGTGGGAATGGTACTCGAGGCAAGCTAGGCTCTAGGTTCTCTCTGCATTTGGGAAAGTACAGTGACACACCTACGCATGAGGGACTCAGAGTTGGGGAATTCCACAGAGAGCAAAAGTATGTGTGGAATGTGGAAAGGTGTGAAAACGAGAGAGCACTGGACCCCAAGCTTTCTGTGAAAGGAGGACGAGGCCGGCAGCTTCAAAGGGACCTGGGAGTTTCCGAACACGCCTTCCATTCCAACACCCACTTGCCTCATGGGATTCCTTCCAGGTTCTCAATTTGCAAGGAAGGGTTCCCCACCATCTGAGGCTATTTACATAAATAGGGGCGGGGCATCCTCCTCCATTATAAATTCTGAGCTTCTGAGTACTGAACAGTTGGCCAGCAGTTTCCGTGCCATCCGTTTGGGTCTCCCACTATGGATTCGTCCAGCTCGTCTGTCACATACAGCACCTCCAGAGGTACGTTGCCCTCAGCATCTGGGCTCTGGGGTTGGATCATCCAAATACACTCATGCACCTCCCCACCCCAACGGTTGGTCACCATGAAGATTGAAGTTTCCCAATGACCACCAACTGGCACAGACAGATATGCTGGGACATGTTTCTGGAATCAGTTGGGCAAAAGGATGCACCTTGGTTTGGGCATTTCACGTACATATTTCTGGTTTGCTGGTTCGTTTGTTTTCCTTCTTGAAATCGACATGGAAGTTGGTAGCCCTGTTGCCTGACAATGGCTTCTCTACCAAAAATCCCAGCCTGTGGTTGCAGTGAATGGCACACGAGTGTTTGAAAACGTTCCCAACTAAACTGATACTCTTTTCCAGTTGACCGTGTTTGGGATTTTGAGTTGGTTTTGCATGTTCTATTCTTGCTGTTGTTACGGATTTGCTCCCTTTGGTTTCATGTTCCATTTGAAGTGGTTAACTTCTATGGTGTCCATGGAAAGAATCCACATCCAGTATGTATTGGGAATAGAAGAAAAAGAGAGTTTTTCTTTGAGCACAACTGAAAGCTAGAGCCTGGGAAAGAGATTCCAGGAGCACTCGAACTGTCTCTAATTGGACTCCAAGGTAGGCACTGCAGGAGTCTCTGGAAAGCCAAAATCCGCAGTGTGACACATCCGTTCCTTGAGTGCCTTCCAAAGATTTTCCTTGGAGCTGGCAGGAAGGAAGGGCGCTTTTAAAGGAAGTCCCCTATAGGGGTCCGAAACCATTGCCTTGCTTTGCCTCCTTCCATGGGGAGACTTGGTGATGACACTACGTCACCAGCTGCCAGCTGCTAGAGCAGGTAGCCCTTGCAGAAGGGTTGGTGTTGTCCTAGAGTTGGAGAGAGTTCAGGAAACTCAAGATGTCAGGGGTGTGCTGGATGTGCCTGAAACCACACCCACCCTGGCCATCACAGCTGGCTCCCGCCTTAGAAGGCAGGAAAGGAGCACCCATGTATTCCCTTACCACCAGGAAGACGCAACCTCAAATAGGACAGGGGTGGGGGAAGCCCTTCAAGGCTGCCCAACTGAATGAATAGCAGGAGCACACGGCGAGTCAGCATGACCTCGGTGCCTAGAAAGGGAAACCCATCTTCCGAGGAGTACCGGGCGGTTGTGGGTGTGTGGGTGGGTGGGCACCATCAGACGGGTCACCACGCTGGTCCTTATCTCAAAAAGCTAGGTCTTCTAAACAATCTTCTTGTGCGTTCTGTGTCGGGGGTTGGCTTGTGTGTTTGTCTGGCTTCGTTTGGCTTTCGTCTCATTTCCTTTCAAATAGTGAAAACGCAGGTACTCTGTGCAAATGACAGGCCAGAAGCCGCACTCCTCTCATTAGCATAGAGGTCGAGGTAAATCTGGTAGAAGCCATCAAGACTTTCCCAGGCCTCCACAAGTGGAAAATCCTTCCACCCATTTTGGTCACGTTAGCCTGTTTTTCTAGGGCTCTCCCCTTCTGTTTGCATGGCGTCCTGGGGATCCTTGGCGAGTAGTGAGGGGATCCCCATAGCCTTGACCCTCAGCTTAGCTTGAGCCCCCATGGTCCCACTCAGCGTGGCTTTTGGGGTGTACCCACGGTTGTTCCAAATGCAGAGTCTTCCCCTGGCTTAGAGATTTTTCAAGTGGCACAAGGACCAGCGCTGGACTGGTACCATTGGTTTGAACCTCCATGGATTCGCCCCTGACACATTCCCCCTTTTCTCTCCCACAGGCCGACTCTCAAGACCATTGCAAAGGAGGAGGCTTGTTCTGAGGCTGAATCAGAAGGACACCCTGCAAGCACTCTTTCAACAGAACCCCTACCCCGGGGTAACGACCAGAGAACGGCTGTCGCGAGAGCTGGGCATTGCAGAAAGCAGAATTCAGGTACGTCCGAGTCTCTCGATCCATTCTCCCTCTCGGGGTCCATGTCCAGACGCAAGTCACCCTACGCCCGTTGGAGTCCTTGCTCTTGGGGCTTCCTCTTCGGGGTGTTCCAGACAGAAGGGACTCGAATCTTGGCAAGGAACGTGGCTCCCTTTGGGAAACGCAGCCAGACTGAGCTGTGTGGCGAGCGGTCCATTCAAATGGGTGGTCAAGAAAAAGGGTGAGGGGCCGCGGAAGCAGGGGGGCCTGGTGGTGCCAAGGAGGTGTTCCCTAAATGGCTGGCCTCCTAGGAACTAGCTGTGCTGAAGACTTCCCTCTCTGGGTAGGTTGGAGAGGAGTCACCAAAGGTAGGAACACCCCTCCTGCGACCATACGAAGCGTCGCCAAAGACTGATTGACAATCCCTATGAACACTTTTGCTCAGGGTGTCAAATTTTCCACACACCACCATCAGAAACGTCTAAAAGCATGCACACACACACGCACACAAGCACAGGCCCATACTGCAGGTCGGCCTCGGGGAATGAGGTAGCATGCACACTGCTTCACTGTTGAAGACAAGGACACATATTCTGAAGATGGGGAGCGGGTTCATAAGAGCCTCCTGACCTCACAGTGATGGAGGCATGTAGTCCCTGAGAAGTAACTGTCAATGAGTAGTTCCCAGGCAGCATGGGAAGAGTAGTTGTCATGGGGGCACTTACTAAGGGATATGATTGCATGTCATGAGACAGTACTGCCTCTGGGGACATAAGAGAGGCAGGGAAACATGAATCGGTCATGGACCAGACCGAAGGGGAGGCAAAGAGACCAAATGAGGGAAAGCAGATGGAGCCTGAGAGCCTGGGACAGAGACAGAGAGAGGGGAAGGCAGGCAGGCAGTCAGGTGGGCAGGCAGGCGGGTGGCAACAGAGACAGATGTCAACAGGTACATGCAGAGAATCATAGACAGAGACCAAAAGAGCCACAGAGAAACTGGTAGTTTTGATGAGAACGGGTGGGGCGTGGGGGAGAGAGAGAGAGAGAGGTACCTATCCATCCCATTCTGACTGTGGGAAAGCAAGCATTGCCTCCTCCTGTGTCACAAGTCATTACTCTGGACACCAGTAAGGTGACTCGAAGAGGAAGGATTGTTTCCATGGACACAGATTGTGTATAATGGAATCTGGTGCACTTCTTCACAGGTGAAAGCTGGAGTCTACATTCTACGTGCTAGTAAGAGTTCAGTCCCTGTGCACTGTAAATATTTCCACTGGGGGCAGACGGGCCATACTGGGTCTCCATTAGTCGGCTTGTTGCTGGCTGGCTGGCTGGCTGGTGCATTTGTGCGTTTGTTTTATGGTGCATCCCTGCAATAGATAGTGGAAGTACGTGCATAAGCATTGAAAGACAAGGCTTTCTTTCTTTGTACCCAGGTTTGGTTTCAAAACCAGCGAAGAAGATGCCTAAAGCAGAGCCGATTGCTGTCGGAGAATGGCTTCAAAGGAGGGCAGTCGCAGTCACTGCGGCCGCCACCACCTGAGGCTTTGACTCGAGGTAAGTTCCCAGCATTCGTAAGTCATTTCCCCAGAGCATCTCTATGAGACAGAATCATCTCTGGACGTGGATGACCATGGGAGGCCAAGAACGCTTCAGAGAGGATACCATGATATCTTGGGTTCTTGCCCCATTCCTGCTCCACACAGGATCATCATGCCCCTGTTGGAGGGTGGGGAGATGCATGGCCAGGAAGGCTTGGAATCTTTGGGTCCGGAACCTGCCTGGATGTGCAGAAATCCCTTCTTCCATCACATGGGGCATTTTCACATAGCACTGAATAAGATGTATCGATGTATCGATCTTAATCTATGACATACCACTTCCTACATACCACACACTGGATCTGCTGTGAACGTGCTGAAATTGGCCTGACTGTCCTCTCTTCTCTGTGTGTCCTCCTTTAGAAAACTTGGGAAGAGAGGCCAGGCGAAAGAGGACTTTGATCTCTCCTTCTCAAACAAGGGTCCTTGTGCAAGCCTTTGAGAGGGATCGATTTCCATCTATTGCTGCCAGGGAAGAATTGGCTCACCAGACAGGAATACCCGAACCTCGAATCC
The DNA here is from genome assembly GCF_949752795.1 of Hyperoodon ampullatus. NCBI lineage: Eukaryota > Metazoa > Chordata > Mammalia > Artiodactyla > Ziphiidae > Hyperoodon > Hyperoodon ampullatus. The sequence continues at coordinate 72,956,899 of NC_136918.1, read as the reverse complement.
AGGTAAGTTCTCCACCAGTGGGTGGAACTTGGCTTCTCCCAAGAGAAAGGAGTGTTAACCATTGCGACGGGTTGCTGCTGGCTATATGTAGGCTTGGAGAGGGGGGATTGGGAGGACGTTCCCTTCATCCTATGAATACGCCAAGGGGGCTGACCTGAAGGCATCCATTTCCAGAAGAGGAGAGGGCAATGGAAGTCCTGGGCAGCCAGGGAGGGGCCTGAGGTTGTAGCTGGGCAATGACGGCTCTCCTCAAAGGCAGGGGTGGGGAGGGGTGGGGAGGGGTGGGGTGGGTCCTGTGTTGCCCTGACGTCCTCCCGCATTTTCAAGAGCCAAGGCGAAAGCTTTAGGGAAAATGGCCCTTAGATGAGGCCCACCAGTACTTGCCATGAGCCTGACAGATTGGAGGGTGCGGAAGGGCAGGGCAGAGTGGACTGGGGCGGGCCGGGAATGGGGCGGCTGCAAGTTGATCTGGACTGTCACGCTGCTAATGTTCCTGTCACCCCATATGGTTCCCTAGGTATGGTTCCAGAACCGAAGAGCTCGGCACCCAAAGCAGAGCGCTAGTGGGCCTGTGAATGCCCTGGCCGAAGGCCCAGATGCCACATCAGCCGTGACTGCCCCGTCGGACCAAAGTCCCTGGCCCACTGTCCATAGCACCTCTCATCATTATCCTCCCTCTCATGCCCCTGAGAGCATGCAATCCTTTGCTGCGGCCACTCCTGTTTTCTCCCCCTCCTTTCTTGTGCCAGGGGCTGCCTCTGGGTGCTGTGTGGGCCAGCCGTTGATGTTCATCGTGGTCCAGCCCAGCCTGGCAGCACTTCAGGGATGCCAGAACCCACAGCCTCTTCCGGCCACAGTTCCGTGGGGTGAAGGGACACATGCTCTCATCGCCAGTGGGCAGCCTGCCCAGGGGGGCATCGGGCTGCCTGCACCGCCAGAGACAGACTTCTGGCAGCAGCAGGCAACCTCAGGTGAAGAGAGACCTCCCCAGCTGGAGCAACAGCCCCAGCACTCAGCCCTTCCAGGCTCCTCAAGCCTCCTGGACGAACTCTTGTCAGACGAGGATATTCTGGACAAGGCACGCCCTTTTCTGAATGCAGACCCTGAGGAAGAGGAACTTGCGGCAACCCTCGAAGCCCCCCTCAGCGAGGAAGAATTCCAGGCCCTGCTCGACATGCTGCCAGGCTCCCCAGTGCCACAGGTTTAGGGGGAGTAAGGAAGGCCTTCCCCCGAGCCCCTTTCAAGCCTCCTTTCCTGGGAGGCAGAGCCATGGGGGAGAGAAAGAAGAAGGAATAAGCAACGCTCATCATAGTGTCTGGCAGGGAGACCAAGGCAAGAAGACTGTCGACAGCAATTGCGCTGTGCCCACGAGCGATGCCATGCTCCACACAGACTGTCATGAAGCATGGGCACCAGAAGGGACACCCTCTCTGAAGCCTCAAGGAATTCTAGCCGTTCAATGATAACGAGGAGGACCCAACGCTGAACTGGATTTCCCCGTTGTATGTGACATTCCATTGATCCAATCAATAAATCTTGGCACTCACTTCAAGTTCTCGGTTGTGCTTTGGTCGCTTTGTATTCTCCTGCGTTTCCTTGGGGAGGTGAAATCCCTCCCTTGGCCTGGGACAGCATGGGAGGATGGTCCAGATGCCCGTGTCTAGTCCCGTAGCTTGTAGCCACAAATACACCTTAGTGGAATCACGAAAACACTCTCACAGTGACAACCTTCACTTGCTTTCTGGGTGCATGGTGTGGAAGGGTTCCTCGAGGGCATTGCCTTTGTACAGAAGGACAGAACTCTGCAAAAACTTTCATTGCCAGGGCTCATAGTAACCACTGTGCCCGGTATATTATGCAGGCAAATAATCTCTCTCCGTCCCTCTCTCTCTCCTATTGTGTGTCCACAGCCACACGCTACACGCACACACCTCTCAAAAGATAAGCCTAGTTACAACTAAAGTGATGCACAAATGAACTGAAAAGCCAAATCCATGTGGCATCGTAACGTCATCGCAGATCATCCCTTCCACTGCTTCTTTCAAAACTATTTTCCAACACATGTGCCTCATACCCTCTGTGTTGAGTGATTCTCAACTGGCTCAATCCGTGCGCCCCATGTTCAGCATGGGTGTGTCAGTGGCACGAAACATTAAAATAATCTGAGAGTTGCCACTTGATTGTCTATACAACAATGAATCTGATTCTCTAGCTACACCTGCATCCGGGTCTCTAGCTCTAATGTGTGCATATCTCGGCAGATCCATCTAGTCCTCAACTCCCTCCCAGTCACACCCCAGTCTTAGGCTCCCCTTTCTCCAGAGCTCTAGAGCAATATACAGCCCTCTCTCTTTCTCTCTCTCTCCCTCTCCCTCTCTCTGTCACTGTCTCTCTCTGTCTCTCTGTATCTCTCTCTCTGTCTCTCTCTCTCTCTCTCTCTCTCTCTCTCTCTCTCTCTCTCCTTCCTTTCGATTTGCAGAAAGGAAACATCAGTTTCAAGAGCCACACAGGGGGCATAGGGCTTCTGGGGAAAGAATCTGGCCACGGTAGCCTCAGGACAAGTAGTACTGAAGATGTGGAAAGAGACAGCTTATGGAAAAGTTGGTGCTTTCAAGAGGGCGGGAGGAACACTGGGTCACAGTGTGCCGGGAAACACTGAGATGCTTGTGGGTGGCAGGACTTGCACAGACTCTAGCTAGAGCTAGGAGCTGGGGCTTTACCATATTGGTTGTCCAATGCTGGCCACTCCAGAGAAACCTCGGAGCCCAGGAACGGGCAGCGTTACCTCCACAGGGAGGCCACCTGTGTATAAACACACCTGGGGCCACTCAGGATTCCCTGGTTGCCATGCAGATCACAGTTTCTGCTCTCCCAAGCAACCTTTCCCCACCTGGATTGTCCAGGAGGGAGCCGGTCCAGCTCTGGCAGGCAGTGCCTTCTGGGAGGAGCCAGCAAATCCCATGTTTCAGTGATTATCTCACCCAAAACTTCATAGTTCTCGGGAAAAACCACCCCGATCCAACAAGGTGGCCACGCCTCCCTCTGATCTCAGTTACTTCAGGACGAGGGACCAAGACATGCACCTCCTCAGGACATCCTCCTGGGCCTCCTGAGACTTGCACACACCTACTGGTCCCGCTGACATCCGTCCACATGTACCAGCTGACAACCGTCCTTAGTGGGTGCAGAAAATCAAACACACAGATCACACAAACACCCCCTCACACACACACACACACACACACACACACACACACACCAGCCATATTTTAACGAATTGCTGGTGTAATTACTCTGATTCCCAAGTGTTTCTAAATAAGCTCTCTGTCCTCATGTTAATCCACGTGGTGGCAAAAGAACCTTGTTGGCAAAGGAACACATTAAAGATGGTTCTGTGTTTCTGTGTGGGGTTTTTTGGTTGGTTTGTTTTTAACTCTTCTATTCTGTGCAGCACAAATGCACCGAAAATGTTGGGATGGCTGTCCTTGGAATGCAAAGCTTTCCTTTCAAACCCAGCTGTGTCATCATCCATCATCTAACTAGCTTCATATCCCTCTCCTTCCCCTTCCCCTTCCACATCCCCTTCCCTTTCACCTTCCCATTCTCCTTCTTCTTGGCACACATGCCAGGTGACCAGTGAATGCGAAACTGACTTTATCTTCTGGACGCCAAGGACAAGCACTGAAAATAACTTCCTTTTCTTGTGAAACCTCTACGTGTGGCGTGCCCCTTTCTCTGGTCTCTCCATGGCATATGAGCAAGGGGGTGGGTTTCAGGGTACCTGAAATAGTCCCAAACTGTTGAGGACCATGGGTAGACCCTCGATAAGCACTCAAGCTTAGTATGTGAATTATCGGGAACTCAAAACGCAGCCAAGGAAATACTTTAGGAGTGGGAGGCAATGACGTCCTGGGGGTGATGAGCGAAGTGGGAATGGTACTCGAGGCAAGCTAGGCTCTAGGTTCTCTCTGCATTTGGGAAAGTACAGTGACACACCTACGCATGAGGGACTCAGAGTTGGGGAATTCCACAGAGAGCAAAAGTATGTGTGGAATGTGGAAAGGTGTGAAAACGAGAGAGCACTGGACCCCAGGCTTTCTGTGAAAGGAGGACGAGGCCGGCAGCTTCAAAGGGACCTGGGAGTTTCCGAACACGCCTTCCATTCCAACACCCACTTGCCTCATGGGATTCCTTCCAGGTTCTCAATTCGCAAGGAAGGGTTCCCCACCATCTGAGGCTATTTACATAAATAGGGGCGGGGCATCCTCCTCCATTATAAATTCTGAGCTTCTGAGTACTGAACAGTTGGCCAGCAGTTTCCGTGCCATCCGTTTGGGTCTCCCACTATGGATTCGTCCAGCTCGTCCGTCACATACAGCACCTCCAGAGGTACGTTGCCCTCAGCATCTGGGCTCTGGGGTTGGATCATCCAAATACACTCATGCACCTCCCCACCCCAACGGTTGGTCACCACGAAGATTGAAGTTTCCCAATGACCACCAACTGGCACAGACAGATATGCTGGGACATGTTTCTGGAATCAGTTGGGCAAAAGGATGCACCTTGGTTTGGGCATTTCACGTACATATTTCTGGTTTGCTGGTTCGTTTGTTTTCCTTCTTGAAATCGACATGGAAGTTGGTAGCCCTGTTGCCTGACAATGGCTTCTCTACCAAAAATCCCAGCCTGTGGTTGCAGTGAATGGCACACGAGTGTTTGAAAACGTTCCCAACTAAACTGATACTCTTTTCCAGTTGACCGTGTTTGGGATTTTGAGTTGGTTTTGCATGTTCTATTCTTGCTGTTGTTACGGATTTGCTCCCTTTGGTTTCATGTTCCATTTGAAGTGGTTAACTTCTATGGTGTCCATGGAAAGAATCCACATCCAGTATGTATTGGGAATAGAGGAAAAAGAGAGTTTTTCTTTGAGCACAACTGAAAGCTAGAGCCTGGGAAAGAGATTCCAGGAGCACTCGAACTGTCTCTAATTGGACTCCAAGGTAGGCACTGCAGGAGTCTCTGGAAAGCCAAAATCCGCAGTGTGACACATCCGTTCCTTGAGTGCCTTCCAAAGATTTTCCTTGGAGCTGGCAGGAAGGAAGGGCGCTTTTAAAGGAAGTCCCCTATAGGGGTCCGAAACCATTGCCTTGCTTTGCCTCCTTCCATGGGGAGACTTGGTGATGACACTACGTCACCAGCTGCCAGCTGCTAGAGCAGGTAGCCCTTGCAGAAGGGTTGGTGTTGTCCTAGAGTTGGAGAGAGTTCAGGAAACTCAAGATGTCAGGGGTGTGCTGGATGTGCCTGAAACCACACCCACCCTGGCCATCACAGCTGGCTCCCGCCTTAGAAGGCAGGAAAGGAGCACCCATGTATTCCCTTACCACCAGGAAGACGCAACCTCAAATAGGACAGGGGTGGGGGAAGCCCTTCAAGGCTGCCCAACTGAATGAATAGCAGGAGCACACGGCGAGTCAGCATGACCTCGGTGCCTAGAAAGGGAAACCCATCTTCCAAGGAGTACCGGGCGGTTGTGGGTGTGTGGGTGGGTGGGCACCATCAGACGGGTCACCACGCTGGTCCTTATCTCAAAAAGCTAGGTCTTCTAAACAATCTTCTTGTGCGTTCTGTGTCGGGGGTTGGCTTGTGTGTTTGTCTGGCTTCGTTTGGCTTTCGTCTCATTTCCTTTCAAATAGTGAAAACGCAGGTACTCTGTGCAAATGACAGGCCAGAAGCCGCACTCCTCTCATTAGCATAGAGGTCGAGGTAAATCTGGTAGAAGCCATCAAGACTTTCCCAGGCCTCCACAAGTGGAAAATCCTTCCACCCATTTTGGTCACGTTAGCCTGTTTTTCTAGGGCTCTCCCCTTCTGTTTGCATGGCGTCCTGGGGATCCTTGGCGAGTAGTGAGGGGATCCCCATAGCCTTGACCCTCAGCTTAGCTTGAGCCCCCATGGTCCCACTCAGCGTGGCTTTTGGGGTGTACCCACGGTTGTTCCAAATGCAGAGTCTTCCCCTGGCTTAGAGATTTTTCAAGTGGCACAAGGACCAGCGCTGGACTGGTACCATTGGTTTGAACCTCCATGGATTCGCCCCTGACACATTCCCCCTTTTCTCTCCCACAGGCCGACTCTCAAGACCATTGCAAAGGAGGAGGCTTGTTCTGAGGCTGAATCAGAAGGACACCCTGCAAGCACTCTTTCAACAGAACCCCTACCCCGGGGTAACGACCAGAGAACGGCTGTCGCGAGAGCTGGGCATTGCAGAAAGCAGAATTCAGGTACGTCCGAGTCTCTCGATCCATTCTCCCTCTCGGGGTCCATGTCCAGACGCAAGTCACCCTACGCCCGTTGGAGTCCTTGCTCTTGGGGCTTCCTCTTCGGGGTGTTCCAGACAGAAGGGACTCGAATCTTGGCAAGGAACGTGGCTCCCTTTGGGAAACGCAGCCAGACTGAGCTGTGTGGCGAGCGGTCCATTCAAATGGGTGGTCAAGAAAAAGGGTGAGGGGCCGCGGAAGCAGGGGGGCCTGGTGGTGCCAAGGAGGTGTTCCCTAAATGGCTGGCCTCCTAGGAACTAGCTGTGCTGAAGACTTCCCTCTCTGGGTAGGTTGGAGAGGAGTCACCAAAGGTAGGAACACCCCTCCTGCGACCATACGAAGCGTCGCCAAAGACTGATTGACAATCCCTATGAACACTTTTGCTCAGGGTGTCAAATTTTCCACACACCACCATCAGAAACGTCTAAAAGCATGCACACACACACGCACACAAGCACAGGCCCATACTGCAGGTCGGCCTCGGGGAATGAGGTAGCATGCACACTGCTTCACTGTTGAAGACAAGGACACATATTCTGAAGATGGGGAGCGGGTTCATAAGAGCCTCCTGACCTCACAGTGATGGAGGCATGTAGTCCCTGAGAAGTAACTGTCAATGAGTAGTTCCCAGGCAGCATGGGAAGAGTAGTTGTCATGGGGGCACTTACTAAGGGATATGATTGCATGTCATGAGACAGTACTGCCTCTGGGGACATAAGAGAGGCAGGGAAACATGAATCGGTCATGGACCAGACCGAAGGGGAGGCAAAGAGACCAAATGAGGGAAAGCAGATGGAGCCTGAGAGCCTGGGACAGAGACAGAGAGAGGGGAAGGCAGGCAGGCAGTCAGGTGGGCAGGCAGGCGGGTGGCAACAGAGACAGATGTCAACAGGTACATGCAGAGAATCATAGACAGAGACCAAAAGAGCCACAGAGAAACTGGTAGTTTTGATGAGAACGGGTGGGGCGTGGGGGAGAGAGAGAGAGAGAGGTACCTATCCATCCCATTCTGACTGTGGGAAAGCAAGCATTGCCTCCTCCTGTGTCACAAGTCATTACTCTGGACACCAGTAAGGTGACTCGAAGAGGAAGGATTGTTTCCATGGACACAGATTGTGTATAATGGAATCTGGTGCACTTCTTCACAGGTGAAAGCTGGAGTCTACATTCTACGTGCTAGTAAGAGTTCAGTCCCTGTGCACTGTAAATATTTCCACTGGGGGCAGACGGGCCATACTGGGTCTCCATTAGTCGGCTTGTTGCTGGCTGGCTGGCTGGCTGGTGCATTTGTGCGTTTGTTTTATGGTGCATCCCTGCAATAGATAGTGGAAGTACGTGCATAAGCATTGAAAGACAAGGCTTTCTTTCTTTGTACCCAGGTTTGGTTTCAAAACCAGCGAAGAAGATGCCTAAAGCAGAGCCGATTGCTGTCGGAGAATGGCTTCAAAGGAGGGCAGTCGCAGTCACTGCGGCCGCCACCACCTGAGGCTTTGACTCGAGGTAAGTTCCCAGCATTCGTAAGTCATTTCCCCAGAGCATCTCTATGAGACAGAATCATCTCTGGACGTGGATGACCATGGGAGGCCAAGAACGCTTCAGAGAGGATACCATGATATCTTGGGTTCTTGCCCCATTCCTGCTCCACACAGGATCATCATGCCCCTGTTGGAGGGTGGGGAGATGCATGGCCAGGAAGGCTTGGAATCTTTGGGTCCGGAACCTGCCTGGATGTGCAGAAATCCCTTCTTCCATCACATGGGGCATTTTCACATAGCACTGAATAAGATGTATCGATGTATCGATCTTAATCTATGACATACCACTTCCTACATACCACACACTGGATCTGCTGTGAACGTGCTGAAATTGGCCTGACTGTCCTCTCTTCTCTGTGTGTCCTCCTTTAGAAAACTTGGGAAGAGAGGCCAGGCGAAAGAGGACTTTGATCTCTCCTTCTCAAACAAGGGTCCTTGTGCAAGCCTTTGAGAGGGATCGATTTCCATCTATTGCTGCCAGGGAAGAATTGGCTCACCAGACAGGAATACCCGAACCTCGAATCCAGGTAAGTTCTCCACCAGTGGGTGGAACTTGGCTTCTCCCAAGAGAAAGGAGTGTTAACCATTGCGACGGGTTGCTGCTGGCTATATGTAGGCTTGGAGAGGGGGGATTGGGAGGACGTTCCCTTCATCCTATGAATACGCCAAGGGGGCTGACCTGAAGGCATCCATTTCCAGAAGAGGAGAGGGCAATGGAAGTCCTGGGCAGCCAGGGAGGGGCCTGAGGTTGTAGCTGGGCAATGACGGCTCTCCTCAAAGGCAGGGGTGGGGAGGGGTGGGGAGGGGTGGGGTGGGTCCTGTGTTGCCCTGACGTCCTCCCGCATTTTCAAGAGCCAAGGCGAAAGCTTTAGGGAAAATGGCCCTTAGATGAGGCCCACCAGTACTTGCCATGAGCCTGACAGATTGGAGGGTGCGGAAGGGCAGGGCAGAGTGGACTGGGGCGGGCCGGGAATGGGGCGGCTGCAAGTTGATCTGGACTGTCACGCTGCTAATGTTCCTGTCACCCCATATGGTTCCCTAGGTATGGTTCCAGAACCGAAGAGCTCGGCACCCAAAGCAGAGCGCTAGTGGGCCTGTGAATGCCCTGGCCGAAGGCCCAGATGCCACATCAGCCGTGACTGCCCCGTCGGACCAAAGTCCCTGGCCCACTGTCCATAGCACCTCTCATCATTATCCTCCCTCTCATGCCCCTGAGAGCATGCAATCCTTTGCTGCGGCCACTCCTGTTTTCTCCCCCTCCTTTCTTGTGCCAGGGGCTGCCTCTGGGTGCTGTGTGGGCCAGCCGTTGATGTTCATCGTGGTCCAGCCCAGCCTGGCAGCACTTCAGGGATGCCAGAACCCACAGCCTCTTCCGGCCACAGTTCCGTGGGGTGAAGGGACACATGCTCTCATCGCCAGTGGGCAGCCTGCCCAGGGGGGCATCGGGCTGCCTGCACCGCCAGAGACAGACTTCTGGCAGCAGCAGGCAACCTCAGGTGAAGAGAGACCTCCCCAGCTGGAGCAACAGCCCCAGCACTCAGCCCTTCCAGGCTCCTCAAGCCTCCTGGACGAACTCTTGTCAGACGAGGATATTCTGGACAAGGCACGCCCTTTTCTGAATGCAGACCCTGAGGAAGAGGAACTTGCGGCAACCCTCGAAGCCCCCCTCAGCGAGGAAGAATTCCAGGCCCTGCTCGACATGCTGCCAGGCTCCCCAGTGCCACAGGTTTAGGGGGAGTAAGGAAGGCCTTCCCCCGAGCCCCTTTCAAGCCTCCTTTCCTGGGAGGCAGAGCCATGGGGGAGAGAAAGAAGAAGGAATAAGCAACGCTCATCATAGTGTCTGGCAGGGAGACCAAGGCAAGAAGACTGTCGACAGCAATTGCGCTGTGCCCACGAGCGATGCCATGCTCCACACAGACTGTCATGAAGCATGGGCACCAGAAGGGACACCCTCTCTGAAGCCTCAAGGAATTCTAGCCGTTCAATGATAACGAGGAGGACCCAACGCTGAACTGGATTTCCCCGTTGTATGTGACATTCCATTGATCCAATCAATAAATCTTGGCACTCACTTCAAGTTCTCGGTTGTGCTTTGGTCGCTTTGTATTCTCCTGCGTTTCCTTGGGGAGGTGAAATCCCTCCCTTGGCCTGGGACAGCATGGGAGGATGGTCCAGATGCCCGTGTCTAGTCCCGTAGCTTGTAGCCACAAATACACCTTAGTGGAATCACGAAAACACTCTCACAGTGACAACCTTCACTTGCTTTCTGGGTGCATGGTGTGGAAGGGTTCCTCGAGGGCATTGCCTTTGTACAGAAGGACAGAACTCTGCAAAAACTTTCATTGCCAGGGCTCATAGTAACCACTGTGCCCGGTATATTATGCAGGCAAATAATCTCTCTCCGTCCCTCTCTCTCTCCTATTGTGTGTCCACAGCCACACGCTACACGCACACACCTCTCAAAAGATAAGCCTAGTTACAACTAAAGTGATGCACAAATGAACTGAAAAGCCAAATCCATGTGGCATCGTAACGTCATCGCAGATCATCCCTTCCACTGCTTCTTTCAAAACTATTTTCCAACACATGTGCCTCATACCCTCTGTGTTGAGTGATTCTCAACTGGCTCAATCCGTGCGCCCCATGTTCAGCATGGGTGTGTCAGTGGCACGAAACATTAAAATAATCTGAGAGTTGCCACTTGATTGTCTATACAACAATGAATCTGATTCTCTAGCTACACCTGCATCCGGGTCTCTAGCTCTAATGTGTGCATATCTCGGCAGATCCATCTAGTCCTCAACTCCCTCCCAGTCACACCCCAGTCTTAGGCTCCCCTTTCTCCAGAGCTCTAGAGCAATATACAGCCCTCTCTCTTTCTCTCTCTCTCCCTCTCCCTCTCTCTGTCACTGTCTCTCTCTGTCTCTCTGTATCTCTCTCTCTGTCTCTCTCTCTCTCTCTCTCTCTCTCTCTCTCTCTCTCTCTCCTTCCTTTCGATTTGCAGAAAGGAAACATCAGTTTCAAGAGCCACACAGGGGGCATAGGGCTTCTGGGGAAAGAATCTGGCCACGGTAGCCTCAGGACAAGTAGTACTGAAGATGTGGAAAGAGACAGCTTATGGAAAAGTTGGTGCTTTCAAGAGGGCGGGAGGAACACTGGGTCACAGTGTGCCGGGAAACACTGAGATGCTTGTGGGTGGCAGGACTTGCACAGACTCTAGCTAGAGCTAGGAGCTGGGGCTTTACCATATTGGTTGTCCAATGCTGGCCACTCCAGAGAAACCTCGGAGCCCAGGAACGGGCAGCGTTACCTCCACAGGGAGGCCACCTGTGTATAAACACACCTGGGGCCACTCAGGATTCCCTGGTTGCCATGCAGATCACAGTTTCTGCTCTCCCAAGCAACCTTTCCCCACCTGGATTGTCCAGGAGGGAGCCGGTCCAGCTCTGGCAGGCAGTGCCTTCTGGGAGGAGCCAGCAAATCCCATGTTTCAGTGATTATCTCACCCAAAACTTCATAGTTCTCGGGAAAAACCACCCCGATCCAACAAGGTGGCCACGCCTCCCTCTGATCTCAGTTACTTCAGGACGAGGGACCAAGACATGCACCTCCTCAGGACATCCTCCTGGGCCTCCTGAGACTTGCACACACCTACTGGTCCCGCTGACATCCGTCCACATGTACCAGCTGACAACCGTCCTTAGTGGGTGCAGAAAATCAAACACACAGATCACACAAACACCCCCTCACACACACACACACACACACACACACACACACACCAGCCATATTTTAACGAATTGCTGGTGTAATTACTCTGATTCCCAAGTGTTTCTAAATAAGCTCTCTGTCCTCATGTTAATCCACGTGGTGGCAAAAGAACCTTGTTGGCAAAGGAACACATTAAAGATGGTTCTGTGTTTCTGTGTGGGGTTTTTTGGTTGGTTTGTTTTTAACTCTTCTATTCTGTGCAGCACAAATGCACCGAAAATGTTGGGATGGCTGTCCTTGGAATGCAAAGCTTTCCTTTCAAACCCAGCTGTGTCATCATCCATCATCTAACTAGCTTCATATCCCTCTCCTTCCCCTTCCCCTTCCACATCCCCTTCCCTTTCACCTTCCCATTCTCCTTCTTCTTGGCACACATGCCAGGTGACCAGTGAATGCGAAACTGACTTTATCTTCTGGACGCCAAGGACAAGCACTGAAAATAACTTCCTTTTCTTGTGAAACCTCTACGTGTGGCGTGCCCCTTTCTCTGGTCTCTCCATGGCATATGAGCAAGGGGGTGGGTTTCAGGGTACCTGAAATAGTCCCAAACTGTTGAGGACCATGGGTAGACCCTCGATAAGCACTCAAGCTTAGTATGTGAATTATCGGGAACTCAAAACGCAGCCAAGGAAATACTTTAGGAGTGGGAGGCAATGACGTCCTGGGGGTGATGAGCGAAGTGGGAATGGTACTCGAGGCAAGCTAGGCTCTAGGTTCTCTCTGCATTTGGGAAAGTACAGTGACACACCTACGCATGAGGGACTCAGAGTTGGGGAATTCCACAGAGAGCAAAAGTATGTGTGGAATGTGGAAAGGTGTGAAAACGAGAGAGCACTGGACCCCAAGCTTTCTGTGAAAGGAGGACGAGGCCGGCAGCTTCAAAGGGACCTGGGAGTTTCCGAACACGCCTTCCATTCCAACACCCACTTGCCTCATGGGATTCCTTCCAGGTTCTCAATTTGCAAGGAAGGGTTCCCCACCATCTGAGGCTATTTACATAAATAGGGGCGGGGCATCCTCCTCCATTATAAATTCTGAGCTTCTGAGTACTGAACAGTTGGCCAGCAGTTTCCGTGCCATCCGTTTGGGTCTCCCACTATGGATTCGTCCAGCTCGTCCGTCACATACAGCACCTCCAGAGGTACGTTGCCCTCAGCATCTGGGCTCTGGGGTTGGATCATCCAAATACACTCATGCACCTCCCCACCCCAACGGTTGGTCACCACGAAGATTGAAGTTTCCCAGTGACCACCAACTGGCACAGACAGATATGCTGGGACATGTTTCTGGAATCAGTTGGGCAAAAGGATGCACCTTGGTTTGGGCATTTCACGTACATATTTCTGGTTTGCTGGTTCGTTTGTTTTCCTTCTTGAAATCGACATGGAAGTTGGTAGCCCTGTTGCCTGACAATGGCTTCTCTACCAAAAATCCCAGCCTGTGGTTGCAGTGAATGGCACACGAGTGTTTGAAAACGTTCCCAACTAAACTGATACTCTTTTCCAGTTGACCGTGTTTGGGATTTTGAGTTGGTTTTGCATGTTCTATTCTTGCTGTTGTTACGGATTTGCTCCCTTTGGTTTCATGTTCCATTTGAAGTGGTTAACTTCTATGGTGTCCATGGAAAGAATCCACATCCAGTATGTATTGGGAATAGAGGAAAAAGAGAGTTTTTCTTTGAGCACAACTGAAAGCTAGAGCCTGGGAAAGAGATTCCAGGAGCACTCGAACTGTCTCTAATTGGACTCCAAGGTAGGCACTGCAGGAGTCTCTGGAAAGCCAAAATCCGCAGTGTGACACATCCGTTCCTTGAGTGCCTTCCAAAGATTTTCCTTGGAGCTGGCAGGAAGGAAGGGCGCTTTTAAAGGAAGTCCCCTATAGGGGTCCGAAACCATTGCCTTGCTTTGCCTCCTTCCATGGGGAGACTTGGTGATGACACTACGTCACCAGCTGCCAGCTGCTAGAGCAGGTAGCCCTTGCAGAAGGGTTGGTGTTGTCCTAGAGTTGGAGAGAGTTCAGGAAACTCAAGATGTCAGGGGTGTGCTGGATGTGCCTGAAACCACACCCACCCTGGCCATCACAGCTGGCTCCCGCCTTAGAAGGCAGGAAAGGAGCACCCATGTATTCCCTTACCACCAGGAAGACGCAACCTCAAATAGGACAGGGGTGGGGGAAGCCCTTCAAGGCTGCCCAACTGAATGAATAGCAGGAGCACACGGCGAGTCAGCATGACCTCGGTGCCTAGAAAGGGAAACCCATCTTCCAAGGAGTACCGGGCGGTTGTGGGTGTGTGGGTGGGTGGGCACCATCAGACGGGTCACCACGCTGGTCCTTATCTCAAAAAGCTAGGTCTTCTAAACAATCTTCTTGTGCGTTCTGTGTCGGGGGTTGGCTTGTGTGTTTGTCTGGCTTCGTTTGGCTTTCGTCTCATTTCCTTTCAAATAGTGAAAACGCAGGTACTCTGTGCAAATGACAGGCCAGAAGCCGCACTCCTCTCATTAGCATAGAGGTCGAGGTAAATCTGGTAGAAGCCATCAAGACTTTCCCAGGCCTCCACAAGTGGAAAATCCTTCCACCCATTTTGGTCACGTTAGCCTGTTTTTCTAGGGCTCTCCCCTTCTGTTTGCATGGCGTCCTGGGGATCCTTGGCGAGTAGTGAGGGGATCCCCATAGCCTTGACCCTCAGCTTAGCTTGAGCCCCCATGGTCCCACTCAGCGTGGCTTTTGGGGTGTACCCACGGTTGTTCCAAATGCAGAGTCTTCCCCTGGCTTAGAGATTTTTCAAGTGGCACAAGGACCAGCGCTTGACTGGTACCATTGGTTTGAACCTCCATGGATTCGCCCCTGACACATTCCCCCTTTTCTCTCCCACAGGCCGACTCTCAAGACCATTGCAAAGGAGGAGGCTTGTTCTGAGGCTGAATCAGAAGGACACCCTGCAAGCACTCTTTCAACAGAACCCCTACCCCGGGGTAACGACCAGAGAACGGCTGTCGCGAGAGCTGGGCATTGCAGAAAGCAGAATTCAGGTACGTCCGAGTCTCTCGATCCATTCTCCCTCTCGGGGTCCATGTCCAGACGCAAGTCACCCTACGCCCGTTGGAGTCCTTGCTCTTGGGGCTTCCTCTTCGGGGTGTTCCAGACAGAAGGGACTCGAATCTTGGCAAGGAACGTGGCTCCCTTTGGGAAACGCAGCCAGACTGAGCTGTGTGGCGAGCGGTCCATTCAAATGGGTGGTCAAGAAAAAGGGTGAGGGGCCGCGGAAGCAGGGGGGCCTGGTGGTGCCAAGGAGGTGTTCCCTAAATGGCTGGCCTCCTAGGAACTAGCTGTGCTGAAGACTTCCCTCTCTGGGTAGGTTGGAGAGGAGTCACCAAAGGTAGGAACACCCCTCCTGCGACCATACGAAGCGTCGCCAAAGACTGATTGACAATCCCTATGAACACTTTTGCTCAGGGTGTCAAATTTTCCACACACCACCATCAGAAACGTCTAAAAGCATGCACACACACACGCACACAAGCACAGGCCCATACTGCAGGTCGGCCTCGGGGAATGAGGTAGCATGCACACTGCTTCACTGTTGAAGACAAGGACACATATTCTGAAGATGGGGAGCGGGTTCATAAGAGCCTCCTGACCTCACAGTGATGGAGGCATGTAGTCACTGAGAAGTAACTGTCAATGAGTAGTTCCCAGGCAGCATGGGAAGAGTAGTTGTCATGGGGGCACTTACTAAGGGATATGATTGCGTGTCATGAGACAGTACTGCCTCTGGGGACATAAGAGAGGCAGGGAAACATGAATCGGTCATGGACCAGACCGAAGGGGAGGCAAAGAGACCAAATGAGGGAAAGCAGATGGAGCCTGAGAGCCTGGGACAGAGACAGAGAGAGGGGAAGGCAGGCAGGCAGTCAGGTGGGCAGGCAGGCGGGTGGCAACAGAGACAGATGTCAACAGGTACATGCAGAGAATCATAGACAGAGGCCAAAAGAGCCACAGAGAAACTGGTAGTTTTGATGAGAACGGGTGGGGCGTGGGAGAGAGAGAGAGAGAGAGGTACCTATCCATCCCATTCTGACTGTGGGAAAGCAAGCATTGCCTCCTCCTGTGTCACAAGTCATTACTCTGGACACCAGTAAGGTGACTCGAAGAGGAAGGATTGTTTCCATGGACACAGATTGTGTATAATGGAATCTGGTGCACTTCTTCACAGGTGAAAGCTGGAGTCTACATTCTACGTGCTAGTAAGAGTTCAGTCCCTGTGCACTGTAAATATTTCCACTGGGGGCAGACGGGCCATACTGGGTCTCCATTAGTCGGCTTGTTGCTGGCTGGCTGGCTGGCTGGTGCATTTGTGCGTTTGTTTTATGGTGCATCCCTGCAATAGATAGTGGAAGTACGTGCATAAGCATTGAAAGACAAGGCTTTCTTTCTTTGTACCCAGGTTTGGTTTCAAAACCAGCGAAGAAGATGCCTAAAGCAGAGCCGATTGCTGTCGGAGAATGGCTTCAAAGGAGGGCAGTCGCAGTCACTGCGGCCGCCACCACCTGAGGCTTTGACTCGAGGTAAGTTCCCAGCATTCGTAAGTCATTTCCCCAGAGCATCTCTATGAGACAGAATCATCTCTGGACGTGGATGACCATGGGAGGCCAAGAACGCTTCAGAGAGGATACCATGATATCTTGGGTTCTTGCCCCATTCCTGTTCCACACAGGATCATCATGCCCCTGTTGGAGGGTGGGGAGATGCATGGCCAGGAAGGCTTGGAATCTTTGGGTCCGGAACCTGCCTGGATGTGCAGAAATCCCTTCTTCCATCACATGGCGCATTTTCACATAGCACTGAATAAGATGTATCGATGTATCGATCTTAATCTATGACATACCACTTCCTACATACCACACACTGGATCTGCTGTGAACGTGCTGAAATTGGCCTGACTGTCCTCTCTTCTCTGTGTGTCCTCCTTTAGAAAACTTGGGAAGAGAGGCCAGGCGAAAGAGGACTTTGATCTCTCCTTCTCAAACAAGGGTCCTTGTGCAAGCCTTTGAGAGGGATCGATTTCCATCTATTGCTGCCAGGGAAGAATTGGCTCACCAGACAGGAATACCCGAACCTCGAATCCAGGTAAGTTCTCCACCAGTGGGTGGAACTTGGCTTCTCCCAAGAGAAAGGAGTGTTAACCATTGCGACGGGTTGCTGCTGGCTATATGTAGGCTTGGAGAGGGGGGATTGGGAGGACGTTCCCTTCATCCTATGAATACGCCAAGGGGGCTGACCTGAAGGCATCCATTTCCAGAAGAGGAGAGGGCAATGGAAGTCCTGGGCAGCCAGGGAGGGGCCTGAGGTTGTAGCTGGGCAATGACGGCTCTCCTCAAAGGCAGGGGTGGGGAGGGGTGGGGAGGGGTGGGGTGGGTCCTGTGTTGCCCTGACGTCCTCCCGCATTTTCAAGAGCCAAGGCGAAAGCTTTAGGGAAAATGGCCCTTAGATGAGGCCCACCAGTACTTGCCATGAGCCTGACAGATTGGAGGGTGCGGAAGGGCAGGGCAGAGTGGACTGGGGCGGGCCGGGAATGGGGCGGCTGCAAGTTGATCTGGACTGTCACACTGCTAATGTTCCTGTCACCCCATATGGTTCCCTAGGTATGGTTCCAGAACCGAAGAGCTCGGCACCCAAAGCAGAGCGCTAGTGGGCCTGTGAATGCCCTGGCCGAAGGCCCAGATGCCACATCAGCCGTGACTGCCCCGTCGGACCAAAGTCCCTGGCCCACTGTCCATAGCACCTCTCATCATTATCCTCCCTCTCATGCCCCTGAGAGCATGCAATCCTTTGCTGCGGCCACTCCTGTTTTCTCCCCCTCCTTTCTTGTGCCAGGGGCTGCCTCTGGGTGCTGTGTGGGCCAGCCGTTGATGTTCATCGTGGTCCAGCCCAGCCTGGCAGCACTTCAGGGATGCCAGAACCCACAGCCTCTTCCGGCCACAGTTCCGTGGGGTGAAGGGACACATGCTCTCATCGCCAGTGGGCAGCCTGCCCAGGGGGGCATCGGGCTGCCTGCACCGCCAGAGACAGACTTCTGGCAGCAGCAGGCAACCTCAGGTGAAGAGACACCTCCCCAGCTGGAGCAACAGCCCCAGCACTCAGCCCTTCCAGGCTCCTCAAGCCTCCTGGACGAACTCTTGTCAGACGAGGATATTCTGGACAAGGCACGCCCTTTTCTGAATGCGGACCCTGAGGAAGAGGAACTTGCGGCAACCCTCGAAGCCCCCCTCAGCGAGGAAGAATTCCAGGCCCTGCTCGACATGCTGCCAGGCTCCCCAGTGCCACAGGTTTAGGGGGAGTAAGGAAGGCCTTCCCCCGAGCCCCTTTCAAGCCTCCTTTCCTGGGAGGCAGAGCCATGGGGGAGAGAAAGAAGAAGGAATAAGCAACGCTCATCATAGTGTCTGGCAGGGAGACCAAGGCAAGAAGACTGTCGACAGCAATTGCGCTGTGCCCACGAGCGATGCCATGCTCCACACAGACTGTCATGAAGCATGGGCACCAGAAGGGACACCCTCTCTGAAGCCTCAAGGAATTCTAGCCGTTCAATGATAACGAGGAGGACCCAACGCTGAACTGGATTTCCCCGTTGTATGTGACATTCCATTGATCCAATCAATAAATCTTGGCACTCACTTCAAGTTCTCGGTTGTGCTTTGGTCGCTTTGTATTCTCCTGCGTTTCCTTGGGGAGGTGAAATCCCTCCCTTGGCCTGGGACAGCATGGGAGGATGGTCCAGATGCCCGTGTCTAGTCCCGTAGCTTGTAGCCACAAATACACCTTAGTGGAATCACGAAAACACTCTCACAGTGACAACCTTCACTTGCTTTCTGGGTGCATGGTGTGGAAGGGTTCCTCGAGGGC
Source organism: Hyperoodon ampullatus (assembly GCF_949752795.1). Taxonomy (NCBI): domain Eukaryota; kingdom Metazoa; phylum Chordata; class Mammalia; order Artiodactyla; family Ziphiidae; genus Hyperoodon; species Hyperoodon ampullatus. The sequence continues at coordinate 72,938,380 of NC_136918.1, read as the reverse complement.
ATTGCCTTTGTACAGAAGGACAGAACTCTGCAAAAACTTTCATTGCCAGGGCTCATAGTAACCACTGTGCCCGGTATATTATGCAGGCAAATAATCTCTCTCCGTCCCTCTCTCTCTCCTATTGTGTGTCCACAGCCACACGCTACACGCACACACCTCTCAAAAGATAAGCCTAGTTACAACTAAAGTGATGCACAAATGAACTGAAAAGCCAAATCCATGTGGCATCGTAACGTCATCGCAGATCATCCCTTCCACTGCTTCTTTCAAAACTATTTTCCAACACATGTGCCTCATACCCTCTGTGTTGAGTGATTCTCAACTGGCTCAATCCGTGCGCCCCATGTTCAGCATGGGTGTGTCAGTGGCACGAAACATTAAAATAATCTGAGAGCTGCCACTTGATTGTCTATACAACAATGAATCTGATTCTCTAGCTACACCTGCATCCGGGTCTCTAGCTCTAATGTGTGCATATCTCGGCAGATCCATCTAGTCCTCAACTCCCTCCCAGTCACACCCCAGTCTTAGGCTCCCCTTTCTCCAGAGCTCTAGAGCAATATACAGCCCTCTCTCTTTCTCTCTCTCTCCCTCTCCCTCTCTCTGTCACTGTCTCTCTCTGTCTCTCTGTATCTCTCTCTCTGTCTCTCTCTCTCTCTCTCTCTCTCTCTCCTTCCTTTCGATTTGCAGAAAGGAAACATCAGTTTCAAGAGCCACACAGGGGGCATAGGGCTTCTGGGGAAAGAATCTGGCCACGGTAGCCTCAGGACAAGTAGTACTGAAGATGTGGAAAGAGACAGCTTATGGAAAAGTTGGTGCTTTCAAGAGGGCGGGAGGAACACTGGGTCACAGTGTGCCGGGAAACACTGAGATGCTTGTGGGTGGCAGGACTTGCACAGACTCTAGCTAGAGCTAGGAGCTGGGGCTTTACCATATTGGTTGTCCAATGCTGGCCACTCCAGAGAAACCTCGGAGCCCAGGAACGGGCAGCGTTACCTCCACAGGGAGGCCACCTGTGTATAAACACACCTGGGGCCACTCAGGATTCCCTGGTTGCCATGCAGATCACAGTTTCTGCTCTCCCAAGCAACCTTTCCCCACCTGGATTGTCCAGGAGGGAGCCGGTCCAGCTCTGGCAGGCAGTGCCTTCTGGGAGGAGCCAGCAAATCCCATGTTTCAGTGATTATCTCACCCAAAACTTCATAGTTCTCGGGAAAAACCACCCCGATCCAACAAGATGGCCACGCCTCCCTCTGATCTCAGTTACTTCAGGACGAGGGACCAAGACATGCACCTCCTCAGGACATCCTCCTGGGCCTCCTGAGACTTGCACACACCTACTGGTCCCGCTGACATCCGTCCACATGTACCAGCTGACAACCGTCCTTAGTGGGTGCAGAAAATCAAACACACAGATCACACAAACACCCCCTCACACACACACACACACACACACACACACACCAGCCATATTTTAACGAATTGCTGGTGTAATTACTCTGATTCCCAACTGTTTCTAAATAAGCTCTCTGTCCTCATGTTAATCCACGTGGTGGCAAAAGAACCCTGTTGGCAAAGGAACACATTAAAGATGGTTCTGTGTTTCTGTGTGGGGTTTTTTGGTTGGTTTGTTTTTAACTCTTCTATTCTGTGCAGCACAAATGCACCGAAAATGTTGGGATGGCTGTCCTTGGAATGCAAAGCTTTCCTTTCAAACCCAGCTGTGTCATCATCCATCATCTAACTAGCTTCATATCCCTCTCCTTCCCCTTCCCCTTCCACATCCCCTTCCCTTTCACCTTCCCATTCTCCTTCTTCTTGGCACACATGCCAGGTGACCAGTGAATGTGAAACTGACTTTGTCTTCTGGACGCCAAGGACAAGCACTGAAAATAACTTCCTTTTCTTGTGAAACCTCTACGTGTGGCGTGCCCCTTTCTCTGGTCTCTCCATGGCATATGAGCAAGGGGGTGGGTTTCAGGGTACCTGAAATAGTCCCAAACTGTTGAGGACCATGGGTAGACCCTCGATAAGCACTCAAGCTTAGTATGTGAATTATCGGGAACTCAAAACGCAGCCAAGGAAATACTTTAGGAGTGGGAGGCAATGACGTCCTGGGGGTGATGAGCGAAGTGGGAATGGTACTCGAGGCAAGCTAGGCTCTAGGTTCTCTCTGCATTTGGGAAAGTACAGTGACACACCTACGCATGAGGGACTCAGAGTTGGGGAATTCCACAGAGAGCAAAAGTATGTGTGGAATGTGGAAAGGTGTGAAAACGAGAGAGCACTGGACCCCAAGCTTTCTGTGAAAGGAGGACGAGGCCGGCAGCTTCAAAGGGACCTGGGAGTTTCCGAACACGCCTTCCATTCCAACACCCACTTGCCTCATGGGATTCCTTCCAGGTTCTCAATTTGCAAGGAAGGGTTCCCCACCATCTGAGGCTATTTACATAAATAGGGGCGGGGCATCCTCCTCCATTATAAATTCTGAGCTTCTGAGTACTGAACAGTTGGCCAGCAGTTTCCGTGCCATCCGTTTGGGTCTCCCACTATGGATTCGTCCAGCTCGTCCGTCACATACAGCACCTCCAGAGGTACGTTGCCCTCAGCATCTGGGCTCTGGGGTTGGATCATCCAAATACACTCATGCACCTCCCCACCCCAACGGTTGGTCACCATGAAGATTGAAGTTTCCCAATGACCACCAACTGGCACAGACAGATATGCTGGGACATGTTTCTGGAATCAGTTGGGCAAAAGGATGCACCTTGGTTTGGGCATTTCACGTACATATTTCTGGTTTGCTGGTTCGTTTGTTTTCCTTCTTGAAATCGACATGGAAGTTGGTAGCCCTGTTGCCTGACAATGGCTTCTCTACCAAAAATCCCAGCCTGTGGTTGCAGTGAATGGCACACGAGTGTTTGAAAACGTTCCCAACTAAACTGATACTCTTTTCCAGTTGACCGTGTTTGGGATTTTGAGTTGGTTTTGCATGTTCTATTCTTGCTGTTGTTACGGATTTGCTCCCTTTGGTTTCATGTTCCATTTGAAGTGGTTAACTTGTATGGTGTCCATGGAAAGAATCCACATCCAGTATGTATTGGGAATAGAAGAAAAAGAGAGTTTTTCTTTGAGCACAACTGAAAGCTAGAGCCTGGGAAAGAGATTCCAGGAGCACTCGAACTGTCTCTAATTGGACTCCAAGGTAGGCACTGCAGGAGTCTCTGGAAAGCCAAAATCCGCAGTGTGACACATCCGTTCCTTGAGTGCCTTCCAAAGATTTTCCTTGGAGCTGGCAGGAAGGAAGGGCGCTTTTAAAGGAAGTCCCCTATAGGGGTCCGAAACCATTGCCTTGCTTTGCCTCCTTCCATGGGGAGACTTGGTGATGACACTACGTCACCAGCTGCCAGCTGCTAGAGCAGGTAGCCCTTGCAGAAGGGTTGGTGTTGTCCTAGAGTTGGAGAGAGTTCAGGAAACTCAAGATGTCAGGGGTGTGCTGGATGTGCCTGAAACCACACCCACCCTGGCCATCACAGCTGGCTCCCGCCTTAGAAGGCAGGAAAGGAGCACCCATGTATTCCCTTACCACCAGGAAGACGCAACCTCAAATAGGACAGGGGTGGGGGAAGCCCTTCAAGGCTGCCCAACTGAATGAATAGCAGGAGCACACGGCGAGTCAGCATGACCTCGGTGCCTAGAAAGGGAAACCCATCTTCCGAGGAGTACCGGGCGGTTGTGGGTGTGTGGGTGGGTGGGCACCATCAGACGGGTCACCACGCTGGTCCTTATCTCAAAAAGCTAGGTCTTCTAAACAATCTTCTTGTGCGTTCTGTGTCGGGGGTTGGCTTGTGTGTTTGTCTGGCTTCGTTTGGCTTTCGTCTCATTTCCTTTCAAATAGTGAAAACGCAGGTACTCTGTGCAAATGACAGGCCAGAAGCCGCACTCCTCTCATTAGCATAGAGGTCGAGGTAAATCTGGTAGAAGCCATCAAGACTTTCCCAGGCCTCCACAAGTGGAAAATCCTTCCACCCATTTTGGTCACGTTAGCCTGTTTTTCTAGGGCTCTCCCCTTCTGTTTGCATGGCGTCCTGGGGATCCTTGGCGAGTAGTGAGGGGATCCCCATAGCCTTGACCCTCAGCTTAGCTTGAGCCCCCATGGTCCCACTCAGCGTGGCTTTTGGGGTGTACCCACGGTTGTTCCAAATGCAGAGTCTTCCCCTGGCTTAGAGATTTTTCAAGTGGCACAAGGACCAGCGCTGGACTGGTACCATTGGTTTGAACCTCCATGGATTCGCCCCTGACACATTCCCCCTTTTCTCTCCCACAGGCCGACTCTCAAGACCATTGCAAAGGAGGAGGCTTGTTCTGAGGCTGAATCAGAAGGACACCCTGCAAGCACTCTTTCAACAGAACCCCTACCCCGGGGTAACGACCAGAGAACGGCTGTCGCGAGAGCTGGGCATTGCAGAAAGCAGAATTCAGGTACGTCCGAGTCTCTCGATCCATTCTCCTTCTCGGGGTCCATGTCCAGACGCAAGTCACCCTACGCCCGTTGGAGTCCTTGCTCTTGGGGCTTCCTCTTCGGGGTGTTCCAGACAGAAGGGACTCGAATCTTGGCAAGGAACGTGGCTCCCTTTGGGAAACGCAGCCAGACTGAGCTGTGTGGCGAGCGGTCCATTCAAATGGGTGGTCAAGAAAAAGGGTGAGGGGCCGCGGAAGCAGGGGGGCCTGGTGGTGCCAAGGAGGTGTTCCCTTAATGGCTGGCCTCCTAGGAACTAGCTGTGCTGAAGACTTCCCTCTCTGGGTAGGTTGGAGAGGAGTCACCAAAGGTAGGAACACCCCTCCTGCGACCATACGAAGCATCGCCAAAGACTGATTGACAATCCCTATGAACACTTTTGCTCAGGGTGTCAAATTTTCCACACACCACCATCAGAAACGTCTAAAAGCATGCACACACACACGCACACAAGCACAGGCCCATACTGCAGGTCGGCCTCGGGGAATGAGGTAGCATGCACACTGCTTCACTGTTGAAGACAAGGACACATATTCTGAAGATGGGGAGCGGGTTCATAAGAGCCTCCTGACCTCACAGTGATGGAGGCATGTAGTCACTGAGAAGTAACTGTCAATGAGTAGTTCCCAGGCAGCATGGGAAGAGTAGTTGTCATGGGGGCACTTACTAAGGGATATGATTGCGTGTCATGAGACAGTACTGCCTCTGGGGACATAAGAGAGGCAGGGAAACATGAATCGGTCATGGACCAGACCGAAGGGGAGGCAAAGAGACCAAATGAGGGAAAGCAGATGGAGCCTGAGAGCCTGGGACAGAGACAGAGAGAGGGGAAGGCAGGCAGGCAGTCAGGTGGGCAGGCAGGCGGGTGGCAACAGAGACAGATGTCAACAGGTACATGCAGAGAATCATAGACAGAGGCCAAAAGAGCCACAGAGAAACTGGTAGTTTTGATGAGAACGGGTGGGGCGTGGGAGAGAGAGAGAGAGAGAGGTACCTATCCATCCCATTCTGACTGTGGGAAAGCAAGCATTGCCTCCTCCTGTGTCACAAGTCATTACTCTGGACACCAGTAAGGTGACTCGAAGAGGAAGGATTGTTTCCATGGACACAGATTGTGTATAATGGAATCTGGTGCACTTCTTCACAGGTGAAAGCTGGAGTCTACATTCTACGTGCTAGTAAGAGTTCAGTCCCTGTGCACTGTAAATATTTCCACTGGGGGCAGACGGGCCATACTGGGTCTCCATTAGTCGGCTTGTTGCTGGCTGGCTGGCTGGCTGGTGCATTTGTGCGTTTGTTTTATGGTGCATCCCTGCAATAGATAGTGGAAGTACGTGCATAAGCATTGAAAGACAAGGCTTTCTTTCTTTGTACCCAGGTTTGGTTTCAAAACCAGCGAAGAAGATGCCTAAAGCAGAGCCGATTGCTGTCGGAGAATGGCTTCAAAGGAGGGCAGTCGCAGTCACTGCGGCCGCCACCACCTGAGGCTTTGACTCGAGGTAAGTTCCCAGCATTCGTAAGTCATTTCCCCAGAGCATCTCTATGAGACAGAATCATCTCTGGACGTGGATGACCATGGGAGGCCAAGAACGCTTCAGAGAGGATACCATGATATCTTGGGTTCTTGCCCCATTCCTGCTCCACACAGGATCATCATGCCCCTGTTGGAGGGTGGGGAGATGCATGGCCAGGAAGGCTTGGAATCTTTGGGTCCGGAACCTGCCTGGATGTGCAGAAATCCCTTCTTCCATCACATGGGGCATTTTCACATAGCACTGAATAAGATGTATCGATGTATCGATCTTAATCTATGACATACCACTTCCTACATACCACACACTGGATCTGCTGTGAACGTGCTGAAATTGGCCTGACTGTCCTCTCTTCTCTGTGTGTCCTCCTTTAGAAAACTTGGGAAGAGAGGCCAGGCGAAAGAGGACTTTGATCTCTCCTTCTCAAACAAGGGTCCTTGTGCAAGCCTTTGAGAGGGATCGATTTCCATCTATTGCTGCCAGGGAAGAATTGGCTCACCAGACAGGAATACCCGAACCTCGAATCCAGGTAAGTTCTCCACCAGTGGGTGGAACTTGGCTTCTCCCAAGAGAAAGGAGTGTTAACCATTGCGACGGGTTGCTGCTGGCTATATGTAGGCTTGGAGAGGGGGGATTGGGAGGACGTTCCCTTCATCCTATGAATACGCCAAGGGGGCTGACCTGAAGGCATCCATTTCCAGAAGAGGAGAGGGCAATGGAAGTCCTGGGCAGCCAGGGAGGGGCCTGAGGTTGTAGCTGGGCAATGACGGCTCTCCTCAAAGGCAGGGGTGGGGAGGGGTGGGGAGGGGTGGGGTGGGTCCTGTGTTGCCCTGACGTCCTCCCGCATTTTCAAGAGCCAAGGCGAAAGCTTTAGGGAAAATGGCCCTTAGATGAGGCCCACCAGTACTTGCCATGAGCCTGACAGATTGGAGGGTGCGGAAGGGCAGGGCAGAGTGGACTGGGGCGGGCCGGGAATGGGGCGGCTGCAAGTTGATCTGGACTGTCACGCTGCTAATGTTCCTGTCACCCCATATGGTTCCCTAGGTATGGTTCCAGAACCGAAGAGCTCGGCACCCAAAGCAGAGCGCTAGTGGGCCTGTGAATGCCCTGGCCGAAGGCCCAGATGCCACATCAGCCGTGACTGCCCCGTCGGACCAAAGTCCCTGGCCCACTGTCCATAGCACCTCTCATCATTATCCTCCCTCTCATGCCCCTGAGAGCATGCAATCCTTTGCTGCGGCCACTCCTGTTTTCTCCCCCTCCTTTCTTGTGCCAGGGGCTGCCTCTGGGTGCTGTGTGGGCCAGCCGTTGATGTTCATCGTGGTCCAGCCCAGCCTGGCAGCACTTCAGGGATGCCAGAACCCACAGCCTCTTCCGGCCACAGTTCCGTGGGGTGAAGGGACACATGCTCTCATCGCCAGTGGGCAGCCTGCCCAGGGGGGCATCGGGCTGCCTGCACCGCCAGAGACAGACTTCTGGCAGCAGCAGGCAACCTCAGGTGAAGAGACACCTCCCCAGCTGGAGCAACAGCCCCAGCACTCAGCCCTTCCAGGCTCCTCAAGCCTCCTGGACGAACTCTTGTCAGACGAGGATATTCTGGACAAGGCACGCCCTTTTCTGAATGCGGACCCTGAGGAAGAGGAACTTGCGGCAACCCTCGAAGCCCCCCTCAGCGAGGAAGAATTCCAGGCCCTGCTCGACATGCTGCCAGGCTCCCCAGTGCCACAGGTTTAGGGGGAGTAAGGAAGGCCTTCCCCCGAGCCCCTTTCAAGCCTCCTTTCCTGGGAGGCAGAGCCATGGGGGAGAGAAAGAAGAAGGAATAAGCAACGCTCATCATAGTGTCTGGCAGGGAGACCAAGGCAAGAAGACTGTCGACAGCAATTGCGCTGTGCCCACGAGCGATGCCATGCTCCACACAGACTGTCATGAAGCATGGGCACCAGAAGGGACACCCTCTCTGAAGCCTCAAGGAATTCTAGCCGTTCAATGATAACGAGGAGGACCCAACGCTGAACTGGATTTCCCCGTTGTATGTGACATTCCATTGATCCAATCAATAAATCTTGGCACTCACTTCAAGTTCTCGGTTGTGCTTTGGTCGCTTTGTATTCTCCTGCGTTTCCTTGGGGAGGTGAAATCCCTCCCTTGGCCTGGGACAGCATGGGAGGATGGTCCAGATGCCCGTGTCTAGTCCCGTAGCTTGTAGCCACAAATACACCTTAGTGGAATCACGAAAACACTCTCACAGTGACAACCTTCACTTGCTTTCTGGGTGCATGGTGTGGAAGGGTTCCTCGAGGGCATTGCCTTTGTACAGAAGGACAGAACTCTGCAAAAACTTTCATTGCCAGGGCTCATAGTAACCACTGTGCCCGGTATATTATGCAGGCAAATAATCTCTCTCCGTCCCTCTCTCTCTCCTATTGTGTGTCCACAGCCACACGCTACACGCACACACCTCTCAAAAGATAAGCCTAGTTACAACTAAAGTGATGCACAAATGAACTGAAAAGCCAAATCCATGTGGCATCGTAACGTCATCGCAGATCATCCCTTCCACTGCTTCTTTCAAAACTATTTTCCAACACATGTGCCTCATACCCTCTGTGTTGAGTGATTCTCAACTGGCTCAATCCGTGCGCCCCATATTCAGCATGGGTGTGTCAGTGGCACGAAACATTAAAATAATCTGAGAGTTGCCACTTGATTGTCTAAACAACAATGAATCTGATTCTCTAGCTACACCTGCATCCGGGTCTCTAGCTCTAATGTGTGCATATCTCGGCAGATCCATCTAGTCCTCAACTCCCTCCCAGTCACACCCCAGTCTTAGGCTCCCCTTTCTCCAGAGCTCTAGAGCAATATACAGCCCTCTCTCTTTCTCTCTCTCTCCCTCTCCCTCTCTCTGTCACTGTCTCTCTCTGTCTCTCTGTATCTCTCTCTCTGTCTCTCTCTCTCTCTCTCTCTCTCTCTCTCTCCTTCCTTTCGATTTGCAGAAAGGAAACATCAGTTTCAAGAGCCACACAGGGGGCATAGGGCTTCTGGGGAAAGAATCTGGCCACGGTAGCCTCAGGACAAGTAGTACTGAAGATGTGGAAAGAGACAGCTTATGGAAAAGTTGGTGCTTTCAAGAGGGCGGGAGGAACACTGGGTCACAGTGTGCCGGGAAACACTGAGATGCTTGTGGGTGGCAGGACTTGCACAGACTCTAGCTAGAGCTAGGAGCTGGGGCTTTACCATATTGGTTGTCCAATGCTGGCCACTCCAAAGAAACCTCGGAGCCCAGGAACGGGCAGCGTTACCTCCACAGGGAGGCCACCTGTGTATAAACACACCTGGGGCCACTCAGGATTCCCTGGTTGCCATGCAGATCACAGTTTCTGCTCTCCCAAGCAACCTTTCCCCACCTGGATTGTCCAGGAGGGAGCCGGTCCAGCTCTGGCAGGCAGTGCCTTCTGGGAGGAGCCAGCAAATCCCATGTTTCAGTGATTATCTCACCCAAAACTTCATAGTTCTCGGGAAAAACCACCCCGATCCAACAAGATGGCCACGCCTCCCTCTGATCTCAGTTACTTCAGGACGAGGGACCAAGACATGCACCTCCTCAGGACATCCTCCTGGGCCTCCTGAGACTTGCACACACCTACTGGTCCCGCTGACATCCGTCCACATGTACCAGCTGACAACCGTCCTTAGTGGGTGCAGAAAATCAAACACACAGATCACACAAACACCCCCTCACACACACACACACACACACACACACACACCAGCCATATTTTAACGAATTGCTGGTGTAATTACTCTGATTCCCAACTGTTTCTAAATAAGCTCTCTGTCCTCATGTTAATCCACGTGGTGGCAAAAGAACCCTGTTGGCAAAGGAACACATTAAAGATGGTTCTGTGTTTCTGTGTGGGGTTTTTTGGTTGGTTTGTTTTTAACTCTTCTATTCTGTGCAGCACAAATGCACCGAAAATGTTGGGATGGCTGTCCTTGGAATGCAAAGCTTTCCTTTCAAACCCAGCTGTGTCATCATCCATCATCTAACTAGCTTCATATCCCTCTCCTTCCCCTTCCCCTTCCACATCCCCTTCCCTTTCACCTTCCCATTCTCCTTCTTCTTGGCACACATGCCAGGTGACCAGTGAATGCGAAACTGACTTTGTCTTCTGGACGCCAAGGACAAGCACTGAAAATAACTTCCTTTTCTTGTGAAACCTCTACGTGTGGCGTGCCCCTTTCTCTGGTCTCTCCATGGCATATGAGCAAGGGGGTGGGTTTCAGGGTACCTGAAATAGTCCCAAACTGTTGAGGACCATGGGTAGACCCTCGATAAGCACTCAAGCTTAGTATGTGAATTATCGGGAACTCAAAACGCAGCCAAGGAAATACTTTAGGAGTGGGAGGCAATGACGTCCTGGGGGTGATGAGCGAAGTGGGAATGGTACTCGAGGCAAGCTAGGCTCTAGGTTCTCTCTGCATTTGGGAAAGTACAGTGACACACCTACGCATGAGGGACTCAGAGTTGGGGAATTCCACAGAGAGCAAAAGTATGTGTGGAATGTGGAAAGGTGTGAAAACGAGAGAGCACTGGACCCCAAGCTTTCTGTGAAAGGAGGACGAGGCCGGCAGCTTCAAAGGGACCTGGGAGTTTCCGAACACGCCTTCCATTCCAACACCCACTTGCCTCATGGGATTCCTTCCAGGTTCTCAATTTGCAAGGAAGGGTTCCCCACCATCTGAGGCTATTTACATAAATAGGGGCGGGGCATCCTCCTCCATTATAAATTCTGAGCTTCTGAGTACTGAACAGTTGGCCAGCAGTTTCCGTGCCATCCGTTTGGGTCTCCCACTATGGATTCGTCCAGCTCGTCCGTCACATACAGCACCTCCAGAGGTACGTTGCCCTCAGCATCTGGGCTCTGGGGTTGGATCATCCAAATACACTCATGCACCTCCCCACCCCAACGGTTGGTCACCACGAAGATTGAAGTTTCCCAGTGACCACCAACTGGCACAGACAGATATGCTGGGACATGTTTCTGGAATCAGTTGGGCAAAAGGATGCACCTTGGTTTGGGCATTTCACGTACATATTTCTGGTTTGCTGGTTCGTTTGTTTTCCTTCTTGAAATCGACATGGAAGTTGGTAGCCCTGTTGCCTGACAATGGCTTCTCTACCAAAAATCCCAGCCTGTGGTTGCAGTGAATGGCACACGAGTGTTTGAAAACGTTCCCAACTAAACTGATACTCTTTTCCAGTTGACCGTGTTTGGGATTTTGAGTTGGTTTTGCATGTTCTATTCTTGCTGTTGTTACGGATTTGCTCCCTTTGGTTTCATGTTCCATTTGAAGTGGTTAACTTCTATGGTGTCCATGGAAAGAATCCACATCCAGTATGTATTGGGAATAGAGGAAAAAGAGAGTTTTTCTTTGAGCACAACTGAAAGCTAGAGCCTGGGAAAGAGATTCCAGGAGCACTCGAACTGTCTCTAATTGGACTCCAAGGTAGGCACTGCAGGAGTCTCTGGAAAGCCAAAATCCGCAGTGTGACACATCCGTTCCTTGAGTGCCTTCCAAAGATTTTCCTTGGAGCTGGCAGGAAGGAAGGGCGCTTTTAAAGGAAGTCCCCTATAGGGGTCCGAAACCATTGCCTTGCTTTGCCTCCTTCCATGGGGAGACTTGGTGATGACACTACGTCACCAGCTGCCAGCTGCTAGAGCAGGTAGCCCTTGCAGAAGGGTTGGTGTTGTCCTAGAGTTGGGGAGAGTTCAGGAAACTCAAGATGTCAGGGGTGTGCTGGATGTGCCTGAAACCACACCCACCCTGGCCATCACAGCTGGCTCCCGCCTTAGAAGGCAGGAAAGGAGCACCCATGTATTCCCTTACCACCAGGAAGACGCAACCTCAAATAGGACAGGGGTGGGGGAAGCCCTTCAAGGCTGCCCAACTGAATGAATAGCAGGAGCACACGGCGAGTCAGCATGACCTCGGTGCCTAGAAAGGGAAACCCATCTTCCGAGGAGTACCGGGCGGTTGTGGGTGTGTGGGTGGGTGGGCACCATCAGACGGGTCACCACGCTGGTCCTTATCTCAAAAAGCTAGGTCTTCTAAACAATCTTCTTGTGCGTTCTGTGTCGGGGGTTGGCTTGTGTGTTTGTCTGGCTTCGTTTGGCTTTCGTCTCATTTCCTTTCAAATAGTGAAAACGCAGGTACTCTGTGCAAATGACAGGCCAGAAGCCGCACTCCTCTCATTAGCATAGAGGTCGAGGTAAATCTGGTAGAAGCCATCAAGACTTTCCCAGGCCTCCACAAGTGGAAAATCCTTCCACCCATTTTGGTCACGTTAGCCTGTTTTTCTAGGGCTCTCCCCTTCTGTTTGCATGGCGTCCTGGGGATCCTTGGCGAGTAGTGAGGGGATCCCCATAGCCTTGACCCTCAGCTTAGCTTGAGCCCCCATGGTCCCACTCAGCGTGGCTTTTGGGGTGTACCCACGGTTGTTCCAAATGCAGAGTCTTCCCCTGGCTTAGAGATTTTTCAAGTGGCACAAGGACCAGCGCTGGACTGGTACCATTGGTTTGAACCTCCATGGATTCGCCCCTGACACATTCCCCCTTTTCTCTCCCACAGGCCGACTCTCAAGACCATTGCAAAGGAGGAGGCTTGTTCTGAGGCTGAATCAGAAGGACACCCTGCAAGCACTCTTTCAACAGAACCCCTACCCCGGGGTAACGACCAGAGAATGGCTGTCGCGAGAGCTGGGCATTGCAGAAAGCAGAATTCAGGTACGTCCGAGTCTCTCGATCCATTCTCCCTCTCGGGGTCCATGTCCAGACGCAAGTCACCCTACGCCCGTTGGAGTCCTTGCTCTTGGGGCTTCCTCTTCGGGGTGTTCCAGACAGAAGGGACTCGAATCTTGGCAAGGAACGTGGCTCCCTTTGGGAAACGCAGCCAGACTGAGCTGTGTGGCGAGCGGTCCATTCAAATGGGTGGTCAAGAAAAAGGGTGAGGGGCCGCGGAAGCAGGGGGGCCTGGTGGTGCCAAGGAGGTGTTCCCTTAATGGCTGGCCTCCTAGGAACTAGCTGTGCTGAAGACTTCCCTCTCTGGGTAGGTTGGAGAGGAGTCACCAAAGGTAGGAACACCCCTCCTGCGACCATACGAAGCGTCGCCAAAGACTGATTGACAATCCCTATGAACACTTTTGCTCAGGGTGTCAAATTTTCCACACACCACCATCAGAAACGTCTAAAAGCATGCACACACACACGCACACAAGCACAGGCCCATACTGCAGGTCGGCCTCGGGGAATGAGGTAGCATGCACACTGCTTCACTGTTGAAGACAAGGACACATATTCTGAAGATGGGGAGCGGGTTCATAAGAGCCTCCTGACCTCACAGTGATGGAGGCATGTAGTCCCTGAGAAGTAACTGTCAATGAGTAGTTCCCAGGCAGCATGGGAAGAGTAGTTGTCATGGGGGCACTTACTAAGGGATATGATTGCGTGTCATGAGACAGTACTGCCTCTGGGGACATAAGAGAGGCAGGGAAACATGAATCGGTCATGGACCAGACCGAAGGGGAGGCAAAGAGACCAAATGAGGGAAAGCAGATGGAGCCTGAGAGCCTGGGACAGAGACAGAGAGAGGGGAAGGCAGGCAGGCAGTCAGGTGGGCAGGCAGGCGGGTGGCAACAGAGACAGATGTCAACAGGTACATGCAGAGAATCATAGACAGAGGCCAAAAGAGCCACAGAGAAACTGGTAGTTTTGATGAGAACGGGTGGGGCGTGGGGGAGAGAGAGAGAGAGAGAGGTACCTATCCATCCCATTCTGACTGTGGGAAAGCAAGCATTGCCTCCTCCTGTGTCACAAGTCATTACTCTGGACACCAGTAAGGTGACTCGAAGAGGAAGGATTGTTTCCATGGACACAGATTGTGTATAATGGAATCTGGTGCACTTCTTCACAGGTGAAAGCTGGAGTCTACATTCTACGTGCTAGTAAGAGTTCAGTCCCTGTGCACTGTAAATATTTCCACTGGGGGCAGACGGGCCATACTGGGTCTCCATTAGTCGGCTTGTTGCTGGCTGGCTGGCTGGCTGGTGCATTTGTGCGTTTGTTTTATGGTGCATCCCTGCAATAGATAGTGGAAGTACGTGCATAAGCATTGAAAGACAAGGCTTTCTTTCTTTGTACCCAGGTTTGGTTTCAAAACCAGCGAAGAAGATGCCTAAAGCAGAGCCGATTGCTGTCGGAGAATGGCTTCAAAGGAGGGCAGTCGCAGTCACTGCGGCCGCCACCACCTGAGGCTTTGACTCGAGGTAAGTTCCCAGCATTCGTAAGTCATTTCCCCAGAGCATCTCTATGAGACAGAATCATCTCTGGACGTGGATGACCATGGGAGGCCAAGAACGCTTCAGAGAGGATACCATGATATCTTGGGTTCTTGCCCCATTCCTGCTCCACACAGGATCATCATGCTCCTGTTGGAGGGTGGGGAGATGCATGGCCAGGAAGGCTTGGAATCTTTGGGTCCGGAACCTGCCTGGATGTGCAGAAATCCCTTCTTCCATCACATGGGGCATTTTCACATAGCACTGAATAAGATGTATCGATGTATCGATCTTAATCTATGACATACCACTTCCTACATACCACACACTGGATCTGCTGTGAACGTGCTGAAATTGGCCTGACTGTCCTCTCTTCTCTGTGTGTCCTCCTTTAGAAAACTTGGGAAGAGAGGCCAGGCGAAAGAGGACTTTGATCTCTCCTTCTCAAACAAGGGTCCTTGTGCAAGCCTTTGAGAGGGATCGATTTCCATCTATTGCTGCCAGGGAAGAATTGGCTCACCAGACAGGAATACCCGAACCTCGAATCCAGGTAAGTTCTCCACCAGTGGGTGGAACTTGGCTTCTCCCAAGAGAAAGGAGTGTTAACCATTGCGACGGGTTGCTGCTGGCTATATGTAGGCTTGGAGAGGGGGGATTGGGAGGACGTTCCCTTCATCCTATGAATACGCCAAGGGGGCTGACCTGAAGGCATCCATTTCCAGAAGAGGAGAGGGCAATGGAAGTCCTGGGCAGCCAGGGAGGGGCCTGAGGTTGTAGCTGGGCAATGACGGCTCTCCTCAAAGGCAGGGGTGGGGAGGGGTGGGGAGGGGTGGGGTGGGTCCTGTGTTGCCCTGACGTCCTCCCGCATTTTCAAGAGCCAAGGCGAAAGCTTTAGGGAAAATGGCCCTTAGATGAGGCCCACCAGTACTTGCCATGAGCCTGACAGATTGGAGGGTGCGGAAGGGCAGGGCAGAGTGGACTGGGGCGGGCCGGGAATGGGGCGGCTGCAAGTTGATCTGGACTGTCACGCTGCTAATGTTCCTGTCACCCCATATGGTTCCCTAGGTATGGTTCCAGAACCGAAGAGCTTGGCACCCAAAGCAGAGCGCTAGTGGGCCTGTGAATGCCCTGGCCGAAGGCCCAGATGCCACATCAGCCGTGACTGCCCCGTCGGACCAAAGTCCCTGGCCCACTGTCCATAGCACCTCTCATCATTATCCTCCCTCTCATGCCCCTGAGAGCATGCAATCCTTTGCTGCGGCCACTCCTGTTTTCTCCCCCTCCTTTCTTGTGCCAGGGGCTGCCTCTGGGTGCTGTGTGGGCCAGCCGTTGATGTTCATCGTGGTCCAGCCCAGCCTGGCAGCACTTCAGGGATGCCAGAACCCACAGCCTCTTCCGGCCACAGTTCCGTGGGGTGAAGGGACACATGCTCTCATCGCCAGTGGGCAGCCTGCCCAGGGGGGCATCGGGCTGCCTGCACCGCCAGAGACAGACTTCTGGCAGCAGCAGGCAACCTCAGGTGAAGAGACACCTCCCCAGCTGGAGCAACAGCCCCAGCACTCAGCCCTTCCAGGCTCCTCAAGCCTCCTGGACGAACTCTTGTCAGACGAGGATATTCTGGACAAGGCACGCCCTTTTCTGAATGCGGACCCTGAGGAAGAGGAACTTGCGGCAACCCTCGAAGCCCCCCTCAGCGAGGAAGAATTCCAGGCCCTGCTCGACATGCTGCCAGGCTCTCCAGTGCCACAGGTTTAGGGGGAGTAAGGAAGGCCTTCCCCCGAGCCCCTTTCAAGCCTCCTTTCCTGGGAGGCAGAGCCATGGGGGAGAGAAAGAAGAAGGAATAAGCAACGCTCATCATAGTGTCTGGCAGGGAGACCAAGGCAAGAAGACTGTCGACAGCAATTGCGCTGTGCCCACGAGCGATGCCATGCTCCACACAGACTGTCATGAAGCATGGGCACCAGAAGGGACACCCTCTCTGAAGCCTCAAGGAATTCTAGCCGTTCAATGATAACGAGGAGGACCCAACGCTGAACTGGATTTCCCCGTTGTATGTGACATTCCATTGATCCAATCAATAAATCTTGGCACTCACTTCAAGTTCTCGGTTGTGCTTTGGTCGCTTTGTATTCTCCTGCGTTTCCTTGGGGAGGTGAAGTCCCTCCCTTGGCCTGGGACAGCATGGGAGGATGGTCCAGATGCCCGTGTCTAGTCCCGTAGCTTGTAGCCACAAATACACCTTAGTGGAATCACGTAAACACTCTCACAGTGACAACCTTCACTTGCTTTCTGGGTGCATGGTGTGGAAGGGTTCCTCGAGGGCATTGCCTTTGTACAGAAGGACAGAACTCTGCAAAAACTTTCATTGCCAGGGCTCATAGTAACCACTGTGCCCGGTATATTATGCAGGCAAATAATCTCTCTCCGTCCCTCTCTCTCTCCTATTGTGTGTCCACAGCCACACGCTACACGCACACACCTCTCAAAAGATAAGCCTAGTTACAACTAAAGTGATGCACAAATGAACTGAAAAGCCAAATCCATGTGGCATCGTAACGTCATCGCAGATCATCCCTTCCACTGCTTCTTTCAAAACTATTTTCCAACACATGTGCCTCGTACACTCTGTGTTGAGTGATTCTCAACTGGCTCAATCCGTGCGCCCCATGTTCAGCATGGGTGTGTCAGTGGCACGAAACATTAAAATAATCTGAGAGCTGCCACTTGATTGTCTATACAACAATGAATCTGATTCTCTAGCTACACCTGCATCCGGGTCTCTAGCTCTAATGTGTGCATATCTCGGCAGATCCATCTAGTCCTCAACTCCCTCCCAGTCACACCCCAGTCTTAGGCTCCCCTTTCTCCAGAGCTCTAGAGCAATATACAGCCCTCTCTCTTTCTCTCTCTCTCCCTCTCCCTCTCTCTGTCACTGTCTCTCTCTGTCTCTCTGTATCTCTCTCTCTGTCTCTCTCTCTCTGTCTCTCTCTCTCTCTCTCTCTCTCTCCTTCCTTTCGATTTGCAGAAAGGAAACATCAGTTTCAAGAGCCACACAGGGGGCATAGGGCTTCTGGGGAAAGAATCTGGCCACGGTAGCCTCAGGACAAGTAGTACTGAAGATGTGGAAAGAGACAGCTTATGGAAAAGTTGGTGCTTTCAAGAGGGCGGGAGGAACACTGGGTCACAGTGTGCCGGGAAACACTGAGATGCTTGTGGGTGGCAGGACTTGCACAGACTCTAGCTAGAGCTAGGAGCTGGGGCTTTACCATATTGGTTGTCCAATGCTGGCCACTCCAGAGAAACCTCGGAGCCCAGGAACGGGCAGCGTTACCTCCACAGGGAGGCCACCTGTGTATAAACACACCTGGGGCCACTCAGGATTCCCTGGTTGCCATGCAGATCACAGTTTCTGCTCTCCCAAGCAACCTTTCCCCACCTGGATTGTCCAGGAGGGAGCCAGTCCAGCTCTGGCAGGCAGTGCCTTCTGGGAGGAGCCAGCAAATCCCATGTTTCAGTGATTATCTCACCCAAAACTTCATAGTTCTCGGGAAAAACCACCCCGATCCAACAAGGTGGCCACGCCTCCCTCTGATCTCAGTTACTTCAGGACGAGGGACCAAGACATGCACCTCCTCAGGACATCCTCCTGGGCCTCCTGAGACTTGCACACACCTACTGGTCCCGCTGACATCCGTCCACATGTACCAGCTGACAACCGTCCTTAGTGGGTGCAGAAAATCAAACACACAGATCACACAAACACCCCCTCACACACACACACACACACACACACACACACACACACACACACCAGCCATATTTTAACGAATTGCTGGTGTAATTACTCTGATTCCCAAGTGTTTCTAAATAAGCTCTCTGTCCTCATGTTAATCCACGTGGTGGCAAAAGAACCTTGTTGGCAAAGGAACACATTAAAGATGGTTCTGTGTTTCTGTGTGGGGTTTTTTGGTTGGTTTGTTTTTAACTCTTCTATTCTGTGCAGCACAAATGCACCGAAAATGTTGGGATGGCTGTCCTTGGAATGCAAAGCTTTCCTTTCAAACCCAGCTGTGTCATCATCCATCATCTAACTAGCTTCATATCCCTCTCCTTCCCCTTCCCCTTCCACATCCCCTTCCCTTTCACCTTCCCATTCTCCTTCTTCTTGGCACACATGCCAGGTGACCAGTGAATGCGAAACTGACTTTGTCTTCTGGATGCCAAGGACAAGCACTGAAAATAACTTCCTTTTCTTGTGAAACCTCTACATGTGGCATGCCCCTTTCTCTGGTCTCTCCATGGCATATGAGCAAGGGGGTGGGTTTCAGGGTACCTGAAATAGTCCCAAACTGTTGAGGACCATGGGTAGACCCTCGATAAGCACTCAAGCTTAGTATGTGAATTATCGGGAACTCAAAACGCAGCCAAGGAAATACTTTAGGAGTGGGAGGCAATGACGTCCTGGGGGTGATGAGCGAAGTGGGAATGGTACTCGAGGCAAGCTAGGCTCTAGGTTCTCTCTGCATTTGGGAAAGTACAGTGACACACCTACGCATGAGGGACTCAGAGTTGGGGAATTCCACAGAGAGCAAAAGTATGTGTGGAATGTGGAAAGGTGTGAAAACGAGAGAGCACTGGACCCCAAGCTTTCTGTGAAAGGAGGACGAGGCCGGCAGCTTCAAAGGGACCTGGGAGTTTCCGAACACGCCTTCCATTCCAACACCCACTTGCCTCATGGGATTCCTTCCAGGTTCTCAATTTGCAAGGAAGGGTTCCCCACCATCTGAGGCTATTTACATAAATAGGGGCGGGGCATCCTCCTCCATTATAAATTCTGAGCTTCTGAGTACTGAACAGTTGGCCAGCAGTTTCCGTGCCATCCGTTTGGGTCTCCCACTATGGATTCGTCCAGCTCGTCCGTCACATACAGCACCTCCAGAGGTACGTTGCCCTCAGCATCTGGGCTCTGGGGTTGGATCATCCAAATACACTCATGCACCTCCCCACCCCAACGGTTGGTCACCACGAAGATTGAAGTTTCCCAGTGACCACCAACTGGCACAGACAGATATGCTGGGACATGTTTCTGGAATCAGTTGGGCAAAAGGATGCACCTTGGTTTGGGCATTTCACGTACATATTTCTGGTTTGCTGGTTCGTTTGTTTTCCTTCTTGAAATCGACATGGAAGTTGGTAGCCCTGTTGCCTGACAATGGCTTCTCTACCAAAAATCCCAGCCTGTGGTTGCAGTGAATGGCACACGAGTGTTTGAAAACGTTCCCAACTAAACTGATACTCTTTTCCAGTTGACCATGTTTGGGATTTTGAGTTGGTTTTGCATGTTCTATTCTTGCTGTTGTTACGGATTTGCTCCCTTTGGTTTCATGTTCCATTTGAAGTGGTTAACTTCTATGGTGTCCATGGAAAGAATCCACATCCAGTATGTATTGGGAATAGAGGAAAAAGAGAGTTTTTCTTTGAGCACAACTGAAAGCTAGAGCCTGGGAAAGAGATTCCAGGAGCACTCGAACTGTCTCTAATTGGACTCCAAGGTAGGCACTGCAGGAGTCTCTGGAAAGCCAAAATCCGCAGTGTGACACATCCGTTCCTTGAGTGCCTTCCAAAGATTTTCCTTGGAGCTGGCAGGAAGGAAGGGCGCTTTTAAAGGAAGTCCCCTATAGGGGTCCGAAACCATTGCCTTGCTTTGCCTCCTTCCATGGGGAGACTTGGTGATGACACTACGTCACCAGCTGCCAGCTGCTAGAGCAGGTAGCCCTTGCAGAAGGGTTGGTGTTGTCCTAGAGTTGGAGAGAGTTCAGGAAACTCAAGATGTCAGGGGTGTGCTGGATGTGCCTGAAACCACACCCACCCTGGCCATCACAGCTGGCTCCCGCCTTAGAAGGCAGGAAAGGAGCACCCATGTATTCCCTTACCACCAGGAAGACGCAACCTCAAATAGGACAGGGGTGGGGGAAGCCCTTCAAGGCTGCCCAACTGAATGAATAGCAGGAGCACACGGCGAGTCAGCATGACCTCGGTGCCTAGAAAGGGAAACCCATCTTCCGAGGAGTACCGGGCGGTTGTGGGTGTGTGGGTGGGTGGGCACCATCAGACGGGTCACCACGCTGGTCCTTATCTCAAAAAGCTAGGTCTTCTAAACAATCTTCTTGTGCGTTCTGTGTCGGGGGTTGGCTTGTGTGTTTGTCTGGCTTCGTTTGGCTTTCGTCTCATTTCCTTTCAAATAGTGAAAACACAGGTACTCTGTGCAAATGACAGGCCAGAAGCCGCACTCCTCTCATTAGCATAGAGGTCGAGGTAAATCTGGTAGAAGCCATCAAGACTTTCCCAGGCCTCCACAAGTGGAAAATCCTTCCACCCATTTTGGTCACGTTAGCCTGTTTTTCTAGGGCTCTCCCCTTCTGTTTGCATGGCGTCCTGGGGATCCTTGGCGAGTAGTGAGGGGATCCCCATAGCCTTGACCCTCAGCTTAGCTTGAGCCCCCATGGTCCCACTCAGCGTGGCTTTTGGGGTGTACCCACGGTTGTTCCAAATGCAGAGTCTTCCCCTGGCTTAGAGATTTTTCAAGTGGCACAAGGACCAGCGCTGGACTGGTACCATTGGTTTGAACCTCCATGGATTCGCCCCTGACACATTCCCCCTTTTCTCTCCCACAGGCCGACTCTCAAGACCATTGCAAAGGAGGAGGCTTGTTCTGAGGCTGAATCAGAAGGACACCCTGCAAGCACTCTTTCAACAGAACCCCTACCCCGGGGTAACGACCAGAGAACGGCTGTCGCGAGAGCTGGGCATTGCAGAAAGCAGAATTCAGGTACGTCCGAGTCTCTCGATCCATTCTCCCTCTCGGGGTCCATGTCCAGACGCAAGTCACCCTATGCCCGTTGGAGTCCTTGCTCTTGGGGCTTCCTCTTCGGGGTGTTCCAGACAGAAGGGACTCGAATCTTGGCAAGGAACGTGGCTCCCTTTGGGAAACGCAGCCAGACTGAGCTGTGTGGCGAGCGGTCCATTCAAATGGGTGGTCAAGAAAAAGGGTGAGGGGCCGCGGAAGCAGGGGGGCCTGGTGGTGCCAAGGAGGTGTTCCCTAAATGGCTGGCCTCCTAGGAACTAGCTGTGCTGAAGACTTCCCTCTCTGGGTAGGTTGGAGAGGAGTCACCAAAGGTAGGAACACCCCTCCTGCGACCATACGAAGCGTCGCCAAAGACTGATTGACAATCCCTATGAACACTTTTGCTCAGGGTGTCAAATTTTCCACACACCACCATCAGAAACATCTAAAAGCATGCACACACACACGCACACAAGCACAGGCCCATACTGCAGGTCGGCCTCGGGGAATGAGGTAGCATGCACACTGCTTCACTGTTGAAGACAAGGACACATATTCTGAAGATGGGGAGCGGGTTCATAAGAGCCTCCTGACCTCACAGTGATGGAGGCATGTAGTCACTGAGAAGTAACTGTCAATGAGTAGTTCCCAGGCAGCATGGGAAGAGTAGTTGTCATGGGGGCACTTACTAAGGGATATGATTGCGTGTCATGAGACAGTACTGCCTCTGGGGACATAAGAGAGGCAGGGAAACATGAATCGGTCATGGACCAGACCGAAGGGGAGGCAAAGAGACCAAATGAGGGAAAGCAGATGGAGCCTGAGAGCCTGGGACAGAGACAGAGAGAGGGGAAGGCAGGCAGGCAGTCAGGTGGGCAGGCAGGCGGGTGGCAACAGAGACAGATGTCAACAGGTACATGCAGAGAATCATAGACAGAGACCAAAAGAGCCACAGAGAAACTGGTAGTTTTGATGAGAACGGGTGGGGCGTGGGAGAGAGAGAGAGAGAGAGGTACCTATCCATCCCATTCTGACTGTGGGAAAGCAAGCATTGCCTCCTCCTGTGTCACAAGTCATTACTCTGGACACCAGTAAGGTGACTCGAAGAGGAAGGATTGTTTCCATGGACACAGATTGTGTATAATGGAATCTGGTGCACTTCTTCACAGGTGAAAGCTGGAGTCTACATTCTACGTGCTAGTAAGAGTTCAGTCCCTGTGCACTGTAAATATTTCCACTGGGGGCAGACGGGCCATACTGGGTCTCCATTAGTCGGCTTGTTGCTGGCTGGCTGGCTGGCTGGTGCATTTGTGCATTTGTTTTATGGTGCATCCCTGCAATAGATAGTGGAAGTACGTGCATAAGCATTGAAAGACAAGGCTTTCTTTCTTTGTACCCAGGTTTGGTTTCAAAACCAGCGAAGAAGATGCCTAAAGCAGAGCCGATTGCTGTCCGAGAATGGCTTCAAAGGAGGGCAGTCGCAGTCACTGCGGCCGCCACCACCTGAGGCTTTGACTCGAGGTAAGTTCCCAGCATTCGTAAGTCATTTCCCCAGAGCATCTCTATGAGACAGAATCATCTCTGGACGTGGATGACCATGGGAGGCCAAGAACGCTTCAGAGAGGATACCATGATATCTTGGGTTCTTGCCCCATTCCTGCTCCACACAGGATCATCATGCCCCTGTTGGAGGGTGGGGAGATGCATGGCCAGGAAGGCTTGGAATCTTTGGGTCCGGAACCTGCCTGGATGTGCAGAAATCCCTTCTTCCATCACATGGGGCATTTTCACATAGCACTGAATAAGATGTATCGATGTATCGATCTTAATCTATGACATACCACTTCCTACATACCACACACTGGATCTGCTGTGAACGTGCTGAAATTGGCCTGACTGTCCTCTCTTCTCTGTGTGTCCTCCTTTAGAAAACTTGGGAAGAGAGGCCAGGCGAAAGAGGACTTTGATCTCTCCTTCTCAAACAAGGGTCCTTGTGCAAGCCTTTGAGAGGGATCGATTTCCATCTATTGCTGCCAGGGAAGAATTGGCTCACCAGACAGGAATACCCGAACCTCGAATCCAGGTAAGTTCTCCACCAGTGGGTGGAACTTGGCTTCTCCCAAGAGAAAGGAGTGTTAACCATTGCGACGGGTTGCTGCTGGCTATATGTAGGCTTGGAGAGGGGGGATTGGGAGGACGTTCCCTTCATCCTATGAATACGCCAAGGGGGCTGACCTGAAGGCATCCATTTCCAGAAGAGGAGAGGGCAATGGAAGTCCTGGGCAGCCAGGGAGGGGCCTGAGGTTGTAGCTGGGCAATGACGGCTCTCCTCAAAGGCAGGGGTGGGGAGGGGTGGGGAGGGGTGGGGTGGGTCCTGTGTTGCCCTGACGTCCTCCCGCATTTTCAAGAGCCAAGGCGAAAGCTTTAGGGAAAATGGCCCTTAGATGAGGCCCACCAGTACTTGCCATGAGCCTGACAGATTGGAGGGTGCGGAAGGGCAGGGCAGAGTGGACTGGGGCGGGCCGGGAATGGGGCGGCTGCAAGTTGATCTGGACTGTCACGCTGCTAATGTTCCTGTCACCCCATATGGTTCCCTAGGTATGGTTCCAGAACCGAAGAGCTCGGCACCCAAAGCAGAGCGCTTGTGGGCCTGTGAATGGCCTGGCCGAAGGCCCAGATGCCACATCAGCCGTGACTGCCCCGTCGGACCAAAGTCCCTGGCCCACTGTCCATAGCACCTCTCATCATTATCCTCCCTCTCATGCCCCTGAGAGCATGCAATCCTTTGCTGCGGCCACTCCTGTTTTCTCCCCCTCCTTTCTTGTGCCAGGGGCTGCCTCTGGGTGTTGTGTGGGCCAGCCGTTGATGTTCATCGTGGTCCAGCCCAGCCTGGCAGCACTTCAGGGATGCCAGAACCCACAGCCTCTTCCGGCCACAGTTCCGTGGGGTGAAGGGACACATGCTCTCATCGCCAGTGGGCAGCCTGCCCAGGGGGGCATCGGGCTGCCTGCACCGCCAGAGACAGACTTCTGGCAGCAGCAGGCAACCTCAGGTGAAGAGACACCTCCCCAGCTGGAGCAACAGCCCCAGCACTCAGCCCTTCCAGGCTCCTCAAGCCTCCTGGACGAACTCTTGTCAGACGAGGATATTCTGGACAAGGCACGCCCTTTTCTGAATGCGGACCCTGAGGAAGAGGAACTTGCGGCAACCCTCGAAGCCCCCCTCAGCGAGGAAGAATTCCAGGCCCTGCTCGACATGCTGCCAGGCTCCCCAGTGCCACAGGTTTAGGGGGAGTAAGGAAGGCCTTCCCCCGAGCCCCTTTCAAGCCTCCTTTCCTGGGAGGCAGAGCCATGGGGGAGAGAAAGAAGAAGGAATAAGCAACGCTCATCATAGTGTCTGGCAGGGAGACCAAGGCAAGAAGACTGTCGACAGCAATTGCGCTGTGCCCACGAGCGATGCCATGCTCCACACAGACTGTCATGAAGCATGGGCACCAGAAGGGACACCCTCTCTGAAGCCTCAAGGAATTCTAGCCGTTCAATGATAACGAGGAGGACCCAACGCTGAACTGGATTTCCCCGTTGTATGTGACATTCCATTGATCCAATCAATAAATCTTGGCACTCACTTCAAGTTCTCGGTTGTGCTTTGGTCGCTTTGTATTCTCCTGCGTTTCCTTGGGGAGGTGAAATCCCTCCCTTGGCCTGGGACAGCATGGGAGGATGGTCCAGATGCCCGTGTCTAGTCCCGTAGCTTGTAGCCACAAATACACCTTAGTGGAATCACGAAAACACTCTCACAGTGACAACCTTCACTTGCTTTCTGGGTGCATGGTGTGGAAGGGTTCCTCGAGGGCATTGCCTTTGTACAGAAGGACAGAACTCTGCAAAAACTTTCATTGCCAGGGCTCATAGTAACCACTGTGCCCGGTATATTATGCAGGCAAATAATCTCTCTCCGTCCCTCTCTCTCTCCTATTGTGTGTCCACAGCCACACGCTACACGCACACACCTCTCAAAAGATAAGCCTAGTTACAACTAAAGTGATGCACAAATGAACTGAAAAGCCAAATCCATGTGGCATCGTAACGTCATCGCAGATCATCCCTTCCACTGCTTCTTTCAAAACTATTTTCCAACACATGTGCCTCATACCCTCTGTGTTGAGTGATTCTCAACTGGCTCAATCCGTGCGCCCCATGTTCAGCATGGGTGTGTCAGTGGCACGAAACATTAAAATAATCTGAGAGTTGCCACTTGATTGTCTATACAACAATGAATCTGATTCTCTAGCTACACCTGCATCCGGGTCTCTAGCTCTAATGTGTGCATATCTCGGCAGATCCATCTAGTCCTCAACTCCCTCCCAGTCACACCCCAGTCTTAGGCTCCCCTTTCTCCAGAGCTCTAGAGCAATATACAGCCCTCTCTCTTTCTCTCTCTCTCCCTCTCCCTCTCTCTGTCACTGTCTCTCTCTGTCTCTCTGTATCTCTCTCTCTGTCTCTCTCTCTCTCTCTCTCTCTCTCTCTCTCTCTCTCCTTCCTTTCGATTTGCAGAAAGGAAACATCAGTTTCAAGAGCCACACAGGGGGCATAGGGCTTCTGGGGAAAGAATCTGGCCACGGTAGCCTCAGGACAAGTAGTACTGAAGATGTGGAAAGAGACAGCTTATGGAAAAGTTGGTGCTTTCAAGAGGGCGGGAGGAACACTGGGTCACAGTGTGCCGGGAAACACTGAGATGCTTGTGGGTGGCAGGACTTGCACAGACTCTAGCTAGAGCTAGGAGCTGGTGCTTTACCATATTGGTTGTCCAATGCTGACCACTCCAGAGAAACCTCGGAACCCAGGAACGGGCAGCGTTACCTCCACAGGGAGGCCACCTGTGTATAAACACACCTGGGGCCACTCAGGATTCCCTGGTTGCCATGCAGATCACAGTTTCTGCTCTCCCAAGCAACCTTTCCCCACCTGGATTGTCCAGGAGGGAGCCGGTCCAGCTCTGGCAGGCAGTGCCTTCTGGGAGGAGCCAGCAAATCCCATGTTTCAGTGATTATCTCACCCAAAACTTCATAGTTCTCGGGAAAAACCACCCCGATCCAACAAGATGGCCACGCCTCCCTCTGATCTCAGTTACTTCAGGACGAGGGACCAAGACATGCACCTCCTCAGGACATCCTCCTGGGCCTCCTGAGACTTGCACACACCTACTGGTCCCGCTGACATCCGTCCACATGTACCAGCTGACAACCGTCCTTAGTGGGTGCAGAAAATCAAACACACAGATCACACAAACACCCCCTCACACACACACACACACACACACACACACACACACACACACACACACACCAGCCATATTTTAACGAATTGCTGGTGTAATTACTCTGATTCCCAACTGTTTCTAAATAAGCTCTCTGTCCTCATGTTAATCCACGTGGTGGCAAAAGAACCCTGTTGGCAAAGGAACACATTAAAGATGGTTCTGTGTTTCTGTGTGGGGTTTTTTGGTTGGTTTGTTTTTAACTCTTCTATTCTGTGCAGCACAAATGCACCGAAAATGTTGGGATGGCTGTCCTTGGAATGCAAAGCTTTCCTTTCAAACCCAGCTGTGTCATCATCCATCATCTAACTAGCTTCATATCCCTCTCCTTCCCCTTCCCCTTCCACATCCCCTTCCCTTTCACCTTCCCATTCTCCTTCTTCTTGGCACACATGCCAGGTGACCAGTGAATGCGAAACTGACTTTGTCTTCTGGACGCCAAGGACAAGCACTGAAAATAACTTCCTTTTCTTGTGAAACCTCTACGTGTGGCGTGCCCCTTTCTCTGGTCTCTCCATGGCATATGAGCAAGGGGGTGGGTTTCAGGGTACCTGAAATAGTCCCAAACTGTTGAGGACCATGGGTAGACCCTCGATAAGCACTCAAGCTTAGTATGTGAATTATCGGGAACTCAAAACGCAGCCAAGGAAATACTTTAGGAGTGGGAGGCAATGACGTCCTGGGGGTGATGAGCGAAGTGGGAATGGTACTCGAGGCAAGCTAGGCTCTAGGTTCTCTCTGCATTTGGGAAAGTACAGTGACACACCTACGCATGAGGGACTCAGAGTTGGGGAATTCCACAGAGAGCAAAAGTATGTGTAGAATGTGGAAAGGTGTGAAAACGAGAGAGCACTGGACCCCAAGCTTTCTGTGAAAGGAGGACGAGGCCGGCAGCTTCAAAGGGACCTGGGAGTTTCCGAACACGCCTTCCATTCCAACACCCACTTGCCTCATGGGATTCCTTCCAGGTTCTCAATTTGCAAGGAAGGGTTCCCCACCATCTGAGGCTATTTACATAAATAGGGGCGGGGCATCCTCCTCCATTATAAATTCTGAGCTTCTGAGTACTGAACAGTTGGCCAGCAGTTTCCGTGCCATCCGTTTGGGTCTCCCACTATGGATTCGTCCAGCTCGTCCGTCACATACAGCACTTCCAGAGGTACGTTGCCCTCAGCATCTGGGCTCTGGGGTTGGATCATCCAAATACACTCATGCACCTCCCCACCCCAACGGTTGGTCACCACGAAGATTGAAATTTGCCAATGACCACCAATTGGCACAGACAGATATGCTGGGACATGTTTCTGGAATCAGTTGGGCAAAAGGATGCACCTTGGTTTGGGCATTTCACGTACATATTTCTGGTTTGCTGGTTCGTTTGTTTTCCTTCTTGAAATCGACATGGAAGTTGGTAGCCCTGTTGCCTGACAATGGCTTCTCTACCAAAAATCCCAGCCTGTGGTTGCAGTGAATGGCACACGAGTGTTTGAAAACGTTCCCAACTAAACTGATACTTTTTTCCAGTTGACCGTGTTTGGGATTTTGAGTTGGTTTTGCATGTTCTATTCTTGCTGTTGTTACGGATTTGCTCCCTTTGGTTTCATGTTCCATTTGAAGTGGTTAACTTGTATGGTGTCCATGGAAAGAATCCACATCCAGTATGTATTGGGAATAGAAGAAAAAGAGAGTTTTTCTTTGAGCACAACTGAAAGCTAGAGCCTGGGAAAGAGATTCCAGGAGCACTCGAACTGTCTCTAATTGGACTCCAAGGTAGGCACTGCAGGAGTCTCTGGAAAGCCAAAATCCGCAGTGTGACACATCCGTTCCTTGAGTGCCTTCCAAAGATTTTCCTTGGAGCTGGCAGGAAGGAAGGGCGCTTTTAAAGGAAGTCCCTATAGGGGTCCGAAACCATTGCCTTGCTTTGCCTCCTTCCATGGGGAGACTTGGTGATGACACTACGTAACCAGCTGCCAGCTGCTAGAGCAGGTAGCCCTTGCAGAAGGGTTGGTGTTGTCCTAGAGTTGGAGAGAGTTCAGGAAACTCAAGATGTCAGGGGTGTGCTGGATGTGCCTGAAACCACACCCACCCTGGCCATCACAGCTGGCTCCCGCCTTAGAAGGCAGGAAAGGAGCACCCATGTATTCCCTTACCACCAGGAAGACGCAACCTCAAATAGGACAGGGGTGGGGGAAGCTCTTCAAGGCTGCCCAACTGAATGAATAGCAGGAGCACACGGCGAGTCAGCATGACCTCGGTGCCTAGAAAGGGAAACCCATCTTCCGAGGAGTACCGGGCGGTTGTGGGTGTGTGGGTGGGTGGGCACCATCAGACGGGTCACCACGCTGGTCGGTCCTTATCTCAAAAAGCTAGGTCTTCTAAACAATCTTCTTGTGCGTTCTGTGTCGGGGGTTGGCTTGTGTGTTTGTCTGGCTTCGTTTGGCTTTCGTCTCATTTCCTTTCAAATAGTGAAAACACAGGTACTCTGTGCAAATGACAGGCCAGAAGCCGCACTCCTCTCATTAGCATAGAGGTCGAGGTAAATCTGGTAGAAGCCATCAAGACTTTCCCAGGCCTCCACAAGTGGAAAATCCTTCCACCCATTTTGGTCACGTTAGCCTGTTTTTCTAGGGCTCTCCCCTTCTGTTTGCATGGCGTCCTGGGGATCCTTGGCGAGTAGTGAGGGGATCCCCATAGCCTTGACCCTCAGCTTAGCTTGAGCCCCCATGGTCCCACTCAGCGTGGCTTTTGGGGTGTACCCACGGTTGTTCCAAATGCAGAGTCTTCCCCTGGCTTAGAGATTTTTCAAGTGGCACAAGGACCAGCGCTGGACTGGTACCATTGGTTTGAACCTCCATGGATTCGCCCCTGACACATTCCCCCTTTTCTCTCCCACAGGCCGACTCTCAAGACCATTGCAAAGGAGGAGGCTTGTTCTGAGGCTGAATCAGAAGGACACCCTGCAAGCACTCTTTCAACAGAACCCCTACCCCGGGGTAACGACCAGAGAACGGCTGTCGCGAGAGCTGGGCATTGCAGAAAGCAGAATTCAGGTACGTCCGAGTCTCTCGATCCATTCTCCCTCTCGGGGTCCATGTCCAGACGCAAGTCACCCTACGCCCGTTGGAGTCCTTGCTCTTGGGGCTTCCTCTTCGGGGTGTTCCAGACAGAAGGGACTCGAATCTTGGCAAGGAACGTGGCTCCCTTTGGGAAACGCAGCCAGACTGAGCTGTGTGGCGAGCGGTCCAGTCAAATGGGTGGTCAAGAAAAAGGGTGAGGGGCCGCGGAAGCAGGGGGGCCTGGTGGTGCCAAGGAGGTGTTCCCTTAATGGCTGGCCTCCTAGGAACTAGCTGTGCTGAAGACTTCCCTCTCTGGGTAGGTTGGAGAGGAGTCGCCAAAGGTAGGAACACCCCTCCTGCGACCATACGAAGTGTCGCCAAACACTGATTGACAATCCCTATGAACACTTTTGCTCAGGGTGTCAAATTTTCTACACACCACCATCAGAAACGTCTAAAAGCATACACACACACTCACACACAAGCACAGGCCCATACTGCAGGTCGGCCTCGGGGAATGAGGTAGCATGCACACTGCTTCACTGTTGAAGACAAGGACACATATTCTGAAGGTGGGGAGCGGGTTCATAAGAGCCTCCTGAACTCACAGTGATGGAGGCATGTAGTCCCTGAGAAGTAACTGTCAATGAGTAGTTCCCAGGCAGCATGGGAAGAGTAGTTGTCAGGGGGGCACTTAGTAAGGGATATGATTGCATGTCATGAGACAGTACTGCCTCTGGGGACATAAGAGAGGCAGGGAAACATGAATCGGTCATGGACCAGACCGAAGGGGAGGCAAAGAGACCAAATGAGGGAAAGCAGATGGAGCCTGAGAGCCTGGGACAGAGACAGAGAGAGGGGAAGGCAGGCAGGCAGTCAGGTGGGCAGGCAGGCGGGTGGCAACAGAGACAGATGTCAACAGGTACATGCAGAGAATCATAGACAGAGACCAAAAGAGCCACAGAGAAACTGGTAGTTTTGATGAGAACGGGTGGGGCGTGGGAGAGAGAGAGAGAGAGAGGTACCTATCCATCCCATTCTGACTGTGGGAAAGCAAGCATTGCCTCCTCCTGTGTCACAAGTCATTACTCTGGACACCAGTAAGGTGACTCGAAGAGGAAGGATTGTTTCCATGGACACAGATTGTGTATAATGGAATCTGGTGCACTTCTTCACAGGTGAAAGCTGGAGTCTACATTCTACGTGCTAGTAAGAGTTCAGTCCCTGTGCACTGTAAATATTTCCACTGGGGGCAGACGGGCCATACTGGGTCTCCATTAGTCGGCTTGTTGCTGGCTGGCTGGCTGGTGCATTTGTGCGTTTGTTTTATGGTGCATCCCTGCAATAGATAGTGGAAGTACGTGCATAAGCATTGAAAGACAAGGCTTTCTTTCTTTGTACCCAGGTTTGGTTTCAAAACCAGCGAAGAAGATGCCTAAAGCAGAGCCGATTGCTGTCCGAGAATGGCTTCAAAGGAGGGCAGTCGCAGTCACTGCGGCCGCCACCACCTGAGGCTTTGACTCGAGGTAAGTTCCCAGCATTCGTAAGTCATTTCCCCAGAGCATCTCTATGAGACAGAATCATCTCTGGACGTGGATGACCATGGGAGGCCAAGAACACTTCAGAGAGGATACCATGATATCTTGGGTTCTTGCCCCATTCCTGCTCCACACAGGATCATCATGCCCCTGTTGGAGGGTGGGGAGATGCATGGCCAGGAAGGCTTGGAATCTTTGGGTCCGGAACCTGCCTGGATGTGCAGAAATCCCTTCTTCCATCACATGGGGCATTTTCACATAGCACTGAATAAGATGTATCGATGTATCGATCTTAATCTATGACATACCACTTCCTACATACCACACACTGGATCTGCTGTGAACGTGCTGAAATTGGCCTGACTGTCCTCTCTTCTCTGTGTGTCCTCCTTTAGAAAACTTGGGAAGAGAGGCCAGGCGAAAGAGGACTTTGATCTCTCCTTCTCAAACAAGGGTCCTTGTGCAAGCCTTTGAGAGGGATCGATTTCCATCTATTGCTGCCAGGGAAGAATTGGCTCACCAGACAGGAATACCCGAACCTCGAATCCAGGTAAGTTCTCCACCAGTGGGTGGAACTTGGCTTCTCCCAAGAGAAAGGAGTGTTAACCATTGCGACGGGTTGCTGCTGGCTATATGTAGGCTTGGAGAGGGGGGATTGGGAGGACGTTCCCTTCATCCTATGAATACGCCAAGGGGGCTGACCTGAAGGCATCCATTTCCAGAAGAGGAGAGGGCAATGGAAGTCCTGGGCAGCCAGGGAGGGGCCTGAGGTTGTAGCTGGGCAATGACGGCTCTCCTCAAAGGCAGGGGTGGGGAGGGGTGGGGAGGGGTGGGGTGGGTCCTGTGTTGCCCTGACGTCCTCCCACATTTTCAACAGCCAAGGCGAAAGCTTTAGGGAAAATGGCCCTTAGATGAGGCCCACCAGTACTTGCCATGAGCCTGACAGATTGGAGGGTGCGGAAGGGCAGGGCAGAGTGGACTGGGGCGGGCCGGGAATGGGGCGGCTGCAAGTTGATCTGGACTGTCACGCTGCTAATGTTCCTGTCACCCCATATGGTTCCCTAGGTATGGTTCCAGAACCGAAGAGCTCGGCACCCAAAGCAGAGCGCTTGTGGGCCTGTGAATGCCCTGGCCGAAGGCCCAGATGCCACATCAGCCGTGACTGCCCCGTCGGACCAAAGTCCCTGGCTCACTGTCCATAGCACCTCTCATCATTATCCTCCCTCTCATGCCACTGAGAGCACGCAATCCTTTGCTGCGGCCACTCCTGTTTTCTCCCCCTCCTTTCTTGTGCCAGGGGCTGCCTCTGGGTGCTGTGTGGGCCAGCCGTTGATGTTCATCGTGGTCCAGCCCAGCCTGGCAGCACTTCAGGGATGCCAGAACCCACAGCCTCTTCCGGCCACAGTTCCGTGGGGTGAAGGGACACATGCTCTCATCGCCAGTGGGCAGCCTGCCCAGGGGGGCATCGGGCTGCCTGCACCGCCAGAGACAGACTTCTGGCAGCAGCAGGCAACCTCAGGTGAAGAGACACCTCCCCAGCTGGAGCAACAGCCCCAGCACTCAGCCCTTCCAGGCTCCTCAAGCCTCCTGGACGAACTCTTGTCAGACGAGGATATTCTGGACAAGGCACGCCCTTTTCTGAATGCGGACCCTGAGGAAGAGGAACTTGCGGCAACCCTCGAAGCCCCCCTCAGCGAGGAAGAATTCCAGGCCCTGCTCGACATGCTGCCAGGCTCCCCAGTGCCACAGGTTTAGGGGGAGTAAGGAAGGCCTTCCCCCGAGCCCCTTTCAAGCCTCCTTTCCTGGGAGGCAGAGCCATGGGGGAGAGAAAGAAGAAGGAATAAGCAACGCTCATCATAGTGTCTGGCAGGGAGACCAAGGCAAGAAGACTGTCGACAGCAATTGTGCTGTGCCCACGAGCGATGCCATGCTCCACACAGACTGTCATGAAGCATGGGCACCAGAAGGGACACCCTCTCTGAAGCCTCAAGGAATTCTAGCCGTTCAATGATAACGAGGAGGACCCAACCCTGAACTGGATTTCCCCGTTGTATGTGACATTCCATTGATCCAATCAATAAATCTTGGCACTCACTTCAAGTTCTCGGTTGTGCTTTGGTCGCTTTGTATTCTCCTGCGTTTCCTTGGGGAGGTGAAATCCCTCCCTTGGCCTGGGACAGCATGGGAGGATGGTCCAGATGCCCGTGTCTAGTCCCGTAGCTTGTAGCCACAAATACACCTTAGTGGAATCACGAAAACACTCTCACAGTGACAACCTTCACTTGCTTTCTGGGTGCATGGTGTGGAAGGGTTCCTCGAGGGCATTGCCTTTGTACAGAAGGACAGAACTCTGCAAAAACTTTCATTGCCAGGGCTCATAGTAACCACTGTGCCCGGTATATTATGCAGGCAAATAATCTCTCTCCGTCCCTCTCTCTCTCCTATTGTGTGTCCACAGCCACACGCTACACGCACACACCTCTCAAAAGATAAGCCTAGTTACAACTAAAGTGATGCACAAATGAACTGAAAAGCCAAATCCATGTGGCATCGTAACGTCATTGCAGATCATCCCTTCCACTGCTTCTTTCAAAACTATTTTCCAACACATGTGCCTCATACCCTCTGTGTTGAGTGATTCTCAACTGGCTCAATCCGTGCGCCCCATGTTCAGCATGGGTGTGTCAGTGGCACGAAACATTAAAATAACCTGAGAGTTGCCACTTGATTGTCTATACAACAATGAATCTGATTCTCTAGCTACACCTGCATCCGGGTCTCTAGCTCTAATGTGTGCATATCTCGGCAGATCCATCTAGTCCTCAACTCCCTCCCAGTCACACCCCAGTCTTAGGCTCCCCTTTCTCCAGAGCTCTAGAGCAATATACAGCCCTCTCTCTTTCTCTCTCTCTCCCTCTCCCTCTCTCTGTCACTGTCTCTCTCTGTCTCTCTATATCTCTCTCTCTGTCTCTCTCTCTCTGTCTCTCTCTCTCTGTCTCTCTCTCTCTCTCTCTCTCTCTCTCTCTCTCTCCTTCCTTTCGATCTGCAGAAAGGAAACATCAGTTTCAAGAGCCACACAGGGGGCATAGGGCTTCTGGGGAAAGAATCTGGCCACGGTAGCCTCAGGACAAGTAGTACTGAAGATGTGGAAAGAGACAGCTTATGGAAAAGTTGGTGCTTTCAAGAGGGCGGGAGGAACACTGGGTCACAGTGTGCCGGGAAACACTGAGATGCTTGTGGGTGGCAGGACTTGCACAGACTCTAGCTAGAGCTAGGAGCTGGGGCTTTACCATATTGGTTGTCCAATGCTGACCACTCCAGAGAAACCTCGGAACCCAGGAACGGGCAGCGTTACCTCCACAGGGAGGCCACCTGTGTATAAACACACCTGGGGCCACTCAGGATTCCCTGGTTGCCATGCAGATCACAGTTTCTCCTCTCCCAAGCAACCTTTCCCCACCTGGATTGTCCAGGAGGGAGCCGGTCCAGCTCTGGCAGGCAGTGCCTTCTGGGAGGAGCCAGCAAATCCCATGTTTCAGTGATTATCTCACCCAAAACTTCATAGTTCTCGGGAAAAACCACCCCGATCCAACAAGATGGTCACGCCTTCCTCTGATCTCAGATACTTCAGGACGAGGGACCAAGACATGCACCTCCTCAGGACATCTTCCTGGGCCTCCTGAGACTTGCACACACCTACTGGTCCCGCTGACATCCGTCCACATGTACCAGCTGACAACCGTCCTTAGTGGGTGCAGAAAATCAAACACACAGATCACACAAACACCCCCTCACACACCCCCTCACACACACACACACACACACACACACACACACCAGCCATATTTTAACGAATTGCTGGTGTAATTACTCTGATTCCCAACTGTTTCTAAATAAGCTCTCTGTCCTCATGTTAATCCACGTGGTGGCAAAAGAACCCTGTTGGCAAAGGAACACATTAAAGATGGTTCTGTGTTTCTGTGTGGGGTTTTTTGGTTGGTTTGTTTTTAACTCTTCTATTCTGTGCAGCACAAATGCACCGAAAATGTTGGGATGGCTGTCCTTGGAATGCAAAGCTTTCCTTTCAAACCCAGCTGTGTCATCATCCATCATCTAACTAGCTTCATATCCCTCTCCTTCCCCTTCCCCTTCCACATCCCCTTCCCTTTCACCTTCCCATTCTCCTTCTTCTTGGCACACATGCCAGGTGACCAGTGAATGCGAAACTGACTTTGTCTTCTGGACGCCAAGGACAAGCACTGAAAATAACTTCCTTTTCTTGTGAAACCTCGACGTGTGGCGTGCCCCTTTCTCTGGTCTCTCCATGGCATATGAGCAAGGGGGTGGGTTTCAGGGTACCTGAAATAGTCCCAAACTGTTGAGGACCATGGGTAGACCCTCGATAAGCACTCAAGCTTAGTATGTGAATTATCGGGAACTCAAAACGCAGCCAAGGAAATACTTTAGGAGTGGGAGGCAATGACGTCCTGGGGGTGATGAGCGAAGTGGGAATGGTACTCGAGGCAAGCTAGGCTCTAGGTTCTCTCTGCATTTGGGAAAGTACAGTGACACACCTACGCATGAGGGACTCAGAGTTGGGGAATTCCACAGAGAGCAAAAGTATGTGTAGAATGTGGAAAGGTGTGAAAACGAGAGAGCACTGGACCCCAAGCTTTCTGTGAAAGGACGACGAGGCCGGCAGCTTCAAAGGGACCTGGGAGTTTCCGAACACGCCTTCCATTCCAACACCCACTTGCCTCATGGGATTCCTTCCAGGTTCTCAATTTGCAAGGAAGGGTTCCCCACCATCTGAGGCTATTTACATAAATAGGGGCGGGGCATCCTCCTCCATTATAAATTCTGAGCTTCTGAGTACTGAACAGTTGGCCAGCAGTTTCCGTGCCATCCGTTTGGGTCTCCCACTATGGATTCGTCCAGCTCGTCCGTCACATACAGCACCTCCAGAGGTACGTTGCCCTCAGCATCTGGGCTCTGGGGTTGGATCATCCAAATACACTCATGCACCTCCCCACCCCAACGGTTGGTCACCACGAAGATTGAAATTTGCCAATGACCACCAATTGGCACAGACAGATATGCTGGGACATGTTTCTGGAATCAGTTGGGCAAAAGGATGCACCTTGGTTTGGGCATTTCACGTACATATTTCTGGTTTGCTGGTTCGTTTGTTTTCCTTCTTGAAATTGACATGGAAGTTGGTAGCCCTGTTGCCTGACAATGGCTTCTCTACCAAAAATCCCAGCCTGTGGTTGCAGTGAATGGCACACGAGTGTTTGAAAACGTTCCCAACTAAACTGATACTCTTTTCCAGTTGACCGTGTTGGGATTTTGAGTTGGTTTTGCATGTTCTATTCTTGCTGTTGTTACGGATTTGCTCCCTTTGGTTTCATGTTCCATTTGAAGTGGTTAACTTCTATGGTGTCCATGGAAAGAATCCACATCCAGTATGTATTGGGAATAGAAGAAAAAGAGAGTTTTTCTTTGAGCACAACTGAAAGCTAGAGCCTGGGAAAGAGATTCCAGGAGCACTCGAACTGTCTCTAATTGGACTCCAAGGTAGGCACTGCAGGAGTCTCTGGAAAGCCAAAATCCGCAGTGTGACACATCCATTCCTTGAGTGCCTTCCAAAGATTTTCCTTGGAGCTGGCAGGAAGGAAGGGCGCTTTTAAAGGAAGTCTCCTATAGGGGTTCAAAATCATTGCCTTGCTTTGCCTCCTTCCATGGGGAGACTTGGTGATGACACTACGTCACCAGCTGCCAGCTGCTAGAGCAGGTAGCCCTTGCAGAAGGGTTGGTGTTGTCCTAGAGTTGGAGAGAGTTCAGGAAACTCAAGATGTCAGGGGTGTGCTGGATGTGCCTGAAACCACACCCACCCTGGCCATCACAGCTGGCTCCCGCCTTAGAAGGCAGGAAAGGAGCACCCATGTATTCCCTTACCACCAGGAAGACGCAACCTCAAATAGGACAGGGGTGGGGGAAGCCCTTCAAGGCTGCCCAACTGAATGAATAGCAGGAGCACACGGCGAGTCAGCATGACCTCGGTGCCTAGAAAGGGAAACCCATCTTCCGAGGAGTACCGGGCGGTTGTGGGTGTGTGGGTGGGTGGGCACCATCAGACGGGTCACCACGCTGGTCCTTATCTCAAAAAGCTAGGTCTTCTAAACAATCTTCTTGTGCGTTCTGTGTCGGGGGTTGGCTTGTGTGTTTGTCTGGCTTCGTTTGGCTTTCGTCTCATTTCCTTTCAAATAGTGAAAACGCAGGTACTCTGTGCAAATGACAGGCCAGAAGCCGCACTCCTCTCATTAGCATAGAGGTCGAGGTAAATCTGGTAGAAGCCATCAAGACTTTCCCAGGCCTCCACAAGTGGAAAATCCTTCCACCCATTTTGGTCACGTTAGCCTGTTTTTCTAGGGCTCTCCCCTTCTGTTTGCATGGCGTCCTGTGGATCCTTGGCGAGTAGTGAGGGGATCCCCATAGCCTTGACACTCAGCTTAGCTTGAGCCCCCATGGTCCCACTCAGCGTGGCTTTTGGGGTGTACCCATGGTTGTTCCAAATGCAGAGTCTTCCCCTGGCTTAGAGATTTTTCAAGTGGCACAAGGACCAGCGCTGGACTGGTACCATTGGTTTGAACCTCCATGGATTCGCCCCTGACACATTCCCCCTTTTCTCTCCCACAGGCCGACTCTCAAGACCATTGCAAAGGAGGAGGCTTGTTCTGAGGCTGAATCAGAAGGACACCCTGCAAGCACTCTTTCAACAGAACCCCTACCCCGGGGTAACGACCAGAGAATGGCTGTCGCGAGAGCTGGGCATTGCAGAAAGCAGAATTCAGGTACGTCCGAGTCTCTTGATCCATTCTCCCTCTCGGGGTCCATGTCCAGACGCAAGTCACCCTACGCCCGTTGGAGTTCTTGCTCTTGGGGCTTCCTCTTCGGGGTGTTCCAGACAGAAGGGACTCGAATCTTGGCAAGGAACCTGGCTCCCTTTGGGAAACGCAGCCAGACTGAGCTGTGTGGCGAGCGGTCCATTCAAATGGGTGGTCAAGAAAAAGGGTGAGGGGCCGCGGAAGCAGGGTGGCCTGGTGGTGCCAAGGATGTGTTCCCTTAATAGCTGGCCTCCTATGAACTAGCTGTGCTGAAGACTTCCCTCTCTGGGTAGGTTGGAGAGGAGTCACCAAAGGTAGGAACACCCCTCCTGCGACCATACGAAGCGTCGCCAAAGACTGATTGACAACCCCTATGAACCCTTTTGCTTAGGGTGTCAAATTTTCCACACACCACCATCAGAAACGTCTAAAAGCATGCACACACACACGCACACAAGCACAGGCCCATACTGCAGGTCGGCCTCGGGGAATGAGGTAGCATGCACACTGCTTCACTGTTGAAGACAAGGACACATATTCTGAAGATGGGGAGCGGGTTCATAAGAGCCTCCTGACCTCACAGTGATGGAGGCATGTAGTCACTGAGAAGTAACTGTCAATGAGTAGTTCCCAGGCAGCATGGGAAGAGTAGTTTTCATGGGGGCACTTACTAAGGGATATGATTGCGTGTCATGAGACAGCACTGCCTCTGGGGACATAAGAGAGGCAGGGAAACATGAATCGGTCATGGACCAGACCAAAGGGGAGGCAAAGAGACCAAATGAGGGAAAGCAGATGGAGCCTGAGAGCCTGGGACAGAGACAGAGAGAGGGGAAGGCAGGCAGGCAGTCAGGTGGGCAGGCAGGCGGGTGGCCACAGAGACAGATGTTAACAGGTACGTGCAGAGAATCGTAGACAGAGACCAAAAGAGCCACAGAGAAACTGGTAGTTTTGATGAAAACTGGTGGGGCGTGGGAGAGAGAGAGAGAGAGAGGTACCTATCCATCCCATTCTGACTGTGGGAAAGCAAGCATTGCCTCCTCCTGTGTCACAAGTCATTACTCTGGACACCAGTAAGGTGACTCGAAGAGGAAGGATTGTTTTCATGGACACAGATTGTGTATAATGGAATCTGGTGCACTTCTTCACAGGTGAAAGCTGGAGTCTACATTCTACGTGCTAGTAAGAGTTCAGTCCCTGTGCACTGTAAATATTTCCACTGGGGGCAGACGGGCCATACTGGGTCTCCATTAGTCGGCTTGTTGCTGGCTGGCTGGCTGGCTGGTGCGTTTGTGCATTTGTTTTATGGTGCATCCCTGCAATAGATAGTGGAAGTACGTGCATAAGCATTGAAAGACAAGGCTTTCTTTCTTTGTACCCAGGTTTGGTTTCAAAACCAGCGAAGAAGATGCCTAAAGCAGAGCCGATTGCTGTCGGAGAATGGCTTCAAAGGAGGGCAGTCGCAGTCACTGCGGCCGCCACCACCTGAGGCTTTGACTCGAGGTAAGTTCCCAGCATTCGTAAGTCATTTCCCCAGAGCATCTCTATGAGACAGAATCATCTCTGGACGTGGATGACCATGGGAGGCCAAGAACGCTTCAGAGAGGATACCATGATATCTTGGGTTCTTGCCCCATTCCTGCTCCACACAGGATCATCATGCCCCTGTTGGAGGGTGGGGAGATGCATGGCCAGGAAGGCTTGGAATCTTTGGGTCCGGAACCTGCCTGGATGTGCAGAAATCCCTTCTTCCATCACATGGCGCATTTTCACATAGCACTGAATAAGATGTATCGATGTATCAATCTTAATCTATGACATACCACACACTGGATCTGCTGTGAACGTGCTGAAATTGGCCTGAATGTCCTCTCTTCTCTGTGTGTCCTCCTTTAGAAAACTTGGGAAGAGAGGCCAGGCGAAAGAGGACTTTGATCTCTCCTTCTCAAACAAGGGTCCTTGTGCAAGCCTTTGAGAGGGATCGATTTCCATCTATTGCTGCCAGGGAAGAATTGGCTCACCAGACAGGAATACCCGAACCTCGAATCCAGGTAAGTTCTCCACCAGTGGGTGGAACTTGGCTTCTCCCAAGAGAAAGGAGTGTTAACCATTGCGACGGGTTGCTGCTGGCTATATGTAGGCTTGGAGAGGGGGGATTGGGAGGACGTTCCCTTCATCCTATGAATACGCCAAGGGGGCTGACCTGAAGGCATCCATTTCCAGAAGAGGAGAGGGCAATGGAAGTCCTGGGCAGCCAGGGAGGGGCCTGAGGTTGTAGCTGGGCAATGACGGCTCTCCTCAAAGGCAGGGGTGGGGAGGGGTGGGGAGGGGTGGGGTGGGTCCTGTGTTGCCCTGACGTCCTCCCGCATTTTCAAGAGCCAAGGCGAAAGCTTTAGGGAAAATGGCCCTTAGATGAGGCCCACCAGTACTTGCCATGAGCCTGACAGATTGGAGGGTGCGGAAGGGCAGGGCAGAGTGGACTGGGGCGGGCCGGGAATGGGGCGGCTGCAAGTTGATCTGGACTGTCACGCTGCTAATGTTCCTGTCACCCCATATGGTTCCCTAGGTATGGTTCC
This sequence comes from Hyperoodon ampullatus, assembly GCF_949752795.1. NCBI lineage: Eukaryota > Metazoa > Chordata > Mammalia > Artiodactyla > Ziphiidae > Hyperoodon > Hyperoodon ampullatus. Next base: position 72,897,771 of record NC_136918.1, on the reverse strand, counting down.
AGAGCCGAAGAGCTCGGCACCCAAAGCAGAGCGCTTGTGGGCCTGTGAATGGCCTGGCCGAAGGCCCAGATGCCACATCAGCCGTGACTGCCCCGTCGGACCAAAGTCCCTGGCCCACTGTCCATAGCACCTCTCATCATTATCCTCCCTCTCATGCCCCTGAGAGCATGCAATCCTTTGCTGCGGCCACTCCTGTTTCCTCCCCCTCCTTTCTTGTGCCAGGGGCTGCCTCTGGGTGCTGTGTGGGCCAGCCATTGATGTTCATCGTGGTCCAGCCCAGCCTGGCAGCACTTCAGGGATGCCAGAACCCACAGCCTCTTCCGGCCACAGTTCCGTGGGGTGAAGGGACACATGCTCTCATCGCCAGTGGGCAGCCTGCCCAGGGGGGCATCGGGCTGCCTGCACCGCCAGAGACAGACTTCTGGCAGCAGCAGGCAACCTCAGGTGAAGAGACACCTCCCCAGCTGGAGCAACAGCCCCAGCACTCAGCCCTTCCAGGCTCCTCAAGCCTCCTGGACGAACTCTTGTCAGACGAGGATATTCTGGACAAGGCACGCCCTTTTCTGAATGCGGACCCTGAGGAAGAGGAACTTGCGGCAACCCTCGAAGCCCCCCTCAGCGAGGAAGAATTCCAGGCCCTGCTCGACATGCTGCCAGGCTCCCCAGTGCCACAGGTTTAGCGGGAGTAAGGAAGGCCTTCCCCCGAGCCCCTTTCAAGCCTCCTTTCCTGGGAGGCAGAGCCATGGGGGAGAGAAAGAAGAAGGAATAAGCAACGCTCATCATAGTGTCTGGCAGGGAGACCAAGGCAAGAAGACTGTCGACAGCAATTGCGCTGTGCCCACGAGCGATGCCATGTTCCACACAGACTGTCATGAAGCATGGGCACCAGAAGGGACACCCTCTCTGAAGCCTCAAGGAATTCTAGCCGTTCAATGATAACGAGGAGGACCCAACGCTGAACTGGATTTCCCCGTTGTATGTGACATTCCATTGATCCAATCAATAAATCTTGGCACTCACTTCAAGTTCTCGGTTGTGCTTTGGTCGCTTTGTATTCTCCTGCGTTTCCTTGGGAAGGTGAAATCACTCCCTTGGCCTGGGACAGCATGGGAGGATGGTCCAGTTGCCCGTGTCTAGTCCCGTAGCTTGTAGCCACAAATACACCTTAGTGGAATCACGAAAACACTCTCACAGTGACAACCTTCACTTGCTTTCTGGGTGCATGGTGTGGAAGGGTTCCTCGAGGGCATTGCCTTTGTACAGAAGGACAGAACTCTGCAAAAACTTTCATTGCCAGGGCTCATAGTAACCACTGTGCCCGGTATATTATGCAGGCAAATAATCTCTCTCCGTCCCTCTCTCTCTCCTATTGTGTGTCCACAGCCACACGCTACACGCACACACCTCTCAAAAGATAAGCCTAGTTACAACTAAAGTGATGCACAAATGAACTGAAAAGCCAAATCCATGTGGCATCGTAACGTCGTCGCAGATCATCCCTTCCACTGCTTCTTTCAAAACTATTTTCCAACACATGTGCCTCGTACCCTCTGTGTTGAGTGATTCTCAACTGGCTCAATCCGTGCGCCCCATGTTCAGCATGGGTGTGTCAGTGGCACGATACATTAAAATAATCTGAGAGTTGCCACTTGAATGTCTATACAACAATGAATCTGATTCTCTAGCTACACCTGCATCCGGGTCTCTAGCTCTAATGAGCGCATATCTCGGCAGATCCATCTAGTCCTCAACTCCCTCCCAGTCACACCCCAGTCTTAGGCTCCCCTTTCTCCAGAGCTCTAGAGCAATATACAGCCCTCTCTCTTTCTCTCTCTCTCCCTCTCCCTCTCTCTGTCTCTCTCTCTGTCACTGTCTCTCTCTGTCTCTCTCTCTGTCTCTCTGTCTCTCTCTCTCTGTCTCTGTCTCTCTCTCTCTCCTTCCTTTCATCTTGCAGAAAGGAAACATCAGTTTCAAGAGCCACACAGGGGGCATACGGCTTTTGATGAAAGAATCTGTCCATGGTTGCCTCAGGACAAGTAGGACTTAAGATGTGGAAAGTGACAGCTTATGGAAAAGTTGGTGCTTTCAGGAGGGTGGGAGGAACACTCGGTCACAGTGTGCCGGGAAACACTGAGATGCTTGTGGGTGGCAGGACTTGCACAGACTCTAGCTAGAGCTAGGAGCTGGGGCTTTACCATATTGGTTGTCCAATGTTGGCCACTCCAGAGAAACTTCCGAGCCCAGGAACGGGCAGCGTTACCTCCACAGGGAGGCCACCTGTGTATAAACACACCTGGGGCCACTCAGGATTCCCTGGTTGCCATGCAGATCAAAGTTTCTGCTCTCCCAAGCAACCTTCCCCACATGGATTGTCCAGGAGGGAGCCGGTCCAGCTCTGGCAGGCAGTGCCTTCTGGGAGGAGCCAGCAAATCCCATATTTCAGTGATTATCTCACCCAAAACTTCTTAGTTTTCGGGAAAAACCACCCCGATCCAACAAGATGGTCATGCCTCCCTCTGATCTCAGTTACTTCAGGACGAGGGACCAAGACATGCACCTCCTCAGGACATCCTCCTGGGCCTCCTGTGACTTGCACACACCTACTGGTCCCGCTGACATCCGTCCACATGTACCAGCTGACAACCGTCCTTAGTGGGTGCAGAAAATCAAACACACAGATCACACAAACACACCCTCACACACACACACACACACACACACACACACCAGCCATATTTTAATGAATTGCTGGTGTAATTACTCGGATTCCCAACTGTTTCTAAATAAGCTCTCTGTCCTCATGTTAATCCACATGGTGGCAAAAGAACCTTGTTGGCAAAGGAACACATTAAAGCTGGTTTTGTGTTTCTGTGTGGGGTTTTTTGGTTGGTTTGTTTTTAACTCTTCTATTCTGTGCGGCACAAATGCACCGAAAATGTTGGGATGGCTGTCCTTGAAATGCAAATCTTTCCTTTCAAACCCAGCGGTGTCATTATCCATCATCTAACTAGCTTCATATCCCTCTACTTCCCCTTCCCCTTCCACATCCCCTTCCCTTTCACCTTCCCATTCTCCTTCTTCTTGGCACACATGCCAGATGACCAGTGAATGCGAATCTGACTTTGTCTTCTGGACGCCAAGGACAAGCACTGAAAATAACTTCCTTTTCTTGTGAAACCTCGACGTGTGGCGTGCCCCTTTCTCTGGTCTCTCCATGGCATATGAGCAAGGGGCTGGGTTTCAAGGTACCTGAAATAGTCCCAAACTGTTGAGGACCATGGGTAGACCCTCGATAAGCACTCAAGCTTAGTATGTGAATTATCGGGAACTCAAAACACAGCCAAGGAAATACTTTAGGAGTGGGAGGCAATGACGTCCTGGGGGTGATGAGCGAAGTGGGAATCGTACTCGAGGCAAGCTAGGCTCTAGGTTCTCTCTGCATTTGGGAAAGTACAGTGACACACCCACGCATGAGGGACTCAGAGTTGGGGAATTCCACAGAGAGCAAAAGTATGTGTGGAATGTGGAAAGGTGTGAAAACGAGAGAGCACTGGACCCCAAGCTTTCTGTGAAAGGCAGACAAGGCCGGCAGCTTCAAAGGGACCTGGAAGTTTACAAACACGCCTTCCATTCCAACACCCACTTGCCTCATGGGATTCCTTCCAGGTTCTCAATTTGCAAGGAAGGGTTCCCCACCATCTGAGGCTATTTACATAAATAGGGGCGGGGCATCCTCCTCCATTATAAATTCTGAGCTTCTGAGTACTGAACAGTTGGCCAGCAGTTTCCGTGCCATCCGTTTGGGTCTCCCACTATGGATTCGTCCAGCTCGTCCGTCACATACAGCACCTCCAGAGGTACGTTGCCCTCAGCATCTGGGCTCTGGGGTTGGATCATCCAAATACACTCATGCACCTCCCCAACCCAACGGTTGGTCACCACGAAGATTGAAATTTCCCAGTGACCAGCAATTGGCACCGACAGATATGCTGGGACATGTTTCTGGAATCAGTTGGGCAAAAGGATGCACCTGGGTTTGGGCATTTCACGTACATATTTCTGGTTTGCTGGTTCGTTTGTTTTCCTTCTTGAAATCGACATGGAAGTTGGTAGCCCTGTTGCCTGACAATGGCTTCTCTACCAAAAATCCCAGCCTGTGGTTGCAGTGAATGGCACACGAGTGTTTGAAAACGTTCCCAACTAAACTGACACTCTTTTTCAGTTGACCGTGTTTGGGATTTTGAGTTGGCTTTGCATGTTCTATTCTTGCTGTTGTTACGGATTTGCTCCCTTTGGTTTCATGTTCCATTTGAAGTGGTTAACTTCTATGGTGTCCATGGAAAGAATCCACATCCAGTATGTATTGGGAATAGAAGAAAAAGAGAGTTTTTCTTTGAGCACAACTGAAAGCTAGAGCCTGGGAAAGAGATTCCAGGAGCACTCGAACTGTCTCTAATTGGACTCCAAGGGAGGCACTGCAGGAGTCTCTGGAAAGCCAAAATCCGCAGTGTGACACATCCGTTCCTTGAGTGATTTCCAAAGATTTTCCTTGGAGCTGGCAGGAAGGAAGGGCGCTTTTAAAGGAAGTCCCCTATAGGGGTCTGAAACCATTGCCTTGCTTTGCCTCCTTCCATGGGGAGGCTTGGTGATGACACTACGTCACCAGCTGCCAGCTGCTACAGCAGGTAGCCCTTGCAGAAGGGTTGGTGTTGTCCTAGAGTTAGAGACAGTTCAGGAAACTCAAGATGTCAGGGGTGTGCTGGATGTGCCTGAAACCACACCCACCCTGGCCATCACAGCTGGCTCCCGCCTTAGAAGGCAGGAAAGGAGCACCCATGTATTCCCTTACCACCAGGAAGACGCAACCTCAAATAGGACAGGGGTGGGGGAAGCCCTTCAAGGCTGCCCAACTGAATAAATAGCAGGAGCACACGGCGAGTCAGCATGACCTCGGTGCCTAGAAAGGGAAATCCATCTTCCGAGGAGTACCGGGCGGTTGTGGGTGTGTGGGTGGGTGGGCACCATCAGACGGGTCACCACGCTGGTCCTTATCTCAAAAAGCTAGGTCTTCTAAACAATCTTCTTGTGCGTTCTGTGTCGGGGGTTGGCTTGTGTGTTTGTCTGGCTTCGTTTGGCTTTCGTCTCATTTCCTTTCAAATAGTGAAAACGCAGGTACTCTGTGCAAATGACAGGCCAGAAGCCGCACTCCTCTCATTAGCATAGAGGTCGAGGTAAATCTGGTAGAAGCCATCAAGACTTTCCCAGGCCTCCACAAGTGGAAAATCCTTCCACCCATTTTGGTCACGTTAGCCTGTTTTTCTAGGGCTCTCCCCTTCTGTTTGCATGGCGTCCTGTGGATCCTTGGCGAGTAGTGAGGGGATCCCCATAGCCTTGACCCTCAGCTTAGCTTGAGCCCCCATGGTCCCACTCAGCGTGGCTTTTGGGGTGTACCCACGGTTGTTCCAAATGCAGAGTCTTCTCCTGGCTTAGAGATTTTTCAAGTGGCACAAGGACCAGCGCTGGACTGGTACCATTGGTTTGAACCTCCATGGATTCGCCCCTGACACATTCCCCCTTTTCTCTCCCACAGGCCGACTCTCAAGACCATTGCAAAGGAGGAGGCTTGTTCTGAGGCTGAATCAGAAGGACACCCTGCAAGCACTCTTTCAACAGAACCCCTACCCCGGGATAACGACCAGAGAATGGCTGTCGCGAGAACAGGGCATTGCAGAAAGCAGAATTCAGGTACGTCCGAGTCTCTCGATCCATTCTCCCTCTCGGGTTCCATGTCCAGACGCAAGTCACCCTACGCCCGTGGGAGTCTTTGCTCTTGGGGCTTCCTCTTCGGGGTGTTCCAGACAGAAGGGACTCGAATCTTGGCAAGGAACGTGGCTCCCTTTGGGAAACGCAGCCAGACTGAGCTGTGTGGCGAGCGGTCCATTCAAATGGGTGGTCAAGAAAAAGGGCGAGGGGCCGCGGAAGCAGGGTGGCCTGGTGGTGCCAAGGAGGTGTTCCCTTAATGGCTGGCCTCCTAGGAACTAGCTGTGCTGAAGACTTCCCTCTCTGGGTAGGTTGGAGAGGAGTCACCAAAGGTAGGAACACCCCTCCTGCGACCATACGAAGCGTCGCCAAAGACTGATTGACAACCCCTATGAACACTTTTGCTCAGGGTGTCAAATTTTCCACACACCACCATCAGAAACGTCTAAAAGCATGCACACACACACGCACACAAGCACAGGCCCATACTGCAGGTCGGCCTCGGGGAATGAGGTAGCATGCACACTGCTTCACTGTTGAAGACAAGGACACATATTCTGAAGATGGGGAGCGGGTTCATAAGAGCCTCCTGACCTCACAGTGATGGAGGCATGTAGTCCCTGAGAAGTAACTGTCAATGAGTAGTTCCCAGGCAGCATGGGACGAGTAGTTTTCACGGGGGCACTTACAAATGGATATGATTGCATGTCATGAGAGAGTACTGCCTCTGGGGACATAAGAGAGGCAGGGAAACATGAATCGGTCATGGACCAGACCGAAGGGGAGGCAAAGAGACCAAATGAGGGAAAGCAGATGGAGCCTGAGAGCCTGGGACAGAGACAGAGAGAGGGGAAGGCAGGCAGGCAGTCAGGTGGGCAGGCAGGCGGGTGGCAACAGAGACAGATGTCAACAGGTACATGCAGAGAATCGTAGACAGAGACCAAAAGAGCCACAGAGAAACTGGTAGTTTTGATGAGAACGGGTGGGGCGTGGGAGAGAGAGAGAGAGAGAGAGGTACCTATCCATCCCATTCTGACTGTGGGAAAGCAAGCATTGTCTCCTCCTGTGTCACAAATCATTACTCTGGACACCAGTAAGGTGACTCAAAGAGGAAAGATTGTTTTCATGGACACAGATTGTGTATAATGGAATCTGGTGCACTTCTTCACAGGTGAAAGCTGGAGTCTACATTCTACGTGCTAGTAAGAGTTCAGTCCCTGTGCACTGTAAATATTTCCACTGGGGGCAGACGGGCCATACTGGGTCTCCATTAGTCGGCTTGTTGCTGGCTGGCTGGCTGGCTGGTGCGTTTGTGCATTTGTTTTATGGTGCATCTCTGCAATAGATAGTGGAAGTACGTGCATAAGCATTGAAAGACAAGGCTTTCTTTCTTTGTACCCAGGTTTGGTTTCAAAACCTGCGAAGAAGATGCCTAAAGCAGAGCCGATTGCTGTCGGAGAATGGCTTCAAAGGAGGGCAGTCGCAGTCACTGCGACCGCCACCACGTGAGCCTTTGACTCGAGGTAAGTTCCCAGCATTCGTAAGTCATTTCCCCAGAGCATCTCTATGAGACAGAATCATCTCTGTACGTGGATGACCATGGGAGGCCAAGAACGCTTCAGAGAGGATACCATGATATCTTGGGTTCTTGCCCCATTCCTGTTCCACACAGGATCATCATGCCCCTGTTGGAGGGTGGGGAGATGCATGGCCAGGAAGGCTTGGAATCTTTGGGTCCGGAACCTGCCTGGATGAGCAGAAATCCCTTCTTCCATCACATGGGGCATGTTCACATAGCACTGAATAAGATGTATCGATGTATCGATCTTAATCTATGACATACCACTTCCTACATACCACACACTGGATCTGCTGTGAACGTGCTGAAATTGGCCTGAATGTCGTGTCTTCTCTGTGTGTCCTCCTTTAGAAAACTTGGGAAGAGAGGCCAGGCGAAAGAGGACTTTGATCTCTCCTTCTCAAACAAGGGTCCTTGTGCAAGCCTTTGAGAGGGATCGATTTCCATCTATTGCTGCCAGGGAAGAATTGGCTCACCAGACAGGAATACCCGAACCTCGAATCCAGGTAAGTTCTCCACCAGTGGGTGGAACTTGGCTTCTCCCAAGAGAAAGGAGTGTTAACCATTGTGACGGGTTGCTGCTGGCTATATGTAGGCTTGGAGAGGGGGGATTGGGAGGACGTTCCCTTCATCCTATGAATACGCCAAGGGGGCTGACCTGAAGGCATCCATTTCCAGAAGAGGAGAGGGCAATGGAAGTCCTGGGCAGCCAGGGAGGGGCCTGAGGTTGTAGCTGGGCAATGACGGCTCTCCTCAAAGGCAGGGGTGGGGAAGGGTGGGGAGGGGTGGTGTGGGTCCTGTGTTGCCCTGACGTCCTCCCGCATTTTCAAGAGCCAAGGCGAAAGCCTTAGGGAAAATGGCCCTTAGATGAGGCCCACCAGTACTTGCCATGAGCCTGACAGATTGGAGGGTGCGGAAGGGCAGGGCAGAGTGGACTGGGGCGGGCCGGGAATGGGGCGGCTGCAAGTTGATCTGGACTGTCACGCTGCTAATGTTCCTGTCACCCCATATGGTTCCCTAGGTATGGTTCCAGAACCGAAGAGCTCGGCACCCAAAGCAGAGCGCTTGTGGGCCTGTGAATGCCCTGGCCGAAGGCCCAGATGCCACATCAGCCGTGACTGCCCCGTCGGACCAAAGTCCCTGGCCCACTGTCCATAGCACCTCTCATCATTATCCTCCCTCTCATGCCCCTGAGAACATGCAATCCTTTGCTGCGGCCACTCCTGTTTTCTCCCCCTCCTTTCTTGTGCCAGGGGCTGCCTCTGGGTGCTGTGTGGGCCAGCCGTTGATGTTCATCGTGGTCCAGCCCAGCCTGGCAGCACTTCAGGGATGCCAGAACCCACAGCCTCTTCCGGCCACAGTTCCGTGGGGTGAAGGGACACATGCTCTCATCGCCAGTGGGCAACCTGCCCAGGGGGGCATCGGGCTGCCTGCACCGCCAGAGACAGACTTCTGGCAGCAGCAGGCAACCTCAGGTGAAGAGACACCTCCCCAGCTGGAGCAACAGCCCCAGCACTCAGCCCTTCCAGGCTCCTCAAGCCTCCTGGACGAACTCTTGTCAGACGAGGATATTCTGGACAAGGCACACCCTTTTCTGAATGCGGACCCTGAGGAAGAGGAACTTGCGGCAACCCTCGAAGCCCCCCTCAGCGAGGAAGAATTCCAGGCCCTGCTCGACATGCTGCCAGGCTCCCCAGTGCCACAGGTTTAGCGGGAGTAAGGAAGGCCTTCCCCCGAGCCCCTTTCAAGCCTCCTTTCCTGGGAGGCAGAGCCATGGGGGAGAGAAAGAAGAAGGAATAAGCAACGCTCATCATAGTGTCTGGCAGGGAGACCAAGGCAAGAAGACTGTCGACAGCAATTGTGGTGTGCCCACGAGCGATGCCATGCTCCACACAGACTGTCATGAAGCATGCGCACCAGAAGGGACACCTTCTCTGAAGCCTCAAGGAATTCTAGCCGTTCAATGACAACGAGGAGGACCCAACGCTGAACTGGATTTCCCCGTTGTATGTGACATTCCATTGATCCAATCAATAAATCTTGGCACTCAGTTCAAGTTCTCCATTGTGCTTTGTTCCCTTTGTATTCTCCCGCATTTCTTTGGGGAGTTGAAATACTTCTCTTGGCCTGCGACACCATTGGAATGTGTTCCAGATGCTCCTGTCTAGTCCCGTAGCTTGTAGCCACAAACACCCCTTATTGGAATCACAAAACCTGTCTCGCAGTGATATCCTTCACTTGCTTTCTGGGTGCATGTTGTGGAAGAGTTCCTCGAGGGCATTGCCTTTGAGCACATGGACAGAACTCTGCAAAAACTTTCATTGCCATGGCTCATAGTAACCACTGTGCCTGGTATATTATGCAGGCAAATTATCTCTCTCTGTCCCTCTCTCTCTCCTATTGTGTGTCCACAGCCACACACTGCACCCACACAACTCTCAAAATATAAACCGGGTTAAAACTAAAGAGTTGCACAAATGAACTGAAATAGCAAATGCCTGTGGCATCGTAACGTCGTCACAGATGATCCCTTCCACTGCTTCTTTCAAAAATATTTTCCAACACATATGACTCATACACTCTGTGTTCAGAGATTCTCAACTGGCACAACCCGTGCTCCCCATGTCCAGCATGTGTATGTCTATGGCACATAGTATTAAAATAATCTGAGAGTTTACACTTGAATGTGTATACTCCAGTATATCTCATTGTCTAGCTACAACTGCATCCGGGTCTCTAGCTCTACTGTGTGCATATCTCTGCATATACATCTAGTCCTCAACTCCCTCCCAGACACTCCCCTCTCTTCGGCTCTCCTTTCTCCACAGCTCTAGAGCAATATACAGCTCTCTCTCCCTCTCTCTCTCTCTCTCTCTCTCTCTCTCTCTCTCTCTCTCTCTCTCTCTTTTCATTGGGCAAAAAGGAAACGTCAGTTTCAAGAGACACAGGTGGCATAGGTTTTCTGGGAAAAGAGTCTGGACACAGTAGCCTGAGGACAAGTAAGACTGGAGATGTGGAAAGAGACATCTTATGGAAAAGTTGGTGCTTTCAAGAGGGCGGGAGGAAGACTTGGTCACAGTGTGCCAGGAAACACTGAGATGCTTGTGGATGGCAGGACTTGCACAGACTCTAGCTAGAGCTATGACCTGGGGCTTTCCCAACTTGGGCGTCAAATTCTGGCCACTCCAGAATATTCTTGTAACCCAGGGATTGGCAGCGGTACCTCCACAGTGAGGCCACAAATGGACTGTGCATAAAGACACCTGTTGCCTCTCAGGATTCCCTGGCTGCCATGCAGATCACAGCTTCTGCTCTCCCAAGCCCACTTAACCCACCTGGATTGTCCAGGAGGGATCCGGTCCAGGTCTGGCAGGCAGTGCCTTTTGTGATGAGCCAGCCAATCCCATGTTTCAGTGATTATCTCACCCAAAACTTCAAAGTTCTCGGGAAAAACCACCCTGATCCAACAAGATGGTCACGCCGCCCTCTGAACTCTGGCACTTCAGGACAAGGGACCAAGACATGCACCTCCTCAGGACATCCTCCTGGGGCTCCTTGGACTTGCAGACACCTACTGGTCCCGCTGACATCCGTCCATGGGTACAACCTGACAACCGGCCAAAGTGGGTGAAGAAAATCAAACACACAGATCACACATACACCCCCTCACACACTCACACACACACACCAACCATATTTCTTCGAATTGCTGGTGCAATTATTCCGATTCCCAACTGTTTCTAAATAAGCTCACTGTCCTCATGTTAATCCACGTGGTGGCAAAAGAACCTTGGTGGCAAAGGAACACATTAAAGATGGTTCTGTGTTTCTCTATGGGGTTTTTTTGTTGGTTTGTTTTTAATTTCTCTATTCTGTGCAGCCCAAACGCACCGAAAATGTTGTGATGGCTGTACTTGGAATCCAAAACTGTCCTTTCAAACGCAGCTGTGTCATCATCCATCATCTAACTAGCTTCATATCCCTCTCCTTCCCCTTCCCCTTCCACATCCCCTTCCCTTTCACCTTCCCATTCTCCTTCTTCTTGGCACACATGCCAGTTGACCAGTGAATGTGAAACTGCCTTGGTCTTCTGGACGCCAAGGACAAGCACTGAAAATAATTTCCTTTTCTTGTGAAACCTACACTTGTGGCGTGCCCCTTTCTCTGGTCTCTCCATGGCATATGAGCAAGGGGGTGGGTTTCAGGGTACCTGAAATAGTCCCAAACTGTTGAGGACCATGGGTAGACCCTCGATAAGCACTCAAGCTTAGTATGTGAATTATCGGGAACTCAAAACGCAGCCAAGGAAATACTTTAGGAGTGGGAGGCAATGACGTCCTGGGGGTGATGAGCGAAGTGGGAATGGTACTCGAGGCAAGCTAGGCTCTAGGTTCTCTCTGCATTTGGGAAAGTACAGTGACACACCTACGCATGAAGGACTCAGAGTTGGGGAATTCCACAGAGAGCAAAAGTATGTGTGGAATGTGGAAAGGTGTGAAAATGAGAGAGCACTGGACCCCAAGCTTTCTGTGAAAGGAGGACGAGGCCGGCAGCTTCAAAGGGACCTGGGAGCCTCGGAACACGCCTTCCATTCCAACACCTACTAGCCTCACGGGATTCCTTCCAGGTTCTCAATTTGCAAGGAAGGGTTCCCCACCATCTGAGGCTATTTACATAAATAGGGGCAGGGCATCCTCCTCCATTATAAATTCTGAGCTTCTGAGTACTGAACAGTTGGCCAGCAGTTTCCGTGCCATCTGTTTGGGTCTCCTACCATGGATTCGTCCAGCTCGTCCGTCACATACAGCACCTCCAGAGGTACGTTGCCCTCAGCATCTGGGCTCTGGGGTTGGATCATCCAAATACACTCATGCACCTCCCCACCCCAACGGTTGGTCACCACAAAGATTGAAGTTTCCCAATGACCACCAACTGGCACAGACAGATATGCTGGGACATGTTTCTGGAATCAGTTGGGCAAAAGGATGCACCTGGGTTTGGGCATTTCACGTACATATTTCTGGTTTGCTGGTTCGTTTGTTTTCCTTCTTGAAATCGACATGGAAGTTGGTAGCCCTGTTGCCTGACAATGGCTTCTCTACCAAAAATCCCAGCCTGTGGTTGCAGTGAATGGCACACGAGTGTTTGAAAACGTTCCCAACTAAACTGACACTCTTTTCCAGTTGACCGTGTTTGGGATTTTGAGTTGGTTTTGCATGTTCTATTCTTGCTGTTGTTACAGATTTGCTCCGTTTGGTTTCACGTTCCATTTGAAGTGGTTAACTTCTATGGTGTCCATGGAAAGAATCCACATCCAGTATGTATTGGGAATAGAAGAAAAAGAGAGTTTTTCTTTGAGGACAACTGAAAGCTAGAGCCTGGGAAACAGATTCCAGGAGCACTTGAACTGTCTCTAATTGGACTCCAAGGTTGGCACTGCAGGAGTCCTGGGAAAGCTAAAGTCTGCAGTGTGACACATCTGTTCCTTGAGTGCTTTCAGAAGATTTTCCTTGGAGCTGGCAGGAAGGAAGGACACCTGTAAAGGAAGTCCCCTATATTGGTCTGAGTCCATTGCTTTGCCTTGCCTCCTTCCACGGGGAGACATGGAGATGATTCTACATCACAAGCTGCCACCTGCTATAGCAGGTATATATTCAGAAAAAAACGCATACGCCTTTTTTGGCCCACCAAGCATGCGGGCAATGCAAATCCGCACCACAAAGAAGCTTCACTTCCCACCGGTCAAAAGGGACGTCCAAAAAACTTGTAAAAACCACAAAGGCAGGACAGGCCAAGCAGAACAGGGAGAGTTGTAATGCTAATGGGTGGAATGTAAATCCTGACAACCACTCTGGAGAAGTGTGAGTTGTTTCCAAAAACATCTAAAAAACAGAGCTACAGAGGCTAGGGCACTTCCACTCATGGGCGTATATTTTGTGAAAATATAAAAGCAACAAGCACAGCCAGCCCAAAGTTTAGGGCTTTTCTGTTTACAAGACCCTCAACTTCGGTCCACCTTACATATCCCAGGAAAGAGAAAAGTGGATAAAGAAGTTGTGGTACTTACGTACGATGTAATATCTCTCAGCCATGAAATCAATGTCGTAAGGCCAGAAGCAGCATAATTAGTTTACTTAGGTATGATGATCTTATGTGAAATAAGTCACACAGAAAAAGAAACTTTTCCTAAGATATCACTTATAAAGGAAATGTAAACATGGCTACACATGAACTGAGTTACAAAAGAGAACACAGTCTCACATTTAGAAAACACACTTATGCCTGCTTAAGGGGAAAGTTGAGGTGGGGTGATGCATAAAACCAGAGTCTGAAATTAGTACAGGTACCATTCCATAAAGCAAATATGTAAGAGAAAAGACCTACTCCTTGCTCAGTTAATTGGACTCAACACCCCCTATTCAACACAGAGGAATATATGTGATTAGTAAGAAACTTAAAACCTATGCATTGATATGTCTACATAAGGGAATCAAGTGTGTGTAGAGCGGCATAAACATGGCAGTGAAAATCAGCTGAACCCCATTAAAAAATAAATTTCAAAAACACAACACAAAAACAGCGAAATTCTTACAAATTTCGTTCAGGGGCTATGATGAAACCTGGATTGATGACATCTACACACACAGCTTGATCACACATAAGGCTTGATCCTTGGGGTGATAGGACTGGTGAGGTTGGGTGAGCAAATGCCGACCGTTTAAAGCAATACTATGCACAACCCATTCCATGGGTCCACACTCTCCATGTTTAAGGGAATCTTACTACAGCTAAAACATGCGTGAGAAACCCAGAGAATGGTATACCGTGTGATTGGGAATGGTTTCTATAAAGCACCTTATTTTTCCTCTCCTGGGGCTTGGGTTTGCAATTCCAGCCACTTTACTATCAATCTCCCCACTTGGAGAGTTAGCATCTTTAACCTCCTGTTTCCCACAGTTTGCAATTTGTGCAGAGGATTAACTGCAAGAGGGGTAACCACTGACAGACAAGCTGTAGGCATTTGGACGGGTACATGTCACTCAAATTTCCCATCAGGAAGAAGAATTAACCAAAGGCTCAGCCTGCCACCCCGGAACCGGACTAGGGCCTTAAGAAATACAGCGGTTTTGCGGACAGCTCACAAAAAAGCGAGTTGAAAAATGGAGCTCAGGGGCACTGCAATTCACAACCCTGCAGAGTTATAAAGGACAACTACCGTCCAAAAATATATTGAGGGAAGGCAATGAGAAGGACTTGAATGCAAGGCAGAATTTCAGGAAACACATTTCAAGAGGTAGATTGGAGTCACCTTTAAAGCACATGAAAAGCGGCAGAACTTCGACAATGATGCACTAGGCCAAAAAGCGTGTGTGTGTGTTTTCCTGAACATATTCAGGGAAAAATGCATATGCCCTTTTTGGCCAATGAAGTAAGTGAGCAATGCAAATCCCCACTACAAAGAAGTCTCACTTCCTACCGGTCAAAAGGGACATCCAAAAAAAAATGTAAAAACCAGAAAGGCGGAGCCCGGAGGAAGATGGTGGAAGAGTAAGACGCGGAGATCACCTTCCTCCCCACAGATACATCAGAAATTCATCTACACGTGGAACAACTCCTACAGAACACCTACTGAACGCTGACAGAAGACCTCAGACCCCCCAAAAGGCAAGAAGCTCCCCACATACCTGGGTAGGGCAAAAGAAAAAAAAGAATAAACAGAGACAATAGGATAGGGACGGGACCTGCACCAGTGGGAGGGAGCCGTGAAGGAGGAAAGGTTTCCACACACTACAAGCCCCTTCGCGGGCGGAGACTGCAGGTGGCGGAGGGGGAAAGCTTTGGAGTAGCGGAGGAGAGCACAGCCACAGGGGTGCGGAGGGCAAAGCGGTGAGATTCCGGCACAGAGGATCGGTGCCCTCAGGCACACACCAGCCCGAGAGGCTTGTCTGCTTGGCCGCCGGGGCGGGCGGGGCTGGGAGCTGAGGCTCGGGTAACGGGTTTCAGTCGGAGCACAGGGAGAGGACTGGGGCTGGCGGCAGGAAGAGAGCCTGAAGGGGTAAGTGCACCACGGCTAGCCCGGATGGAGTCCGGGGAAAGGGTCTGGAGCTGCCAAAGAGGCAAGAGACTTTTTCCCCTTTTGTTTCCTGGTGCGCGAGGAGAGGGCATTAAGAGGGCTGCTTGGGGAAGCACCGGAGACAGGCGCGGACTTCGGAGACGGGCGTGGGACGCTGGGGCTGCTGCTGCTGCCGCCGCCGCGGGGCCTGTGTGCAAGCGCGGGTCACTGTCCGCCCCGCCTTCCAGGGGGCCTGTGCACCCCGCCACTGCCGGGGTCCCGGGACCCGGGGACGGCTTTCCCCGGAAAGCGCACGGAGCGCCTCGGGCTGCTGCAACGTCACGCCGGCCTCTGCCGCCGCAGGCCCGCCCCACACTGCGCGCCCCTCCCTCCCCTCTGCCTGAGTGAGCCAGAGCCCCCGAATCAGCGGCTCCTTTAAACCCGTCCTGTCTGAGCGAAGAACGGACGCCCTCCGGCGACCTACGCGCAGAGGCGGGGCCAGGTCCAAGGCTGAGACCCGGGAGCTGTGAGAGCAGAAACAGGGAAATCTCTCTGTGCAGCCTCAGAGGCAGCGGATTAAAGCTCCACGGCCCATTTGATGTGCCCTGCGTCTGTGGAGTGCATGAATGGACAGCGAATCATCCCAAATTGAGGAAGTGGACTTTGAGGACAAGATTTAAGACTTTCCCCCGTTTTCCTCTTTTTACAACGAATTATCCCAAATTAAGGAGGTGGACTTAGAGAGCAAGATTTCAGACTTCTCGCCCTTTTCCTCTTTTTACAACGAATTATCCCAAATTGAGGAGGTGGACTTGGAGAGCAAGATTTTTGATTTTTCCCCCTGCTCTCTTTTTGTGAATGTGTATGTGTAATCTTCTGTGTAAGATTCTCTCTGTATGGCTTTGCTTCCACCATATGTCCCAGGGTTCTATCTGTCCGTTTTTTTTTCAATAATTACTTTTTAATTTTAATAACGCTACTATATTTCATACTTTATTCTATTTTACTTTACCTGCTCTTTCTTTTTTTCCTACTATCCCTTCCTCCCTCCCTCGCTCTGCTCCTCCTTTCCTTCTTTCTTTTTCTTTCCTCCCTCCCTCCCTCCCACCCTTCTTCTTTCCACTTTCTTTTTCTTTCCTTCCTCCCTCCCTCCTGTCTTTCTTTCTTTCCTTCCTCCCTCCCTCCCTTCTTCCATTCACTCTTCCTTTTGCTTTCATTCCTCCCTCCCTCCGTCCTTTCTTTCTTTCTTTCTTTCCATCCTCCCTCCCTCCTTTCTTTCTTCCTTCCTTCCGTCCTTCCTTTCTTCCCTTCTTCCTTTCTTTCCCTCTCTCTTTCTTTCTTCTACTAATTCTTTCTTTCTACTTTTTCTCCCTGTTATTCTGAGCCGGGTGGATGAAAGGCTCTTGGTGCTGCAGCCAGGAGTCAGTGTTGTGCCTCTGAAGTGGGAGAGCCAACTTCAGGACACGGGTCCACAAGAGACCCCCCAGCTCCACATAATATCAAGCAGCGAAAATCTCCCAGAGATCTCCATCTCAACACCAGCACCCAGCTTCACTCAACGACCAGCAAGCTAGAGTGCTGGTCACCCTATGCCAAGCAACCGGCAAGGCAGGAACACAACCCCACCCATTAGCAGAGAGGCTACCTAAAAACAGAATAAGGCCACAGTCACCCCAAAACACACCACCAGACGTGGACCTGTCCACGAGAAAGACAAGATCGAGCCTCAACCACCAGAACACAGGCATTAGTCCCCCCCACCAGGAAGCCTACACAACCTACTGAAACAACGTTAGCCACGGGGGACAGACACCAAAAACAACGGGAACTACGAATCTGCAGCCTGCAAAAAGGAGACCCCAAACACAGTAACATAAGCAAAATGAGAAGGCAGAAAAACACACAGCAGGTGAAGGAGCAAGAAAAAAACCTACCAGACCTAACAAATGAAGAGGTAATAGGCAGTCTACCTGAAAGAGAATTCAGAATAATGATAGTAAAGCTGATCCAAGATTCTATTTCCAAGATCCAAAATCTTGGAAACAGAATAGACAATATGCAAGAAACAGTTAACAAGGACCTAGAAGACCTAAAGATGAATCAAGCATCGATTAAAAACACAATAAATGAAATGAAAAATACTCTAGATGGGATCAATAGCCGAATAACTGAGGCAGAAGAACGGATAAGTGAGGTGGAAGATAAAATAGTGGAAATAACTGATGCAGAGCAAACTAAAGAAAAAAGAAGGAAAAGAACAGAGGACAGTCTCAGAGACATCTGGGACAACATTAAACACACCAACATTCGAATTATACGGGTTCCAGAAGAAGAAGACCAAAAGAAAGGGACTGAGAAAATATTTGAAGAGATTATAGTTGAAAACTTCCCTAATATAGGAAAGGAAATAGTTAATCAAGTCCAGGAGGTGAAGAGAGTCCCATACAGAATAAATCCAAGAAGAAATACGTCAAGACACATATTAATCAAACTGTCAAAAATTAAACACAAAGAAATCCTATTAAAAGCAGCAAGGGAAAAACAACAAATAACACACAAGGGAATCCCCATCAGGATAACAGCTGATCTCTCAGCAGAAACTCTACAAGCCAGAAGGGAGTGGCAGGACATAATTAAAGTGATGAAGGAGAGAAAACTGCAACCAAGGTTACTCTACACAGCAAGGATCTCATTCAGATTTGATGGAGAAATTAAAACCTTTACAGATAAGCAAAAGCTGAGAGAGTTCAGCACCACCAAACCAGCTTTACAACAAATGCTAAAGGAACTTCTCTAGGCAAGAAACAGAGCAGAAGGAATATACCTACAATAACGAACCCAAAGCAATTAAGGAAATGGGAATAGGAACATACATATCAATAATTACCTTAAATGTAAATGGACTAAATGCTCCCACCAAAAGACACAGAGTGGCTGAATGGATACAAAAACAAGACCCATATATATGCTGTCTACAAGAGACCCACTTCAGACCTAGAGACACATACAGATTGAAAGTAAGGGGATGGAAAAAGATATTCCATGCAAATGGAAATCAAAAGAAAACTGGAGTAGCAATTCTTATATCAGACAAAATAGACTTTAAAATAAAGACTATTAGAAGAGACAAAGAAGGACACTACATAATGATAAAGGGATCGATCCAAGAAGAAGATATAACAATCGTAAATATTTATGCACCCAACATAGGAGCACCTCAATACATAAGGCAAATACTAACAGCCATAAAAGGGGAAATCGGCAGTAACACAATCATAGTAGGAGACTTTAACACCCCACTTTCACCAATGGACAGATCATCCAAAATGAAAATAAATAAGGAAACACAAGCTTTAAATGACACATTAAACAAGAAGGACTTAATTGATATTTATAGGACATTCCATCCAAAAACAACAGAATACACATTTTTCTCAAGTGCTCATGGAACATTCTCCAGGATAGATCATATCTTGGGTCACAAATCAAGCCTTGGTAAATTTAAGAAAATTGAAATCGTATCAAGTATCTTTTGCGACCACAGTGCTATGAGACTAGACAGCAATTACTGGAAAAGATCTGTAAAAAATACAAACACATGGAGGCTAAACAATACAGTACTCAATAATGAAGTGATCACTGAAGAAATCAAAGAGGAAATTAAAAAATACCTAGAAACAAATGACAATGGAGACACGATGACCCAAAACCTATGGGACGCAGCAAAAGCAGTTCTAAGGGGGAAGTTTATAGCAATACAATCCCACCTTAAGAAACAGGAAACATTTCGAGTAAACAACCTGACCCTGCACCTAAAGCAAATAGAGAAAGAAGAACAAAAAAACCAAAAGTTAGCAGAAGGAAAGAAATCATAAAGATCAGATCAGAAATAAATGAAAAAGAAATGAAGGAAACGATAGCAAAGATCAACCAAACTAAAAGCTGGTTCTTTGAGAAGATAAACAAAATTGACAAACCATTAGCCAGACTCATCAAGAAAAGAAGGGAGAAGACTCAAATCAATAGAATTAGAAATGAAAAAGGAGAAGTAACAACACTATAGAAATACAAAAGATCATGAGAGATTACTACAAGCAACTCTATGCCAATAAAATGGACAACCTGGAAGAAATGGACAAATTCTTAGAAATGCACAACCTGCCAAGACTCAATCAGGAAGAAATAGAAAATATGAATAAACCAATCACAAGCACTGAAATTGAAACTGTGATTAAAAATCTTCCAACAAACAAAAGCCCAGGACCAGATGGCTTCACAGGCGAATTCTATCAAACATTTAGAGAAGAGCTAACACCCATCCTTCTCAAACTCTTCCAAACAATATCAGAGGAAGGAACACTCCCAAACTCATTCTACGAGGCCACCATCACCTTGATACCAAAACCAGGCAAGGATGTCACAAAGAAAGAAAACTACAGGCCAATATCACTGATAAACATAGATGCAAAAATCCTCAACAAAATACTAGCAAACAGAATCCAACAGCACATTAAAAGGATCATACACCATGATCAAGTGGGGTTTATTCCAGGAATGCAAGGATTCTTCAATATACGCAAATCAATCAATGTGATACACCATATTAACAAGTTGAAGGAGAAAAACCATATGATCATCTCAATAGATGCAGAGAAAGCTTTCGACAAAATTCAACACCCATTTATGATAAAAACCCTGCAGAAAGTAGGCAGAGAGGGAATTTTCCTCAACATAATAAAGGCCATATATGACAAATCCACAGCCAACATTGTCCTCAATGGTGAAAAACTGAAACCATTTCCACTAAGATCAGGAACAAGACGAGGCTGCCCACTCTCACCACTCTTATTCAACCTAGTTTTGGAAGTTCTAGCCACAGCAATCAGAGAAGAAAAGGAAATAAAAGGAATCCAAATTGGAAAAGAAGAAGTAAAGCTGTCACTGTTTGCAGATGACATGATACTATACATAGAGAATCCTAAAGATGCTACCAGAAAACTACTAGAGCTTATCAATGAATTTGGTAAAGTAGCAGGATACAAAATTAATGCACAGAAATCTCTGGCATTCCTGTACACTAATGATGAAAAATCTGAAAATGAAATCAAGAAAACACTCCCATTTACCATTGCAACAAAAAGAATAAAATATCTAGGAATAAACCTACCTAAGGAGACAAAAGATCTGTATGCAGAAAATTATAAGACACTGATGAAAGAAATTAAAGAGGATACAAATAGATGGAGAGATATACCATGCTCCTGGATTGGAAGAATCAATATTGTGAAAATGACTCTACTACCCAAAGCAATCTACAGATTCAATGCAATCCCTATCAAACTACCCCTGGCATTTTTCACAGAACTAGAACAAAAAATTTCAAAATTTGTTTGGAAAAACAAAAGACCCCGAATAGCCAAAGCAATCTTGAGAACGAAAAACGGAGCTGGAGGAATCAGGCTGCCTGACTTCAGACTATACTACAAAGCTACAGTAATCAAGACAGCGTGGTACTGGCATAAAAACAGAAAGATAGATCAATGGAACAGTATAGAAAGCCCAGAGATAAACCCACGCACATATGGTCACCTTATCCTTGATAAAGGAGGCAGGAATGTACAGTGGAGAAAGGACAGCCTCTTCAATAAGTGGTGCTGGGAAAACTGGACAGGGACATGTAAAAGTATGAGATTAGATCATTCCCTAACACCGTACACAAAAATAAGCTCAAAATGGATTAAAGACCTAAATGTAAGGCCAGAAACTATCAAACTCTTAGAGGAAAACATAGGCAGAACACTCTATGACATAAATCACAGCAAGATCCTTTTGGACCCACCTCCTAGAGAGATGGAAATAAAAACAAAGATAAACAAATGGGACCTAATGAAACTTCAAAGCTTTTGCAAAGCAAAGGAAACCATAAACAAGACCAAAAGACAACCCTCAGAATGGGAGAAAATATTTGCAAATGAAGCAACTGACAAAGGATTAATCTCCAAAATTTATAAACAGCTCATGCAGCTCAATAGCAAAAAAACAAACAACCCAATCCAAAAATGGGCAGAAGCTTTAAATAGGCATTTCTCCAAAGAAGATATACAGACTGCCAACACATGAAAGAATGCTCAACATCATTAATCATTAGAGAAATGCAAATCAAAACTACAATGAGATATCATCTCACACCAGTCAGAATGGCCATCATCAAGAAATCTAGAAACAATAAATGCTGGAGAGGGTGTGGAGAAAAGGGAACACTCTTGCACTGCTGGTGGGAATGTGAATTGGTACAGCCACTATGGAGAACAGTATGGAGGTTCCTTAAAAAACTACAAATAGAACTACCATATGACCCAGCAATCCCACTACTAGGCATATACCCTGAGAAAACCATAATTCAAAAAGAGACATGTACCAAAATGTTCATTGCAGCTCTATTCACAATAGCCCGGAGCTGGAAACAACCTAAGTGTCCATCATCGGATGAATGGATAAAGATGTGGCACATATATACAATGGAATATTACTCAGCCATAAAGAGAAATGAAACTGAGCTATTTGTAATGAGGTGGATAGACCTAGAGTCTGTCATACAGAGTGAAGTAAGTCAGAAAGAGAAAGACAAATACCGTATGCTAACACACATATATGGAATTTTTTTTTAAAAATGTCATGAAGAACCTAGGGGTAAAACGGGAATAAAGACACAGACCTACTTGAGAATGGACTTGAGGATATGGGGAGGGGGAAGTGTAAGCTGTGACAAAGCGAAAGAGAGGCATGGACATGTATACACTACCAAACGTGAGGTAGATAGATAGTGGGAAGCAGCCACAGAGCACAGGGAGATCAGCTCGGTGCTTTGTGACTGCCTGGAGGGGTGGGATGGGGAGGGTGGGAGGGAGGGAGATGCATGAGGGAAGGGATGTGGGAACGGATGTATATGTATGACTGATTCACTTTGTTATAAAGCAGAAACTAATAAAAAAATTTTTTAAATTAAAAAAAAAAATCCAGAAAGGCAGGAGAGGCCGTGGAGAGCAGGGAGCATTTTTACGCTGATGGGTGGGATGTAAATTGTGAACAGCCACTCTGGAGAAGTGCATGGTGTTTCCTAAAACTTCTAAAAAACAGAGCTAAAGACCCGAGGGCACTTCCACTCATGGGCGTATACCTTGGGAAAACTGAAAATCAACAAGACAGAGCCACCCCAAAATTTCGGGCTGCTCCACTTACATGAATGTCGACTTCAGTACACATTAAATATCCCAGGAAAGAGAAAAATGGATAAAGAAATTGTGGAGCTTACGTACGATGGAATATCACTCAGCCATGAAATCAATATCTTAAGGCCAGTGACAGTATAATGAGTGGATTTAGGTACGATGATTCTAAGTGAAATAAGTCACACAGAAAAAGAAACTTATCATAAGATATCACTTATAGAGGGAATGCATACATGAACTGAATTACAATACAAAACAGAGTCTCACATATAAAAGACACACTTATGCCTCTTTAAGGGGAAAGGTGAGGTTGGGTGAGGAATAACACCAGAGTTTGAAATTAGCACAAGTACCATTCCATAAACCAAATATGGAATAGACAAGACCTTCTCCTTGCTCAATGAACTGGACCCAACTCACCCTATTCACTGCAGAGGAATATATCTGACTAGAAAGAATCTTAAAACCTATGTATTGATATTTCTCCATAAGGGGATCAAGTGTGAGTAGAGAGGCATAAACACAGCAGTGAAAATCAGCTAAACCCCATTATAAAAATAAATTTCAAAAACAAAACACAAAAACAGCGAAATTCTTACAAAACTCGTTCAAGGGCTCTGATGCAAACTGGATTGACCACATCTACATCCACAGCTGGATGAGACATACGGCTGGACACTTGAAGCTGACTGGATGGGTGAGGTTGGGTGAGCAAATGCAGATCCTTTAAAGCAATACTGCGTGCTAAGCATTGCATGGGTCCCAACTCTCCAGGTTTAAGGGAATTTTACTACAGCTAAAACATGTGTGGGAAACCCAGAGGATGGTACACCGTGTGATCGGGAAAGGTTTCTAATAGGCACCTCAGTTTTCCTCCCCTGGTGCTCGTGTACGCCATTCCAGCCGCTTTACTAATGATCTCCCCACTTGGAGAGTCAGCGCCTTTAACCTCCTGTTTTGCAGAGTTTGCAATTTGTGTGGAGGATGCACGGGAAGAGGGGGAACCAATGAGAGACTAGCTGTACGGATTTGGATGGGCACATGTCACGGTAATTTCCCATCAGGAAGAATAATTAACCAAAGACTCAGCCTGCCATCCCAGAACAAGAATAGGGCCTGAAGCAATCCTGTGGTTTTGCGGCCAGCTCACAAAAAAGCAAGTTGAAAAATGGAGCTCAGGGGCACTGCAATTCACAGCCCTGCAGAGATATAAAGGACAACTATCGTCCAAATATATATTGAGGTAAGGCAACTAGGAGGACTTGAAGGTGTGGCAGAATTGTAGGAAACACATTTCAAGAGGTAGATTGGAGTCACCTTTAAAGCACATGCAAAGCGGCAGAACTTCGACAATGATACACTTGGCCAAAAACGGCGTATGCTTTTTTTCCTGAATATATTCAGGAAAAAATTCATACGCCGTTTTTGGCCCAACAAGTAAGCGGGCAATGCAAATCCACATTACATGAAGTCTCACTTCCCACCAGTCAAAAGGGACATCCGAAAAAGTGTAAATATCAGGAAGGCAGGACAGGCCATGGAGAACAGGGAGCCTTGTTACTCTGATGGGCGGGATGTAAATTGCCCACAGCCACCCTGGAGAAGTGCATGGTGTTTCCTAAAACATCTACAAAACAGAGCTAAAGAGCTTAGGGCACTTCCACTCATGGGCGTATACCTTGGGAAAACTGAAAATCAACAATACAGAGCCACCCCAAAATTTTGGACTGCTCTGTTTACAAGAACCTCGATTTCGGTACACCTTAAATATCCCAGGAAAGAGAAAAATGGGTAAAGAAGTTGTGGTACTTATGTACGATGAAATATCCCTCAGCCATGAAATCAATGTCATAAGGCCAGTAGCAGCATAATGAGTTGATTTAGGCATGATGTTTCTAAGTGCAATAAGTCACACAGAAAAAGAAACTTATCACAAGATATCACTTATAAAGGGAATGTAAGCATGGATACACATGAATTGAATTACAACACAGCACAGACACTCATATTTAGAAAAAACACTTATGCCTACTTAAGGGGAAAGTTGAGGTGGGGAGATGCATAAAACCAGAGTTTGAAATTAGCACAGGTACCATTCCAGAAACCAAATATGTAATAGACAAGACCTACACCTTGCTCAATGACCTGGACTCAACACCCTCTATTCACCACAGAGGAATATATGTAACTAGTAAGAACCTTAAAACCTATGGATTGATGTCTACGTAAGAGAATCATGTGTACGTAGAGTGGCATAAACACGGCAGTGAAAATCAGGTAAACCCCATTATAAAAATAAATTTCAATAACAAAACACAAAAACAGCCAAATTGTTAAAAAATTCATTCAGGGGCTCTGATGCAACCTGGATTGAACACATCTACACCCACAGCTGGATGAGACATAAGGCTGGATACTTGGGGCTGAGAGGATTGGTGAGTTTGGGTGAGCAAATGCAGACCCTTTAAAGCAATACTGTGTGCACCCCATTCCATGGGTCCCAACTCTCCAGGGTTAAGGGAATCTTAGTACAGCTAAAACATGCATGGGAAACCCAGAGGATGGTACACCGTGTGATCGGGAAAGGTTTCTAATAGACACCTCAGTTTTCCTCTCCTGGTGCTCGTGTATGCCATTCCAGCCACTTTACTAATGATCTCCCCACTTGGAGAGTCAGCGCCTTTAACTTCCTGTTTTGCAGAGTTTGCAATTCGTGCGGAGGATGCACAGGAACAGGGGGAACCAGTTAGAGACTAGCTGTAGGCATTTGGACGGGCACATGTCACGCTACTTTCCCATCAGGAAGAATAATTAACCAAAGACTCAGCCTGCTGCCCCATAACCAGAATAGGGCCTGTAGCAATCCTGCGGTTCTGCGGCCAGCTCACAAACAAGTGAGTTGAAAAATGGAGCTCAGGGGCATTGAAATTCACAACCCTGCAGAGTTAGAAAGGACAACTATCTTCCAAAAATATATTGAGGTAAGGCAATGAGGAGGGCTTGAAAGTGAGGCAGAGTTGCAGAAAACACTTTTCAAGAGGTAGGTTGGAGTCACCTTTAAAGCATATGAAAAGCGGCAGAACTTCGACAATGATGCACTTGTCCAAACACGGCATATGCGTTTTTTCCTGAATATATTCAGGAAAAAACGTATACGCACTTTTTTCCTGAATATATTCAGGAAAAACGCATACGCCCTTTTTGGCCCACCAAGGAAGCAGGCAATGCAAATCCACACTAAAAAGAAGTCTCACTTCCCACCAGTCAAAAGGGACATCCAAAAAAAGTGTAAAAACCAGAAAGGCAGGACAGGCCGTGGAGAACAGGGAGCCTCGTTACGCTGATGGGCAGAAGTAAATTACCCACAGCCACCCTGGAGAAGTTCATGGTGTTTCCAAAAACATCTAAAAAACAGAGCTAAAGGGCCTAGGGCACTTCCACTCATGGGCGTATACCTTGCGAAAACTGAAAATCAACAAGACACAGCCACCACAAAATAGAGGGCTGCTCAGTTTACAAGCACCTCTACTTCATTACACCTTAAATATCCCAGGGAAGAGAAAAATGGATAAAGAAGTTGTGGTACTTATATACGATGAAATATTCCTCAGCCATGAAATCAATGTCATAACGCCAGTAGCAGCATAATGAGTGGATTTAGGTACGATGATTCTAAGTGAAATAAGTCACACAGAAAAAGATACTTATCATAAGATATCACTTATAAAGGGAATGTAAGCATGGCTTCACGTGAATTGAATTACAACACAGAACAGAGACTCATGTTTAGAAAACACTTATGCCTGCTTAAGGGGAAAGGTGAGGTGGGGTGATGCATAATACCAGAGTTTGAAATTAGCACAGGTACCGTTCCAGAAACCAAATATGTAATAGAAAAGACCTACACCTTCCTCAATCACCTGGACTCAACACTCCCTATTCACCGCAGAGGAATATATGTGACTAGTAAGAACCTTAAAACCTATGGATTGATATGTCTCCGTAAGGGAATCAAGTGTGTGTAGAGCGGCATAAACACAGCAGTGAAAATCAGCTAAACCCCATTATAAAAATATATTTCAATAACAAAACACAAAACCAGTGAAATTCTTACAAAATTCATTCAGGGGCTCTGAGGCAACCTGGATTGAACACATCTACACCCACAGCTGGATGAGACATAAGGCTGGATACTTGGGGCTGAGAGGATTGGTGAGTTTGGGTGAGCAAATGCAGACCCTTTAAAGCAATACTGCATGCAACCCATTCCATGGCTCCCAACTCTCCAGGATTAAGGGAATCTTACTACAGCAAAAACATGCATGGGAAACCCAGAGGATGGTACACCATGTGATTGGGAAAGGTTTCTAATAGGCACCTCAGTTTTCCTCCCCTGGTGCTCGTGTACGCCATTCCAGCTGCTTTACTAATGATCTCCACACTTGGAGATTCAGCACCTTTAACCTCCTGTTTTGCAGAGTTTGCAATTTGTGTGGAGGATGCATGGGAAGAGGGGGAACCAATGAGAGACTAGCTGTACGAATTTGGACGGGCACATGTCACGGTAATTTCCCATCAGGAAGAATAATAAACCAAAGACTCAGCCTGCCATCCCAGAACCAGAATAGGGCCTGAAGCAATCCTGTGGTTTTGCAGCCAGCTCACAAAAAAGCAAGTTGAAAAATGGAGCTCAGGGGCACTGCAATTCACAACCCTGCAGAGATATAAAGGACAACTATCGTCCAAATATATATTGAGGTAAGGCAACGAGAAGGACTTGAAGGCGTGGCAGAATTGTAGGAAACACATTTCAAAAGGTAGATTGGAGTCGCCTTTAAAGCACATGAAAAGAGGCAGAACTTCAACAATGATGCACTTGGCCAAAAACAGCGTATGCGTGTTTACCTGAATATACTCAGGAAAAAATGCATACGCGCTTTTTGGCCAACCAAGCAAGCGGGCAATTCAAATCCGCACTGCAAAGAAGTCTCACTTCCCACCAGTCAAAAGGGACATCTGAAAAATGTGTAAAAACCAGAAAGGCAGGACAGGCCGTGGAGAACAGGGAGCCTTGTTACACTTGATGGCCAGGATGTAAATTGCCAGCAGCCACTCTAGAGAAGTGCATGGTGCTTCCTAAAACATCTAAAAAAAACAGAGATACATAGACTAGGCCACTTCCACTCATGGACGTATACCTTGGGAAAACTGAAAATCAACAAGACACAGCCACACCAAAGTTTAGGGCTGCTCTGTTTACAAGAACCTCAACTTCAGTACATGATAAATATGCCAGGAAAGAGAAAAGTGGATAAAGAAGTTGTGGTACTTACGTATGAAGAAATATCCATCAGCCATGAAATCAATGTCATAAGGCCAGTAGCAGAATAATGAGTTGATTTAGGTACGATGATTCTAAGTGAAGTGAGTCACAAAGAAAAAGAAGCCTATCATAATATATCACTTATAGAGGGAATGTGAAAATTGCTACACATGAACTGAATTACAAAACAAATCAGAGTCACACATTTAGAAAACACACTTATGCCTGCTTAAGGAGAAAGGTGATGTGGGGTGATGCATAAAAGTAGAGTTTGAAATTAGCACAGATTCCGTTCCATAAACCAAATATGTAATAGTGAAGAGTTACTCATTCGTCAATGAACTGGACTCAACACACCCTATTCACCACAGAAGAATATATCTGACTAGTAAGAATCTTCAAATGTATTTATTGATATCTCTCTGTAAGTGAATCAAGTGGGTGTAAAGCAGCATAAACACAGCAGTGGAAATCATCTAAACCCCATGATAAACATAAATATATTCAGGAAAAACACATACGCCCTTTTGGACATCCAAACGAGTGAGAAATGCAAATCAGCACTACAAAGAAGTTTCTCTTCCCATTCAACAAAGAGGCCATCCTGGAAAAGTGTGAAACCAGAAATGCAGCACAGGACATGGAGAAAATGGAGCCTTGTTATGCTGATGGGGGGGGTATGTAAATAGCCAACGGCCACTCTGGAGAAGTGTATGGTGGTTCCAAAAACATCTAAAAGACAGAGCTACAGAGCATATGGCACTTCCACTCTTGGGCGTGTATCTTGGGGAAACCAAAAATCGACAGGACACAGGCACCCCTACGTTTCGTGCTGCTCTGTTTAGAAATGCCTTGACTTGGGTACAACTTACATGTCCTTGGAAGTAAAAAATGGATAAAGAAGATGTGGTACTTATGTACAATGGAATATTACTGAGCAATTAAATCAGTGAAATAAGGCCAGTTGCAGCAACTCGTGGAAACTGAGGTACAATCATTCTAAGTGACATAAGTCAGACATAAAAAGAAACTTATCATAAGGTACCACTTATAGATGGTATCTAAAAATGGCTACACATGAACTCAATTACAAAACAGAAAACACATTTAGAAAACACACTTATGGCTGCTAAAGGAGAATGGTGGGGTGGGGTGATGCATAAACCAGGAGGTTGGAATTAGCATAGATACGGGTCCAGAAAGAAAATAGGTAATCGACAGGACCTACTGTTTAGCTCAAAGAGCTGGACCCAGCACACTGTTGTCACCGGAAAAGGATATATAAGACTGGTAAGAATCTGTAAAAGAATTTATTGATGTCTCTCTTTAAGTGAATCAAGTGGATAGATGTAGAGCAGGAAGAAACACAGTATTGAAAATCAGCTATACCCCATTATAAAATTAAATAACAAGAACAAAAAAAAAAGACAGTGAGAGAGAGAGAAATTCGTACAAAATTTGTTCAGGGGCTGTGATGCAACCTGGACTGAACACATCTAGACACGCAGCTGGATGGGACCTAAGGCTCTACACTCGTGGGTCTGAGAGGCTTGGTGAGGATGGGACAGCAAATGCAGCACTTTTAGAGTAATACTGCCTGGCCCCCATTCCATGGGTCCCATATCTCCAGGTGCAGAGGACCCTTCCTACAACTAAAACATGAATGGGACATCCAGAGGGTGGTACACCATCTGTTCGGGAAGAGTTTGGGAAAGTCACCTCATCTCCACTTCTCCTGGTATTCGAGTTCCCCAGCTCCTTTCCTTAGAGTCTCCCTACTTTGGGAAGGCAGCACACTCAACAGCCGGTTTTGCACAGCTTGGAATTTTCCGTGTGAAGAAGGGGAATTGGGGGATAGAATGAGACACAAATCCTAGATGTTTGGACAGGCATATGCCACTCTAGTTTCCTAATCTGGAAGAAGAATTTCCCTATCCTTCAGGTGCCCCAGTAACAGGAATGGGTCTGTAGAAATCCTGCCCCTTTGCGGCTGCTTCCCTAAACAAGTTGAAAACTGGTGCTCAGGGGCACTGCAATTCACAAACATGTAGGGTTGTAATTGACACTTCTAATGGAGTCATTTCTTGAGCCAAGTATTCGTAAAGGCCTTGTAAGCAAGACAGAATTGCAGGAAAGGGATTTCAAGAGGTAGCTTGCACTCGCCATTAAAGCACGCAAAGCTGCTGAACATCGCCAATGATGCACTTTGCCAAAAAGGCCGTATGCATTATTCCTTAATATATTCAGGAAAAACCCTTACTCCATTTTTGGCCAACAAAACAGGTGGGCAATGTAAATTAATACTACAAAGAGGTATCACTTTGCACCAGTCAGAATGGCCAACCTTACAAAGTGTAAAACCTGAAATGCAGGACAGGGCATGGAGAAAAGGGAACCCTGAAAAGCTGATGGTGGGAATGTAAATTGCTAACAGCCACTGTGGAGAAGTGGGTGGTGATTCCTTAAAAATCTAAAAAACAGAGCTTCAGAGCATATGGCGCTTCCACTCCTGGGCCTGTATCTTGGAAAAAATGTAAATTGACAGGACCCAGGTACTCCAAAATTTATGCAGCCCTGTTTACAAGAGCCTCTACTTGGAAGCTACCTAAACGTCCTTGGAAGGAAGACTGGATAAAGAAATTATGGTAGATATGTACAATGGAATATTACTCAGCCATGAAATGAATGGAATTTGGCCATTTGCAGCCACTCAGAAGGACACAGATACATTCATACTAAGTGTCATAAATCAGACAATGATAAATATCATATGATATTACTTATTGGTGGAATCTAACAATTGATACAAAGGTACTATCTTACAACACAGAAACAGAGTCCCAGACTTAGAACACAAACTTATGGTTACCAAAATGGAAAGGTGTGTTGGAGGCATAAAACATGAGGTTGGAGTTAGTATATACATATTTACAGAGAGAAAACTTGTAATCAACATGGACCTGCTGTAGAGAACTTGGAACTCTTCTCAACACGCTTTAGTTACCTCAATGGAAAAATAATCCCAAAAAGAATATATAGTCATCTCTGTATAAATGAATCATGTTGGTGTATATCAAAAATGAACACAACATGGTAAATCAACTATACTCCATTATAAATTTAAAGTTAAGTTATAGGAAAGAAAAATGATCACTAAATTCGTTCAGTCATGGTGAACATGCTAGTGTCACATCCCTGGACACAGACCCAATTTGGACCCAAGGCTGGACTGTTGTGGGCCTGAGGACCTCGGGAGAATATGCCAGCTAATTCAACCCCTTGAACATGAAGTACTTGGTCCCCTCTGCATGGGATCACAATCTCCAGATCTAAGTGTGCCCTCATACTACTAAACCAACCCTCTGACACCCAAACGATGGTGGACTCTCCGGGCTGGATGACATTTGTAAAATCACCTGGTTTCAACATATCCTGGTGTTTGGGTTCTGACCTCCTGACTCGTTCGTTAGGGTCATCCCACACGACAAGACAGCACCCTCAACAGGTGATTTTATAGGGGTTTATACTTGTTTGGGGGATGAAGGGTAAGGGGGAAGAAGGAATGGGACAGAAGCTCTTACATGTTTGGTCAGGCACATTCCACTCTAATTTAAAACCCAGGAACAGGACTTTCCCTACATCTAAGGTTGTGTCAGTAACCGGAGAGGGACAGTAGAAAACCTGCAGCCTGCTGTTTCCCATAACAACAATTCTAAAACTGGACCTTATAGGCATTTCATGTTCACAATGCCTGGGGAGCTGTAAATGACAACAGCCCTCAAAAAATGTCTTGGGGTAGGTAAGCGAAATAGACTTCAAAACAAGGCAACCCTTTTTCAAGGGGTAAATTTTACTCACACTGTTCAAAAAAAAAAGCACATATTAAGATGCTCAACATTGCTTTATGTTAGACAAATGCAAATCAGATGTACAAAGAAGTATCACCTGGAACCACTCAGAATAGCCATCCTCACAATGTCTAGAAACAAGAAATGCTTTGGAGGGTGTGGAAAAAAGAGAAACCTACTACTTATTATTATGTTTTTTAAATCTGCATTGGGTCTTCATTGCTGCGTGTGGCTTTTCTATAGTTGTAGCAAGCGGGGGCTACTCATCGTTGTGGTACGTAACCTTCTGTTTGCGGTGGCTTCTCTTGTTGTGGAGCACAGGCTCTAGGCACACAGGCTTCAGAAGTTGTGACACGTGAGCTCAGTTGTTGTGGCTCATGGGCTCTAGAGCGCAGACTCAGTAGTTGTGCTGCACGGGCTCTGTGGCGTGTGGGATCTTCCTGGGCCAGGGCTCAAACCTGTGTCCCCTGCACTGGCAGTCGGATTCTTAACCACTGCGCCACCAATACTACGTTACTGGTGACAATGCCAATTGGTAACAGCCACTGTGGAGCACAGAATGGAGGTTACCAGAGTAAGGGGAGGTGGGAGGGAAAAACTGGAAATTGGGATTGATGTATACATACCACTATATATAAAAGAGATAACAAATAACGGCCTACTGTATAGCACAGGGAACTCTACTCAGAACTCTGTAATGACCTGTATGGGAAAGGAATCCAAAAAGAATTGGATATATGTACAACTGCTTCACTCTGCTGTGCAGCAGAAAGTAACACAACATTGTAAATCAACTATACTCCAAAAAAAGTGAAATTGAAATGAAATGAAATAAAATAAAATAGACCTACCAGATGATCCAGCAAATTCACTCCTGTGCGCATATCTGGAGGAAAGCATAAATCAAAAAGACACATCTTCCCCAATGTTCACTGCAACACTCTTTACAATAGCGAAGATATGGAAGCAACCAAAATGTCCATCAACATATGAATATAAGTAAAGATTATGTGATATATATATATATATATATAATGGAATATGACTTGGCCATAAAATAGAAGAAAACAATGCCAATTGCAGTAACATGGATGGACCTAGAGATGATTGTACTAAGTGAAGTAAGTCAGACACAGTAAGACAAATATTGTATGATATCACTTCTAGGTGGAACCTAAAAATTGATACAAATGAACTAACTTACAAAACAGAGGCAGACTCACAGACTTGGAAAACAAACTTATGGTTACCAAAGGGGAAAGGTGGGGGATAGGGATAAATCAAGAACTTGGGGTAAACATACGAATACTACTCTATATAACATAGATAAGTAACAAGGACCTACTGTATAGCACAGGGAACTCTACTCAATATTCTGGGAATACCTTTATCAGAAAAGAATCTGTAAAAGAATGAATATATGCATATGTGTAACTGAATCACTCGCTGTGCAGCTGAAATGAACACAACATTGTAAATCAACTATACTCCAATAAAACTTAAATTACAAAATAAAGAAAATCACCTATATTTCAAAAGAAAAAAAGAATTCCCATATATTTTTATGGCTTGATAGCTTACTTTTTTAGTGCTCAATATTAACCCATTCCCAGAATATATTAACACTATATCATTTCATTCACCTATTGGAGGACACCTTAGTTTCATTCACATTTGGGCAATATTGAATTAGGTGCTATAAATATCCATATGCAGGTTTTCTTCTGGAAGTATGTTTTAAACTACTTTCAGTAAATATCCATGAGAACACTTGCCAGATTGTACAGTAACGGAATGTTTAATATTATAGCAAGTGTCAATCAGACTACCAAAGTAGCTGTATTATTTTTCATTTTCACCAATAACAAATGACATTTCGTATTGTTCCACATCCCCTACAGAATTTTTTCTTGTCATTGTTCACATTTTAGCCATTCTAATGGCTAAAATCGTATGTAATTGTATTGTTAATTTGCCTTTTCATGGCAGCATGTAATCTGGATTATTCTTCTGTATACTTATATGCATAGTGTTTATTTTCTTTGGTGAGGTGTCCATAAAGTATATTGGTCCACATTTTATTTAGGCTGCTTTCATTTTTTTCTACCCAATCTGTATTTTTTTACTTATTTTTGTGCCTTATTGCATTAGCAAGGACTTGGAGTAAAATATGGAAAAGGAGTCATGAAAGGGGACATCCTTGCTTTTACTTGAACTTAGTGGAAAAGCTTCATGTTTTTGACCATTAATCATGATGTAAGATAAAAGTTTCCTCTAGATCTTTCTTATCAACTTGAGAAAGCTCCATTCTATTTCTTTAACTGAGAGCTTTTATGAAGAATGGGTGTTAGATTTTTTCAAAGGTCTTCTGAATCTATTGATATGCTAATGATTGTCTTTAGGGTGTTGATATGATGGATATAATTATTTGATTTTAGAATGTTGAATCAGCCTTGCATTCCTGAGATTATTCCCTCTCATTCATGATATAAAATTCTCTCAAAATATTGTTGGATTCGATTTGTTAATATTTTGTTGAGGATTTTTGCATTGATGTTCCTGAGAGATATTGGTCAGTTTTCTTTACTATTCATACATTCCTCTAAGTTTGGATGTTGTGGATTTAGTGTCAGACATTCATTTGGGGAGATTCTCAGTCATTTTAAAAAAATATTTTCTGTTCTTTGTTATCTTTATTCTCCTCCTGCTATACCCATTATATATAGGTAACAGCATTTTCATTGTTCCACAATTATTGATTACTCTGTTCTGTTGATTTCTCTCTTGCCCATTTTCTCTTTTCTTTTGAGATTTAAAGGTTTCTCTTGATATGTCTTCAAGCTCACAGATATTTCTCCTCAGCCAGCTCTTTGACTGCTAAAACAAAATATGAGAGATTTGGTATTTTATAAACAACAGAATATTTTTGTTTTCTCATAATTGCTGAGGCTGAAAAGTTCAAGAACAAGTTACCAGGGGCTTCCCTGGTGGTGCAATGGTTAAGAATCTGCCTACCAATAAAGCGGACACGGGTTCAAGCACGGGTCCGGGAAGATCCCACATGCCATGGAACAACTAAGCTCATGCACCACAAATACTGAGTGTGTACTCTAGAGCCCACAGACCACAACTACTGAGCCCGTGTGCCACAACTACTGAAACCCGCATGCCTAGAGCCCGTGTTCTGCAACAAGAGAAGGCACCCAATGAGAAGCCCGCACACTGCAACAAAGAGGCAACGAAGCCAAAAAATGATTAATTAATTAATTAATTAGTGAGTTAATTAAAAAAAAAAAAAGAACAAGTTGCCAGCTGACTTAGTGTCTGGTGAGGGAACAATATCTGGTTCATAATGTGGGTCTTCTCGCTCGGCAATGAAATCATGTGATGGGCATGAGATCTTCTGTGTGCTACATTTATTAGCTCACTAATCCCATGTTTCAGGTCTCTGGCCTCATGACCTAATCACCTCCCAAAAGCCCCACCTCCTAATACCATCAACATGGGAGCTGGGTTTCAAAATTTTAAAATTAGAGGTACAAAATGTTTACACCATAACAGGGACCACAGAGTTAACTGATTTTCCTTTCATGTTAAAGGTTTGCACATTTATATTTATTTTATAATCCAAAAACCCTTGTTGTTTTTTTTAAGATTCTTTTCACATATATGCAAGTACACACCGTTGAGTAGAGTTCCCTGTGCTGTAAAGCAGGTCCTTATCAATACTTATCTATTTTATATATACTAGTGTGTATAGGTCAGTCCCAATCTCCCAATTTATCCCTTCCCCACCTATCCCCTGGTAACCATAAGTTTGTTTTCTATATCCATGACTCTATTTCTGTTGTGTAAATTAGTTCATTTTTACCTTTTTTTTTCTTTTATAGATTCCTCATATAAGCAATATCAATTGATACCTGTCTTTCTGTGTCTGACTTGCTTCATTCAGTATAACAATTTCTAGGTCCATCCATGTTGCTACAAAACCCTTAATTGTTAAGGATAACTCTCAATTTTTTCCAGTATCATCAGCAATTCTTTCTGGAAGACATGTGATAACACTTTTTAAACAGGGATATTGAGACCAAGGCTCCTGGCCTGCAAACAAACAAAACATCATTCATATAGTGAAAACTTTGCACATCAAAGGATGAAAGCACTTGATCTAAATTCCTTTGCACCCACTGCTGACAGAGGGCAAAGAAGTTTGACTCACTGATCTTCCTTATGTGCAGTTCTTCCTAATGGGGTAGTCCATCTAAAACTTATAAGAAGCGGAAATGCATCATGGAACACACCAATCTCTACTACAGATTCTGAAGCAGCAAAAAAACAAAAACAAAAACATGATGAATCCATCCAAAGGGTTCTGTCCACATTGTTACAATAGTTTCCCTCGCACTGTGAACCCTTTTCAAACCCTATCACTTGAACCTACTTTTAGTTTTTTCAACAAAAATAATGTTAATCTGCAGTCACACACTCCAGTAATATTACACTATCCCTTGTGCAAGTATGTAGGGATTTGAGGAGCTATGGGAGGCTATCATGAGAGGTTTGCCTAGAGTAATTAGGACATTTCATTTAATGTTGCCTCTTCTCCTTAAGCTGTCTGCTGTCCTCTTCTTTTTGTAGCTACTAGCATTGATTGAGAAAGTGACCAAGATAAGGCCCTTCTCTTTTACTGACCATGAATGCAGCTGTGATTAATCCCACAGACCTTGGTGCTTCCAGAATCCCCTGAACCTACAGACCCTCCATGCATGGCATGACATACATAAGGATGGTGACATGTATACTTGTATAGAGCATGCTATAAATTTTTCGAGTCTTCCTTTCCTCATAATTCCAAAGAATAGATTTCTTTGGATTTCTGCTTAATGCTGATGGAGTTGGTACATAAGTTGAGGGAGGTATCAGGGCACACCAAAAGAGAGGGTAACTGCACAGAAAATACAAGCAGGTACATTTCTGAGTAGTTTCAAGCAGCTTATTTGCTATATAAACCATGGTGACATGTTGACCCTTCCTCTTTCTACTAGTAGTACAACAAACATAAAGGATATTTAGGCTGCTTGTTTTATACCCACCTCTCTCAACTGATCTGCATTCACATATAGGACAATGAAAGGTCCTTTCTACCATATTAATCAATACTTGAGAACTAGAAAATGTCCAGATTTTTCTGGGGATTATTTTCATATTCCCCAATCAGGCCTATGAAGGAATCTTACCTATTGTGTTTAATGAAGTCATATCTCTGATGGCATCCCATCATCAACAAAACTGGAAAGAAATTTGAAGGGTCTTAGATTTTACCATATTTGAAATTCCAATATTTTAGCCTGACATGTTTTTGGACTTTAGAAAAAAATATTTTAAATGAGACAAAAAATAATTTTTATGACACAAAAAGACAACAAGACTTTTATATTTTTATCTGTTCCACTTGCACACAAAAGTCTCATGGGGTTATGAAAAGCAATCCTGTTGGGTGCTGTGCATGGTGCAAGTACGGATTAAAGCTTAGGAATCTTAAGCTTCAGTCACCTGAAACTTTTAAATTTGGATGCAAGCAATCCTGTCCAACATTTGAACAGAGCAAGACACTGTCTTTATTTTGTCAGGTAATTAATCTGGCTTTTGCCCCAAGGAGAGAAAAAACTGGCATCTTCCATCAATGTGTTGTACAAAAATCTTTGAACACAGAGTGCAAGCAGAGGCTGATACAAGATGTGGAAAAAAAAAATGAGAGAGCATTGTGGCATTTTCTCCTAACTTATTGCAATCTCCCATTTAAAATGTGGGAATAATCAATCTTCTGAGGAAAAAGTCCCAAGGAAGGTTTTTGCTTCTGTGGAATAATGGGATTGCTAAAGATTTCAGGAGGCAAGACGAATTAGTGAGAATGACCATGAGAAATCAGAGAAAACTCTGATCCATGGATGAAGTGATGTTTACCTCTGTGAATCAATGAGAAGTAGGAGCAAATGAAAAGAAAGCTGAATACAGCATTTTCTGAATAAATGTAACCTTTCAGCTGTCATAGAAAAATTAATACGCACTATGATACAACATATTTAGTTTAGAAAATTAACTTAAATTTAAAGCTTAATAATTAGATTTATTGAAGAAATGAAAACATATTTGTGGTTTAGAATAAATAATGTGTTCTGCTACAGATAAGAAGACTACATAAATACATAGAAATAAGACTAAATAAATAAATAAATAGGAAAATAACAAATTAAATATTATTAACATTAAAACTGACACATCTAAAGAAAGAGAAGGAGAGACAGAAAGAGAGAAGAACTCATAGCAAGCATATATTTAAAACTCCTAAATAAGAAGTCTTTGGATGTTAAAAAAAAGTTTTCAATAAGAAGACAATGTAATAGCAAAAATGGGGAAAAATACCAAAATATATTTCAAAAAAGAGAGTACAGAATGTTAAGTAAACATTTCAAAAGATGCTTG
Source organism: Hyperoodon ampullatus (assembly GCF_949752795.1). Lineage (NCBI taxonomy): Eukaryota > Metazoa > Chordata > Mammalia > Artiodactyla > Ziphiidae > Hyperoodon > Hyperoodon ampullatus. Next base: position 72,859,496 of record NC_136918.1, on the reverse strand, counting down.
GCTTCTTAGTAGTCAGTTAAATGCAAAAAAAAGTGATACCTGGAATTATCACTCACCAACCAGAAAGTTCAAATGAAAATGACAGGTATTATCAAGTTTGACAAGAATGTGTATAATCCTTGAATCTCATTCACTGCTGCTGAAATTGAAAAATCATACAAATGTTTTGAAAACATTTAGAAATATCTCAAAAGATAAACACATGAAAGCTATGAATCTAAAATCTTATTACTACATGTATACTAAACAATAATTTATACACACACCACCAAAGCTCAAGTTCTAGAATTTATATACCAGTGCTATTCTCATTAGACACAAACTGAAAATCACTCATATTGTAATATACATTGGAATAAATTAATTAATAGTTAAACATTTACACTATGCAATCCTATGCAACAGTGGCAATGCATGATCACAACAACAGGCAACCATATAGGCATATTCACAAGCAACATAAAATAAAAAAGCCCAATCCAAAAGTGAGTTTACTGTGCCATAACATTTATATAAAATACAAAATACAGGTAACATGATCTTTTTGTTAGATACAAGAACAATATTAAACCTTAAGAAGAGTCAATAGAATGGGACCAGGGGTCCTCTGAGTATCTGGCAATTTTCTGTGTCTTTATCTAGAAGCTATGTATAGAGTGTATTCAGATTCTGAATTTTCTGAAATTTGTCATTTCCTTACAAACCATGAATGTTTTTAGTTGTTTTTTATACATAACAAAAAGTAAAAATGATAAACTAGGGAAGGTAATTATATTAGCACTTTAATATCCATGCTTTTCAAGGTGGAAGTGAAAGGTATTAAATACTTGATATTGTGATTATTTCTTAAAAGTAAGGTGAAAATTTGAGATTAATAAATAAGACATACTTCTTCATATATAATCCTCAAACAGGAGGGGTAGAAAGGAGTATTGTTATTTTTTATTTAATACAGAATCGTTAAGATAGAAAATAATGAAGACAGACTAGGTTTAAAAAAGAGCACACTGGACTTCCCTGGTGGCACAGTGGGTAAGAATTTGCCTGCCAATGCAGGGGACAGGGGTTCAATCCCTGGTTTGGGAAGATCCCACATGCCACAGAGCAACTAAGCCCGTGTGCCACAACTACTGAGCCTGTGCTCTAGAGCCAGCAAGCAACAACTATTGAGCCTGCATGACACAACTACTGAAGCCCATGCACCTAGAGCCCATACTCCACAACAAGAGAAACGACCACAAGGAGAAGCCCGTGCACCACAACAATGAGTAACCCCTGCTCGACACAACTAGAGAAACCTTGTGCAGCAACAAAGACCCAACGCAAGCAAAAATAAATAAAATTAAATCTTTTGACTTCTGAGATGACTCACTCACATGGCTGTAGTTAAAAGGCCTCAGTTCCTTGTCACTGGATCTCTCCTTTGGGCTGCTTGAGTGTCTTCATGACATGGCAGCTGGCTTACCCCAGGATGACTGATCTAGAAGAAACCAAAGCAGAAGCTGCAATGTCTTTTATAACTCTGGAAGCTGCACTTTGTCATTTCTGCAATTTCTTATTAGTTAAACAGTCAGCCCTTTTCAAGTGCAAGGAGCCACACAGGTACATGAAGACTGGGAGGTAATTAGGGGATAATTAGGGCCATCTTGGAGGCTGGGTACCAAAGTGGCTGACTAGGCAAAGACTGAATTGTGTTTTCTTCACTTCTGGAGAGAAAATGGTCAGTGAATCTCATTGGTGGTCTCTGAGATGTACCAAAGCTACCTCTTGCTCTCATTCCCAGCCATGTGGCTGACAGGGTATTGGTGCTCTGGCTGGGTGTCAGGCCTGTGCCTCTGAATTGGGAGAGTGGAGTTCAGTACATTGGTCTATCAGAGACCTCTGGTACCTTGTAATATCAAAACAACGAAAGCCTCCCAGAGATATCCGTCTCAACACTAAGACCCAGCTCCACTCAGAGACCAGCAAGATCCAGTGCTGGACATCCCATGACAAACAACTAGCAAGACAGGAATGCAGGCCCACATATTAGCAGAGAGGCTGCCTAAAATCATAATAAGGCCACAGACACCTCAAAACACACCACCAGATGTGGACCTGTCTACCAGAAAGACAACATCCAGACACACCCACCAGAACACAGGCACCAGTCCCCTCCACCAGAAAGCCTACACAACCCACTGAACCAACCTTAGCCACTGGGGGCACACACCAAAAACAATGGGAACTATGAATCTGCAGCCTGCGAAAAAGAGGCCCCAAACACAGTCCCCAAAGCTAAATGAGAAAGCAGAGAAACACACAGAAGATGAAGGAGCAAGGTAAAATCCCACCAGAACAAACAAATGTAGAGGAAATAGGCAGTCTACCGGAAAAAGAATTCAGAGTAATGATAGTAAACATGATCCCAAACCTTGGAACTGGAATTGAGAATATACAAGAAAGGTTTAACAAGGACCTAGAAGAACTAAAGGGCAAACAAACAATGATGAACAACACAATAAATGGAATTTAAAATTCTTTAGAAGGAAACAATAGCAGAATAACTGAGGCAGAAGAATGGATAAATGACCTGGAAGACAAAATAGTGGAAATAACTACTGCAGAGCAGAATAAAGAAAAAAGAATGAAAAGAATTGAGGACAATCTGAGACACCTCTGGGACAACATTAAGCACACCAACATTCTAATATAGGGGTCCCAGAAGTATAAGAGAAAAAGAAAGAGACTGAGAAAATATTTGAAGAGATAATAGTTGAAAACTTCCCTAATATGGGAAAAGAAATCATTAATCAAGTCCAGGAAGTGCAGATACACCCAAGGAGAAACATGCCAAAACATATATTAATCAAACTATCAAAAATTAAATACAGGGGCTTCCCTGGTGGCGCAGTGGTTGAGAATCTGCCTGCCAATGCAGGGGACACGGGTTCGAGCCCTGGTCTGGGAAGATCACACATGCCGCGGAGCAGCTAGCCCCGTGAGCCACAAATACTGAGCCTGCGCGTCTGGAGCCTGTGCTCCGCAACAAGAGGCCGCGATAGTGAGAGGCCTGCGCACTGCGATGAGGAGTGGCCCCCACTTGCCGCAACTAGAGAAAGCCCTCACACAGAAACGAAGAGCCAACACAGCCATAAATAAATGAATGAATAAATAAATAAATAAATAAATAAATAAATAAATAAATAAATATGCCATGGTAAAAACACTGATGACAGACACATATTTAAAAAAAAAATTAAATACAAAAAAAATATTAAAAGCAGCAAGGGAAAAACAACAAATAATATACAATGGAATCCCCATAAGGTTAACAGCTGATCTTTCAGCAGAAACTCTGCAAGCCATAAGGGGCTGGCAGGACATATTTAAAGTGATGAAAGAGGAAAAGCTACAGCCAAGATTACTCGACACAGCAAAGAATCTCATTCAGATTTGACAGAGAAATTAAAAACTTTACAGACAAGCAAAAGCTAAGAGAATTCAGCACCACCAAACCAGCTTTACAACAAATGATAAAGGAACTCCTCTAGGCAGGAAACACAGGAGAAGGAAAAGACTTACAATAACAAACCCAAAAAAATTAAGAAAATGGTAATAAGAACATACATATCAATAATTACCTTAAATGTAAATGGATTAAATGTTCCAACCAAAAGACATAGACTGGCTGAATGGATCCCAAAACATGACTGGTAAATATGAGTTCTACAAGAGACCCACTTCAGACCTAGGGACACATACAGACTGAAAGATAGGGGATGGAATAAGACATTCCATCCAAATGGAACTCAAAAGAAAGCTGGAGTAGCAATTCTCATATCAGACAAAAAAGACTTTAAAATAAAGACTATTACAGGAGACAAAGAAGGACACTACAATGATCAAGGGATCAATCCAAGAAGAAGATATAACAATTGTAAATATTTATGCACCCAACATAGGAGCACCTCAATACATAAGGCCAATGCTAACAGCCAAAAAAGGGGAAATCAACAGTAACACAATCATAGTAGGGGACTTTAGCATCCCTCTTTCACCAATGAAAAGATCATCCAAAATGAAAATAAATAAGACAACACAAGCTTTAAATGATGCATTAAACAAGATGGACTTAATTGATATTTATAGGACATTCCATCCAAAAACAACAGAATACACTTTTTCTCAAGTGCTCGTGGAACATTCTCCAGGATAGATCATATCTTGAGTCACAAATCAAGGCTTGGTAAATTTAAGAAAATTAAAATTGTATCAAGTATCTTTTCCGACCACAATGCTATCAGACTAGATATCAATTACAGGAAAAGATCTGTAAAAAATACAAACACATGGACCGTAAACAATACACTACTTAATAACCAAAACATCATTGAAGAAATCAAAGAGGAAATTAAAAAATACCTAGAAACAAGTGACAATGAAAACATGAAGACCCAAAACCTATGGGATGCAGCAAAAGCAGTTCTAAGAGAGAGATTTATAGCAATACAATCCTACCTCAAAAAACAAGAAACATCTCAAATAAGCAAGCTAACTTTACACCTAAAGAAATTAGAGAAAGAAAGGGAAAAAAAAACCCAAAGTCAGCAGAGGAAAGAAATCATAAAGATCAGATCAGAAATAAATGAAAAAGAAATGAAGAAAACAACAGCAAAGATTAAAAAAAAACTAAAAGTTGGTTCTCTGAGAAGATAAACAAAATTGATAAACCATTAGCCAGACTCATCAAGAAAAAAAGGGAGAAGACTCAACTCAATAGAATTACAAATGAAAAAGGAGAAGTAAAACTGACACTGCAGAAATACAAAGGATCATGAGAGATTACTGCAAGCAACTATATGCCAATAAAATGGACAACCTGGAAGAAATTGACAAATTCTTAGAAAAGCACAAACTTCCAAGACTGAACCAGGAGGAAACAGAAACTATAAACAAACCAATCCCAAGCACTGAAATTGAGACTGTGATTAAAAATCTTCCAACAACCAAAAGCCCAGGCCCAGATGGCTTCACAGGCAAATTCTATCAAACATTTAGAGAAGAGTTAACACCTATCCTTCTCAAACTCTTCCAAAATATAGCAGAGGGAGGAACACTCCCAAACTCATTCTTCGAGGCCACCATCACCCTGATACCAAAATCAGACAAAGTTGTCACAAAGAAAGAAAACTACAGGCCAATATCACTGATGAACATAGATTCAAAAATCCACAGCAAAATACTAGCAAACAGAATTCAACAGCGCATTAAAATGATCATACACCAAGGTCAAGTGGGGTTTATCCCAGGGATGCAAGGATTCTTCAATACATGCAAATCAATGTGATACACCATATTAAAAACCTGAAGGATAAGAACCATATGGTCATCTCAATAGGCCCAGAAAATGCTTTTGACAATATTAAACACCCATTTATGATTTAAAAAAAACCTCCAGAAAGTAGGCATAAACAGAACTTTCCTCGACATAATAAAGGCCATATATGACAAACCCACAGCCAACATTGTTCTCAATGGTGAAAAAGTGAAACCATTTCCACCAAGATCAGGAAGAAGACAAGGTTGCCCACTCTCACCACTATTATTCAACACATTTTTGGAATTTTTACGTACAGCAACCAGAGAAGAAAAAGAAATAAAATGAATCCAAATCAGAAAAGAAGAAGTTAAGCTCTCCCTGTTTTCAGATGACATGATACTATACATAGAGAATCCTAAAGATGCTACCAGAAACCTACTAGAGTTAATCAATAAATATGGTAAGGTTGCAGCATACAAAATTAATGTACAGATATCTCTTTCATTCCTATACACTAAAGATGAAGAATCTGAAAGAGAAATTAAGGAAACACTCCCATTTACCACTGCAACAAAAAGAATAAAATACCTAGGAATAAACATACCTAAGGAGACAAAAGTCGTTTACTCAACAAACTATAAGACACAGATGAAAGAAATCAAAGATGACACAAACAAATAGAGAGATATACCATGTTCTTGGATTGGAAGAATCAACATTGTGAAAATGACTATATTACCCAAAGCAATCTACAGATTCAGTGCAATCCCTATCAAACTACCCAATGACATTTTTCAGAGAACTGGAACAAAAAATTTCAAATTTATGTGGAAACACAAAAGACCCCAAACAGCCAAAGCAATCTTGAGAAGAAAAACAGAGCTGGAGGAATCAGGCTTCCTAACTTCAGACAATACTACAAAGCTACAGTAGTCAAGACATTATGATACTGGCACAAAAACAGAAATATAGATCAATGGAACAGGATAGAAAGCTCAGAGATAAACCCATACACATATGGTCACCTTATTTTGATAAAGGAGGCCAGAATATACAATGGAGAAATCACAGCCTCTTCAATAAGTGGTGCTGGGAAAACTGGACAGTTACAGGTAAAAGAATGAAATCAGAAGACTCAATAACACCATACACAAAAATAAACTCAAAATGGATTAAAGACCTAAATGTAAGGCCAGACACTATAAAACCCTTAGAGGAAAACAGGCAGAACACTCTATGACATCAACCACAGCAAGATCCTTTTTGAGCCACCTCCTAGAGAAATTGAAATAAAAACAAAAATAAACAAATGAGACTTAAAAGCTTTTGCACAGCAAAGGAAAATGTAAACAAGATGAAAAGACAACTCTCAGAATGCGAGAAAATATTTGCCAACGAAGCAACTGACAAAGGATTAATCTCCAAACTTTACGAGCAGCCTATGCAGATCAATATCAAAAAAAAACCAAACAACCCAATCCATAAATGGGCAGAAGACCTAAATAGACATTTCTCCAAAGAAGATATACAGATTGCCAACAAACACATGAAAGAATGCTCAACATCACTGATTATTAGAGAAATGCAAATCAAAATTACAATGAGGGGGCTTCCCTGGTGGTGCAGCGGTTGAGAGTCTGCCTGCCGATGCAGGGAACACAGGTTCGTGCCCCGGTCCAGGAAGATCCCACATGCCACGGAGCGGCTCGGCCCGTGAGCCATGGCCACTGAGCCTGCGCGTCCGGAGCCTGTGCTCTGCAATGGGGGAGGCCACAACAGTGAGAGGCCCGTGTACCGCAAAAAAAAAAATTACAATGAGGTATCACCACACACAGGTAAGAGTGGCCATCATCAAAAAAATCTACAAACAATAAATGCTGCAGAGGTGTGGAGAAAAGGGAACCCTCTTGCACCATTGGTGGGAGTGTAAATTGATACAGCCACTACTGAGAACAGTATGGAGTTTCCTTAGAAACCTAAAAATAGAACTACCACTACCATATGACACAGCAAACCCACTACTGGGCATATACCGGGAGAAAACCATAATTCAAAAAAAGTCATGTTCCACAATGTTTATTGCAGCTCTATTTCCAATAACCAGGACATGGAAGCAATCTAAGCGTCCAATCAACTGATGAATGGATAAAGAAGATGTTGCACATCTTCAATATAAAATGGAATATTACTAAGCCATAAAAAGAAATGAAATTGAGTTATTTGTAGTGAGGTGGATGGACCTAGAGTCTGTCATACAGAGTGAAGTAAGTCAGAAAGAGAAAAACAAATACTGTATGCTAACACATATATACGGAATCTAAAAAACAAGAAAAAAAATGTTTCGGAAGAACCTAGGGGCAGGACAGAAAAAAAGACGCAGACATAGAGAATTTACTTGAGGACATGGGGAGGGGGACGGGTAAGTTGGGACGAAGTGAGAGAGTGGCATGGACTTATATATACTACCAAATATAAAATAGCTAGTAAGAAACAGCTGCATAGCACAGGGAGATCAGCTCAGTGCTTTGTGACCACTTAGAGGGCTGGGATAGGGACAGTGGGAGGGAGATGCAAGAGGGAGGAGATATGGGGATATATGTACATGTATAGCTTGTTCACTTTGTTATAAAGCAGAAACTAACACACCATTGTAAAGCAATTATAGTCCAATAAGATGATATAAAAATAAATAAATAAATAAATAATTTATGCCCCCCCAAATTAAATCTTTTTTAAAAATAAATAAATTAAAAAGAGCACCCAATAACATGGTAACTCTAAACCTAAGTATTTTCAGTACTATAGTAAATGTAACTGGATTAATATCTCCTATTAAAGTGTAATATTTTATATTATGTGCAACTAAATTTTTTCACAATATACAGGTAAAATAAAAGAATTACGTTAAAAAGGAGAAAACTTTCCATGTATTTAAAAACAATAAAACAATAAGCATATAATAGCATGCTTATAATAAGCATATAATAAGCATTTATAATATCATATATATAAACATATATAAGCATATAATATCATGCTTATAATAAGCATATAATAAGCATCTTAGATAAAGTAGTCTTTAAGTTCAGAACAATTTGTCATTATTGTAATTAGTATTATTATACCAATTTCTTAAAAACATTTCAATACTTTTTCTACTTGAAAAAATATTTTAATATTTTTTTCTTCACTCTTTTGTGGTCTAATACATGGTAAGTATTTAGGTGCTAACATAACCTAAAAATATATGTTGTTCTTTTACAGTCGAACAAAACTGAATCAAGAAGAAATAGATAACTTGAACATACTGATCACTAAAATCAAAATAGAATCTGTAATTTAAAAAAACTCCCTACCAACAGAAGTCCAGGATCAGATGGTTTCACAGGTAAATTCTACCAAATATACAAAGCAAAACTTATACTGATTCTTCTCAAACTCTTCAAAAAGTTTGAAGAGTAAGGAATACTTCCAAAGACATTCTATGAAACCACCATCATCCTGATATCAAAAACAGATGGGGCAGACTTCCCTGGTGGCACAGTGGTTAAGAATCCATCTGCCAATGCAGGGGACATAGGTTCAAGGCCTGGTTTGGAAAGATCCCACATGCCACGCAGCAACAAAGCCTGTGTGCCACAACTACTGAGCCTGCACTCTACAGCCCACAAGCCACAACTACTGAGCCTGATAGCCACAACTGTTGAAGCCTGCACACCTAGAGCCCATGCTCTGCAACAAAAGAAGCCACCACAATGAACAGCCTGCACACCACAATGAAGAGTAGCCCCCACTCGCCACAACTAGAGAGAGCCTGTGCACAGCAACGGACACCTAATGCATCCAAAAATAAAGAAAGAAAGAAATTTACTAAAACAAACAAAACAAACAAAAAAACAGATGGGGACTTTTCTGGTGGTACAGCAGTTAAGATTTCCCCTTCCAGTGCAGGGGGTGGGGCGGGTTCAATCCCTGATGGTGGAGCTAAGATCCCACATGCCTTACAAACAAGAAACCAAAACATAAACAGAAGCAATATTGGAACAAATTCAATAAAGACTTTAAAAAAAAACACAGAGAAAGACACTACCAAAAAAGAAAATTGCAGGCCAATATCTTTGATAAAAATAGATGCAAAAATTCTCAACTGAATATTAGGAAACCGAATTTGACAACACATAAGAGGATCATACACCATGACCAAATTGATTCACCCCAGTGTCACAAAGTTGTTTCAACATATGCAAATCAATCAACATGACACACCCCATCAACAAAGGAAAAACACAAAACAAATGATCATCTCAATAGATGCCGAAAAAGCATTTGAAAAACTTCAACATCCATTCATGATAAAAACACTTACCAGGGCTTCCCTGGTGGTGCAGCGGTTGAGAGTCCGCCTGCCGATACAGGGGACACAGGTTTGTGCCCCGGTCCGGGAAGATCCCACATGCCGCGGAGCGGCTAGGTCCATGAGCCATGTCCACTGAGCCTGTGCATCCGGAGCCTGTGCTCCGCAACTGGAGAGGTCACAACAGTGAGAGGCCCGCGTATCACAAAAAAACAAAAAAACAAAAAAAAAACTTACCAAAGTGGGTATAGAGGAAACATATCTCAACATAATAAAAGCTATTTATGACAAACCCACAGCCAATATAATACTCAGTGTTCATAGGCTGAAAGCCTTCCCCCTAAAATCTGGAACAAGAAAAGGATGCCCACTCTCACCTCTTCTCTTCAACATAGTATTGGAAGTCCTAGCCACAACAATCAGACAAGAAAAATAAATAAAATCTAACCACATTAGAAGGGAAGAGGTAACATTGTCATTATATGCAGATGACATGATAATATATATAAAGGAAACCCTAAAAGTTCCACACAAAATCTACTAGAACTGATAAACAAATTCACCAAATTAGCAGGATACAAGATTAACGTACATAAATTGGTTGCATTTCTTGGTTTTCTGGGGTTTTTTTAATTTATTTTGGCTGCATTGGGTCTTCATTGCTGTGCATGGGCTTTCTCTAGTTGTGGCCAGTGGAGGCTAGTCTTCGTTGTGGTGCACAGGCTTCTCATTGCAGTGGCTTCTCTTGTGGCGGAGCACAGGCTCTAGGCACGCGGGCTTAAGTAGTTGTGGCACATAGGCTCAGTAGTTATGGCTCATGGGCTCTAGTGTGCAGGTTAAGTACTTCTGGCACACAGGTCTAGTTGCTCCACGGCATGTGAGATCTTCCTGCACCAGGGCTCAAACCCATGTCCCCTGTATTGGCAGGCGGATTCTCAACCATGGAGCCACCAGGGACGTCCCTGGTTGCATTTCTTTACACTAACAATGAAATATCAGAAAGGAAATGTAAACAAGCAATCCTTTTTAAAATGGCATCAAGAAAATAAAATACTTGGGAATAAATCTCACCAAGAAGGTGAAAGACTTATATGCTGAGAACTAAAAAACATTAGTAAAGGAAATTGAAGATGATTCAGAGAAATGGAAAGACATCCCACGCTCTTGGATGGGAAGAATTAATACTGTTAAAATGGCTATACTACCCAAAGCAATCTACAGATTTAATGTGATACTTATCAAACTGCCCATGACATTTTCCCCAGAACTAGAACAAATAATCCTAAAATGTATCTGGAACCATAAAAAGTCAGAACTGTCAACACAATCCTGAGGAAAAAGAACAAAGCAGGAGGCCTAACCCTCATAAACTTCAGACAATACTACAAAGTTACAGTAATCAAAACTGCATAGTGTTGGCACAGAAAGAGATACATCGATCAATGTAATGGAATAGAGAGCCCAGAAATAAATGCACACACCTATTGTCAATTAACCTTCGACAAAGGAGGCAAGAACATACAATGGGGAAAGGATAGTCTCTTCAGCAAGTGGTGTTTTGAAAGTTGGACAGCCGTGTTCAAATCAGTGAAGTCAGAACATACCCCCACACCATACACAAAAATAAACTCAAAACGGCTTACATGCTTAAATATAAGATAGGACACCTTAAAACTCCTAGAAGAGAACATAAGCAAAACATTCTCTGACATAAATCATACCACAGTTTTCCTAGGTAGTTCTCCCTAGGCAGTATAAATACAGTAAGTCACCTACATACGAACCTTCAAGTTGCAAAATTTCAAAGATGCAAACATGCATTCGCATGTCCAATCATGTAAGTTAGTTCACGTTTCTGGCATACATTGTCATGTGTGTGCATCCTCTATAAGTGGTTGTGCTTTTGTGTACTTTATAGTACTGTATAGAGTACAGTAGTACAGTACATTTATTTCAAGCCCAAGATGTCTGGAAGCAAGCGTAAAAGCAGCGGTGATGTAGCTGGTACTGTTAAGAAGGGCCCAGCGATAATGATGGAAACAAAAGTGAAAGTAATTGAGAGAGTGGAGCAAGGCAAAAAGATGTTAGACATCGCTCATTCTTATAACATGAATCATTCAATCATTGGCATGAATCTAAAGAACAAGGACAAGATCATGGAACATGTGAAGTCTGCTGTGCTGACGGTGTTGACAAAATATCAAAGAAGCATGGAAAAGTGATGGAGGAGATGGAGAAACTTCTCAGTTTGCAGATGCAGGATCAACATCAGCACTGAGTCCTGCTCAGCTTAATGCTGATTCAAGAGAAAGCTAAAAGCCTTTATGAAGACTTGAAGAAGAAACACAGCAAAGAATCAGAGGGCACATCTTTTAATGCCAATGATGGCTGGTTTCATTGGTTCAAGGCTAGAGCCAACCTTCACAATGCAAAAGTAAGTGGAGAGGCAGCAAGTGCAGATAGGGTAGCTGTCCAGGAACTTCCGGAAACACTTTGAGAAATTATTGATGATGGTGTGTATTTACCCAACCAGGTTTTTAATGTGGATGAGACACTACTATACTGGAAAAGGATGCCAGACCGAAGTTACATCAGGAAGGAAGAAAAGTTGATGCCGGGCTGTAAAGCAGCAAATGATAGGCTAACTGTTGTTTGGTGGCAATGCTTCCAGTGAATTGAAGCTGAAGCTTCTCTTAGTTTATCATTCAGAGAACCCAAGAACCCTTAAAAACATAGCCAAGGGCTCTCTTCCTGTTGTGTGGAAGCGTAACCCCAAATCCTGTATTACACAGGCCATGTTCCAGGACTGGTTTCCCACCACTTTATCCCAGATGTAGAGAAATATTGCCCGGAGAGGGACATTCCAGCAAAACATTCTTTTGCTGCTCGACAATGCTCTGGGCCACCCCCCATCCATGGATGACTTTCATCCCAACTTCAAAGTAGTGCATCTCTCACCAAATACGTTGCTCATCCAACCTACAGACCAGGTAGTTAGAGCGACTTTCAAGAAATATTATTTATGTCACACTTTTTGTCAGGCAGTAAAGGTAAGTGACAAATCAAGAACAACCTAAGGACTACTTTGGAAGGACTATAACATCTACAAGACCATAAAAACATTGACTTTGCATGGTGTGACGGTATGTTGGTCACTATGAATGGGGTTTGGAAGAACCTTTGCCCACAGTTTGTTCATGATTTTTGTGGATTTGAGAAGGTAGATCAGAAGTCCGAAGAGGTCTTCAGCAACACAGTGACCCTCAGTGAGAAGCTGGAGATAGATCTGCAAGAGGACGATTTCATTGAACTCCTTGCTGTACAACATGAGGAGCTTACTGATGGAATTGGAGGCCCAGAGAAAGGATGAAGAGGGACAAGAGGAAGAAAAAGTAACTAAAGAACTGAAGAGATTCACGACACAGAAAATGGCAAGGGAATCTTCTTTATTTGAGGAAGCACTGTTAGTTTTTGAGGCACAGGACCCGAACCTAGAATGGTACCCAAAGGTGGCAGCAGTCATTCAGAATGAAATCCAGTGCTACCATGTCATCTATGATGAGAAAAAAAGAGCTACTACCCAGACATCAATGGATCATTTTTTCAAGAGGGTAGATAGAATTAAATCCAGCAAGGAACCAGAACTTGTGTCATCAACGTCAGTTATGAGTGAAATGGCAGCTTGCCCTCTGTCTCCTACTGCTGATAATCCTTCACCTCTACCTTCTCCCACCTCCTCTCCCTCCTCTACTCAGTAACTCTTCTCTCCTGTTCCCTCGATGCCAGCCCGAGTATCCCAGCTGTTGTACTGTATTACTGTACTTTTCAAGTTACTGTACTGTAAGATTAAAAATGTTTTCTTTATCTTTGTGTTTGTTTTTTATGTATTGTTTGTGTGAAGAGTATTATAAACCGATTATGGTACAATACCATATAGCCGACTGTGTAAGTTGGGTACCTAGGCTAACTTTGTTGGACTTACAAACAAATTGGACTTACAAACGCACTCTTGGAACAGAACTTGTTCATATGTAGGGGACTTACTGTAAAAGCAAAAAAGAAACAGGAACTAATCAAACTTACAAGCTGTTGCACAGCAAAGGAAACAATAATCAAAATGAAAATACAACCTATGGACTGGAGAAAATATTAGGAAATTATGCAACTGACAAGGGCTTAATTTCCAAAGTATACAAACAGCTCATACAACTCAATAACAAAATAACAAATAACTCAATAGAAAAATGGGTAGAAGACCTAAATAAATATTTCTCCAAAGAAGACATACAGATAGCCAATAGGCACATGAAAAGATGCTCATCATCACTAATTAGTAGAGAAAGGCAACTCCAAATTACAATGAGGTATCACTACACACTGATCAGAATGGCCATGATTTTAAAAAAATCTACAATTAACAAATGCTGGATGGGGTATGGAGAAAAGGGAACACTTCTACACTGTTGGTGGCCATGTAAGTTGGTGCAGTCACTATGGAAAACAGTATGGAGTTTCCTCAAAAAATCAATAAAGAGAGTTGCCATATGATCTAGCAATCTCACTTGTGGACATATATCTAGACAAAACTATAATTCAAAAAAATACATAAAACCCTATGTTCATAGCAGCACTATTTATAATAGCCAAGACATGGAAACAACCTAAATGTTCATTGAAAATTGAATGTATAAAGAAAGTGTGGTATACGTATACAATAGATATTACTCAGACATAAAAAAGAATGAAATAATGCCATTTGCAGCAACATGGATGGTCCTAGAGATAATGATACTAAGTGAAGTAAGTCAGAAAGAGACACACAAATAGCATATAATATCACTTACATGTGGAATCGAAAACAGGACACAAATGAACATGTCAGCAAAACAGAAACAAACACACTGATATAGAAAATAGAGTTGTGGTTGCCAAGGAGAGAGTGATGGAAAGATTGGGAGTTTTGGAATAGCAGAAGCAAACTATTCTACATAGGATGGATAAACCACAAAGACCTACTGTATAGCAGAGGAAACTATATTCAATATCCTGTGATAAACCATAATGGAAAAGAATATATATATATATATATATATATATATATATATATATATATATATATATAACTGAATCACTTTGCTGCACAGCAGAAATTAATACAACAGTGTATAAAGGCTGCAGAGGGTGTGGAGAAAAGGGAACCCTCCTGCACTGTTGGTGGGAATGTAAACTGATACAGCCACCATGGAGAACAATATGGAGGTTCCTTAAAAGCTAAAAATAGAACTACCATATGACCCAGCAATCCCACTACTGGGCATATACCCAGAGAAAACCATAATTCAAAAAGAGTCATGTACCACAATGTTCATTGCAACTCTAATTACAATAGCCAGGACATGGAAGCAACCTAAGTGTCCATCGACAGATGAATGGATAAAGAAGATGTGGCACATATATACAATGGAATATTACTCAGCCATAAAAAGGAACAAAATTGAGTTATTTGTAGTGAGGTGCTTGGACCTAGAGTCTGTCATACAGATTGAAGTACGTCAGAAAGAGAAAAACAAATACCGTACACAAACACATATATATGGAATCTAGAAAAATGGTACTGATGAACCTAGTGACAGGGCAGGAATAAAGACACAGATGTAGAGAACAGACTTAAAGACACAGGGAGGAAGGGGAAACAGGGACATAGTGAGAGAGTAGCACTGACATATATACACTACCAAATGTAAAAGAGCTAGTGGTAAGCTGCCGCATAGCACAGGGAGATCAGCTCGGTGCTTTATGTCCCCCACAGGGGTGGGATAGGGAGTGTGGGAGGGAGGCTCAAGACGGGGGGGATATGGGGATATATGTATACATATAGGTGATTCACTTTGTTGTAAAGCAGAAACTAATACAGTGTTATAAAGCAATTATACTCCAATAAACATGTATTTTTTAAAAACCACAACATTGTAAACCAACTACACTAGAAAATATTTCTTAAGTGAAAAAGATTTTTTGAATGTAAGTTTTATTGTGTGTGTGTACCACGGGTTCAATATATATGAATTATGTCAAATTGATTACATTGTTTTTCAAAATAAAGAATTTTTGATATTCTACATCAGCATCATAATATAAATGCAGAAAAACTATATTGTTTTTTTCTAAAGTTCAGAAATAGCCATTTTGCTCATTCGGTATACTATAAACCACTAACTGTTAAAAAGGGATTCGTGACCTCTTCCTTCCAAAGAAATATTTCTGCAGTCACACATGTTTAATAGAATGTTCCGCCATGAACTGACTTCGCACCTTAGGGACACGAGATTTGCATCCTGAAATCTCTTTCTTGCAAAAATGTCCAATTAGCACCCTAGCATTACAGAAAAGAAATGCTTTTTTCCAGATCTCAAATTCCATACAAAGTTATCAAGACATCATGTATGTTTCTTTTCCACACACACAGACGGTACTTTATTTTTACAAGAGAAAAATCAACTGACACCAAACATTGTAAATGGATGACCACAACAAAAGGAACAATGTTTGCAATTACCAAACACGAAACACACTCATACTATGTCATAATATTGACATTCAGTCCAGGAATCCTCCACTGTAACAGCTCCTTTACTTTGCAGTGAAAGACATCATGTTTTTTTTTTTTTTTTGCAGTAAGCGGGCCTCTCACTGTTGTGGGCTCTCCCATTGCGGAGCACAGGCTCCGGACGCGCAGGCTCAGCGGCCATGGCTCACGGGCCCAGCCGCTCCGCGGCACGTGGGATCTTCCCAGACCGGGGCACGAACCCGTGTCCCCTGCATCGGCAGGTGGACTCTCAACCACTGCACCACCAGGGAAGCCCAACATCATGTATATTTAAATTATCAGCACTCACCTGAGATCTTTAAAAATCAACAGAAACATAATTCTGTGTTCTCTTTCATTTATTCTGGTTCTAAGTGGTCATTTCTAAACGAAAGTATTTAAGTATGTTAACATCATCTTATAACATCATATTTCAAATGACTACTGTCTTTCCAAAGATGGAATATGAGGAACTCATAATTAGGCTCTCCAAAGTTTTACTCTTTGAATGTGTATTACCCTTCTGCTGAACTCCACACTGTTCATTAGTCTCTGAGAATATTCTTTTTCTTGTATGGCCATCACATGCTCTTTCATTTCATGAACTTTTTTCCTACAATTTTATGCCTAGTTTATTTCTGAGAATATGCATTATTTCAGATTGACATTTATAGACACAAAGACTTCTCTATAATCCCCTGAGAGTTTCAAGAACTCCTTCTTCTTTTTTATTAATACCTAGAATCTGAAGCTCTCCACAAAGCATTACTAAAATTGCATTTACATAAGTATCTACATATTAATCACACATTAATGCATTTACAATTGTATTATGCTTTATTGCTAATTTTGGAGCATAAATGTAGCTGTCATATTTACCACCCTCTTGGAAATCACTTTAATATTTGCACTTAGGACTTGAAAGAGAATGGATAAATAAAAACCTGAAGAATATGCAAATACAATTATATATTTCTCATAAAATTAGTTGATTATCTAACCTTTATCCAGAAAAAAGAAGAGCCCAGATACTCTGCAGGCATGATACTCGAGAATGTGTGGTCTTCCAGCAAGAAAACATGCAGTAATCCATATGGCAGAGTTTACTGTGACCAGCTGGGGTTACTGACCTATGCATTCCTTACACGCAACATATCAGGAGTGGAAAAAGGGAATTTGTCAGTTGTGGCAATAAGCTTAATGAAGATTTGTAGCAGGTCATGCTCATATATTCAACACAGGTAGAATCAAACCTTTGCTCAATTCTGGTAGATCTAAGTCTGTATCTGTTACCTTGTCTTTAACGAGGAAATGTCAGAACTGACTTACAAAAAAAAGTGTTTTGTTTGTTTGTTTCTTTAATTACAGTCAAGGTGAATAAGACAGCTCAGAACAGTTAATGTGACTTAGTGATTCTCTCATCAGGAAATACAGTTTCTACTTCCCTGTTTATTCTCCACATCCTGTAGTAAGTTAAGTTACAATGAAAGATAAATCTACAGGGTGAAAAGAAAAGAAAACTTACATGTGTTGATAAGATCATTCTGACAGGTTTTACCACGTATGTCAGTGTTTCTGGCAATGGACACAAGCCAGAGCTCCCTACTCTGACATTTTCACTGATGTCATTCCCCTTGATCCTCAATTTGAAAGTGGACAAAAATGTTTTCTATGTTTTCTTCTTTAAGAAATTAAATAAAGAATGCTTTCTAGACATGATCCTCTAATGATTTTCAGTCAGTGGTCATCAAGAGAGGAAAAGCACAGAATCTCATCCCCACAGAAGGGTGACATTCAGTCAGGTAAGAAAATTCTCCCCAAAATCAGAGCTTCATCTTTAACATGCAATCAGAGGCTTTCACAGGTTCTTCATCACTCTGCACTCAGCCCTACCATATGGGATTGGCTCTGAGAATCTCACATCAGATGACTGACAAACATGTCATAGTACACTGATCTGGGACCACATCCTGCCTCTCTTAATGATCTCCTGCAGGGACATTACAATATTCTAGGATATTTCCTGGATCCCTCTACTCTATACAGGTACACTTCCAAGTAGAAACAGAAGCTTTGATTCTCACTGGGGCCCTTGCTCTGTCCAACCAACCTCTCTAGAAATATGATGTTCTAATCTCTCCTGATTAGAAGATTTCAAGGTCTCTCCCTGTGCTACTTTAGTAAAGGTAAAAGAGAAACAAGAAAGAGCAAACTATGCAGGGAGCAATATATAAGATTTCTTTACTTAATGTATTTATCTGATATACCCAAATATTGAGAAATATAGATTCATTTCATAATGGTCAAGAAAAGAGGAGGAGGAACCTCTATGCCATTTTATATATAAAATGGAATCAATATTGCATAAGCTCCAGCTTAAGCTTAGCTATGAGGTACTAACTCTTCTCATAAAGAAGCAATAGTTCTCCATCATTTGAAGCACACTGAGGACTCAGACAGCTGGACACTGAGGGTGTAGTCTCCTCACTCGAATTCTGTACCTGCATCACAGAGCAATGAAATATTCCCAAAGAATTATTAAGGATGAGGTAGGGAGCCAAAATAAAACAGATGAATCCATAGTCTGCCCTACCATCCATTCTGCTGGATATTACCACCATCTTGGCCCAGTATGACCTTCCCACTTTTCTCTGGGCCTCCCTACTTTCCACCTCCATCCTCTCATTATATCTTACCTACACTTGGAAATGACTCTAGTTTTTCCACTGATCTTTATCAACAAGTAATCCAAAGAGCAACTGTGTATGTAACTCCTTAGAAACCTCAGGTCTGACTCAGTAATACATGACTTTCGAAGTCCAAAGTTTTCCTAATTCTCTTTATTATTTTTTTTTTCTAATTTCCATGTACTTACACTCTCGGGACCTCCACTGTTCTCAGATTCGTCTTCCCTGCAAAATCTGTCAACCTACACATAGACTTAAGTACCACCCTCTAATTATCTCCTAGGGAATCCAGTTTTTTAAAAAGCCTCAACAAGCCTTATGGACTTTATTAAAGACTCTTTAAGATAACCCATAGGACATAGCAATACACCCACAGATATCTATTTAATACACCCTCAGAGTAATATTTTTTCTTTTTTATAAAGTCTCTTCTGTCCAATGAAGACTCTCAGCTCTTCTTCTTCAACATATGCAGTGTCTCACCCTTCTGATTACTCTCCGCTCTTTCCCAGGGCCACTCCCTCTCATGATATTACATTCTTTCCCAATTTTGGATGTTAGTAAAATCAAATAACATAAAATATAACATTTTAATTATTATAAAGTGCACCGTTCAGTGATATTAAATACATTCATATTATTGGGTGATGAACATCACCATTTACCTTTCTAATTCTTTTCTATGTTTTAAAACTGTAACTCTATATCCTTGAAACATAACTTTCTATTTTGTTCCATAACCACCTGAAAAGCATCATTACCCTCACAATTTCTATGGTTTTGACTATACTAAGTACCCCATATAATTGAAATAAGTAGTTGTATTGTTAGGCCTCACTAAAAGTCACAAAAATGGCTTTCGGTAGCTAAATTTCCTCAAGATTCATCCATGTTGTAGCATATTCCTACATCTTTTCCTTCTTAACAGTGAATAATATTGTATTATATGGGTGTACCGCACTTTGCTTATCCAGGAACTAGTGGATGAACACTTAGGTTGCTTTCATATTTTAGCTACTGTGATTATTACTGCTCTAAACACTGGAGTACAAATATTTCTTTAAGACACAGATTTCAATTCCTTTGGGTATACCTCATAGTAAAGTTCCTGGATCATGTAGTAATTCTATTTTTCAATATCTGAAAAATTGCCATACTCTTCTGCAAATCAGCTGTATCATTCTACATTCCCACTGACATAGCACAATGCTTCCAACTCCCTCACATCCTCACCAATACTTGTTTTCTGCTTGTGTATGTGTGTATGTGCTTGTGTGTGTATGCATGCACACAAATATATAAACATGCATTTAGTGATGTGGAGCATCTATTCAAGTGCTTAGTCATTTGTACATCTTTTTGAAGGACCATCTATTCAAGTCTTTTATCCATTTTTGAATCAGGGTGTTTGCTTTTTGTTGAGTTGTAGGAGTTCTCTGTATATTCTGAATGGAAATCGCTTGTCAGATAGATGGCTTTCAAATATTTTCTCCCATCTTGTGGGTTGCCATTTTATTCTGTTTACATTTCTTTGATACACATTTTTTTTAATTATGTACTGCAAATTGTTTATTTTTTTGTTAGCTGTACCTTTGTTGTTCCTTCGTTTCATATTGAGGAAAACACTGCCAAATCCAGTGTCATGAAGCTCTTGTCCTGTGTCTTCTTCTAAGACTTTTTATTTTATTAGGTCTTATATTTAGTTTCTTGATACATTTTCATTAATTTTTGCATATGATGTTAGGTAAGGGTCCATCTTCCTTCTTTTGCGTGTTGACAACAAGACTTCTCAGCACCATTTGTTGAAGATACTATCCTTTCTACTTTGAAAAGTTTTGGCATCTTGTCAAAAATCATTTGGCCATATATCAGGGTTTATTTCTGGGTGCTCTATTCTATTCTATTGGTCTTGAATAAGGGAGAAAATAGTATAACCTATCCAGGTTGATGAAGAACATAAAGAAAGATCAGGACTGAGAATTAGGAGGACAATATAAAATAGCAGGGAGTAAAAGACAGTGTGAGAGAAGATCTTGTACTTGCAAGTTCATGGAAATATGATCATGTTAAATCACTAAATGCCTGACTTTGAACAATATGGTAAATGTGCTAGCAAGAAACATAACACTTACCCATCTCTGGGAAATACAGTATGGGCATAAAGATAAACTACACACAAATATATTGAAAAGGGAAGGGTTTTCATGGTTTGAGAATAGTGTGGGATTTGAAATACAGTTTACTTTTGTTCTACCATTGTCTCTAAAACTTATCAAAGTGTATATACAAGCAATTCCAATTCTGGTAAGGTGCTTGACAGGCTTAATATGAACTTCAGCAGACCAGTAAATGTACATTCATAGTAGGACTCTTCCCTAATCCAAAAAACAAAACACAAAAACTGGAAAGACTTGAGTTCACTTTGTCAACACACATACAGATGCAGTGAGGGTTAACAGTCCAAAAACAGAAGGTGAGCATGGGTGCAAGACATTAATCCCCAGGCTGAGGTGGGGTGCAGAGTTTGAGGGTAACACAGGTAGAAAAGCCTTTTGTCCTAGCCTTGATTTTTGAGGTATGGAAATTCACAGGTCACTACCTTCATTTCAAAATGAATGAATGCACTATTCAATTTTTTTAAAACAGGAGAAGTAAACATGAGTGATAATAAATTTCAAACTGTCGCTAATCAAATAAGATACTAAGAAAGATTAAATATGATTTAAGAATGAAGTGGAGAGATTGTCCCAGATGGTAGCATTCAAAGACCCAGAGCTTGATGCCTCTCATGGGCACACCAAAGTCACAACAGTTTACAGAACAGCAATTGATGAAAAAGGCCGGGACCTACTATAAAAGATGTTTTAGAGCTAAAGATATAAGGAAGGCACCTCGGCAAGACAGGAAGGAAGGGCAAAATCTCAATAGAGTCCAGAGCCATACCACGAGGTGGGTGGCCCACAAATGGGAGAATAATTACAATTTCTGAGGTGCTCCCAAGTAGCAAGGGGGTATGAACCCAACATCAGGCTCCCAAGCCCAGGGATCCTGTGCTGGAAAGAAGAGTTCCTAGAAAGTTGGGCTTAAAGACCAGTAGTGCTAATTTTCCAGAGAGCCAGAGGGTTGGAAATAGAGATTCCACACTTAAAAGATTCTCACAGGGCTTCCCTGGTGGCGCCGTGGTTGAGAGTCCACCTGCCGATGCAGGGGACACGGGTTCGTGCCCTGGCCCGGGAAGATCCCACGTGCCGCGGAGCAGCTGGGCCCGTGAGCCATGGCCGCTGAGCCTGCGCATCCGGAGCCTGTGGTCCGCAACGGGAGAGGCTACAACATTGAGAGGCCTGCGTACCACAAAAAAAAAAAAGAAAAAAAATTGTGACAGAGATGAAAGTCCTTTCCTGTGCCTTAAGTGACAACTCTTTAGCTTCAAACTACAGTTCACTGGATATAAGGTAATCAAGTATGGGTTCAACTGTGAAGGAAAAATGCAATGTTTAAAAACACGTAAAAATTGCTGCAACAACAGCTTCATAATGTGCTACTGAATGCAATGGTAAGTTTAAAATGTTTATCTTTCTTTTATTTGTCTTCTATAACAAAACTCTTTATAACACATAAATATATTGTTCACCTTTCAGACTTTTGACTTCAAACAGATTTTTCAGAAACTCATTATATAAAAACGTAGAGAACTCTCTGTGTAAAACCTTAAGAACAGAAACATGACTACATTAGACCAGCAGTCCTCAATTAGGGGCAATTTTACCCTCAAGGGGAAATTTAGAATGTCTAGAGACACTTCCGATTGTCATGGCTGGAAGAGGGGGGTTGCTATGGGCACCTAGTGAGTAGAAACCGGGGATGCTATAATGCATAGCTCCCACAACAAAGATTTATCTAGTCCAATAAGTTAATAGCACACGGTAGAGAAACCTTGGCTTAGGGTAAGAAAAAAGCTGTTAAAAAAACCAACCAAACAAACAAAAGATCTGCTGTCTCTGTGACAATATCAAAGGTTTATTGCCTCTGTCATAATCCAATGTGGATTGGCAGTGGGGGGCTCTTCTCCTTACAGGCATTACCCCTGTAATTACAGCCACTTACCCCTAAGGCTTCAAAATCTTCCATAGATCTTTACTGGAGGCAAAGACAGGAAAAGAGCCTTTACAGAAGTACATGGGAGACTCTTGGGCTCTCCCTAAAAGTGATGTATCAATCTACCCACATTCCACTGGCTAGAACTCCACCACATGTCTGAATCTAATGCCAAGGGAGGCCAGGAAATGTAATGTAGCTGTGTGTTTTAAAAGTGGAAATAAGTTTGATGAGTGCCTACTCATCTCTGCCATCATGTCTGGTTATCTTTGTGACTAACAAAATATTCTGCTCATGGGTGCTCATTAACAATAAATTAATAATATTAATTAATACAAAGAAACCTGTATTAATACAAAGCGATATTTCCTTTTAAAAAATAGGAACTAGAAGAATCTGAAACTAACATTTAATACAAGGACATCTACAAATTTTATTCTAAACAATGTTATGTCACACTATAACAAGATTTGATGCTTGACTAACCAGATTTTTAAGCACTGTTTCTAAAACAAAATTGTATGTATTACTCAATATTTATTTCATATCTTAGACTTACCATACTCTTATCTATATTAGCTAATGTAATCTATATTTCTTTTCTAATTCATTTTTTAAGATTTCTTCTTTGTGAATTTTTTAATTGCTTGAATTCTAAAATAAAAAGCATGCAACATTTACACAAAAAGCAAAATTATCATTCTTTTAAAATTAATGTAAAATCAAATATTGCCTTTCTCTATCTACCATTCTTACAAGGAAGAGAGAGAAAACAGCAACAATGATCGACAACATAATGTTTTAATTTGACATTTTGACATCTTTGAAGAGATATTTTTAAAGCAGTTACTTCCATATGCTTCCTTTAAAAGGAAAAGAAAAGGCTAACTTAAAAATTATGAGTCTTGTACCATACCCCAAATATCAGTGATCTGGAATTTTCCAAGCCCAGTTGAATGTTTATTTCTATAAGGGAAAAAAATAAATTTTAGTACCATCATCAGGTAAACTAAATTAGCCGGCAATCATCTTCTCAGCTGCCCATATTGACATTGTTCTGAAATTAACTATTGGATTTAGTTTAGCCATGAATAGTATATTGCTCAAAAATAACCAGTTTCAACAACTTCTATATGATATTTTTCTCTTCATTCCTTTCTGAATGCCAAAGTTCCTCTCACTAATGGATTGCTTATGATATGCTAAGGAGTCCATCACCAGCCTAGAGTAAAGGTAGAGATAGAATGTGATCATGATGAAATTGCTGTATTCCATTGTGGAAGTGATAAAAATGCAGGGGAACTCATAAATATTTCTGACCCGTTTGCTTACAGGGATGGAAGTATTTATGGTTTGGTAATCTCTGGCTATAAAAATGCATTCCCATTTATTCTATGCTATCAAGTAGCCTTTTGTTAAAGTAGAGTTTTATGGGTAAGTTATTACTGGGAAATCTGCCTTTAGAACATTAGTAATGCAATAAATTCCACCCAGTCCATCCAGGCTATTTTGGGCAGAACTATGTCTAAATGAGCCAACTGCGTTTCACCAAAGATATTATATTCCATTCAGAGGCTCATATGTGATTTTCTTGGTCCTTGTCTTTTTGAGATTAGTAAAAGCAGGAATGGTCATGATAGGAGTTTCTTTTATTTAGAGAATTTCAATCAAAAGATGACATAAAAAATTCACTGAACAAGAATGGGTAGTTAAACCAAGTAGTAACTGAACTGATCTTTATTAGCAACTAAATCATATTGCAGCTCCTGAAAATAGCATGTGAAATCCATGAAGATATTTTTCTATCTTGAATCCCTTGCATATGAAGTTTATAAATGATTCTTTCAAATTTGTATGGGCACTATGAAATCATAGTTCTTTGACTGTATCATATGTGTTTGTTTTGTTTCCAAATTTGAATGAAAAACACATTGATATAAAGGATCACATATTCACAAGAGGCAGTTCAGCTTTGGAGTCAGATGTCCTGGGTTTAAACAATGACTCTGCCGCTTATTAGCTATGTGGCCTTGGACAAGTTACAAAGCAATCTTGTGCCTCACTGTCCTGCTCTGTGAAGGGAGGATGATAAAAATATCTATTTTGTGAGGATCAGTTAAGTATTTGCTCCTATTATTATTATTCTCCTTCTGTATGTTCTCACACACAGCATCCTGCAGAACAATGGCACCACAGGAGGCCCTCAGTTATATTTATTGAATAAATTGGCCATAGTAGATTTCATATAGTTAGAGAGGCATGTAGTAGCCTAGTACGGGTGAGAAGAGGAGGGAAGGCAGGGATTGTGAGTCTGAGAGAACTGAAAATCCAGTTTATTAGAAATATACCCTTTGCTGAGTAATTAAGTCTTGGTTTTTCTTATCTGTAAAATGGTGCCAAGAAAATGATCTTTAAAAATTATTGGAATTGGAAACAATAAATGGTGAGCATTGGCAAAATATCTGGTCCTTCATAAATGATAGCTATTACTAATACCATGATCTGTTTCTGCTCCCAGAACACCTTTGACACCAAATGTGTGAGGGTTTTTCCCGCACCGACAAATTCTCCAAATCCTGTGCCTTACAATTCAATTCTGACACTCACTACCTGGAGTTTGTGCGGACCCCACAGGTTGAGGGCTCGGTTCCACAGGATTGCCCCCCCCACCCCCGCTTCAGATACCAATCGCAAGTCTGGGCTTTCTGTACTCCTGATACACTGGCTGTAAATCAAGGGTTCCCATGACCCTCAGGTTTGCTAATTTTTCAGAACTCAGGAAAATGGTTTACTTACTATCACTGGTTTATCATAAATCTTATAATTCAGGAACAGCTAAATGGAAAAGATGCAAGGGCAGGGATTCCCTGGTGGCGCAGTGGTTAAGAGTCTGCCTGCCGATGCAGGGGATACGGGTTCGTGCCCCGGTCCGGGAAGATCTCACATGCCGCGGAGCGGCTGGGCCCGTGAGCCATGGCTGCTGAGCCTGCGCGTCCGGAGCCTGTGCTCCGCAACGGGAGAGGCCACAACAGTGAGAGGCCCGCGTACCGCAAAAAAAAAAAAAAAGAAAAAAAAAAAGATGCAAGGGCAAAGTATGGCAAGCAGTATGGAGTTTCCATGCCTTCTCTTGGGTGCCCCATCCTCTCAGCACATGATGTATTCACCAGCCCGGAAGTTCTTTGAACTCCATTGTTTAGGGTTTTTATAAAGGTTTCATTACTTCGTTTACATAGGCATGATTGATTAAAGATGATTGAAAGATTAACTCAATCTTCAGCCCCTCTCCCCTCCCTGGACACCTGGGGGTGGAGCTGAAAGTTCCAACCCTCTAATCACATGGTTGGTTTCTCTGGCAACAAGGCCCCATGCTCCAAGAATCACCTCATTAGCATAAACTCAGGTATTAGTTGAAAGAGTCTAGTTATGAATAACAAAAGATGTTCCCCTCTCCCCAGTCAGGAAATTCTAAGGGCCTTAGGACCTCCACCATGCTGGGAACCAGATAAAGAGCTCATACACATTTCTTATTGTCACAATGTCACTATACTGTGTGCAGGATGATGCTAAAAAAAAAATGACAACACTGACCTATAGGCACAGTTTCACCACACTTTAAAAATATCTACAGTGTGCAAGGCATTTTGCTGGTGACATGGATGGAGAGATAGAAAAGATAAGACTTCTGTTGCTCAGTCTGTCGAGAAGTAGGATTTTTAAAAGACCATGAAGTAAATGATTTTATGCAAAAGCATTGTCAAATGGCAAAACAGTTTAGTAACAAGTTTGATGTCCTTTATTCACAGGAAAACAGTCCATGGATTGGGGGAGCACAGTGCCTCCCAAGCAAGTGGCTCACTCTTCCCGGGGATTTTGGGTGAGAGTGAGTTTTATAGGGCATTAGAAGCAGCAATGAGGAAACAGGGCTAATTGGCTGAGGTTGCATATCTGACCTTATCTAGAAAGATCAAGGAACAAGGAAATAACTATAAAGCCCAGAGTTAGCTTGGCATTTGGGGATTGGCAGACTGGATATACTGTGTTTCTGGTCAAGCAAAGCATTTACAGGAGCACAAA
Source organism: Hyperoodon ampullatus (assembly GCF_949752795.1). NCBI lineage: Eukaryota > Metazoa > Chordata > Mammalia > Artiodactyla > Ziphiidae > Hyperoodon > Hyperoodon ampullatus. Next base: position 72,832,398 of record NC_136918.1, on the reverse strand, counting down.
AGTGCAGTTTGCTGACATAGTACCGGGGGCAGGAGCTGATCCGTCTTGGACCTAGAAATTTATTTCAACAGCATAAATTTTCAAAAGTGACCCCCAAATAAGTAAAAAGGCACAAATATAGATCAATAATCACAGTGTAGTAAACCATGGCCAGGCCTGTTTCATCAAAATCTTATGTAGGTACAATAGCACAGTAAGAAATTAAAAACTAGGTTATATAAAAAACGCTTGGTAAATATTAGGTACTTCAGTGGTACAAAGTGGTACTCAAAAAAATTTAAATCTGGAACCCAGAAAATGGGCCTAAGTAACATAGTTTAAATAAAATAGAAATGCAATTTTTAGTATAAACTCCTGAGGACCCACCTACACTCCCCCAACACAGGAGGTGATATCAGGCAGTCAGTCAGCTGCCTGGGGTCCAACCTAACAGACCCCTGCCTCCATGTGGACAGCTGAGGCCATCAGAGGACAGCATCCCTCCGTGGGGAACAAAGGTGGTGCCAGAAAGCCCAGTGCACTCCCACCATCATGAATTTTTATTCCCCTTGAAGAATAAAGAGAATAATAATAATAATAATTCTCTTTATTATCCTCTGAATTGTTTGTTTGCCAGTTAGGAAATCAAACAAAAAAAATTATGTTGTTTAAGATAGTTTTTTTAAAAAAAAGAGGACCCGGAGGAAGATGGCGGAAGAGTAAGACGCGGAGATCACCTTCCTCCCCACAGATACATCAGAAATTCATCTACACATGGAACAACTCCTACAGAACACCTACTGAACGCTGACAGAAGACCTCAGACCCCCCAAAAGGCAAGAAACTCCCCACATACCTGGGTAGGGCAAAAGAAAAAAAGAATAAACAGAGACAATAGGATAGGGACGGGACCTGCACCAGTGGGAGGGAGCCGTGAAGGAGGGAAGGTTTCTACACACTACGAGCCCCTTCGCGGGCGGAGACTGCAGGTGGCGGAGGGGGAAAGCTTCGGAGTAGCGGAGGAGAGCACAGCAACAGGGGTGCGGAGGGCAAAGCGGAGAGATTCTGGCACAGAGGATCGGTGCCCTCAGGCACACACCAGCCCGAGAGGCTTGTCTGCTCGGCCGCCGGGGCGGGCGGGGCTGGGAGCTGAGGCTCGGGTATCGGCTTTCAGTCGGAGCGCAGGGAGAGGACTGGGCCTGGCGGCAGGAAGAGAGCCTGAAGGGGTTAGTGAATCACGGCTAGCCCGGAGGGAGTCCGGGGAAAGGGTCTGGAGCTACCGAAGAGGCAAGAGACATTTTTCCCTTTTGTTTCCTGGTGCGCGAGGAGAGGGCATTAAGAGGGCTGCTTGGGGAAGCGCCGGAGACAGGCGTGAGCCGCGGGTAAGGCGCAGACTTCGGAGACGGGCGTGGGACGCTGGGGCTGCCGCCGCCGCCGCCGCCGCCGCCGCCGCCGCCGCCGCCGCCGCCGCCGCCGCCGCCGCCGCCGCCGCCGCCGCCGCCGCCGCCGCCGCCGCCGCCGCCGCCGCCGCCGCCGCCGCCGCCGCCGCCACGCCTGTGTGCGAGCGCGGGTCACTGTCCGCCCCGCCTTCCGGGGAGCCTGTGCACCCCGCCACTGCCGGGGTCCCGGGACCCGGGGACGGCTTTCCCGGGAAAGCGCACGGAGCGCCACGGGCTACTGCAACGTCACGCCACTCTCTGCCGCCGCAAGCCCTCCCCACACTGCACGCCCCTCCCTCCCCTCTGCCTGAGTGAGCCATAGCCCCCGAATCAGCGGCTCCTTTAAACCCGTCCTGTCTGAGCGAAGAACGGACGCCCTCTGGCGACCTACGCGCAGAGGCGGGGCCAGGTCCAAGGCTGAGACCCGGGAGCTGTGAGAGCAGAGACAGGGAAATCTCTCTGTGCAGCCTCGAAGGCAGCGGATTAAAGCTCCACGGCCCATTTGATGTGCCCTGCGTCTGTGGAGTGCATGAATGGACAGCGAATCATCCCAAATTGAGGAAGTGGACTTTGAGGACAAGATTTAAGACTTTCCCCCCTTTTTCCTCTTTTTACAACGAATTATCCCAAATTAAGGAGGTGGACTTAGCAAGATTTCAGACTTCTCGCCCTTTTCCTCTTTTTACAACGAATTATCCCAAATTGAGGAGGTGGACTTGGAGAGCAAGATTTTTGATTTTTCCCCCTGCTCTCTTTTTGTGAATGTGTATGTGTAATCTTCTGTGTAAGATTCTCTCTGTATAGCTTTGCTTCCACCATATGTCCCAGGGTTCTATCGGTCCGTGGTTTTTTTTCAATAATTACTTTTTAATTTTAATAACGCTACTATATTTCATACTTTATTCTATTTTACTTTACCTGCTTTTTCTTTTTTTCCTACCTTCCCTTCCTCCCTCCCTCCCTCCGCTCCTCCTTTCCTTCTTTCTTTTTCTTTCCTCCCTCCCTCCCTCCCACCCTTCTTCTTTCCACTTTCTTTTTCTTTCCTTCCTCCCTCCCTCCTGTCTTTCTTTCTTTCCTTCCTCCCTCCCTCCCTTCTTCCATTCACTCTTCCTTTTGCTTTCATTCCTCCCTCCCTCCCTCCTTTCTTTCCTTCTTTCTTTCCATCCTTCCTCCATCCCTCCCTTTCTTTCTTTCTTCCTTCCTTCCTTTCTTCCCTTCTTCCTTTCTTTCCCTCTCTCTTTCTTTCTTCTACTAATTCTTTCTTTCTACTTTTTCTCCCTGTTATTCTGAGCCGGGTGGATGAAAGGCTCTTGGTGCTGCAGCCAGGAGTCAGTGCTGTGCCTCTGAAGTGGGAGAGCCAACTTCAGGACACGGGTCCACAAGAGACCTCCCAGCTCCACATAATATCAAGCAGCGAAAATCTCCCAGAGATCTCCATCTCAACACCAGCACCCAGCTTCAGTCAACGACCAGCAAGCTACAGTGCTGGTCACCCTATGCCAAGCAACTAGCAAGGCAGGAACACAACCCCACCCATTAGCAGAGAGGCTACCTAAAAACAGAATAAGGCCATAGGCACCCCAAAACACACCACCAGACGTGGACCTGTCCACCAGAAAGACAAGATCGAGCCTCAACCACCAGAACACAGGCTCTAGTCCCCCCCACCAGGAAGCCTACACAACCTACTGAAACAACCTTAGCCACTGGGGACAGACACCAAAAACAATGGAAACTACGAATCTGCAGCCTGCAAAAAGGAGACCCCAAACACAGTAACATAAGCAAAATGAGAAGACAAAAAAACACACAGCAGGTGAAGGAGCAAGATAAAAACCTACCAGACCTAACAAAGGAAGAGGTAATAGGCAGTCTACCTGAAAAAGAATTCAGAATAATGATAGTAAAGATGATCCAAGATTCTATTTCCAAGATCCATAATCGTGGAAATAAAATAGACAAAATGCAAGAAACAGTTAACAAGGACCTAGAAGAACTAAAGATGAATCAAGCATCGATTAAAAACACAATAAATGAAATGAAAAATACTCTAGATGGGATCAATAGCAGAATAACTGAGGCAGAAGAACGGATAAGTGAGGTGGAAGATAAAATAGTGGAAATAACTGCTGCAGAGCAAAATAAAGAAAAAAGAATGAAAAGAACAGAGGACAGTCTCAGAGACCTCTGGGACAACATTAAACACACCAACATTCGAATTATAGGGGTTCCAGAAGAAGAAGAGAAAAAGAAAGGGACTGAGAAAATATTTGGAGAGATTATAGTTGAAAACTTCCCTAATATGGGAAAGGAAATAGTCAGTCAAGTCCAGGAGGCACAGAGAGTCCCATACAGAATAAATCCAAGGAGAAATATGCCAAGACACATATTAATCAAACTGTCAAAAATTAAACACAAAGAAATCATATTAAAAGCAGCAAGGGAAAAACAACAAATAACACACAAGGGAATCCCCATCAGGTTAACAGCTGATCTCTCAGCAGAAACTCTACAAGCCAGAAGGGAGTGGCAGGACATAATTAAAGTGATGAAGGAGAGAAACCTGCAACCAAGATTACTCTACCCAGCAAGGATCTCATTCAGATTTGATGGAGAAATTAAAACCTTTACAGACAAGCAAAAGCTGAGAGAGTTCAGCACCACCAAACCAGCTTTACAACAAATGCTAAAGGAACTTCTCTAGGCAAGAAACACAACAGAAGGACTATACCTACAATAACGAACCCAAAGCCATTAAGGAAATGGGAATAGGAACATACATATCAATAATTACCTTAAATGTAAATGGACTAAATGCTCCCACCAAAAGACACAGAGTGGCTGAATGGATACAAAAACAAGACCCATATATATGCTGTCTACAAGAGACCCACTTCAGACCTAGAGACACATACAGATTGAAAGTAAGGGGATGGAAAAAGATATTCCATGCAAATGGAAATCAAAAGAAAGCTGGAGTAGCAATTCTTATATCAGACAAAATAGACTTTAAAATAAAGACTATTAGAAGAGACAAAGAAGGACACTACATAACGATAAAGGGATCGATCCAAGAAGAAGATATAACAATTGTAAATATTTATGCACCCAACATAGGAGCACCTCAATACATAAGGCAAATACTAACAGCCATAAAAGGGGAAATCGACAGTAACACAATCATAGTAGGGGACTTTAACACCCCACTTTCACCAATGGACAGATCATCCAAAATGAAAATAAATAAGGAAACACAAGCTTTAAATGATACATTAAACAAGATGGACTTAGTTGATATTTATAGGACATTCCATCCAAAAACAACAGAATACACATTTTTCTCAAGTGCTCATGGAACATTCTCCAGGATAGATCATATCTTGAGTCACAAATCAAGCCTTGGTAAATTTAAGAAAATTGAAATTGTATCAAGTATCTTTTCCGACCACAATGCTATGAGACTAGACATCAATTACAGGAAAAGATCTGTAAAAAATACAAACACATGGAGGTTAAACAATACACTACTCAATAACGAAGTGATCACTGAAGAAATCAAAGAGGAAATTAAAAAATACCTAGAAACAAATGACAATGGAGACACGACGACCCAAAACCTATGGGACGCAGCAAAAGCAGTTCTAAGGGGGAAGTTTATAGCAATACAATCCCACCTTAAGAAACAGGAAACATTTCGAGTAAACAACCTGACCCTGCACCTAAAGCAATTAGAGAAAGAAGAACAAAAAACCCCCAAAGTTAGCAGAAGGAAAGAAATCATAAAGATCAGATCAGAAATAAATGAAAAAGAAATGAAGGAAACAATAGCAAAGATCAACCAAACTAAAAGCTGGTTCATTGAGAAGATAAACAAAATTGACAAACCATTAGCCAGACTCATCAAGAAAAGAAGGGAGAAGACTCAAATCAATAGAATTAGAAATGAAAAAGGAGAAGTAACAACTGACACTGCAGAAATACAAAAGATCATGAGAGATTACTATAAGCAACTCTATGCCAATAAAATGGACAACCTGGAAGAAATGGACAAATTCTTAGAAATGCACAACCTGCCAAGACTCAATCAGGAAGAAATAGAAAATATGAATAGACCAATCACAAGCACTGAAATTGAGACTGTGATTAAAAATCTTCCATCAAACAAAAGCCCAGGACCAGATGGCTTCACAGGCGAATTCTATCAAACATTTAGAGAAGAGCTAACACCCATCCTTCTCAAACTCTTCCAAACAATATCAGAGGAAGGAACACTCCCAAACTCATTCTACGAGGCCACCATCACCTTGATACCAAAACCAGGCAAGGATGTCACAAAGAAAGAAAACTACAGGCCAATATCACTGATGAACATAGATGCAAAAATCCTCAACAAAATACTAGCAAACAGAATCCAACAGCACATTAAAAGGATCATACACCACGATCAAGTGGGATTTATTCCAGGAATGCAAGGATTCTTCAATATACGCAAATCAATCAATGTGATACACCATATTAACAAGTTGAAGGAGAAAAACCATATGATCATCTCAATAGATGCAGAGAAAGCTTTCGACAAAATTCAACACCCATTTATGATAAAAACCCTGCAGAAAGTAGGCAGAGAGGGAACTTTCCTCAACATAATAAAGGCCATATATGACAAACCCACAGCCAACATTGTCCTCAATGGTGAAAAACTGAAACCATTTCCACTAAGATCAGGAACAAGACAAGGCTGCCCACTCTCACCACTCTTATTCAACCTAGTTTTGGAAGTTTTCGCCACAGCAATCAGAGAAGAAAAGGAAATAAAAAGGAATCCAAATTGGAAAAGAAGAAGTAAAGCTGTCACTGTTTGCAGATGACATGATACTATACATAGAGAATCCTAAAGATGCTACCAGAAAACTACTATAGCTAATCAATGAGTTTGGTAAAGTAGCAGGATACAAAATTAATGTACAGAAATCTCTGGCATTCCTGTACACTAATGATGAAAAATCTGAAAATGAAATCAAGAAAACACTCCCATTTACCATTGCAACAAAAAGAATAAAATATCTAGGAATAAATCTACCTAAGAAGAGAAAAGACCTGTATGCAGAAAATTATAAGACACTGATGAAAGAAATTAAAGATGATACAAATAGATGGAGAGATATACCATGCTCCTGGATTGGAAGAATCAATATTGTGAAAATGACTCTACTACCCAAAGCAATCTACAGATTCAATGCAATCCCTATCAAACTACCCCTGGCATTTTTCACAGAACTAGAACAAAAATTTTCAAAATTTGGAAAAACAAAAGACCCCGAATAGCCAAAGCAATCTTTTTTTTTTTTTTTTTTTTTTTTTTTTTTTTTTTTTTTTTTTTTTTCCGGTACGCGGGCCTCTCACTGTTGTGGCCTCTCCCGTTGCGGAGCACAGGCTCCGGATGCGCAGGCTCCGGATGCGCAGGCTCAGCGGCCATGGCTCACGGGCCCAGCCGCTCCGCGGCATATGGGATCCTCCCGGACCGGGGCACGAACCCGTATCCCCTGCATTGGCAGGCGGACTCTCAACCACTGCGCCACCAGGGAGGCCCCAAAGCAATCTTGAGAACGAAAAACGGACCTGGAGGAATCAGGCTCCCTGACTTCAGACTATACTACAAAGCTACAGTAATTAAGACAGTGTGGTACTGGCATAAAAACAGAAAGATAGATCAGTGGATCAGGATAGAAAGCCCAGAGATAAACCCACGCACATATAGCCAACTTATCTTTGATAAAGGAGGCAGGAATGTACAGTGGAGAAAGACAGCCTCTTCAATAAGTGGTGCTGGGAAAACTGGACAGGGACATGTAAAAGTATGACATTAGATCATTCCCTGACACCATACACAAAAATAAGCTCAAAATGGATTAAAGACCTAAATGTAAGGCCAGAAACTATCAAACTCTTAGAGGAAAACATAGGTAGAACACTCTATGACATAAATCACAGCAAGATCCTTTTGGACCCACCTCCTAGAGAAATGGAAATAAAAACAAAGATAAACAAATGGGACCTAATGAAACTTCAAAGCTTTTGCACAGCAAAGGAAACCATAAACAAGACCAAAAGACAACCCTCAGAATGGGAGAAAATATTTGCAAATGAAGCAACTGACAAAGGATTAATCTCCAAAATTTATAAACAGCTCATGCAGCTCAATAGCAAAAAAACAAACAACCCAATCCAAAAATGGGCAGAAGACTTAAATAGGCATTTCTCCAAAGAAGATATACAGACTGCCAACAAACACATGAAAGAATGCTCAACATCATTAATCATTAGAGAAATGCAAATCAAAACTACAATGAGATATCATCTCACACCAGTCAGAATGGCCATCATCAAGAAATCTAGAAACAATAAATGCTGGAGAGGGTGTGGAGAAAAGGGAACTCTCTTGCACTGCTGGTGGGAATGTGAATTGGTACAGCCACTATGGAGAACAGTATGGAGGTTCCTTAAAAAACTAAAAATAGAACTACCATATGACCCAGCAATCCCACTACTAGGCATATACCCTGAGAAAACCATAATTCAAAAAGAGACATGTACCAAAATGTTCATTGCAGCTCTATTCACAATAGCCCGGAGCTGGAAACAACCTAAGTGTCCATCATCGGATGAATGGATAAAGAAGCTGTGGCACATATATACAATGGAATATTACTCAGCCATAAAAAGAAATGAAACTGAGCTATTTGTAATGAGGTGGATAGACCTAGAGTCTGTCATACAGAGTGAAGTAAGTCAGAAAGAGAAAGACAAATACCGTATGCTAACACATATATATGGAATTTTTTTTTTAAATTGTCATGAAGAACCTAGGGGTAAAACGGGAATAAAGACACAGACCTACTTGAGAATGGACTTGAGGATATGGGGAGGGGGAAGGGTAAGCTGTGACAAAGCGAAAGAGAGGCATGGACATATATACACTACCAAACGTAAGGTAGATAGATAGTGGGAAGCAGCCGCAGAGCACAGGGAGATCAGCTCGGTGCTTTGTGACCGCCTGGAGGGGTGGGATGGGGAGGGTGGGAGGGAGGGAGATGCATGAGGGAAGGGATGTGGGAACAGATGTATATGTATGACTGATTCACTTTGTTATAAAGCAGAAACTAATAAAAAAAAAAGAAAGTAAAAGAAGAAAAGAATGTTGTGTTGCTCAATAAATAATGCTCATAGATCCTTAAATGTGGAGTGACTTTTGTTGACTGGCCCATCTTACCAGAGAAGAAACTGAAAGAGGTACAAATTATCTGCCTTACTATAGTGACTTTCAAAGCATTGGAGGAAAAAAAATCTAAAGTTTCCAATTCATTCTACAAAGCTAGAAAAGCTTTTAAAAAACTATAATCAAAAACAAAACTTTAGGTCAGCATTTCCAAAACTGATCCACAAATCCCTCTTTCTAATACATATTAATGAATGGTGCACCCACAAAAAAGATTTTGTGATCAAACAACTTAGAAAAGTGCTACATAGATTTTGGAAAATTCAGCCTAAAATACATTTTAAAGGTACGTTGATTTCAGTACTGAAGAGTCATAATTTTGTTTCATAAAAGATATTACAAAATTTTGAATTCCTCTATTTATTAGAGAAATAAAATTTCTGTATGTCATATATATATTTTAAATGTATATCAATCAAAATTTCTAGGCATTGCTTTTATATAAAGTCCACTCTGTTTGCTAATTTCTAAATCTAGCAAGAAATCATAATACTAAAAACCCAATATTTTCTCTAAGAGGCAGATATCAAGAGTCTCAGCTGAATATCTCTTTTGGCTTGGTTAAAAGGTGGACAGAAGTTACTAAGTTCAATTATGACCCCCCAAAAAAATCCCTAAATATTTCAAACAGTTGACTTTTCATACAAAGCACAGGGTATAGGCATATGGACTGGTATAATTAGCACCAGTTTAGGCTGTCTCTTTGAAATTTTCATTGTTTTTTATGGCTCTGATTTGAGTCACAACAATGAAAAGATAATTAGTCATAAGAAAAAAAAATCTGGTTATATATGTGGTTCAGCTACATTACTTCTCATGAAACCAATATCAGACCTTTTTAATTTTCCTTCTAATGAAGATGAAAACGGCTAGTGAATAAATCATATAGAGACACTACAAAAAGAAGGAGTGCTTATCACACTGAGCAGTATCTTGCAATTTTTTGAAGACTGCTTCAATGTATCAAAAGAGGGAATGAGGTTTTAAGGATACTTGCAATAAGCAAAAGGAATCATTTTTACTCCAGAATCATAAAATCGCATCGTTTTTTAAAAAAAACTACTGGACACTAGAGTGAAAACTACAAACACTGAATTTAATGTGTTAAAATTCCAGACAGCCAATAATAACTTTCCCAGAAGAGTTCATCTCACTAGGATTCAGTGTGGACACTGGGGAAATTCACACCATTAAACGGAAAAAGTTGCCGTCTTTGGTCAGTTCCAGGGAAATAGATTCTGAGTCTGGGATTAGCGTGCAGGAGGCTTGTTGGGGGGCAGAAGCAGGGGGCAGAACACCGGGAGGTAGAAAAGGATGTGGGACTGGGCAGAGGGGAAAGTTGAACTGTGATGTGGCTGTGATCAAAGTCTCAGTCAGCTCCAGTGAATCCTGTAGGAAGCTGTGGAGCTGGGATGGCCCTTTCAGAGATATGCAAACTTGAGGCAAGAGAGCCAGGTCCTTGTATCTCCATACTGAATATGGACTGCCCTAGGGAGGAGATGGAACCTGGGGCAAGATCACCCGCTTTGGCCAAGAGCAATGCCTGGGGAAGGACTCAGCTGTGAACCAGCAGCTGGTGGAATGTAGGGTTCCTGGGCAGTGCAGGAAGCATCTCGGGACTACTGGTCCCAAGAGTGGGGACTGTTACTAATCAGTGATATTGAGCTGCAAGAATTCCTGACATTAGTGAAATGCAATGAGAAATTCATTTCATGCTTATCTACTCAGGTAAAGTTCAAAGAAGAAAAATCAGCAGAACATTAATTAATTAATTAATTAATTAATTAATTAATACATGCTAGAGTAGAAGTTTGGGAAGAACAGAAATAGATGTAATGTAACTCTGAGATAACTGACATCTGCTGAAGTCTGATGTTAAGTATTTATTTAGATTTTCTCCCCCAGGCACATGCACATACCATACACACCATGATCCTTAAGTCAAGAAAATTTAGTCTAAGCAGTAACTCCTGGTCAGAGAAATGTGTCATCACTCTGTTGAACAGATATCTGCATGCTATTACTTAACTCAGACCAAAACTAAAACCACACACTTGTAGGTAGGTAATACCAACGCACAGTGACCTTGGCTTAGCAATAACATTTTATTTCCCCCTATTTCCCCCTAGTATTTTGGCTGCTGAGAAAGTCCTGTTTCCAAACACCTAACCCAAATAAAATGTAAAATGTAATCTCCCTATTTCCTATTTCTCTGTCTTCACTGCATCTCAAATCTAAAATATCTCACACCAACCTCCTCACCAAATTCACTCAGAGATTTTTTTCAAATTAACAAGATATAAAACAGACAAGATAAGTGCATGATGCTCTCAGTTGAATTCACTAAAATCAACCTGAAAAGCAGGAAATCATTAATTATTTTTAAGTAAAAGGAACAAAATACTAGAAATTCGATCAATTTTCAGTGGCACAATTTTGGGGTGGAGGTGTTGATGAAATACATATCGTGCATTTTTCCTCGACCAGAAACCTACCCTTTTTCAAGACTAGTTTCAGAATCACTTATATACCTAAAATACATTGAACAAGCTATTACATGTGAAGAGTACAGATTCAGAGCAAGAAAGTATCTTAGATCACCTAGTTCAACCCATTTTACAGGTAAGGAAATTGAGGCTAGAAATGGGAAACCACTCATCAAAGAACATGGAGCTAATTAGTAGCCACTGCCACACAAAAACCCAACTCTAAAAGCAGTGTTCTTCCTGCAACAATAGCTCTGTTAACACTTCGGGAAGTTTCAATGTGTTCTTGTTTTCTATGTCATTGCAATTAACATTTAATCTAGTAGGAGACTGTGGTTCCTAATGTGGCGGCTAATGTTTAAATGTTTAAGCTACTTTGGTATTTTGTGAACAATGCAGGACACTAGACAGATTTTGTTTCATAGATAAACCTGGTTATATATTTTGTATGGCTCTTAAAGCTGGGTAATGTGGTTACCAAGTCATAAAATTTTAAATGCATCTAACGTTAGTTCTTTACCTAGGCTCCAGGCCCGATACAAAAGAACTGAGTCCGTGAAACCCATGTGCTAATGGAACCAGTGGCTCTAATAACTGCCAGCAATGTTCTGTCTGGCAAGAGGTTTCCAGCTTAAGAGGATGAATGGCCCAAAGCCAGCACCAATCTTACAGCATGAAAAATTAAAACCAGAATATAGTTTCAAAATCTGTAAGGCATTTTAAATGTCTGGCTAACCCTGCGCTATAATTTCCATTCTAGTTTTTCCACTGTATTCAGAACGGGATTTTGTGTTAAGATTTTTTTTCTTTTTTTTTTTTTTGGTTTCTGCTTTATAACAAAGTGAGTCAGTTATACATGTACATCTGTTCCCATATCTCTTCCCTCTTGCGTCTTGTGTTAAGATTTTTAAAGAAGATAGAGAGGGGAAGAAAATCCATAACCATACATCCTCCCAACCTCTAAAAGTTCTTTTACTGCTTTTTACTTTTGCTTTTATTATGGTTCTTACAAGGAAAAAAAAGAAAAGAATATATATATATATATATATATATATATATATATATATATATATATATATATATTCTCATATTTCACATATTTTCTTCTTCATTTCCAGACATGATACACTTTTGCTGAGCACATTTTATATATTATCTATGGCACTTTGGCTCATTCCATGCTTATGAAGCCAAGGTTAAAAGTTCAATTGCAGCAAGAGTCAATGACCTTCACTCTGACCTGTGGCCCTAGACCGTGTTCCAGAACCTAACTATCCTCCAATAAAAGATGTTAGGAAAACCCCATACAGGAGTGAATGGTCTCCTGGAGCTACTGGAAAATATCTTCAATGACTTCTCCTTTGTCCAGAGACTAGTAGCACTATCTCCACATACAAAAAGCAGAGGCACTGACATTTTTTTAAAAACCAACTACATTCCAGGCCTTTCCTTGGACCCTAGGGACAGACACATTAATGAGAAAGTTAGGTACAATCCCTGGATTCTAAATTCTGCTTCTTCCAGGAAGCCTGTTGGAAATTTTCAACTAATCCTGATTCCTCTCTTCTTTGAGTTCCTATAGCACTTAGAGTCTGTAACTAGATATTATAGCACCTTCCACTGGTATCTCTTGCTTCATTTTCATTTGTTCTTCACCACAAGAGGGTCTCATTTCCCCACCTAGATTACAAACTCTTTGAAACCAAGAACCATTGCTCTTTATTCTCTGTCCCACACAACGCTTAACACAAGAGTGATCACTCTATTGATACCAACTGTTGCTTTTTAATTGCCCTTAAGCAGCTAAAAAAAAAAAATTAGTTAAGAAGGAAGACTCAGTGATTTCAGATAAAATTTCGATTGAGAATTCATTTCCTTAAAAATTCTCTCCAAAACATTGACAATAACTTTTAATCCACACAAAATGCAAAGTCTAAACATAAACTACTAAGTAATACATTCATACATGAATGTTAATACACAGTATCTATACAATATTAGGTGAAAAGCAAATTATTATCACTATATGTATAGAAAAAATAAGGATAGATACCAAAATATTACATTAAGCCATAGGAAATTGTGGGTTTTTTGCTCAAGAATGTTCAACTCCCACCAAGTTCATATGGCTAAACGTGTTATTAATTGTGTTTGGTTCTAGATGTGAACATTATAAGTAAATTGAAATACTCTTCACATTTTAGGGTATTTCTATTACTTTTCTATTTTTCTACAGTGAGTGTTTATGTTTAAATTAGAAAAACAATTTAAAACATACTCTGATTTATTGACTATACTAGTAAATTTTTTTTTATTTATGAAAAGATGGCTCTGACACAGGAAATCTGGCATCTAGCCTCCCGAAATATTGGTCAGATTTGCTTCATTAGATTCAGCTCAATGCTCCTTGAGAAAGCAGCTCTTTAGTATCTAACCCCCTCTAGTGAGCAGATTGCAAACCCTCAGCTCACTCTTGGAATATCACTTGAAAACAGACCAGCCGTACATTGGACGCTAGCATTGTTCCTAATAGTTTTTAATTGCAGAATATTCCAAGCTCATTCCTCAATGAGTTGTTTTTATTTTTCTCCAGGCCAAATGAGTCCAACATTTCTTTTATTAATGGGTCCATCCCTTACCTTCAATTCAATTTGAATTGCAAAGACTCAGAGTAGAAAATGGTATCACAATGTTAAGAACATCAGGGTTAGCTGGATCGTCCACCACATTTCTAGCTTCAGTGCAACCCACCTCTGTTAACTAGGGCACATGCCATAGGGATAATACCCACAGAATTGACAGGAAGAACCAAATATGTGATCTAGTACAGGGGGGCTGGAAGGATCATTAAATGCTACACAACAAAGCTGGAGGCTAATACCAAACATGGCTTTCACTGTTGGTTTGTACTTATTCAGAAATTTTATCAATGTCAATCTTTTATAGAATTTCAATTTAGCCTTCGGTTGAACTTCTCCTGTGGGTTTAGATTTATTGTGAAAATTTTAATTTGATGCATCAAATAAATAAATGAACATCTAGGGACTTCCCTGGAGGTCCAGTGGTTGAGGCTTCACCTTCCAACTTAAGGGGTGTGGTTTCGATCTCTGGTTGGGGAGCTAAGATGCCACATGTCTCGCGGCCAAAAAACCAAAACATAAAAACAGAAGCAATATTGTGACAAATTCAATAAAGACTTTAAAAAATGGTCCACATCAAAAAAAATCTTTAAAAAAATTAAAAAACAAATAAATGAACATCTAATATATGTACTCATTTGTAATTATAACTCATTTCCTAGATTTATTATCCATTGCTTCCTGAAGCTGAATTACTCCTGAAGGAGTTGCTGTTGGCACATCTACAGGATCAGCCCCCTCTTCCTCCAGGAAGGTCCCACACACAGTCTCTTGTTTCCCTTTACACTGGGAGGAGGGCTCTTTGTGAGATGCAAGCCTCGGGCTGAAAACCATCTCACATTTCCTACTTTTGTTGGTTCAACAAGCATTTACTATGATCCCATTAGACATAAGTCACTGTGATGTGTGGAATATAAAGATGAATTAACTTTTTTTTTTGGAAAATGGAAAATTCCCCCAGGACAGCTGATCATCTAGAAAAGAAACTCACATCTGTATGTAAGTAACAATAGAGTGAGGCAGAGTGTGACAAGAGGCCTCTGTGAAAGGTGCAAATGAAGCGGGGTTGTGAGGAAGCGGTGGTGTCATCATCACAGATGATCTTAGGGAGAAGGAGGCATTAGGTCTTAAACAACCACCCAACTCAAAACCTTTCCTCTGCCCATTCCTACCCCAGTCTCCTCTGCACCAACCTCTCCTCTTCCAAATGTTTCCTTTTTTTTCTTGCCTATCACCCATCAGAACTAAGTTATAGATAGGGGTTGGTCAGATACCAAGGCGGGGGTGGACCTAGGAAGAAAAAGAAAGTATAAAAGGCCAGGAGATCAAAGAGAAAGAAAAAATGTGTCCCAGGGAGAGAGTCAAAGGGCTCACACTGCAGGACTCAGGCAGGGGCAGCAAAAACCTGCTGTAGGTACCCCTTTCAACGTGTAGCTTGGTGCAGGCCCAGGCGCAAGGGTACCATGTAGGTAAAACATACCTACGCCAAGACATGTAAGTGCTTAGGGCTCCCGGTAAGTATGGCCCTTCTTTCAGCCAAGCCACAGCTGCCATGCAGGGAAGAAGCATTTCTTCCACTCCCGTGATGGCCAAGGTCACCTAGCCCAGTGAGGAGGCAGCGCTCCCAGTATTTGAATGACAAATTCAAATCTTTGTGCTCAGGCTCACTTGGTTTGGATCATCATGTTTCATGTATGTTGAGAAAGCAGGAAAAGACCCATTCTTCTAAAGTAGGAGTAGGATGGACTTTTTCTTCAGTGTCCCTAATAATCTCTTGTTGTAGAGAAATGGATAAAGAAGATGTGGTACATATATACAATGAAATATTACTCAGCCATAAAAAGGAACAAAATAGTGCCATTTGCAGAGATGTGGATGGACCTAGGGACTGTCATGCAGACTGAAGTCAGAAAGAGAAAAACAAATATCGTATAATATCGCTTATATGTGGAATCTAGAAAAATGGTACAGATAAACTTATCTGCAAAGCAGAAATAGAGACACAGATGTAGAGAACAAATGTATGGATACCAAGGAGGCGGAAGGGGGGATGAATTGGGAGATTGGGATTGACGCATATACACTATTGATACTATGTATAAAATACATAACTGATGAGAACCTATTGTATAGCACAGGGATCTCTACTCAGTACTCTGTGGTGACCTAAATGGGAAGGAAATCCAAAAAAGGGGGATATATGTATACATATAACTGATTCACTTTGCTGTACAGCAGACACACAACATTGTAAAGTAACTATACTCCAAAAAAAATTAATTTAAAAAAATCTGTTGTAAGCAAGGGATAGCGTGGAGTAGACCTAAGGAAACAATCCTTCAAGGACACAGCCCCACCTTGCATCCTTACACAAATGACAGCAGAAACGCAAAAGGACCAAACCAGGCAGGGAACAAGCCAGCAGCCCCTTCTGTTCTCTTATTGACACCCCTTTCTCTTCCCTGGTCCCCTGCCTCTAACCTACATCTGTGTCACCCTGACCCTCCAAGCTTTCAAACTCTGCCCTCCATAAAGACTTGGACTTGATTCCTCTGATAAATATCCAAGAGTCATTTAATCTCAATTCCTCATTTAATCCCAGTTCCTCATTGTCTTACCTGTAGAATGGAAATAATGACTACTTTACAGAAATGGGAGGATCACATGGGATGATGTTTATAAGTTAAATGATTTTATGTATGTAAATTTTATGTGCATGATTTATATATATATATATATATATATAAATGATTTTAGGTGAGGCAATCTGCACACATTTAGACAATATTGTCTAGCACACAACAGTTCTTTAGCCCCGTTGCTGCTATCACCTTGGATTTGCTGTCGTTTATGCTATTACGGAAGTTAAGCATTAGTATGTGTGAAAGCGATTTATAAACTGTAAAGATCTATGCAAATGTGATATTGCTAATGATTTACTTACTCTGTACCAAGAGATATTTCCATTTTACTTGGAGACAAAATCTTAAGCTAAAGGTGATGCTATAATGGCGGGAATTCAGACATGAGGGAAGAGAATGTAGATAAGGAAGACAATCCCCTCAAGGTCCCCCAAAAAGATATTAAGTAGGAAAGTAAAGCAGCTTGACACTTTCTCTACATATAAAGGCAACTCTGAGTAAAGTTAGTTAGTGATTGTACACAATGTTGAGGATAAACAGAAATAGATGGTTCCAAAAAGTCTGTCATAAAGATGGGATGTATTAGTCTTTGAGCATCTAGGGTCTCCTTGTATCTCCACCATCACATAAGGACTTCCGTAAACATGCAAATGCAAACATGCACACACTTTCCATCATGCAATACTGAACTTGCTTCCCTCCCAGCTTAGCTCTCCCGCCAGACTGGGGAAGGAGCATTCTCTTTGAGTTTAAGGATCAGAATCATTTACTATGGAAGCTTCCATTTTACACTCGTAAGTGAAGGCCAGAAAGGTCACGCAGCTGAGCGTGAATCACAGTCCAGAGAGGGGCAGACCCACCTGGAATCCAGGCCTCCTCTTCCCCCGCCACCCCGTGCCTATACGGCCTCATGCTGGCATCTGGCTTTTAGTCTAGGGTCTAAGGTGAATGCATGTTCCAACATCATTAGCCATATAAGCTATTTTAAGGGAGAAGCTTTGGTAAATTATGCCTGTTTGGATTTAGTACAACACTGATTCCAGCAGATGGCAATGAAGAACTTTATAATTCCCACATATGGGTGAGGAACCCAGTTTATACTCTTAAGTGATTACAACAGCTTTTGTTCTTTTTTTGGGGGGGTAGGTAAACAACTCAGTTTAATAACATTGAAAGATTTATGCAACCATCACCAACATCAAGTTTTAGAATGTTTCCATCACCCCCCAAATTTCTCCATGCCCATCTAAGGTGAATTCTTGTGCCTACCTCCAGTCCTGGGCAACCACTGATCTTCTGTCTCTCTCTATAGCTTTGCTTTTTTCTGGAAATTTCACACAAGTTGAATCATGCAATAAGAATCTTTTGTGTCTAGCTTCTGTCACTTAGCAAAATATGTTTGAGGATCCTCTCTGTTGTAGCATGGTTCAGTACTTTGTTCCTATTCATTACTGAACAGCATTCTACTATATGGATAAGTCATATTGTGCTGAGGGACACTTGGATTACAACAGTTTTTGTCCTGATCTAACCAATGTTTAGGTACAAGAAGAAAATTGTTTTCTTCTGAATGACATTTATTTTTTCCCTTTTTGTCTGAATACCAAAAAATCTGAAATCTAAGTTTGTTAATCATCTGACCCAAAATATATTACACTATGGCTCTGAACCAGGTACAGTGGAGGCTCTGTGGAAGGATACTGAAATAAACAGACATGATGCCCCATCAGATCAAAACAAATGGGTCTGGTCCATCCACGCAGGGACTTTCACAGACAGTTCAACAACCGGAAGTTAAAGAGAATGAGTTTTAAGGAGACCTACTTACTTCTGACTCTAAATGTGAAGACTTAATAAAATCATGAAGGTAGTTGGACCAGAGCAGCAATTCCCAGATCTGGCTGATGTTTTCTCAAGTCCTTCTTCCATATATTCTGATTTATTTAACTTTCAGATAAGCACTGAAAGTTATGTATTTTGAAGCTCCCCAGGTGACTCTGATAAACCTGATGTCAGGTTTGGGATCTTCTTGTCTCTAGATGACCTTTGCTGTCCCTTCCAAGACCAACGGCCCTCATTACTATGGAAGACAGCCAGGAGCAACAGAATCAGCTCCTGCTGGCCCCCTTGTCAGCTGAAGCCAGAGCTGAGAGCCCTGAGAGTTTTGGAAGCAGTCTACTTGGAAATAGGGGTGGACCTTTTATTCTGCATATGGACCTTAAAACATGATTTGTATACACATATGTATGCAAACACTGGTAATATATATATCAACCAAAGGTGGTTATCAATATGAGGGCTAGAAAATGCTATTAATGCCATTTCCCTAAAAGAGCCACTATTTCAGCCTTTTAGAAAGCACCGTATGTGGTGAATACACTTTTGAAGAAACATATCAACACATAATTACCGAACAGAAAGCAATGGGATGCATAATATTGCTAATCTGCTTTATTTGAAAGCAATTAGAACACTGAGCATTGGCTTATATTCCCTTTTCGAGGAACAAATTTAACTGAGAGCCAAATAGCACAAAGCTCTGTAACTTAGACAAAAAGAGTTATTAAAACTGTCAAGGCCAATGCATACTTAAGGATGGAAGTAAACTGTGGCTGACACCTTCTTTCCATTAGCTCACATCCATATTTCCCTTGGATGTGTGCTTGGCAATTCAAAATTATTAAGTTCCAAATGAGTCATTTGTTTTGTTTTGTTTTTTTAACATCTTTATTGGAGTATAATTGCTTTACAATTATACAATGTTGTGTTAGTTGCTGCTGTATAACAAAGTGAATCAGCTGTATGTATACATATATCCCCACATCTCCTCCCTCTTGCGTCTCCCTCCCACCCTCCCTATCCCACCCCATTAGGTGGAAACAAAGCACAGAGCTGATCTCTCTGTGCTATGCAGCTGCTTCCCACTAGCTATCTATTACATTTGATAGTGTATATATGTCCATGCCACTCTCTCACTTCATCCCAGCTTACCCTTCCCCCTCCCTGTGTCCTCAAGTCCATTCTCTACATCTGCATCTTTATTCCTGTCCTGCCCCAACTGGGCATACACCCTGAGAAAATCATAATTCAAAAAGAGTCATGT
Source organism: Hyperoodon ampullatus (assembly GCF_949752795.1). NCBI lineage: Eukaryota > Metazoa > Chordata > Mammalia > Artiodactyla > Ziphiidae > Hyperoodon > Hyperoodon ampullatus. Next base: position 72,812,834 of record NC_136918.1, on the reverse strand, counting down.
ACCACAATGTTCATTGCAGCACTCTTTACCATAGCCAGGACATGGAAGCAACCTAAGTGTCCACTGACAGATGAATGGATAAAGAAGATGTGGCACATATATACAATGGAATATTACTCAGCCATAAAAAGAAACAAAATTGAGTTATTTGTAGTGAGGTGGATGGACCTAGAGTCTGTCATACAGAGTGAAGTAAGTCAGAAAGAGAAAAACAAATACTGTATGCTAACACATATATATGGAATTTGTTCTGTTTTGATGGAAATATCTGAGATTCTTTTTGGATGTTATTTCTGAAATAGAAATAATGATGTACCCCTACTGATTATTGGCAGATTTATGTTTACATATGAATCTGTAAAGAATCCACTCGAGGAATACGCTGTCTTGATAGAGACCTTATGATAAAGGTCTTCAGCTCCAATGTTCTCCTTCAGGTTCCTGCACCACCATTGTCAGAGCCATTTGGACATTTGCTATATATTACTAATTTGTTACAGCTTAGGTGTTTTTGTTTTGTTTTGTGTGAAGTGTTTCCTGGTAGACAACTGTTTGCAGGCTGTGTCCTCTGTCCAGGTTAGAAAGAAGGAACTGTTAGACTGTCCGAGTTGACACTGGTGCCCAGATATCTGAAGTGTCACCCTGGCCCTCCTCCTTGGGGGATGGGGTTTTGGTGTGATCGATGGAGTCCACTGGGTCTGTAAACCCACCAAGTGAGTGATTACCTGGTTCCTGAATTTATAGTTGGGAAAAGAGGGCTTAGTCAGTGGGTGTAATGCCCACATTGGATCCTCAGTCTGTGAAATAAGGGATCTCATGGTGGGGAAGGTCAAACTGAAATCTCTGAAACTGCCCACCCCCAAATTTAAAAAATTATCACATCCAATGGGTAGGGGATGGCAGGAATCAGTGCCAGCTTTAAGTATCTAAAGGATGAAATGGTGGTGGTCCTCATCATATCTTCATTTGATTCTCTAGCCTGGCCCATGGGAAAAAAACAGATGGGTTCTAAAGGGAACCCTCCTATGCTGTGGTGGGAATGTAAATTGGTGCAGCCACTATGGAAAACAGTATGGAGGTTCCTCAGAAAACTAAAAATATGGTTACCATATGATCCAGCAATCCCACTCCTGGGCCTATATCCAGAAAAGAAAAAAACTCTAATTCAAAAAGATACACGTACCCCAATGTTCACAGCAACACTATTTACAACAGCCAAGACATGGAAACAATCTAAATGTCCATCAACAGATGAATGGATAAAGAAGATGTGGTACATGTATACATAAATAAAAGCATAAAAAAGAATGAAATAACGCCATTTGCAGTAAACATGGATGGACCTAGAGATTATCACACTAAGTGAAGTCAGAAAGAAAAAGACAAATACAATAGAATTCACTTATATGTGGAATCTAAAAAAAAAATGATACAAATGAACTTATTTACAAAATAGAAACAGACTCACAGACTTCGAAAACAAACTTATGATTGCCAAAGGGGAAGAGGGAGAGAGATAAATTAGGAGCTGGGGATTAACAGATACAAACTACTATATATAAAATAGATAAACAACAAGGAATCTACTGTATGGCACAAGGAACTATATTCAATATCTTATAATAACCTATAGTGGAAAAGAATCTGAAAAATATATCTATAAATATATATATATAACTGAATCCCTTTGCTGTACACCTGGAACTAATAGAACAATGTAAATCAACTATACTTCAATAAAAAGTTGTTTAGAAAAAAAAAAAAGCAGATGGGTTCTAGAGTGGACCTTTGAAAACTCCACCAGGTAATAGCCCCAACTGCAGCCACTATGCCAGATACGGTATTCTTCTAGAGCAGATTAACACAACTTCAGGTACATGCTATGTGGCCATTGGTTTGGCATATATGTTTTTTTCTATTCTAATCAGAAGAGAGGATGAGAAATAGTTTGCATTCACATGGAACAGGCAGCACCATACATTTACAATTTGCCAGAGAACTATGTTAAATCTCCTTCCTCTGGTCATAGTATATTCCAAAATATCTGGATTATCTGGATATCCAACAGAGAATCACATTGATTGGTTAGACATATAACATTATGCTACTGGGCAAGATAAATGAGAAAGCTAGCATGCTGGAGGCCTTGGTAAGATCCATGCACTCCAGAAGGTGGTAGACAAGCCTTATAAAGATTCAAGGGGCTACATCAGGAAAAATTTTGGAGTCCAGTGGTACTAGGCATGCCAGTAAATCCTCTCCAAAGTAAAACAAGAATTATTGCAGCTTACCTTCTACCCTGAAGTAGGAAGCTCAGGGCATTCAGGCTCTGACGGCAGCATACTCGATACCTGGGAACGCTGCCCCAGTCTCTGTACCAGGTGATGCAAAGTACTCCCAGCCTTGAGTGGGGCCCCAGGAAAGAAAGGGCTCTTCAGCAGGTCCAGGCTGTGGTGATACAACAACCCTGTCACCTTAGCCTTTTGAGCCAGCAGAACCTATGGTGGTAGAGATATCCGTGGTTGGAAAAGATGCTGTATCGAGTGTATGTAAGCCACAGTGGAGGATGTCCTACAAGTCCTAGGAATCTGGAGCAAGGCCATGCCATAGGAAGGGAAGAATTAGACACCTTTTGAAAGACAACTTCTCATTTGCTCCTGAGCTCTGGGAGGGATGGAGTGCTTGGCCACAGGGCACCAGACAACCATGCAGCCAGAAATGCTCAACACGAGCTTGGTCCAATCAGACCCACCAAGTGATGACGTCAAGTAGGCCCAGCAGCGCTTCATCACAAGATGGAAAGGGTATATCTGGGATCAAAAGCCCGCCAGATCAGAGTGATGACGTCAAGTAGGCCCAGCAGTGCTTCATCACAATATGGAAAGGGTATATCTGGGATCAAAAGCCCACCAGATCAGAGGGCATAAGCAAGCTGTATGCACAAGTAGCTCAGACCCCCTTACCAACCACTTTGTCAATTACTTTGCCATTCCCTCAGCTCAAGCCCACAGCCATTTGGAGAATCACGTCTGATCAACTGACCACCACGCTTTAAGGATGGGTTGGCTCAGCAGGTGGTGCAAACTAGAAATGGATGGCAGCTGTTTCAGCCTCACTTGAAAGAACAGTTTCAACGCCTCAGAATGCTTATATCAGGACCAGAAAATAATCTGGCCCATGGAAATTAAAGACCAGCAACATCTGACCAGCGCTGAAATGATTTATTTTTCAGTTGACTGATACCCAGGATACTATTATTGTCGCCGGTGTTCATTATCCAGCAGATGCTAACTTTTTCACATTAACTGACAACCTGAAAGCCAGGCAGCTGAGCTACCCTCAAGTTAACTGCAAATGATGTTATTCAGAGTCCCAGATCCCTTCAGTTTCTAGTATCATCTTCTTTACCTGAGGGGGTGAGGCTTTGATACTGGGTCACCTCACGTCACAATACAAAACAGGTTTTGCCAGAAGCCTACAGCAGCCTAGGATGCAGACACGTACCCAGAAATTCACAGGAACAAATGCAAAGCATCTGCCCATGTTAATTACATTAAGATCAGCGGAAAGCTGGCTGCGCCTTAAAACAACAGAGTTAAAATGAAAGGAAGGCTGGTTCTTTGAAAAGTGGTAAACAAACAAATGACTTTATTCCTTCTTGGGAAACTTATTCAGAAAAGGCATATAATTTTACACACAGGAAGACAAATACACAGTCATTTTAATTACAACACACTCAGGAATCCAGCCCAGCACCTACTCTATACCACCGCAGCAACTTAATTAGCTTTCTCTGGTTATCATTTTATTTTGCTGCCACACTTTTGGAATGACCACCTTTCAAACACAATCGTATTAACATGTAACATGCTGCCCTGTGACATGCTCCCTGCTATGGGGCAGTGCTTTTGCAGAGCCTGACATGTGCTGCTTCTCCTGGCAAAGTTGTTTTACCTGAACCCGGCAGGGACTGTACAAAACCTTTCTGTTTCCTGTCCAGGAGGCAGGGCACACCATGGGGCCAAATCATTCTGCTTTCTTAATCCCGTCTTCATTTAGCATATGGGAAGAGACAGGATAGCTTTTCCCAACCGACCCTGAGCAAACACGTCAATTAGTTCAAGAGGAGCTTCACAGCTGAAAGGAAATGTGGAATTCATCTAGACTAATCCTCACGTTTTGCAAATTGAAAATCCATGTCCTAAATAATGGATCAGACTTCCACCAGTCCACTCAGCTAGAGAGCAGGAAATGTTAGCGGGCATGGGATCATGACAACGCACCCTGCCAAAGAGAAGCCATCAGCTGAGTTAACGGGATTGCCTTAGCAATCCACCCGCAGTGACTGCCTCCCATACAGCCCCAGACCTTTTCTCTGGTTACCAACCCTCTGCTCCGTCTTTGGCCTCTCTCTTGTTGGTTCCAGCTGTTCCTGTTGGTGTATGGTGTCAGCTGGGGTCCACTCCAGAGGATAGTTATGCCAGTTATTTAAACCCGTGGGGATTTAATTCAAGGACTTGGTTATATGGTTGTTGGAACACTAAAAGAGCAAGAAATAGTGCGCAGAAATAACCCAGAGGTTAGTAATTGCAGGAAGCAGACACCACCACAGGTGGGGGAACAACAGGAAAGAAGTGGGGTCACAAAGGCTCTGCAGTCACAGGAATGCTCCCCAGGATGTAGGTGATCCATCAGCCAAGGCTACAGCCGTCAGCTGGTGCCTCGTGGCTGATACCTGAATCCATGAAGGAATTGCCACGTGATTGTTCCTGGTCAAATCATTCCGATAGGACTTATTCTACCACTGAAGAAAACAAACTGTTTATGAAAAGAAACTCTTTTATAACAGCTGAAAGCCTTGTTATGCTAATGAAAAATCATTTTATGTAATCATTAAAGCCAGTCACTTAAGGATATATATACTAGGTAAAACTTTGTAACCTGGCCCTAATTACTGCATGTAGTTAAAAGTAATCAAAACCATTTCTTCAAAATTATTCTGTAATTAAGACGGCTCATCAGTTAGATGTGACTTTTTCCCTATCCCAACTTGTCCAAATTAGTAAAGTTCTTACCAAGAGCAATAAATCAAAACCATTATAATTACACTGATTGTGTTGTCTCATCCATCATAGGTCTCTAATCACTTGACCTATAATTGCTTTTGTAATTGCTTCAGGCTTTAGTAACAATAATTGCTGCTATTTATTATGAGTTGATTATGTACCAAGTAAGTTATAAAAATTTCATATGGGCGCTTCCCTGGTGGCGCAGTGGTTGAGAATCTGCCTGCTAATGCAGGGGACACGGGTTCGAGCCCTGGTCTGGGAGGATCTCACATGCCGCGGAGCAACTAGGCCCATGAGCCACAACTACTGAGCCTGCGCGTCTGGAGCCTGTGTTCCGCAACAAGAGAGGCCATGACAGTGAGAGGCCCGCGCACTGCGATGAAGAGTGGCCCCCGCTCGCCACAACTAGAGAAAGCCCTCGCACAGAAACGAAGACCCAACACAGCCAAAAATAAATTAATTAATTAATAAACTCCTACCCCCAACATCTTGTTAAAAAAAAAAAAATTTCATTTGATTGTTGCACTTTACCTGGGAGGTATTATTCCCATTTTAGAGATGAAGAAGCAGTTCTGAAAATGTCCTTGACTTGCACTCACAGAGATCTTTTAGGAGGTACTTTATGATTTATAGTATTTATCTCTGTTCCTTATGCTACTACAGAGATTAATGGAATTATATAAAAAATAATCCAAAAAAACACATAGCAATAAAACTATCCAAAATAGAACATATGGAGCATTTTTATTAGAGTTGTGGTAGCATCTGTGTCTGCTAATTCCATCATCTCAACAGCTTCTACTCTGTATCTACTGATTGTTTTTTCTTCTGGTTATAGGCCTTATTTTTCTGCTTCTTTGTATGCCTGGTATTATGGGTTGAATTTTGTCCCCCAATAAGGTATGTTAAGTCCTAACCCCTGGTACCTCGGAATGTGATCTTATTTAGAAATAGGGTTGTTGCAGATGTAATTAGTTGAGACCTGGATGAGGATGGGCCCTTAATCCAATATGACTGGTGTCCTTATAAGAGGAGAGGGCAGAAACTCATGATGAGAGCACCAAGTTACAGAGGCAGAGGCTGGAGTTATGCAGCTGAAATGCAAGGAGCACCACGGATTGACAGCCAGCACCAGAAGCTAGGAAGCAGCAAGAAAGGACTTTACCCAGAGTCATAGAGGGAGCACAGCCCTGCAGACACATTGATATCATCCATCTAGCCTCTAGAACTGTGAGAGAATCCATTTCTGTTGCTGTAAGCTACCTAGTTTGTGTTCCTTTGTTACGGCAGCCCTAGGAAACTAATAAACTTGCCAATTTGGATTGGATGCTGGATATTGTGAATTTTGCATGTTTGGGTACTGGATTTTGTTGTAGCACTTTAAGGAGTATTGGGCTTGGTTCCAGCATTCAGTTAAGTTACTTAGGAACAGTTTCATCTTTGTTAAACTTGCTTTTTTTTTAACTTTATTTTATTTGTTATTATTATTTTTTTGGCCACACCGTGTGGCTTGCGGGATCTTAGTTTCCCAACCAGGGATCGAACCCGGGAGTGGAAGTGCAGAGTCCTAACCCCTGGACCGCCAGGGAATTCCTAAAACTTGCTTTTAAAGTTCATTAGGATGGCTCAGGAGAAACCATTAGTCTAATGCTAACATCCTTCTTCAAACTATACTCAATGCCCACGTTTTACAAGGCCTCCCCACTGTGGCTGATGGGACTAAGAACTATTTCTAGCCCAGTGTGAGCTCCTGGAAATGTTTGACCTATTGCTGTCTGTGGGTCTTTCCCCAGCCTTGGGGAGTTTCTTCTCAGGCTGGTGCAGATCAAGACTCAGCCAAAGACTGGAGAGGACCCATCTGCCCATCTCAGGAATTCTCCGGGTAGCACTCTCTTCTCTGGTGTTCTCTCCCACAAATTCTAGGCATCTATTCTCTCAAAATTCTGATTTCTATCTCTTCAACCCAGCCAGACCTCTGGGCTCCACAACCTGGAAACTGCCTTTGGGCAGTAAGTTGAGTCAATTGTAGAGCTCATCTTATTGATTTGACTGTCCTTTTCTCAAAGATCACAGTCCTGCACTGCCTTAGTCAATTCATGGAAATCTTTGTTTCATGTATTTTATTTGATTTTCCTTTTTTTTTTTTTTGATGTTGAAGACTGAATCCAGTCCCTATTACAACATCATGGCTTGAAGGAAAGTATGTTATTTATTTTTTTAAGTAAACAAGAATATGGTGTTTTGAAGTTTCTTTCTTTTCCTCCCTTCTTAGTAGCTGGAGGGCACATCTCACGTCACTACTGCACATGAATGTGAAACATATCATGTATCTTTTTTGGCACCAATAGGTTTGCTGTGAAGTCTCCGAGAAAGAGAAATCTAAAAAGTGAATCAGAGCCCTGCAGATCAGACCCAAGGAACCCCAATCTCAATAAACATCTTGAGTTACTGATGACTGTTAGAGGCAAACTGGTAACAGAAATCGCATTTTGCTTTTCAAGGTGATTTCATGAGCCAAGCAGATGGCAAGCTTCCTCACTAGTCAGCAAGTGCAAACTCTGCGATTGCCATCTTTGAAACACTCTCACCTTGACACCATGTGGGACCAGGCAGGGCTAGAGGAGACAGAAAGCACTGAGATGACAAGTGAAAGCAGATGTCTTGTGTGGTGTGTGGTGTGATCATTAGAAACCAGGAAATTTATGTAAAAGTAAGTTGGGCAAAAAGCAACACTCTATACTAAATACATGCTAAATTACAGAGAGTTCATAAACATGCCAAACGCCATATTTTTATGGCAATTCATAAATTATAAGACATTCCCACATTTATTTATTTTTTTCAAACCTACTCTATACATGGTCTTCTATTTCTCAGCTGATGGAAATTCCGTTTTCCAGACTTTCAGGCCAAACCTCCCAGTCATTGCTGGCTCCTCTCCTCTCACACACCTCCCATCCAATCCAACCCAGCAAATCTGGTTAGTTCTAACTGTAATAGATCAAGATGCAACCATGCCTTAATACCCCCACTGTCTGGGTAACTAACTGTCCTCTCTCCTTGGATTCCTGCAAGAGCCTCCTAACTAGTGAACCAGCCTCAAATCCAGCCTTCCAAGACTATTTTCAATCCAACATCAAAATGGCCCTAATATAAATCAGATTATGTCACTCCCCTGCTCAAAACCCAGTGATGGCTCCCTATTTCTCTCAGAGGAAAAGATAAAGTTCTTATAATAGCCTATAAGACCCCATAGGACCCAACTACCCTGCCTGGTTCTCCTTACCCTGGTCTACCTTTTCCTTTTGCCATAATTTCATCATCTAGCCTGCTATATAATAGGGTTATGCCAAAATGCAACCCATTCTAGCAAACCAGCAGCCTTGGCTGGTAAAATGATACATATGCCCTCAGCTAATACATCTGGTGAGGACCGGTTTCCATACTGTTACTAACTACCTTAGCCAACACGGTCATACACAACTCTCCTTTTTGGTAGATAACAGTTATCTACAGAGCAGTTTGAGGTAGATGAGGGTGAATTGCTGCCACACTCTTGCTTTTTAGGTTATAACCAAAGCAAAGCTGACATGCATGCAGGTATGGGTTGAGCAAACAGTCATTAGCAAGCAGCACAAAACATCTCTGCTAAACTGTGTAAGTTCAGAGAGGTTCCAGCTCCCTGGATCCCTTTATTTTTATTTTTTATTTTTTTTATTTTTTTTATTTTTTTATTTTTTGCGGTACGCGGGCCTCTCACCGCTGCGGCCCCTCCCACCGCAGAGCACAGGCCCCGGGACGCGCAGGCCCAGCGGCCACGGCCCACGGGCCCAGCCGCCCCGAGGCATGCAGGACCCTCCCGGACCGGGGCACAAACCCGCGCCCCCCGCATCGGCAGGCGGACCCCCAACCACCGCGCCACCAGGGAAGCCCCCTGGATCCCTTTAATGTTACCTGACAAGTTCTCTCAAGGCAGACACAACAACATTTCAGAGGCAAGATTCTGTTAGGCTTTTAGACATCATCAAGCAACAAGAATCCTCTGAAACCAATGGACAGAGGATCATTTAGGGAATGAGCCTGGGGTGCCTTCCCTAAGGACATAGACTACAGGCTTTCCCCGGTTTTTATACCTTATTCATGCAAGAGGTATAGCCAATCCTCTTATCTTGACCACCTCAAGTTTCACAAAGGAGAGCCCATTTCTAACATACATTATATAGTCAACAGGTCCCCATTTTTATCAATAACACAGTTCTGACATTCAATTCTAATGGAATATCTAATTACCATACCCTTGGTTTGCTCAAGATACCAATAGTCCTTATGGTAGCCACATCTAGTATGAGACTGCTGTAGTCTAGAAGCTGATTACCCCTTTTGTATAGATTCTCCATGGGGCAAATCTCTGCCCCTAGATTTAAAATTTGTGTTAACTAGCACATACTTAATTTCACATTATCTAGAGGGAGTATATTAAAGTAGATTAGAGATCTTATAGCACATGGCAATGAGTTAACTGGTGCCTCCATTGACAAATAGTTCAATGCCTACTATTTTCACTATAACAAGCAGCAAGACAGAGTAGGTTTTATTTTCCTTTTTTTTTTTTTTCACAGCCACAACTGTTGATCAATTCTGGGTATCATATAACATGCCTGTGGCAGAAACTGAAAATCCAATCACAAAGAATTGGAAGACAGGAATGTCACATCAAAATGTCTTAAGTGTGGGTAACTGCCTGCTCTCCACCAAAAATTACTTATGTCTGTGGAAAGAAGTGATGGAAGAAAAATGGGCTTTCTGCAAAATCAGAAAATTCATAACCTAGAACATATAGTAGAATGTAATCAGAGTCCTATATGTCAATCATTTTTATTCTTTTTAAATGCTTTCTTTTATCTTTTGTGACTTGAATGATTCCGTTGTGAGTGTAGAATAATTGGCTTTTCTGTTTGAAAAAGGAATAATGTATTTCTAGTAAAAGTACTAGATTAAAAATATTCTTTTCATTGTATGCCAATATTTTTCATTTTTATGTTTGCTAGCATGTCTGACCAAATAGAAACATCAGATAATGTAGATGTGAATTTCAATGTAAAAATTATTCATTGAACATGAGTCAACAATATTCCCTACAGAAAGCTCTGCCAAACACTATCAGTCTAAAAAATATTGCTCTATCAAGCCATGCATCATTCAGGGAGAATTGTACAAGAAAATCTTTCTTGGTTTTTTACTGGGTTTTGCCAAATAATATTTCCAATATTTATGACCTTCATATCATAAGTTCTCTAAAATTAATTATTTAAAAAGAGATCTTGAATTGTGTTCTAGAAAGTCAGTCACCTGGTTTTTCCAAATTTTCAGTTATTGATGAACAAAAATAAAACCCGTATTGATTCCAGCAGGGCCAAGGTGGGGTTAAAAGAATATTTCTGTCCTTGGAGGAGAAATGATTTGGCTGGGGCTTAGAGAATTGCTGGCATTCAGCTCATGCTTCATGTTTCCAGGTGAGAGCCAAACACGAGTTTGTCACGGAGACCAGAAGGAGCACTTGTCAGGGTGAGAGTGAGGTCGAGGGTGGAGGAGAAGAGTGAAGAGGGAGGGGTTGAATGAGAAAAATCAGCTTGGCAAACTAAGGCGCATGATCCAAGGAGCAAATTAAGTACTGGCTTAGGGCACGAACACAGCAGAGGTCCCAAGGAAGGAGAAATATTAAATTTTGCCAAGTTGATCTGGAATTTTGCAAGCCAAAATTGTAAAAAAGGGGCTATTTTCATTTCAACATAGATGTGACTTTTACCTTTTATAGATGAGTGATGCTTTATTTTGAATTATGTCAGATGAGAGATGGGGGTGGCAGGAGCTCTGGCACCATCATCTCCTTAGTTCCGGGGCCTCTAAAGGTCTTATTTGGGCTCCAAGTGGAGCTCTAGAGGAGAAAGCTTGGAAACATAACAGGAAAAAATACACTGGCACATCAGGGGAAAGAAGGCAGCATCTTGTAAGATGAATCGCGCAGCAATATATGAGGTGGAGGAGAGCACAGTGAGAATTGTCACAGAGGGATGAGGTGACAGGAACTGCCAGGAAGACTAGCCCAGGGGCATTTTGAGAAATATTTCGTTTATCAGTACAAAGAGGCAGTGTTGAAAGTAGCATAATCCGCTTTCCTTCTATTTTTGTATGGCAAAATTATCCTATTTATGTAGGTTAAATGTAACTAATCTGTTAATACTCTTTATCAAATATTCTTGTAATAACATCAAATCTTATAACACATACATTCGTATATGTGTATGTATATATGTATATATGCATGCATGTATATATGTATATATACAAATGTACATAGAGAGGAAGAACTGATTCACTTCCTAAGATTACTAATGTCAGTGTATGTTTTTAAAGCAGCTTTGAGATAATAGTTCACATAGCATACAACTCAGCCATTTAAACTGTAGAACTGAATGTTTTTTAGTATATTTACAGGTACATGTAACCATCACCACCATCAATTTTAGAACACTTTTATCACCTCTAAAAGAAATCCTTTAGCTATCACCCCCTACCTTTCCAGTTCACTCCCAGCCCTGGGCAACCACTAATCTCCTTTCTGTCTCTCTTCTGGATATTTCATATGAATGGAGTCATATAATATGTTGTGTCTTAAAGAGGGTCTTTTTCACTTATAATGTTTTCAACATGCAAACATGTTGTAACATGTATTTGTGCTTCATTCCTTTTTATGGCTGGATAATATTTCACTGTACGCAGGTATGTACCACATTTTTTAAAATCCATTCATCAGTTGATGGACATTTGGCCTCTTTCCATCTTTTGGCTATTAAGAATAATGCTGCAGAGCTTCCCTGGTGGCACAGTGGTTGAGAGTACGCCTGCCGATGCAGGGGACATGGGTTCGAGCCCTGGTTCAGGAAGATCCCACATGCCGCGGAGCGGCTAGGCCCGTGAGCCATGGCCGTTGAGCCTGCGCGTCCGGAGCCGGTGCTCTGCAACAGGGGAGGCCACAACAGTGAGAGGCCCGCGTACCGCAAAAAAAAAAAAAAAAAGAATAATGCTGCAATAAACATTTGTGTACAAGTTTTCCTGTAGGCATGTTTTCATTTCTTCTGGGTCTATACCTGGGAGTGGAAGTTCTGGGTCATATTGCAACTCTATGTTCAATCATTAGAGAAACTGTTAGACTGTTTTTCAAGGTGGCTTCACCATTTTACGTTCCTACCAGCTGTGGATGAGGGTTCTGATTGCTCTACAGCCTCATCAACACTGATTTTTTTTTTTTTTTTTTTTTTGTGGTACGTGGGCCTCTCACCACTGTGGCCTCTCCCATTGCGGAGCACAGGCTCCGGACGCACAGGCCCAGCAGCCACGGCTCACGGGCCCAGCCACTCCACGGCATGTGGGATCCTCCCAGACTGGGGCACGAACCCATGTCCCTGCATCGGCAGGTGGACTCCCAACCACTGCGCCACCAGGGAAGCCCAACACTGATTTTTGATTCTAGTCATCCTAGTGGGTATAAAGTGGTATCTCATGGTGGTTTTGATTTGCATTTTCCTAAAGACTAATGATATTGAGCATCTTTTCACGTGCTTATTGGCCATTTATATAACTTTCTTGGAGAAATGTCTATCCAGCTCCTTTGCCCATTTTTAATTAAGTTATTTAGTTTTTAATTGAATAGTATTGAATTTTAAGAGCTCTTTATATATTCTCGATATTAGATTCTTATCAGATAAATGATTTGCAAGTATTTTTTCCCATTCTGGGGAAGTCTTTTTACTTTCAGGATGGTGTCCTTTGAAGTAAATTTGTTTTTAATTTTGATGAAGTCCCACTTATCTATTTTTTCCTTTGGTTGTTTGTGTTTTTGGTACCTTATCTAAAGTATCGTATCCTTTGGCAAATCCAAGGCTATGCGAGTTTACCCCTATGTTTTTTTCTAAGAGTTCTGTAGTTTTAGCCCTTACATTTAGGTCTTTGATCAATTTTGAGTTAATTTTTGTGTATGGTGTGAGGTAAGGATTCAACTTCATTACTTTACATGTGGCTCTCCAGTTGTCATGGAACCATTTATTGAAAACTTTTCATTCTACGTTGGATGGTCTTGGTGCCTTTCTCAAAACTCAGTTAACCATAGATGTGTGGGTTTATTTCTAGACTCTCAGTTCTATTCCAGTGATCTATACACTTAACCTTGTGCCAGTACTACCTTGTCATGCTTACCATTGTTTTGTAGTAAGTTTGAAATTGGGAAGTGTGAGTTCTCCAACTCTGTTCTTCCTTTTCAAGATTGTTTGTCCAATCTGGGTCCCTTACAATTCCATATAAATTTAGATTCATCTTACCAATTTCTACAAAGAAGTCAACTTCTTGCTTGAAAAAAGGTAATTACCTAATAAGATACATTTCATTTTAACACTTGAAAGATATTTTAAAGTCCAGTATACCAATCAGACAGGACACATTACCTTATTTTTTGGCAGGAGCACATAAGAAAATGGAAAATGTTTTCAAATTTTTTCAGCCAAGCAGATTCAGCACTATCACAAAATTCAATCATATCTTCCTGGAGAGAGAATTAACTTTTAGACAATCAAGGAAACATGTTCAGATCCTGGGGTCAAAAGTCAATGGGAATCATTTCTACTACTTTAATGAGTAGATATCCATCACTTCCTCCAATGTCCTAATTCCAATCTTCCACAAGTATGGTACAGATACAGCAGATGCATCATTTTAAAATGCTCATTCCCCTTGCTGATGGGCAGAGAAGGGTCTCAGAGAACCTCTGAAGCTTATTGTATTTTGAAATTGGAGGAACTTACATTCCAAGGAGAGAACACTGAGTTTTGAGGAAGCTGATAGTGTTAGAAAATTACTGTTTTCTTGGCTTCTGACTGGGCTGATTTATGTCAATTTTGTATGTATATTTATCAAAGTTGGGTAGAATGTTAACTTGTCCTAAAAGGAAGAGCTCTAAAAAAAAGGAAGAGCTCTAAACACTAAAATAATTTCCCCCAACTCATTCTATTCAGAAATTTCTGGGAATACTAAATTTTATAATACCTCGATGACACACCTTGGAATTCAGATGCAGTCTCCCACCTCCCTTTTCAACATATAGTTCCCCAAAAGACATAGCTAATTAGTGTACTCATAAACCAGTAAGAATAGGAGAAGTTTGTCACTCACTCAAGCAAAACCACAAACGTAAATGGTTCTGTTCATTATTTCTATTCTTTTCCTCTAAATTCTCATTTTAGGAATGTATTTAGGAAGTAGACTTTACTATTAGAGCTTTAGAATCACTTTTAGGGGTTTTTTTTCCAGGAAAATAAAACCGCATGATCTTTGCTTTTCATAAGAGTATTTTTCTGGCAATAAGTATAAAACTCATTTGACTTTTTCCCATAGGAAAAGTGTTCTAGTGGAAATATAGGCTCCTCCGGGGACTGGGCATTTGTAACCAAATAGTGTGGCAGTTGAGTTACTCTGTAGCCTTTTAAATTAGCAGATTCATGTAACAAGACAGATGGCCAAAAAAGAGTTAAACAGCCTTGGGTTGAGCTTTGGTGTGTCATTTGGGGTCAGGCTAATCTGGTTCAATTTCTTCATCTCCACAAATAGGGGGGGGAAATGTCCATCTTACAGCTTTGCTACGATTATATAAGAAAAGAAAAAGAAAAGTGTGTAGATGTTAACCCTCAATAAAACTATAAAATATTTCCACAAGATTCATGCATTTTTAATGCAAGCTGCCTCATATGCTCTGAATTATACAGATAATGAAAAAAAAAACTCAATTCTGCCTTGTCTGACTTAAAATTAATATTTTAACTTTACCTGTCTTTTAAAACCTACATATGATTTTGGGAAATGATTTGAATGATCCATGTCACTACAAAAGATATTTAGGGAAGATTCTACTGCAGAATTTTCTGTGTGATACTCTTCAGGGAGCAGAGACTACTCAAATCATACCTTCAGCCATTCCCAAAAATAACATGCATTTCTCACTTCTTGACACTAGATGGCACACCTCTGAAATAAAACAAGGAATTTGTATAAGGGAGGAAATGAATCTGGGTTAAAATAAGCCTCCTCAAACCAACATATCATGACATTTGAAATGGAGAAAGATGAGAGTGCCTGGAAAACCATTTATCTTTTCGATAATTAGGAAATGACATGGGAAATTAACCATTCAGCCATTGTATTATTTTCCTAGGGATGTTGTAACAAAGTACCACAAACCAGGTGGCTTAAAACAACAAAAATGTATGACCTCACAGTTGTGGAGGCTAGGTGTCAGAAACCAAGGTGTCGGCAGGGATGGTTCCTCCTTGAGACTCTGAGGGAGAATCTGTTCCAAGATCCCCTCCTAGCTTCCGGTGGTCGTCAACAATCCCTGGCATTCCTTGGCTTGGAGATGCATCCCTCCCATCTCTGTCTCAGTCTTCACATGCCTTCTCTGTGTGTCCCTGTGTCATCCCATGGCCTTCTACAAGGACACCAGTCATTGGATTTAGGGCCCACCCTAATCCAGTATGACCTCATCTTAGCGAATTACATCTGCAAAGACCCTATTTGCAAATAAGTCACAGTCTGAGGTTCCAGGTAGACATGGATTGCGGGGGACACTCTTTAGCCCAGTACACACAGCAACACCCAAACTGGGCAGCCAGGTTTGGAGCTGAGCTGTGAGATGCACTGACAAGCCATGTAACCTGCCTAAGCACACGTCTTCATCTTGTGAAAAAGGAATATTAACAGATGTGCCTCATAGTGTTGTTGTGAGGGTTAAATGAGGTCATACACACAATGTACTTAATGACTAGCACATAGTAAGTACTCAATAAATATTAGCTGCTACTGATGTTATTGTTATTACTGGAATTCAAAAACGGGTCCTCCCACCTTACGTTTCCTCCAGAGCCTGACATAAAGGGTTCTCTGGTCTGAGTTTGACAAAATGATGAAGAGGGCAAAATGCATCTCTTAAAAGACCCAGACTTGCTTCTGTACTTCTCCTCTGCGGGAAAGGGTCCACCTGTGTCTTGATATTTTTTATCATGTATTTATCAATCTTACTGAGTCTACTTTCCGAAAAGGATTTGTGATGACAATGTCCTTGTGTTCTCTTCCTGCTTCCTCAGGTTCTAAATGTGCCCAGGAATGGTCCAGACCTAGAAGAGTGGAAGACTTTGCAGCATTTGAGTAAAGGGGTAATACGGAGTGACAAGACGTAGTGACTGTACAACCTCAAGCAGAACCAGTTCAGGACAGGCGAACAGAGCCGCACCTGAACACACAGAAAGGGAGGGCCAGGCTGGGTCTGGGTGGGACTGCAGAGGTTGTAACAAAATAATCACACTTGGGGCCCAAAGCCAGCAGTGGATCTGGTGGGTAAAAGTGATGCTCTAGGGGAGGAGCCCCCCAGGGCACTCAGGAGGGAAGGAGCTTAGGGATGGCCTGAATACCTGCTAGTCGGAAGGAGAAAGGCTTTCAGACAGAAAGTGGTACCAAAGTAGCAGAGGGTGAGGAGGAAATGTCTCTTTACAAGGTAGCCAGGATCAGTGGACTCTGAAACCCTTACCTAGTTCCCTGGGCCCCTCAACTTTCATGCTCTAAGCAGACCATCACCCCTACCAGAGGCCTGCTCTGGCTTCCACATTCCCTTTCTCAGAGAAGGCCCTTCAGAATCGCCAGCCAGAAGCAGGGGTCATTCTGGAACCCTCCCTCTCCCTCATGGTCCACATCCTGTGGGTTCTACAACTCCAGAGTCACATGACTCCATCCCTTCTCTCCCTGCCCCTCCCCAGTACCTAAAGAACAAAGTCTTCAGCATGAACACAAGGCCTGTAGATTCTGAGCCCTTGTCTACCTTTTCAAGCCTCATCTGCTTGGTCCTCCATCGGTACCCTAACCTCCCTCCAAGACAAACTGTGACAAGGTTATTGCTGAATGAATACAGGAATGAATAAATGCACAAACAGGAGGAGGTTTAGAGCTTCCAAATATTTTTCTGTCAAATTCTACCTTTTAATAAAACAAACATTCTGGGGTTCTCTTATTAGATTGGTAAGATTGAATCCGTTGTGGATTTAAAAGGACCCTATCCAAAAAAAAAAAAAAAAAGACCCTATCTGTTATGAGAGTAGAGATTGCATGTTTCTCAGTCATAGCATGGTACCTCACACAGTGATATTTGTTGAATGGCAAGATCTAAATTCTCAGCCCTGGGGAGTTCAAGTTTGAGTTTTCTTCCAAGGTTGGGTCTTCCAATCTGCATTGTATATGGAAGGAGCAGAAATGAGTGTGACCTGGATGAATGCACCTGCTTCTGCAGCAAGAAGCCCTTGGCAGACACCTCTGACACAAAGGGCAGGAACTTGGAGGGAGAACTGAGGCCAAAGAGGAAGCAATGTGTGCAAGTAGGAGATAGGTGAGGGGCTAATGATGATCTGTGGATGGAGTCAGTTGTGAAAGTCTTGGAGGTGAATCCCAGGATGGATTGTCAGGTGAGATACAAAGACAAGAGGACTGGAGCCTACAAGGCAGGTCAGACATCAGTTCACATGGGTGCTCCTCTCCCTGGGTCTTCGTCAAACTGAACTCTTTACCCCCAAAATTCATATGTTGAAGCCTTAACCCCCAGTGTGATGGTATTTGGAGACAGGACCCGTAGGGAGGTAATTAAGGCTAAATAAGGCCATAAGGGTGGAGCCCTAATCCGATAAGACTAGTGCCCTGACAAGAAGAGGAAGAGACACCAGAGCATTCTCTCCCTCTCCCTCTCCTTGTGCACACGGAGGATGGGCCGTGTGAGACACAGTAAGAAGGCGTCTTGTCTGCAAGCCAGAAGAAGATCTGTCACCAGGAACCAAATTTGCTGGCACGCTGATCTCAGACTTTAGTCAGTTTGGGCTGTTTTAACAAAGTACCATAGATGGGATGGTCTATAAACAACAGAAATTTATCTCTGGAGACTGGAAGGCTGAGATCAGGATGCCAGCAAGGTCAGGTGAGGGCCCTTTTCCGGGTTGGTTTCAGACTTCTCATTGTAACCTCACAGGGTGGAGAGAGAGCTAGTTAGCTCTGTGGCCTCTTCTTACAAAGGAACTCCACTCTCATGACCTAATTACCTCCAGAAGGCTCCATCTCCAAATACCATCATATTGCGATTAGGGTTTCATCCTATGAATTTTGGAGGTGACCCAAACATTCAGTCAACTGCAGACTTCTAGCCTCCAGAACTGTAAGAAAATAAATGTCTGTTGTTTAAGCCACCAAGTCTGTGGTGTTTTGTTATGGCAGCCCTAGCCACTAAGACAGGTCTCTCTGGAAGGATCAGGCCCTGCCCTGCCCTGGTATAAGAAGCATTCTAGTCTTCCTATAGAAGCCAAACACTGTGATGGCTGCAGAAGACAGCCCCTGGCAAACACACGCACACACACACAAAGATAAAAGAATGAATCTATAACCGTGGAGTACTGAGTATCAACCAAACAAGGCAAAGGAAGATATCCTGAAAGTAAGGCTATGCAAGCTGTTCATAAGGCCAGATCTCTCTCCAAAGAAGTTATTTAGGGACCCCACAAAACAGGGCGTTAAAGCAGTGACTCGTGCAGTTTGGGGACTCACAAACATCAAAATAGTCAGTCACACTGTCCCTAAATGATTGGCTTCCAAGTGTCTGTCTAGGTTCTTACTTGTTCCTCACCCACCTGCTGGCTGACCTTCACTGGGCTGCTTCTACTTCAAGATCAACAGTCGTATCTCCATGACCGTGAGCCTTCCTGATTCCATTTATCCTTCACTTTGGAGATTTGGGAAATTAGAGCCACCATGAAACCAGACATCTATCTTTTTATTTTTGCAGAAAAAGTCCTTTAACAAAATTATTGCTTATACTCCATGAAGATGCGATTAAGAAAGTTGCCTCCTCCAATCAATCTTTTTTGACTACTTCCCCTGTAATCCAAAAAGAATTTATTTATATGTCTGCAAAAATTGAATGAAGCCAGATATAAAGACATTTTTGAAAACGCTTTGGTCATGAAATATACAAGTTGCTGTCTGGTCCAACAGGTTTCCCAACACTGGAAAATATAAAGTGATCCTGTAGTTAAACCCCATGTGTTTAGAAGATGTGAAACATCCTCCCCTCTGTCTGTGAGTAGTGATGGTGCTTCAGTTTTTAACTACTACTAAAAGCAAGTTTGTTTTCTGTTGAAATCCACCAGATCAATCATTTCTATATTCCTGCATCATTGCAGGACTTTTGCATCATTGCTAAAAGGGTATCTTGACAATTGGCTTCTATGTTCCAGGTGGACCCTTGCACCAAAATAATGAACCTACCATTACATGAACTTTAAAGAATGTCATCCAGTGCTTTGCATGTAACAAGGGGGTCTATTACTCTCAAGCACAGTTTGGGGTACACTTACTATGCAGTTAGACCACAAAATTAGGGGTTTGGGGATCAGAATGATTTGTGCAGGCTTTAGGATATACAATAGAGGATCCATGAACACTAGTGTGACACAAAGCCCCCCGCATCAGGAGCCTAGCTACAGAGTTTTTGAACAAGTAATTAATAATTAATTAAAATTGAAATAATCAAACAAATGTTGAGTTACCAGTTTACTGTTTAAAACAAGCTAGTTAAACATGCTGAAAATCTTATTTTCTGGAAATTTTTCTTCAGTATTAAAAACACAAAAATATTTTCTTTCTTAATAAAGAAAAATTTAGCTCCTTATGCAGTGATAGAAGGCTTAGAGAAAAACTGGACATGTTTGCTAGTTAAAATTAAAACCTATGCCTCTGAACTACATGATGGCATGGCAGTAGAATTCTGGACTGAACTTCTCTCCTTAAACCACCAGGGGTCATGATTTGCACTCTTTAGCAGAGAACAAAGCGAGCTGGCTGTGAAACAAGGTCAAGAGGGACTTTTTTCCTGGTAGTTTGAGCAAAGGCCCAAAACCAGGAACAAAGGCACTAAAGGCCCCTTTTTAGCTCACAGAGCTGCCAACACCCGCCTGCAGCTGGAGCCGGTTGCAGGGCCTGCAGGCTGGCTGAGGGTTCCTAAAACCAACCTGAGCTCCAAGAGCATCCTACCTGTTACTCAGACTAGACAAGAGGAGGGAGGGAGTCTGTCACTTGCGGGACTGCAGCATCCATGGAGAGAGACAAAGTCTTCCTTATGGGGAGAGAGACAGGGCTTACTCTCCCCAAAGGCTAGTGCAGGAAGGAGCCCCCAAGAAACTCTCTTGTTAAGATGGGGTGTCTGCAAGAAAGAGAGGAGGGCAGTCCATTCCCTCGACCATGTCTGCTCAGTCCCTGACTTGCTGATCTGCCTCCAGCAGAGGACAAGAGAGGTTAGGTCAGGGCTGGGGAAGGGGCAACAGTGGAGCAGCTCAAACCCCTCTGATGGCCGCGGGAAGGGTGCCAGGTTTCCCCAGTAATGGGGTGGGCACCTCAGATAGTAGCTGAGCTCATACTGCCTCACCAATCTTCACCCTAACGTGCACCAGCGGGGGAGAGAACCCAGCACAGGGGCCGGGGATGGGCTGAAGGGTGAGGTGAAGGAGGCCCAGCAGGAGCTGGCTGTCCCAGGCAGGGCAGGGAGCTCAGCATGGGAAGGCCTGTGGCAGCAGTGCCCACATGAGGGGACACTGGGCCCCAGCCCCACAGGGACTCTGCCAGAAAGGGCAGCCTGGATGAGCCAGAGAATCAGCAACGAGAAGGGACACCACAGCCTGCCCAGGGAGGGAGAGACACCTCTGCTCTTTGCCTCTCCCTCCCTCTGTTCCAATGACTGGAGGGCTTGGCTGGGGGCAGGGGAAGCTTATAAAGAACAGATTGTGCTCCTCCCTGTACACACACACACACACACACACACACACACACACACACACACAGCCATGAAAACCATAGACAGTTGTGACCTCCAGGGGCAGGAAGAGAGCTTCAAAAGGAGTTTGAACTTGAAATTTAAAAATGAATGAGGGACTTCCCTGGCAGTCCAGTGGTTAGGACTCAGTGCTTCCACAGCAGGGGACACAGGTTCGATCCCTAGTCAGGGAACTAGGATCCCGCATGCCACGCGGCATGGCCAAAAAAACCCAAAAAGAATGAAACTTAGCCAAATACTAAAATAAGATTGGGATAAATCAAAGTGACTACAAACTTAATGGTTACCCTCACGGTTGCACTCAGTTACTAGTCTTCTACTGTCCTTTTAGAGAGTGTCAGCTCTCTTTCCTCTAAACTGGGATTTGCAGTGAACCAGATCACCCAACACAGCAGGGAAAACAAAACGCGTGCACACACGCACACACGCGCACACACACACACACATAAATCAAGAGATCATGGAACTAGCACAACAAACCTTAAATATTATGAGAAAACTCATAATCCTGTTTGATAAAAAAATATAAATTCAACTTTATGGATAAAATACACCCTAATTATAGACTATTTAGGCAGTCAGAGTGGGTGTGGAGAAAAGGTGAAATCATGTCAATCGCCCATAGGGTAGGTCAGATGGAGGATCATTGCCAACCTGCATCTCTACCAACAAAGTGTGGAACTTGGATTAGGTGGTCTGTAGCATCCCTTGTCACTCTCTGATTTTATAATCTTATATATACATCTTTATTAAAGCACATTCTCAATTTCTCACATCCTTTTTTAAAAGGCATGTCAAAGTGCACCACACTGAAACTTTCAACTCTGGAAAGAAGGCAAGGTGGACTCCTGGGTGGGGGGCTTCCAGGGTCTAGAGAGGAAGGCAGCCGGCTTCCTACTCCAGACAGATGGCACCCTTCTACCTCCCGCTTCCAACTTGCCAACTGCCAGAGCTCCAGACTTTGTTTCCCGGCCAATTGTTTGGAACTTGGAGCCCCAGAGAAGTGCAGTGACTTACCAGCGTTGCGTGGCTAGTTAATGAACTTGGACAACAGACTGGTTCTCCTAGTGCCTGTCCAGAGCTGAAAGTTAATCATATTACTCACATGTTACACAGAGTAGTGAGGACAGTGCCTCCCCAGAGAGGCTCCCTCTGCCACAATCTCATCCAGTCGCTAAGAGATCAAGAGCTGCCATTTCCATGGCCGCTGCCCATCCCTGGGTCATCTCACTTCTTATGTTTGTCTCCGCTTCAATCTTTGTCTCCCCATACCTGCCATGTCTCCCCTCCCTTTCCAACTCTCCCAACTCCTCCTGAACATAATAGTAATAATATTCTCTGTAGCACTTTATAGTGGACAAAATGCTTTTGCCTGAGAGCACACTGTCTAAATTCCACCACAGTTCTATCTCGTGATTAGGGACCAAAACGATTTTACAAACAAGGGTACTGGGGCTGGGGGGAAAGGGACCTTCTCAAGGTGACAAGGCTAGTGTTAAAAACAAGACAACAGGTGAAAAAACTGAGTCATTTTGTTACTGAACCAAACTTCTGTCCCCTAGCTCACAGTAAAGCCAATCTACTGACACCAGGTTGTGGTGAAGGAAAGCACAGCATTTATTGCAAGGTGCCTGATGTGGGACTGAACAAGGAGAACGAGCAGGGCAGCTCGTACTCAAAAGACCTGAACTCTCCAATGGCTTTCAGGGAAATGTTTTTAAGGGCAAGGTGAGGAGAGGGTGGCAGGGTGCCTGATCAGCTCGTGAGCATTCTTCTGATTGGTCAGTGGTGAGGTAATCAGGAATCAATATCATCAGCTTTGTGGTTCCAACTATCTGGTGTCTAAGTACTTTGATCAGCATGCAGTTAACTTCTTCTACATGGTGGGGGTCTTATTATCTGCAAAACAACTCAAGGCCATGACTCAGGGTATTATCTATAGCCCTTGAGGAGGAATTAAAAGCCCTTGACTGTTTTATGGCTAAACTATTATTATTTTGTCTTGCTTGACTGTTTCCCTTTGTTCTGCATTTTCTCACTTCTCTGATTAAATTTGTTCTTTGGGACTCAGGAAAGGTCTAGAAGACTAAAGCTTTTCTACAAACAACAGGCAGGTGAGGGACACGGGGTGGGGGGAGTCTGTCCCCAGGAAGGCCCAACAGTGTCCTACTCAATTTCAGTTTATGCTAAGCCCCACATCACCAAATCAAGCCTTAATTACGGCTTCCTTCAGGCTCTCCCAGAAATGGAAGCTTAAACCAGGCAATCAGGAATCACCTGATCAGTACTAGTTAGGCAATCTGCCTGATAGACCCTACTGTCCCCTAAAGGAAAGTAAACTTGAAATAATTACTCTGCTTTTTGTGAGTCCCTTGTTCCTGCTTCCTGTTCCTGTTAAAAGTCTTTAACTTTATACAGCTTTTCAGAGCCCCTTTATTTCTGCTGGATTGGATGCTGCCTGATTCAAGTTGATTTTTGCCAAATAAACTCTTAAAATGTTTAATATGACTCAGTTTATCTTTTAATACTAGTATTAGTAGACTTTAGGATTTGCTCTCATTCTCTGAGGCCCCCATCTTTGTTCTTCCCATTCTTTAAGATTGTGATTTTTTTTTTTAAATAAGAAACTATGGTTCAGGAACCCTCTTGCACTCTTGGCTGGAGTGTAAATTGATACAGCCACTATGGAGAACAGTATGGAGGTTCCTTAAAAAACTAAAAACAGAACTACCATATGACCCAGCAATCCCACTACTGGGCATGAACCCTGAGAAAACCAGAATTCAAAAAGAGTCATGTACCACAACGTTCATTGCAGCACTATTTACAATAGCCAGGACATGGAAGCAACCTAAGTGTCCATCGACAGATGAATGGATAAAAAAGATGTGGCACACATATACAATGTAATATTATTCAGCCATAAAAAGAAACGAAATTGAGTTATTTGTAGTGAGGTGGGTGGACCTAGAGTCTGTCATACAGAGTGAAGTAAGTCAGAAAGAGGAAAACAAATACCATATGCCAACACATATATATGAAATCTAAAAAAAAAAAAAGGTTCTGACGAACCTAGGGGCAGGACAGGAATAAAGACACAGACATAGGGAATGGACTTGAGGACATGGGGAGGGGGAAGGGTAAGCTGGGATGAAGTGAAAGAGTAGCATGGACATATATACACTACCAAATGTAAAACAGAGTGCTAGTGGGAAGCAGCCGCATAGCACAGGGAGATCAGCTTGGTGCTTTGTGACCACCTAGAGGGGTGGGATAGGGAGGGTGGGAGGGAGACGCCAGAGGGAGGAGATAGGGGGATATATGTTTATGTATAACTGATTCACTTTGTTATAAAGCAGAAACAAACACAACATTGTAAAGCACTTATACTCCAATAAAGATGTTAAAAAAAAAAAAAGAAACTATGCTTCATTATGGAAAACAGTGTTTGTGCACTTAAAATGCAAATCATGTTAGTCACGAGTGTTTGACCTTACCACCCACCTACTGATAATTTACCCTCTGATGACAACCTCACTGCTTTTATTCTAATTCACTTACATCCACCAGAAAGGTGGGTGTTTAGGATATTTTCCTGTTGTTCTGTTCCCACTGACTTGAACTGTGCCTGACACTTAGAAGAGTTTCAAGAAATATTAAATGAATGAGTGAACAAGACAACCAGTATTTTTTTAAAAGCCAGTGTAGACTCTTCTAGAGCTAGAAACATTGCCAAAGGCATTCCTCCTTGTGAAAAGTTATTTTTAAGTAAAACAGAATGATTCTAAAAGATTAACTTTAAACCTGATGAGAATTGTCATTTTTGTTAAGATTTTGTATCCTTTCTTTTTCTTCCCCTCTTTCACATGCCATTGCTAGCATTGCCCAAGAAGACCCTTTCCCAGTACCAGTCTGGAGGTGAAGTGAGAACCTAAGAGTTTGTATATGCATGTGTGTGTGTATGCGTGTGTGTGTGTGTGTGCCCGCATGCACACACAAGCATGAGTTATAGAGGGAAGAGACAGCAGCAGGTGATAGACAAGTAGGACTGGGAAGGGGAGGAGAAAACTCCAGGAAACAGTCTCCTACCTCTTTGCCACATAAAGAAGCTGATATAAAAGCATATACATTCAGGAAAACGTTGCTTCCACCACCAATGGGACAAATTCCAGGATGATGAGGAAGGGCCTCAGCAGATAGAACTACTAGAAGCCACTGGTGGACATTCTGAATCTTGCATTTTACAAAAAGCTCTCATCTGGAACCACTGCCTCACGTGTCTTTCTCTGCATATCACATAAGCAAGTTTTCTAATGTTGTCACATAAATTGATTTGGAGGGCAAAACTTCTCAGAGCATTTCATTGCTGATTCTTCATGAAGCCTAAACAAAAGCCTCTTGGCCTGAGAGATGTTTACAAAAATTATTTCCATTGTATGTGGTTCACTGAACTGAAAATGAATGAATCAGACTGAATTTTAAAATCATTTGATAAAAATAAATGGATTTGAGTATAACCATGACTGTTCTACCCTAGTCATTCATTTGTTAGGTAAGATTCTATTTGCAACCAGGTTATTTATCTCCCATCCTTTTCCTGAACCCATCCCACCTCCTCAGTTGAAGGACAGTGATATGCAAGTGAGGAGAACCACCCAGCTCCTCCACCCTCTAAAGAAGGGCATGCTGGCTTGTTGCTCCACAGACCACTGCTCTAGGAATTAAATGCCACTGCTTAATCCTTGCAGAGTCTGCCTTCCTGCAAAGGCCACCTTGGAGAGGTTAGTTGAGCTTCAGGAGAATGGGATGAGATTGCCATTTTTTTAGATTACTGAAATGCAGTTACTATTTTAGAGTATTGTTTACAAAATGTTGATAGAGCATTCATCACCTCCTTTACATAGCACTTTCTCAGAGATGGTAAATTATGGGTCCAAATACCAAGTTTGGCTAGTTGCCAGGCTTTTATTGGGCCCATTCAGTATACTGTTTTTTGATTTAATCAGTTGTCATCATTTAAAATTTGGGAAGCTTTACATTTAAAAAATGGATTTCCACCTTCTCTTAAGAAATAACAAATCTCCTAAGTTTAGGTCCATGTTTTTTCATGAAACAAAATCTCTGGAGTTGAGTGGTAGCTGACCTTTTTAGTAGACAGGACACGGTCCCACTGCTTTCTACTGCCTTACACACAACCCATTACAACTCGTATTATCTGCCTGAACCATTTGAATTTGCAACTTCTGCTTTTCACTCAACAAAATAGTTCTGAAAGTGTTCTTTTTATTGTTAATCAGAAATCCATGTGTGCTTTTTAGTAGTTTATGAAACATTGTGCATCTGTAATTTGTCAGTTTAAAATATTTTCACAATGAGAGGCTTTAGCGTGTACATTTAGTCTTGAGACATATAATAGGACATTGAATAGTATTTTTCTTCTTGCCTCAGAACTTTTAAGTCCTAGTGCTGAGGGTAATTAGTGATAATGTCCTCAAATCCTAAAGAGAAGCCGCTGGACATATTTCGTGAGAATCACTGAAAAATATAGAAGGTCATCCCCCAGGCCTTCATTCACCTACATGTCCAGAGGGAAGGCATCAAAGTAAAGAGCCCTGGGGAGAGAGCTTTGGTTCTCCTCACTCTGGAACCAAGGAAAGGGTCATTCAAAGAGCATCTCTTGGGAGGTTAGAAGTGCCTGCAGGGAGGGGATCCTGACAGCAATCTCCTTATCTGGATGAGGCCAAGCAGATGAATCTCACAGGCTCACCTTTCCAAGGAGGAGCACACGGAGGGAGCACCTAGGAGAACGTGCCATGCATCCTCTTAAGTTGGGGACATGAATGAGCAGAGGCTGGGGTTCACTTCTTACCTAGAGATGCTTTCAGGCAAGAGTCAAAGGAGGCTGAGCAGAGAGGGTAGCAGTGGGGTCACCTGCACCCTCCCCAAGGATGCTTGAGTGTCTCAGGGAGTCCTGAAGTTGGAAAATTTCAAGACTGTTTTAATCTGATGTCTTGTTAGTCACTAAGGACTTGGATTCTTTCCCCTTAATGACACTTTCTGAAAAATCAAGGCCCCCCAAGGTGCCTACATTCTGGTTTCAAGATGTCATTTCCTAGGGCTGCATCTGCCTCAGTTCCATCCTGAAGGAAAGTGTGTCAAGGTTCCAGCATTTCAAGAAAGGGTCCCGAGATGTACTCCTGTTGCCCCAGCTAAGGGTACACTCCAGGCTTGAGCCAATAACTGTGGACAGGAGAGCTGTTGAGAGGGTAGAGGTGGTGATGGGCTTAAGCTGGTCAGCCTCCATCTCTGGAGCAGGATTTGAGCTTTGAGGGTAGGGGTATCCAACTGAATGAAAATCATTTAGAAGCAGGGAGTGAATTGGGTAGGCAACCAATATTCGTTCTCTGCAGAGGCAATTAAAGATATTTAAGTAGGGAGTGACACAACCAATCATAGAGTTGAAGTCATTTTGGCTACAGTGTGAAATTTGAAATGCAGCAAGGCAAGACTGGAATGGGTATCTTTCCTATAAATAAAGACTTGGCTATATTTGAAAGTAAAATCTTGGCCTTTAATATGTGCCTTGGTGCTTATATCAAAACTGAGAGCAGTGAAGAAATGAAGGTAAATATTTCCTGAAATTGCCAAACATCCTGACATTGCCACATCATCTCTGTTGATGTGTCTTCAACCTATCAAAACCACTCTTCTGAAAACCGTACTGTCAACATGGATACAATTTCCTATCTAAAGAGCACCAAAAATAGATGTGTCATAGATCTACAGAAGTTTGACTTGTTTTCAAAAGAAATAAATATCTCAGTTCCTATTTGCACGTAAATGCATACATATGCATACATACACTCACACACTCACACACATATTCATTCAGTCACATGTACTTACATACACTCACACACAGACACTCATAATCACACACACAAACACATTCACACGCACACTCATGCACTCACATATGCTGTCACACACACACACTTTCTCACTTACACTCTTAAATATGCAAGAGCCAATGCAAAGAGTACCATGTATTGATATTACTCCGTAGGACCCAAAATGGAAGAAGCAAAATGATGAATATTTATTTGGGTCCAACTTTTAATATCTTGCTGGTTTACTTTTATATTTCAAGGAGAGAGGGGAGATCAGTCTAGGTTTGGGGATTCAGATCTTGGAAATTTCCATCTTCATTATGTATTCTAACTGTCTGGGGAAAAGCATTTTTCTCATTTCAGCTTTAGCCTGCTCAATCAGTTTGCAACAGCTAGCATCTCTAAAAGAAAGTGCATCAGCAGCTTTCTTGGAATCCAAACTGGAAAAAAATTTCAAACATATTTATGCCACTATCTTAAAAGAGAAAAGGATGAGGATAATATCTTGTTACTAATAGAAATAATGGAACAACAGTGAAGTAAGCTGTGGCAGCATCTCAAGTACAGTCTAGAGAGACTTGGGGAACTGAGTTTTAGCCCCAGGTCTGCCCCTGACCAACGAGGAGACTTTGGTTAAGTCCCTTGAACTTTCTGAGTCCAGTCTTTATTCGTTCAATTCTGATAACCGAAGGGTTTTTTTTTTCCAAATTTTGGCAAATTTAATTGGGTAATAGTGAGGTAGGTAATTTTCTTTGCAGAGTCTGACCTTAACCAGAGTCTGAGCCCTGGCAATAATGTGCTCTGTGTAGCTACACACTCATCCCCGGGAAACTCATTGCTGGGGTATCTGAAGCCCCTGACATGCTCCTTAAACCCTCAGCACAAATTCAGACCCCTCTCTCTGCTATGCCACGAGACTTTGCTCATGCCCACAGGCTGAGGACAGAGGGTGGAAGTGAGGAAATGTGGTGGGTCATTTCCACAGTGCTGCTCTCCATGGGGTGGAAGTGAGAAAGCGCTGTAGCAGCATCTCTCCTCCGAGACCCACTGCATGCAGCCCGGCCTCAGGTCATAAAAGGATTTGTGTAAACAAAGAAGACACACCCTTATCTGTGTCAGAATTTGTCATCCTTGATTTTCTTTTTTTTTTTTTTTTTTTTGGCACTGGCTTGAAAAACATCTTAGCAAGTTAAACATACTGATGTCAGTACATAACAATATGACTCTATTACAGTTTTCATTCCAACCCTAGAAAAACCCAAGAAGTAGGTGACCTGTGTGAGCTTAGGGTCCCTCCAACTTTACTTCGTGGGCTTTTAACCCCAACACTGAAGGTCCCGCCACTGAGCCTCAGATTCCCGGAATATTCCATGAAAGCCTCCATAACAGCAAGAAGCATCTCAAGCCCTTTGCCCTTTTTTTCCCTTCAAAACCTAGAAGTCCTAAGTCCCTATTCACTAATACACAACTCTTTGCCAGAAAAGCCACTAGAGCGTGATGTATGCCTATTTAACTTGTGCAAATTGAATTATACACAGGTAGGGAGACAAAATAGAAAGATATATATTTATATAAACACAAGCCAAGTACCTCTCCTAGTGTTCAATAGAAGCAGCAGTCATTTATTCCAACTCTGGAGGAAAGAATTGCTGTCTGGGCCTTAACAAGAGGAAACAGAATCCACAGAAAACCAGGCCCACGGTCTTTATAGACCTTAGCACTGTGCAACTCCACTATAACTCAAGGCAAGGAAATAAAACATGTAATAAAAGCTTAATATTTTACCCCTTATGAGTCATTTTTCTCTCTTAACAGGGCTCGCTGGTATTCAGTGCCAAATGGAAGTTACTGTAATTTCCTGTTACCTACAGGATAAGTAAGTGACCACGGCAGCATGGCCCACCTGCCTCATCTCCCTCCCTCAGTCTTTCTTTTTTTTTAATAACTTTTATTGGAGTACAGGCCATTACAGAGCATTGAGTAGAGTTCTCTGTGCTATGCAGGAGGTTCTCATTAGTTATCTATTTTACACATAGTAGTGTATATATGTCAATCCCAATCTCCCAGTTTATCCCTCCCCCCCGCCCACCTAGTGACCATAAGTTAGTTTTCTACATCTATGACTCTACTGTGTTTTGTGAATAAGTTCATTTGTACCATTTTCTTAGATTCCACATATAAGTGATATCATATGATATTGAATATTTGTTTTTCTCTGTCTGACCTACTTCACTCAGTATGACAACCATCCATGTTGCTGCAAATGGCATTATTTCATTCTCTCCCTCAGTCTTCATTCTGGAACCTACCCTACACTTTCTTTAATTTTCTGACTTCATATTTTTCAATTAAAACAATATAAACTCATAAAAAGCTGAGTTCAAAAAATATAATGTAGCAAAAAGCAATATGTATATTTTTCTTCTAGACTTTTATATATAAAAAAAAGATGAGCTCATTCCATGTAGACAATTATATTCCCTTATTTTTCTCTTAACTCTATAGCCTAAGAACCTCCCCACAATGTTAAAATCTCTCGGTAAACATCATGTAAAATGGTTACGTACTAGTCCATGGTGTGACTATTTAGCAATGCACTTAGGCCTTCCTCTGTGGTGTCGAGCATTTAAGTTGCTTCCGTTTTTCACTATGATAACGTGTACCGATCAGGCACACTTTATGCTTCTGTGCTGTCATTATGTTGTCACCTGCCTGTCAGATCTTTCCCTCTGCTCTCTGCCTGGTAAACTCCCACATACCCTTCAAGTCCCAGCTCAAGTGTCACCAGTTCTGCCTGCTAACCTGTTCTATAACTAACTCCTCTGGGCTAGTTACTTTCTATTCTGGGTTTCTACATCACTCTGTGTATCTCTATTACAATACCATCCACACTGTATAATATTAAGATGTTTGAGCAACTCTTCCACCAAAATGTGGGCTTCCTGAGTGTACAGTCATGTGTTTTTCATCTTTCTAACCATATCACCTAGTACAATGCCCAGCACATAGTACGTGCTCAACAGATATTTGCTGAATAAAAGGATTTCAGTCATTTTAGCAGAGTGTCTGTGGCCCAGGGTTTTTTTCCAGAACTCTTCAGTTATAGCATTCAGAAATTATGTCCATTCATTCTTTTTTCCATCTGTGCTAGTGGTCTGACTGGTACAAATAATTTCTATGGCTAAAGAGTGTATTAAAAAAATTTTTAACTTCCTACCAAGTATGTGCCCAGAACTTTGCAAGATCCAATATGGGACTCAATGGGAGAAGCTGAAGTACTTTTCAAAGGGAGTTTAAAATGAGTGGGAAGACAGAGATAACTTTTAAAAAAATGTGAAAGTCAAAAGGATAGTTTATAACAATTTGCAAAAACGAATATTGGTTGCAATTTTCAAGGCAGATTTTGTGGAAGAGGTAGATTTTTAGCAAGAATACAGATAATATTCTGTCTCCCCTCACGCACCCCACCCTTCTTTCTCAAGTTCTACCAATTCCATACCTATGTCTACATCTTTTCATGACTTAATTAGAACAAAAAGTCTAGGATATGGTGGTTCTTGTCTCTCCACTAAAGTGGGAGGAAGGTTTGGGTCTCCACTGCCTTCCTCAATCTCCCCTGCTTATTACTTACATCATCCTTATCTGCTCTTACTATAGAAGAAGTAGTACAATACCCACTACCAGAAAATTCTTGTACTTAGTATTATATACATTAATCTCTCTTAGTGAAATTGAATGTTACCTGCATATCCAAAATTTATATAAAGAAGTAGTGTGTTGGATTTAAGTAAAAATGATTATTTTTCCTTGTGTGAGAACTCCCAGATGGAATACCTAACAAATGAATTTAGGAATCAATTAAAAAGGCCATTCGCACTAGGCTTTGTGTGAGAACATGCAGAATATGAAGAGGAACACAATCCAGAGCCTTCAGTGAGCACAAGCAAAGCTGAAAATGGACATTAGGGTGTCAGCAGACTTTTCTTGATCTCACATTAAAATGCCATTTTTGTAGTTTCCAGGGTCTAAGAAAAGTTTTACAGATCTGCCCTTCCTAGTGACAAAACCTGAGTTGCATTTACCCAGGAAGCAGTTATCAGTACTAATTCTGATTACTGGTTTGGTGCTTTTAGCACAAACTAGATTTTTTCCCCCTGAAATGCAATAATTTTCCTCTCCACTATCTCCAGTAAAATTTGCCGAGTTTTAGAATGTTCCCCCAAAATCTTATGAAGAAATGAGGTGGACTGAATTCCATCCCCTGAAAAGTCATACTAACAAAAATCATACTAACCCCAATACCTCAAAATGTGACTGTATTTGGAGATAGGGTCTTTAAAGAGGTAATTAAAGTTAAATAAGGTCATTAAGGTGGGTTCTAATCCAATCTGACTGATGTCCTTATCAGAGGAGATTAGGACACAGATACACACACACACACACACACACACACACACACACGAAACACCATGTGAAGACACCGAGTGAAGACAACCATCTACAAGCTGAGAAGAGAGCCCTCAGAAGGCACCAACCTTGATCTTTGATCTTTAACTTTCAGCCTCCAGGATTGTGAGAAAATAAATTTCTTCTATTGAGCCCACCCCAGTCTGCGGTACTTTGTTGTGGCAGCCCTAGCAGACTAATACAGGAGGCTTTCACTGCCATGAATTTGACAGATACACAGCGAGAGAATTTGCAATTTGTGATTAACAAGATAAACTAACAAGGTGTGGAGTCTCATTTGTTTGCTTTGTTTTTAATTCCTCGTGTAAAGAAAACGTTTTTAAATTCAAATTTCTTACCTCTGAACCAGTTTACCTATAATGTTTTATTTGAATACTTATTGTAAATATAATCTGTTAACCAGCTTTCCCATGGCTTTAGCTTTCATTATACTCATTTTATTTCTAAAAGCCAGAGGATGAGCGAAGTGCCGGGGTGGGGGGAAGGCGGGGGAGAGGCCGAAGGTGAATCCTTTGTGTGTAGAGCACCTCCTAAATGAGGAGGCCTTTCTTTTTTTCTTTTTTTTTTTTTTTTTTTTTTTTGCGGTACGCGGGCCTCTCACTGTTGTGGCCTCTCCCGTTGCGGAGCACAGGCTCCGGACGCACAGGCTCAGCGGCCATGGCTCACGGCCCCAGTCGTTCCGCGGTCTGTGGGATCCTCCCGGACCGAGGCACGAACCCGTGTCCCCTGCATCGGCAGGCGGACTCCCAACCACTGCGCCACCAGAGAAGCCCGAGGCTGCCTTTTACTCGGGGCTGTCTGATGACCCACCTCCCTCCAGGTGGAACAAAAGGGAGTGTCTGAGTCTGCTGCCACATCGTCACCAGGGTTCGCTGTGGCTCTGTTACAGAGGGCAGTGGCTTCCCAGCTCTGCTGTCACTTCTCCTCTGAGCTTTCTCCGCACTTCTGTTCTCATCTAAGGAGCTCCGGCTGCTCCCACCACCTTCCACGGCTCGCAGGACCTGGCGTCACAAGCTGAGCTCACAATGTGGCCACCCAGGGAATCAACAAGCTTTCTCTACCCAGTCTTTGCCCAGTTAATTGGACGTGATATTCAAGCAAATGACTTCACTCAGTACTACGTCTAGAGGGAAAGTAGATATGTTCTCCCAAATTTCTTTAAAACAACAACAGCACAGGCAGAAAGGTAGTCCAGCCAATCCACAGAGACTATAGTAAATGTCACACATAAAGACTCAAATGTGCTAAAATAAATCACAGGCTGCCTTATTTTTCAGTCACACCGTACTTTCCATGCTCACCTCTGTTTTCACAGAATCTCAATGAAAAGCTGCACAAAGAAGACCCACATCAGGGGCGGTCACCTCTCTGGCTTGACACACACACCCATCAACATGGGAAACAGTGCTCCCTACCCCACAAAATGGAAATATATTAAGAGACCCACAATGACAGTCTGTCCCAGTTCAGTAAGATACAGATACGTCCAAGTGACATGCATCTTGGTAAAAGCCAAAATATTTGAGTTCCTTGATTCATGACCTGACTCCTGGGATTTAACCTTAAGAATTAAGGTTAAGGAAAATAATCCAAAAGAAAGAACAGTAGATTACAAATGTTTATTTCAGCATTATTGGGGGTGGTACAACAATCCCCAACAGGAAAATGGTTAAACAAAGCAAGGTATTTGTACTTTAGTCTGTTATAGACTGATTTCTGGAGCCATATATATCAATAGAATGGAAACTGCCTTAGAATAAATCAAATTATAGAAAGATGTGATAGAATTTCCCACTCACGTGCTAGGAAAAAGGAGTCACTACACCCCACACCTCACTCACCCAGAAAAAAACGTTACCTTTGGTATGTGAGTGAACAGCCTTGTCAGGTGGAAGCAGGGCCCGGAAAAGGCTGGAGCTGGTAGGTTGCCAGTCTCCCACAAGATAAGGAAAGAGGGGACCACATGGCAGCCACAAGCATTTGGCTTCTGGGAAGAGCCCTGGGAATGTCAGGCATATAATAAATGGTGATGGAAGGTGCGTGGTGACAGTGCAATGCCAGATGTGCCACATGTGATCCAAATGACCAGCTGAGCCAATCAGGAGCTGTCCTTGGATGTACATATATGGAAAAGAGCTGGAAAAGAACACAGTAAATAAAAACAACTGGTTTGTTACTGTACTAAGATTACTGACTCATTTCCCTTTAGAATTTTTATTGATATCATTGAACAGGAAATATTTCAAACATGTATTTCAATAGACTTTTAAAGAGTGGCACATGCTGGTTGAAGGAAACGCCATGCATCCTATTTATTATATGGATCAGAAAGGGACTCCCAGATGTGGAGGAAAGGGAACCCTCCTACACTGTTGGTGGGAATGTAAATTAGTGCAGCCACTATGGAGAAAAGTATGGAGGTTCCTTAAAAAAACTAAAAACAGAGTTGCCATGCGATCCAGCAATCCCACTCCTGGGCATATATCCAGAAAAAAAACTATAATTCAAAAAGATACATGCACCCCTATGTTCATAGCAGCACCATTCACAATAGCCAAGACACAGAAACAACCTAAATGTCCATTGACAGATGAACGGATAAAGATGTGGTACATATATACAATGGAAAACTACTCAGCCATAAAAAGAATGAAATAATGCCATTTTCAGCAACATGGATGGACCCAGAGATTATAGTACTAAGTAAGTGAGAAAGAGAAAGACAAATACCATATGATGTCACTTATATGTGGAATCTAAAATATGACACAAATGAACTTATCTACAAAACAGAAACAGACATAGAGAACAGATTTGTGGTTATCAAAGGGAAGGGGGGCTGGGGGAGGGAAGGATTGGGAGTTTGGGGTTGGTAGATACAAACTATTATATATAGAATGGATAAACAACTAGGTTCTACTGTATAGCACAGGGAACTATATTCAGTATCCTGTGATAAACCATAATGGAAAAGAACATGAAAAAGTTGTATGTATATATAAAACTGAATCACTTTGCTGTACAGCAGAAATTAACACAACATTGTAAGTCAACTATACTTCAATAAAATAAATTTTAAAAAAAAGAAAGGGACTCCCAGCAACAGGGGCTTTCAGGATGTTCAGTGGCCAGGAAAGTCTTGTTTTCATTCATCAACAGTTTTAATACCTCCTGCCTCCTTCTCTTTCAGGAAAAATGACACCCTGACAGACATCTTGTCCTCTTCCACTGCCACTTTTGTGGCTCCTTTGCCATTCACCAGCCACACTACAACTCAGATTTAACGTGACCCTTTGTCAAATCCAAACAGCTGCCTTTGCCTCAGTATTCAGAACAAACTGTGTGCAGGCACGTTCCCTCCGTACCCTTCCTTTAGTGCAGCTCCTTTGGCAAAGTCCAGGGCATACCTAATGGTCATGAGTGTCGAGTGTTGGTTCCTACTAACTTAAATAGCCCCCTTCCCTTTAAAAACATCTGACACAGAAATGAAGAAGAATAATT
Organism: Hyperoodon ampullatus; assembly: GCF_949752795.1. NCBI lineage: Eukaryota > Metazoa > Chordata > Mammalia > Artiodactyla > Ziphiidae > Hyperoodon > Hyperoodon ampullatus. Next base: position 72,776,952 of record NC_136918.1, on the reverse strand, counting down.
CAATTAAGTTTCTCTTGGGATTTATGCTAATACCCTGAACTCTGGGAGAATGATTATACTGCCAGGACCATCACTGCCTTAAGAGTATTTGTTAATATTAATATTAATAAAATGCAAGCAAATTATTCATTCAATATATATTCATTGAGACCCACCATGGGTACTGAGTAGTAACAGAGCTGGGGCAAAGATCCATTTCCATTCTCAATAGATTGAGTCCTTACTCCTAGGTGCCCCAGGTAGGTGCTTACTCTGGGCAATGCTCTCTTCTCAAACTAGAAGGATAGCAATATTTGCACTCTGCACACTTACAGTCAATTTGATTGCCTAAAGTTCTCTGTTTTTTTTAACCCTCCCTGGAGGCTGTACTTCCTACAGCCATCACCTGGCAACCCCCATACATGCACCTACCCTTCCATTTGCTTTTTATTTCCATATGTTTAGCTACACCTAAAAAGCTTTCCTTTGGAGGAAATGTCTTCAGCAATTGTGTTGCCTACTTTGAACTTCTTTCTCTTAAGCCATCGGCCTTTCTCTGTTCCCCACTGTGAAATTGACTAAAAACAGCATGAAGCTGACAGGTTTTTGTATAGAGACCAGACATAGCATAAAAAAATGTCAGATTTTTGTTCCCTCTTTTAACGCATGGCATCTTCCAGTGGATCTCTTTCTTCATGTTGTTATTATCATTATTCACCAAAAGTTTTTGTTATCCAAAAAGATAATTCAGAACTAGAAACTGTATTCAAACAATCGTTCTCAAGTGGAGTTCTCCTGGAAAATGACCTATACCCTAAATGCAATATTAAAATGCTTTGCTGAAGAATAAAGTAAGTAAAAATGGATTTTTCAGATTTTCTTTGCTCATTTGAGTTTATTCAACCCATAGCACATTTTTCAGTAAGAAATGGCAGATATTCACCCTGTTCTGCTCAGAGAGAAAAAAATACAGGAGGGGACACAGAGCTTTAAAAATAACATCTGTGGGGCTTCCCTGGTGGCACAGTGGTTGTGAGTCCGCCTGACGATGCAGGGGACGCGGGTTCGTGCCCCGGTCCGGGAAGATCCCACATGCCGCGGAGCGGCTGGGCCCGTGAGCCATGGCCGCTGAGCCTGCGCATCCGGAGCCTGTGCTCTGCAACGGGAGAGGTCACAACAGTGAGAGGCCCGCGTACCGCAAAAAAAAATAAAATAAAATACCATCCGTGGCAGAAGTAGACAGACATCCGGGTGTGTGTCTTACTCAACCTCATGTCCACTAAACCAAGCCCAAGGCCTGGCTCAGAGCAGATGCTCAATAAGTGTTTGCCAAATAAACCCATGAGTGAGTGGAATCTGTGCCCTGGCACCAACTCTTTGTTGGAAGAAGGGCTGGTAGATAGAGGTGCTCAGTCAATAGCCTCACCACATTCATGGTCCTGGCCAGCTGAAGATAGGAAGAGGCATCTCACCCTACAACCTGCACCCACAGCAGAGCCAACCTCAAGAGGACTCTGTCTGGACATGAGAGTCCTCTAAAAGCTATGTCCAAAGAAGGTTCTGGGGTCCCCTCCAGAAACTTTAGAGGCCTGAGGTCCCCAGGGCTACCTCTGGAGTCCAAGCTGGAGTGTAGGTCCACCCAGCAGCTTTCACAGCAGCACCCAGAGGTTGCTGCTCAGATGCCCGGCATCTTAACTGTATGCTTTGGTTCCCAAAATTATGCCTCCAGTCAGACAGTTTTCCTGGATCTCAAACCATGTCACATTTTATCTTGAACATCACCCTGGGGGCATCTTATAGAAATGTCCAACTCAACCCATCGACTTTCCTCTGAAATATGCACTACCTCTTGCGTGCCCCAATACCAGACTCACTGTTTGTGCCTCCAGTGACACCCTATCCTCCCTCAACACTAAACTCCCCACGTTTCCTGAACACCTCCACATTTTTGTGAGTGGCATTTCTGGTGGCTGAAATCTCCTTGCACCAATAGCTTTCTTGGAAAACTACTCATCCCTCAAGAACTTACTACATGTCACTTTCCTCTCCTTACCTTTCCTCACTCCTCCTGCATGGAGTGAGCTTTCAGAGAACTTTGTTCAGGGGTTCATAATTTATCTGTGAGCTTATTTGTCACCTCCTGACTGTGACCGCCTCCCCCCAAGAGATTCTCAAACCCAAGTGAACATCAAAATCATCTGGGGAATTTTTGAAATAGAAGTTCCCGGGCCTTCACCTGGAGATTCAGACTCAATAGGTCTGGGGTGGAACCAGCAATGCTGAACCTCTAAAATCTCCTAAGAGGATTCTGGAGCTCAACCATGTGTGGGAGCCTCTTCCTAGATAATAGGTCCTGTGGTGTTTTTTTCCCCCTAAAGTGTTTATCCATTCAATGTGTTTGTTATTCTAAACATTGCAAGGCAGGATGGGAATTTTAAAGATGGGGGATAGAGGACTCAAGCACAGACAGCACACTCCACAATCATATTGATAGAATACCGTAAAGGAATAGCTCCAAAATCACAGCCCCCACTGCCCTGATGTACAATTTACAAGACAGGGTGTGTCAGGAGGAAAATAACGCGACCAAGGAGAAGCCTTTGTGAAAAGAGTACTTCCGGACGTTCCCCATCAGACAAGCACAGCCCTGATCCTGTATGCTCTCTCATGCAGCAGGTGGCATAACATCAGTGTGTAGTAGAAGATTCATCTTTGGTGGGAGCATGGATGAGTAGACAGAAAGAAGTTTGGTGGATAACAAAGGACAGTGAGACATTCTGAACCACTACAAAACCGAGAGGATCCTGAAAGAGACTCGCAAGTTAGTTCAGAGCCTCTGGAAATAGGTGGCAGAATTGAGCCTCATTTCCAGCTCCAGAAAGCCTTGGCTACTCTGGGGAGCAAATTGAATTTAATTTCTGGTAAATTCTCTCTTTTCCCTTTGTGCATTTCTTCCCCATCTCCCCACTTCCTCAAAGGCTTTTATAGGCCAGTAGCTAGCTTCTCTAGTCTTCCCTAAACCCCAGATCCGGTGTTTCCAAAGCCCAAGGGGATAATCTGGCTGAATACCAGGGGCCTGGTATGTGTCCCATAAATGGGTCCAGCTGTCCAAAAGGATCTCTGAATCAACCCTGGGCAGGGAATCCGACCGAACACAATTTCAGAAAGGTGAGAAAAACCTTGCGTTGGAGATGTGTGTGGCTGGTTCCCTGTTGTATAAGAAGGAGGAAGTTCCCTCCCAGGGTGTTATCTCTGCAAGAGGCAGCCGGTGCGGGCTCCCCTGCATGGCTCCCCTGCCGTCTGGCAGCATTTGAAGCCCCTTGGGGACTCTGTTTAAGAGCCATTTAAATCCGTAATTCAAACTCAAGAGCATTTTTGATGTAAAAAAGAGTAATGTTTGATTTAATTTTATTGCCTTGGGCTTACGGGGAAAAGGGAAGTGGAGAGGGGAGGAGAGGCTGCACTTCTTCCGCATGAGCAGTGACATCTGCTGCTGGTGGGAAAATGCCCAGGGCATAGCCTTTCTGTGTAATTATCCTGGGCAGGAAAATAAAAACCATCCACATTTTCTCCCCAACCTACAGCCTCTTTACATCTCAGGAAATAAGCTCTCTGCTACTGGAAACTTGACAGGCTGCCCTGCAACAAACATCAGCTGTCACAGGCATAGTGCAAGGAGAAGGGAAGCCTCTGGGGCCAAGCAGAAGCCGTCAGGAAAGCTCAAATGCGTCCACCAAAGGGACCCTCCAGATAAGCATCAGAGAGCATCAGGGTAGGTTAGGGTCCAGCAGATGGCTCTCCAGGGTCTGCTTGTGTTTCAATGTCTGTTTTCACATGGAGAATTCATGGGCTATTTCTACACACAAATCTCACCTCCTTGGAAAAACAACAGCAAGATTAGAGCAAAAAGAGATGCATCTAAACCAATATCATTGAACTCTTCAATCAACATAAAGTCATAGCAATCCTAGCACCCTCCAAATCTTCCCAGCTAGTATACTCCTCACGCTCAGGTTGAGATGAGAGGAGGATGCAGCTCTCCTGTAAGTGGAGAGCGTGCTGGCTTCCCCTGCTCCCTTGCCACCTACAGATGCTAATGTGGTCTGGCCAGGGCCACATGGCTCCCTGGAGCCATAGTCTGTGAAGACCAGTGTCCCTGGAAAAGTTGGCAACATGAGTTAGTTTGGACTTTGCTGAATGTATCACATTTCACAGTGAAGGAATTAATCATGGGATAGCATATGGCAGTAAGCAAGTCCTCCAGTGGTTTGTATAGTATATGTATGAACAGCCATGCAATCTGTCTGTCAGGCCCATCCCTCACTCTGGGATTCCAGCCACACCCACCCAGTTAGCTATTTGGTACCATATAGTCCTGCAACCCTGGCTACAGCTGGCTGGACCACAGAGGTATGCGTGACTGAAGAGCAGCCTGGCTCAGGGACCCTGCCCAACAGGCACAATTGTGACCTAATTAAGCTGATCAGATCTCATTGCTTAGACCTTGTGAGAGCCACATTAGGAAAAAAAAAAAAAAAAGAATTAGCCATTGGTAGAGGGAATAAAAACATTCTGCTTACCAAATATGCAGACAAAGTTCATATTTAATCACCAGAGTACAAAAAAAACTTATTTTGGAAATAACTGATATCTGTTTTATTTTATTAAAAAAATCATCACAGAGGAAAAAATCAGAACTTTTTCTAGACTTATTTATATCTATCTTAAAACTCTGTACGGCATTTACTTTGAAATTCAGGATCGGGAGTGGAGAGCAGTCTACACATTTTCTGGTCTAAATGTCTTAATGTGAACCTGAAAAACTACAAGGAGAAGCAGCAGGATGAAGCCCTGAAGCAGTAGGAGTCAGGAGTAGGAGGGAAGAAAATATCAAGTAGCCAGAAGGCAGGAGCAAGAGGCGCAAATCAGAGACTTGCTGAGTCACCATAGTGACCGGACAGCAGAGAGAGGATGGAGGCGCCCCTTTCTGGAGGAAACCTCTGAAATTCCTGCAGAGCTCAGAGCTGCTCTCTGGCCTCAATGCAGCCTAAGGCTCCCTCTTTCCTTATGTAGCCTTATTGCAAATACTTACCTCCTGAGCTTGAGGTTTGTCTTTGCTTCTTGAAACCTAAAAGAACCTAACTAAGGCATCATATTAGCAAATAAAAGAAATATATTCAGATACTGTAATCAAAGCCAAAGGTAAGAAACATTAAAGGGGGTGGACAGGATACTATGATTTGTGTGTCTCAATTGAGAGGCTTAATTCAAGAAGAGCTTTGAGTTGAAAGACAACATTACAGAATATAGAATACCTTCAGGAAGATGGAGTCCAGGATAAATACATGTAAAACCATGTCTTAAATGGGCAACAATCAGGAAGCTAGGAGTATACCACCAGAAGAAGAGAAGACTCAGGGGGCTCATGATAGATGGTGCCCTGTGTCAGAGGACTATCAGGTGGAGGAAGGATTGACATTTTTTCATGGCCAAAGGGAAAGAAATAGGAACAGGGAGAGTAAAGTTTCCATTTTAATAATTAGAAAAGCTTTTCAAAAATCTGAATTTTTCAGAAGAGGGGGTGGTCTGCTTTAAAATGTAGTGAGTTTTTGTCATTGAAAATGTTCAAAGAAAGAGAAAATTTAAGAATCATCTCAATTCTGAAACTGTTTGAGAGAAAGACTCCTTCTATCCATGACATTTCCTACATAGGGAGCACAAATTCTGGAGACTTACTACTCAGGCTTGTATCTTGGATGACCCTAAGCAAGTTACTTGGCTCCTCTAAGCAAATTTCCCAATCTAGAAATTGAGAAAATAGTAGTACCTATATCATAGAGATGTTGTGAAGATTAAATGAGATCATTCAAATAAAGAGTTTAGAACAATGTCTGGCACCTAAGAAACACTAGATATATATATTGGTTTTTGTTGAGATTTGGTCCCCAGGACTTTTTCAAAGTGTTCATAGTTAAACTAAATATAACTGTGAAGGGAATATCTGCTCATCATTGAAGGAAATAAATATTATAACTGCTTTATTAAGTGTCATTAAATTAGTAAATTAATGCTAAAAATGACCTTAGGTTTTGGGATATTCCCTTCTCCTTAATTATAAACCCATGTATGACTTTTAAAAGAACAAAAAAAGGCAGGCCCAGGGGCTGTAATTGAATTCCACCACTGGTTCAGTAAATATTTGGGGGTACCTTCCATGTTCCTGGTACTGTACTACACAAAACTAACACAACCAAAGAAATAACTTGCTCCAAAGGAGCTTACTTAAGTCAGGGAAATAAACCATCAAGATGAAAACAAACAGGTGGCCAAGATGGTGGAGTGGAAACACCCTGAGCTCACCTCCTTCCACAGGCACACCAAAATTACAACTGTTTGCAGAGCAACTATTTATGAGAAAGACCTGAAGAGTAGCAGAAAAGATTTTCCACAACTAAAGATATAAGAAGGAACCACAATGAGATGCGTAGGATGGCCACAGATATGATATAGTCAAGACCCACACTCCCAGGTAGGCAACTCACAGGTGTAGCCAGCTTCCCAGAGACTCAGCCCCTCATACCAGCAGGTCAGCCCCAGCCCAGGTCTCCCCAGACTCCACAGCCAGCTGCATCAAGACCCAGCCTTCCCCACAAGTGGCCAGAAACCACCATTAGAGGCAGGACATGGCAGCCAACTGGGCTGGGAGCCAGTCCCGCCTGCCAGTGCACACACAGTAGTCAGTCCCACTGCAACAGGAGGGCCTACTCAGTCCATATAGGGGCCACCCCTAGAGCATATAGCTCTGGTGACCAGAGGGGAGTGTGCTACTGGGCCCCATAGGACATCTTCTACATAAGGCCACTTCTCCAAGATCAGAAGCATAACTGAATTACCTAATACATAGAAATAAACACAGAGAATTAGGCAGAGTGAGGAGACAGAGGAATATGTTCTAAACAAAGGAACAAGACAAAACTCCAGAAGAAGAACTAAGCAAAGTGAAGATAAACAATCTATCTGATAAAGAGTTCAAGGTAATGATCATAAAGATGCTCAACAAACTTGGGAGAAGAATGGATAGACATAGTGAGAAGGTTAACAAACAGTTAGAAAATAAAAAGAAGAACCAAACAGAGCTGAAGAACACAATAGCTAAAATGAAAAATACACTAGGAGGAATTGACAGTAGATTAGATGACGAAAAAGAATGGCTTAGCAAACTAGAAGACAGAGTAGTGGTAATTATTCAAGCTAAACATAGAAAAGAAAAAAGAATTTTTAAAAATGAGGACAACTTAGGAGGCCTCTGGGACAACATCAAGTATACTAACATTTGCATTATAGGGGTCCCAAAAGGAGAAGAAAGAGAGAAAGAGGCAGAGAACTTATTTGAAGAGATAATACCTGAAAACTTCCCTAACCTGGGAAAAGAAACAGACATCTAGGTCTAGGAAGCACAGAACGTTCCAAACAAGATGAAACCAAAGAAATCCACACCATGTAATTATAATTAAAATGGAAAAAAATGAAAATAAAGAGAGAACCTAAAAGCAGCAAGGTAAAAACAACTAGTTATGTACAAAGGAACCCTGATTAGATTATCAGGGTTAAACTATCAGCTGACTTTTCAGAAGAAACTTTGCAGGCCACTTATATTCAAAGTGATGAAAAGAAAAAAATCTTACAACTAGAAATACTCTACCCAGCAAGATTATCATTCATATTTGAAGGAGAGACAAGCAAAAACTAAAAGATTTCAGCACCACTAAACCAGTTTTACAAGAAATGTTAAAGGGACTTCTCTAAGCAGAAAAGAAAAGACCACAACTAGAAATGTGAAAATTACAAAAGGAAAAATCTCATTAGTCAAGGCAAATACACAGTAAAGGTAGTAGGTCAACCACTTATAAAGCTACTAGGAAGGTTAAAAAACAGAAGTAGTAAAATCATCTATATTCACAATAAATAGTTAAGGGATATACACACACAAAAAAATGTAAAATACGATGTGAAAAACATTAAACATAGGTGGGGAGTAAAAATGCATGTTGTTAGAAAGCATTCGAACTTAAGAGATCAGCAACTTAAAATAATCATGTATATATATATATATATATGTGTGTGTGTGTATATATATATATATATATATATATATATATATATATATATACACACATAGAGAGAGAGAGATAGAGATAGATTGCTTTATATAAACCTCATGGTAACCACAAATCAAAAATCTATAACAGATACACACAAAAAAAGAGGAAGTAATCCAAACATAACACTAAAGAGATTCATTAAATCACAAGAGAGAAAAAATGAAGAAAGGAACAACAACAAAGAAAACTATGAAAACAACCCCAAAACAATTAACAAAATGGCAACAACTACATACATATCAAGAATTACTTTAGGGCTTCCCTGGTGGCGCAGTGGTTGAGAGTCCACCTGCCGATGCAGGGGACACGGGTTCGTGCCCCGGTCAGGGAAGATCCCACATGCCGTGGAGTGGCTGGGCCCGTGCGCCATGGCCGCTGAGCCTGCACGTCCAGAGCCTGTGCTCTGCAATGGGAGGAGCCACAGCAGTGAGAGGCCCACGTACCACAAAAAAAAAAAAAAAAAAGAATTACTTTAAATGTAAATGAACTAAATGGCCCAATCAAAAGACACAGAGTGATTAAATAGATTAAAAAAACCAAGACTCCCATATATGCTGCCTACAAGAGACTCATTTCAGATCTAAAGACACACACAGACTGGAAAGTAAGGGGACAGAAAAAGGTATTCTATGTAAATGGCAATGAAAAGAAAGCCAGAGGAGTAATACTTATATCAGTCAAAATAGACTTTAAAACAAACACCAGGGCCTCCCTGGTGGCACAGTGGTTGAGAGTCCGCCTGCCGATGCGGAGGACATGGGTTCATGCCCTGGTCCGGGAAGATCCCACATGCCATGGAGCGGCTGGGCCCATGAGCCATGGCCGCTGAGCCTGCACGTCTGGAGCCTGTGCTCCGCAACAGGAGAGGCCACAACAGTGAGAGGCCCATGTACCACAAAAAAAAAAAAAAAAAAAACCCACCATAGTAAGAGACAAAGAAGGACATTACATAATGACAAAGGGATCAATCCAACAAGAAGATATAACAATTGTAAATACATATACACCCAACATAGGAGCACCTAAATATATAAAGCAAATATTAACAAACATAAAGGGAGAAATTGATAGTAACACAATAATAGTAGGGAACTTTAACACCCAGACAGAAAATCAAAAAGAAAACACTGGCCTTGAAACACACATTAGACCAGATGGACTTAATAGATATAGAATACTCCATCCAAAAAGCAGAAGAATACACATTCTTTCCACATGTACATGGAATATTCTCCACCTAGATAACATACTAGGCCACAAAATAAGTCTCAATAAAGTTAAGGAGAAATCATATCAAACAACTTTTCTGGCTGCAACAGTGTAAGACTGGAAATCAACCATAAGATAAAAACTGCAAAAAAGCACAAACATGTGGAGGCTAAACAATATGCTACTAAACAATCAGTGGATTGCTGAAGAAGTCAAAGAGGAAATCAAAAAATACCAGGAGACCCATGAAAATAAACACAACAATCCAAAATCTATGTGATACAGCAAAAACAATTCTAAGAGGGAAGCTTATAGTGAAACAAGACTACATCAGGAAGCAAGAAAAATCTCAAATAAACAATCTAACCTTATACCTAAATGAACTAGAAAAAGAAGAAATAAAACCCAAAATTAGTAAAATGAAAGAAATAAAAATCAGAGCAGCAATAAATGAAATAGAGACTAAGTTATTTTTTTAAAAACAGCAATGAAACTAAGAGCTGGTTCTGTGAAAAGGTAAACAAAACTGATAAACCTTTAGCCAGGTTCATCAAGCAAAAAAGAGAACAGGCCCAAATAAGTAAAATCAGAAATGAAGTAGAGAAGTTACAACCAACACCACAGAAATACAAAACGTCACAAGAGATTTCTACAAACAATTATACAGCAACAAAATGGACAACCTAGAAGAAATGGATAAATTCCTAGAAATGTGAAATCTCCCAAGACTGAATCAGGAAGAAATAGAAAATATGAACAGACTAATTACCAGTAAGGAATTTGAATCAGTAATGAAAATTCTCCCAGCAAACAAAAGTCCAGTATCAGATGGCTTCACAGGTAAATTCTACCAAACGTTTAAAGAAGAGTTAATACCTATCTGTCTCAAACTATTCCAAACAATTGAAGAGGAAGGTTTGATTCCAAACTCATTCTACAAGGCCAGCATCAACCTGATACTAAAAGCAGACAAAAATGCCCACTCCCCAAAAAAGAAGAAAATTACAGGTCAATATCATTGATGAACATAGATGCAAAAATCCTCAACAAAATATTAGCAAACTGAATTCAACAACACATTAAAAGAATCATACATCATGATCAAATGAGATTTAATCCAGGAATGCAAGAATGGTTCCACAATATCCACAAATCAAGCAATATGATACACCACATTAACAAACTGAAGAATAAAAATTATATTATCTTATCATAGACACAGAAAAAAAGCTTTTGACCAAATTCAAGATCCATTTATGATAAAAACGCTCAAAAAAGTGGATATAGAGGAAATATATTTCAACATAATAAAGGCCATATATGACAAACCTACAGCTAACATTATACTCAATGGTGAAAAAGCTGAAAGCGTTCCTTCTAAAATCAAGAATAAGACAAGGATGCCCACTCTCACCACTTTTATTCAACAGCAATCAGATAATAAAAGGAAATAAAAAGAATCCAAAATGGAAAGAAAAAGTAAAACTGTCATGGTTTGCAGATGACACTGCATATATAAAATCCTAAAGACACCACCAAAAATCTATTAGAACTAATAAACAGATTCAGTAAAGTTGCAGGATATGAAATTAATATACAGAAATCTGTTGCAATTCTATACACTAACAACAAACTAAGAAAAAGAAATTAAGAAAAAAATTTTCATTTACAATTGCATCAAAAAGAATAAAATACCTAGGAATAAATGTAAGGAGGTAAAAAACCTGCACTCAGAAAACTATAAGACACTGATGAAGGTAATTGAAGATGACACAAACAAATGGAAAGATATACCATGCTCATGAATTGGAATAATTAATATTGTTAAAATAATCATACGCCCCAAGGCAATCTACATATTCAATGAAACCCCTATCAAAATACCAGTGGCATTTTTAACAGAACTAGAACCAATAATTCTAAAATTGGTGTGGGAACACAAAAGACTCTGAATACTCAAAACAATCTTGAGAAAGAAGAATAAAACTGGAGGTATCACACTCCCTAATTTCAAACTATACTACAAAGCTACAATCATCAAAACAGTATGGTTCTGGCACAAAAACAGACACATAGATCAATGGAACAGAATAATGAACCCAGAAATAAACTCACGTGTATATATGCAATTAATCTATGACAAAGGAGGTAAGACTGTACAATGGGGGAAAAGTCTCTTCAATAAGTGATGTTGGGAAAACTGGACAGATACATGCAAAAGAAACAAACTGGATTGTTTTCTCACACCATATACAAATATAAACTCAAAATGGATTAAAAATTAAATATAAGCCCTGAAACCATAAGACTTTTAGAAGAAACATAGGTCTTTGACATCAGTCTTAGCAATTTTTTTTATATATCTCCTCAGGCAAGGAAAACCAAAGCAAAAATAAACAAATGGGATTACTTCAGACTAAAAAGCTTTTGTATAGTGGAGGAAACTGTCAACAAAATGAAAAGGCAGCCTACTGAATGGGAGAAGATATTTGCAAATGACATATCTGATAAGGGGTTAATATCCAAAATCTACAAAGAACTTATACAACTCAACATCAAAAAAACAAAAAACCCGATCAAAAAAATGGGCAGAGGACCTGAATAAACATTTTTCCATACAGGTGGCCAAAAGGCACATGAAAAGATGATCAACATCACTAATCATCAGGGAAATGCAAATCAAAACTACAGTGGGATATCACCTCATATCTGTAAGAATGACTGTTATCAAAAAAGACAACAAATAACAATTGTTGACGAGGATGTGAGAAAAGGGAACCCTCGTGGGCTGTTTGTGGGATTGTAAATTAGTGCAGCCACTATGGAAAACAGTATGGAGATTCCCCCCAAAAAATTAAAAATAAAATTATCACACAATCCAGCAGTTCCACTTTTAGGTATTTTTTTCAGCAAAAAACAGAAACACTAATTTGATAAGATACAAGCACCCCAGTGTTCATTGTAACATTATATACAATAGTCAATATACGGAAGCAACGTGTCTATCAATAAATGAATGGGTAAAGAAAATGTGGTATGTACTATATATATATACACACACACATATATATACACATACATATGTATACACATGCATATATATATACACACATACATATATATATGCAATGGAATGTTACTAACCATAAAAAATTATGAAATCTTACCATTTGTGACAACATGGATGGGCCTAAAGGGTAACATACTAAGTAAAATAAATCAGAGAAGGACAAATACTGTACGGTTTCACTTATATGTAGAATCTAAAAAACAAAACAACTGAACCAACAAAACAGAAACAAACAGATAGATGCAGAGAACGACCTGGTGGTTGCCAGTGGAAAGGGGGTGGGTGGTTCAGTGGAATAGCTGAAGGGAGATTAAGAGGTACAAACTTCCAGTTACAAAATGAATAAGTCATGGGGATATAATGTAGAGCATAGGAAATATAATCAATAATACTGTAAAGACTTTGTAAGTGACAGGTGGTAGCTAGACTCATCATGGTGACCATTTTGTAATGTATAAAAATATCCAATCTCTCTCTATGTTGTACACCTGAAACTAATAATATTGTAAGTCAATTACACTTCAATTTTTAAAAAGTGAAAGAAAGGTAACATGAACGCAGGGAATAAACAGAGTACTGTGATGGGTGTTAGAGTGGACAGTGAAGTGAGGGTGAAATGCTTGCCTGTGGCCTGAATCTTCAGGAAAAGACAGGGTCTTTATTCCCCTGGGGGAAAAGCAAACGACTAATGCAAATCCTTGTTACCACAAAGAGGAAGAGAATTGAGGATAGGTAAGAATCTCTGTTTAACATCTCAGGTTTTTTACCAAAAATAAAAAGATTGGCCATTTTTACAGACAAAAGAAGTCTCTGCAATGTTTTAGTCATGCAGCCTCCATATAATTATATATTCCATTTCTCTGTAACCACCTCAAATATTAAATTTCTCACTTTTCTCATAGTTCATTCTGCTTCAGAGTAATAAGATCACACTGATAACTGAAACTAATTTATAAGCCAAAATTTTCATTTTAGTAAAAAATATCCAATTTCCTCAGCAAATCTTTAGTAGCCAGCATATCTTCTGATGGGCTAGACTAAAAGGAAACCAGAGATTAAAAGTGACATAAAGAGGCATACTCCTCCTGCTCTATCGGCTCCCATGTAAGAGTCATCTAGCTGGGCAGTTTATTAATCAGGTTAAGCTGGACTATTCTAACAAAGTATTACAAACCTCCAAATCTCAGTGGCTTAACATGACAGCAATTTATTCCTTCAGTCATTTAAAGTCCATTGCAGACAAGCAATTCCCCAAGGTAACTTATCCTCCATATGGTGACTTAGAGATACAGGCTCCCTCCATCATGATTTCAGGATGTGTGTAGCAAAGCAAGAGAAAGTGCAAAGAGCTCACACCTCCTCTTAATTGTCTCTGATTAAAAGGAACACATATCTCTTCTATTCACAATCTGTTAGTCAAAACCAGATACATGGTTTTGACCTCCCTGCAAGGAGGCTCAGAAAAGTAGGGGAGCACATGAAATATTGAGGGAGTATTACTGCCTCTTTTGGTATATGCAATTCTCACCAAAATCAAACTCAGGCGAGGGATATTCAGATGTCTTGGAAATTCAACTCCAGGCAGGTGCTGGTATCCCAGCCTCAACATTCCACAGTTTCAGAATTTCTACTTGTCTATGTTTATTTTTTTTAATTAATTAATTAATTAACTTTTGGCTGCATTGGGTCTTCCTTGCTGCATGCATGCTTTCTCTAGTTGTGGCAAGCGGGGGCTATTCTTCGTTGTGGTGCGTGGGTTTCTCATAGTGGTGGCTTCTCTTGTTGTGGAGCATGGGCTCTAGGTGCATGGGCTTCAGTAGTTGTGGCACTCAGGCTCAGTAGTTGTGGCTTGCGAGCTCTAGAGCGCAGGTTCAGTAGTTGTGGTGCACAGGCTTAGTTGCTCTGCGGCATGTGGGATCTTCCCAGACCGGGGCTCGAACCCATGTCCCCTGCATTGGCAGGCAGACTCCCAACTGCTGCGCCACCAGGGAAGTCCCACTTGTCTATGTTTAAAACACATGTAAGTTTTCCTCATAAGGAGAGAGCACCCTGGCACTCGAATAAAGTGTTACAGAAAGCAAACTGAGCCCCAGTTTTGCAAAAGATGGAACTTTAAAGATGGCAGCAAAACCAGCACTGTTGTTGTCAGACTTGGTCCAAGATTTGGAGAATATCATACACCATAGACTGGACACCATGCACATAAGCCCATCATTGGGCATAGATCAGGTAATTAATGAACCTTTTTTTCAAATTATATCCACAGCAAAACATAGAGCCTTTCTATTGTTCCATGATTTTTTTTCTGAACTGGTGTAGTCTTCAAAAAATTTTTATTATTTTTTTTGTGAAACTAAGATAAGTCTATCTCTCTGTAGGAGAGAAATACCTCTCTTATCTCTCTGTTTTTGTTTTGTTTTTGTTTTTTTGGTTTTCTTTTTCTTGGAGCTATGTGTATAAAACTTCCAAGTGGATCAACCCACACTGTGCAACAGTTTTGCTGCCAGGTCTATGTGGAAATTTACATCATGACTTTTTTCTAGTAGTGGTTGTTCTTGGAAAAGTCTTCGGTTCTTAGTGTACATATAGGAGAATGACACTCAGGAAAGAAACTCACAGTAATAAATCTGATTTAGGAAAGATATGTGACTGAGAAATATGAAATCATCCTAATAGCACCTGGAGTGGTAACTGCAGATTTTTTTCCTCTCTTTTTTTAATGGCAATTAGTGACCACCAGGTTTCTTTCCAGTATGCACTGACTCTTTGACACCTTTCTACACAGCTATCTCTGCCATCGTCTTGGACAACAGGAATCCACTTATCCAACAGAAAGTCTCCTGGGCACTTCCCTCGTGGTCCAGTGGTAAAGAATCTGCCTTCCAATGCAGGGGACATGTGTTTGATCCCTGGTTGGGAAACTAAGATCCCGCATGCCACGGGGCAACTAACACCGTGCACCACAACTACTGAGCTTGTGCGCCTCAACTAGAGAGCCTGTGTGTCGCAAACTACAGAGTCTACGCACCACAACTACAGAGCCCACGCGCCCTGGAGTCTGTGCACCACAACTAGAGAAGAGAAAAAAACCCGTACACCACAACTAGAGAGAGAAGCCTGTGTGCCACAAGGAAAAGATCCCACATGCCTCAACAAAGATCCCACGTACTGCAGCTAAGACCCGACACAGCCAAAAATAAATAAATAAGTAATCTTAAAAAAAAGAAGAAAGAAAGAAACGCTCCTGTCTCCACAACTTCCTTGACTTCAGTTACCTTATTAGGCTCTATCCACATCAATCACCCATACAGGTGTGACCCAAATCCTGTGACTATCTCCAATAATTCAAATGCTCAAATTTAAACTCTAAAATTCCAGTCTTTAAGTATGATTTTCTTTTCTTAGAGTACACTCATTCTGTCAATCCGTATACCCACTTTTCGCATATTTACAGCATCCAGTCCCTAATGCCTGCCCTGGGAGGCAGTGAGCTTCTTGTCTCTGTGGATGTTCAGGAAGAGGAAGGATGATCATCTGTCAGGGATACAACACAGGCCTACCCTGACCTTTTGAGAAAGTCATGTGCCCTAGAAGGTGCAGGGATACAGAATTCATGGACATATTGCAACTGTGATTTAAATGCTTGATTCTAGTAGCTGCAGGGACCTGACCTTCCAGTAAGTTTTCCATATTTAAATGACCAAGGTTCTAAATCAAGCACTAGATAATGACAAAATAATTAAAGTGATAAATACTGAAAAACTTTAGCAGGATTAGGAAAACATGTGTTAATTTAAATAAATTGAGTAATAGAGGTAGGGGATTAAGAGGTACAAACTATTATGTATGAAATAAATAAGCTCTGAGGATGTATTGTACAACATAGGGAATATAGCCAATATTTGAAAATAATATAAATGGAGAATAACCTTTAAAAATTGTGAATCACTGTGTTGTACACCTATAAATTTATAATATTGCATATCAACTATACTTTAATAAAATAAGTATAGATAGATAGATAGATAGATAAAGCTGAGTAATGTTATAGCCAGTACCTTGCAAATGCAAGAAACAAGAGACTGTAATTAATGTAATACTTGGAAGGAAAATGGTGTTGCTCAAGAATCATATACAGTGTATAGGGTAACACTTACTAGGGCCATAACATCAGCCTCAAATCCAGTATGCTGAGGTAAATTAAAACTTGCCTCAGTTTTTAAACTCCAATTTAGATTGGACTCAACTGGAAGAAATTTATTTGTTGTAATAAGAAAAGATAATACAAGAAAAAGAATCCTAAACTTACAAACTAAGTGAAAGCAACACAGCAAGTCAAATATACACAAACTTGTGATCAGTTGGAAGTACTTAAATGGTAATCTCCAGACTGCTGGGATGGAAATACTCCTGCATAGAAATCTTAAACATTTATTGGACTTGAGATTATTGTTTTAGTATTCTTACACTGTCATCAAGGCAGATAATCATTAACTATCCATATTTTTTTAGCTTAAGTGATCAAATAAGAGGATATTTTATGCATCAAAGAATAATGTCTCAGACATTGGTTACCAATTGATAAAATCAAAGGGTAGAATATTAGAAGAGACCCTCAAAAATCCTAGGACAATCTAATGTGACTATGGAATTATTTTTCTCTTCCTTGGGGAACAAAAGGAAGTTAATAGAGCATAACCATTGTTTGTAAGCTATTTACAAGAAGATCTATGTGCCTCCTTTCCAGAAGATAAATACACTGAGGGAGGAGAAAATACAACTCCTGCCACAAACTTTGCTCAAAGCTCTTTGTTAAATGATGTGCTGACTTACTTCCTATGGTTCTTCGAGAGGAGAGAAAGAATCTCATCTCCTATTGTCCTGAATGAATTAAGAGAATTATTGTTGACAGACACAATGGACCCAAAATTTCTGCTCTGAATAAAGTCTAAAGAAAAGAATCAGACCACCTTCCCATTACTACTGTTCTCTCCTGAAACAGCCACTGCATTTCTGCCTAAGATGTGAGAACTAGGAGTAAAACCTTTTTACTATATCCCATTACCAAACAAGCTCTGCAACCTTGAGTTCCAGGGTTATTCAGATCTTTAAATCTCAGTTTTGTTGGAAAACTGGAAGCAAGGTAGACAAAATAAGATTATTTCTTAGCACTGTATTTGATAGCAAAGATAGGGTCAACAAAATGCTTTGACTTAAGAGTCCTAAATTGTCTATCTCATTACAAGGAAAACAATATCAATAATTTCTAACCCTGGCTTCAAGAGACATCCTCTAATTTTGGGAAAGTTCTATGATACTTTATTCAGTGGTCAACTGGGCAAATAACTTCTAAGCTTCCTTGCAACTCCAGAGCATTACACAAGTGCTTATTATGTAGCTGGCCCCTTATATAGCACTGAAATAATATCTCATGCAAATGTTCAAAGGAAAGGAAAGGAGATACAATGAGAATACCTTTAGCATTCCCACAAAGGAAAAGCTGATCTTTCTCATCTGATGTGCAGACACTGAACAAATTTAGTCCACTTGTTAACTTTTCAGCAAGAATCCTAATGATGTTTAAGAGCTGCCACTGTTGTTGGTGGTAGTTTTGACCCCCCTTTAAAAATATGTATAGAACTTTGATAGGTAATTCAAACCTGAAAACAATTTGTAAAATACGTCCGTTGTTTTATACTGTGGAATATTAAGCAGATACCAAGCTGCTCAAATGAAGTAAAAAGGGGAAAATATATCTAGCTTATTAGCTTTTCTCAGCCATCGCCATTATGGCCAAAAATTCTTCAGGAAAATAATAGAAGACAAAAGCTAGTTTGAAACTAATGTCACAGGGAAAAATGGTCCTAAACTCTAAATAAGTTGAGCTCTAAAAGAAAAATAATGAAGCCACTAGCTTAAAAGCAATATCAATTTTAAAAGGTAGAAATGTAGTGGGGACTACTCTGCATTTAAAATGACTAAACTCTTTCATTTAATGCAAGCCAGGTATGATGTTTACATAAACCGTTAGAAGTTGTTGGAATATATGAAATCCTAAGGAGTCCAATAACACACACTGTGTGATGAATCACACAATGCTTCTGAACATAAAACAGCAGAGACAACAAAAATTTGAGACTTGAAATCTTAAAAAATGAGATCTGACGTCTTTGATAGAAGTGCTTGATTAATAATGGCACTTTAAAGTTTATATTAAAGAGAAAATAAGCAAATCCGTGTTCTTTTGGAATGCATATGCCCATTAAGAGAAGCTAACAAGCTGACTGCAGCAAATCGTACATAAATGGCGTCTATCCCAAAGTCAGGCTGAGGAGTGTTTATGGCTTCCTGTCTCCCAGTCACATGAAGTTGCCTTGGTGACTATCTGTCTCGTACTGGTTTGCTCTCCAAAAATACAACAAGCCAGATGCCTGTGGGTTCGGGTGTGTCTAAATGAGCCACACTGAGCACCAAATGACCTGGAAATGTTTAATCCAGCTTTTGTCAGAACAAGTTACTGGGATGTTCTCATGCCCTTTAGGGACAAATTTATGATTGGATTCCAAGTCCTGTGCAACACTATGGACCAAGGCTGATGTCCTCATTCCCCCCTGCATGCAGACTCTCTGGGTATGGTGCTCTGATATGAAGAAGATCCATCCTAAAATGGTAGGACTAATAAGAGGATGGCCACATGAAATACTGCGAGGGTCCTGGAGAGAGGTGTGCATTTTGTGTTTTTTGCTCCTCAGAGAGCTCTTTTCTGGAAAGAGAGCCTAGGTATGCTCTCTACAAATTGCCCTGTGACGTACTGCCAAAGAGATGATATAACATGTGTTATGGACTGAATGTTCATGCCCCCCCCCAAAAAAATTCAGGTCTTGAAACCCTACCCCACAATGGGATGGTATTAGGAAGTGGAGTCTTTGGGGGAGTCACTAGAATTAGGTGAGGCCATGAGAGCGCAGCCCTCATGAATGGGATTAGTGCCGTTATAGAGTCAGGAGAGAGCTTGCCCCTCCCTCTGCTCTCTGCTGTGTAAGGCTATAACAAGAAGACAGCAGTCTGCAATCAACCTGAAAAAGGGCCTCACCAGAGCCTGACATGCTGGCCCCTGATCTTGGACTTCCAGCCTCCTGAACTGTGAGAAATAAATTTCCGTAGTTTATAAGCTACCCAGTCTATGGTACTCTGCCATAGCAGCTGGAACTAAGACACCATGCCCTGGCAGTGAGCACTAACCTAGCAACTCTAATATTTTCAGTATCAAATTATTCCCATTTCATAAACACTTCATTAGGGTGCAGGACTTGCAGAAAGAAACTCGAAGATCAGGTCTGAGCTTGGTATATACTGATGTCAGGTGGGAGAGGCTCGGCCCTGCTGAGCTCCCTCTCGACTGCCCGCCCTGCCACAGGGCCCTGAAGGGGCACAGGCTGCAGGGTATAAGCGGCTCAGTGGGTGTCTCCAGATGACACCTTTGCTGCACTCAACTTCTCACTCGGTCTCATGGACTCACCCGTGTTGCACACTCCTTACTTTGTTATCGCTCTCCTTTTGGATTTTGGACGCAGAGTGTTTAGTATGATATTCTTCAGTTTCAGGGTCTTCTATCATCATCAATCCATGAAAAGTCCTTCTCTTGTTTTATTTCTGTATTTTTCCCCATCATAACCTATCCACACACTTTTCTTCCCCCTGCCCCATAGGCATTAATTCTAATGTGTTTAATATATATCCTTGAATTTTTTTGGGTCTTGGAAAGATATGTGACTGTGATTTCAATTTATATGAATAGTATTGAATTACATGTCATTCGGTTTCCTCCTCTGCATCTACATAGGTACAGTGTTGTTACCTCTGACTGCTATGGAGTATTCCACTATTTGCATCCACTGCTTATTACTAAGTACAGTCATATTGCTCTGCAGAGATTGCTCCTTTACATTCCCAGGAGAGGTGCATGAGAATTCCTGTTTGCCCACACTTGGTTTTATCCAACTTTCTAACTTTTGCCAATCTGATGGTTGTAAAGTGGGTCTTATTACTGTTTCCATATGCATTTCTTTGATTGCTACTAAAATTGGACATTTTTTCACATACTTGATACCCATTTACATTTCTCTTTCTGTGGGTTTCCTACTCATTTCTTTTGACCCTTTTTTGTTTATTGATTTGTTCATTGTATGTCTTAGATATTAATCCCTTGCTAATATGCAGCATATATCTTCCTCAGGATGGTAGCAGAGTTCCGAGAGAGCACAGAAGTATAAAAGGCTTCCTGAAGCTTTGGCTCAGAACTGGTACAGTATCAATTTTTGCTACATTCTAATGGCCAAAGTAAGTCCCAAAGCCAATGCAGACTCAAGGGATGGGGAAATAGACTTCGCCTCTTGATTAAATGAGCTACAAATTCACATTGCAAAGGGCACAGACACAGGGAGGAAAGGATAATCAGGATCATTATTGCAATCAATCTACCGCTGGTTTCAGTTATCTATTGGTTTATAACAAAGCACCCCCAAAATTTCGTGGCTTACAATGACAATTCATTATTATCTCTTCTGGCTCTGTATGGTGGCCAGATTTATATGAAAAGTTCTCAGTTGGGATCTCTAATGCAGTTACTGGAGTTGGATGATGGATGGCTGAGACTGAAGTGGTCTGAAGGCTCAGCTGGGCTAGACATCCAAGACGGTTCCTTTCCTCCCACGTCTGGTGCCTCAGCTGAGATGACTGAAATAGCTGGGGACTTCCTCCCACGTGGCTACTCCATGTTGTTAGCTTGGACAGTCTCAGCATGCCTTCTCAAGTTATTCAAACTTCTTACACGGCTGCTCATTTTCACCAGAGAAAGGATTCCAAGAGATCAGAGCAGAAGCTTCAAGGCTTCTTCTGACCTAGCTTCAAAAGTCACACAGTGTCTCTTCCAGAAAATTCTATTGGTTACACAGGGCCAGCCCAGGTTCAGTAGAGAAGGGGGCTGCACAAAGTTGTGAATACTGGGCATTTGTGATCACTTATATGTGTAAGTGTGTGCAGTGACATATATGCATGCAATGCAATATCATCTTCACCTTTAGTTCTGAATCTGTAGATTTTTTCTCCGTGTAAATAAATATATGTGTACATTACACCACTTTTTTAGACAATACATTTTATTTATTTATCTATTTCCTGGAGTATTGGGTTTATTTTTATTCTTCCAGAATGTATAATTCTTTCAACTGTGTTGTCAAAGTGGACACTTTTGAGGCCTCGCATGAAATGACCTGGAAAGAATATCTTTATTGCATACTCACTTTTAATTTTTTGACATTTCCTCCCTTCAATACTTTGTGTCTAGTGTTGCTATTAAAACACTTCTTCTCTAGGGTCATTAGACAAGTTTCCTTTGTCTTCACTTTTTTTTTTTTTTTCTAATTTTGCTCTCCTTTTTGTCAGTCTAGGCTCAGTTATTACCCACTTCATCCACCCCCTCCCAATGTACTCATCAAGTGATGCTGTCTCTAAAGGAACTTCCAGGCATTGCTCTTTCTCAGTGGCTGCATCAGTGAAAATCCAGTTCTTGAAGTGGAGAGCAAGGAAAGCAGGGAACATTCAGGGTCCAGTTCAAGGCTGCACTTGCTTTCATCCATGCCTCCTGTCAGACCACAGTGCTTGATGCTGTCTTGCAGCCTCGAGCTAAGGAGCTGGCCCTGCCATTGCCCCTCTTCACAGTGGCTTTGGGAAAGGCAATGTCACTAAGGTAGATGTGGGGCACAACAAAAAAACTCCCCCAGGCTACTCTATTCATACTACCTACATCTCCTCCATTCCAAGTTGCCCCTTCCACCCAACCTCCGTTATTTCCACCCCTACCTCTGGCATAAAGAGACTCAACCATCTTCCACCTCATCAGGCCGTTCTCACATTCTTTGTGTTCTGAGATATGGCATTGCCCCTGTGGGCTCCGTGTCATCCTCTGAGCAGAGATCACATTGTTTACCCATCTGTTCAGGATCCACATGTCCAATGTCCCAGACCCTTCACTTCATTTTTAGATAACACATTATTATATTAAAATGCAGTATTGAAATTAGAATATGCTAAACTTCAGAACATAATCTTTGAAATAAGTTTCCTCAAACAACTCTACAATTCTGTTGGATATCACACCTTATAGAATTACCTTGTTTTTTAAAAATTAGGTTAAAATGAATAAATTAGCACACATGATACATGTTTGTTTTCTAAGTTTGATTAATCAATAAGGAATAAAAATGAAAAATTATAAATATATTCGTCTTGGTAAAATAAAGGACACTAGTGTTTCCTTACAAATTAATGGATATATTCCATTGTTTCCCTTTTTCCAGAACATTTGACATTCTTTATCAACTAGTACATAAAAGAATAGAAAAACAAAGGTTTCTCATGTTGTCCTTTGTACTTCTATATGAATAAATCAGGAGTATAGTCCACTAGAAATTAGTAAATGACTTCAATTATAGAAAGGAAAGGATCTGTCTTACCATTTTGGTAGGGCCAAAAGCAAGTGTTTCTTTTTTGGCTCCACCTGTCTCAAACTTTGAAGTCACACACTTGTGAACATTTTAATTGCTTTTTTCCTTTGGTATGTATAAATATAATTATTTTCAGTATGGAATCTTTTTCTTACTCAATTCACGCCAATCACAACCCTCTTATCGTTCAGGGTTTGTTTTGGGGGGTTTTGTTTTGTTTGTTTGTTTTGCATTTAATACATGGTTTGTCAGGGGCATTATTTTTGCCTCTACTTTGAAGTCTTTTTTACAGATGAAGATACATACCTTTTCCTGATACAGAATTGGGACCAGGTAAACCAAGCACCACATTCTAGTCTTCTTTTCCATATTCTTTTACATATATATATATTACATACATGTTATGTATATTATTACATATATAATATGATTATATATTATATCTATAATATATATATTATCTGTTACATATTGTATTAATTTATCATATATAATTTTATATTAATATAATATTATATATAATATATATATTTACATCTTTCGATTTTAAGAGTTTTGAATGTATAGCAGTACCTTTGCATCTGTTTCTTTTGGATGTTTATTGATGTGAATCAACAATAAAAATCTCACAATCTATTCTATTAGTACATTTTCAACTGTAACCTCACAGGTATAACTGAAAACATTCTTGAAACATCACTTTGGAAATACTTTCTTTCTCACTTAGCTGAGCTTTTGGAAGAACTTCTTAAGTATAAGTTTTGAAGGGAATATTCAAAAATAATAAAGTAGTTAATTACTATTTATATTCTTTGAATTATTTTCTTTGAAAAATTTAGGTGGATGAAGAGATATTTTCCAAAGCCCACTTTTACTCTTAGCTCCCTGCTTGCTACTTTCCTGGCCTCAGCCAAACCCATGCCATTCCCATACTTCATCTTAGTGCCTGGAAAACCAGCTGTGTTCTATGCCCTAGGTCTGTGCTCTGGGAGGGAAGTGAGACACTTAAAGCCTGTAACTGACCAATGTGAAGTGTAGCCATGATGCTCTCATGAACCTTTCTTGATAGCTGAGTATCAACATGCTTACTATTTGGGAGAAGACTGGAGAGAGGCAAGTTCATTCTTGCAAAGAATACAGCATGGCAAATTCAGTTAAATGAGAGGTTGAGAGCAACCATCTGCTTACTGTGCAAAGCAAAAAGCAGACATCTGGGGAGACAGGTGATGGAGTGGAAACAGAGTTGAACTGAAAATCAGGAGGCTTGTGTGATAGCCCCAGCTTTGCCTGTCCTGGCAGCATTGTGACCTTGTGGGAGGTCAATTAACCTCTGAGGACTTCCGTTTTCTCAGCAGCACATCAAGAGTACAGGACTAGATGACACCAAAGTATTTACAAACTCAAAGGATTTTTTCTTGACCCCAATTGACCTCTCCTGCTAATGCAGACACACATCAAACACAACTGTTTGTTCCTAATAGGGATTCAATATGCTAAACGGAATGTCCGGGGGCAACCTAATTAGGCAGGCAGTGGGGCTGTGGTTTTATCTGATGTGACTCCAATGCCCTTGAAAATCGTCTTTTGGTCTGCCCAGCCTTGACCCTAGCTGTCAGAGTGTTAGTGTTCTTTGCTGACTTACGGAGAACAGTAGCTACACCCATGTTGAAACTTGTTATCACCTATGCAGAATAACATTCTTACTGAGTAGTTAATATGCTTTATTCCATGTGCAGAAAGCTTTGGGTTTCAGTTGGTTAGTCTGTAAGCTAAGATAGAGTCATTTTCCCCAAAATTAGTTCCTATAAATATTGGGAATGAACTGAGGCAGTGGCAGAGGGACAAAGGGGAAAGGTCATATCTCAAAGATGAACGGTGACAGGCATCCCCATTCTCACCTCAGATTGCAAGATCAAGAGGTCACTCCTAATACTTCCTGGGGTCCTTTCATTAACTTGAATATTTTCATAAGTAAGAGTTACTTTCTTCTGAACAGGAAGGCATATTAAGTACCATAAGTTCCTGTGTCTTTTTCAGAAATTATTCACTGAGGATGAACATACCAAATAGGAAAACTGCTGTTAACAAATAGGGCAAGAAATATGACTATGACCCAAGTCATAGGTTCAGAAATTGTATACACATTGCAAAGAAGTAAAATATTGAATTGCAATAACAGGCTCGTCTCATTTTTTTTATTGCCCGAATGGTTGGTGCCACGGAAACAGTGTGATTTCTATACTATATCCATAATTCAATAGTCTGAAGTGGCATTAAGGATAAAAACATTCATTTTGTTAAATTGTTTTACCGCAAAATCCATGAACAAAATCAAAGCAAAAGGAGAACATCCTATGAGGGTCAGTTTGCTAGAATGAGACTATTGTTTATTAATATAAATAATCTGTTAAAATAAATCCCTATTCAAATGCGTGCTGCATCCCTTTCTCTCATTCTTCCTACATTTGACTCTCAAACTGAAATTAAGTGGTAACTTGGGTCTATTTTAGAATGATCTAAAGATACACAATATTTTTAGATACATTATAAAACCTTTCTTCTAGTTATTAATGGTATGTTTAATTCAAGTAAGAGCTTTTCTATCAAGTATATTTTAAAAATCTACTGTGTCTATACTTTATTGTCTTTTTTTCAAACTCTTATCAGAACTCTTTTGCTTCATCAGTAGTTATTTATTGAAACTACTATGTGCTAGGATGATTTAGTTTGCTTCATTCTAATGGAGGACTAGGTGTCATATAATTACGGGTCCTTCATTAGTAGTATTGCTTCTTCCTAACTCTTTTCATTGCCTTCTCCCTGATTACTTGAATCTTCAGGTTAATTGAGATTTCTCTGTACTGATGAATTGGCATCAGTGTATGGGCTATTCTAAATAGACCAGAAAAGAGAATCCTGCCTTTTCAACTATACACTAGTTGAAGCCAAAGGATGGGGAATGTTTCTTTAAGGACTCCTCAAGCAGCTACAGTGGAAATGACAGGATGGCCATTTCTATCCGAAGCCCTCCAAAAATTCCCATGCCATCAGTGTTAGTCAGGAGAAGGCAGGTAACACTGCAATAACTAACAACCACAATGCCACATACATTTATTTCTTGCTCATGTCACATGAGAAAGACAGATCAGTGAGGGGCTCTGCAGCACACCATAGCAGGGAGACTCAGACTGAAAGAGGCCTCTCTATTCCCGGGACTATTCTATTGGAAATATGTGACCTTCTCAGTCTCTGCAACAGAAAAAGAGAGTACTGGCGTGACTTGCACTTGGCAGTTAAATGCTTTGACCCAGAAGGAACATGCCACTTCCATTCACAGCAACTGGCCAGAACTAATTACTTCCCCCTGCCTATCTGCCTAACTGTAATCCTCCTGTGTACCTGGAGGGAAAATAAGCAGGATATGAGTAAGCACTCAGGGTCTTTATGACACCACTCATGGATCAATGAATGCAGGATAAAGGCTTTGGGCTGGGGTGGCCAAATGAACACTTTGCCCATGCCCTCACCTGGTGCCATTTTTTCCCCATATGACACTTATGTAACGCAGAAGAGGGAGGCCCACAAGAGTCTCATATCCATATAAGGAGCACAGCCACTAGTATTGATGGGAAGCCATTTGAGAAATTTGGCTCTTTTATCAGATGCCTGAAGATAAATGATGATTAGAAAAAAGATGGTTTACATAAACAATAGATGCCAGCTAAGGATACAACGTCCCATTTTCACCCATACAGTGGCCCACATAAGCCACCTCACCATCCACACACATAGAATTTAGATGAGATTTGAGGGAGAAAGGGAGAGATCCTAAATTTATTTGAGGATATCCCAGAAGTCACTAGCTCTGCATTAATCCAAGATTATGTTTCAGCTACAAGTGGACTGAAGGTTCAAGATCGATGTTACATCATTCTGGGTAAAATCATACCCTCAACCATGGTTTGCAAGTATCATGACTGGTACATGATAATGAGTTAGTAAAATAACTAAGGAGTTATAGAAAGACATATCTGTCAGGTGTGGAACATCTTGGATGGGAAAAGTGAAAAAAAATGGGAACCCTGACACACAGGCAGAAAACAGGTGTTCCTGGACTAAGTAAGTAAAAAGTAGGTAAGAAAGATTTGACCAAGCAGGGAATTATATTTAGTCTCCTCCAATTTTAATTTAATTTGTTTTGCCTCAGTGCTTTTTTAGGATAAGAATCGGGGCTTGATGGAAAGGAAGAGGTCAAATTATCTCTGTTTGCAGATGATACAATCATATATAGAGAGAATCCTGAAGACTCCACCAAAAAACTATTAGGACTAATAAACAAATTCAGTATTGTTTTAGGATCCAGAATCAACATACAAAAATCAGTTGTGTTCCTGTACACTAACAGTAAATTAATTATCTGAGAAGTAAATTAAGAAAACAGTCCCATTTAAAATAGTATCAAAAATAATAAAGTACTTAGAAAGACATTTAACCAAGTAGTGAAAGATCTGTGCACTGGAAACTATAAAACATTAATAAAAGAAATTGAAGATGACACAATTAAATGGAAAGTTATCCTGTGTTCACAGATTGGAAGAATTAATATTGTTAAAATGTCCATACTACCAAAAGTGACCTACAGATCCAATGCAATACTTATCAAAATTTCAATGGCACTTTTCACAGAAATAGAACCAAAAGTCCTAAAATTCATATGGAAAAACAAAAGACCCAAATAGTTCAAGCAATCTTGAGAAAGAAGAACAAAGCTAGAAGCATCACAGTTCCTGATTTCAAATTTTATTACAAAGCTATCAAAACAGTATGGTACTGGCATTAAAACAGGCACATAGATCAGTGGAACAGAATAGCAGGCCTAGAAATAAACCCATACGTATATGGTCAACTAATCTTTGACAGGGTGACAAGAATACATAATGGGGAAAGGACAGTCTCTTCAATAAATGCAATGACCACATGCAAAAGAATGAAATTGCACATCATTCTCAAAAATTAACTAAAATGGATTAAAGACTTAAACCTAAGACCTGAAACTGTAAAACTCCTAGAAGAAAACATAGAGGGTAAGCTCCTTGACATTAGTCTTGACAATAATTTTTTGATTTGACACCAAAAGCACAGACACCAAAAACAAAAATAAACAAGTGAGACTACATCAAACTAAAAAGCTTCTGCCTAGTAAAGGAAATCATCAACAAAATTAAAAGAATAGGAGAAAATATTTACAAACCATGTATATGAGAAGACATTAATTTCCAAAATATATAAGGAACTGTGACAACTCAATAACAACAGCAACATTAAAACAAATAACCCAGCTGAAAAAATGGGCAAAGAACTTGAACTGACATTTCTCCAAAGAAGACATACCAATAGCCAACGGGTACATGAAAAGGCACTCAACGTCACTAATCATCAGGGAAATGCAAATCATAACCATGAGCAGCTATTTCATCACACCTGTTAGGATGGCTATTATTGAAAAAAAAAAAAAGATAAGCGTTGGCAAGGATGTGGAGAAAAGGGAACTCTTGTACACTGTTGATGGAAGTGTAAATTGGTGCAGCCACTGTGGAAAACAGAATGAAGGCTCCTCAAAAATTAAAAAATGAACTACCATATAATCCAGCAACCCCATTTCTGGGTATATATCCAAAAGAATTGAAATCAGGGTCTTGAAGAGATACCTGCACTCTCGTGTTCATTGCAGCATTATTCACAATAACCAAGATATGGAAACAACCTAAATATCCAGAAACAGATGAATAGATAAAGAAGATGTGGTACATACACACAATGGAATATTATTGAGCCTTAAAAAGAGGAAATTCTATCATTAGAGAAATGCAAATCAAAACCACAATGAGGTATCACCTCACACCGGTCAGAATGGCCATCATCAAAAAATCTACAAACAATAAATGCTGGAGACGGTGTGGAGAAAAGGGAACGCTCCTGCACTATTGGTGGGAATGTAAATTGATACAGCCACTGTGGAGAACAGTATGGAGGTTCCTTAGAAAATTAAAAATAGAATTACCATATGATCCAGCAATCCCACTACTGGGCATATACCATGAGAAACCATAATTCAAAAAGAGTCATGTACCACAATGTTCATTGCAGCTCTATTTACAAGAGCCAGGACATGGAAGCAACCTAAATGTCCATTGACAGATGAATGGATAAAGAAGATGTGGCACATATATACAATGGAATATTACTCAGCCATAAAAAGAAATGAAATTGAGTTATTTGTAATGAGGTGGGTGGACCTAGAGTCTGTAATACAGAGTGAAGTAAGTCAGAAAGAGAAAAACAAATACCTTATGCTAACACATATATATGGAATCTAAAAAAAAAAAAGGTTATGAAGAACTTAGGGACAGGACAGGAATAAAGATGCAGACATAGAGAATGGACTTGAGGACACGGGGATGGGGAAGGGTAAGCTGGGATGAAGTGAGAAAGTGGCTTGGACATATATACACTACCAAGTGTAAAATAGATAGCTAGTGGGAAGCAGCCACATACCACAGGGAGATCAGCTCGGTGCTTTGTGATCACCTAGAGGGGTGGGATAGGGAGGGTGGGAGGGAGACGCAAGAGGGAGGAGATATGGGGATATATGTATATGTACAGCTGATTCACTTTGTTGTACAGCAGAAACTAACACCATTGTAAAGCAATTATACTCCAATAAAGATGTATACATATAAAAAGAGGAAATTATGCTATTTGCAACAACACAGGCAAACTGGAGGACATTATGCTAAGTGAAATAAGTCAGGCACAGAAGGACAAGTACTACATGATAATACTTATACATGGAATATAAAACAGTCAGACTTATAGAAGCAGAGAGAATAATAGTAGCTGCCAGAGGTTGGAGGGAAGGAAGAAATGGGGAGATGAGGGTAAAGCAGTACAAAGTTTCAGTTATTTAAGATAAATTAAGTTTTGGAGATCTGCTATACAGCATAGTGCCTACAGCTAACAATACTGTATACATAAAATAATCTAAAAGGTTAAATATTGTGTTCTTACAATAATAATAATAATAAAGGAAGTGGGAGGAAACTCTGGAAGGTGATGGATATGCCTGTGGCTTTGATGATGGTGATGATTTCAGGAGCATATACTTATCCCCAAACTCATCTAGTTGTAAACACTAAATATGCACAGCTTTTTACAGGTCAGTCATACCTCAATAAAATGGTTTTAAAAACAAAGAAAAAGAATTGGGGTCTGAGACGGGTCAGAATTGAGATGAAATTGCCCTATGACTAATTAAAGCATTGTTTTGACTGCATCCTATTAGCCCGTTGTTGCCAGAATGACCTTTCTAACCCAAATCCCATCCTTCCATCTACTACATAAAACTTTCGTTAGATCACTTTATCCTTGTAGGACAAAGTGCAAACTTCTTAGTATAGTGTACTGTTCCCACCTTCCTCTTTATCTTCATGTTCTCCAAAGAATCATGCTCTAGTTATGCTGAAAAATCTATAGTTCTCTGTCACACTCTTTTACTTCATATGTCCACATGTTCTGTCCACATGTTCATAAAATGAATACAAGCATCACACCCCCAGCACTAGTGCTACTAGCACCACCACTACAAGCTCTACCATCACCCTTAATCCATCAACACAGTCACCACCATCACTGCCAGTATCATGTCCACTGGTACCATCACCACCACCACCACCAGGATCACTTCCACTGCCACCACCAGCACCCATCTGGCAAAGACCCTCTTCATCTTTAAGAATTGGTTTTAAGTGTTAGCTATTCTACAATATTATCCTCTGTGCCATCAATGAACCCTTGTGTCATCAACGTCCTTTCCTAAAATGTGATCATGGAAGCTTTTGCCTCCAGATATTAATATTTGTTCCACACAATTACCTTTATTAATAGCTGCTTTATGTCATTTGAACTAGGCCTTTAATATGATTTAAAATAATGTTTTTAGAGGAGGAACCAAGATGGCGGAGTAGAAGGACGTGCTCTCACTCCCTCTTGCGAGAACACCAGAATCACAACTAGCTGCTGGACAATCATCGACAGGAAGACACTGGAACTCACCAAAAAAGATACCCCACATCCAAAGACAAAGGGGAAGCCACAATGAGATGATAGGAGGGGTGCAATCACAGTAAAATCAAATCCCATAACTGGTGGGTGGGTGACTCACAGACTGGCGAACACTTACACCACAGAAGTCCACCCACTGGAGTGAAGGTTCTGAGCCCCAAGTCATGCTTCCCAACCTGGGGGTCCGGCAACGGGAGGAGGAATTCCTAGAGAATCAGATGTTGAAGACTAGTGGGAATTGATTGCAGGACTTTGACAGGACTGGGGGAAACAGAGACTCCAAACTTGGAGGGCACACACAAAGTAGTGTGCGCATCAGGAACCAGAGGAAGGAGCAGTGACCCCAGGGGAGACTGAATCAGACCTACCTGCCAGTGTTGGAGGGTCTCGTGCAGAGGAGGGGGGTGGGAGTGGCTCACCGTGGGGACAAGGACACTGGCAGCAGAAGTTCTGGGAAGTACTCCTTGGTATGAGCCCTCCCAGAGTCTGCTATTAGCCCCAGCAAAGAGCCCAGGTAGGCTCCAGTGTTGGGTTGCCTCAGGCAAAACAATCAACAGGGAGGGAACCCAGACCCACCCATAAGTAGTCAACTGGATTAAAGTTTTACTGAGCTCTGACCATCAGAGCAACAGTCAGCTCTACCCACGACCAGTCCCTCCCATCAAGCTTCTCAATAGCCTCCTCCACCAGAGGGCAGACAGCAGAAGCAAGAAGAACTACAATTCTGCATCCTGTGGAAAAAAAACCACATTCACAGACCTCATTCATTTCCACCCGTCTTTTGTCGGCAGCAACGGTTCTTGTCATCGCTGTCCGTCCGCCGCTGCCGCCCCCGCAAGGCTTCGCCGTCGCCACTTCTAGCGACTCGCCGCGCTTGATTCTCTCCGCTTCGCTTCCCGCCAACCGCTACCATTGACGCCATGTCGGGTTATTCGAGTGACCGAGACCGCGGCCAGGATCGAGGGTTTGGTGCCCCTCGATTTGGAGGAAGTAGGGCAGGGCCCTTATCTGGAAAGAAGTTTGGAAACCCTGGGGAGAAACTGGTTAAAAAGAAGTGGAATCTTGATGAGCTGCCCAAATTTGAGAAGAATTTTTATCAGGAACACCCTGATTTGGCTAGGCGTACAGCACAAGAGGTAGAGATGTACAGAAGAAGCAAGGAAATTACAGTCAGAGGTCACAACTGTCCAAAGCCAGTCCTGAATTTTTATGAAGCAAACTTCCCTGCAAACGTCATGGATGTGATTGCAAGGCAGAACTTTACTGAACCCACAGCTATTCAAGCTCAGGGATGGCCAGTTGCTCTAAGTGGATTGGATATGGTTGGGGTAGCACAAACTGGATCTGGGAATACGTTGTCTTATTTGCTGCCTGCCATTGTCCACATCAATCATCAGCCATTTCTAGAGAGAGGTGATGGGCCTATTTGCTTGGTGCTGGCACCAACTTGGGAACTGGCCCAACAGGTACAGCAAGTAGCTGCTGAATACTGTAGAGCATGTCGCCTGAAGTCCACTTGTATTTATGGTGGTGCTCCCAAGGGACCACAGATACGTGATTTGGAGAGAGGTGTGGAAATCTGTATTGCAACACCTGGAAGACTGATTGACTTTTTAGAATGTGGGAAAAACAATCTAAGAAGAACCACTTACCTTGTCCTTGATGAAGCAGATAGAATGCTTGATATGGGATTCGAACCCCAAATAAGGAAGACTGTGGATCAGATAAGACCTGATAGGCAAACCCTAATGTGGAGTGCTACTTGGCCAAAAGAAGTAAGACAGCTTGCTGAAGATTTCTTGAAAGACTATATTCATATAAACATTGGTGCACTAGAACTGAGTGCAAATCACAACATTCTTCAGATTGTGGATGTGTGTCATGACGTAGAAAAGGATGAAAAGCTTATTCGTTTAATGGAAGAGATCATGAGTGAGAAGGAGAATAAAAGCATTGTTTTTGTTGAAACCAAAAGAAGATGTGATGAACTCACTAGAAAAATGAGGAGAGATGGGTGGCCTGCCATGGGTATCCATGGTGACAAGAGTCAACAGGAACGTGACTGGGTTCTAAATGAATTCAAACATGGAAAGGCTCCTATTCTGATTGCTACAGATGTGGCCTCCAGAGGGCTAGATGTGGAAGATGTGAAATTTGTCATCAATTATGACTACCCTAACTCCTCAGAGGATTATATTCATTGAATTGGAAGAACTGCTCACAGTACCAAAACAGGCACAGCATACACTTTCTTTACACCTAATAACATAAAGCAAGTGAGCGACCTTATGTCTGTGCTTCGTGAAGCTAATCAAGCAATTAATCCCAAATTGCTTCAGTTGGTGGAAGACAGAGGTTCAGGTCGTTCCAGGGTAGAGGAGGCATGAAGGATGACCGTCGGGACAGATACTCTGCGGGCAAAAGGGGTGGATTTAATACATTTAGAGACAGGGAAAATTATGACCGAGGTTACTCTAGTCTGCTTAAGAGAGAGTTGGGGGCAAAAACTCAAAATGGTGTTTACAGTGCTGCAAATTACACCAATGGGAACTCTGGAAGTAATTTTGTGTCTGCAGGTATACAGACCAGTTTTAGGACTGGTAATCCAACAGGGACTTACCAGAATGGTTATGATAGCACTCAGCAATATGGAAGTAATGTTGCAAATATGCACAATGGTATGAACCAACAGGCATATGCATATCCTGCTACTGCAGCTGCGCCTATGATTGGTTATCCAATGCCAACAGGATATTCTCAATAAGACTTTAGAAGTATATGTAAATGTCTGTTTTTCATAATTGCTCTTTATATCGTGTGTTATCAGACAAGATAGTTACTTAAGAAACATGGGAAATGCAGAAATGACTGCAGTGCAGCAGTAATTATGGTGCACTTTTTCGCTATTTAAGTTGGATATTTCTCTACATTCCTGAAACAATTTTTAGGGTTTTTTTGTACTAGAAAATGCAGGCAGTGTTCTCACAAAAGTAAATGTACAGTGATTTGAAATACAATAAATGAAGGCAGTGCATGGCCTTCCAAAAAAGAAAAAAAAACAGACCACATTCACAGAAAGACAGACAAGATGAAAAGGCAGAGGGCTATGTACCAGATGAAGGAACAAGATTAAACCCCAGAAAAACAACTAAAGGAAGTGGAGATAGGCAACCTTCCAGAAAAAGAATTCAGAATAATGATAGTGAAGATGATCCAGGACCTCAGAAAAAGAATGGAGGCAAAGATCGAAAAGATGCAAGAAATGTTTAACAAAGACCTAGAAGAATTAAAGAACAAACAAATAGAGATGGACAATACAATAACTGAAATAAAACTACATGAGAAGGAATCAATAGCAGAATAACTGAGGCAGAAGAACGGGTAAGTGACCTAGAAGACAGAATGGTGGAATTCACTGCTGTGGAACAGAATAAAGAAAAAAGAATGAAAAGAAATGAAGACAGCCTAAGAGACCACTGGGACAACATTAAACGCAGCAACATTCGCATTATAGGGGTCCCAGAAGGAGAAGAAGGAGAGAAAGGGCCCGAGAAAATATTTGAAGAGATTATAGTCGAAAACTCTCCTAACACGGGAAAGGACATAGACACCAAACTCCAGGAAGTGCAGCAAGTCCCATACAGGATTAACCAAGGAGAAACACGCCGAGACACAAAGTAATCAAATTGGCAAATATTAAAGACAAATTATTGAAAGCAGCAAGGGAAAATCGAAAAATAACATACAAGGGAACTCCTGTAAGGTTAACAGCTGATTTCTCAACAGAAACTATACAAGCCAGAAGGAAGTGGCATGATATACTTAAAGTGATGAAAGGGAAGAATCTACAACCAAGAATACTCTACCAGACAAGGATCTCATTCAGATTCATGGAGAAATCAAAAGCTTTACAGAAAAGCAAAAGCTAAGAGAATTCAGCACCACCAAACCAGCTCTACAACAAATGCTAAAGGAGCTTCTTCAAGTGGGAAACACAAGAGAAGAAACGTATCTACAAAACAAACCCAAAACAATTAAGAAAATGGTCACAAGAACATACATATTGATAATTACCTTAAACATGAATGGATTAAATTCTCCAACCAAAAGACAGGCTTGCTGAATGGATACAAAAACAAGACCCATATATATGCTGTCTACAAGATACCCACTTCAGACCTAGGGACACATATAGACTGAAAGTGAGGGGATGTAATAATATAATCCAAGCAAATGGAAATCAAAAAAAAAACTGGAGTAGCAATACTCATATCAGATAAAATAGACTTTATTTATTTATTTATTTATTATTTTATTTATTTTTTTTGTGGTACGTGGGCCTCTCACTGTTGTGGCCTCTCCCGTTGCGGAGCACAGGCTCCAGACATGCAGGCTCAGCGGCCATGGCACATGGGCCCAGCTGCTCCGCGGCATGTGGAATCTTCCCGGACCGGGGCACGAACCCGTGTCCCCTGCATCGGCAGGTGGACCCTCAACCACTGCGCCACCAGGGAAGCCCAAAATAGACTTTAAAATAAGGAATATTACAAGACACAAGGAAGGACACTACATAATGATCGA
The DNA here is from genome assembly GCF_949752795.1 of Hyperoodon ampullatus. Classification (NCBI taxonomy): domain Eukaryota; kingdom Metazoa; phylum Chordata; class Mammalia; order Artiodactyla; family Ziphiidae; genus Hyperoodon; species Hyperoodon ampullatus. Next base: position 72,741,325 of record NC_136918.1, on the reverse strand, counting down.
GAGATCAATCCACAAAGAAGATATAACAATTATAAACATACATGCTCCCAAAATAGGAGCACCTTAATACATAAGGCAACTGCTAACAACTATAAAAGAGGAAATCGCCAGTAACACAATAAGAGTGGGGGACTTTAACACGTCACTTACACCAATGGACAGATCATCCAAAATGAAAATAAATAAGGAAACAGAAGCTTTAAATGACACAATAGACCAGATAGATTTAATTGATATTTATAGGACATTCCATCCAAAAAGAGCAGATTACACTTTCTTCTCCAGTGTGCACGGAACATTCTCCAGGATAGATCACATCTTGGGTCACAAATCAAGCCTCAGTAAATTTAAGAAAATTGAAATCATATCAAGTATCTTTTCTAACCACAACACTATGAGATTACAAATGAATTACAGGTAAAAAAAAAAACGTAAAAACCCAAACACATGGAGGCTAAACACTATGTTACTAAATAACCAAGAGATCACTGAAGAAATCAAAGAGGAAATCAAAAAATACCTAGAGACAAATGACAATGAAAACACGATGATCCAAAACCTATGGGATGCAGCAAAAGCAGTTCTAAGAGGGAAGTTTATAGCTATACAAGCCTACCTCAAGAAATAAGAAAAATCTCAACTAAACAATCTAACCTTACACCTAAAGGAACTAGAGAAAGAAGAACAAACAAAACCCAAAGTTGGCAGAAGCAAAGAAATCATAAAGATCGGAGCAGAAATAAATGAAATAGAAACAAAGAAAACAATAGCAAAGATCAATAAAATGAAAAGCTGCTTCTTTGAGAAGATAAACAAAATTGATAAACCATTAGCTAGACTCATCAAGAAAAAGAGGGAGAGGACTCAAATCAATAAAATTAGAAATGAAAATGGAGAAGTTACAACAGACACCACAGACATACAAAGCATCCTAAGAGACTACTACAAGCAACTCTATGCCAATAAAATGGACAACCTGGAAGAAATGGACAAATTCTTAGAAAGGTATAACCTTCCAAGACTGAACCAGGAAGAAACAGAAAATATGAACAGACCAATCACACATAATGAAATTGAAACTGTGAATAAAAATCTTCCAACAAACAAAAGCCCAAGACCAGATGGCTTCACAGGTGAATTCTATCAAACATTTAGAGAAAAGCTAACACCCATCCTTCTCAAACTCTTCCAAAAAATTGCAGAGGAAGGAACACTCCCAAACTCATTCTATGAGGCCACCATCACCCTGATACCAAAAACAGACAAAGACACTACAAAAAAAGAAAATTATAGACCAAAATCACTGATGAATATAGATGCAAAAGTCCTCAACAAAATACTAGCAAACAGAATCCAACAACACACTAAAAGGATCATACACCATGATCAAGTGGGATTTATCCCAGGGATGCAAGGATTCTTCAATATACACAAATCATTCAATGTGATACACCATCTTAACAAATTGAAGAATAAAAACCATATGATCATCTCAATAGATGCAGAAAAACCTTTTGACAAAATTCCACACCCATTTATGATAAAAACCCTGCAGAAAGTGGGCATAGAGGGAACCTACATCAACATAATAAAGGTCATATACAACAAACCCACAGCAAACATCATTCTCAATGGTGAAAAGCTGAAAGCATTTCCTCTAAGATCAGGAGCGAGACAAGGATGTCGACTTTCACCACTATTATTCAACATAGTTTTGAAAGTCCTAGCCATGGCAATCAGAGAATAAACAGAAATAAAAGGAATACAAATTGGAAAAGAAGAAGTAAACCTGTTACTCTTTGCAGATGACATGATACTATACATAGAGAATAATAAAAATGCCACCAGAAAACTCCTAGAGCTAATCAATGAATCTGGTAAAGTTGCAGGATACAAAATTAATGCACAGAAATCTCTGGCATTCCTATACACTAATGATGAAAAATCTCAAAGAGGTAATATGAAAACACTCTCATTTACCATTGCAACAAAAGAATAAAATACCTAGGAATAAACTTACCTAGGGAGACAAAAGACCTGTATGCAGAAAACTATAACACACTAATGAAAGAAATTAAAGATGATACCAACAGATGGAGAGACATCCCATGTTGTTGGATTGGAAGAATCAATACTGTGAAAATGACTATACTACCCAAAGCAATCTACAGATTCAATGCATTCCCTATCAAATTACCAATGGCATTTTTTACAGAACTAGTGCAAATCAGCTTAAAATTTGTATGAAGACACAAATGACCCCGAATAGCCAAAGCAGTCTTGAAGCAAAAAAACGGAGCTGGAGGAATCAGACTCCCTGACTCAGACTATACTACAAAGCTACAGTAATCAAGACAATATGGTACTGGCACAAAAACAGAAACATAGATCAATGGAACAAGATAGAAAGCTCAGAGATAAACCCATGCACCTATGGTCAAGTAATCTATGACAAAGGAGGCAAAGATATACAATGGAGAAAAGAGAGTATCTTCAATAAGTGGTGCTGGGAAAACTGAACAGCTACATGTAAAAGAATGAAAATAGAACACTCCCTAACACCATACCCAAAAATAAACTCAAAATGGATTCGAGACCTAAATGTAAGACCAGACACTATAAAACTCTTAGAGGAAAACATTGGAAGAACACTCTTTGACATAAATCACAGCAAGATCTTTTTTGATCCACCTCCTAGAGTAATGGAAATATAAACTAAAATAAACAAATGGGACCTAATGAAACTTCAAAGCTTTTGCACAGCAAAGGAAACCATAAACAAGACGAAGAGACAACCCTCAGAATGGGAGAAAATATTTGCAAATGAATCGATGGACAAAGGATTAATCTCCAAAATATATAAACAGCTCATGCAGCTCAATATTAGAGAAACAAACAACCCAATCCAAAAACTGACAGAAGACCTAAATAGACATTTCTCCAAAGAAGACATACAGATGGCCAAGAAGCACGTGAAAAACTGCTCAACATCACTAATTATTAGATAAATGAAAATCAAAACTACCATGAGGTATCACCTCACACCGGTCAGAATGGCCATCATCAAAAAGTCTACAAACAATAAATGCTGGAGACGGTGTGGAGAAAAGGGAACCCTCTTGCACTGTTGGTGGGAATGTAAATTGATACAGCCACTATGGAGAACAGTATGGAGGTTCCTTAAAAAACTAAAAATAGAATTACCATACCACCCAGCAATCCCACTTCTGGGCATATACCCTGAGAAAACCATAATTCAAAAAATGTCATGTACCAAAATGTTCATTGCAGCTCTATTTACAATAGCCAGGACATGGAAGCAACCTAAGTGTCTATCAACAGATGAATGGATAAAGAAGATGTGGCACATATATACAATGGAATATTATTCAGCCATAAAAAGAAATGAAATTGAGTTATTTGTAGTCAGGTGGATGGACCTAGAGTCTGTCATACAGAGTGAAGTAAGTCAGAAAGAGAAAAACAAATACTGTATGCTAACACATATATATGGAATCTAAGAAAAAAAAAAGGTCATGAAGAAGCTAGGGGTAAGACAGGAATAAAGACACAGACCTACTAGAGAATGGACTTGAGGGTATGGGGAGGGGGAAGGTTAAGCTGTGACAAAGTGAGAGAGTGGCATGGACATATATACACTACCAAACATAAAATAGATAGTGAGTGGGAAGCAGCCGCATAGAACAGGGAGATCAGCTTGGTGGTTTGTGACCACCTAGAGGGGTGGGATAGGGAGGGTGGGAGGAAGGGAGATGCAAGAGGGAAGAGATATGGGAACATATGTATATGTATAACTGATTCACTTTGTTATAAAGTAGAAACTAACACACCATTGTAAAGCAATTATACTCCAATAAAGATATTTAAAAAAAAGACACATGCATCCCAATGTTCATTGCAGCACTATTTACAATAGCCAGGTCATGGAAACAACCTAAATGCCCATTGACAGACGAATGGATAAAGAAGATGTGGTACATATATACAATGGAATATTACTCAGCCATAAAAAGGAACAAAATTGAGTCATTTGTTGAGATGTGGATGGATCTAGAGACTGTCATACAGAGTGAAGTAAGTCAGAAAGAGAAAAACAAATATCGTATATCAACGCATGTATGTGGAACCTAGAAAAATGGTACAGATGAACCAGCTTGCAGAGCAGAAGTTGAGACACAGATGTAGAGAACAAACGTATGGACACCAAGGTGAGAAAACCGCGGTGGGGTGAGGATGGTGGTGTGCTAATTGGGGGATTGGGATTGACATGTATACACTGATGTGTATAAAATTGATGACTAATAAGAACCTGCAGTATAAACAAACAAACAAACAAAAATAAACAACTAATATTAAACTTTCTTTGGGTTATTTCTATGGAAATATGTTAATATAAATGTTTCATATATTACATGAAATTTCTAAAAATCTTATATGTTCTTGTATAATGTTATAAGTCATAATTCTAGTTATTACTTGAAAATATATATCTCAGAAGTAACTAAATTTCCTTGTCAATTGCTTTATTATGAATTTTCATCAAATCTTTAATCGTGGTCATTTTTAAGTCTTTTGTCATTATAGACAGTTCTGGGTGTACTGTGATGCTTTTGCAAAAATGTTCCTGTAAAAGGGTTTCATCTTCAAGGAATTCATGGAAAAGACTCTGACAAGTACAGGTTTCTGGTAACTGACTATACTGCTGAACTGAATGAATAAGCATTTTCAGAACTCTAATGCAAAACTGATGAATTCATAAAAGTGCTAACAAAAGACCAAGATGAACAAAAATTAATTACATGGGACTGAGTGAATTGATGAGGATGTTTATAATTTTTAGGACTTTCTGTTTGAATAAAAAAAAAATCCCACAAGGACTCAGAGGCAAAAAATATACAAATCAATATTCACTGCAAAGTAAAGGAGCTGTTACAGTGGAGGATTACTGGACTAAATGTCAATATTATGACATAGTATGAGTGTGTTTTGTGTTTGGTAATTGCAATCATTGTTGCCTTTGTTGTGTTCATCTATTTACAATGCTTGTTGTCAGTTTATTTATCTCTTGTAAAAATAAAATACTGTGTGTGTGTGAAAAAAAATAAAAATAAAATAATGTTTTTAGATAGTATAAATAATAGAAAATATAATTTTCATGCCTTTGATGTAATAATTATGAATAATTATGATAGATTTACTATCCTTTAAGTAATAATTTTAAACTATGCTGTTTGAGAGTCTTTCTGTGTTAGAATTATTTAGTTATATTTAAACCTGGCCTTTCCTCTATTTTGTGTACTAATATTTAGACTACATCATTGTTTAAGGAGGTTACATTTACATATACACATATACATATGTGTGTATACATACAACTTCCTTAAATAATGATGTAGTCATATAAATATGCACACACACGCACAGGTGTGTGTGTTTGTGGTCTTTTAGATTTAACTGGTATAAGTGTGACATCCTTACGCAGATGAGGGGAGATGGGATTCTGTGCATAAGCAGTGTTACAGACAGAAGGTTTTGTCCCCTAAAATTCATGCGTTGAAACCCTAACCCCCCAATGTGACTGTATTTGGAGATAAGGCCAGTGAGGTGACAAAGGTTAAATGAGGTCATAAGGGTGGGGACCCAATCCGATAGAACTGGGGCACATATAAGAGGAAGAGACCCTAGAGTTCTTCTCCCTGCCATGTGAGGACACAGCTGGCCAGGAAAAGAGCTCACCAGGAACCAAGTTGTCCAGCACCTTGATCTCAGACTTCCTGGCCTCTAAAACTGTGAGGAACAAAAGTTTTTTTTAATCCAAAAAAAAAAAGATTTAACTATTTATAAAGATTTTTTTTTCTAGCCTTCTTGGTTAGAGGTGAAAAACCAAAAGCAATGTGTAGGTGGATGCTCATGTGGCATGGCACTCTCAATTCTATGCCAAGGGGGAGAAAAGTTGTAAAACCCATGAGATACAGTTTCTATTTTTTGACGCTAAATCTGCAACTTAAGTGTTGAAAAATTTATTCTTTCATCCATTCATGCAAGTAGTATTTGTACAGTGCCTTTTCTGTGCCAGGCACTGAGCATCAATGGTAAACAAGACTGACCCAATCCTTATCCTCAGTGTAGATTCCATTCTATCAGGGCAAATGGATTTTTTTTTAAAAAGTTAAACAAAATAATTACAACTTATGTTGAGTACTGTGAAGAAAAGAGGCAGAAAGATAATTCAGGGAGGCCTGTCTGTGAATTGAAAGATGAGAAGGAAATTAGCTAAGCAAAGAAAGGAGGTTAAGGGCATTGTAGGCAAAGGGTACAGTATATACAAAGGCCCTGAGGCAGAACAGGGCTTGGCATGTTTGAAGAACTCGGAAGAAACAAAAGCAGAACACAGTAAGATGACAAGGCTCAAAAATCTAGGTATGCCCTGGATCTGGCAGAAGATTCTACGCCATGGTTGGGAGTTTGTATTTGATGACATGGCCCCAGGATTAAAAGGTTTTCAGCGGTGGGGAGGAACATGACCTGATTGATGTTTCCAGATATCCTAGCTTTTGTGAGGAGGCAGTGCTGTTGAGGAGAAAGAGTAAAGCAGGGACAGCAGTTAGGTGACCCAGACAACAGATGCTGGAGGTCTGGACCACATGGTGCCCATGGAGATAGAGAGGGCAGTAAGGAACTTCTCTGACTTGCCACCAACCCTCAGAACTGTCCTGCCAGCGAAGTGCTGGTATCAGCACAGATGAGTGGCTTCTGTTAACTCATCTAGTCAACTGACAGCTGAGGCCAGATGGAATCCTACAACTGTCTAATTCTCAAGCACAGCTTTTTCTGTTGTACTGCCAGCTTCTTACTGCCTTTGGAGGGCTGCCTGCCCCGCATCAATTTTCCTGCTCCTGATTAGAGGCTGAGATACCACAGTTATTGTCAGTAGGAGGATATCCTTTCCCTTTTTTTCCTTTCTTAGAACATAGTTTCCCATCCTAGGGTACCTGTGACCATTCAGCTGGCAGATAAGGATCAGGAGAACGTCCCCCAGATTCCCTCCAGGCTTAGCCACGATGCCTGTTCCCTCTGCCCCCTGCCCTCAGTCAAATACCCCAAACACCACCATACTGAGGGTTCAAGCTTCAAGCTATGAATTTTTCAGGGGGACACAATTCAATGCATAACACCACGTGATGCTTCAAATCTTCCCTTTCTCAATTTATATTATTCCATGATTCTGGTTTGTTTCCACATTTCCACTACCCAGGAGGACTGGCAGTGTCAGTGAGGCTCTGCTTGGTACATTTAGTTAGGCTTCAGTAAGAGACAGGATTTCATAACCTCACAAAACAAGTACCACAATCAATTCAGAGACGAGGGGAGATATCAGAGGCCCAGAACAGGTTAGTTTACTCCTTCTGTATTTCATATGGCTGAAATTTATGCTGTCTGCTGAGAGGCGCATGGAATCTCTGCAAGAAATTTAGGTTTCTCATGTGTTGTTTCACACTTCTCAAATAATGAAGTGGATGTAAGAATTCAGTCTTCAGATCTCATTACCAAAACTGGCAGTGAGTGGGGTGGAGCAGCTCTGGAGTTCTTGCCTGTCTACGGTGGGTACAGTGATTAGCACCTGGGTTCTAGCCCTGCTTCTGCAACATATTAGTTGTGGGACTTGGGCAAGTCACTTCACTCTTCTGAGGTTGCTTCTTGATTTGCAAACAGGGATAATAAAACATCCTCTGAGCATCTGACCAGATCACTGAAAAGGGCCAATACCAATGAGGCAACTTAAAATGGTGATGCTGTTATGGTCACACCTGAAATGTAACCCTCTAGAAATGGTTTAAGGTCTTGGTTTCCCAGAATTACCATAAAATCAGCATTCCAGAGCTGGTTAGTAGAAGTAACCAATCTTTTCCATTGGCCTTGTGCATGTGGTTGCTCCCAGTACTTCTTTAACAGATCCTAAATGTGATGAGAAGGGATAAAGTGTGTCCCTAAAATCAGAGCTCTGCTCTAAACACAGTCACTTATCTCAAATGTCACTTAGGAGACTGTTGTCAAGAATTTCATTTAGCCTTTTTCTCTTCAAAGCAAAAGGTTCTTAAAGGATTGACTCTTTAACAGTAGCAAAACAAGCCACTGCTTTGCCTCTTCTAAAAGTTTAGGGTACTTGGACAAGCATGAAGAGAGGAAAAGTTATTAACTTAGACTTTTCCTCTTCCTGTGACTCCAGCTGCCTTGTCTCTTAACCAAACACACCTAAGTAAGCAGTGCACCGAAAATTAGGTAACCAGTCCTAGAAAGGGGATCTTTAACAGGTAGGCAGATACAACCAGTTTAGAAAAACTAGCTGGTATGGGGCAGTAAACCCTGTGTACATACACAGTAGTGAAGCTTTGAAATGAAACCTGAGATGTCAGCCAAACCTGCAGATAGCTTGCCTGGCTCAGGAGCAAGTGGGCTGCTTGGCAGAGCAGGGGAAAGGAGGGCTGCAAGAGGGAGTGATGGGCTGTGTGGGAACCTCAGGATGTGGCAAGGAAGGGAAAAGGTGGCCAAGGTCCCACTCTGGGTAGCCAGAGCATCTAATTCAAAAACAAAACAAACAAATCTTAAGAAAGGTCTAAGATAGTCATCAAGCTGTTTAAAGTTTCAGAAGGAAATTCCACTAACAGCTGAGTCATTCCAGAAGTCCAGACTCAGTCTCCAGCCCAGCTCAGGGCCTTTCTGAACACTAGACAATCATTATGGGCTTGTGTTGTCCTAAAATTAACATATTGAAGTCCTAACCCCCACCCCAGTACCTTAGAATGTGGCCATATTTGGAGATTAGGCCTTTAAAGTAGTAATTACAGTTAAATGAAGTTTTGAGGATGGAGTTCTAATTCAATAGGACTGGTGTCCTTATAAGGAGAGGAGACACCAGGGATGCACACACAGAGGAAAGACCACTCGAGGACACAGCAAGGACACAGCCATCTGTAAGCCAAGGAGAGAAGCCCCAGGAGAAGTCAAACCTGCTAATACCTTGATCTTGGACTTCTAGTCTCCAGAACTGTGAGAAATCAATTTCTGTTGTTTAAACCAGCAGTCCCCAACCTTTTTGGCACCAGGGACCGGTTTTGTGGAAAACAATTTTTCTATGGCAGGCAGTCGCGGGGGGGTGGGGGGATGGTTCAGGCAGTAATGCAAGTGATGGGGAGTGATGGGGAGCGATAGGGAGCGGTGGGGAGTGGTGGGGAGTGGTGGGGAGAGATGGGGAGCAGTGGGGAGCGATGGGGAGCAATGGGGAGCGGCAGAGGAAGCTTCGCTCACTCGCCTGCCACTCACCTCCTGCTTGCGGCCCAGTTCCTAACAGGCCGTGGACCAGTATTGGTCCGCGGCCTGGGGGTTGGGGACCCCTGGTTTAAACCACCCAGTCTATGGTGTTTTGTTATGGCAGTTCTAGTTCTAAGTGTAGTGGGAACTAATTGCAATCCAAAAAACCATTAGTACTTTATTTTTTAATAGCTCAATTTACAAGGATTTCAGAATCTGAACCCCCATATTCGTTCTACCCTGGCAGGGAAGAATCAAACCACAGTTAGTCAGGGCATAGAGAAGAGGGGGCAAAGGCCCTACCTGGCCCTTGGGTGTTATGACATTCTTTGTCCACATTAGTCCTTCAGGTGGGAATCTCTATAAGGCTGCAATGGTCCCACTGGCCTAGATGCACCATTACATGTTTTTGTTTTCTGGAGTCACACCACCTCCCCTTGACACCTGACAGAAAGCAAGACCTGGGACCCTACTCTTATACAGCATACAGAGGATGCTCTCTCTAGTATAACAGGAAGTTCAGCTTCACTATCAACTTTTTTCTGTCTATAACTACAAATATCATTCACTGGGGTAAAATCAGAAGATGGGCCTGATACCCTGAGAAATGGGCTATCATCCTTCCATACCCTAATTATAGCTATAGGCTGGAGTGGTTTAACCTTGCTATTGACAAGCCAGTAGCACTGGCATCACTTGGGAGCCTGTGAGAACTTCAAGATCAGGTCCCAACTTAGAATCAGAAACTACATTTTAACCATATCCCCAGGGGATTTTAAAATCCATATTAAAATTTGAATAGCAGCAATATTGCACAGTGATTCTCAAATTTTAGCAGGCATCAGAATCATCTGGAGGCCTTGGTGAGGTACACATGCCTCGACTGCACCTCCAGACTCTGACTGTATGGCTGGGGTGGGGCCTGAGGATTTGCATTTCTAACAATCTACCAGGTGATGACGATGGTGCCAGTTTGGGGACCATGATTTGAGTAGAACTGGTATAGAACATATAAAGATACAGTAATGTTTTATAAGTTAAGAGACCTCAAATAAATTTTTCTGACTATTTCATTATTAGTTGAGACAAGCCTGTCATACATAACATTTGTGGAGTTCAGGGCAAGGGTACAAAAAAACACCCATGTACCATTTGTATAAATATTTAACAGTTATAAATCAGGATGAAAGAAAAATGATTTAAAAATATTCTGTCCTCTATCTTGACAGATAACTTTGCATGATGATGTGGAAGATCAGGTTCAAAGGTAAAATTCTCAGGATCCTCAGAATTCCATGCCTATCCTCATCCCAGCCTACCCACTTTCTCTTCCTAGTCTCGCCCCCTTCCTCAACCTGGGAAAAGACTCAAGAAGTGGGCTCAGGTCCTTTGGACAAGGAATTCCAGCATCTCAGGAATTCAGAGGAATGGGCTCAGAAGGGACACACAGACTCCAGGGTGTCATATCACCTGACCTCAGGGACTCATTGCCTAATGGGGAGGAGGGAGGCCAGAGAAGGACCAAAATGCACAAAACAAAAGCACAGAACACAAAACAGGACTCAACATGGTCAAATCTAAGTGTAATACAGATTAGAAGGCTTGAGGCAGCCTATGGTTTCCTGATAATATTCTTAGAGTCATAAAACTATTTAGTGCCACCTAGGAAGTCTGCAAGATAAAATATAACAGTTGACCTACTAAGTTCTGTGACTCTCAGTGTGGTCCCCAGACCAGCAGCATTGCTATGGACTGAATGTTATTGAATGTTTCTGTCCCTCCAAAATTCATATGTTGAATTACTGTGAACAAAATGTTGGTAGAAATATGCACAGTAAAGGCCATGCTGGTGAGAGACAGAAATGAGGAAAGGATTATTGGGAAATGGACAAGAGATGATCCTTCTTATAAAGTGGCAAAGAAGTTGGCTCAACTGTGCTCTAGTGTTTTGTGGAAGACTGAACTTGTGAATGATGAAATTAGATATTTGGCTGAGATTTCTAAGCAGAGTGTTGAAGGAATGGCTTGGTTCCTCCTGACTGTTTTTAGTAAAATGTGAGGGCAGAGATTAATTGAGGAAGGAACTGTTAAGCAAAAAGGAACCAGAACTTGGAGATTTTGAAAATCCTCAGCCAATCCATTTTGCAAAAAATGTGAATGCTTGTTCTGAAAAGAACACTGAACAATCATTTAATAAAGAGATCATGTTGCAGTTCATGGACTTTATCAGTCATCTCTGAAGAAATCAGGAACAGAGGTGGGATTACACTGGCAGAAACACTGTCAGCTGGGATTAAAAGGGCAATGGAAAAAAAATGGGACAGAATGAAAGATGGTCACACCTCTGGGATTCTATAGGACTGGACAATAGGCATAGAGCTATCCAGCTGCAAACATGTTTTATTCTTCAAGAACAGAGAAAAATAACCCTGAAGGTAATTCGGAAATCATCAGGCTACCACTCCCACCATAGACCCAAGGTCAAGGCTGCTTATTCCTTGGCTTCAAAGGGTGGGGCACTCTCAGAGAGCTGTAGGGGTGGTGCCCTCTGAAGCCAAAGGGGTGATGACACCACTGAGCCATGCGGGTGACACTGCCACCCCAGTCAACCTAGAAGGCAGAGCATCAAACAAAAGAGGATATTCTTGAGTCTTAAAAGCTCATGGAATTTGTCCTGCTAGGTTCTGGATTTGCTTGGGACCCACCATATTTTTCTTCCTTCCAATTTCTCCCTTTTGAAATGGAAATGTCGACCCCACCTGTCCCACCATTGTATTTTGGAAGCTTATCTGGTTTCACAGATTTGCCATTGTAGAGGAATTTTGCCTCAGGTTGAATCCTATCTCAAGTCTCACCTGATCTCCATGATATTTAAATAAGACTTTGAACCTTAGACTTTAGAATTGAGGCTGGAATGAGTTAAGATGTTTGGGGGCAGTCAAGATGTTATTTCCCGGGCTTCCCTGGTGGCGCAGTGGTTGAGAATCCGCCTGCCGATGAAGGGGACATGGGTTCGTGCCCTGGTCTGGGAAGATCCCACATGCCGCAGAGCGGCTGGGCCCGTGAGCCATGGCCGCTGAGCCTGTGCGTCCGTCCGGAGCCTGTGCTCCGCAACGGGAGAGGCCACAACAGTGAGAGGCCCGCGTACCGCAAAAAAAAAAAAAAAAAAAAAAAAAAAAAAAAAAAAAAAAAAAGATGTTATTTCCCTAAACTGAAGATGCTATTATAATTATATAATTCACAAAAATAAAAAATGCACACCTTCCAGATCCCCCTTTTTCAAAAGAGAGAAAACTCAAGGAACTCTGGTTGTTCAAGTTTCTACACGGGTGTGGGCTCTGATTGGCTTTCATAAATTTCCTTGCTTCTAGTCTGCACAGGGAAGGGGTGATAGGTGGGGCTGATGAAGTCAGAAGTGACCATAGTGAGCCACTGTGGTGGCCAGAGGTTAAACCTTCCTGGAAAAAAAAAAAGTTGTATACATATTTTGTAGTTTCCAAGCACCCTCAAAACAGCTAAAAATCTCCTTGAATCTAACATTTTACTCAGAGTTCTTACTTCTTGGGAGAGCTGATTCGGTTTCCTAGAAAAGACAGATGAGAATTTGGCCAATGGCCTCAAAGAAACCTGCTATTTTAAGAAGGGGATGTGTATCATCAAATTCCTTTCCTTCCCTTCAGAAGTGGCACTTTGCTAGATTCAGGGCATTCCACCCTCCTGAGTGTCTACCTAGGGAAGTCCCCACCCAGGAAGTTTTACCCCATAGTCTAAAACCACAGAGTTTGTTGGGCCAGTCAATTGAAGGAAGTCTAGTTGATGAGTCTAGTTGACCACTGGCTAAAAGAGGGACTAGAGAGCTCTGTGGCAGGATTCAGGAAAGAGAAAGCTTGCTTATCTTCCCCAGAATTGGAAGGGCAATGCCTGGTTATTAGAAAAACAAGCACATCCCTGGTGCTAGAAGTGCAGCCGTTGCCATGGCACCCATCCAGCCAAAGTTTCAGTTGCTGTGGAGGCTCCACAGAGACCAGGTCCTCAGAGCTGACAGCAACAGTAAGATACAGCTGCTAATTATATATTAAAGTAACAAGAAAACCCCCTCTGACATGCTGCATATGGTGTCATGTCCTGAGGTAAGCTCTTGGCAAGAACAGAGCTGCCATTGATAAATTCCCCTTGTCTGCCCATTAGAAATGCACAATGCTGGGTCATGTCTGGGGCAACCAAACCCAGTCTATGGAACATTGAGAGTATATACCTCCTTTGCTTGTGCCTACAGTTTACACTGTAAATTCTGCCCCTTTTTACCTTTAGCACATTAGGACACCTTTTATTTTCATGGTATGATCTTGGCATCCATTTATCCAATTCCTTCATTTAACAGATGAGGAAATTCAGGTTTGAAGGTATATATTCCCTTTCCCAAATCACGTAGCTAATAAATGATGGAGGCAGGATTAGAACCCAGGTCTGTCTGATTCCAAATAAAACCCATGTTTTTCCTCATCAATCTGCATTGCTTTCCTGAACTAGTGGAAACTGTATTATGTCCTATATCAATTAGGAATGATTTTGACTGCAAGTAACTACAACAAAACAAACAAACATAAAAACCCAAAACAAAACCGAAAACAAATCTAAGAGTATCTTAAACTATACAGAAATTAAATCTGAACATAGGATCAAAAGCAATACAGGGTCAGGACCCCAAGTCAGCATCTCTGCAGTTCTCAGGCCTTCATCACATGATCACAAGACGGTCAGTGCCGATGCAGGCATCAGGTCCACATGAGCATGTCCAAGCCAGCATCAGTGGACAGCTTTATAATAGGAGGAGGAAGGTGAAGGTGAAAAGAACTATTGTGATGGTCTCTCCTTTTCTCAGGGAGTAAAATCCTTCCCAGAACCCTCCCAGTGGATTTTTTCTTAAGTTTCACTGGACAAAACCAGATTATATGGACAACTGTAAGCTGCAAGGGAGGCTGGAAAAGTGAGGATTTGGCTTTTCTCAACTGCTCTAATGGGAAGTAGTTAATAGAAGTGCATTGGAATGGCCATTAAGTAGCCAAACACAAACTGTCTGCCACAGGTCCTCACAGGCTCCAGGGAAACTGTGGTCAATGGCAGTTCCGTGGCTCAGTGCTCTTGATCTTTTTCTAGTACTACTCTAAGTGCCTCCTAACTGATATTCTCTGTCCAGGATTTATCCAATTAGCAGAAAGATTTGTCTGAGCCTTCCACTCAGCCCTCAAGCCTTTTCCATCACAGGACCTAACTAACCATCCATACATTTAAACATAAGCATTTAGAGAACTGTTGTTTAGACTTTCTATTCTGTGCATAAGTGGAGAATATTTTCAACAAAAATACAGCAGAAGAACCTACTGTCTTTCTCTTCCCCAGACCACCTCTCTCACCCAGGGTCATTTCATACACATTCTCCAAATGATCTCAGTCCCAGATGAACTTGAAATGTACTCTGTCTGGAGGAAGAAACACACACACACACACGCTAAAATCAAGAGTAAAAGCAAGACAAAATCCTTACAGACTTACAAATAGACTACATGGAAACTTAGAGGTTTTCTTTCTTTCTTCCTTCCTTCCTTTCTTTCTTCCTTTCTTTCTTTCTTTCTAATATCACTTCAGTATGGTTGCTGGTTTTCAGATTTATTGACTTGGAAAATTAAGGCTTTCCTATGGGATATTTTATGCTTGTCACTTGATAAAGTCCCTGCCTATCTGATTCGAAGGCTCAGACTCAAACAACTTCATCTTAAAAGGCACAGAACATTTGCATTTATTTTTTATCCATAAACTAGGGCTGGAATGATGCATCCATAAGAATGCATAGCAGCATCCCCCCAAGCATTACAAACTCCAGGAGGAGCCATTCACATATTATATGTAAATGCAGCCCCCTGGAGCTTTGCAGCTGCCATCCTAACAGTAACTGCTCCAAGAAACAGCAAATGGTACACCAATTAGCCTGAGAGCTAGTCCCCCAAGGTCTGTGCTCACAGCAATGAGCCAGTCCTTTCTGCTGCTGCCAGAGCACGTGTGTGAAGGTTACGCATAGAAATGATTGTCCTGTTCAGAGCCCAGGCTGATTGCACCCCAAGAGGAGCAGTTGATCCTTTAGTCTTTGTATACAATGCATAGCTCTTGTTTTTAAATGACAAAAGGAAAGGGGGCCCTGGTGTTTCAAGCCCTCCTCTCCTCAGAGAGAGTAAAGACAAAGGACAGAATAAGGGAATGAAGGTTAGGCAAGGGACAGAGGCAAGTGCCAGGAAGATACTGAGCAGAACTGGGAGCACACAAGCTTTTTATTCTCTGAGAGAAAGATGCAGGTGATTTTTCAATCAGAGAGCATGCCAGTTTGGGGGGAGCCTGCACACACGCAGAGTGTGTTGGAGCAAAGAAGAGAAATTCCAGCTGTTAGATTAGTCCATGGGGAATCCGATTTAGCAGAAGAGAGCAGTCACAGAATTTTTATTGTGCTTTTCATTCATTCAACAAAAATGTATCATCAAGCACAGTTCTATGCCAGGCACTGGGGCTGGGATTCAGCAGTGGAGGCACGCGTGGTCCTTGCCACCAGGAAACTTATAGTCCAGTGGGTAAGGAAGACATTTAACAAATAATCACACAAATAAGTGTGCAATTTGAATTGTGACAAGTGATGGGGTTTGGGGTTCAGGATATGCTACCCAAAATATGGCACCTTGGCATATTGAATATCTCAAGCTGAAGAAATTGGAGAAGTGGTGTATGCAGGAAGGACTTTCTTTCCGCTGAAGTAGATCATTAAATCCTCATGTGAGAGGCGTCCTCCCTATACCCGGAGTTGAAAGGAGCATCCTTATCTATCTCCGAAGATGAAGAGACAGAGAGAAATCTGAACTAACAAGCCTTGCTGGGCTTCCCCCAATTTACTACACTTAGCTCACCTTTGTCCTATTACATCTTTCCACAACTTTCCACTCTCCATCAAAACTAGCATAAAACACTCAGGTCTATTTCTTTGGGTCTTCATTTCCTTACAAAGGCTTCGGTGTCACATAAAACTTAAATAAACTTATATGCTTTTATTCTGTTAATCTGTCTTTGTCAATTTAATTTTCAGATCCAGTCAGGGACACTAAGGGGGTCAAGGGAAACTTCTTCCTCTCCTACCTCAGCATTTCAAAGGAAAAATACAGGGCACCAGAAGAGTGAAAAAGAAAGGAAAGATACCCAGACAGGGCAGAGTGCACCCAAGGAAGCGATGTTTAAGCTCATGAAGGATGAGTAGGGTTCAGTCAAGTGAAGAAGAGAAGGTGCTAGAGGCAAAGGGAGCAGCACATTGGGAGACCCTGAGTGTGGAAGAACTTGGCACTTTTGAGGACAGAAAAGAGGCCAGCGTGAGCAAGGAGAGTGGTACTGGAAAGCCGAGAGCTTGGATTGGCTCTAACGTGCAGGGACTTTTAGAGGACATCCCCCTTCCAGGTCCTGAATCCTCCCAGGTCACATCACATCCACTGCAAAAGTGTCCCAGTCAACAGCTCATCAAACACCAGGCAGGAAGCCACCTTGCTTTGAGAACACCGTCGCCTGCTCTGAACCTTCAGCAGAGTATAAATTTGCATCCCAGAGTAATTCAGAGGTATTAGTAGAGGAAGCACCAGGTCAGGGCAGGTCAATGGCTATTCAAATCTCTGACGTTTGGGACACTGTGTCAGGTTCCTGGGGCCTCCCTTAAATCACACATGGCAACTGCCAACGCCAACAGGTAGGGGAACTGGCTTCAGACCAAAGCAGCAGATCCTCTCAAAGAGGTCCCTCCCCTTCCTCTCTCCTCCCACTGTAGACTAGTAATAGCCCAAAGCAGCCTGGCCCCTGGCTTCAAGATCTCTTTGGCTTCATTCCCTAGTAATTGAAAAAGGAAGCATTTCCATAATATGAGATTTCAGGATTCTAGTGGTTTCAGTTACCTGTTACCTGATACATCAGCAATTTCTCCCCAGTAGACAGGAGAGGAGAGGAGAGCTAGGAGTGGAAGGAGGCTGTTATCCAGGCCTCCTCACAGGCACAGGCTTGGCATTCAAGGGGCCAGAAAGAATTTGCCCATGCTAACTTCCACTAAAATGCTAATGTGGAAATATCTGGAGCTCTTCAGATCTGTAGACCCAAGAGAGAGGCTGCTCCAGAACTCTCCAGAACAGCGTTGGGCAAAATAGCAAAGTGAAAGGCATAACTCTAGTCTTGTTTTGTTTAAAAAAAAAAAAAACTAAACTAAAATCAAAAAGGACTCAGTAATGAGAGACTAACTATTCAAACAGACAATGGTCAGACAATATATTAAATAGAAATCTGACCCACAGCCTGCAGCAACCAGGCCAGGGAAACAACACTTTACCTACATTAGCCCGGCCAGGAAGTCCATCTGCCATCTAAGTTAGGCTTACAGGAAGTCAGACAACTATCTAGTACAACCCAGGAATCCAATCAATAACCCCTGTAACTATCAGGCCAAAAAGGCCAGGACTTGATTAGTAATTGACATCTTCCCTAATATTTGTCCCTGCTTCCAACTTTGGACCAATTAAAGGAAAGCCTGCCATGCACCCCCAACCAATCATATCGATGCCACCTACAGCTTCCCCGCCAACAGCCCCCAATCAGGCATGTCTGAAGCCTTCCCTCTTTTCCACGACAAAGTTTTCCCACTCCTCTGCCAGCCTTTGAGCCTCTGCCCAAACGTAAGTGACAGTGGCTGATTCCCTTGCTATAGCAAACCCTGAATAAATAGCCTTTGCCTGCTCTCATTTGGGTGGTCTGCATTTATCTCCACATTAGTGTTCCATCTTTTGCTGGGTACCTGATACATACCTGCTCATCGTCTCTGGACCTCAGTCTGCTCCTCCATAAAATAGAGTTGATATTGCTAACCTCTGTCTTCTTCATAGTATTAGGAGGAAGAAATAAGTGCTTTGGAAATGAAAACACTGAAGCAACAAAGTTATTACTTTGGGTGTCAACACTGCCCCTCCATCACCTTCCTCTGCTCTCCCTGTTCCTCTTCTCATTTTCGCATCTCCATCTTAGTTCAGCACTTCAATTTTAGTATGTAACACACAGAGGAAGCCATGTAAATGTCTATCAATTTAAAATGTTAGAAATAGAAACATGGAGTGTTTTTCTCCACTGCAATGTCTCTTTTAGCCCTTCTTAGCTTCCTTCCTTACCTCTCTCTGGCCCTCCGCCCTCTCCACTTTGATTTTTCTTCCCCAAAGTGTGTCTTTTGTATTGTGAACTTCTCTCTTCCTCCTTCCTTCCTTTCTTAATTATTGATGTTTTCTGTTCTCTGATGCTAGATCCGAGGATTTTTTTAACACCTTTATTGGAGTATAATTGCTTTACAATGTTGTGTTAGTTTCTGCTGTATAACAAAGTGTATCAGCTATATGTATACATATGTCCCCTCGAGGATTTTTTTGATAGTTTTTAAATATTGAAGTATAGTTGATTTACAATGTTTCAGGTATACAGCAAAGTGATTCAGTTTTATATATATATACATATATATATACACATATATATATGTATATATATACACATGTATATATATATATATCCCTTTTCAGATTTTTTTATTACAGTTTATTAAAGATATTGAATATAGTTCCTTGTGCTATACAGTAGATCCTTGTTTATTTTATATATAGTAGTGTGTAACTGTTAATCCCAAACTCCTAATTTATCCTAAATTATCCCTCCACCCTCTTTCTCTTTGGTAATTCTTTGTTTTCTATGTCTGTGAGTCTATTTCTGTTTTGTAAATAAGTAGTAATAAAAAATTTTAAATTATAAAATACTGCAAGTTTTCCCTATTTGAGGACAAATGTCTGTCTGGAGGGTCTGAGAGCATTTTAAAAGAAATACAGTTTCATTACTCCCAAGGACAAAAGACAATACTGGTTGAAAAGTGAATAAGAAAGACTTGCACTTGAACAGATCAGAGTTGTAATTAGCCTATTCATTGTTTGCATGCAAATTCAGGCTCACAAACTGAGACCATTTCCCTTGTTTGTGCTCTTAATTCCATTAGCAAATCTTATTCTCTGAGATGCAGAAAATCCCATTACAGAGTAATATTCATCATAAAAATTATTTTAAAAATTCATTAAAAAAATTCATCATAAAAATTAATCCCAGGGTCTCCCATAATCACATGTATTAATCCCTAGGATTGGTCCAGTGCTTTGTTCACATGATTACAACAAATTTTCCACATGTAATAACTTCATACAATAGATGCTGTTGCAGCAAATGGGCCGGCCTTGCTCATGCATCCAGAGTGGTGATTCCCAGGGCAGCGTTCTCAGACTTGAGGGTGATTCTGCACTGCCCCCTCTCCCCATCACCTTCCTGAATTTCTGAGTCAGTAAGTCTGGTGCGTGCAAGACATGAGCATTTCTAAGAAGTTCCCAGATTACATTGATGCTGCTAATACAGTGCCCACACAGGAGAACTGCTGCTTTAGGTGTCTGAGAGATTGAGCCAGACTTGAGTCCAGCCAAAACCACTCTGGTCCTCTGATGCACACTTTCAAGTTATGAGCTTTCCAACTGAGACCAAGCCTCCTGTCCTTAGAAATCAAAAGGTAACCAAGGACTTCAGTTCATGCTAACACAAAATGACTGATATCAACTCCTACCAGATGCTACCTTGAGAAGAGACTGGAGGGAGGACAATGACAGTGAGTCAACTGAAATGACAGGGCCAGAGGGCAGAGAGGAGGCCCCGCGAGCATGGAACAAGCTGTGTCCACACCATCTGTCTAACCCCAACTGGCTTTCTCAACAAGAGCCTCTCCCCATAAGGACATGCCTGTTTCTACATCTTCCAGTTGTAAGTGAAACAATAAAAGGAGAGCTGAGAGTCAGGGTGTGGTTGAATGATTCTGGGTCCTTGCTGCCCCACCTACCAGTCAACTACCGTTATATCCCATCCTGGAGCTTTCTTACAGTTCTACCTATAGTTATCTCACTCTGGAACTTTAGAATCCTAAAGGATGGGAGTCACATTTGATAGCTGGTATGTTTTGTTTAGATATAAAAGGAACAGGATAGATTTGTATTGGCTCTCTTGACCTGGAGCTCTAAGAAGGCTTTGGTTTCTAGGCATCACTAAACTGTGTGTACTGAGCATGATAAAGCAGTAGAGCCAATATGAATTAGGTTCCCACTTCTCTGAGCAGGACTGAGGGTAACATAATACAAAGCAATAAGTTCTTGCTGCTGATAGAATAGCTTGGGGTAGAAGGGCCTGTGAGGGGGATGATTCAACAGGCTTGGGGTAAAGTGAGGAGCTCTGGAAGAGAGCTAAGTAAGTGCAGGCAGGAAACTCACCTGTTGCCTATGCATTTTTTGCCTGTTCATGTAATACGCTGAGGCCACCTTGATTTCACTGACTTCTTCAGCAAGAAAACCAAGCAGTTAAAATACGTGGGGCCAGAGACAAGTCTTACCCAGAGTGGAACTGCAGGGGCATGGCCACTACTGCAGGGCACTTTCTCAATGTCAGAGACTGTTTAACAGTTTTTAACATAATGTATGGACATGGTAATTGTTAAGACAATGATGAAAGAACTTAAAAATGAAAGCAAGGCTTCCTACATAGGCTCATTCTACTCCTGTAAGTACCTCTTAGATTCATCTGTGGGTTGGCTAATAGTAGAATAAGAATACATGTTATAATAAGCATAGCTTGTGGTTGATTATGAAGGAAGTCCAAGGTAGCAGTGAAAAGAGCATAATTATTATCTGAGATGCAGAAAATCCCATTACAGAGTAATGTTCATCATAAAATGTAATTCCTTCCATGAATACTTTTATTGAAAATAGTAGGCAAGAGTCCTTCCCATCAAGCCTCTTAGATAGCCTCATACACCAGAGGGCAGAGAGCAGAAGCAAGAAGAACTACAATCCTGCAGCTTGTGGAACAAAACCCACATTCACAGAAAGACAGACAAGATGAAAAGGCAGAGGGCTATGTACCAGATGAAGGAACAAGACTAAACCCCAGAAAAACAACTAAATGAAGTGGACATAGGCAACCTTCCAGAAAAAGAATTCAGAATAATGATAGTGAAGATGATCCAGGACCTCAGAAAAAGAATGGAGGCAAAGATCGAAAAGATGCAAGAAATGTTTAACAAAGACCTAGAAGAATTAAAGAACAAACAAACAGAGATGAACAATACAATAACTGAAATGAAAACTACACTAAAAGGAATCAATAGCAGAATTACTGAGGCAGAAGAACAGATAACCTGGAAGACAGAATGGTGGAAATTATTGCTGTGGAACAGAATAAAGAAAAAAGAATGAAAAGAAATGAAGACAGCCTAAGAGACCGCTGGGACAACATTAAACGCAGCAACATTCGCATTATAGGGGTCCCAGAAGGAGAAGAAGGAGAGAAAGGACCTGAGAAAATATTTGAAGAGATTATAGTCGAAAACTCCCCTAATATGGGAAAGGACATAGACACCCAAGTCCAGGAAGTGCAGTGAGTCCCATACAGGATAAACCCAAGGAGAAACACGCCGAGACACATAGTAATCAAATTGGCAAATATTAAAGACAAAGAAAAATTATTGAAAGCAGCAAGGGAAAATCGAAAAATAACATACAAGGGAACTCCCATAAGGTTAACAGCTGATTTCTCAACAGAAACTATACAAGCCAGAAGGAAGTGGCATGATATACTTAAAGTGATGAAAGGGAAGAATCTACAACCACATGATTACTCTACCCGACAAGGATCTCATTCAGATTCGATGGAGAAATCAAAAGCTTTACAGAAAAGCAAAAGCTAAGAGAATTCAGCACCACCAAACCACCTCTACAACAAATGTTAAAGGAACTTCTCCAAGTGGGAAACATGAGAGAAGAAAAGGATGTACAAAAACAAAAACAAAACAATTAAGAAAATGGTCAAAGGAACATACATATTGATAATAACCTTAAACGTGAATGGATTAAATGCTCCAACCGAAAGACACAGGCTTGCTGAATGGATACAAAAAACAAGACCCATATATATGCTGTCTACAAGAGACCCACTTCAGACCTAGGGACACATAAACACTGAAAGTGAGGGGATGGAAAAATATATTCCATTCAAATGGAAATCAAAAGAAAGCTGGAGTAGCAACACTCATATCAGATAAAATAGACTTTAAAATAAAGAATGTTAAAAGAGACAAGGAAGGACAGTACATAATGATCAAGGGATCAATCCAAGAAGAAGATATAGCATTATAAATATATATGAACCCAACATAGGAGCACCTCAATACATAAGGCAACTGCTAACAGCTATAAAAGAGGAAATCAACAGTAACACAATAAGAGTGGGAGACTTCAACACGTCACTTACACCAATGGACAGATCATCCAAAATGAAAATAAATAAGGAAACAGAAGCTTTAAATGACACAATAGACCAGATAGATTTAATTGATATTTACAGGACATTCCATCCCAAAACAGCAGATTACACTTTCTTCTTAAGTGCGCATGGAACATTCTCCAGGACAGAGAACATCTTGGGTCACAAATCAAGCCTCAGTAAATTTAAGAAAATTGAAATCATATCAGGCATCTTTTCTAACCACAACACTATGAGATTACAAATGAATTACAGGTTAAAAAATGTAAAAAACCCAAACACATGGAGGCTAAACACTACGTTACTAAATAACCAAGAGATCACTGAAGAAATCAAAGAGGAAATCAAAAAATACCTAGAGACAAATGACAATGAAAACACGACGATCCAAAAACTATGGGATGCAGCAAAAGCAGTTCTAAGAGGGAAGTTTATAGCTATACAAGCCTACCTCAAGAAACAAGAAAAATCTCAACTAAACAATCTAACCTTACACCTAAAGGAACTAGAGAAAGAAGAACAAACAAAATCCAAAGTTGGCAGAAGGAAAGAAATCATAAAGATCAGAGCAGAAATAAAAGAAATAGAAACAAAGAAAACAATAGCAAAGAACAATAAAACTAAAAGCTGGTTCTTTGAGAAGATAAACAAAATTGATAAACCATTAGCCAGACTCAACATGAAAAAGAGGGAGAGGACTCAAATCAATAAAATTAGAAATGAAAACGGAGAAGTTACAACAGACACCACAGAAATACAAAGCATCCTAAGAGAATACTGAAAGCAACTCTATGCCAATAAAATGGACAACCTGGAAGAAATGGACAAATTCTTAGAAAGGTATAACGTTCCAAGACTGAACCAGGAAGAAACAGAAAATATGAGCAGACAAATCACAAGTAATGAAATTGAAACTGTGATTAAAAATCTTCCAACAAACAAAAGCCCAAGACCAGATGGCTTCACAGGTGAATTCTATCAAACATTTAGAGAAGAGCTAACCCATCCTTCTCAAACTCTTCCAAAAAATTGCAGAGGAAGGAACACTCCCAAACTCATTCTATGAGGCCACCATCACCCTGATACTAAAACCAGACAAAGATACTACAAAAAAAGAAAATTATAGACCAAAATCACTGATGAATATAGATTCAAAAATCCTCAACAAAATACTAGCAAACAGAATCCAACAACACATTAAAAGGATCATACACCATGATCAAGTGGGATTTATCCCAGGGATACCAGGATTCTTCACTATATGCAAATCAATCAATGTGATACACCATATTAACAAATTGAAGAATAAAAACCATATGATCGGGCTTCCCTAGTGGCGCAGTGGTTGAGAGTCCGCCTGCCGATGCAGGGGACACGGGTTCATGCCCCGGTCCAGGAAGATCTCACATGCCGTGGAGCGGCTGGGCCCATGACCCATGGCCTCTGAGCCTGTGAGTCCAGAGCCTGTGCTCTGCAACAGGAGAGGCCACAACAGTGAGAGGCCCGCATACCGCAAAAAAAAAAAAAAAAAAGAAAAAACCATATGATCATCTCAATAGATGCAGAAAAACCTTTGGACAAAATTCCACACCCATTTATGATAAAAACTCTCCAGAAAGTGGTCATAGAGGGAACTTACCTCAACATATAAAGGCCATATATGACAAACCCACAGCAAACATCATTCTCAATGGTGAAAAACTGAAAGCATTTCCTGTAAGATCAGGAACGAGACAAGGATGTCAACTCTCACCACTATTATTCAACATAGTTTTGGAAGTCCTAGCCAAGGCAATCAGAGAAGCAAAAGAAATAAAAGGAATACAAATTGGAAAAGAAGAAGTAAAACTCTCACTGTCTGCAGATGACATGATACTATACATAGACAATCCTAAAAATGCCACCAGAAAACTCCAAGAGCTAATCAATGAATTTGGTAAAGTTGCAAGATCCAAAATTAATGCACAGAAATCTCTTGCATTCCTATACACTAATGATGAAAAATCTCAAAGAGAAATTATGGAAACACTGCCATTTACCATTGCAATAAAAAGAATAAAATACCTAGGAATAAACCTACCTAGGGAGACAAATGACCTGTATGCAGAAAACTATAAGACATTAATGAAAGAAATTAAAGATGATACCAACAGATGGAGAGATATACCATGTTCTTGGATTGGAAAAATCAATATTGTGAAATGACTATACTACCCAAAGCAATCTACAGATTCAATGCAATCCCTATCAAATTACTAGTGGCATTTTTTACGGAGCTAGTGCAAATTAGCTTAAAATTTGTATGGAGACACAAATGACCCCGAATAGCCAAAGCAGTCTTGAAGCAAAAAAATGGAGCTGGAGGAATCAGACTCCCTGACTTCAGACTATACTACAAAGCTAGAGTAACCAAGACAATATGATACTGGCACAAAAACAAAAACATAGGTCAATGGAACAGGATAGAAAGCCCAGAGATAAACCACCACACATATGGTCAACTAATCTATGACAAAGGAGGCAAAGATATACAATGGCAAAAAGACAGTCTCTTCAATAAGTGGTGCTGGGAAAACTGGACAGCTACATGTAAAGTAATGAAATTAGAACACTCCCTAACACCATACCCAAAAATAAACTCAAAATGGATTCGAGACCTAAATGTAAGACCAGACACTATAAAACTCTTAGAGGAAAACATTGGAAGAACACTCTTTGACATAAATCACAGCAAGATCTTTTTTGATCCACCTCCTAGAGTAATGGAAATAAAATCTAAAATAAACAAATGGGACCTAATGAAACTTCAAAGCTTTAGCAGAGCAAAGGAAACCATAAACAAGACGAAAAGACAACGATCTGAATAGGAGAAAATATTCGCAAACGAATCAACAGACAAAGGATTAATCTCCAAAATATATAAACAGCTCATGCAGCTCAATATTAAAGAAACAAGCAACCCAATCCAAAAACTGGCAGAAGACCTAAATAGACACTTCTCCAAAGAAGACATACAGATGGCCGAGAAGCACATGCAAAGCTGCTAAACATCACTAATTATTAGAGAAATGCAAGTCAAAACTACAATGAGGTATCACCTCACACCAGTTAGAATGGGCATCATCAGAAAATCTACAAACAACAAATGCTGGAGAGGGTGTGGAGAACAGGGAACCCCCTTGCACTGTTGGTGGGAATGTAAATTGATACAGCCACTATGGAGAACAGTATGGAAGGTCCTTAAAAAACTAAAAATAGAATTACTATATTATCCAGCAATCCCACTACTGGGCATATACCCAGAGAAAAGCATAATTTAAAAAGACACATGCACCCCAATGTTCATTGCAACACTATTTTCAATAGCCCGGTCATGGAAGCAACCTAAATGCCCATCGGCAGACAAATGGATAAAGAGGTTGTGGTACATATATACAATGGAATATTACTCATCCATAAAAAAGATCGGAATTGAGCCATTTGTTGAGACGTGGATGGATCTAGAGACTGTCATACAGAGTGAAGTAAGTCAGAAAGAGAAAAACAAACATTGTATATTAACACATGTATGTGGAACCTAGAAAAATTGTACAGATGAACTGGTTTGCAGGGCAGAAGTTGAGACACAGATGTAGAGAACAAACGTATGGACACCAAGGGGGGAAAACCACAGTAGGGTGGGGATGGTGGTGTGCTGAATTGGGTGATTGGGATTGACATGCATACACTGATGTGTATAAAATTGATGACTAGGGCTTCCCTGGTGGCACAGTGATTGAGGATCTGCCTGCTGATGCAGGGGACGCGGGTTCGTGCCCCGGTCCGGGAAGATCCCACATGCCGTGGAGCAGCTGGGCCCATGAGCCATGTCTGCTGAGCCTGCGCGTCCGGAGCCTGTGCTCTGCAATGGGAGAGGCCACAACAGTGAGAGGCCCACGTACCACACACACAAAAAAAATTGATTACTAATAAGAACCTGCAGTATAAAAAAACAAAAACAAGCAAAAAACAACAACTAATACTACACTTTCTTTGGGTTATTTGTATGGACATATGTTAATATAAATGTCTCAGACATTACATGAAATTTCTAAAAATCTTATATGTTCTGGTATAATG
This sequence comes from Hyperoodon ampullatus, assembly GCF_949752795.1. Lineage (NCBI taxonomy): Eukaryota > Metazoa > Chordata > Mammalia > Artiodactyla > Ziphiidae > Hyperoodon > Hyperoodon ampullatus. The sequence goes on along the minus strand of NC_136918.1, from coordinate 72,714,439 downwards.
TTATAAGTCATAATTCTAGTTATTACTTTAAAATGTATATCTCAGAAGCTTTCATAAAAATGTTCCTATAAAAGGGTTTCATCTTCAAGGAATTCATGGAAAGGACTCTGATGAGTACAGGTTTCTGGTAACTGACTATACTGCTGAACTGAATGAATAAGCATTTTCGGAACTCTAATGGAAAACTGATGAATTCATAAAAGTGCTAACAAAAGATCATGATGAAAAAAAATTAATTACATGGGACTGAGTGAATTGATGAGGATGATTATAATTTTTGTGACTTTCTGTTTGAATAAAAAAAAGAAAAGAAAAGGAAATAGTAGGCAAACAGATTCTAGTGGGTCAGATTCTGATTGGTGTGGGCTTGATTTTTCTATGAATATGTTTAATTGTGATCATTAGATTGTGATAATTACTATACAGAAGTGAATGGTATAACTACTAGTAGTTAATACTAGTAGTATTAACTATTAGGTGACCTTTCAAATTATTTCTCTCTTGGATTTATGTCAAAAGTAGCTGATTTGAAGTCAGCTGTACTATTAGTACTTGAAAAGTAGGCCCCTCATCAACAAATTAATACATAAAAGAATAGTCATATGACATTTTCCAAGGGTCAGTATCAGACAGCAGCTTCAAACCTAAAGCACTGATTAGATGTGAAGTAAAATTTTAGTTGATCTGAAAAGTATATGATTAAGAGTGCTGTATCAATAATTACATGTGATCCATGACATCCTATTTCTCTCAACAATGCTGTCAGAAATAATGACTCTCTTTCATAATACTGTGAAGTTTATAACTATGTAAACTCTTAGAGCATGGTGATAAACATTGGTTGCAATATTTGTTTGTGATTTCCTTCTATTAGACAGTGGTGAACTGAGATAATAAAAATGTCAGAAGTTGGAAGGATTGAAGTGTTAAATAATGGCACTTCTAGTGGATGTAATAGGTAAATACCTCTTCTTGGTCAGCAACTGCCACGTTCTAGCATAGGGGTTATATTTGAGTGATAGAAAACTCAGAAAACTCCGGCAAAGAAAAATGCCCCCGATCGAATAAAGAGGATTTTTCCAATCAAAGTTGTTTTATACACCGATGTGTAACAACCATGGAAAATATACTCCTATACAATGTCTCATCATCATCAGTACATTGTCAATGTATTGGTTAATAATCCTAGTATTAATGGAGTTGATGTGTTGAAATAGAATTATCAAATCAATCCTGAGATTTTTAATAGGTAATAGGAGCAATACAAGATTGAAACTAATTTTGAGAAATTTGATTCTCAAGGGGCTGGATGTTTCAAGTGTTTTGAGTATTTAACTTTTGTATAAGTTGGTTCTTCAAATGTCTGGTATGATGGAAGGCATACTTCTTGTTTTGAAGCAAATGCTTCTCTAGTTATAAATATTATTAGTATTACTGTTTTTAGTGAAGTAAATGACTCTATGAATGAGACAGTGTTTATGCTGTATAAACATGTAGAATCTAAATAGTCTGAGTATTTTTTTAGTATACTAGAGAAACTAAGAATATTTTGAGAGTGAGAGTTAAATTAACACCTAGCAATATCACTGTAAGGTGGGCTTTTGGCTCATGGCCTATACTCTGAAAATAATGGGAATCAGTATACAAAGCCACCTGCTTTTTATGTAGAAGGACATAGTGGAAATGGGCAAAAACATAATATATATCCTTGTGATGGTCAATTTTGTGTCTCAACTTGGCTAGACAATAGTACCCAGATGTTTGATCAAACACAACTGGATGTTGCTGTGAAGTTATTTTTCAGATGAGATTAACATTTAAATCAGCAGACTTTGAGTAAAGCAGATTGCTCTCCACAATGTAGGTGGGCCTCATCCAATCAGTGGAAGACCTTAAGTAAAAAGACTGATTTCCTCAAGGAAGAGGGAGTTTCTCCAGCTGACTGCCTTTGGACTCAGGCTGCGACATCAATTCTTCCCTCAATCTCCAGACTGTCAGCCTTTAGATTTTGGATTTGTCAGTCTTCACAATTGTGTAAGCCAATTCCTTATAATCAATCTCTCTTTCTCTATTCCTCTCCCTTTCTCTCCCTCCACTTGTATGTATAGATAGATAGATAAATAGATAGATAGATAGATAGATAGATGATTGGAGATTATCTATTCACCTATCATCTCTCTTTCTATTCTATATCTATAAATAGAATATATATATTCAATATATAATATATAATTATAGATATGCTATATATGCATATATATATTCAGGATTCTTCAGGCAAACAAAATCAATATGTTTATATATACATAGAAAAAGAATAAGGAACTGGATCACCTGTTTGTGAGCACTGGCAAACCTGAAATTTGTAGGGCAGGCCAACAGGCTAGAAACTCAGGCAGGAGTTAATTCTGCAATCTTGAGAGAAAATTTCTTCTTCTATAGGAAACCTCAGTTTTTGCTCTTAAGGGCTTCCAACTGATTAGATAAAGCCAGCCACATTATCAAGGGTAATCTCCTTTACTTAAAGTCAACTGATTGTAGATGTTAACCATATCTACAAAATTCCTTCACAGCAACACCTAGATTAGTGTTTGATTGAATAACTGGTACTACAACCTATCCAAGTTGACACAAAAAACTAACCATGGCTTCCACCAACAGTGAATAAGAAAATAAAGCCTAAAACTTATAGTATATCTGGCCATCACTTAATATTTCTTCTATGTAAAGCAGCTAGTCAACTGAAGAATTTTACTCTTGTTGGGCAAGCAAAAATTATTGTAGCACATGTGAGATATGCTTTGTGTCTAGAACTATTTCTATGATAAATATATGATGTACTCACAATATATCCTAAAAATCTAACTGATGGTTTTGCTCATATTATTACTATATAACCAAAGGATTCATTTGGCTTCCTGCATAAATAATAAGTGAAATTATTCTGAATCCAGATAAAATTAGAATAAATCCTTCAGGAAGTTCAAAGAATCACAATAAATATTGATGTGAAGTTGGGTCTTCACATCCCACTTGATCAAAGAAGGCCTATTAACAGTATAATAGTTATGGCTTTAAGTACTAGAAGTAATAATAATACAACTGCAACAACTAATACATATGGAAGAGAATGTGGTGTGCTGTTTGGGGTATACTAAGTAGTTTTAAGTTGATAATTGCAGTAATGAAATTAATGGCATCTAAAATGGTAGGTACCTGCTAAAGGAAGGTAGAAGATAGTTAAATATATGAGATACCTGCCATATGTTAGATTTCCAGCTAATGGTGTACATTCTCCATCCTGTTCCAGTTCTTTAGAGAGAAAGTCAAAGGATGCAGGCTTACTCCAGTAGATGAAAAGTCATAAAGGCTTTCTGCAATTCTTTAGGCATCTCAAAAGGGCAATCCTAAGGAATATATGTAGAATCATTCCAGTGAGAATAATCTGCCCAGTATGCTCTACTTCAAGCCAGTGTTACCCCGGCCTTCAGTGAGTGCTGTCTCCACTCCCCAGGTATATCTGCCCCTGGGAATCAGAGCAAGGCCGCAGCCCAAACACTGAATGGACAGATTTGCGCTTCCAACCCTACCCACTCTTCTCCTCACCCCAAATCTGGTCCTGTCACTTCCCTTAGGGGCCATTGAGAATTGGTGATTTTTTCAAGCTGACTCATTCTTTCTGATACATGCCCTGGGGGTTTTAAAACATCTGAATCTTTCTTTACCCCTCACCTTGAGAATGACTGCTGGGTTCAACTCTGCTGACAGAACAAGTTATCCTCATGGTCTTGGGGAACATTATAGATTAGGAACCCAGATTATAGTTGGAAGCCCTTAGTGTATTCATATATATATTATTAGCCAGATAGACAAGGCTCTTCATGATCTGGCATCTTCCTATACTTCTAACATCATCTCTCATCACTATCCTCCACTCCCATCACCACACACTATGCTTCCAACAATCACATCATACTTATTCACCCCTAGAAAGACTTTTCCCTTCTTGTCATTTTGGATAGTCCATACTAATTCTTCAAGACCCAGCTCAGTGAACTCTGTGAAGTCTTTCCTGACCCCTGTCCTGGGCAGAAGAAATCACTTCCTTGCTGTTGCTTCTACAGCATCACTCCACTGTACTGATAGGTTTTTTTTTTTCATGCCTCTCTCCCTACCTGGTAAGCATCCTAATGGAATGAACCATAGCCCAATCATATCTGTATCTTCCAAATTTTTGATCTCCTGGCACGGAGCAGATATTAAATGAATGCTTGTTGAAAAAATAATGAAAGGCAGCAGATATAATCCTCAACTCCACGTGTGGTGTTTGTCAAAGTGACAAACTCTCTTCCCTTCTGCCTCTCCACCACATCGTGAGTCACTGATGACACCTGTAGTAGAGCTGACAGGGATAAAGATACAGGTCTTTTTCATTGGAAACCTCTCCAGACCTCAGATAGCTCCCTTGTTGGATGATTTCCAGACCTTCCCCTGGGGTCCAGCTTTGTCTCTTGAGGCAGGGTCGAGATGCACTGTATCTAGTCTGGATTTTGTTCTCCTCGGGTCGCCTCCCACAAGCTATACTTTATAGTTATACCACTTTCTGGCACAGTCTTCAGGCAAACTGCTATGGTACTTGGCAATAAACTCACTCTTCATAGCATACCTCACAAGGATGAGGAGCTATTCTATTAACTCTTTCCACAGGCTGACACAGGCACCCAGCCTTCCAAAGAAGCAACTTGCTCCTTGCTAATGGCCTTCTCTTATACTGTGGAGTTCTCTGTACTTTTCAAATCTATGTCACACATAACATTTTCATCTGACCATTACCATAGCTCCCTGTGCTAAATAAGCAGAGTAGATCTAGTATTCCAATTTTCAGATGCAGAAGAGACTCCAAGAGTTCTCAGCCACTAGGTAAGGACTCTAACCAAAACCTGATTTCAGATCTTAAGACACCTAGGGTCCTGTTCTGTGTACTATACCATATTATGTATCAATATATTCCAAGCTATCTCCAAGATCTGCTCATTCAGTACAAGTTAACTCAGCTAACCATTTCATGGACTAGTTCAAGGAATTTCCAGCACAAGAAGAAACAGTAGCAGCAGAGTTGGTGAGCTAAGCTAGAAACACTAGTTAACAAAAGTATTCTGAACTACAAGTCCATTCTTAGATATTGCTGGAATTGGGATGTGAACATACTGAAAATATTTTTAATTATTCCTTAATCAAAAATTCCTTCCATTTACCTAATGTCTATCAAGAGGCACACTGTGCCTTTCAAGAGATGGGAAGAGATTGTATGCCTCACTGACCAACACAGGAGATTTCAAGACTACAGCTTACCCTTGTATCAACTCACCACAGTCCTTCCCCAGAAGCTTCTGTTCTGAAATGTTAAAAGGTAGCTGAAGAGGAGAAAGGGTGAATTTTTGTTCCAGAAAGCCCTTCCCTCTCTCTCTCCCTCTCTCCCTCTTTCCATACCTTCTTCAATTTAAGTTCTTAGATAAATCATCTCATCTCATTCAAAATAAAACTAAAGGACAATTCATTCAAAGAATACTAATGACTGACATTGTCAGAGAAAAATTAAATATTCTAATGGTATTTCCTCACTTTTGTCAAGAATTCACCTTTAAAGAAAAAAAAATAAGTATGTGCTTTGAAAAGTTGAAGTGATTCATCTTATTCCTCCAAGGTGAGGTGACCACATCATTTCATCCTTTCAGACTAGCAGTCATATGAGGTTTCAAAATGAAATGTGACTCCTCAAAGGTAAAAACCAAGCATACCACAGTGAAAAGTCAAAATTTTCATTTCTCTATTTTGCATTTTCAAGTCCTCCCTGCTTACATCTCTTTCCAGCTTGCCAGAATAGGACTTTTTTCTTCATAATATCAAGCATTTAGATGTGGAACTGTCTGCCTCAATTTCACTGTATATGGATGAAGTCCAGTGGGAAAAACCTCAAATATTTCTTTGATCTCCCTAAACATCTCAGGACCTTGACTCAGTTCCCTAGGAATGGTCAGAGCCTAAATCTTATTTTCTTAATAATTATAATCCCAACATTGGGTAGGAGAATGGTAAACTTGCCTACCCTAAGAGGCATGGATTCTCTAAAACATTTCCCCTAATTTATTGGATTTTCCAACTTCCTTGCACAGATAATACAGAAACTTACAAATACTTCTTTGTTCCTCTCCTTTTACTCCTGAATAACTCCTTAATATTTACTTTAGATATAGTCTCTAAGCTTCTCTCCCTCTTCCTCTGAGATGGGTACTCCTCCTTTCTGCTCTCATGGAAAGGTATGCATAGTGGCTAAAATATCTGAAGACCAAGATTTGAACTCTGGTTTTTCCATTTATTAGTTTGTAACTTTGAGAAAAAAAGAAAAAGAAAGTAGACTCTCTCAGTCTGAGTTTTCTTATATATGAAACCTGATGAAAGAAATTAAAGCAAACACAAATAAATGGAACGATATCTCATGTTCATAGTTGGGAAGAATTAATATTGTTAAAATGTCCATACTATCCAAAGGTGATCTACAGATTCAGTACAATTCTTTAAAAAAAATCACAAAGTCTTTTTTCTAGAAATAGAAAAAAAATCCTAAAACTCATTTGTAACTGCAAAAGACCCCAACCAGCCAAAGCAATCTTGAGTAAAAAGAACAAATATGGAGTCATCACCCTTCCTGATTTCAAAATATGTTACAAAGCTACAGTAATCAAAACAGCATGAAAACACTGGCACAAAACAGACACATAGACCAATGGAATGGACTAGAGAGCCCAGAAATAAATCAATGCATATATGGTCGACTGATTTTTGACAAGGGTGACAAGAATAAACAATGTGGGAAAGGATAGTCTCTTGAATAAATGGTTTTAGAGAAACTGGATATCCACATCTAAAAGATTGAAATTGGACCCTTATCTTACACTATACACAAGAATTAACTCAAAATGAGTTGAAGACTTAAACATAAGATCTGAGACTGTAAAACCCCTAGAAGAAAACATAGGGAAAAATCTTGACATTGGTCTCAGCAATGATTTCTTGGATATGACGCCAAAAGCACAAGCATCAGAAGTAAAAATAGACAAGTAGAACTACATCAAACTGAAAAGCTTCTTCACAGCAAAGGAAACCATCAACAAGATGAAAAGGCAACCTAAAGAGTGGGAGAAACGATTTGCAAACTTTATATATGAGAAGGGGTCAATTCCCAAAATATATAAGGAACTCTGATAACTCAGTAGCAAAAAACAAACAAAAACTAATTTAAAAATAGGCAAAGGACTTGAGTAGACATTTCTCCAAAAAAGAGATACAAGAGGCCAACAGATACATGAAAAGGTACTCAACATTACTAATCATCAGGGAAACGCAAATAAAAACCAGGAGATATCTCTTCATACCTGTTAGGATGGCTATTAAAAACAAAAATGAAAACAAAAGATAAGTGTTGGTAAGGTTGTGAAGAAAGGAAACTCTGGTACACCACTGGTGAGAATGTAAATTGGTACAGGTACTATGGAAAAAAGTACTGAGGTTCCTCAAAAAATTAAATAAAGAACTACCATATGATCAAGCAATCCCATTTCTGAGTATATATCCAAAAGAATTGAAACCAGGATCTCAAGGAGATATCTGCACTCCCATGTTCACTGCAGCATTATTCACAACAGTCAAGATACAGAAACAAACCAAATGTTCATTGACAGATAAACTGATAAAGAAAGTTTGGTGTATACATAAAATGGAATAGCATTCAGCCTTTAAAAAGAAAAATCCTACCATTTGCAACAATACAGATGGACCTAGAAGACATTATGCTAAGTGAAATAAGTTAGTCACAGAAGAATAAATATTACATGATTCTTCTTATATGAGGCATCTAAAATAGTCAAAAGTATAGAAGTAGAAAACAGAATAGTGGTTGCCAGGAGATGCGGGGGAGGGAAATATGGGGAGTTATTATGTAATGGTTATAAAGTTAGAGTTTTACAAGATGAGTAAATTTCATAGATCTGCTGTACAACATAGTGCCTATATTTAACAATAGCTATCATGTACCAAAAATTTTGTTGAGGGTGAATTTCATGTTACATTTTCTCACTGAAAAAAAGGGGAGACAGGAAACTCTTGGAAGTGATGACATGTTTATTATCTTGACTGTAACATAAATGCATACATATGTCCAAACTCACCAAATTTTATACGTTAATTATGTGCAGGTTTTTTTTCTTTTTGTATAGCAGTTATACCTTAATAAAGCTGGGGAGAAAAAAAACAATGCCTTGATTTTGATAAATGCCCAATAATGCCATCTATCGACATAGTTATTATTCTAATATTTATGGTATTGTTATAATTTATGTTTGTGTGTCTGTCCCCTACCAGGGTCTCTTCCAAGTACTTCTTAAGGACAGGAAATATGTTTACACTTATAAAATTATGCTCATAAAAATATAATACTTTTGTCTAGCAAACTATCTAGCATAGAATGGGCCTTCAAAATATAGTAGAAGAATGAATGACTAAAGAAATCAGGCTTAGTGATGTATCTGTGATAAGGCTCTACATCCTCTTAACCTAATTAGGTCAAAACAAAAATCTTTAAGACAAACCCAAAGTTCTGAAAGATTCAAGGCACTCAGAGGCCCAAGCAATGTGTTTATACCAACTGTCTGATCCATCATATCCTGGACACAATTATAGTGACATAATTAAAAATATAGATTCTGAGGTCAGGGCTTGAGACCTAGCTCTGCAACTTAATTGCTGTTTGACTTTAAACTCCATAAGTCACAGCTTTCTCATACATAAAATAAGTATAGTTCTGCTTCATTGATTTGTCATGGGAATTAAGAAAAATAATTTACAAACAGTACCTAGCATAATTCTTGGCATATAGTAGGTGTTCAGTTTCTTGGCAGTGAATTTTCCTGAGTCTTGTTTGTCTAAAAAAAATTTTTATTTCATCTTCACCTTCTCTGGTTACATATAGAAATTTAGGTTGGCAAAATTATTTTGTTGAGCACTTTAAAATTGTCATTCAATTGTTCCCTGGCTTTTATTGTTTGGGTTGAAAAATCTACTGTCAGTCCTACTGGTGATCCTTTGAAAGGAATGTGTCTTTGTTCTCTGTTTTTAAGATGTTTTTTTTGTCTTTGAATCTCAACAATATTATGTGACAATAAGATTTAAATTTTTTTTCATTTGTAGTTTGTGACCTTTTTGATTTTGCAAAACTCTTAGCCATTATATCTTCAAATATTTCTACCCCAATATCTTCCTCCTCTCCTTTTGAGACTGTAATGAATATATGTTAAACCTTTTCACTGAGTCCCACATGTTTCTAACATTTGTTTCTGTATTTTCAATTTTGTTTCCTCTATATACTTCATTTTGGATACTTTTTATAGACCTCTCTTCAACCTGGTGTGTGTGTGTGTGTGTGTGTGTGTGTGTGTGTATTTGTGTGCATGTGTGTTGGAGCCTCCTCACTCTGGCAGGGGATAATTTATTTAATACTGAGGAGACCCCCATTATATTAAGTCCTTAAAGTGAGGAAATTTTTCTTCTTTTTCAGAAGTTCAATCTTGACAACACTCAAGATCTGAAGAAATACACCTCATTTTAATTCCTTACTGAAGTAAACTGGATATTTGTGTTTCCCCAAAATTTGTATGTTGTAAACATAATCCCCAGCATGAAGGTATTTGGAAGAGAGGCCTTTGGGAGGTGATTAGGTCATAATCATGACCTAATGAATGGGATTAGTGCCCTTAAAAAAGAGACTCTGGAGAGCTCCCTCATCCTTCTGCCATGTGTAGTTACAGCGAGAAAACAGATATCTCTGAACTAGGAAACAAGCCCTCTCCAGACACTGAATATGCTGGTGCCTTAATCTTGGACTTTCCAGTCTCCAGAACTATAAGAATTAAATTTCTGTTGTTTATAAGCCACCCAGTCTATGGTATTTTGTTACAACAGCTCTAATAGACTAAGGCACTTACTTTTTATTACATAGGTTAGTATTCCTACCTGTCATTCATTAACATTTTTCTTTCCTTCATTATTTTGGTTTCAATGTTCTCTATGCTTTTTAATCCCTTGTGGGCTTGCTTCTAAACCAAGACTAGATATTCACCATCAGCATCAGGGGTTCTGCTATAACCAACAGAAAATCTGGATGGAGATGGGCAGAGGGCTAAAATCTTTTCCAGTACACTCTAGAGCTATAGTAGGGACACTTAGACCAAACAAAAAAAATCACACCATGTTTCTTTCTGGGAATTGTGAGAAAAAATTAGTATGATCTAAAAGAAGAAAAATGGAGCACTGCATAAGAATTAGCAGACATCTTCAAGTTGGACCACTCCTTAGTGTTTATTATAAGAAACTAAAAAACCAAGGATCTTCTATGCTTTTAAAAATGTAACACTGGCACACCTAAATATCATTTAAATTCTCCTGGAAGAGGAATATTTACAATATATGAACATTTAGAAACCTGAGACATGAGAGAATGTAAACCCTGCATTTTTTTGGTTATGGATATTCTGAATAGAACTAGGTTCATTCCAGGTGAATAAACATGAGGAGGCAGCTACAGAAGTGTTCCATGTTTATTTAAGTAATTACTCCCCCTCAGGGAAAACACTTTATAACAGCAGTGGGGAAGTGAGGTGAAATCACGCAAGTTAAAATGCCTTCAAGCATAATAACCAATGGCCTGGGGACCCCAGAGAAGAAAGCCATATGCTAAGGAAATATACAGCTTGGCAACCTTTAGAAAACATTCCAGGAGCAGAAATTTTCTGGTCCTTTCAACTGCTCTAACAAGGGCTCCTGCATATCATCTGCTGCCCTTGCCAGCTGCAGTACCCAACCTAGAAAAAAGCATTAGATTCTGAGGAGAAAATAGATTTTATCCTCAAAACTAGAGGTAGAGTTGGCAGGGAGGTGGGAAATGGGCAGAAATGGTTGCACAGAGAAAAATGTGAGTAAATATAGTCCAATTCTCTTGTCACTAGCTCTCCCCCTCAGAGTTTCTTGATAGTGGACTGCATAGCCCCTTGAATATTAATATTAATCATCGTCTCAGATTATATATTAAAATAAAATAATTTGTTTTAGAATTCTTAGAAAAAATTCTATGGGTTGCACAGCTCTCAGATACCATTTACTGCACTCTGCTTTCTGCCACTAAATAAAGCATGTTAAGCATTAACTGAGAAATGAGGAAAGCTTCCTCATGCATGTCCAGGAGTGTGACAACCAAGCAGAACTTTGCAAGATACAGTTGATTCAGAGACCCTTACAAATCCAAAAGAATGCCAATGTCTCCACCTACATAAGTGGTCAGCACTTACATTAAGAAAGAAGAAAAATTACTGAGAATCCACTTGTTAAATATGTTTATAGGCACAGGATTAAAATGGACAAGCAAATGAAACTCTGATCCCCTTATCAAAGGCAAGAATGGCTACTCTTGGTTTGGTTTTGTTTTTTCCTGTGATTGTAAGACCTCTGCAAAGGAACATTTTCAAAGGTTTTGTTTACTGCTGTTGACTACGGAGATTCTGAAAAGTGCAGTCAACAAAACAAGCTAAATGGCACAATATCCACTCCATCATCTTTAGCCATTTGGATTTCAATTTTCACTAAAGAGCATTTCATTCTCCCCCACCCCACCCTTACTGCAACAGGCCTGGTACTATCACCTCCAGAGCTCTTTCTTTGCTCTTTGATGCAATGAAATTAGTTGTTTCCTGAATATTTTGCATGACTAAGAAGAAAAGAATTGAATAAAATATTATAATTTACAAATCTCACTTGGGAAAATATGTGCATATAAATCAACATCTCTGGTAAAGGCCCCCAAATCCTTTTAGTCTCCCACTGAATTCAGTGTTCCGTCTATGAATACATTCAAAGGAATAACATATTTTGAAAGTGATTCACTTGATAAAGGTGGTTAAAAAATAATTCAACAAGACAATCCCAGCTTTAAGTCTCATTTGAGTCCTCAAGGCAAAGGTGGGCATCAGTCATAACTATTTATCCTAAAGCTGCCAAGGTGAAGACCCAAAGTAGAAAGACATCTAGTCTTTAGCCATATAAGTTGGGCCATTCTACTCAAAAAAAGGACTCTTCATAGGCACACACTCATACACATTCTAAGAGACAGTGTGGTAAAATGAACAGAACCTAGACAGGGCTTCAGAGCTAGGAAGAACTAAATTTGAACCCAAGCTCTTCACCATGGTCAAACCACTCTTGACCTTGGTTAAATCATTTAACCTTGTTGAAATTCAAGTCCTTCATCTGGAAAATGAAGGTAATAATATCTACCTCCTGGAGTTTTGTGAGGATAAGTTCACATCCAATGGTGGTCACCACAACTTCATTCTCCCTATCTCCCAGCTGTAACAGTCTGGCAAGGAATAATAAAAGCACCATAACTCAAGTAATAGTTCTTAAATTATATCCAGTCTTCCAAGCTCTATGCCCTCTGTCTAGGAAAAAAAAAATCACATACATTCCTGAAACCCTATTATTTTTGGTTTCACATGGAAAGAGTGGGGTAGTAAAGTCTAGATCTAAATTGTCTTTCTGTTAACCCATCAGACATATAGAGTCCCAAAGAATATATAAAACATTTTATTTCCTCCGATTTGACTTTTTACTGGAGTGGGACCTTAGTTCTTAACCCTTAAGACACCCACCCACATAGCCACCACCTTAGAGACAGCAGAGAAAACTCCTCTCCTATTCCATCTTTATCTTCCCCAAGGCCCCTTGGACACGAACAAGATTTCTCTTTAATTTTGCACCTTTAGAGTAGTCTCTTTTTATGTGCAGGTAATCATCTCTTCACCCCACCAAATGCCATCTAGATGGTTCTTGGGTAGGGCATTCTGGGAGGGAGAGAAGACTAGGGACAGAGGGAAAGAGGCATGCATAGCTATTCTCATTGAAGATGCTATAGCTTCCTGGTGATGAGCACTTTCAATGTTCAGAAATCCTGTGGACATCTTCAATGTGTTTTTCCACCAACGAGAACAGGAAAAGGAAAAAAAAGACCCATCCTGCTATGCACCCTCTCTATGGAAACTTCTCAGTCCTCACAAAGGTCAGTATCCCTCCCCAACCCCACTTGTAGGTGAAAAGTACTGAGGTTTCTCCATACATACTTTGCCTACATCATTTGGTTTCTAGACGTGTAGCTAGTCTCCCAGAACCAACAGCTTACACACAACCCTCCACCACTGGTACTCCCTCTGTCACCCCCATACATATCTTAGGTCACTCTGCTTCCAGTGAACCATTTTCAGTCCCCTTCTGGACACTGCTGGCTCCAGATTAAGTTCTTTTCAAGGGGTGCACTTCTTCCCTGTTTAGGAATGGTAGAAATCTCCCCACGCACCTGAGGGGAGAAATTCTGAGCCCTATGCCCACAACTCAAGTGTCACCCTCCCACAGTACATCTCTCCCTATCCCTAGGGAGGTCAGAGGGGACCCTTCTTGGCTCTGTAGTAGAAACTACTAACCTGTTTATGGGAGACAAGATCAGCATCCTGAAAAGCAGCAGATCCTCTCTCCACTGGCTCCCAGCTGAATAGGAGAGCATTCTGAGCCCTGGTTTGGTGCAACCTTGAAACAAACTTCATAAACTTGATGGTATCCTAGATGGCCTTTAATTAGATTGAATATTGAGTTCAAATATGGTTTAGTACCGATCTATTAAGTATTCTGGGTTGTTGAGGCCTCTGTGTGTGACAGTGGACTAGTTCCAGACTATTTTTTTAAGATTTTTTTGATGTGGACCATTTTTTAAATCTTTATTGAATTTGTTACAGTATTGTTTCTGTTTTATGTTTTTGATTTTTTGGCCACAAGACATGTGGGATCTTAGCTCCCCAACCAGGAATCGAACCCGCACCACCTGCATTGGAAGGCAAAGTCTTAACCACTGGACCGCCAGGGAAGTCCCAGTCCTAGACTTTTTAACCCCAAACATTTGAAATACTTTGGGTGGTAAACAGCTCTCAAAATTTCTCCCTTGGGGCTTCTCTGGTAGCACAGTGGTTGAGAGACCGCCTGCCGATGCAGGGGACACGGGTTCGTGCCCCGGTCTGGGAAGATCCCACATGCCACGGAGCGGCTAGGCCTGTGAGCCATGGCCGCTGAGCCTGCGCGTCCGGAGCCTGTGCTCTGCAACGGGAGAGGCCACAACACTGAGAGGCCCGCATACCGCAAAAAAAAAAAAAAAAAAAAAAATTATCCCTTGATCAGAATGGACTCAAGAGAGAAATCTTTAAATTGTTAAGATTTTTTTCTGAACCTGTATGGTATGTGCCTGGGGGAAGAAGTGGGTAAACAATCCATTGCCACCAATATATTGCCAAGGATTCAGATGTCTCGCCCTCCAACAAACAAAAAAGAAGTCAATGCGAATTAATTCTAGGGGCTTGCTGATTAAATAATTTCTAGACGGGCTGCCTTTGGGGAAGAATATTTTCTTGAATGTAGCAAACCCAATGGTCTCATTTTGTCACCCCATTCTCCACCATCAGAGGCTGAAGAACTTGCTTCATTCCTCCCCAAGTGGCTTAAGTCATCATGCATCACCCTGGGCCCAGAAGGTACTATTTTCAAATGCTTCCCCAGACCATGTATGGGGCACTCAAAGACTTTCAATGACATTCCATTCCTGAAGCAGAGCCTTCCTGGTCCTGGAAAAGTTGGGTAACCTTCCCTGCTGCAGGGCTCACTTTCCCCCTTCCTCCACCACCCACAGCTCTGAGGCTTCTCATTGAGCATTTTGCCAACCCCTTTCCCACAGCAGCAGTGGTGGAGTCTGGCCTGATAAAAATTCACCACAGAGTGTGGGCATCTCTCAGGACTTATCTTGTCTTCCTCAGTCAGGAGTATCTGATACAACCACTTCTCCAACATAAAACTGAAAACAGCAACCCTTTCCCAACAGTCTAAGCCATTCAGAATCTGCAGCACAGTATATTGATCCTTTTTTGCCCATTTGTTTAATATTATACTTTCTTAAAAAATCTGTCTCCTTCCATTATCCTAGCACTTTATATGTCCTATGCTAGGAAGAGGAAGGGAAAAGAGATGTCCTTCCACTCACAAACATGCACAACCTTGTATACAATCTTGTATGCCAGCCACTGTGTTAGTTTGCTAGGGCTGCTGTGACAAGTACCACAAACTGGGTGGCTTAAACAACAGAAATGTATAATCTCACAGCTCTGGAGGCTAGAAATCCAAAATCAAGGTGTCAGCAGGGTTGGTTCCTTCTGAGGACTGTGATGGAAGGATGTGTTCCAGGCCTCGCTCCTTGGCCTGTAGATGGCAATCTCCTCCCTGTGTCTTTTCATGTTGCTTCTCATTTATGCATGTCTATCTCTGGGTGCAAATTTCCCCTTTTTGTAAAGACACTAGTCGTATGCACTAGGACTCACCATGACCTCATTTTAATTTGATGACCTCTTTAAATGGCTTAGATATCTTTCTGGGGAGGAGGGGGTCACACAATTCAACCCACAATACTGCCCATTCATAGACTCTGTTCAAGAATGCCCGGAATAAAGCATCACCCTGGTACAAGACAGACTCTAGTGGCAATTAGAAAAGAACTCTGTCAAGTTCTTATCTTGTTGCTCAATCAACGGCAAGAAAACTGTATTTCCACCCACTGATTCATAGATCTCTCCAATTACATA
Source organism: Hyperoodon ampullatus (assembly GCF_949752795.1). Classification (NCBI taxonomy): domain Eukaryota; kingdom Metazoa; phylum Chordata; class Mammalia; order Artiodactyla; family Ziphiidae; genus Hyperoodon; species Hyperoodon ampullatus. The sequence continues at coordinate 72,698,669 of NC_136918.1, read as the reverse complement.
GAAACTATAAATATTTTTTTATTCCAAGATTCTATCTTTAACGTGAACCCTTTCTAGCACTTTAAACCTCAACTTTTAAATGGGTTATTTTTTAAATGCTCTTGGTGTTTTAAATTAATTTTGTTCATAACATTGTATACAATTATGAAAATATTTTTGAAATTTATTAACTTTAATGAATTAACAATATGTGCTGAACAAGTTGCCAGAGTGAATAAGATTGCATAGAAAATTAGTTGTCCACTTGCCAATTTCCTGTGTTTTGCTGCCTGAGCAGTTACCTACTTGCTTCTGTACTCAAGACCAAGAAATTATCATTCACATATTTACTTATTTTAGCTAAGCTCAATGAAATTTGAAAATTTTCACCTACTTTAGAAGTGCGCTCTTCAAAAAAAAAAAAAAAAAAAAACCTTCTTCCACTGTCCTTTGAACAAATGGCATCAAAAGACAAATTAAGTCAGACAGGCAATAAGGTTTTTAGAAGCCATATTTGTTTTACACAGAGTTGAAATTTCAGAATCACACCTGCCCCCTAAGCCCAGAATCTATTTCAGAAACTAAAATCATATTTTGCTTTCAGCCTTCAAGTTGGCTTTTGGGATCTTATTTCCCCGACCAGGGATTGAACCCGGGCCTTGGCAGTGAAAGCACCGAGTCCCAACCACTGGACCACCAGGGAACGCCCATCAGCTTTTAAGTGTTGACGTAAATCTCATTTTTTCCCTAAAAGTCCCGTCTTAGGATTATACCATCTTTTCATAAAGGTATAAATACTCTTATATTCCCATACAAACCCCAAAAGAATTCTGGAGATTCCATCAAATAAAAAACACAATGAGAAGAATCAATACTGGGAAGCAACATGAGCTTAATTTTCTCCTTTAATATTTAGGTGAAAACCCTGAAGCATTTAGCCACTCAAAGCTTCCAGGAAGGGTGAGGTCATCTGAGCCTCAAGTACTTGAATCAGGCCACTTCTATGGTGAAACCTGGGGGTTGGGGGGAAGAGGGGAATATCCAGGACACCGTGTCATACTGAATAACTGAGACAGTTTATCAATGTCCAATACCACTTTGGAGTACAGATAGTTAATATCCTTCTACACAAACTTTATTGGACTTAGTATCTATTTTCAAAAATGTGTCCTAGGCGATCTCCCAGCCTATTCATCTACTCTCAACACTATTCAGTCTGAACATTTGAGGGGGTTAAACAAAGGGGGTTCACCCTTTAGAACTCACAGCAGGCACAACTGTGCCAGGCATGTCAGGTACAAGCCTGAGAAACTGACAGTCCAGCTTACCTGGTTCCTAAAAGAGTAGCCCTTGATTCTATCTCGAACATCTCTACCTCTGGGTTCCCCAACCCTGGCCGGCTTCTCCTGTTTTCCTTGGGTTGACCCAATGGACACAATTATTAGCATCTCCATAGTTTGGAATTTGTGAACTAATTTGCGTGTCAGTTTCTTCTGGAAAATTATGGATGATACATCAGTATTTAGAAGTTGTATAAGCAATTTCATTATCTAGATTTGTGACTTGGGGGGTAGACCCAGGTTCAGATGGAATGGCCAGCAATAATAGGATACCTCCTTTTTTATCATGGCTCAGATTCTTCTGGGTTTCCACTTCAGATCTTGGAGCATTTCCTAAATGAGCAGGTTAGTTTGGGTTCTATCCTCTTCCAGTGTTTTTCCTCAAGTCAATTATTGGAAATTGGGGATTGTTTCTCATTGATTCATGTACTGGTCAGAGTTCTCCAGAGGAACAGAACCAGTAGGAGATACATATAGAAGAAGGTTTATTATAATGTATCGGCTCACATGATTATGGGACTGAGAATTCCCATGATCTGCCATCTGCAAGCTAGAGATCCAGGAAAACTGGTGGTGTAGTTTAAAGGCCTGAGAGCTGGAGGGCTGATGGTGTAGATTCCACTCTGAGTGCGAAGGCCTGGGAACTAGGAGTGCTGAGGGCAGTAGAAGATTGATGCCCCAGCACAAGAAGAGAGGCAGAGAGCAAATTCAACCTTCCTCTACCTCTTTGTTCTATTCAGGCCCTCAACCGACTGGATGATACACACCCACACTGGGGAAGGCTATCTGCTTCACTTAGTCCAATTCAAATGTGAATCTATTCCAGAAACGCCCTCATAGACGCACCCAGAAGTTATGTTTAACCAGATATCTGGGCATCCTGTGGCCTAGTGAAGCTGACACATAAAATTAACCATCAAAAGCCATAGCCCCTGGGATTGCCACATGAAAAACAGTTTACTTCCCCATTGACTTGCTTCCTTCTAAGTCATAAAAATGAAGGTTATTTCTCATTGGCCCATCAGCTTAGTAATTCTTAGTAAACAGCAATTAGCAATACTAGGGACCCGCACATATTTGCAGTCAACAGTTACTGCTTCATACAGATTCAATCTGCTATCTCCAAATGGTATGTGTTGCACATAAGCTAACTTAATGCTTTCTCTCATTCCTTTATCTTGTAAGGCAAGATAATAGAACAGAACAGAGAATCCCCAATACATTCAGGTTAACTTGACCTAGAATTCATTCTTTACGAAGGCATGAGGGGGAACACCAAAACAAGAGAAATGGAATGGAATAAACAAAATGGGGAGTTGCATTCTTTCAAGCTGCAAAAAAAAAAGGGATCATTGTTCTTCCACAATCACATATAACTTAATACCACACTATAATGCACATGACTTTGGAGACATGTTCCAATTAGTTTAACAACCCTTAAATTATCTAAACAATTTATTTTATAAAAAATATATACAGTATGAAATATATCTTTTCTCCTCCTCCTCCTTTTTTTTTTCTCTTGGTAAATGCTTAATGGTATCAGGATAGAGAGTATTCATTAGATTGCAGTAAATCATCTCCCCTTACACATTTTATGTGTTGGTCTGCAAATAAAAGAAATTTATGTACAGGATTTAAATCAGTAATAATTTAATGGAAATTCAGTGATATTTAAAATTTTCATGGGGAGAAAACATTAAATACAGCAGTTTATAATTATAGAAAGAATTACTATCTATTAAATTGTTTTCTCATTAAAGAGTAATTTGTATTAATTGTAAAAGGTTCTATATTCAATTACATGTAAGTGAATATAGAATTCAAATATAAAAATATTCTTACTGTGTAAATAATTTTATAAATGACTTTTTCTTAACTTAGCTAAGTGATCTGAATATTTTTTCTTATCATTAATAATTTTGGACAAATTTTTTAAATTGCTCTCCACAAAGGTTAATTTATATATCTACCAGCATTAAATGAAAATCTTCTTTCCCCCATAATGGCTATGATCTTAAAAATAAAGACCTTCTTTGACAACATAGTAAGGAAAACGTAGCTCATTGTTTTGTTTTCAATTTCTTTGACTGTAGGTTGAAAAATGTGTGGCCAATTCAATGACTATTTCCTTTACAATTTACTCATTTAGGGGTATTCACCTTGTTCTCATTGGCATGTTAGAACTCTGTATGTATTAAAGATAGTAATCCTCTGTCTTTCATAAATGTTACTAAAAACGTTTCCTTTTCTCTCACTTTATCACTTGTTTTTATATTTTTAAAGTGTTTTTAATGTCCTGAAAATTTCCATTTTCATGACATCAAATCTATATATTGTACCTTACTGTTTCTACCTTTGGTGTCTGTCTGAGCACTGACTCTCTACCTTAAATCTTTATAAATACTCACCTATGTTTTGTTCTGCAAATTTCATGGTTTTGTTTTTTATATTTATTCCTTTAATCCACCAGGAATTTATTCAGATTTAAAATGTAAGTTGGAAGCTACATGTTCCTCTCTGCCCCACCCCACATAGCAAGTTGGCCAATTTCTCCATGATTTACTAAATAAGTCATACTTTCCACATAGCTTTGACCCTCTTCATCACTCTTCTTTACTAAAAAAAACAAAAAACAAAAAAAAATCCTGTATGCAGATTCTTCCTTAAGTCATTCTGCAATTTTTGTCATTTCTATTTTCTTTTAATATCACTGTTATGTGATTGGGATTACATTACATTCTGAATTTACGTAATAGGAAGGGGATTGACAGTTTCACAAAATTAAGCCTTCCCTTCAACAGCTCTTTCTAATCAAGTCTTTTATGCCCTTCAATAAAATGTTTCAACTTTCTTACAGAGGACTTGTTGAATAAGCATTTTATATTTTTATTTGTGATTTGGAATGGAATCATTTTTTCCCTTTTATTTTCTATCTGATTGTTGTTCCTGTGAAGAAGGGTTTTTTTGTTTTCTTGCTTGCTTATTTGTTTTGTTTTCTTTTTCTGTCTATTACACTCCTGAAGATTTCTGGCTGAGGAGAATGGGGTGATGGTATACATCTGAATTACAAGGGATTCAAAATTATTTCTAGTTACTATGGTTTGTTGCCTATAAGGATTGAAAGTAATATTAATTCTCTGTTAGAGATTAGTGAAAATAAAGATGCAATTTTTTTTTTCCATCCAAGTTCACAAATCCCAGGTTACAACCTCTGATGGCTCTGGCATTTCTTAGGGTATATTTGGAGTTTTCTGCTGGGTCCCCTACAATCAGCTGCAAGAGACAGGGAGACGGAACATGGCCTTAACCACTATTTGTCTGGGATACATTTTTCGTTCTTTATTTTTCAGTCTTTCTAAGTCATTTCGTCTTAGACAGCTCATGTACACACCACTCTTAGACTTTAATCTGGTCTCAGTCACTCACATTTATTACAAATACTGAACTACTTCAGACTTACTTCTGCAATCTTAATTTCCCTTGATATTTTTCTTTCATGCTTTTGTTTTGTTTGGTAATTTGTTATATTTTCTTTCCTCCATTTTTTCCTTTTATAAGTTTGGAAGTTTTATACAACCAATTTCTATCCTTCCAGAGTTTTAAAATATATGAACTTAAATCTTTCTATTGTTGTTACTATCAACAGTTACTTAAGACCAGAAAAGAAAAATAAAGATAGTCATATCTGAAAGGATGTTTACTTGTCTCTCTCCCATCCCACGTGCCCATTTACCTCCAAAGAACATAAAGGAGACAAAGGGGAATGGGAGAAATCCTATCACCTACCTTCTAGTCGTGGCAGGCACTGAGGGGTAGAGAACATATAGCTAATAGAACAAGACAGAGCAGTATTCCTACACTTCTTTGCGGACGACAAGTAGACATGCCCCTTATCAAATTCTGAGTTAGAAGCAGTCCAGGAAAGTGATTTCTTCTTGAGGTAGTTTGCTTAGGATTGTAGTGCCATTAACTGGGTGTAGTCTGACAATGTAAGCATGACCAGGAGGCTGGTCTACCAGTTTCAATGTTTTACCCAGGGTAAGTATCCATCTATCTCTCCACCAGGGGCTCCCCACCTATTTTCTCTGTGTTTTGGGGTCCCTGGCTTAAAAGACAGGTTTCACTTCCAATGCAGGGAGTGGGGGTTTGCTCCCTGGTTGGGGAACTAAGATCCCACATGCACAGCCAAAAACGTACTAAGGGCAGGAAAGGGGAGTCTCCCATATGTTGAGGAGTCCCAAAAGCCCCACTGACCTCATATATGTGTTGTCTTAGACCCTGCATGTTCGTGACACCCAGGGCAGGGAAACGTGAGGAATTTTACAGTCCCAGCAACACACTGCCACCTGGGTTCTTTCTACCCAGCCCCTTTCTCACAGTGCTTGGCCTGTGAAATCCCAGCGGTGTGTTGCATTCTGGGAAGTGTAGCTTTCACAATTCTGTGCTATATTCTCAGTGTAGGGGATGGGGGCAGGGGTGAGATCTCTGAAATAATCTAGGAGAAGTAGGGATTGGGGAAGAATTCTTCTGGCCTTTTTAAGAAGTGAGTGTCTCTTTTTTGGTTGATGTAGACTGGCTCCCTGATGCCAACAGAGGGGATACAAAGTATCTTCCTACTGTTTTTATGCTTTGTTTCCAGAATAAAAGACTGAATAAAATTTTTTTTCTCTCAGTCCAGCTCCATTTAGTTTAGACTTAGTGACTTCTTCCCAGCTTATTATCGTCATTTTTAAGTTATAGCTTTTAATGGCATTGCGCCTTTTTTTCTTTTGCTGTCATAAGCAAGTTAACTGGAAGCTGCTAGAAAACTGTCATTTGAAACAGGAGTCTCTGCTACCATCTTTTCCTTTTTTAACTGTTATTAAAGTCCCAGATGTGTATGGTTCTAAAATATACAGTAACAGGTTATTTAGTGCTATTCATTTAATTGCCTAGAGTCAGAGACTTGGTTCTTTGAAAAATAAGCCAAGTTATGGTTTGTCTTTCCAGAGGGAAAATTTTTGCAATCAAGCCCTAGTTTCCTACTCATTTGTAGTCTACTATTTTGAGTTCAAACAAACTGTATAAAGGAAGCTTCTTTTACATTGCTCTGAATTATCAAGCAAGAGCCATTATTTCTCATCTGATCAACCAAATAGACTTGTTCCCAGGAGGTTGCTTGATATTGGATCTCAGGAAATACTCAATTTTCTCAGGATAAAGAGGATGTGATTGAATACAACTCTGCCATCAGTGACTGTAATTCCAAGCTCCACATGGTGAGAATTCAAGAAGTTGTGTTTCAACAGCGTGGTGATCTGGAGCAAATATTTGATACTGCTGTACTTGGACATTGAGAATGTTGTTTCCTTGTGTCTTATCTTGTTGACGTTGAACCCAAGAGCCATGCCCTACCCTCTTTCCTACACTGGCAGAGTCTGCCTCTCATGAGACAGGTTGAAAATGTCAGATGCTTACACTGTCAGGCGCACCTGCAGCTAGAGGTGCCATGCAAGCCAGTTCTGACTGGTGTGGTACAATGGAAAGTCTGTTGTGATGAAAGATTTTCTTCCCTGATTGGAAGGGGAGGGGAATTGGGAGAGAGAGGCCCACTCCATCTGATAAAGAAGCTAGGAGACCCCACCCTTCTCTTCCTGCTTTTGGATACTGACATGAGAGGATGTGACATTTGGAGCTGCTCTAGTCATCTTGTGACAAAAAGATGTCCCTGACAAATCAGGGACAGCAGATTGGAAAGACAGGAGTCACCTAAGTCTTCAGTAATTGCCAAGCCACTGAACAACCGTGGTACTGTCTAACCCCATATTTTCTAATGGAGAGAAAAATAAACCCTTGGGAATACTATTACCTCTGGTTGCAAATGTCTTGTTCTTCTCTACTTCTGGACACACAGGAGCACAGCACTTCTCTGCCACCAAAGTATGGCTCTATGACTTGAAATGATGTGTGACCAGAGTATTGTATTTTGTGTTCAGTGATTGATCCTTGGTGCTCTTCCCTGCAGTGGTAATCATGGGAGCATGCACATTTTTGGAGGTGCCAAAGATCCAAGCAGCCTGGAATAATGAGCTAATGCCTAAAAAACCGCCGCTGTGGACAGTTGCCTGGACCCTCAGCTGATTTTGCATGAGTAAGAAATAAACTTCTGTTGTGTTAAGCCACTGTTGGAGGCTGTTACTGCAGCATAATGTAGCCTATCATGCCAGATACAATCTCTATTCTTTTAGCCACTTGTATTTTTATATGCTCCTACTCGTAGCTGAAAGTACCTAACTGATACAACATATATAGCAATTTGACCTGCAGACAACTGTTTCTGAAAAATGAGATGGTTGCATTGGTGGGGAAATGAACATTTACCATTTTCTCCTGCCCAGACTTTAGTTTCCACCTTCTAGTAACAACATCCCAATTTTGCTTAAGGAAACCACTCTGGCAGACATATCCATTCCCTGACCATGTCTTCTCAGCACTTAATTCTACTCACAGAAAGCTGCTCATTTCAAACTCTTATGACTCCTTGCCTGAAAACTTTTGTCTAATTGTAATAACATGCTGAATTCATACAGAGGACAAGCCAGAATTACCCAAGAGTTAATGTCCCAGAAGCTCTCAACCAACCATGTAAAGACAGATGGTTATAAAATATTCTAGTTTCTTCATCTCTCAGTTGAAATAACTCTGATGTGCATTCTAAACTGTCTCCCTTTGAGAGTAAACTCCAGTTGCCAAGAGTGGGAACTGCTTTGATAACACATCTTTTATTGGCTTCTTCCCCTTCCTTGCCTCTCTTCCCCACTCTTGAGTAAACCTCCCTGGGGTCAACTCCCAAATGAAGTGCTTGCTCCTGAATCCTTGTCTCAGAGTTAGAGTCTGGTGGAACCTAAACAGACACTATCTCTCCCCAAGTGGACCCAATCTTTATAGGACTATCAATAAAGGTACATTACTTGTTCTGTCTTTTGTATGTGGACCCTGAACGGAATCACACAATGACTATCTTCAAGAAGGCAGAGGCTCTTCAAAAGGTCTACTTATTAGTTCCTTCTTTATAGATTCCTGCAGCCCCTCTGACACCTGCCTTTTTTGAGCCAGATACCTTAGTTGTTTCCCCTGATTCTATGAGTTAACCCATATCCTTTTAATAGATTCATTTTGGGATGAGATAGCTAGAATTGCTTTCTGTAATTTGTAGTCAAAGCAACCAATGGACATAGATGATGTATTAGACCTCTTTCACCTATAAAGATTTCATGATAAAAATGAACGAGTTATAAAAAGTATAAGATCACTGAATGCTGTATGTTATTCATAAAGTCAAATCCATAGAAGTCACTTTAAAATGTCAATGTTTTCATATTTCTTCACATTTTACTTGAAATAGCATCTCTAGCTTGTGAGAATGTCTTTCTAACATTTCAACACAATTCCCTCAAATAGTTATTGATCTGAAAGAGTGAAATAACTTTGTGGTGGTAGGGAGGGGTCATTGTGGTTGCTTCTATTTTGTTTTTATCTGGGTGACTATTAAGTTCCCACTATCTGGTGTAGAATCTTTTGAAACATTTTTAAGAATAAAATGTTCTTAAGAGATTTCTATGCAAAGAAATCCATAATGCTAAAATCATAGAGAAACCTTGTTTATTTACATTAACCTTACATACCTGAATATGAGAGTCACAGAAAAAAAACTATTTAAATATACACTAACAACAAACGATCAGAAAGACAAATTAAGGAAACAATCCCATTTACCACTGCATCAAAACAAATAAAATACCCAGGAATAAACCTACTTGAGGAGCCAAAAGACCTGTACTCGGAAAACTATAAGGTACTGATGAAAGAAATCAAAGAAGACAAACAGATGGAGAGATATACCATGTCCTTGGATTGGAGGAATCAATAATGTCAAAGTGACTATATTACCCAAAGCAATCTACAGATTCAGTGTAATACCTATCAAATTACCAATGGCATTTTTTCACAGAATTAGAACAAAAAAAATTAAAATTTGTATGGAAACACAAAAGACCCCAAATAGCCAAAGCAATCTTGAGAAAAAGAAATAGAGCTGGAGGAATCATGCTCCCTGACTTCCTACTATACTACAAAGCTACAGTAATCAAAACAGTTTTGTACTGGCACAAAAACAGAAATCTAGATCAATGGAACAAGATTAAATGCCTAGAAATAAATGCATACACCTATGCTCAATTAATCTATGACAAATAAGGCAAGAATATACAATGGAGAAAAGACAGCCCGTTCAATAAGTGGTGCTGGGAAAACTGGACAGCTACATGTAAAAGAATGAAATGAGAACACTCCTTAACACCATACACAAAAAGAAACTCAAAATGAATTAAAGTCTTGAATGTAAGGCTGGATACTATAAAACTCTTAGAGGAAAACATAGGCAGAACACTCTCTGACATAAATCGAAGCAAGATCTTTTTGATCCACCTCCTAGAGTAATGGAAATAAAAACAAAAATAAACAAATGGGACCTAATTAAACTTAAAAGCTTTTGCACAGTGAAGGAAACCATAAACAAAATGAAAAGACAACTCACAGAATGGGAGAAAATATTTGCAAATGAAGTGACTGACAAGGGATTAATCTCCAAAATATACAAAGAGCTCATGCAGCTCAATATTAAAGAAAACCAAACAACCCAATCAAAAAATGGGCAGAAGATCTAAATAGACATTTCTCCAAAGAAGACATACAGATGGCCAAAAAGCATATGAAAAGATGCTCAATATCATAAATTATTAGAGAAATGCAAATCAAAATTACAATGAGGTATCACCTCACACCAGTCAGAATGGCCAACATCAAAAAACCTACAAACAATAAATGCTGGAGAGGGTGTGGAGAAAAGGGAACTCTCTTATACTCTCGGTGGGAATGTAAACTGGTACAGCCACTATGAAGAACAGTATGGAGGTTCCTTAAAAGACTAAATACAGAACTACCATATGACCCAGCAATCCCACTCCTGGGCATATATCCAAACAAAACTCTAATTTGAAAAGTTACATACACCCTGATGTTCACTACAGCACTATTTACAATAGCTAAGACATAGAAGCAACCTATATGACCATCAACAGATGAATGGATGAAGAAGATGTGGTACATATACACAATGGAATATTACTCAGCCATAAAAAGAACAAAATAATGACATTTGCAGCAACATGGATGGACCTAGATATTCTCACACTGAGTGAAATCAGACAGAGAAAGACAAATATCATATGATATTGCTTATATGTGGAATCTAAAAAAAGATGGTACAAATGAACTTATTTACAAAACAGAAATAGAGTCACAGACATAGAAAACAAACTTATGGTTACCAGGGGGTAAGGGGAGTGGAAGGATAAATTGGGAGATTGGGATGGACATATACACATTACTACATATAAAATAGATAACTAATAAGGACCTACTGTATAGAACAGGGAACTCTACTCAATACTCTGTAATGACCTGTATGGGAAAAGAATCTAAAAAAGAGTTGATATATGTATATGTATAACTGATTCACTTTAGTGTACACCTGAAACTAACACAATTTGTATATCACCTACACTCCTATAAAAATTAAAAAATAAAAATTTAAAATTTAAAAATTAAAAAAAATAAATATCGCCTCCCTTAAAAAAAAAAGAAAGTGTCTCCTAATACCCAAATCTAGGACAAGATGAGAAAAAAATGTAAGAGTAATGGATTATAACCTAGTATATAATATATATATATATATATATATATATATATATGTAAAATTCATGAGTCTATACTGATATAATTGAGTAAATAAATGGGAGAGAGTTCCAATTAATAAATGTAGAAGGAATAATGGCAATATAAAATAATCATTTGGCAACATAATAGTAATAATTATCTCAGTCAAGAATCATTAATAGGTGCTAAAATTAGCAGGATAAAGTACAATGAGAAACAGAATATTTACATACTCCCAAATATCTCCTCATAAGATACTTGCCAAATACAAAGAGGAAAATAGTAATGTTACAGTGGAGAAATTTAGAAGACTCTGCCTTATTCAAGTGCTCCAATATCACCACTAATGAGACAAAGTGTCATCATGTGCCCCCTGATTTGATATGCTGAGAACGTGTGATGGTTAATTTTATGTGCCAACTTGACTGGGCCATGGGGTGCTCAGATATTAGATTAAACATCATATATGGGTGTATTTGTGAGAGTGCTTCTGGATGAAATTCACATTTGAATTGGTAGAATGAGTGTAGCAGATTGCCCTCCTCAATGTGAGTGGGCTTCATCTGATCTGTTGAAGGGCTGAATAGAATAAACAGATTGAGTAAGAAAGAATTTTTTGCTCTGTGTATCTTACTAACTTCAAGCTGGGACATCAGTCTTCTCCTGCCTTCGGGCTCAGACTTGGACTCAAACTATTCCATTGACTCTCTTGGGTCTGGTCTTCTCAGCCTCCATAATCACGTGAGCCAATTCCTATTTATATTTGTGTGTGTGTGTGTACACATACACATATACACACACTATTGGTTCTGTTTCTCCTGAGAAACCTGACTAATACAGATATTTTGGTACTGAGAGTGGTTCTAAAGGAACAGAATTTTTGAGTTTTCTGAATTGATTCTGGCCTTCTGGAATTGACTCTCGAATCTGATTAGATTTAAAGATGCAGAATGACTCTGCATCCAGTAGTAAAGAGAGCACTTATAGTCCATGGCATGATCTGGCAATGGAGATACAGAAAATATCTGCATTGGATACTCCTAATCAATCCTTTATAAGAAGCAAGATGCTGGGTGACTGTGTGTATGATACTTTCAAACATTTTGGGAAATCTAACATATCAATATAATGAGGTTGGCTGGTTGCTCCTAATGTTGCTGGACAAAGTGATTTAAAAAAAAAAGGATAAAAAGAATAAAATAAAAAGTGATAAAAAAAGAATTGAATTCAATTTCCCAGCTCAGACACCTCATAAATGACCTGAAAGCTTCTATACATGCCTTGGAATACTCTTGCCTCCTGTAGCTGCAAGGCCAAGATTGCTGAAAATCAAAAGAATCTCACCCTGTGATTAACTGAATTACAGGTTAGACCCCCAGCCTCACACAGTGTCTACCGTTAAAGTGAGAGCATTGACTGGGGAAAAAATGGGATCCTGCATGCTACCATGGGGATATGTGGGGGAAATCTGATGAAGCTGGCGACACTGAACCCTTAAATTCTGATGAGCCTTCTTTGCCAGTGGAAGAGGCCTCTCCACCCCCCACTGGAAGTGGCATTGGGTCAGGTATATGGGATTTTTGCAACAATGCATAACCTGAATTTAATCATGAGAAAATATCAGACAGACCAAAACAGAGGGACATTCTACAAAATAACTGGCCAGTACTCTTCAAAAAGATCAAGGCCATGCAGGACAAACAAAGGCTAAGGAACTTTCACAGATTGGGGCAGACCAAGAAGACATGTCATCAAAATGCAATGTGGGATCACTGATTGGAATCTGGTCCCCCAAAAAAGGTCATTAGTGGGACAATTGATAAAAGTTGCATAAGATTGTAGATTAGTTCATAGTACTTTATCAATATTAACTTCCTGTTTCTGATCATTGTACTGTGGTTATGTAAGATGCTAACCTTTTGGGGGGATGGGTGCAGTGTATGCAGGAATTCTTTGTGCTATTTTTACAACTGTTTTGTGTCTTAAATTACCTCAAAATGAAAAGTTAAAAAGTTAAAAAAAATAAGTTCAAAGCATTATTTAAAGTGAATTACACAAACATGCACTGAAATAGCAACTGGAGATGGAGAATATACTGAGGGAGTAAATGTAAAAAATATCCGGAATATTGATTAGGCTCCCTGAAATCATACTGTGTTCAAAACATGCCACGGTCACACTGTTAAAAAGCAAAATGGAAATAAGGAATTAGATGTAAAAAAAAAATCACAAACAGTCTGAAGAACAATGCAAAATGACCACTTATTCAACCCATGAATTGAAAGGAATTCAGAGTAAAGAACTGATTAAAGAAGGGTTTGGAAGATTTAAGAAAAATGTGACTGAACACAAGTGAGGATTTTGACATATATGAGTGATTTCCCTCCTCTACTATTTCTGATAAGAACTTATAAATATGTATTTCTCTATAGATGAATATATTCTATTTCTTCTAATAAGTATGCATGTGTCTATAAATTATGAATAGAAATTTATCATCATCTCTATAACTAGGAAAGGGTGGATATAAAGAATTGTGCATAAGTCAGAAAATTCTGCAAAAAAAAAAAAAGGAGTTGTACACCAGGGAGAAAGAAACTGATCAGCCCAGTGGTTACACAGTAACTAAATGGAAAGAAGATCTAATAGTATATCATCATCATTATCTTAAGGCAATTATAGTATAGCGGCAAAAATCTGAGCATTTACTCTATACCAGCCACTATTAATCAAGGACTTTACTTGTCAATTCACATAATCCTCACAACATATGAGGTTAGTCTACTATTCTTCCCATTTTACAGATGATGGTAAAATGTAAATGGCAAAAATGGGATTTGAGGGCAAGCAGTTTGGCCCAAAAGTAAAGTGTTTAATCACAAGTTTTAACCACTGCCGTGAATTTGCAAGAAAAGACTTGACTCAACAGACTGGTCTTCCCTTCTCCCGGGAGATGAAGCCTCTAACTTATAATACTATTATGCCTTAATATGATCAATACCCAGGATTAGGATCTTCCTGTCACCAGGAGATGATGGACTAGGGCATGTGTGGCAAGGTGAAGAGTTGAAGGTAGGGAAGGGGTGACAAGGCGGCTCAGACCATAGGATGTAGAGCCCACACCCCTCACGCCAGCACTGAGGCTGGTTGTAGTTCCCTACTGGCCAGGGCTCTCAAAGGGACCACAGTGAACTGCTCCTGCCATACAGACACTGCCTTGTTGATTAGAAAATGGTCTTTTGGGTAGAATTTGAACTGGTGATGTCAGGCCTTGTCACACCTACCACTTGACTCCAAATTGGCAGCTGGGAGGACAGTCAGCAGAGGACAGTGGACAAATGCTCCTAAGTGTGAATTTAGATTTGAAACACATCCTCAATCAGTTAATATATCCTGTGTTCAGAAAATATGGACACCAACAGTCAGGACTCACTGCGGTTAACTGACTAGGAAAAATAACATGATGAAAACATTTGAGAAATATTTGCTCTGGAAACAGAATTTGCAAATGAATTTAGAGTAGGGTCAACCCAAAAGCCTACAGAAGACAAGGAGGTAATGGATTATAATCGAGTAAAACAGGCAGAGCTGTTTCTTTTGAAGAGGCTTTGTTTCCTTATTAAACACATAGACTAGTCATCACTTCCACAAAGAAATATGCCCTCTCCAATACTGCTTTTAAAACACACAGCTCTTTTGGGCTATCTTTTGTTTTCCTGGCTTTGATGGAGAGACGCACAGAGAAATAGTTCTCTCCTGTGGGAATTTCAGTAATGTAAGCATGATGATAAATGTGGACTGACAAGCCCTAAGAGGGAGACAAGAGGCAGTGGGTGGGAGGATGGGAGGATGGACAGCACACGCACACTGATGAGTACAGGCTCTGTCAGCTGGCAGCTGATTTTTGCCAAGCAGAATGTGGGCCCTGTGTTGTCAGACCTCCACATTGTTCAAGAAAGCCTGAAAACATTTTTATATGAAACATCTTGGCTTCCAATATTTACCTCAAGCTTTCAAATTAGGTGCAGACCTCCTTCTTAAAACACTTTCATCATCATCTTCAATGACACTCTCCCAAGTGTCTCCCTTCTGTACCGGATGCTCCTAATCTCCTTTTCTGGGGCCTCCTCTTCTGCTCATCATCTAAAATAAGGGTGTCCCAGATCCACTTCTCTGCTCTATCTACATTCTCTACCTGGGCAACCTCACCTGATCCCATGGCTTTCAGCCACCTGTGCCAGAGATTCCCAAACTTATATCCAGCCCTGACCTCTGCCTGGCACTCCAGACACTTGTCACCGTGACTTCTCCAAATAGATGTCTAATAGAAAACTCAAATTAACATGGCCAAAATGGAACTCTCCCCTGACCTACCCATACCTTCTCCTCCCCATCTCAGGAAATGGAACACCATCCACCAAGGTGTTCAAAACAGGAAAAAAAAAAAAAAAAGCATTTCATGCTTTATGTAAAATTTATGTGTGGTATAATTTTGTTTTGTTCACACTTGTTTATAATATAATTTTTGTTCACACTTATGTTATTCCCCCTTTTTAGGAGACTCTTTCAGCCCCTTCCTCATCCCTTTCACCAGGAAAATCCCTATTTATTCTTCAAGAATCAATTCCAGCATCATCACCTCCAGGCAGGACTGATCACATAATTTTCTGGGCCCCATGCAAAATGAAAATGTGGATGAAATCAATCTACTTGTCACATGGTTGGTCACCCCAAGCCAAGCGATTATAGCCTCTGCACGGGACACTCTTGGCACCTGAATGGAGTGTGAGAGAGAGGCCCTCATGAGTTGCCTAGACAATGAGCCTGTGGAACTGCCAGCGCAGGGCAGGGACAAATGCCACCTTGCCCCACCCCAAGACACTGCGGGGCACAAGCCTGACCTTGACCCTCTTTGCTCCTGTGCCTGGTCTCTGCCTGGGATGGAGGGTGATGGCAGTATACGGACCTCCCCCTGCAAGGCTCACTGCCCCATGGCTCCAGTGGCTGAGAATGGGCTACTGAGAACCCCTCCTGTGGAGACAGGGAAGCAGAGGAAGGTGGGACTGCACTGAGCTGGGCTCCAAGCCCCGGGTACATACCCATTGTCCCACTGAACTGCACCTACAAAACACACATTTCAAGGATAAAGCTACAATATTAAGATTTCAAAAGGAGACCACAGAGCATTAAACCCCAAGCATGAGCACTTCTGAGCATGAGGCCCTGAGATACTGGTTGAATGCCCATGAAGCTGGTCCTGCCTCCGAGAAATTTTCTCTGACTGGTCCCCCCAAACTGAACTAGCTGTTCCTTTCTGTGCTCCTTGCTTACCCCATGTTTGCATGTACCACTACATTTAGCACATTATCTTACATTATCTATTTATATGTATGTTTCACAAAATATTTTGTAAACTTCATAAGTTCAAGGAATTTGGCTAAATCCTTTTTTCTTTTTAATTTCTAGGCCTCAGTATTGAAACTGCTTATCAGTAGACCTTTGATAGGTGTTCAAATGACCTGACAAATATTCTAACTGGCTGCGCAGAAACCAATTTATACACCATCCCTTTTTGGCCCTGCAACACCCCTACCATGGTTGTCTCCCTTGTGTTCCAGCCCCAGCAATGGATCACAACTGATCCACAGTTTTACGTCCCCACTACTATAGCCACTGCCACCACCATGGACTAGGAAGTTTCCATGCACAGCTCCAACTGACAAGGAGAGATCATCACATCTGAACACTCGCCAGATGGGATCCACAGAGGCTCTGGCTTCCTCTGGGGAGCTGGGAAAGGCTGCATAACATAGCTGGAAAGGTGAGAAAGTTAACATCCTAAGGAGGCAGAATTCAACAATGAAAGGCAAGAGATAGAAAGGAGTCAGCAGATATTTACCTGTCTTTCCTTCCCCTAATGGATTGTTCTGAAATGCAGTCATTTTATTTGGCCTCTCTGGAAATGTCCCACAAGGCTGGGCAACCAGCCATGATTATTCCGAAGTCATAGCCAGCTTGCCAATACTCCTCTTTGTAGTTTCTTACCCTACTTAGGGTAAGTTTAGGGATATCAAGTTGCCACTGCAACTGATCAAATGGGGGTAATGATAATTATAGTACTTTTGCAGCAGTCGGCTACTTATGATGGCACTGAAACCCTTGATAGGTTCGGGGCAGCTAATTGTCATTTTAAGGCATTCTGTGAAAGCCATAGATGGCTTTAAGGCAGGTAGTAAGTCCAGATCATGAACACATCAAGCAAGAACCAGAGGAACATCTGTGGGGGTAGATCTTGAGGGTGTTGGACCCTCAAGTGGAAATAGAATTTAAACTAAGCAGGAGAAATTTGTTGAAATGGGCAACTCATCCATAAGTTGGAATTTAGTGTCTAGCAAGTCTTAATAATGTCCTAATAAAATTCAGTGTTTACCAGTCCTAATAGTTAGCTGGGATGACTCCATAAAGCCTGGATTCACAATGGCTCAGTTAGTTGAGGTGGATTTGTTGGAACTTACTTGGCAGAGTAATGAGAAAGGGGTGAGAAGGCTCAGGAAAAAGAGAATATTAGAATGAAGACATGCAAACCCACTACCTGAGTATATTCTCCAGGAGGGGACACTCCCCTCGCTAAGAAATGTACCCATGATGGGAGAGCCAACATCACTGAGAAACTCACTGTTGGTTGTCTTCTTCAGGCCAGGGTTGACAGTGGAAGATCCTGGCATAGCACTGGACTTTATATCAGTGGAGATATTGGGATTCTGGAAAGGCAGAAGCCAGGGTGGATATAATTACTAAACTGAGTAGTATGGTCAGAATGGCAATCAAAGTGCCTTGGCCCAAAGTGATTATTACCTCAAATTGATGATGGTTTTCCTAAAGGTAACATAGACAAACCACCATCTAAGAGCATTGGTTGTCAAAGTGTTGTACTAAGATCAACAGCTTTAGCATCACTTAGGAAATTCTTTGATACGAAAATTCTCAAACCCCACTCCAGACCTACTAATATAAAAATTCTGGGGATATGGCCCAACAATCTATGTTTTAACTAATCCCCTAGGTGATTTGGGTACATGCTAAAGTTTAAAGACCATTGACTAGGCTTTTGTTTGATTTGTACAACCAAAAAAATTCAAAACTGATGATCATAAGGCTGATGTCAGACACTGATGGAAAACTGAAATTTCCAGTTACTAGATCCAAGCCAGTTCATAGAGCCAGAGCCCATTGATTAAAGGGAATATTGGGTCCCCACAATTCCACCACAGCATGGCAAGTATCTCTCTAACCTTTCCTCAAATTTGCCAGAGTAATTGTGTGCTGAAGAAAAGGGAGTACCCAGATTTTTTTTTTTTGCTGCACCACGAGGCATGCGGGATCTCAGTTCCTCAACCAGGGATCAAACCTGTGCCCTCTGCAGTGGAAGTGAAGAGTCTTAACCACTGGACCACCAAGGAAATCCCCAGATGTCTTGAGGATAGTTAGAATGAGATCACAACTGACAGCAATATTAGAGAACCCCAAACACCACCATGGTCCTCCAGTTAAAAGGGAGCTTTATAGGTACCAGATTGTAAATGGTGTTTGGGTTCAAGTGCATCTCACAATGGATCCAATAGATCCAAGGACCCACTCTGTTGCAGTATCTCTAGTCTCTGAATGCCTAATGGGATAGATATACTTAGAAGTATGTCCTTGGTTTCCTGACCTATGAATTAAGGAACATTATGATTAAAAAAGGTGCAAGGCACCTTCCCTCCAGGCCAAGACAGTACATCAGAAGCAATATCACCTGCCAGACAAATTGCAGAAATTAGTACCAAAAAAGACTTAAAAGACTCAGGGATGGTGATTCCCATAATATACCTAGTCATTTCACCTACCTGGCCTCTGCAAAAAAATCATGTGGATCATGGTGGGTGCCAGTGGACTACTATAAACTTAAAATAGTATCCCCAATTATAGTTTCTGTGCTAGATATGAATTTTATGGGAGCAAATCAACTCAATCTCTGGCACTTCATTTGTGACCACTGTTTTGCTGAATGCTTTATTCCTGATTCTCATCAATAGAGAGGATCAAAAGCAGCTCATCTTCATGTTTCAAGGACAGCAGGAAGTCTTCACTATCTTGCTCTAGGTCTGTGTTCATTTTCTGTTGTCTGTCATGGTCTATTCTATAGTGATCTCCATTATCTTGCTGTTCCACCATGCACCATGCTAGCCTTCTACACTGACTGACATTTTACTAATTGGACCTAATAAGGAGAACAGGTCAAATAATTCAAATACCCTATTAAAACACATACATGGGCTTCCCTGGTGGCGCAGTGGTTGAGAGTCCACCTGCCGATGCAGGGGACACGGGTTCGTGCCCCGGTCTGGGAGGATCCCACATGCCGTGGAGCGACTGGGGCTGTGAGCCATGGCCGCTGAGCCTGCGCGTCCAGAGCCTGTGCTCCGCAATGGGAGAGGCCACAACAGTGAGAGGCCCGCGTACCGCAAAACAAAACAAAACAAAACACATATGTGTCAGAGGGTAGGCAGTAAGTCCTTGATGATCAAGGGGTCTGCAACATCAGTGAAATTTTTAGGGGTCCAGTGGTCTGGAACATGAGGGCCATACACCCTGAAGTAAAGCCTGAGAGCCTGACAATGGTACACCAAGTAACTGTGCAATTGGAGCTGCCCGTCATGAGCTTAGTGTTAACAGAAACTCCCAGAAGAAGGTTGAGAGGCAAAGAAGCAAACTATTGCATGAAGGAAATGGTAGATTTAGGGAGACTCAAGTACTCCAGAAGATGCAAAAAAAAAAATATGACTTGTTGGCCTAGACCTCCATATCGCCTGCCTCTGCTGCATTGATGCAACTCTCTCAGCCCACACCTATTCCAACTGAGGGAGAAAGAAAGACCTTGAACTCAAGTCAAAGACAGTTTGGTAGTATGCTATATTGGGTCCTATAGAAATGGATCACTGCTACATTATGCCACAAAGAGACTCCTAATAACCAGGTAGATAGATTGACCTATTTTCTGGGTGTCAGTCAGCTTCTCTCCTTGCTCAGTTCACTGCTTGCACAATGGGCTAATGAACAAAGTGGCCATGGGGGCATGTTCAGATCCTGTACATGAATCCAAAAGCAGGGGCTCCAGGGGAAGTAGGGGTGAGAAGTGGCTGCAGCTCCAGGCAGAGGAGGCAGGAACCCGAAGGCGAGCAGGGGTCGGGTGGGCACCACGGCAGGGGTCACCATCGAGGCGGTGAAGCGTGAGACCCATGTTCTGCAGCAGCAGGCCGGTGACGCGGAAGAAAGGGCTGAGCGCCTCCCGCGAAAGTGGAGGGAGAAAGGTGGCCTGGGAACAGGCTGAGGCGGCCTCCTTGAACCGTAGGATCCAGCTGGTTGAAGAGGAGCTGGACCGTGCTCAAGAGCGCCTGGCCACTGCCCTGCAAAGGCTGGAGGAAGCCGAGAAAGCTGCTGATGACTGAGAGAGCCATGAAGGTCGCTGAAAACCGAACCTTAAAAGAGGAAGAAAAAATGGAGCTCCAGGAAATCCAACTCGAAGAAGCTAAGCACATTGCAGAAGAGGCAGGTAGGAAGTACGAAGAGGTGGCTCTTAGGTTGGTGATTATTGAGAGAGACTTGGAAGGCACAGAGGAACGAGCTGAGCTGGCAGAGTCCCGTTGCCGAGAGACGGATGAGCAGATCAAATTGATGGAACAGAAGCTGAAGTGTCTGAGTGCTGCTGAAGAAAAGTACTCTCAAAAAGAAGACAAATGTGAGGAAGGGATAGATTCTTACTGATAAACCCAAGGAGACAGAGACTCATGCTGAGTTTGCTGAGAGATCGGTAGCCAAGCTGGAAAAGACAGTGGGTGATTTGGAAGATGAACTGATATGCACCAAAGAGGAGCACCTCTGTACACAAAGGATGCTGCACCAGACTCTGCTTGACCTGGATGAGATGCAGAACGCCCCAGTCCCGCCCTGCACTGCTCCTCCCTCTGACCCCGACTCCGCTGAGGCCAGCCTGCCCGAAGCTGACCTTTAAACTGATGGTTGACCTTTAACTGGAAGGCTGCTTTCTCCTTTCGCCACGTCTCCCACCCCCTCCCCTGTGTCCTTTTCCCCAAACTGTCTCTGCCTCTCCCCAGAGATTCCAGTTGGACTAGAGGCTGAGCACTTTCAGGAGCAACTGTTTAAGGGAATGTGAGCAGAATGTAAAGTGTCTTTAAAAGCATGCTGTGAGGTACACATTTTATAATTACCTTTTTTCTTGTTGATGTAGCAGCCATTTGTAAAACATTCCAGATAATTCCATAGTTCTGAAGCAGCAGTCTAATCCCTGTCTCACTTTTGGAAGGTAACTTTTCAGCTTAATGCATGTTGCCCTCTCCGTAGAGGAGGGGAAAGGTATGGGCCTGCCTTCCTGAGAGCCAAACAGCCCAGAGAAAGGCTCCATTTTGGGAAACCTCGTTGCTCTGTGAAAAGTACCCACCAAACCAGAGAGGTGATTCCAGGAGGAGTCAGCAAAAAAAAAAAAAAAGTGCTGTTCAGGTTTTCAGCTGAAAATCGTATCTTTGGGCAACTGTTTTTTTTTTTTTTCCCATCAGAAGTGACCAAACAAAATTAAGATGGCAAGGACTTCCCTGATGATGCAGTGGTTAAGAATCCGCCTGCCAGTGCAGGGGACACGGGTTCGAACCCTGGTCCAGGAAGATCTCACATGCTGCAGAGCAACTAAGCCCATGCGCCACAACTACTGAGCCTGCATGCTAGAGTCTGCAAGCCACAACTACTGACCCTGCGTGCCACAACTACTGAAGCCCATGTGCCTAGAGCCCGTGCTCCACAACAAGAGAAGCCACCACAATGAGAAGCCCGCGCACCGCAACAAAGAGTAGCCCTCGCTCGCCACAACTAGAGAAAGCTTGCGCGCAGCAACAAAGACCCAATGAAGCTAAAAATAAATATATAAATTTATTTAAAAAAAAAAAAAAAGAATCCGCCTGCCAGTGCAGGGGACACGGGTTCAATCCCTGGTCCAGGAAGATCCCACACGCTGCGGAGCAACTAAGCCAGTGTGCCACAACGAGTGAGACTGTGCTCTAGAGCCCGTGAGCCACAACTACTAAGCCTGCGTTCTAAAGCCCACAAGCCACAACTACTGAGCCTGCGCTCTAAAGCCCGTGAGCCACAACTACTGAAGCCCGCGCGTCTAGAGCCCGTGCTCCGCAACAAGAGAAGCCACCGCAATGAGAAGCCCGCACACCACAAGGAAGAGTAACCCCCGCTCGCCGCAACTAGAGAAAGCCCGCGTGCAGCAACGGAGACCCAACGCAGCCATACATACATACATACATACATTAATTAATTAATTTAAAAAATGGCGAGACTTCTGTTTGAGACCAAATCCTTGTCCTAGCTCTACCCCATTCCCAACCGCTCACGGAATGGATCATGTGCTCCTTATGTTGAGGTGACCACTTATTTGCTCTCCTGCCTCCTTGAAAGAAAGAAAATTATGTTTTGCCATTGATTGCCATCTGAAACTCATCTCAGCACCCTTTCCTGGGTCTGAAGCTGCTGTCTCTAACAGTGCCATCTCATTGTGCTTTGTATCAGTTAGCACTGAAGAAATCTTAAATAGCTTATGTACAAAGCTGTTTTTAAGTTTTATACTATTTTGAAACTTTGCTTCTTTGGGGTTGGGGCACACTGGTCACCCCATCTGGCTGTGAGAGCTCTCTAGTCTGTGGGCTGGGAGTGTGTTGATCTTTTAAAGTTTCTTTCCCCACCCAATCCCTCCTTTTTGGTGAGGTTTCAGTGAGGTTTGTTAGGTGTGCATACTGCAGCTTAATTAGCTTAAAATGTACTCTCCTTTGGTGTGGTCTCTTTGGGGGCCAGTTGGGAGAAAGAAAAACCAATAGTGTAACTGTTTTGATACTGAAAATTGATAAACGTCTTTTTGAAATAAAGAACCAGTCCCTCCCCTCTAATAAAAAAAAAAAAAGCAGGGGCTCTAGGAACCAAGAATCAGCCTATCTTCTACCGCTTTTAACGACCCACTTGCAGAATTTATGCTATCTGTTCCTACAACCTTATATCTGCTGCATTAGAGATCCTGATTCCCAAGGTAGCATTGCTTCCTAGAAACAACATTGTTTCACTGAACTGGAAATTGAACTGCTTTGAACTCCTCATGCCAGTGGATAAGCAAGAAAAGAACTACTCTACTGACTGGTTTAGTTGACCTTGATTGCCATGAGAAGGTGGGGTTGTTGCTACACAATGGAGGCAAAAACAAGTACATCTGGATTGTAGAACTCACTGAGGCACCTCTTGGTGATCCTCTGGCCATGAATAGTTGAAAATGGACACTCAAAGCAACTATTGCCTGACAAAGGAAAACAACTGAGGGTTCAAATCTATCAGGGATGAAGGACTGTGTCAACCTACCAGGCAAGCAACCTACAGCAACTGAAATGCTGACTGAAGGTGAGAGAAACTAGAATGGGTGACAAACGAGGTAAATGATGAATATCAGCTATGATCCTGGGACCAGCTGCAGCAGTGACAATTGTAGCTTGGTTTGTTAATCCTCTTTAAGTCTTGCTGAGAAATGGAAACTGACTGATACTTGGAAGGACTGGCCTTGCATCTTCCTTCTTAATGAAGTACAGGAAGTATATCTTGTTCTCATACAAGATCTAGGATATTATAACAGGATGCAAGTAAATCTGATTGGTTCAAGGGATGTAGTATAGGAGACCCAGCTTATGTATCACCCAGGATGCACTCATCCCTGCTGCCCATTCCACCCAAGCATCAACCATCTGCCAGTCTTCTAGCTATTCAAAATATCCCTACAGTTGTTAAGTCCCAGCCACTGCCACTGCCACTGTCATCATACACTGATGGTCCCCACACATAGCCCCAACTGGCACGTGGAGACTGTCCCATTGCAGGCCAGAGGCTCTTGTTGCCCCAGTGGCTGCCTGGAGGGTCTGCATAATACAACCTGGACACATAGGAAGTTACTGCCTCATAGAGTGGATTTCAGCACTGAAAGAAAGTAGGTAGGAAGGACAACAGGAGATAAAATTTGCACCCTTCCTTTTCTACAATGGACTGCTCTGAGATGTAGTCTTTACATATGGCTTCTCTGGAGACATCCTGCAAATCTAGACATCTCGTTCATGGTGTTGTGAATTTTTGGCCATCTCAGTAACTCATCCCTTTGAATTTTCTCTCCTTTTTCTGCCTCAATTCCCTTTAACTCTCATTCTTGCTTCCCTGGGAATGCAGCCACCCCACACTACCCCCAATAAAACGTTATCATGTCAAACTTTGATGTAGGTTTTTTTCGTGTGATCCTGAGCTAAGATGTCTGCTATTTTAATTTTTTTAAAAAGTGGGTGATTCAGGACTCTCAGTTTCCAGTCCAACACGTAAAGTGCTTAGAAGTCACCATTCCTTCCCAACAAGGAAAAATCTAAGCAAACCAAAAAATCAACAAT